>NW_028072653.1:1519177-2719177 GCF_014824575.4 Sturnira hondurensis | reverse complement strand
GCTCTTGACTATGAGTAACTGAAAGTGAAAAACAAAACCATGGATAAGAGAGGACTGCTGCAATATTACAGGTCATCTCCAGCTTCATTGTAGTTAGCATTCCCATTGTGTGCGATCTTCTTTCTATTGGTAGTCAGCTTTAGTTGAGATATGTGAGTATGTGTTAGTAATAGAGATTTATCTAAACCTTAGTATGTTGCTATAAAATCCTGTTCGAAATTTCATTTGTTTGGTTTGCTGATGATAACTGTCAACTTTTCAAAATACGAAAGATGTAAGAAACATGCTAAGATAGTATCTGGGTATATTTTTTATTCTCAAATGTTATTATTTTATAGTTGTTGGCTCTGTTTGAATCTATTGCTTTTCATTTTCAGTGATGAGAGAGTTTTGGGGTTGTCTCGTTTTCATTATCAACTTAGTAAGAATGGCTTATGTAATATATAACTGGATATTGAAAGTATGTTGTTCAAAATTGGTAAACTTCTCCACGTTTTTAAAGGGTTTTTTTCCAAACACTTCGCATTCCACAGTCCAAAAGGATGTTCTTTGAGCATCTAAACTAAAATAGCCCCCATACAACTCATCCTGGAAATGAGGAGGGTTTCCCAGATGTGTTGATCTGTCTTTTCAACCTCCCCATCTCATTTGCATATGGAAATAGTGTAGCCCCTCTGCCATCAGACTAGATCTGTTAGGGAGTAGAACCCTGTAGTGAGTACACGCATGAGGTTACCATGTTTCAGTCGTTGTAGATGAGCCCTTTGGTTTAACAATAAAACTAACCGTGGTGCGGTCCAACGTCCATATGGGCGCACACAGTCAGAATGCTGGTAGCAGCACGATTGTTACCATAATCTGACTGTCATTAGCTTGACTGTTGTGATGTAGATAGGGCATAGTTCTGAGCTGTTAACAATTATTGACATATCCTTAGGAAGACCAAAGATGTACATTAAAAAATGTAAAAACTTGAGGATGTTCAAATCATTATGGCAAATGATTTTTTTTTGTGCTTGCCTTCTTTCCATCATGATTGTGTGTGTGTGTGTGTGTGTGTGTGTGAAGTCTAAGTGCCAGACACAATGTTAGGTCACACTGGTAGATATGCAAATTAAACCAACCATCATCCTCAAGACTGTAGTGGAAATCCAGGCTTAAATCATTGAAATCCACAAAGACTATGTAGTAAATTTTAAAAATATTTGAAGTTTAGTGGGAGAACTCTGATGTCTAAGATAGCACTGGTTTTAAAGAAAGATTGGTGAATGCTCTGTGAAGATGTCCAGGAGAACTTTGCAGAGAATGAGATGCCTGAACTGGTTTTTCCCATGTAAAAAAAAAATGGGATAAAGGCTTCCACATAAAAGGTACAGCATGTGCCCAAATGTCAAAGTAATAAAACTTAGTGTGGTATTCAGGGTTGTACACATGGATTGGTTCCAACAACAATCTCTGCTCACCTGTACTGCACGTAATGAAAAGGCATGACAGGAACATGAGTGGAAAGCTATTTTACCTTGCGAGACATTGAGATGGATGAAAATCATTGGTGTGTGCTTAGATAATCATATTTAATACATGCTTTGTATCTATCTGACATTAAACTGGTTGTCAGGGTCCTTTAATCAAAGAGCGAATTGTCCACGCCATGTTGCTGTCTGTTATTTCGAGATTAATGCAAAGTGAATGACACAAGAGATCTAGTTCTTACTTCATTTATGTAGTGCTGCCTCATTTATTTATATAGCTGCCTGTAATGGAGTTAAGCATTGCTGGTTTTAAAAGGAGTCGCAAAGCGACTCAAAGAGACAGTAGCCAAGAGGGAATTAGGTTGTTTTGGCAAATCAATTCTATCTTATTTATACAATGGTGGTTTACAGATTTTCATGCCTTATTTTTATGATGTTAGCAGAAGTGTGATGATTCTGGGGTCATGTCCACAGATGTCCATCAATATGATGAGTGGAACTCATTAATAGGGAGGGAGAATCATTTGGCCTCCTCTGTGCTGAATCAGTGTCAGGGCAAGGTACTGTGTGCTTATATTATTCTTTCATCTACTAACTGCTCCCTCCGGGTCCCTGTGTACTTGCCTCTTCCTCATAGAAAACAAATCCAGTCTTATTTTCTCTTTAGAGACCTGGACAGTTTATTTTCTTTACTATAAATGTAATTTAAAGTGACTTTGTTTTAATGTTCACCTACTTGCTAAAGGGACAGCTACTTGAAAAGGGGGCACTGTCTTGAGAGGCGTGGGGTATGGCATTCTTTGTGGCCCTGTAGTGTAGTGGTCCAGGGTTCTACATGTTGGGTCGGAGAAATTTGCTTCAAATCTCAGCCTCCACGTCTCAAACCTCATCAATGTGAGTATAATGGGGACGATTTGTCACTCACATTAATGCTGTCTTAGTTTTTGTTTTTTGTTTTTTTTATCACATATCTTCCCATCTGGAGCGCAGGCTTTATGAGAACAGGGAGAACATGTAGTTTATGTCTCCGGTGCCAAGACTGTTGCTGGGCACACTACACATTCTTAAATATTTGTGCAATAAATGAATTAACAGGCAGCATCTGCAGCCACATGGGGGTTTTGTGAGGGTTAAGTAAGTTTATATCTTTAAAGCTCTTAGCATAGTGCCTATGACAGAGTAAGCATTTAGTAACAAAAAAGTCTGGTTTTATTTGATGGCTAGTATTAAAACAATTTTTATCTTAAAACAGTATTTTAACATTTTTGTTCGTCTGTCTGTGTACATACTTCCATTTCTCTTGTATGAATATTCAATATGAAGTGGTCTTAGTGGGTGTTGGTGTAGATATATATGTTTAACTCTGTAAGAAACTGCCCAGCCAGTCTTCGAAGTGGTCATTTCATTTCACACTCCCACCAGCAGGGTATGAAAATTCACTTTGCTCCACATCCTTGCCAGTTGTTGGTAGGGTGTTGATAAATTTAGCCATGTTAGTGGGGGTGCCGTGGTGGCCCACTGTGGTCTTAGTGTGCATTTTCTCTGCTGACTAAGGCTGCTGAGCAATTTTGAATATGCTTAGTGACCAACTGGCATCTCTTCTTCTATAAAGTGTCTGTTTTCGCCTTTTGTTCATTTTTAATTGGGTTGTTTGTCATTTTATTATTGAGCTGTACGTTCTGGGCATAGTCCCTGGTGACGTAGCAGTATATACATTCTCCTGTCCGTGGCTTACACACTCATTTTCACAACAGCCATTTTCTCCCCTCAGTAGTTTTACTTCAGAATAATTTCAGATTTGCAGAGGAGTAGCAGAGACAGTATGGAGTTCCCGAATCCCCTTCACCTTGCCTTCTCTCTTGCTGATATCTTACATAATATTCCCGAAACTAGGAAATTAACGTTGGTGCAATAGTATTAAACAAGCTACACACTTTATTCAGATTTCCCCAGTCTTCTCTCTAATGTCCTTCTTCTCTGGTCCAGAATCCAACCCAGGATGCCGTATCGCATTCATCTTTCCTGCTTCCTAGTCTTTAAAGTCTGCATGGGTTTTCCTTGCCGTTCATGACCTTGAAACTTCGAAGAGACTGGTCATTTATATTTATTTTTTTGGCATATGACTTAGTTTGGGCTTAACAAGTTTTTCATGAGCAGAAGTAGTATGTTTTTTATGGAGTTTAATTTAGCAATGTTTCATTAGCCAGTTAATGCTTTCTGTGTTTTGTTCAGAAAACCTTTTTAACCATCCTGAGCTTACAAAGGTATATCCTCCTGTGTTCGCTTCAGGGGGCTTTAGAAGTTGTTGCTCTTAGGTTTAGGTCTGTGATCCAACTTAAATTAATTTTCTTCCTATGGATCGAGGTAGGGAATCGAGGTTCTTTTTTTATGGGTAACTTGTTTTCCAACATTATTTGTTGAAACAATCAACCCTCTCCTATTGCACTGCCGTGGTGCCCTTGTCAAAAATTAAAATACGTTAAATGTGGGCTTATTGCTGCATTCTAGTCTCTCATGATGATGTCGTCTTTTAGGTCACAGGTTGATAGACGTTTTCTTAAGGAAGGAAATAGTAAGTATTTCAGGTTTGCAGGCCATACGGTCTCTCTTACAATTACTCAGCTCTGTGATGGAATGACAGCAGCCATAGATATTAGGTAAATGGGTGTCTGTGGCTATGCTCCACTAAAACTTTATGTACAATCCTGGCTGGTATAGCTCAGTGGATTGAGCATGGGCCTGCAAACTACACGATCCCAGTTCGATTCCCAGTTCGATTCCCAGTCAGGGCACATGCCTGGGTTGCAGGCCAGTTCCTAGCAGGGGACTCATGAAAGGCAACCATACATTGATATTTCTCTCCTTCCCTCCCCCTCTAAAGATAAATAAATAAAATATTTAAAAAATAAAAATAAAACTTTATGTACAAAACAAGCATCCACCTGTGAGCAAGTCTTCGCTCCTGCCTGCTTTCCAGTAAGACTTGATAGCAGATACTGTGAGTCCTCCAACATGGTGCTTCTTTTTCTTAGTTGTTTCGAATATTCTAGGTCCTTCGTAGATTCACATAAGTTCTGGAAAAAGCAAATGAATTTCTGGGGAAAAAAAGGGCCTTCTGGAAGACTTGTTTTGATTGCATTGAATTTATAGATCAACTTGAGGAGAATTGACCCTTAATATCCTATCTTCCAATCCAGGTACATGATACATTTCTTGTTTAGGTCTCCTCTAACATATCTTATGAATGTTTGTGTCAAGTATTGCACATGGTGTGCTAAACTGGTCCCTAAGTATTTTGTGGTTTTAATATTTTTATAAATGGCTTTATTCATTTATTTTCCCATTGTACTATTGTTAACCTTGCTTTCTTTGAGTTTTCTAAATTCTCTTATCAACTTAGTACTTTTGTCTGCAGCTTCTTTTTTTTTTTAATTTTTTTAATATATTTTATTGATTATACCAATACAGTTGTTCTATTCCCCCCCTTCATTCCCCTCCACCCGCACACTCCCTCCCCCACCCTTCTCCCCCCCTTAGTTTATAACCACGTGTCTCAAGTTCTTTAGGTTCTATATTTCCCCCACTATTCTCACCCTCCCCCCTATCTATTTTCTACCTACAGTCTATGCCATTTTCTGTGCCTTCTCCCCCCTTATCCTCCTCCCACCCCTCTGTTTCTAACCCTCCATGTGTTCTTCATTTCTGTGGTTCCACTCCTGATCTAGCTGTCCTCTTGGTTTGCTTTTGTTTTAGGTGTGGTTGTTAATAACTGTGAGTTTGCTGTCCTTTCACTGTTCATATTTTTCATCATCTCTTCCTTATATAAGTCCCTTTAGCATTTCATATAATAAGGGCTTGGTGATGATGAACTCCTTGAACTTGACCTTATCTGAGAAGCACTTTATCTGTCCTTCCATTCTAAGTGAAAGTTTTGTTGGATAAAGCAATCTTGGCTGTAGGTCTTTGGATTTCATGACTTGGAATACTTCTTTCCAGCCCCTTCTTGCCTGTAAGGTCTCTTTTGAGAAATCTGCTGACAGTCTGATGGGTACTCCTTTATAGGTGACTGTCCCCTTATCCCTTGATGCTTCTAGGATTCTCTCCTTCATTTTAGTCTTGGCTAATGTAATTATGATGTGCCTTGGTGTGTTCCTTCTTGGGTCCAACTTCTTTGGGACTCTCTGAGCTTCCTGGATTTCCTGGAAGTCTATTTCCTTTGCCAGACTGGGGAAGTTCTCTTTTATTATTTGTTCAAATACATTTTCCACTCGTGGCTGTTTCCTTCCCCCTTCTGGTACCCCTATAATCCGGATGTTGGAACGTTTAAAGATGTCCTGGAGGTTCCTAAGCCTCTCCTCATTTTTTTGAATTCTCATTTCTTCATTCCTTTCTGGTCGGATGTTTCGTTCTTCCTTCTGGTCCACTCCCTTGATTTGAGTCCCAGTTTCCTTTCCATCGCTATTGGTTTCCTGGACATCTCCCTTCATTTCAATTAGTTTAGCCTTCATATGTTCCTCCAATTTGTGACTGTACTCTACCAATTCTGTGAGCATCCTGATAAATAGTGTTTTAAATTGGGCTTCTGAGAGCCTGGCAATCTGTTGGTCGCTTAGAGTTATTGGCTCTGGGACTTTGAGTTCTTGCGCCATCCTTTGGGCTGTTCGTGCCTGTTCTGTAGCAGGATTGGAGCCCTAGGTGTTCACCAGAGCAGGGCAACTCAGTCGCTGGGTTGTGACGTCGTATGTGAGGGCGGAGTCAAAGAGGGACAATGGCTTCCCTCCGGCGCCCGCCGCTGCCGCGACCCCCACCAGCACCGCAGCCACCACCGTCACCAGGGCCATGTGCTCCGCTCCACGGCACGCGAGTGTGCCACCGCTGTCAGCCCTCCACCACTGGGTTTGCCCCCTGGGGCCTGTGTGGTCCGTCTCACTGCGCTCAAATGTGCGACCTTGGTCAGTCTGTTCCGCACCCGGACTAGTTCTGGGCTGCCTGCGCTCCTAGGTCTGTCCTGCCTGACCCAGCTCCACTGCTGGCTCCACCTCTTACCGTCCTCGTTGAACGGTTTCGTAGCTGTCGGACTTCCGTATAATTCAGTTTTCTGGCCTCTGGGTGTGTGTTAGTTCTCCAAAACTTTTGTTGTATCCAAACTTGGTTGTGGGAGAAGGCACAGTGTTTCCACCTATGCCTCCATCTTGGCAGAAGTCTTGTCTGCAGCTTCTTAAGGCTTTTCTAGGTACATAATATCATCTTTATATAAGGAAAGTTTTATTCCTTCTTAATCTTCATAATTTTATGTACTGAACGTAGTTATTACAGTGGCTTCAATTTCCAATATGATATTGGATAGAAATAGAAGTGATGATAAGAGGAGCCTCAGCTTCTTTAAGAATGAGTTTTTGTATATTAAGTGTGAGTTTTTATATATTAAGTTTGATGTTATCTGCACATTTTCCAGGAATGCATTTTGTTAGAAAAAATGATTCCTCCTATGTCTAATTGCAATAGGGTTTTTTACATCAAAATGGGTATTAAATTTTACAAAATGCTTTTTCTGAACCTGTTGATACATTCATATTACTTTTTTTGTATTCTGTTAATGAGTTGGAGAAATATTTGGATTGATTTTGAAATATTAAGTCATGTTGATATGCCTAAGATAAACTCTGTTTGATCATGCTGTATTTATCCTTTTAACATATTACTAGATTTTACTTGCTACTATTTTGCTATGTTTTTTTGGTCAGTGTTCATGTGGAAAATAGATATATCATTTTCTTTGCTTGTAATATCCTTTTTTAGTTTTGGTATCAGGATTTTTGCCAACTTTAGGACAAGACTTGGGCATACTGATTCTTCTCTTTTTGGAAGTTGTTTGTGTAAAATTACTGTGTTCTTTGGACCATAAGATGCACCTAGGTTTTAGAGGAGGAAAATAGGAAAAAAAATTTGAAACAAAAAATGTAGCAAAATATTTAATAACATAAATAACATAATATTTCACCAATGTAAATGTAAACAGAACTCAACAACAGCATTAACAACCACTATTTCTCCCAAAGGTGGGGAGTGCATCTTATAGTCCAAAAAACACAGTAATAACACTTCTTAAAATGTGATTAAACTCACTAGTGAAGCCATCTGAAGTAATTAGGCTTCTTTATGTGCAAATGTTACATAATAAATTGTTTCTATTTTATAGTTGTTGGGCAATTTGTATTTACTCTTTAATCTTGTGTATTTTGGGGGAGTTGTCTCTGTGAATGAATTTGCCCCCCTTCATCTGATTTGGACAAGGCATTAACATAAAGTTGTCCATAATATTTCCTCATTTTTAATGCCCTGAGGCTTTGCAGTGATAGTCCCTTTTGCATTCCAGATATTAGTAGTTTTTTTTTAAAGGATGGTCCCTTAATTACTCGATTTTAAAATGTTAAAAATGTTAACATCCCTGGATGGAGCCATGTTTTAAGCACTTATATGTTAATACAATTAAAGTTATTAGCAGGATTTTTTTTTCAGGATGGAATTTTTCAAATTATTTAATTATTTTTTAAGTACAGTTTTCTATTTCTCCCATCCCATCCCACCCCCCGTGCTTCCCCCTCCCTTCCATTTCCACCCTTCTCAGTTGTTGTCCATGTATCCTTTATATATGTTCCTCTAAATCCCTCCCCTATAGTTTGTATTCTTTCTGTCTCTTTTTTCTCTCTTTCTTCCCCTCATCACTCTGGCTAAGAGTTCATCCATGTCATTGATATTTTCAAAGCATCTGCATTTGGTCTGTTTGTTTCACTGTTTTCCATTTTATGGTTTTCTTCTCTTACACAGAGTGGGACAAAAGTGAATTTACAGTTGTCCATATGGAAAATAACATACTGGTAAATATAATACAAGAATAAGCTTTGTGTTTCATGTACTCACTACTCTAACCCTACTTTTGCACCACCGGTATTTCTCATTTCCTTCTTCACACTTTGTGTTTACGCTTTTTTGGTAATTACTTCTGGTACAACTTTGATCATTAAATTTAAACCTTTATTTCTTTATATACAGGCATATGAAAAGCTGTAAATTTCTCTGTGTAAACCTGTTTTGGCTACATCGCTCAAATTTTGAAATGTCTGTTTATCATCCAGTTTTAAGTATTTTAACATCTTGCCCTGACCTGCGTGGCTCTGTCGGTTGGGTGTCGTCCTGCAAAGTGAAAATCTGCCTGTTTGATTTCCGGTCAGGGCACATGCCCAGGGTGTGGGTTTGGTCCCTGATCAGGGCACATGAGAGAGGCAACCAGTCAACGTTTCCCTCTCACATTGACGTTTCATTCCCTCTCCTTCTCCCTCCTTCCCCTCTCCCTAAAAGTAAATACATAAAATATTAATATTTTATTATTCCCTGGGATTGTTTATGTATTCACAATTTATTTTAATTTCTAAATATTGTGTGGTTTTCTAAGATCTGTGTTGTTGTTATCGAAATCTAATTTAATTCTATTGCTATCAGAGAACATTGTATATCTAATATATAAGACTTGAGTCCTTATAACATTTTGAGACACTGAATGTCCCAACGTACAGCTTATCTTAGTGAATATTCCGTGTGCACTAGAAAATTATGTGTGTTCTTCTATCCGAGTGTAGTGTTCTATAAATGTTAATTAGGTTACTTGGCTTGTAGGGTCATTCACACCTTCAGCGCCCTTGATTTTTCTCTCTCCTTTAACTACTCAGAGGCAGTTGTTAAAGTTTCCAGCCACCTTTGTGGATTTAGTCTGCTTCTCCCTTTAGATCCGGCAGAGTTGGCTTCATGTTTCAGAGCTGTGCCGTCAGACGCATGCGCATCTCCTGTTGTCTTTTTGATGAGTCCACGCTTTGATCAGTGTGACGTTTCCTTTTTACTTTTGGTCAGACACCTTGTCTAGATTCTTAATCTGTCTGTTTTAGATGTAATGACTCTAGGGTTTTTGTGTTTGTTTGTTTTTGGTGCTCAGGTAGCCTGACTTCTAAGGAATGGCCTCTTTGAATCTCAAATGCATACAGAATGTCCTCTGAAGTCTTTGTTCTCTGGTTTGCTGAATGTTTATTGTACCAAAAAGAAAATTAATTTTTCACCGTGTTTTATATTCTGATTTAGATAATTTTTTCATCAATATAATGAATTTATACTTAGGTTCTCATAACGTAATTGATCTATAAGTAATTTTACATTATATAATTGTATATAAATAGTTATGTTAACATATAAGCATATTTATATATTTATAAAGAAGAATAAAGTTACATAAATTTTATATATAAAACCATTATAATTATTTTAAACATATAAAATAATTAATTTTACTTATTATCCTTTTAATATTACATATACATTTTAATATGTATGTATAAAATCATTTTAACAATCAAATAACATTTTATTGCTAAGATGTTATATTTTTAGTTAACATGTCCCTCCAACTTTCTTTTAGTAGTATAGAGATGAAATGATTAATACATAGATTTAAATACAGACAGATACATGCACAAAATTTCTAAAAGAAAATATAAGTGTCAAATAAATTTTATTAGATTATTCTTGGAAAATGAACTGGGTATCTCTATCATATTGAATAAGTGTAGCAGTAATTTAAGACTAAACACTTAAGCTGGTAGGTCTCTAAAACTGAACCATTAATATTGAGACATAAAAGCATAGTAAGATCACTATCTTTTAAGTTGTCCAAAGGAAAAGTAGCATTTTTAACATTTTGAAAATAAAGTACTCAAAAGGCTACTGCAGCTTAAAATGGATAATGGAAAATTGCAACTTCTGTTTGAAGATTTGTGGTTGAAAGGTAATTAATTCCACCTTGCTACAGGCAAATTATTTTCTCATCATTTAAATACCACTTAGAGCACATGTTTTTTGTTCCTCTTCTTTGCAACAAAGACTTGGCATAAAGAAGACTTTTAAAAAAAAGTTTAGGCTTCTTTTGAAAGGTAAACCTCATACATCTGCATAGCTGTTTGTATTTTCTTCTTGACTTCAAGAAATTTCAATAATTTAGCTCATGATTTTTTAATATGTGTTTTTTAAGAACCTCTATTTTAAGAACTTTTAAGTAATTTCACTAAGCACTGAAATTTTGTTACTTAAATCATTCTGTGTATCAGATGATACATGCCCATTTTTAAGTAACTATATCAGAAAAACAATAGTTTGAGTTCAAAAGATTTGGGGAAATTCTATGATCTTTCTTGATACGTTTGGAAATAACTCTTAATTACATAAAACCTGAAGTAGGAAAGCATTGATCAGCAGTCTCCCTTGAATTAAATGGATTTTTACTTTCACAATAAAGAGAATGTCGCACACCTTGGTCTGTAATTATTGAAGACTTAAAGGACACCCACGGTGGCAGTTGGATGTCATTAAAAAAAAGAGGTTATAAAGTAAAAGAAGGAAGGAGAAAACAAATTAGCATCCACATCAGCAGAAAAAAACCAGCGAACCAAAATGTTCCTCCACCAACTCCCCATCAACTGTCATCCCAGGTAACAGTCACTCTGTGTGTGCGCTTACTCCTTATTCCCCACAACGCGCCTATGGTACTCATTTTACAAATGGAGCCCCACTTACCAGGCCCCTCAGCTGGTGTTGCTCCCACTACTCCACCTTGACTTCAAGGTCATTCACGGCAGCCCCTTTGCAGTGAATATGTGAGAAAAGAAAGAAAGAACCAATCAAAACAAAAAACAGGAACGGAGTCCCAGAAAGATAGGAGTACTTAGGTTCCCTAAGTAAGTAAGTAGTAGCTGGGATGTGCAGTTAGTAGCTTGGATGTTCCCAGCACTTTCCTCTGTAGCAGACACAGCAGTGTTATCCTCAGGATGATAACTTATCCAGCAAAGGGAACTTGGAGAGAACTTGTATATTTAAATCTGCAAATCAGGGCTCAGGAAACCTGGTGGGCTTTCCACCACTTTCCTTGTTTTATTGTTATTGAATGACTGCTTTTATGTATCAATCTGCTGGTCAGTAGGCTTAGGATTGGAACAATGAAATCGATTTTTCTTTGAGTATGAAGAGCTATTGAATATAATAGTGAGTTTTCATGATTTGTCTCCCTTCTCCCCAACTCCAGAAAGAAGACAAAATACTTGACTTTTTCATGCTTCTCTTTTGTCCAGTCTACCCAGTGGATATTGTGGTAAATGGCTTGAAAATATTCCCGGGATAGTTCTTGTATTAGTAGAAAATTTATTTTTGTTACATTTTGTTCAATAATATTTGTTTAGTGGATTGTTTTCAAAATGCTATATAGTCTTTAAAAGGCGTGGTGTTGGTAGTATCTGGAAAGGGACCCATAATTCCATTATTTAGAGAGAGTTAACATTCTATATATTTTACTAATTTTAACTACCCATTGAAATGTTGAACTCCTGAATATTTAAGGGAAAGGCCATGAACTTTCAGAGCTTACAATTGCCCGTAGAGGATGAAGGAGTCTCATTTATTTCTCTTTTTTTACAGATAAAGAAATGAGCCCCAATGAGAATGGTTTGCTCAAGGTCATTCTGACTGCTGGTTTAAGACGTTTAAATGCTGCTTACCTTGTAGGCTCCTAATGTAATTCAATTAGGAGGCAAAACCTTACTAATTTGTTCCCTACTTTCAAAATGAGATTCTGTTCTCCTCCTGTTTAACACCTATTATTGGTGATAATTTGGGCCTCAGGAAGGGTTGCATGCGTTCTCTCCCAGATAAGAGAATTAATCCATATTCTTCTATTTAGAATTGTTTTTGAAATAAACTGATTGATAAACTAGTATTGGAAAAAGGAATTAATGCATAATCTTTGAAAAAGGGTTCCTTCCAGGAGACTCTAATGGGTTTATTGTCCTGGATTCGGTGAATGGATTTAGTCATTTTTTAGCCCAAATGGAAGGTGATTGCAGCTCCAGGTTATCAAAGCAACAGAGACATGGGAATAGAATATTTTGGTTCTTACTACAATTTTTTAAAATGCAATGGCATTGGTGTGATTTTTAACAATGGCTACAAGAAGTGAAATAAAACGACATAGTTGCGGTCTGTCTTAACTCCTCCTCAAAGGTAGAGGAGCGATTCCTCAAAGATGCCCAGAAGAGTTAACACGTTGGTGTGACTCATGTTCTGCTATCTGAATGCGTGAGAGGATCGGTGATGATCTATTTGAAGGCATCCCTTCCAGTCCCTCTTCTCTTCCTATATGCACATCCTCTGGGCCTGACTCATGTCAAATGCATGCTCGAAGATTCACACAAAGCCTTGCAAGTTCACGGGCAGGTCCAATTCGTATTTCCTATATGCGGTGAAGTGGTGTTCGCAGGACTACACTACTTTGCAGTTGCTTTTCAAAGAAAATTAGAAATGAAGCACTGTTTATTTACCTCATGATTTCCAAAAGTTTACTGTTTCCAAATGTTTCTCAAATAGACATCTCTATGTCTCATATTGAAGAGAGTCAAGAAATCCTGAAGTAATCTTGGATTAGACCAAGAGATCCAAGTAAAGGAAATTTTTGCCGAGAACAATATAGTCAAAGGATCACTGCCCTCCAAGAACAACGGAAATATTCCTGGAGGCTTCCTGACTCAAGACCAGTTTGAGGACAGGCCAGCAGTCACAGCTGGCGAGGGGACAAAATGAGTGACCTTCCATGCCCCTCTCCCTCCTCTATCGACTAACTCGAAACATCACAAAACTCAGCTTGTGTGATGTGTAGAAGTCGAGCTGCTGGGGACAGAGGGATTTTGTGCCCAGAAGGCTGTGCTGATATTATTGTTGATTATGCCCTCTCTCACAGTCTAGGCTTTAAAGGTCTTCTTCAGCATCGTGGACTCACTGCCTCTGCCCTGGCTCCCCGGGAAAGTTTAGTCATTACTCAACAAAGGCAAAGGCAGAGCATTTATCGTTGAGTTCCTAAGGGATTGCCTGATTATGACCTGCTGAGTTCAGATTGGATTCTGCCCGTAGGATAGAACTCTTGAGCAGTCTTAATGCCTTGGGTCTCAGTGGCGCTTGCCACCAGGGCAGTGCTCGCTAATGACCATCCGTGCACCCGGGGCTGTGTCTTCCTGGGTTAGTCCCCTCCAAGCCTCAAAGGTCAGGGCTTGGGAGAAGTTTGCCAGATGCCAAGTAAATCATCACTAAGATTCCCTGCTGCCTTATGTCCTTAAAGAAGGAATGTAATCTTATTGAAAATCATCTTTGAGCTTGAAACCCATCAAGTGAGAATTCACCTTGGGTTTCAGTAACTTTGAATGCAGTGTCTAAGGGTTTTATACATGTGATTCAAAACTCCCACCTTGGGGAGAGTCTCCCCTCAAATTTGGGGCATTATTTGGTTATTCATTTTTTTTAATTGAAAAGACCAGAAGGCAGCTATCAGGGCATGGGTCTTATTGGGGGAAAAAAAAACAGCTGTTACTATAGCTGTATCAAATATATAATACATGTAAACTATTCCCAGAGGAAATATTTTGCCACATGTATAAACTGTACTATTCCTTGCAAAGTTATCAATAGTGGTAGAAAAAACTGTACAGAAGAGCAAAACCACATTAATCAGTAAGAGAGTATTGGTTTTATCTAAACTTGAGGAGAATCCCTTGTAGACGTTAGAAAGATCCTGTAGATATAGGAGTGTCCGACCTTTTGGTGTCTCTGGGCCACACTGGAAGAAGAGTTGTCTTGAGCCACACATTCAGTACATTGCGATATGTAAACCACAAAAAAATCTCATTATGTTTGAAGTAAATTTACGGTTTTGTGTTGGCTAGCATCCATAGCCATCCTGGGCCACGTGTGGCCCACAGGCCGCTGGTTGGACACCCCTGAAAGATATATTTTAAATTTAAAAAGTAACAAAATAGCATGCATAATATGGTTATATAAAAGCTTATATTTATATTTGTTTTCTGGAGGGCTAGATGACAGTTTTTTAACAGTGGTTGCTTCTAGGTGTTGGGTTATGGTTTATTATTCTTTCTTTATTGTTTTCTGTGGTCTTTAGTTTTCTTAGAATTACTATGGGTTATTTTTATAAGGAAAAAAGCCAGCTCTTTTCATTTTGAGAAAATTAGTCTTATCCAAAGACAAAATAAATTGAAAAATTAATAATACAAAGCCACTGCATACCTTATGCTTGTTCAGGGATTTTGAATGATTAATTTATTTAACCTTCCCATAAATCCTCAAAGGTACTTACTCTGGTCACTGTTTTACTGGTAGGAAAAAAAATAATCAGAGGTTATATAACCTGTCCAAAATCAACTCACAGTGCTGGTAAGGAACAGGATCAGGAATTGCTGCCAGGCTGCCTTGAATCTTTCAGCTGTGTCCCTGAAGGCAGTGTGGTGGCCTGCTGCTAACGGCCTATCAGTCTTAGAAAGGGGAGCATGGTCGGTGCTCTCTCCACGGCTCATGCCCTCTTCATCACCCCTGCTATCCAGTAGTGGTTGTGGCATCACTCGTGAGGTCCAGTTAGGGGTGGAGGTGTGACATCCTCCTTAATTATGCAGAGTGTCATGGAAGGTTTGCAGTAGTGGAATTGGGGGAAGCATACAGAGCTTGGAGGCTTCAGTTATTTTCATTTTTCAGCTCATTATAGAAAACACAGGGGACTAAACTCTGAAGTCCGTTTCCTGTGTGCTGCCCGCTCATGGGAGGCCTCACTCTGTGGTTTAGAGTGGCCCACTGCCTCGTGCGGTGTGTCCCAGACTGTATTTCTGGCTCAGCTAATCGCGTGGTTGAAACCCCACGAACACAAGCAGAAATCTTCCATTTATGGTTACAATTTTAATCATTGAGCCTTGAATACCATTCAGCCTCTGGAGTATGGAATCCACTATTTTGAGATGACATTTAATTTCTGAAGTGTACCTTGGAATAGCAGAAATTCAGGGTGATTCAAGGCAACCATTTTCAGATTTTTCTACCAAAAAATAAACTATAAAAAGAAATCTCTTAAAATGAGAAACTTTTAAAAAAGTTCTAATTTCTAATGTCATTAAACCATTCAGTTGCCTTCAAATTATATAAATCAGTTTTCTATTTTATAGTATTTTATTATAGAATAATGGATATTTCTTTCTCTATTAATTTTATTTTTTATCGAAGTTAGGATTGAGCCTACTATGAATGCCATAAATAACAGATAATTCTCCTGAACACATGTGGTAGGGCTTATTCAAGAAAGTTTCCATGTCGTAATACTGTTCAATTAACCTAACATTTAATCACATAAAACAGAGTGATACTTGTGCATTAAATTTTAAAGTATTCAAAAATGAAGATTATAATTTTTAGGAGTGGCTGGATGTTAATTTGTGACAGCAATCACAGCAGCAGCTACTTTAAACATGCAAAACTCTGTGGTCATTTGAAATGTTCAGTGTCAAACTATTGGGAAAGAGAGGGCTAGGAAACTAGGACCAATGAAAAGGACTCTATGGACTTGTTTTGTAGGTTTTACTACTCATATACATATAAGGGTACTGAGTGACACAATATTTTCTCTTTTTGAAATGTTATGAGAAATGACTATGGGATACTTGTTTACTGATTTGAATTTTACTTTAAATAGGGTTTTCAAATAAACAAAGACTGGGAACTAGGCCAATGGAAGAGAAATTAAGTCGATTCTAACAATCTCTCCTTATATATTAATGTAGGCAGTTCCCCAATTTTTTTTGTCATCAAAAGTAGACAGTTATAGAATCATCAAACAATCTGGTAATAAATAAAATCTTTTTTTGTGTATTTCTGACCAGATTATACACTCCTTGAGGAAAGAGATGTTTTATGCAATTCTGCCACAACCACAGTGCCTAAAATTATGTTTTAGTAACATGATTAAACCATCCAGCTCAATATGTGATCGCTGGATGAATAGAAAACAGAAAATAGATATCTTTTGCCCACACAAAAAAAAACCCCACATAGCGAGATATTGCTGTCATTGGTTAACTTATTCTCATTTTTTCATTTAAAAGGTAGATAATAAACGTATGTTTTGAAGCACCAAACATCACTTCTTTTTAGTTAATACCAGCCTTTACTGCTGCCCAGGCCTGACACATTAGTAGTTTCTATCTCTCTTGTGGCTCCTGTAGACGTTTGGGTTTGCGATCTTACAAGAGGTCACATCTTACTGTGACTGTAGATGTGTGTTTCACAGCGTGTTTAGGGAAATATGGACTATATGATGTAGTGTTTTATAACCCCGGAGCTCTTAAACATTAGCAAGTCTATTAGTACAGTTCAGTATGTTAATAGATGAAAGGTAAAAAGACAATATTTCTGTAGATGATAAAGGGTAGTTCATTCAAGCGGCCAGACGCCACATAAATAACTAAAAGTCGGTAGCTTTCCCTTGTGTCAGCAATCATCCAGTGAAATGTGACAGAAATATACCTTGAAATAAGCACAGTTATTTATGGAAAGAAGAACAAACATATATCTGAATAATTTTAGGAAAGCACATTTTCTTGTTTCGTTGGAGACAAGTTACAAAGACATCAGTTCTCCCAAAATGATGTGAAAATACAATAGAATTGCCATAAAAATCTCAACAGGATTTCTTAAAAGTGAGTCTTTCATCACAAAGAGTAAATTTATGAATTAAGTAGATTAATGAAACTTAGTATATAAAAAATGACATTTTAAATCAATCAGAGTGTTGGATTGAGTGTCAGCCTATGAACCAAAGGGTTGCTGGTTTGCATTTCAGTTGGGGCACGTGCCTGGGTTATAGGCCAGGTACCCGGTGAGAGGCACACAAAAGGCAACCAGACATTGATGTTTCTCTCCCTCTCTTTCTCCCTTCCTTCCTCTTTGTCTAAAAATAAATACATAAAATATTTAAAAATAAAAGTTCTAAACAAGTGTTACTCTGACAGCTCTTTGGAGATAGACCCAGAAGAAATATCCTTTTTAGAAATTACTTAGGAAAAGAAGCATGTGAGAAATAATGACGTCTCTTACCTTTACAGGTATGAGAATATTTTATAAAGAAAAAGTAATTCTCCAGGGGGCCGATATGTGTTCTAGGTTCTGTTACCTCTTTACCAACTTTATTATGATTTTACTACATGACAAATTCAGTATGCGGCCATGGGATCTCCATCAGGTTACTCCTTAATTTTACCCCCACAATTCCTCCCCTGTGCTATGGAGATAACGTTTAACAACCTGAAGTGTATGAGTTGGACAGACACGAAACACTCTGGATGTCCATCAAGCTACTTCCCTTGTGCTGGGTAGTATCCTGGACGCGTAATAGTATGTCTACTAAGCAATTTATAGTACATCAACTTATGTGGTAGAACTCATTACGGTTCTACCTGGTAGAATTGATCACCCCCATTTTCTAAACCCTGAAAAGGGCTGAGGGATGTCTACGTGACTTCACATGGGTGAGAAAATAAACCACCCGTATGAACCACGCTTGTCTGGCTCCAATTGCTAATGCTTGCTGAGCCAGAAAGTCCTCTGTGATGTTTCCACAGGTGATTTCTTCAGGCTTTTTGTTTTGAAGATTAATGTTTTTCATATCTCCCCAAATTCTTAGCCTAGTGCTTGACATACATACAGTTTATATTTTTAAGAATTGCTTCTAGGTGAGGGGATTAAGAAATACAAATCGGTAATTACAAAATAGTTATGGGAGTGTAACATACAGCATCGGAAATATAGTCAGTAATATTGTAATAACTGTGGATGGTGCCAGGTGCGTATTAGAGGTATCAGTGAGCAGTGGGATCACGTCGTGAAGTATTGGGATGGTCTGATCACTATGCTGTACCCCCGAAATTAATACCAAGTAATATTAAATGTAAGCTGTAATTGAAAAATAAGATTTAAAAAGAATGAATGAATTTTTAAAAATTGCTTTTAGACATGGCATGTGGTATCTAAGACAATTTCAGACCATTTATTTGTGAAGTGGATAAACTTCTAGCCAGAGTAACCGTAGGTAAGGGACTTCAACAGTTACACACCCGAACACACTGCAGCGGACACAAACACACCCCACACCCCCCAAACCGCTGAAAGCATTTATTTGTGGGACAGATTTCTTTTGCTCCCTGAAACCTAGCCATCACCTTTCATGCTTGAAGCACAAACATTGGATTTTCTGCAAAAAGCACTTTCCTATTGGTTGCTCTGTGACTCATGCTTGATTGAATTTAGAACTTAAATCCACAAAAACAGTTCAATCCATATGGAGCTGTATATTCTTTTAATAATCAAGTAGAGAGCTTTCAAGAAGCCTGGGCTAAATATTTTGGGGAGCATTTTTTTTTCCTTTTCAAAAAATAGCTGCTTGACTACGTAAGCCCTTCACTGAGGTTTGGTCAGTATAGAATGGAGGGAAAAGGCCACCGGTATGGTGACTTCAGTGCTGCCCACGCATCTGACCTGGCACGTGTCCTTCCTGTTGCCTGTGTCCGTGGCTGGACCAAGATGCTGTACCTGTGAAAACTTCAGGCCTTTAGTCTGAGTGCCGGGACTGGAGTGCAGGTACCTTGTTTCCTACCTGTGTGACTTCAATGCATTGATTCCCCCCGTCTGTCCTTTGGTTTGCTCCTATTTGTTCTTCATACCTCCTAGGAGAAGTATGAAGAACAAATCCTGATAACCATGGAACTTGCGTGGCCAGGAGTATGTGCATCGTGCATGTTACCTGTTACTGCCTGCCTTATTTATGTTGTCTTTTCATGGTTTCCTCAAAAAATGTACATAGTTTTGAGGCTCACTCTGTCTTTTATTATATGAATACTGTTCCATGATGGAGAGTTTACTTCAAAACTCAGCCGATCATCTCTGCAGGGAAGAAGCTGTGATTGGAAAGCCTGTCACTGACAGCTTTGTCACACAGCCGCCGTCCACCTTCACCTCTCATCATCTGCTCAGTGGAAGAGTAGCCATTTCCTTAGGGTCCACGTTCCAGCCATGAAAGGATCAGCTTGAATTTCAACATGTCTTGATTTCTTTAGAAGGCATTCCGTCTCTAATAATCTGTTCACCTTTGACACACCACCGAAGTAGAGGCTCTTAACATAATGTAAAAAAATAATTATCCCTGTAACACAACAATGAACAGCTTTCTGACTGGTGATTTTGCTAAGTGCTTTTTCCTGTACTGCCTGACATCAGTCTGTACCTTTGTAAATACTTCGCTTCAAAGAGGTACCACCTAAAATTGCTAAGAATGCAACAAATAAACATTTTCGCTTTAGTCTGGGAAACAGGTTTTTTTGATGCCATGCACACTGAATGGATTAGAGAAGAATTTAGAAGAGAAATTAATTTTACCTCTGGAGGATAATAAAAAGATAACTGTAATGTGAAAAAATCAGCCATTTTCATAACTGAGAAATTTCCTTTAAGCATTCTGTAATCAAAAGCCTAATAATCATAAAAAAGGAAGAGGCAATATCTTTCCTACCCTAAGGGTTTAATAAGTATCTCTCCTGCCATAAAACCACATTTGTAAAGTTATTTCTCACACACACAAAAAATGCATAGTTAAAGCGAGGTAACGAGCCATGGGTAAGGAAAAATAAAGACCACAATGAGAGAGAGAGAGAGTGCGTCCTCTCTTGATCAGCTGGGGATCAGAGCTTCCTTGGCCTGGAATCTCGTCCTGGCATTAAACTGTGGAGTCCAACATCCACATGGGACTTGAAGGGTGTCTTGAATTCTTGAATTTGCTGGAGTCTTAAGGTACTTAAAAGAAAGCAGAAAACCAAACTCAGAGAGAAACCCAGACTACTTGTGCCTGGCCAGGTTCTTCTGTTCTGCTCTGCCTGGGGATCTCTCTGTACTTTTTATGCAGGCCCTTGGACCCTGAAGCATTATTGCTACTCATACATAAGCCCTGGAAGATGAACAGTGATTAATTTTTTTCATCTTACTCAACTGGTCAGTTTTCCTGTGCATGAAGGTGAATAGAAAATCTTCATATACGTTTTAGCGGAGGTGGCTGTCCCCTGTCCTCTTCCGGTTCTTAATGGCGTTTTAACCTGTGCACTGCGTCATTGGGGTTCAGCCAGTAGTTTTGCAGTCTTGAGCGTCCAAGTCTCCTTTCAAAGCTTGGGAAGTAAAACTCCCAGAACACAAGAATTTAGGAGTATGTGAGTCGGCGAGTTCCCTTCACCTGTCCATGATCCCCATCCCTCTGTACCATGTTTCTAGTGCTTACCATGTAACAGGCACCAGGATAACCCTTTTTCACATGTTAGTTTGTTTAATATTCATGGCTACTCTCTAAATTGGGCTGCACTATCACTAAGTTAGAGAGGAAGAAACAGATAGGAAGGATAACTGACCCGCTGAAGTCCTGGAACTGAAAAGGAGCAGAGCCCAGCGTGGTTCCAGACCTGTGGCTGTGCAGTGTCTTGCACGCCGAGCTTTCATTGGAGACCTAGAGTCCAGGGCTTGGAAGCATTTTCCTCACATTTAAGATCTTCTCCAAAACCTTCTCTTTGCTTCCATAAGGCAAAAATTTATCTGATTTTTTTTCCCTTTCCAGAATTCAATTGTAGTAGTTGAAAACCCAAATAATGATGAATTTACAATTTAATCTGCATGGCACTTTTCACTAGCGCCATCAATAAGAGTGTGGATCAGGGGGATACAGTGGCTCTTGCCCCCATCT
Source organism: Sturnira hondurensis (assembly GCF_014824575.4). Taxonomy (NCBI): domain Eukaryota; kingdom Metazoa; phylum Chordata; class Mammalia; order Chiroptera; family Phyllostomidae; genus Sturnira; species Sturnira hondurensis. The sequence goes on along the minus strand of NW_028072653.1, from coordinate 2,698,021 downwards.
CTCTTACTACCTAAGTCCAATTTTTATCACATTCTACCACTTTGAGGAAAAAAAGCTAAGAGACCTCTGTGCTAATTTTTCTAGGAAAGCAACATTTTTTCTATAATAAGATTAGAAACATCACGTGTTGAGTTAATCTTTCAGATTAGCTTGTCACTCAGAAGAAGAGCTTGGGGCAAAGGATGAACCATTCTCAGCAGGAAAACTGGGGGAGGGACACGCTCCCACTCACCAATGGGGTGCCGCGGGGGCAGGCAGACCCAGAAACAGTACCAGTGTTCCTGGCTTTTAGACAGCGTGAGGACAAGCCGTGGACAGGGTACTTGTAGTCATCTTCTTGAATTTTGCTTTGGGACTACCTGGTCTTATTGCTGAACCGACCACCGAACTTCTTTCATTCTAGTAGATTCGGTAAAGAGTCCTTGTCTACCGGAATCCAAGGATTATAAAAACTAGTGGCACAGGAGTTGTGTTCAGTGACATCTGAAATTATTTGTACGAGGCTGTTGCTCACGGCGACCCTTCTAGCACTGGGAACACGGTGGATTGTGAGTGTTGAGGTGATGCTGCTCTGCAATGAGTATTTATCATCACCCCCTGCAGAGGAGGGAGCTACATGGGAGGAAAAAGCACATCAGATTTTTTTTCAGCACAGTGTAAAAAAAGCCACCAGGTTGCTCTATAAATTTATGCATTGCACGGCTGACTCAACATGCCACAAACCAATGCACTTGAAATTGATGTTCCATCTTCCCGGCCTAACCTGTTGTATGCTCCAGCCTGTGCAGGGACTGTGGTGTGTCCACATGGGCCAGGCTGGAGCGTATCGTGGGTGAATGAGAATCTCTGAGAGCTGTATGTGCAGGAGATTACCCTGGAGTCTATCATTGCTGACAAAGTGCCTTCAGGTGTGCATTTTCCAGGCATTTGCATTCGATGTGTCGTATACTCTGGAGTCCACTCATTTGTGGTGAGTGAAATGTACATACCAAACTCTCAGAACCTTACGTGGCAAGGGTGGTGGCTTACCAATTTCATGATGATTGTTTCCAAGCAGGTGCTCTGGTACAGGGTGAGCGTTTAATAAGTATTTATGGAGTTGAAGAGGAAGACCTTTCCCCTTCTCTTTCCTCTGCAAATCCTGATTTTCAAAGGTCAGTCTGGACCCATTTGTCTGTGATTGCTCTGACCAGCAGTAGATGTTCCATATATTAGGTAATATTTCTTAATTGGCCAATGACGGAGGAAGAGCGCAAATGACAGACTGGAGGCAGAGAGACTAGTGCTAGCAATCCACGTGAGACACAGTGGCAGCTTATACACAGTGGGGACTGGTGGGGTGGAGGCGGGCGAGGGCAGCTCGGACTGCGTTTACACCAAGCGAACTAACTCCATGCTGTGAATGACTGTGAATGTTCTTTTGGGTATTTAGTTTTGTACACAGGCTGATGTTCCTATAAAGAGAACAACAACGGGCATCGTGTTTGGTTTCCTCTGGGTAGAAATGAGGTGGGAGAAGGAATCAGGCATGAGGAGCCCATTGCTCTGGTGGCCCGTCTTTCCAGGCAGACACTGTCTCCGCCCTGCCTCCCTCCTCTCTGCTTCCCACCGTCCCAGGGAGGCGGGCCCTTGCTCAGAGGAGAGGCATCCAGCGTCAGTTAGCCACGTGACGGCTGATCTAGGCTTTGTCACAGAAGGAAGATATCATAGTCACATATCATAGTGAGTTCCTTAAATAGAGGAGAGAACACAAGTTGATGACTTTTTTTATTATAGTTGACATACAATATTATATTCGTTTTAAGTGTGCAACACAGCAGTGTGCCATCGACATACCTTAGGATGTGATCACCACGATAAGTCTAGTACCCATCTGTCCCTGTACAAAGTCCTTATGATATTATTGACCCTGTTGCCTGCGCTGGATGTCACATTCCTGTGACTTACTTAATTTATGACTCCTTAATTCCAGAGAGGATGCTCAATACATGTGAGTGTCTTCACAAAATGAATGAATGTTACTTTCTAGACATACTGCAGGCTGATGTTTCAAATACAGGAATAATAATGGTTGTAAAGAAACTGTCCATTTTAGAATATCGAGATTGAGTCAAATAGGATGGCCATGGGATCACCAAGATGGACGTGGGGGGTGCAGCAAAAGCTATGATTTTTTAACCATTCCCTTTGTCTTTGAGCCTTAGTTTATGACAGATTTCTCAAACCACATATCAGTTACATGTTTAAAGCAAGAACCCATTTTAGTGTGTCTATATGTGAAAGTCATGGGGTAGCACGTTTCTTATCATTGTCTCATCCAAAAGTGCAGGACCAGCCTTGCCAGGTAGAGATTTTTGTTACTGGAAGCATCCAAGTAGAATTTGGGTTACCATCTGTCAGGAATTTGGGAGAAAGTGTTCTTTCATTAAAGAGAAAGGTTGGAATCAGAAAATTATGATATTCCAACCACTTTTTTACACCTTATAACTAACTGTATCTTTGTTCAAATATTTTAGTCTAAGTCATAAATAAATGCAGTTTATGTTATATTTTAAACTAGCAACAATTTTACTTTTGTTTTATATGTTTGCCCCTATAACATGCCATACTAAATATTTTTCCCAGTTTTCCTCAACAGTGTGGGCTTTTCTGAAGTAAATTTCTGAATCTGGGATTACAACTTGCATCAAAGAGTTATTCACTTCAAATCTGTTTTAACCCACTTCGATACCTTTTTTTTAAAAATAATACTGATTCAATAAAGAGATGAGGACAGTAGTCTTGCAGAATAGTTAACCCAACATTTCTTCTTGTTCCTATCTTATTTTGTAAATAAAAATATTCTACCGTCCATTCATTATCTAGAATTATTTCTGAGACATAGTGTGTGTCAGGCCCTCTGTTGATCTTGGTAATACAGCCATGAGACATAGACAAGCCTTCTGATGGTATAGCTTGTAAGCTAAGAAAGAAGTAAAAATCAAGAGGTCCTTCCTAAGTAACACAGAAGCATCACATGTAAATGGGGAAATGGGGATTGGGAATGATATTTTCTGTGATGTGTGATCATTTCTTTTTTTTATTTAATTCTTATTCAAGTACAGTTTTCTGTTTTATATTCCCTGCCCTGCCCCCCACCCCAGTGCTCCCCACCTCCCTCCCATTTCTGCCCCCCACCTTAATTATTGTCCATGTGTCCTTTATACTTATTCATGTGAGTCCCTCCCCTTTTCCCCTGTGATTCTCTCCCCTCTCCTCTCTGGACCCTGTCATCATTTCTGAGTTTGCAAATCTCTAATTCTACTAGTTCCTATTCATTACGTGGTCAGTGAGTTTGAAAAATTCTGGACTAAACAAACTTAATAATTCTGTAGTGTAAGACATCTCAGAGATATTAATAAATAAATATACCCAGTAAATCTCTAAGAAAAAAAAAACATAGAACATATGTAATATTTTCCTAACACATTTGATCATAGCCTACTTTTCTTGAAAAACATCTTGGTGGAACTATTATTGTGTGGAACACATTTTGGCTAGATTGATGATATATGTGAAAATTCATAGCAAAGTGAGGTTGGATATATTCTATGAAAGTCTAGAGATTCTGAAGTCAAACAGAATCATGGTCTACTTTTCAAAACTGCTCATAAGTCTCTGTTAAACATGGAACAAAGTACCCATCTCAAAATATAAGGATTCTTCTCAAACATCTGTGTTCAGTAGGGCAGATTTCATCAATGGATTTGTATGCCAAACAGAGGGTGGATATCTTTGAACACTTATTTCATACAGATCTATAAAATATGTGTTTTAAAAGAAGTAAAGTGATCTCTGGGCGTCTGGGGCACCACCATTTTAAGACCAGGATTGTGGGTTCAGTGGGATGTGGGAGAATGGTACTTGCTCTAGAGACTTGACAATGGCCCAAAGCTCTCTTGACTTGTTTGGAGAAGGCAGCATCAGTGCTGACGTAGGGTAAGGAAGAAACTTTTTTTTTTTTTTTTGCTGTGCGGTCCCTTCTGAGACACTTTTGAGAAAGAAGCATTAAAGTGAAGAGGTTTGAAGTTGGACTCTGAAAACTGTCACAGTGGCTATCTCACTACAAAGTCATCCGAGTTCTGTCTTTCAATCAGGAACCAACCCTACCATCAAGAGCCAAAAGAAGGCAGGAACACTAGCCAGATGGACTCAGCAGAATAGTTTGGGCAGGTCTCCTTTTATAGAAAGAAGGTAGTTTTATTTTCTAAATTTCTAAAACGCAGGCACAAATGTGTACATGGTGAAGGACACATTTCCCTCACCACCTTCCCACCCATATCCTTGGAAGGTATTTGAGTGTTGAATGAGAAAGTCCAAAGCAGCAAAGCTAACTGTTTGAGACGAGGCCGAGCAAGGGGAGAGAGCGTAAGATGGCAGGGCCCGACACCCTGCGGTCTGCCTCTGTCCAGTCCCGTACGTGGTTGGATGGTCGTGGGCAGAATTGTAAGTTTCAGGGTTTCGGATTCCTCTTCTTTAAATGTAGAGTACTGGACTCCTAACAAAGGGGCCCCTAGTTCTAAGAATTGGACTCGCGATGATTCGGGGATTCAGGGCCATCGCCCACCTTCTGGATCCTTTACCCAGAGAGCCTGGGAAAAAGAAATGGCTGCATCATTCTCGTTGCAGGCTGACTTTTTAGTTCGGTGTGACGTATAGGAAGCACATGGACAGCACTGCCCTCAAACACGTGGGGTCAGAATGCACACAGACTTTTTATAAGACTCTTACCCTGTTTTTACTATCCAAGGTCCTTGAATGGATTCATGCTAACCATCTTTCATGCCAGGTTTTGGGGTGGAGTGAATTGTACATTATTAGTTAGCATGCTTCTGCTTTGGGGAAAGTAAGATAGCATAGTAATTAGAAAGAGACTTATTGAAGAGAAAAATGCTAAAAATGATGGTCATAATTACATATTGATTATTACCTATTCTGTGCCAAGGCCTTTATATATATTAATTCTAATTCTCACTGTGCCAAGGCCTTTATATATTAATTCTCATCCTCACTATGAGTTGGCTTCTTCATTTGTGTAGACATACTTACTACATCATTCCCTTCACCTAATTGCCTTTAGTTGACATTTTTAGGAAAAATTATTTGGTGTATAAAACACTATCCTTGAAAACCGGGCCTGTACACATGGTGGCGAAGAGTCGGTTTGCATCTGTGAGCACACAAAACACAGAGTTCATTCTTATATTGTTATTTCTTAATCAGTGAATCATTTTCCACTCAAGTAACTGGAAACCTGTTTCCCCTACCCTGTATTGTACTTGGGCCCAGGGCCCAGCACAATGAAGATGACCAAGTATTTGGTACAATGTATTCATTGCTTAAAAAGATGTATATTTATGTTACTAAATTTGTGTATACTATTTCATATTTGTTCTTCTTCAGTCATGTATCTCCTGTTAGACAAGAATGGGGGGTGAATTTCCTATTGATTTAAAAGCCCAAATTGATAGCCTTTTAACTTAGTTGACAGTGAGAACGTTTTCCCATCATTTTAAGTTTGCTAAAATGAGAAGCATTATTATATCCACAATCAAACCATGAACTTTAATGCATTTCTTAATGGATAAAAGTAGCACTTTTAAAATTTTATTAAGTGTACTAATGGCCTTAAGGTAACCAAGCCGACACTTCCAATGTGTCTAATTCACTTCGATACTGGCTCCTGGCAAAGATGGTTCTTAATCAGTCAGTTCCGTCCCTCTTGAGAAGCAGGTGCAGTACAATATACAAAGTCATAAAGAAAGGGAAATACATTATTTTTAGTTTGGTAAAAGGAAAACAATAGCTTCCTATTAAGAACAGTTATTTGTTACTTGCTTGCTTAAATAATAACCGCCCACACAGAACACTCCCTTTCTGTGAGCCACAACAGCACGGACACGTGTTTTCATTCTTACAAGAATCTGACGAGATTCCCTCCCATGTGCAGGGGAGGTGACTGGGGGATCCCCCTCGGAGGCAGCCCAGAAGTTAGTCATCTAGTCGTTGAAACTCCGGTTCTACTGTGATCCGTGAATTCAGTAGATAAACATCTGGTGAATTGGTTACTCTCGGCTGAATTAAGCTAACACCAGCTCCTGTAATCAGCTCCCAAATTTCAGGGGCTTTGACCCAAGAGCGGCTGGTTTGTCACGCATTGAACAGCCTGGCGAAGTTGTTCCCTTTTAGCAGGCAGCTTTCCATCATGCGCGATTCAGAGACTCGGGGTCTCTCTATTTGGGGGTCTCTGTCACTCCCCAGGATCACGGGCAGGAAGAGAGAGGGCTGCTGTGGTCTGAGTGTGATACTCAGATGCACTGGCTTGCATCTGATGGACTCGTATAATGAGAAGAGAGCAGGTGAGGAGGACTGGAGACAAGGGTCCCTGGCTCGGCTTTATAAGGAACAAGGATTAGGAAGTTGTGTGTGTGTGCACATGCGTGCTCATATAGGATAAGAGCCTCAATTTTTAATAGTGATAGCACTTTATTGAAAAAACTCATCTAAAGGGCAGATCCACTATATTCATGGTTACTCTGGAGAGTGAAATTTTGAGCTGACTAAATATTCTTTAGCGTATCTTCTTGTAGTGTTCAAATTTTCTAGAATCAGTGTTAGGATAATAAAAACCAGTAAGCACAGCTCTGAAAGCCTGCTGAGTAGCATACTTTTACATCAGGTGGGCTGGGGGGCGAGAGGGGGGAGTGAGGGCACAGAAGGTAAGGATTGTCCAGGGCCAGCTCTGCACTCACAGAAGAGAGCTGTAAGCTGTGTGGTGGGCGGTCACTCTCCCCAAGCAAGGAAATGCCATGTCAACCCCCCAAATCCCAGCCCGGTGGCGCATTCAGCAGGTAGGAAGAATATCTGGTGAAAACAGCCAGTGGTCCAGCTCTGTGCCCAATGCCACTTTCATCTCAACATTTTTTTTGAAAAGACCGCTTTGCCTCTGAGAATGATCAGAGGCATTTCTGCCTCATCTCAGCACCTCAGGTGTTCTCTTGGATGCATCGACTAAGCATATTCTCTTTGCTGCAGCCTGGGTCTGCAAACGGGCCTTCTCAGCTTCTGCAAGCTTGGTGAAAGTATGAAAGCAATGATATGTAGTTATTTTAAAACGTCCTTCTTTTTTTCATACTGTCAGATCTCTTCTGAGGCCGCTGCTTCAGAGAGAATGAGTCTATCTCGTGCTGAGCAGAATAAAGATAAGCCTCTAAAATGTGGCAGAAAGTCTACATAGCACTCTACCGGTCTTTTTCTGCCAGTTTCTGTGTACTTTTTACTTTTCCTATAAAATCACCGCTTAGAATTGGAGTAAAAAATGAGTCAAATAAGAGAAAATGCTCTCTACCCATGGTAGGTACACATAAATGAGGTAAGACCAGTTCGTTTGAAAGAAGGACACATTTTATGAGGCAGTATGCATTGTAGTCAGCCATGACAAATGATTCTGGAAATCTGCATGGGATTTGTCTGTCCCCTTCTCCCCAGTATCTCTTGCAAAGTTATTTTGTAACCAGTAGATTAATCAATCATTGCAGGAAAATCCACGGGGGATCAAAACACAAGGATCATCCTATAAATAATTTCATTTTGTTGTACTTAATAACGTGCACCACTGGCTAGTGTACTGGAGAAAGAAAATGGATTCTTGAAGCTTTACAGCACAGATTGCCAAGATCACGTTCAAGGCCACCATCAGACACACCATGGCTGGTGAACGCAGGGATACACATCAACGGTCACTGAATTTCTGTGGTTTGAAAATAGAACAGTGATATGTATGAAACTTCTGTTATTCAATGTGAGTTTTTAAAAATAACTTAATGGTGTCAATCCTTGAAGAATGCATACTTGTACATCCCAAGTTAATTTTTCCTGATCAACTTGACCAAACCAGATGTCTTACAAGAAAAGAAGTTTGTTCATTTTTTAATTTTTTTTATATTTATGAAACTTATCTCCCTTTAGCTACACTCTCCTTCAGCTTAAATCATGGCATAGTGGCCAACTTCTGGTATTTTGTAATAAGTAGGTTATATAAATGGCCATCATGATATCATTAAAAGTCTGGTGAGTTTCTCTTTGCAGTGGTTGCCTTCAAAGAGAATACAATCTATAGAGCTTTCATGTGGTTGGTTTTTTTTTCATGTGGTTGTTTTTTTTTCAAGGCAAAAACTCTGACAGAGAATTTCACAACTCTTCAGATGTTAGAACATAATCAATTTTTCCTCTTACTCCGAACACAGATTTCAGAGCCACTTTAAAAATAGAATTATAAAAACAATTAGCTTTTTATTTCTCAAAATTTACTGTACATGTATACTACTAATTATTTAGAACCTAAAATTAATTATAGTTAAATAAACTTAATAACTTTACTCTTGTATTAGCTAACATACATGTAGGTTGAACCATATAAAATTGGGAAAAAGTCAAAACATTTTTGGTGGTTCTGAGTGATGGTTGTTCTGTATTTTAGTTGTATTTTTACAACTAAACGTGCAAAGAGGCTGTGGCTGTGGAAAGAGGCGAGCCGTGTCTGCCTACACCACCATCTTGACCAGAAGTTTCTCAAACATTTTTAGCTGACAGAAATTAGCTAGCCTATTTCTTATAGTTTAATCTAAGAGTTAAGTCATGATTGCCACCATTCTACTGAAAAAAAATACAACAACAGCAAAAAGCTTTCTGGAATGGTATGAAATGGAATGCTTTAGTTTGCCAGGAATAGTTTTCCCTCTGAATTACTTGGAATAAGTGCACTACCACAGTTATCACACTGCAGCCCTCTGGTTACTTTGGGCTTCTCAGTTGCAAGGTGTACACTCTGCCATAACCAGAGATTTTTTTAAAGATTTTATCCATTTATTTTTAAAGAGGGAGGGAGGGAAAAAGAGAGGGAGAAACATCAGTGTGCGGTTGCCTCTTACGTGCCCCCTTACTGGAGACCTGGCCTACAACCCAGGCATGTGCCCTGACTGGGAATGGAACCAGCAGTCTTTTGGTTTGCAGGCCTGTGCTCAATCCACTGAGCTACACCAGCCAGGGCCAGAGGTGTTTTAATACTGCAGAATCGACATGAGTGGATGCAGTCACCTTCTGTGTAAAGTTGGGTTTCTTCGTGTGCATTCAGGACTACGTGCACATATGCACAACTTTCATTTTCAAGCCCCAGAGAATTCTCAGGGGTCAACATTCACCTTTTTCCCCTCCAAGAAAGAAAATCATTTTATGTATGCCCCGAGTTGTTCTATTTTTCTCTTGTTATTGCTATTGCTGTATATGGATGGATACGTAGATGGATGGGTCAATTTATTCCCTCCGTTTTTGAAGGGGGGAAAAGGAGACTAGAAACAACTTTGGGAAATGATCCGTCAAAATCAAAACCAGCAGTGAAGCACTGCAGAGGCAGCTCAGTAGAGGGTCAAGGATATGAGCATGGGCTCCATAGGCAGGGAGCCCCGAGGCCGAATCATGCGTCAGAAACTTACTGAGCAACACTGGACAGCTTGCTCACCTCGGTTTCAGGTGTGTCATCTGGAAAATGGAAATAATGAGAGTAATATTAACAATAACAGCAAACACTGCATCTGAGCCAGGCATTCTACCAATCACTTTCCTTGGGTGAGTGTGTTTCCTAAAAGGAACTATCCTTTGTTTTAAAGAGCTTGACATCGTAGGGAGGGTGGGCAACATGCCCAAGAGCTCACGGCAGCTAATAAATGGCAAATCCACAGCATAACTTACCGGGCTGTTGTGATGATTAATGAGATAACGTGTGTGAAAGTTGTCAGCCCACGGCCTATGTTAGGTATTAAAATAGGGGACAGACTAATTAGATAAAAATGCCTCCAAGCAATTTGAGATAATCTTTTAGAGTAATAAAAAAGCACAAATTAATAGGAAACAAATCATAGAGACAGAGTGTATTTTTAGTGTTGGTTATGTCAGAGTGGATGGAGCCCCCTGCTGTATTAAGATAAGGGACAGAAATAACCAGCTTCACTGGCCTGATTTTTTTTTAGCTGCCCTTAGACTAAGTCCCATTATCACCGAGATGTTAAGTCTGTAATAAAATGCAAAGCAAACTGAGGAAAATGTGAAAAAGCTCATTGCCCTGACCATGTACATTTTAGTTTCACATAAAATATAATCAGTTACTTCTTTTTAAAATTTTTTATAATTATAATTTACATTCAATAGTATTTGGTATTAGTGTCAGGTTGGATTTCCTGTGTGGGTGGTCTCAGGTGCCACTCGTATGTCCTGAATGTGACTCTAGCAATTAAAACTGCTACCACGTGCTTCCCACAAAGTCTTTCAATTGAACATCTGGTGTGATGGCTTCTATTAAGGGGGAGCTGAGTTTTACTCCATTGCATTCTAGTTTAGGAGGTTGAGAATGTGGAAATATTACCATGGCCTGTAATTGGATCAGCAATTTGTGAGCTCAGATGTGAAGATAGAGAATGTTGTAAAGTGTTAAGAATGTGGAAATGGCTTTCTGGGAATATTTGCACTTCTCTCTGAGTTATTTTTGCTTTGGATAGATACATTGTGCCCTTCAGAAATCCTCATCCACAGCCCTGGGGACTTTGCTAGTAGAATTAGAAAAACTATGAAAAACAGAAAGAACATTAGCAGCTCTCAGGGTGTTTGAGACACAGGAAAGGGATACAAATGAAAGCTCACCTTCAAGGGCCAGTGGGTGGGGAGAACAGCTTCCTTAAGGGGTTCAAGAATAATGATGAGTAAAGGGGTTTTCAAAATCAAAAACTGAAACCCATTCACAAAGAGTAAAGAAGTGAGAACAGGCGTTAGTGTGTCCATGAACAAACATTCATAAGGGATTAATTGTGTTCAGGATGAGATGCTTGGCTCACTCTGTGAAGGAATGATGGCAGGGTTGCTGACTTCAGAGAAGACAGTCGAGTTAGGGGGATTACGCCTCTCCGCTAGATAACATCACAAGAGGTAACAGTTCGAGTCCACGAGGCTTAGGATGCTTCAGAGCACTGCATTCAAGGACGCAGAGTTGGAGGGGGGCGACGAGAGATCCTCCTGGATGCCTGGAGGACAGGCAGGACTTGGGTAGGCAGAGAAGGAAGGGAATGGGGAAAAGGAGCAAAGAGGAAGGGAAAAGGCATGTTGAGGAGTATGTAGAAAAGGTTTGTTCCCAAAAAAGTTCAGAAAAAGGATTAGTTGGAGATAAAGGGAATGACGTAGAATCCCAGAACACCTGAGACTGCCACACAGGGCTCCCCCCCCGCTGTATCTGTTTATTATCCACTTTGAAGAACTAGAGATGCAGAGAGGCGAAGTGCATTGAACAAGCTATGAAGAGCCTTGTAAGGAGTTTGGACTTTACAGACAATGGGGTCTCTGAGAGCTTTTGCAGATCAGTCTGTTAACTTGAACTTCTATTGCAACATAGAAAGCGCTACTAGAGCGAAACTAGAGTGGGCAGGGGTGTGTGTGTGTCCTCTGAGTACTAACGAAACAGGTAGGAAGCTTTATGTTAGAAATAAAGTGATATTTCCTAACAGTGAGGGTGAAAAAGGCTGAAATTAGTGCCAGAGGGAGATTCTGGGATCTCCTTTTATTGGTGCTTAGGAGGAAAAATAGGGGTAGGAATTTTCTTCCCATGGATGGGTTAAATGTGAACTTCCCTAGAAAAGAAAAATCCCTTGACCGCTTAAACCTCTTCCTTCTTGTATATTTTTCCAGTTGAAATCCCTTGATTAATACAAAGGAAATGTGTTCTTTTCAACAAGAAGCCAAAAGGCTGAGAGGGTTTTCTCATTTATTTGTGACTATATTCCCTTTTCTTTCATGCTGAGCTCTAAAATATGAAGAGAGTAAAGACATTTGTAATGTTATCTTTATAATGTAACCCAACATGGAATTGTTTGTGTATATTGTTCTTGTTGCAAAAACAATGGATTCTTATAAAACAAAAAATTATATTGATTAGCAAAAAGAACTGAAAATTACTTGGCATCTCACTACACAGAGACACCACTGTTCATATATTTTCTCTTAGACACATTTTCCAATATATTAGATCTGTATTTCCAAAATGGGATCATATTGTGCATATTGTTTTTCAGTATTCTTTTTAAAGAGATAATGTATGATACAATATTAATAGTGTGTTGAGAACATCTATTTATGTCAATAAATATTTTTTAAAGATTTTATTTATTTATCTTTAGAGGGGAAGGGAAGGAGAGAGAAGGAGAGAAATATCAATGTATGGTTGCCTCTCGTGAGTCCCCTGCTGGGAACTGGCCTGCAACCCAGGCATGTGCCCTGACTGGGAATCGAACCGTGATCGTGTGGTTCACAGGCCCTCTCTCAATCCACTAAGCTACACCAGCCAGGCCAATCAATAAATATTTTTACAATTACATTTTAATTCCTGCATATATTCCATTCTACATTTGTACTCTGTTTTATTTACTCAGTTTCACGCTGATGGTCTTTACTAATTGTTTGTTACTTTTCTGCTAATACAGGAAAAAGTATTTAAGAAGGATAGGTGTCTGTGCATATCTTTCATTTTTTTCACATGTTTCAGTAGAAAGATCTTTATTGCTACTTATGCTAAGCTCTCTCTCTCTGGGGCATGAGGATACCATGAACAAATTTGAGAAATCTTTGTATTTTTATGGCACTTCCCTCCTAGTCGCAAGAGATAAAAAAGTAAACCAATAAATGAATATAAGCAGTTAAGAAAATAGGGAGTACTATAAATGTAATAGAAATGGGGGTGGTGATAGGGCCTGCTGGGGGTGGGAGAAGGATGGTCAGGGGAGGGCCCATTGAGTTGGTTTGCCCTTTGAGTTAAGCCCCGAGTCCCGAGGAAGAGCCCATCATACTTAGGGGCACAGCTTTTCCAGGCTGTCAGTTGTGAAGACAAAGTTGGTAAGGCTGAAAGAGCTTGGAGGATTGGTAACACCGAGAAAGGGGTAGTATGGATGGGCTTCGTAAGCTGAGGTGAGGGAAGAGAAGAGGTAGTAGAGGTGAGATCAGAGAGGTGTGCAGAGCCCAGGTCACGTAGGACTTGAAAGGGTAAAATAATAAGTGTGTGTTTTATTCTGAGAGTGGTGAACAGCCTTTGGCTGATATTAACCATAGGAGCCGTGATCTGCCTATCGTCTCTCCTACCGTGTGGAAGGGGCGGGGGTTGGAAGCAGAGGCAGCAGCAGGGCCAGTATGAGCACTCACAGATCACGGTGTCTTAAACCAGATTGTTAGTATTGCAGACAGAAAGAAGTAAGAGATTTGTGCTAATATTTGGCGATGGAGCTCTCAAAATATACTGCTTAATTATTTTCTACAAATATCTCTAGGAGTGTAAATGTCAGAGCAAAGGGTATGCACAGTTTAGAGACCTCTGTACATATTCCCAAGTGTTCACAGGGGTGTTTGTACCATTTAACAGACAGTTGTGGTTTCTACGATTTACCAGAAAGCATGCACAATATTGGCATGTTTACCAAAAAAAGGCACTGCAGACATTTAGAAGATTTTGAAATGATGCTATAGATGTAAACACAAAGCCAGCAAAGCATTTCCTGGAATGAAATTCTTTTTTTCCTAGAAGTGTGTTTTGAAACTACCTAGTCCAGTTGCCACACTGTGCGGCTGGAGGATTGTGAGCCTGTGACCAGCTAGTGGTGGTCATCTCAGCCCCTGCCAATGGGGGGCGCTGCTAAGGAGACTTACCAGTCTCCTGGTAAGAATGGGGGAGACTTCTTTTGTAGCCTCATTCTTTATTTCTCACTGATTAACAAAGCACTTGTTTACCCTCATTTATAAGTTAGTTAGCCTTAGTTGTTTTTATTTGGTTGTTTGTTCAGGGTTCAAAACAGACTTGAGAGGGTTCTGCCAAGGTCAAAAGAGAGGATGAAAGTACTAGGCTATGAACCTGGTTTGTCTGACCCTGGAGACCGTGCATTTGTAAAAGGAGGTTTAAATTTTGTTTGTTTACACACAGAAAAAAATGCACTCACTTTCGCATACAGTTCTCTAAGTTTTGGCAAAAGCCCCAAGTCATGAACCCCCAGGGCAGTTAGGAGGCAGAGCGGGGCGGTGACCCAGAATCCTCCGCTCAGGCCGGCTCTTCGTCGTCAACCCCTCCCCCATCTCAAATCCCTGGGAACCCCTCTTCCGCTCTTTCTGCACGTCGTTTTACCCTTTATAGAACGTTATACAAATGGAATCGTGTAACATGTGGCCTTTTGAATCCGGCTCCTCTGACTTCACTTTCTGAGTTTGAAAACCACGGATGATGTTGCGCGTATCCATACTTTGTTCTTTGTGGTTGGTGAGTAGCCTTCTGCGTCCTTGATATACCACTGTTTCATCCGCTGAAGAACAGTCATCCGTATGGCTTCCGGCGTTGGCGATGAACGAAGGGCTGCTCTAAACATTTGTGGGCAGACGTGGGGTCACTAGCTCACGTGTTGGACGTGTATTCACTTTATCAGACACTGTCCAACTGTGTTCCAGGTGGCTGATACTTTGTATTCTCTCTGCAGTGTGTAAGAGTTTCCATCGTCCCGCATCTTCACCAGCCCCTGGCATTGTCAGTGGTTTGGGTTTTTAATGCTTTCGTTTTCGCTTTTCTAACGGGGGTACATAGAACCTCATTTTAGTTCTTAATTTGATTTTCCATAACAACCTATGATGTGGTCCATGAGTTCAAGTGCTTATTTGCCATCTCTGCATCTTGAATTAGTAACTGTCTGTTCTTACCATTTGCCTATTTATGTGGGATTGTTGGTTGAGTTTTGAGAATTCCTTACACATTTAATGTATTCTGAATACATAAATTCCTGTGTCAGATACGTGACTTGTGAACGTTTTCTCCCAGTCCGTGGTTTGTCTTTTTACTCTCTGAACAATGTCTTTCATGTAGCCAAAGCTTTAAATTTTGTTGAGAGCCAAATTATGTATTTTGTTCTGTTGTTTGTGCTTTTGAGTTTCTGTCAAAGGGATCTTTGCCTAACCAAAGGTCACGAAGGATTTCTCCCTTGCTTCCGTCTTAGATTTTATAGATCCGCATTTTACATTGAAGTCTGTGACTCGTTTGGAGTTAATTTTTATGTAAGATGTGGAGTATGGGTTGCAGTTCTTATTTATTCACTTATATGTTTACTTATTTATTTCAACCCAGATGTTCCCATGGATCCTGACTAGCTTTTAAGATTATGCTTCCTCCAACATTGCATTTGTGTCTCTGTCACAAATTATGGAGCTTCTTTGTATGGGTTTATATTTAGATCCTGCAATTTTATTGACCCATTTTTCCATCAGTGCCACACCACCGCACTGTCTTAGTATAGCTTAACATTGTTTTGAAACCTGGTAGTGTGAATCCTCCAGCTTTGTGTTTTAAAATTGCTTTGCTCTATCATTGATTCCCATACAGATTTTTGGAATCAGCTTGTGCATAGCTGCAAAAATTTCTGCTTGGATGTTGATGGTGATGGAATTTTGTTTATAGATCAATTTCAGGAGAATCAACATCTTAACAATACTGAATTTTTAAACCAGGAACATAGTGTATCTCTCCATTTCTTTATGCTTTTGGTTGTGTGTTTGGTGTGTGTATTGAGTGTGTCTGCTTGGCACTTTAAGGAGATACATGAGGGCGAAAAAATAAAACAAACAAGAAATTCACTGCTGAAATGATCCTTCTTCACATTTCGGTTTCCTCCCCAGTCTGCTACTACTTCTTACTTTGCATAGTCCTTAGGTGGTTATCATTTTTGTTTTTAAATTCTCTCCGGGATGCTTAGTTGTAATTCGTGGGAGGGACAGCCTGGAGTGCATTCATCCCCTCTTGTTCAGAGTCACCGTCCATCAGTTTTGATGGTGACGGTCTCGGTCCACCTCGAGTGGCGATGCCATGGATCGCGGGGCATCCAGAAGTGGTTTATACGTGCTTTTTCACTTTGAATCAACCAACTGTGAGATGCTTTTCACAGTGTGGGGTCATTAAATGTGAAAGATGTGCTTTATGCATGTGAGTTCAAAGGATTTGTCTCGGGTAGATGCAGGCCTAGAAAAAGAGGGAAACACACAAACATTCTTTCTAAGTCCAATAACATTCATTTGGATTCAGGAGTTTCTTCCACTCTTGACATTGCCCCGATGTGTCACTTAAAAACATGCAATGAAAATTGATGTGACAGTTAACAGAGTCACCAGGGCTTGTCTGGGAGCATTTCTTAGCAGGCATTGCATTGCTGACAAATAACAGGAGTTAGCAAGTAACACAGGATCTCACAATATCACCATTTATTTAGCCCCAAAGAGAATACAGTTTCCTGCGTATAAACACAGCTGACTGATAAACTCCAGTAGCATCCAAACGACAGTGTGACCCCCTACGTCTCAAGACAGCTTATTATCAAAGAAGTCAAGTAGCATCATCTTCTAAAAGAGATAATAAGTACATTTCCCATTTCATCTTCAAGAATTGGAGATCAATAATTGTGTTCTCTGGAGCACAATGTAAAATTGCTGATTTTATTTTTATTCTACTTTTTGAGCCATTTGTAACAAAGACACATGCAAAAATATACCTGGTTTCTTTTCTGATTTCTAGTTTTATATTTTATAAGTCTTCAAAGACACTTTAATTATGAATCAAGATGACCCTGTACGGCTCCTCAGCCTCATTCTTTACTAATGGGGGTACATAGAACCTCATTGCAGGGCAGTCCTGAGCACTGAGTAAAGTGACCCACTGAAGTACATTTTCCCTGCAGTTCCTTGATGGACCTTAAGGATCTTCCCATGCCTTTTGTTAGCATAGAAGTCTGAGTCTCCAACTGCTCATTCAGCAGTAGGGTAGGGCAGAATTCGGAATGAGGTCAAAATTTGTGTGTTTCTGACACCGGGGGAAATATTAAAACTATTCACGGCAGAGGGACTCTGCACTTCCTATAGAAACTGTTCCCTGTTTTTAAGCAGACATGTGACAAGCCATGTTTAAAAATTATATAACCACATGAAGGTGTATAAATCTCAACAAGGGTTGGAAAAACTCAGGGACTTCATGGCTATGGAAGTGTATATTTTGTCCACAAAATGTGCAGATATGTGTGGGAGTGTGACAGACACACTCCAGTGGACATCCATTCATTCATTCACTGTTTCTTTCCCAGGACGACACTGCACTCTCAGGTTGTAGAGATGACTCATACATTATTCTGGGTTCTTTTTCAAGCCCTCGAGTAGGGCATTAGGAACTGATTTTAAAATAGAATGATAATTATCCTTTCAAATGAATGTCTGGCCCCTCCATTGAGTCATCCAAATAAGGGTGAGAGAGCAATTCTGTTGGACCCATAGGCTTTTAGTGGATAAAACATGTCACAATATATATGCAAATGCTCTATTCATAATACATAGCTTTTGTAGTTTACAAATCGCATTTGAATTATACATTTAATTGTCATAATAGCCTTCTGGTTAGATCAGGCATGTATTAAAAGCCCCATTTATATAGGTAAGTGACCTGAAGTGAAAAGAAATTGCATAAATTTACATTCTAGACGTTGCGGGAAAGGCTGGCCCTGGCATTGCAAGGCCGGTGCCCCCTTCATGGCAGCTTGTGGTTTCTCAGAAGTGGAGAGTGCAGTCTGCTGCTTCCTAACCCTCGGATCAAAATCCTCACAAAACACGGATTGAGATCACGTGGTTTATATCTGGGACGCTCCCTAAGTTTCAGAGTAAAATGTTAACTCTCCTGGGAGACTCACCTTTGTGAGACCAGAGAGGGTTTTCATTGACAAACTTACAAATGCTACTGTAATAAAGTAACCGCTTTTTACCGTCGTATTTTCTCACCGAAAACAACCCCGAGTACCCCTCATCGGGAAAGACAAATGAATTATACAGTAATTCTCTCTTCCCATTTCTCTTCCTGGATAACGCACAATAAATTTCATGAGGATATACTCTTTACTTCGGTATTTACAGTCCCAAGCAGGGCACCTGACATATTGCATATTCTGTAAGAATGGGTTTCGTAAATTAACACTTGCCTGTATGTGAACAGCGTTCGTGTATAGTGCATGGCTACATATATTTTCTTTTCTTATGAGTATATAAATGTTTGGGTACAAAGTAACCACTGTTTCTTCTCACTTTCGCAGGATTACACGTTGACAATGTATTTTCAACAAGCCTGGAGAGATAAGAGGCTGTCATATAATGTGATACCCTTAAACTTGACTCTGGACAACAGAGTAGCAGACCAGCTCTGGGTGCCTGACACCTACTTCCTGAATGACAAGAAGTCATTTGTGCATGGAGTGACCGTCAAGAACCGGATGATCCGCCTGCATCCCGATGGGACAGTCCTCTATGGCCTCAGGTCTGTCGTGTCCATTTCAAACTTGAACCTTACTGCTTTTTACTGGAGGGGAACCTGCCGTGCTGCTGCCCCCTCCTCCTACAGGTGTGCAGCTGTAGGTGTGCAGGTGAGCAGGTAGGCCTCCAGGCCTGCAGGCAGCTGATAGCTCAGAGGAGCCAGCTCAGACTCGGGCCTTTTCCCGAATTCTATCAGCTGCTGATCCTAAAGCTGCTTTCTGGAAGGAGGAGAGATAAACAATACCAAAATAGCTGATGCATAAGGTTCCCTTAGAATGGAAAAAAGTGGTGAATGCCCAGTGCGTGTTTGAACGTGGCCAACGCGCTCTTCCATCAGTCGCTCCTCAGCTGTGTGAACCCGGGCTACTCCCCTGACGACAGGAGGCTGCCCGGGCTTCCGCTCTCCGCAGAGCAGTCAGACTCTCATAATGATCTCAGATTTATTGGGAACGAATGTATACTGCTGTGTGTGCCTTTATGTCGGAAAAGAGTGGTGAGGTTCTGATGTTTGGGTGAAGGGAAATTGTACGATAAGACAGTTCCTTCTTTTAAAGTTTGTTTTGTATTTGAAGAAATAGTTTCTTAAAAAAATGAGGAAGAAGCCCTGGCTGGTGTAGCTCAGTGCATTGAGTGTGGGCCTGTGAACCACACGATCGCGGTTCGATTCCCAGTCAGGGCACATGCCTGGGTTGCAGGCCAGTTCCCAGTTCCCAGTTCCTGGAAGGGGATGAATGAGAGGCAACCGTACATTGATATTTCTCTCTCTCTCTCCATCCCTTTCCCTCTAAGATAAATAAATAAAATCTTTAAAAAAATGTAAATAATTAAATAACAAAAA
Organism: Sturnira hondurensis; assembly: GCF_014824575.4. Taxonomy (NCBI): domain Eukaryota; kingdom Metazoa; phylum Chordata; class Mammalia; order Chiroptera; family Phyllostomidae; genus Sturnira; species Sturnira hondurensis. The sequence goes on along the minus strand of NW_028072653.1, from coordinate 2,678,751 downwards.
ATGAATAAAAAAGGTATCTGAAAACAATATAAAGGATTCCTCTGCATTATAGGAGAAGAAACTCTAAATTCTGAAATGTTTAATCACCTCTGATCTGTTCTGTTTCACAGAAATACGTAGTTACTTTACCATAATAATGATGATTATAAAAATAGTATTTAGTGAACACTTGTTAGAGGTCAACTAAATGCTTTTCATACATTATACAGGGTGGGGCAAAAGTAGATTTATGTTGTTTGTTTGGAAAATAATGCAATAATTAATAAATAGTGATACCAAGAATAAATTGTTTTGTGAGCTCACACCTGTAAACCTGCTTTTCCCCCACCTTGTAGTTAATCCTCGCAACAACTTCATAAGTTAGATGCTGTTTTAATCTTTATTTTCAAATGAAAAAACGGAGGCAGATGCCATTTGCCTGAGATCACAAAGAAAGCAAGCTGTTAGGATGAGATTTGAACACTTCCGAGTTCAGAGCCAGCGCCCTTAACTGGTACAACTGGGATGCTGTCATGCAAACACTTTTCTTCTCTGGAATATCTCACTTACCTTACCTACTGTATTCAGCATGCTTGATGGATCCATCGTCTTAGATCCTTATAAGCCAATTTCTCTGTTTGTCCTATTTGTAGAGAAAATGACCTTTGACTGCCAAGGGAAGCAGGGAAGGAGCGAGAGGCAGAGAGAGAGTGTGTTTGTTTCCTGGGGGAGCCACTGAAGGTGAAGGGATGAATTGAAGATTTATAAATGTCCCATTTTAATTTTTACCTACACTGTAAATAAACTCAGTAAAGGTTGTCAATGAATTCTGAATGCACAGGTGCAAAGTTGAATGGATGGGAAATCAATGGTCACAATGTCTTTGGAATTGAGAAGGAAAAGAAAGGACTGATATGGATGATACATATGTATTATTCATATTGTGAAGCCAATCATTAAGATGCACGGGACACAATAGCTGTAACTCGAACTCACAGCAATGGGAGGTCATCACTCTCCCATCCCCATTTCCAACACAAGCTGTTGACAAAATATGCAGGTTCCTGGACACACCTGACCTGCATGGAATTGAAACTTCAGGACAGAGAAGGCTCTGAATTATGATGGTTTTACCAGTTGTATTGTTCATTCTGAATTTGACATCGATTAGGTTTTTCGGGATATTTATAAATTTCTCATTCTAGTTTGTACTGATCAAGAGAACAGTTAGTTTCGTGCCTAAATATTTAATGCAGACCACATGTTTCTGCACAACTCCAAGAGATTCGTTTGTGGTGTATGAAAGGAATCCAATTGAAATGGCCGTGGTTGATTCGGCCCTGCTCGGCCCCTCTTCCCATTTACCCACCTCCCCCCACAGCCACTCACTGTTGCTGGGAGTCCGGTCAGAAATCGACCTTATGTCTGTGCTCAGCAGTGGCTGCATTGAAACAACATTTAGAATAGTAATAGTATTAATATCAGTAGCTAATACTTATTAAAGGGCTTAGCATGTACTTGTTACTGCGCTGGAACTTACATTACCTTATTTAATATCAACTTTAACTGTACAGAGTAGACACTATCATTTTATTCACCTCACATGAAGAACTGAGGAACTTGTGTCCAAAGTTTCAGAGTTACGCACAGGAAAGCACAGTGCTGTGTTTGAATGCAAAGATACCAGCAAGATGGGAATAAAGTAGTAGAAATCTCCTAAGTGCTCGGAGGGAGGGGAGGAGATAGAGAATAGGTAGTTGGAAACAGCTTTCATTAGATCCATAGATACAGACTTCGTTCATGACTGATAAAATAAGGCCCTAAAGAGTAATGGGAGTCTTCTATGGGAGATGCAGCGTTAGGTCTCAGGCTCACATCTGTCCCAGTTTACCAAGGGATGATGTCTGCTGCATGGAACTCTGGGGCATCGGCAAGATCACTGTAAAGAACTTGGTAGTAACCAGGTTCATCAGTCTGAGTTGAAAGGCACCTGTGAAGGCCTAGACATAGAAGGCTGAAATAGGAAAGGCTTTACATATCAAGGCACTGACCATGACATCAGGTAGAACAAGGTCTCTGAGATGAATGTCAGGAATGAATGAATGAGTTCACGGCAAAGCAAAGGCTTAAACTTCCCTCCTGTTGAGATCCACGAAGATTGATGGCAGTAGGCGGTGGGAGGGGAGGTCATTCAGAGGATCTGAGTCAGCTGCTTGGAGGGTTTTTCTCCAGAGAAATTTTCAGGTGTTGAAACATAATGAAGATATAGAAAGTAGTATGTAAAATATTAATCGTTGTTGAATCTCACTGTGGATATGTAGGTGTTCATTGTGTTATTCTTCAACTTGTCTCTGTGTTTGAAAATTTTCATGACAAAATTTGGAAAGTAAAAAATGGCACGTGTAAAAATTGTTATGATAAAATTTGGAAAAGAAAAAATAGTGTGTTGTAGAGTCCAAGGAATCTCTGGTTTTATTATACAGGGTTTGGTGCAAATAACACTTCTTGTTTTTATTACAAAATATTTTGTTATAAAATTATAAGTATGTAATTCTGTGACATAACAATAGCATACTCAAGCTCACCCTATGACATTTTAGGTGAAATGTCCAAATTAAAACTATATTATTACACCCATATTATTATCCTACCTACCACATCCAAGCAGGCGTTACTTTTGCCACACCCTGTGTACTGTAGAAAGTATCACTGAGGATTTAAAAGTCTGCATTCCAGACATGACATTTCTGCTGTCTTGGGGGCAAGGAATCACCTGTACATGACACCTGCTTTCAGTAGATGTGTCTGAAGGTGAGGCCACCTCATCTCACCCATGTGTGGCTCAGTGGGTGGGATCCATGAACACAGACCCCCAGGCCGGGCCATAACCCAGGAAGCAGTGGTGACGGCTCTTTGGTTTGCACCTGACAATGTCCTTGTGGACCACCCTCCTGCAGGGCTGTGCCCGTGCCTCTGACTGTCACAACCAGAGCTGAGCCTAGTCATGCTGATCAGTTTTGTTCCAACAGCAAGAGTTTTGAGGACAATGCCCAGCCACTCGACACGCTCACATGTAAGGTACAGTGACCTTGAGGAGTTCAGAAAGTAGACACTGAGGTTTGAAAGTATGGAAGTGGCTTTAGGTGTTATTGTTACAAGCTAGGTTTTAACACATTTTGTACTGGTTGGAGTTTTGTTTCCCCATCACCAAGAAACCTGTTAGCAGCTTCCTCTCAGTTCTTCATTGCACTTCAGGCTGGTAATCATTTCAGGGGTGCCGGGATCAGAGTTTTAATGCTATGTCGAGAAATAAATGAGCATGACCAGGCAATGAACTGACTTTCTTAACACAGTATAATGATTACGGATCTCAGCTTTCAGGTTGGACTTTTGTCACTGACTTGCTGTTGAACCTTGAGGGTCTTCTCCAGGATTTAAAGTCCTCATAATCGAGGGGTACCCAGAAAAACCCAGAATTATCTTCTGGAGGGTGGGCCTTTGGAATAAAGGCCTTTTCCACTAGATGAGTGTTCTAGGAACCCATCTGTAATTGTGTACCAGCTAGTGTTGTTGTGAGAGGCTGCACCTGGCTTCAGAGACCTTTTTTCTGAAGACTCAGCATATTTGCCCATTTAATGATGGGTGACATATGAGTGCACCTGCCCACAGGGTGCTGAGTGTTCAGCAGTTTTTTACCAAAAGTGCCATGACACCCATGCCCCATCCTCCTTATTCACCTGATCTTGCCTTAAGTGACTATATTTTTCCTCCCAGTGAAAAAAGTCCCCAAAGGGGACCAAAAAATGGTAGAAGCACTAAAAGGCACCAAAATCAGCAAGTTCAAAACCTGTTTTGAGCAGTGGGGAAAAGCCTCAGTAGGTGTATTGCATCAAATGGAGAGTACTTTAAAGGTGACTGAAGTTCAAACATGTAATTTATATAAATATATGTATAATTTTTATAAATAAATTATGTTTATTTTGAGTCATCTCTTGTGAAAAGAGAGAATGAATTAGATACTATCAATTTTTTGACAAGCCAGTCATCCTCTGAATCCATAATCAATGAATGTAAAATAATGTGCAAGCAAACATTAAACTACAAAATGAAATTGTATATGTAAAGTAGCACAGTATATAGTAAATAGTAAGTGTTCAATGTTACTATTTGATAAAGAAATGAATGCTATGGATATTTGATAAATGCATGGAAGAACTGGGCAGGGAAAGCTTTAAATATCAAGGTCGTAGTTTGATATTATAGAATTTTATTGCAGTTGCTTTTTTTCATCATTCTGTGAAGTAAAACACTACATTCGTTTTCCTGAATGAGAAGAGGGGAAGTGAGCAAGTGAATTGATGAGAATGGGAAAGGTGGAGGCCAGGCATGTGAAGAGTAATAAAAGGGACCACTAAGCTCTGGCTGGCATAGCTCAGTGGATTGAGCACAGGCCTGCAAACCACATGACCACGGTTCAATTCCCAGTCAGGGCACATGCCTGGGTTGCAGGCCAGTTCCCAGCAGGGGACTCATGAGAGGCAACCAAACATTGATACTTCTCTCCTTCTGTCCTTCCCTTCCCATCTAAAGATAAATAAATAAAATCTTAAAAAAAGAAAAAAGGGACCACTAAGCAAAACATGAAGGAGGTGCAAGCAGTGTTGGGGACACAAGCTTCTAGTGGAGTCAGCGATCTCCAGCCATTGCATTCGGCAGCACAAGATCAAGAGCAAGGAGACAGAAGACCTGGCTTGAGAACCAGGCTGTCCCAGCAGCCTCTGAAATGCCTTAGCGTGTGCTCGGGCATTTCCAGGGATCAAATACTGTGTGCTGTCTCTTAAACCAAGCCTTTCTTTTTAGTCTCACCAAGTCTTCTACTAATCTACTTCCTCAACTGACTTAAAGAGCCACTGGATATAGAAGTAATTTGACACATTCTGAGTAATGCTTTTTTTTTCCAACTTAAATTTATAGTTGCTGGCTAACGAATAATGAATTTCCTGATTATAGATTCTCACCTTCACTCTTGACTGGTTGATAGCTCAATTCGATCGTAAAATCAAATGCCTCTTTAATGATCCTATTTAGAGATTTCTTTCAGGAGATACAGCAGGAAATGGGGAAGAATATTTTCTTGGGAGTATCCCAGCTGTAGAATCAGTGACAAAGGACTTTTCAGTTGACGAGGCTGAAAAATTTCTAGTAATTTATAAAGCAGGTGCTTCAAACAGATTAACTGTATTTTATTTTAAAATAATTTTGGCCCATTCAAATGATTGTCAGAACACTTCAAGGAAAAATTACCCAAAAAAAGGGGATTTTTATCAATGAACCCAGCAAAAGTACTAGCAGGTAAAAATCAAGTTTAAGCTGGTATTCATATGACATCATAAAGAATGTTACATGCGTATAAATCAGGCCATTATTGATTTTTAAAAGGAGATATTTATTAGATTTCAAAAAGCTAATGAATAACAGCATTGGACAGAGAATCAGGAGAGCAGCATTCTATTCTAGTCTTTTTTTTTTAATTTTATTTATTTATCTTTAGAGGGGAAGGGAAGGAGAGAGGGAGAGAAACATCAATGTATGGTTGCCTCTGCCAGGGACACACAATACATTGTGTGTCCCCTGCCAGGAACTGGCCCGCAACCCAGGCATGTGCCCTGACTGGGAATCGAACCACGATCCTCTGGTTCGCAGGCCCGCTCTATTCTAGTCTTGAAATTAGTGGTTTTACTCATTGAAATGAGTTCTAAATTTTATGCTAGCTACAGAAATCCCACATTCTTATGATTTCGCTAATGTATGGCAGAAGTATTTTTAGGACCTCCACCTCGTTACGCATACAACGGTACTTAGCATGGTATTTCAGTGCTTAGCAATTGCATTCATCTATTTGAAAAAAGTCTCATTAGGGAAGCAAAAACAAAATTCAAGAAAGCCCAAATTATCAACTTTGGCATCTTTTATGAGCAAAACAATGTATGTTTTCATTAAGGCTTATCTGAATAATTGAAATCCAAATGGGCTGAATATTATTTATGCCAACTCATTAGCATTATATCATAAGCATTTTGTGACATTATTTAAAACTCTTCAACAAACACAATTAAAATGAAACTCCTGTTATAAGGCAATACATATTTAATATTGGAAATTTAGAAAACCCAGCTGTTGTGAATAAGATTGCCCTTCATCCTACCACACAGAACTAACCACTGACCTGTACCTTGCTTTATACTCTTCCAGATATTTTTTCTAGTTAAAAAAAAAGCATATAGGTAGTTTTTCATAAAAAATAAATTCTCTCTGTACATACTATTTTGTGATACTATTATTATGTTTTACAATGAGTGTGTCATGCATATATTTCCCATGTCACTGTATGCCCTCCCACCGTCAGACTTCAAGCATCCTAGGGCATACTCCCGAAGAATTCTGTGTTTAATGCAGGTTTGGAGCAGAGGGGTAGTAAGGGCTGTTGCTGTGCAACGCACGACAACTATCTGAAATTGATGTGATATTTTAGTGGCCAACAGGCAAAGCTATTTGTGGCATAATTCACAATCTTAGAGTTGTGCTGTTGTAATTTACTGTTTCATCGGTTAAATGAACAGCCCAGGAGCTGTACCGCTGTTGATTTTCTAGGACCTGTCTTAGGCGTGGAATGACTCTCTCGATTTTTCGGTAGTAGCTGGCCCACCTAAAGATAGCTGTTCGTCATTTGGTGTGAGGGGGGAGCTCTTGAGTTCATGCGTCTATATACCTCCCATATGTGACATTAGATCAGAAACATGTCACTTCTGATTAAAGGTTCATGTTGTTAAGGGAAGATTCAGCAGGAAGCAGAAGGCAATTCAGCGGCCTCCTGCTATGTATGTTCTGTCATTGGGAAAATGGCGAAGGATAATGGTAGCCTGTAATGAATCTGGACAGGCAGGGTTTATTAATTTTGTCTTCCTCCTCTACTCCTGAAGCTTTACCACAGGACATCAGGCAAGTGAATAACTGAGGAGCCATTCCACACTGAAATGCCGTCTCTCAAACATTAGCGTATCACTTTTTAACTTGGACTTCCTAATTGGTTTAATTCATTTTCATAGAGGTTTTGGGTAAATGTATTTTGTCAAGCAGAAAACAGATTTTATTAAGACTGCCAGTCCTTCTGGCCAAAGCATGAGACCCTGCGCTCCAGATTTTCTCAGTTCTTCCACGCAGGAAAAACCACCATCATATACCTCCCCTCTGCAGGGAAAGATGCACAGAACACAGTTTTATGGAAGACGTCCTCTTTAAAGACCTGTTAGCAGGTTTTCAGAGAAAATGTTTGCCCATCATTTTTCCCTATAAGATAATATTACTCAGATTAAAATAAATGCATCTGGAAGTAGTTTTTGACATCTTTTAAGTTCATTCCCCCCCCCCCCGTTTTATAGGAGAAAAGAGGGAGGGTTCAGAGATTCGAGGGCAAAGGACAAAGTAGACCCCAAGCCTCTGATTCCTCATCAAGGGCTTGCTCTTGTTGCTGCCGGAGCCATTCGGTGTCTTGGAGTCATCATTGTCTGCTGACATGAGGAAATATGTCAAATCCAAATAAAAAAGTAGTAGAATCAGGCCTGGCTGGAGTGGCTCAGTGGATTGAGTGCCAGCCTGTGAACCAAAGGGTTCAGTTCCCAGTCAGGGCACGTGCCTGGGTTGTGGGCCAGGTCCCCAGTGGGGGCGGTGTGAGAGGCAACCACACATTGTTGTTTCACCCTCTCTTTTTCTCCCTCCCTTCTCCTCTCTAAAAATAAATAAATGAAACCTTTAAAAAACCCAATAGAATCAGAATTTCACCATTCTCCAAACCTCAAAATGGATTGGCATGTGTTGAGCAGCCCTGGGCAATAACTCAGCCCTCTTTCTGTTGCCACATTTTGCTTGATTTTCAGAGAAAAACATTTGAAGAGGAAAACAAAGTCTGCCTACCTTCTTTTTCTTGAATGTTGCCGACTCATCACATTTCCGTAGTCAGCAGGCCTCCAATACTGCCAGCTATCCAGGTCTCTGGTCTTCAAGTCCACTGATGTCAATCAGGGGATAGCTGGTGTGAAAAGACCAATGCAGAAAAGGTGAAGGATCAGAGACTCTGGGGAGAAACCAGCTGTCCTCCCAACAAAGATGTGGGTCTTCCACTGCAGGCCCAACGAATGAGTACACTGGTGTTTACACAGAATTGGGCCTTGTCTGCAAAGGGAAGAAGCCTTGACACCCATTGAGGACACGCCCTTCACAGGCCCATGAATGTATCTATATATATACAACGTTGTTCTACATAGCACATTCAGAGGTAGTACTTGAATATTCTCAATGTCATTAGGAGTGAACACACAGGCTTTTCTGCTGGATTCAAGAAGTTCAGTTCTTACTTCATAACCCAGGAAGTAATTACTCAAGGAACTGATGGACTTTAATGTCCAGGACTTACAGACAGCGTTCTCTCTTTGAGATTCTTGACTCTAGGAGCATCAGTACTCTCACCCTGGAAGGAAAAGACAAGAGCACTAAGCCATTAGCCCGGCCTTTAACTCTCAGACAACTGAAAAAGTATCTTTGGCTACCAGACCATGGGGGAAGATTCCAGAATACAGTGAAGAAAATCTCTATTTTGTAGAACAAATAAAACAGATTTCCTTCACTGGGGTGTTTTTCAGCCTTATTCCCCACAGGGAGAAAAGAAAAGAAGGAGATAAAAAAATTATCCCACCCATGGAAATCACCTCTCCAAATTTTTTGCTAACTTTTGGCAAAAGTTTGAATTATTTAATTTGTTAAATGGGTATAAGGGAGGATTTCTGGTCTGGCCTCACCTCTTTATTCTGGAGGCGACAAACAAAACAGTCTTTCCTTTGGAAACCAAACCAGTATAATAAGTTACTGACTCAGATGGCAGTCACCATATGAGGAAATGCCCAAGCTCCTTTCCTTCTCAGAAGAAGCTCATTCTCTGCACCTTTATCGGCAGAACAAATGCCAACAAAAAGCTCAATGGCCATCAGTCCTTGGAGGAGTATGTAATTCCACGTTGGATTGTTCCTGCTAGCCATGAAAGAGACACTAATCAGCACTTTATATTTTTGCCATTGTAACAAGTTAACAACTAAAGAAAACTACTGAAAGCACTAAGATAAAGGCCAGAGCGACTTCAGGCATCACAGTACTGGGAGGCCTCTGTGCAGATTAGACCATTGCACAGGGGGGTCACTGGAGCAGCGGCGGACCCGGGCTAAGATCTCGGGTTTGGAATCTTCCTGCCTTGCTCCGGGGCCTTCTCCATCACTAGCTAACTAGCTACACGCTCCACCCTGCTGAACCTCCCAGCTCTGTCATCGGTAACATAGGGCTTCTTCATACCCACCTTGCAGGATTCCTGGGCGGGGTGAAGGAGGGAATTAAATGGAGGAATACTTGTACCATGTTTAGTAAAGTGCTTGGCACATAGCAGGTTATAAAGATTAATTGCAATTATTAAGATTTCTACATGTATCTAATATTGACCTCTCCTGCTGTTTCCCATCACGGTGGGATGGGAAACAGCCTGGGGCAATGTTTGGTGGTGGTAAATCCATAATATGTATCAACGCTGTACTAGGTTGACGCGAAGACAAATGAGACATCCAGAAGTTGACACTCAGAACTTGGAGGTTAATGGGGGAAGAATATGTAATAGAGCGGTGATTTTTGACCAGTGTGCTGTAGGGATTTTTAAAGCATGCAATACCTGACTGTGTAGTCAGAGGCACTGACCTTTTTTCCTTAGATTGCCAAATAAAAAAATAATGACAAAAGCCAACACACAATAGCCATCCGGTGTGAAAGAACCAAAATTATACCTTTTCTGTCCGGTTGGCAGAAAAATAATGTATTTTTGGTGTGCCACAGAATTTTAGTAGTTACTTTATGTGCGCAGCGAGGTGAAAAGGTTGAAAATTGCTGATGTAGAGCGACAGGTCCCTGGAGTTGGGACAGACAGGATGGTTGGAGGAAGCCATGGAAGGAGATGACGGTTTTGTCAAAGTCTCATAGCTCCTCCCATAATGGGTGGTGAGTCCCAAAGTCACCACGTGATCGAGAATAACTAAGTAATTAATAAAAGAGGGCCATAGGTGGGTCAGTGGTGAAAATGTGGCTACAGTACCAATAGATTCTTAGATCAGTTTATTTTGTATCTCGGCTTTGATTTTAAGGCTTCTAAGGCCCAAGACGGTATCTTAATAATTTTCTGAAATATATTCTCCAGGGGTTAGCAGGTGCCATACATAATGTAGGCACCCTGTGGGTAGATTAATATTGGTCAACTTCTTTACTTTCTGCTTCAGGTATATTATAATTACAAAGTCATTGAGTAAGTTATGATAAACCTGGAAATTTTAGGTTTTTAAATATATATATATATATAATCCAACTTGGAATTCTTATAATCTCTTCAACACCTGAAATAGCAGACATTAGCTTATTGCATTATATTTTTTCTCATAGATAGCATACATTTGGTAATTATTAGTCTATTATTTACCTGTCAGAAAAAGACAGTCAAGTATGCTTTCACGTGGGGATAAGAAGCCAGAGAAGACAAGGAGGCTATCGAGAAAGAAAGCACAGAATCAGATGTGTCCCAGCGATACAATGCATCTTAATTACTTAAAAATAATCACCCTGGAAATAATTACTCATTAGCATCATCACAGTGTTACACCACCACAAATGCCTTAACTAATGCGAACTTTTGAGCGTGAAAATTACAACCAACGTGTAATGCTGCACCCCAGTGCTCTGAGGACAGCCTTTAATGGTTTTGTTAATAATTACCTGACAAGAATATATTTTTACCTAGACCTTGTTGTCATTAAACATGCCTTGGAATACTTAATGTTTGAAGGCCGTATTACAACTCTTTAGTTATTTAATTACATTGAGCAACCCCTCAAGTTATTGTGTGTTTTATTAAAACGGCCATTGCAAGCCAGATTAGCAAAGGTGTGCCGAGGCTGCAGAGGATGTAGGCATTTGCTTCAGCTGCTGAGAATGAAAGGTAGAGGCTGGTCAGTGAACCGGAAAGTACACAGCCACGGACACCATCCTTGTGTCGTGGTGAACCCCCACCTTCCTCACCCTGACCCATGGGCCCATCCTTTACACATCCTCTCTGGAAAGGAAAATCTACCCACCACCCCGGGGAGCCATTTCTTTCGTTATTTTACAGTCTTCACTGTCAGCCAAGTCATCCTTCTATTTAACCTAAATCCTCCTTGTCCTTCATGTCAGGATTGATGACCACAGCACCCTATTCGGTCCGTAGCAGAAAATGTGAACAGCCCATCACGACCCCCTGGAGCCCTCCGTGGGCACAGAGGCTGTTATTCAATCTCTTGGTTTGCTCACTCTCCCCCCGCCAGTACAGCAGAGCTCATCCAACCATTTATTAGGCTGTTACATGGGTTTTATACTCAATAACATTTGACTGAGTTATGAGGACATTTTGTCATATTTTTTTCTCTAGAGAGAGAAGCAGAGACAGAGAGAGGAGGAGAGAGACAGACAGACAGACAGACCAGGATGGGAAGCTGGGGGAAATACTCACAACGCAGCCATTCTTTGACGCTGTGGTCCATCCTCTTGCTCTGCCAACCCTGATCCCATCTCCCCTCTCTGATAAGTGAAGTTGCTCCTGTACAAGCAGGTGGTGCCCACCTTCTATTTTCCAACTCTTCTGTTACCAGATTTCTCTTTTCACCCAGGAATCAGGTACACCAGTTTGTCATGCACTCTAATAATATCTTCGTGCCCTTTATTTTGTTTTATGTTTTAGTGAATTTACTGGGCCAATGTTGGTTAATAAAGTCATGTAGGTTTCAGGTGTACAACTCTGTAACACATCATCTATACATTGTATTGTGTGTTCACCACTCGGAGTCAAGTCTCCTTCCATCCCGGAGAGCACTGTGCTAAGTAAAATGAGCCAGTCAGAGAAAGACAAGCACCATATGATGTCAATCATGGGTGGAATCTAATGAACAAAATAAACAAACAAAATAGAAACAGGCTCCTAGACACAAAGTACAGGCTGACAGCTGTCAGAGGGGAGCGGAGAAGGTGAAGGGATTATGAGGGGGAAAAAAAAAGACTCACAGAAACAGACAATAGTATGGCAATTACCAGAGGGAAGCTGGGTTATTTTCAATTGTCATTTGACATGTGTCTGTGGTCTTTCTGTGAGACTTTTCTGTTGTTGTTTTTTTTGAAAAAAGTATTCAAAATGAGTCCCAAGTTTTTATTATTATAATTCATTTTATTCTGCCTTAATCTTTTATTTAGTGAACTAAGCTTCTTTCTCAGTGTCATCATGCAGGTACAAGGTGATTTTTTCTTCTTTTCCTCTTGCATTTGCCAGCAACCCCATTACAGTTGTGCTCTTGGAGGGACTTTTCAAATACATTTTTCCCTAACTTAGCTTGTAATTTTTTTGTTTTAATCAGACTTCAGTTTTAAGGAGCTCTCTGAATTTCATTTTTAGTTAGTTGCTCTAACCTGTGCATGTGCCCCCAACTCATTTCCAAGCCCCATCCTAAGTAGCTAAATCCTCTGAAGAAATGACATAGTTTCTAAGAGAACAAAGTTAGTCTTATTGTGGGGTTTTTTTTCTGAGCTTCTCAAGGTTATGCTTCCATAGAATTCTGTATAGACAGTTGTCCGGAGTTCAGAAGGACCTTTTGCCTTTTAACATATCTTCTTTATATGTTGGCTCAAGGTCACCAAGCAAGAGGCAGAATCAAGACCTGAGCCTGACACGGCTGGTCTCCGAAACATATGTTCTTGGCCTAAGTGACTGTGTATGAGAGACTAACACCAAACACCGCGCTGTTTGGTGTATGTTCACCAAACACCGCGCTGCCCAGTGCTCATTATTACATGTCTCATAAGGGCGGAGACTCTTGTGTTACAATAGGTGCCCTTTTTGTCCTCTTCGATTATTTCCCCGAGAAACCCCTAAAAGTAAAACTAATGGCCAATGTATGAAAAGTCCTGATAGCCAAATCCCTCTTTATAAAGGTTGAACCAATTTAATATTCTCACCAGCAATTATGGAAGACCAGAGTATTCATATTCTCAATTACTGCATTTGAGAAGAAAAGAACAATTTGATGGCCAAAATGGAAATGATAGATAGGCCGTCGTTCCCATGTAAAGTGTCACACAATTCCAGATGGATTTAAGAGTCACTAAAATTTCAAAGTCTGAATCAGGTAGAAATATAGTGGAATCTTTATCTCATCTCAGGACAGAGGGTTGTCCCGATGTAAAGCAGTTTAAGATACAAAAGTGTAAATGATTGATAACTCTGATGACAGCAAAATAACATCAAAAACTCTAATGAGTCACTAAGGAAAAGAGAAACACAACCCAGACAAAAAACTGCAAAGAACATGAACTGATGATTTACAGTGAAAGAAGCTGAAACTTCTGTTTAGTATAGGAAGACTTTCTGGTCATCGTAGCATTGCAAAGATGGAACAAGTTCCTTTCAAACAGAGTTCCAAGTCAATGGAGAGATCCCAGGTAGAACAATAATTGAGATCTTATGGAAGGAATTCAGTCATCAAAAAGATATTTGTGTATAAATGATTTATATGTGTATCATTTAATCCTCTTTTCCATCTTAAGAATACATAATCAAATGATGACATGTCCACCAATATTTTAATGACATAAGAAATTTATTGAAGTTCCCACATTGGACACAGCCTGCTGATCAAATTTTTCACCCATGGAATGAAATCCTGTGTATTCTCAAATGTTCTCATATATGAACAAATGTTACTGCAAAGACAATAAGTAAGTAGCAATGAATAGTTCTGGAGGAGACCGGAGCAGATAGGGAGAATTATCTTAACTTTCTTCACAGAGAAAAGCAACACACGTTCATTGAAGAAAGAGTGAAATTACAGAAAATATAAGAAAATATAAACCAATGCTATTTCCACTTCTTTTTTAAAAATATATTTTATTGATTATACCATTACAGTTGTTCTATTCCCCCCTTCATTCCCCTCCCCCCTGCACACCCCTCCCCCCTTCTCCCCCCCCTTTAGTTTATAACCACGTGTCTCAAGTTCTTTAGATTCTGTATTTCCCCTACTATTCTTGCCCTCCCCCTATCTATTTTTTACCTACCATCTATGCTACTTATTTTCTGTATCTTCTCCCCCCTTCCCCTCCTCCCACTCCCCTGTTTCTAACCCTCCATGTGTTCTTCATTTTTATGGCTCTGCTCCTGATCTAGCTGTCCTCTTGGTTTGCTTTTGTTTTAGGTGAGGTTGTTAGTAACTGTGAGTTTGCTGTCCTTTCACTGTTCATATTTTTTATCTTCTTTTTCTTAGATAAGTTCCTTTAACATTTCATATAATAAGGGCTTGGTGATGATGAACTCCTTGAATTTGATCCTATCTGAGAAGCACTTTATCTGCCCTTCCATTCTAAATGAAAGCTTTGCTGGATAGAGCTGTCTTGGCTGTAGGTCTTTGGATTTCATGACTTGAAATACTTCCTTCCAGCTCCTTCTTGCCTGGAAGGTCTCTTTTGAGAAATCCGCTGACAGTCTGATGGGAATTCTTCTGTAGGTAACTGTCCCCTTATCTCTTGCTGCTTCTAGGATTCTCTCCTTCATTTTAGTCTTGGCTAATGTAATTATGATGTGCCTTGGTGTGTTCCTTCTTGGGTCCACCTTCTTTGGGAGTCTCTGAGCTTCCTGGATTTCCTGGAAGTCTATTTCCTTTGCCAGACTGGGGAAGTTCTCCTTTATTATTTGTTCAAATAAGTTTTCCACTCGTGGCTGTTTCTTTTCCCCTTCTGGTACCCCTATAATCCGAATGTTGGAACGTTTAAAGATGTCCTGGAGGTTCCTAAGCCTCTCCTCATTTTTTTGAATTCTTGTTTCTTCATTCTTTTCTGTTTGGATGTTTTGTTCTTCCTTCTGGTCCACTCCATTGATTTGAGTCTCAGTTTCCTTTCCATCACTGTTGGTTTCCTGTGCATTGCCCTTCATTTCAATTAGTTTAGCCTTCATATGTTCCTCTAATTTGTGAGTAAAATCAACCAGTTCTGTGAGCATCCTGATCACCAGTGTCTTGAATTGTGCATCTGAGAGGTTTGCTATTTCCTGGTCGCTTAGAGTTATTGGCTCTGGGGCCTGAGTTCTTCTTGAGCCATATTTTTGACTGTTCATGCCTGTTATGTATGAGGAGCGGAGCCTTAGGTATTCACCAGGGCGGGGCCTCTCAGTCTCTGGGTTGTGATGCTGTATGTGGGGGTGGGGCCAAAGGAAAGCAATGATGAGCCCCCTCTGCTGCCTGCCGCCACCACCGTGGACCTTGCAGTCCGTCCCACTGCGTGTGAATGTGCGACCACAGTCATTCCACCGCCCGGAGCCCTCACTGAGTCAGCCTGACACAAAGTTGCCTGGGCATCTGGGGTCAGGGGATCTTTCCTGCCTGTTCCCACTCCGCAGCTGGCTCCGCCCCTGTTACCGGTCTGGTTGAGCGGTTCGTTGTTGTCAGACTTCCCTATAGTTCAATTTTCTGTTCTTTGGCTGTGTCTTTGTTCTCCAGACCTTTGTTGTATTCAAACTTGATTGTGGGAGAAGGCACAGTATTTCCACCTATGCCTCCATCTTGGCACAAGTCTCCACTTCTTATTTTAGCGTACTTTTAATCGTTTATCTGTGTCCTCAATGTACCTTTTATAAATGTGAAATTATATTGCCCTGCTTTCTAATACGCCATTTTATCTGCAAAAATCCGAAAACATTTTCCTGTGTCTTCACTCTTCTGAAAGTGTTTTCCTATTGCATCGTGTCACTAAGTGAAAGGGCATTTAAATATGCCTTTGTGTGGTGCATGGGGCATTTTCAAATTTGCCAGTTTGAAGTTGCATGCTTCTACCTAGTACCGAGTTATTTTTTTCACATGAACTTCTTAAAGTAGAATTTCAGAAATAAAGATTAGCACATTTGGTAGGCTTTGATTAATGTTGCCAGATTATCATCTCGAAAGTTCGTACTGATTCAAAATTCTACCAGCAGCATGTGTGAGGGGGTCTATTTCCCTGCAGAATCTGTAGCGCTGAATATTCTAATTTCTTCAAATTTTTGATGAATAGATAAACTGTAACCAGTGTAGCTTATCTTGTATTTTTAATATAAATTTGTAGTTTCTAATTGGGGTAAGCATTTTCTCACCTATTTGGTCCCTATTTTATGTAAAAACTTAACTCTGGAGTAGTAAAAATACCATTGTTGACCTTAAACAAATCGATAGCCAGCTTGTTCTCCAGCAAAACGGGTTTATTTGGGAACAACCAAGAATTGCAACTTAGTACGTGAAGTCTTAACAATGAACCACTCACAAGTCCCAAGAACAAAGGAGACAAAGGTTCTTTTATAGGGAAAAAGGGGGGTTCACTTGGGCTTTTGTAAACAAAAAGGCCATTGGAGGGCCCTGGGAGTTCAAGTGCAGTGGTTTTTCTTCGGCTGACTTGTGAAAGTCTTTCATTGGCTGTGTGGTTGCCAGACAAGGAGAGATCCTCCCTCTTCCAGCCGGAGCAGTAGAGATGAGAACCAGCTTGACGCTGGAGGCGGAAAACGCTTCTCTTCCTTCGTGGAGTAATTGATGATGAGTTTTAGGGTGTGAGAGCTCTCCCTTCAGGCCCTCTCAGCCCCAGCTTTTAACTGGATTCTGCATAATCATCTCCATACCATTTAGATGGAAATCTTTTGCCGTTAGAGGCCAGGCTAGCAGAAAGGACCGAGGTGGCACTTTTGTGCATTTTGTTGGTGTCAGAAGTACAAGGCGAGTAGTCAGCATGCGACAGGTGGCAGCTCTGTGTGACTTATTTTTCATGTTTAAAAAGAACAGCAGCAGTAACAACAGTCAGACCTGTTTTACTTTTCCTGGCCAAGGCCGTCACAACAGCAGCCGTGTCCCCGGGTAAAGTGTTTGGGAGGGCGTGTTGGAGGCTGGGTCAGTGACTCCCACTGACCTTTCAAGCAAAGGCTCTGCCTCAAGAGAGAAAAAGTTAATTGGGCCTGTGTTTTCCTGAGACATCTGGTACCAGGTGCTCAAGGAAGGGGTGTGTGTGTGTGTGTGTGTGTGTGTGTGTCTCATGGTGTGTGGGTAGTGCTGATGGTGGTTGTGTGGAGTGGTGGTGGTGTGTTGTGTGATGGTTGGGGGGGTGCTGGGGGCACAGAGGTGGAATAGAGGTTGCTCTGATAGCCATATTCCCACCAGAAATTTCATGCCGTTGTGCTGACATTCTCCATCAGTATCTCCTTTTGTCCAAATCTGCTTCTTCCCCCCCTTTTTTTCTGCAAGTGATGACCCCTAGTGAACATCCTTTAGGGTCTACTTCTGGAAAACCTAACCTATGGTAGGCCCTGAGTCCCCTGGGAATTCAGAAAATAACGAATAAATAAATGTGAACACAGGGTGATTTCAAATAGTGACAAGTGTGATGAAGGAAGTAGAACTTAGGAGACAGTGACCAGGAGAGGAGGAGCCAAGAGGGAGGGTGAGGCCTTCCCNCAGTAGAGATGAGAACCAGCTTGACGCTGGAGGCGGAAAACGCTTCTCTTCCTTCGTGGAGTAATTGATGATGAGTTTTAGGGTGTGAGAGCTCTCCCTTCAGGCCCTCTCAGCCCCAGCTTTTAACTGGATTCTGCATAATCATCTCCATACCATTTAGATGGAAATCTTTTGCCGTTAGAGGCCAGGCTAGCAGAAAGGACCGAGGTGGCACTTTTGTGCATTTTGTTGGTGTCAGAAGTACAAGGCGAGTAGTCAGCATGCGACAGGTGGCAGCTCTGTGTGACTTATTTTTCATGTTTAAAAAGAACAGCAGCAGTAACAACAGTCAGACCTGTTTTACTTTTCCTGGCCAAGGCCGTCACAACAGCAGCCGTGTCCCCGGGTAAAGTGTTTGGGAGGGCGTGTTGGAGGCTGGGTCAGTGACTCCCACTGACCTTTCAAGCAAAGGCTCTGCCTCAAGAGAGAAAAAGTTAATTGGGCCTGTGTTTTCCTGAGACATCTGGTACCAGGTGCTCAAGGAAGGGGTGTGTGTGTGTGTGTGTGTGTGTGTCATGGTGTGTGGGTAGTGCTGGTGGTGGTTGTGTGGAGTGGTGGTGGTGTGTTGTGTGATGGTTGGGGGGGGTGCTGGGGGCACAGAGGTGGAGTAGAGGTTGCTCTGATAGCCATATTCCCACCAGAAATTTCATGCTGTTGTGCTGACATTCTCCATCAGTATCTCCCTTTGTCCAAATCTGCTTCTTCCCCCCTTTTTTTCTGCAAGTGATGACCCCTAGTGAGCATCCTTTAGGGTCTACTTCTGGAAAACCTAACCTATGATAGGCCCTGAGTCCCCTGGGAATTCAGAAAATAACGAATAAATAAATGTGTACACAGGGTGATTTCAAATAGTGACAAGTGTGATGAAGGAAGTAGAACTTAGGAGACAGTGACCAGGAGAGGAGGAGCCAAGAGGGAGGGTGAGGCCTTCCCCGGTGGGCGGTGACATCCTGAGACTGGACCCACAGGCAGGAGGCACTTTATTGGAGGTGGAGGGGACCTTTGTCCCTCATCCCTAAAGTCCCAAGACAGAGGTCAGAGGAACAAAGTGCTTCTAATTTTTTCTGACAGACACACTAGAAAAACCTTGGATTTTAAATACTTTTCTAAAATATATATTACACCAATCAGGGGCCCAACAGGAAACAGACGGCATTGAAAATGGGATAATTTGAGAAGAATATAATCAAAAGGCAATTTACGAGGTGACAGAGTGGCACCTCGTTTTCCCTCCCAGAGATGGGATTAGAAGGGTGCCATCCCCTCCCTGGTATCTCCGACTTACAGGAGCGGAGGAGGGGATGGTCAGGGGAACCTGGCCACCAGGTACACAGAGGAGGAGTCTGGGGAACAGTTCCCAGTCGTACTCTCCTTCCGCCCCCCAACTGCTGACCCCACTGGCCAAATCTAAGCCAAGACCAGAGAATCAGAAAGACGATTTCTGAAGCGCCTACAGTCTAGTCTGACGGGCTATGGAGCTTGGTGGTTAAGGGTGTGGGGTGGAGCTGGAGAGGCAAAGGAAGGCCCCCTGCGTGTGTTTCAAAATATATTTTTAGATAATAGTGGATGAGACTTGGAAGAAATGACAGCAGACCCATCTAGGGTTATAACCTTAGTCTGTCATTGGCCAGCTTTAAATCAACATCTGTAAGCCACTTTTAAAATTTTGTTTTAAAGAATTACACATGGTTAGAATAAAACTGATGAATTTATTCAGAAATGGTATGACTCTGATGTTCACAACTTAAAGTATTTCAAAAATATTGTAATGAATGCAACAAAAAATCTGGCATGATATTGTTTTTAGTTGTGCACAGAAAAAAGCATTGTTAAAATAACCAGAATTTCACCTCTAGGTCTCTCTAGTTGGTAAGTGACTCTGGTTCAATAAAATCTCTTATAATGACCCATAGTCAGATTTCACTTGTTAAGTTATGAGTCAAAATATAGAATGATTACTTTTTTCTCATGGACTCAGACTTCCTTCAACATATAACTTAGAGAAAAGAGAAGATATTCTCATTCCTGAGATAAGCACAGAATTTTTAGATGAGACCATTGGGTATACAACATGGGAAAGTTTGGCGTTGAACAAGGGGCTGACTGGAGAAGAAGAATAAAAGCTAAGATTAGTGTAGCCATGTCTAATAGTATTTTTGATTGAGTAGGATTTACGTGCCTACAAAGTGAGATTTTGTCGGATGCTGCTGTTTGGATTCCACAAGCCTGTTATTTAAGGAAATGTCTTTCATAACCCTACCTGTGTTTGCAGCAGAAGCCAGTCTAGCCCTTTCATGGTCACAGTGTCTTCCCAGATGATAAGATTCTAAAAAAGCAGAGTCACCAAAGGCCAGACAGCTGCAGGAGAGTACAAATAGCTCTCATCTGAAACCCACGATTTATCAAAGGGGAACATGATTGCTAGCGATCGTACTTTTTTTGGTGATTGCAACGAAGTCGAGCATAGGAGGACTTGTTAAGAGCTTTTACAAACAATTAGGCGTGCGTGTGGAAGATTTTAATTTAAGCAAAAGGCCTCTGTGGAGGTCACGCTAGAGCAAAGGCTGGAAGGAAAATGGCTGCGGGAGACCTTCCGTCAGGGGAGAATATTAAGTGGGGTTCCTCCGGGAGAGGCCTGTGTTTGCTTGTCTGGGGTGGGCTCATCTGCATAATTGACTACAACAGAATGAACAGCTGTGAAATACAGCATTTGGATGTGTGGGGAAAACAAAATTACAAAATATGCAGGGTCATAGAACATGTGATGTATTTTCATAGGATTACAGAATTGCCAAGCTCATTGGGGATCAAGGAAATTGTCCCATCCTGTGGAGAAGCTAACTTACTCTATCTAGGTCAACTAACTAGTTAGGTGTAGCCTACTAGTTAACTATGACATGGACTCAAGTCAGACATCCTAGATTCAAATCTCAGCTCTAGCCACTCACTCTGAGACTCTTGAGAAAAATCACTCCTCCTTTTCATGCCTCAGTCTTCTCATCTATAAAATATAAATAGTCATGGAACTTAATGTGAGAATATTAACAGGAAATTCCTCGTATTAAGTAAGATGGTACATTTCGGTAACATTAGTTAAGTGTCTAGAGCTTAGTATGTGATTAATTAACCTGAGGCCTGTTATTATCAGCAAGAATGCCAGAGTTGAAATCACCTACCTTTTATAGCAATGTTCTACCCACTCTAGGAGGAGCAAGAGCATGTTACAAGAGGGGCGTATGTGAGAAATGAGTTTCCTAATTAGAAATGATTGTGAGACACAGAATGGTGTAGTCTTCTTGAGTTATAAAAGCTAAGATACTTGAAGTACCTTTGAAAGAATGACTCAGATGTGCTCCTTAGAAGTTTTCAGAAGTTCAGTTCCTGCTCTAATGCTTAAACTCAGTATTTGAATCTTTTTCCTCCTAGCTGACATTTTTAATTACTGTTTTACAGCTAGCAAAATTATATACATAAACACATTTTGTGATAATTGACCTTGTTAACATCCTAATGTTTTCTAGTAATGATGTTTCCTAATGCTACAGGATTTCTTCATCCCTTGTCATTAGAATAAGTTGTGCTTTTAAATAAATGCACATTTTGAACAAAGTAAATCCATGCTGTGAATTAGAACAATATGTTTTGAATATAGTTGCAGATAAGGCATCTAGTGGTCATAGGAGTGTTCTGTGCAACGTGGATGGCTATCTGTCTAAAGAAATCAAGCAGAGGAGACTTTCAGAATTACTTTCTAATAATCTCTGGTTGAAACTTTAACAAGTTTCTCCCCTGGGAAGACCCATGTTGAACCATGTAGTTTGGGGCTCCGGAAGCCCCTCCTGAGTCTGCAGAAAGGCATGAAGCGGGTCGTGTTGGTTATGAAACTGAGTTTTCTCCCCTTGGCTGAGGGACAAAGACATCTCCCGGCACTTACTATCTCTGGTCTCATTCCAACGTGGGATGATGTGGTTGCAACATCAAATCTCAGATGACACCATGGCTTCGGTACAAAGTGCTGGCATAGCGGTTGTATGTTTGATGTGATAGACGCCCTTAAGTGACTGTGTCAGTATTTTATAGCGCAAATCATTTTCAGACCAGTGGCTATGGAATAAAGAGTTGATTCAAAGATCTCTTAGCCCAGGCGGAACGTTGGCGTTTTGCAAAAGTGGCTTTTGGCATGCAGTAGGGCTCGGCACTGGAGAAGACACATGTCCACCCCTCGCTGTGGAGGGTTTGCCACAGGTGACTGAGGTACACTCTGGACACATTACTGAGTGTTTCCTTTGGGTGAAGACAGACCTATGTCCATATATTTCACAATGGTCTGAAAACTTGAAGAGGATACCTGCACCATGAGTTTCATACTAGGCTCACTTCAGAGATTCCTGGTGGAGGCATTGAGTAGTTGGAGTCCTTGTGTATCGGGATTCAGAAAGGGGTGTTCGTGAAAAGCCCATTAAGTATTTTTGTTGTTCTGACTTGTTCCTGGAGATACTCAACCCTGTTATAAATCAGAAGGTCTGAAAGAATCGATTTTTATGTTCCTCACTGGGCTTTTCTGAATAAGATTCCAGGCAGCTTCTTTTATAAAGATGATTTTGACTTTCAAACTTATTTTGTTTTTAAAAACGAATCAGGCACTTCACATAGAGAATTTTTTCCCAGCTCTCCATTCGAGGATGCTTATGACCATGACTTCATTTTCTTTGTGTTATTATCATTGATTATTATTTTAATCTTGGGTTAGTGACACATGCCAGGCACCTGGCAAAGTATTTAAGAGACAAACAACACAAAAACAGTTGTGATTCCTAGTCTCACAAAAAACCTGGAAAAGGTGCAGTTTTGTTAACATATAACAAACAGGCGCATGTCTGTATTTTGTCTTCAAATCTATTAAATCGAGCTCCCACATACATGTGGCATGTTTTTGCATATTTATGTGTTTGAAAGCTATTTACATCATATTTTATAGTCCGGTTTGCTTATAGGCCTGTGATTATTCTACATTTCTTCATGTGTACAAGAAGCACATACAGATAATACCAAAGAAGCACTGGTCACATGAGTTACCACTGGGTCTACTCTTTAGCACATAGTAATAATAAAAGTTATAGAACATTTTGTGAATTATAGATCTCTTTATAAATTCATCATTTCATACAAATTATAATGGCACGTGTTTAATTCAATTTTTTCTGGGTAACCAAGTGTCGGAGAGTGTAAGTTACTCATCCCGGGTCACTAATCCCAGTATGTGTGATCAAGATTCCAAATGGATTATTTTGGCTATGGAGTTTCTGCTTTAAGCCAAAGGAGAGAGAAATGCATCATAAACATTGCCTAGAAAACATTTATGTATCTTTTAGCTGTATGAAATATATTACTACATTAAACATGTAAAACACTGGTATAAGTATGAATGTTGTTGATGGGAGAAAAACACTCTTACTTTATTTTTAAAACATGAGTAGAAAGTCATCGCTTCTGTGATATCATTAGTCAATTTATTTTTCTGGTTCATGACACTGGTTCACAGATGTTAGTTGCCATGAATATGTATCAGTGGAAAGTGTGAACCAAGTCGAGAGTAGCGATTGCAAACTTTACTGCGTTTACGGAGCCAGGCGTCTGCTCATGGCTCTTATTTTATTGAATGTGCGCCCTTGTACCTTCCATGTCCACTGTGACCATTCTCTCATATGATGTTAATTTTCTCCTGTTTCTCAAGACAGGAATTATTTCTGCTATTTTATGTGAATAGCATGGGTGTTTAGTTATGTTCATAATGGGCCTAATTTCATTTTCTTTGGAAATTTCTCTTCTGCATAATACAAGTTCATATATGTTAGTGGCAATTCAAGTTGTATCTACATGTCAAAAAAAATCTGTGAACCAGCGTGAAATTCACCTGTTACATAACCCCCAAAATTTTGCCATTTTTTAACCCTGAATACATATTGAGATGTGAATGTTAATTTTTGTAGAATTTAAGAATTTGAACGTTCCCATTGAAAGCAGAAGCCATCAGATTGATAATAAGACAAACTCTGGAACCATTTATGTAATGTTAATTAAATGGATTAAAATGTATTTACTGTTAAAAACATAAAAAGAATCACTAAAACCTGAGACACATGGTAATTTGAAGTTAAAAAGGAGAGAAGTAATGCAATAAAATTAACCTCCAAATAAAAGATTTATAAGGAGAAGTAAGTAGTACTTTAAAAAATAAGGAAGATATTTTCAGATTGCAATAACTGCTTGAAGAAAATAGACAAGACAGAGCATTAATCATGGCGACCACTGGGGAAGGGCCCCTCAGAGGAGGGAATGTGGAGTGGAAGGACGAGGAGAGTGGCCGTGAGGGTCAGAGGGAGACGTGTGCTGGACAGAAGGAACACGTGCAGAGGCTGGAAGACAGTGAGTGAGGTCCTGGCATGAGAAAATACTGGGTCGGAAGGATCAGGTTATTTAGGGCACCACAGGCCATAGCCACGGCTTTGGATTTTATTGGAAGAGACACTACATTTTGTAAGCAGAGGAGGTATAAAATTTGACCTATGTTTTTAAAAGTGTTCGGACTACTGGGTGGATATGGATAGTAGGGCGGCACTTGGAGAGGCTGGGGACCATGCTCCTGAGGATCACAGTGGCAAAGTGACAGGGCCATGGACTCTGAGAGAGACAGAGTAGCCAGCAGGTCTCAGGGCAGGAAAGGCAGGAATCAAGGATGAATGTTGGCCCTTGAATACTCACGTGTTACTAAAAAGGAAAACGAAAATTAACCGAGCACAAACGTTAATGCAGTAGTAATCAAACTAAAACAGCACAGGCTGCTCATATTAAGCTAATCCCTCACAGTAGGTCCCCCTTATCTGTGGGGGGCATGTTCCAAGACTCCCATTGGAAACTGAAACCACAGACTGTACGAAACCCTATATATACTGTTTTTATTCTGTAAATATACACGTTTTTGCTTAAAGAAAGCACTTCTCGGCTTCTCTTTGGCACCTCAGAATTGCCAACATCACTGTTTTTGGCCTTTGGGGCCGTTATGAAGTAGAGTAAGGGGGACTTGAACACAAGCACTGGGATACCGTGACAGCCAGTCTCACAGCCAAATGGCTACCAAGGGAGTCATGCTAGCCAGAGAGAGTGTGCAGTGTGAACACGCTGGATGGAGTTATGATTCATGTCCCAGGCAGGATGGAGTGGGACAGTGGCGAGGTTTCATTCCATTGAGAAAAATCACACTGCTTAAAACTCATGAATACTTCTGGAATTTTCTGGAATGTTCCATTTAATTTTCAGAGCACAGGTGAATGCGGGAAACTTAAACCACAGAAAAGTGAAACCATAGATGAGGGGGCATTACAGTATTTTCTGCGGATGACGTGGGGCATCAGTCCTAACCGAGGAGTTCCGTAGACTCAGCACACGTGGTCTACTTGTCTTGTGTCCGAGGCCTCTGGGTGAAAAAAGCCTAGCTGTGGACTCTCCCCCCACCCCCTGCATCTTACTTCTCTGTTCCCCAAACACGGTGTCGTGCCCCTCAGAGTGGAGTCGGCCAAAGCTGGTGAAGCTCAACATCGATGTCTGCTCTTAGCTGTCTTCAGCAGATGCCGATTTTTGAAGGACCTATTGTATGTCATTTACTCTTTTATGTTCTTTATATAAATTGTGCTCTCAATTCTTATTCTTGATGTGAATTACAATCAGGGAGGCAGAGTTAGAATTCATACATGTGTCTGATTGTATCCTCGTTTTCAAAAATGTTATTTATTGACTTGAGAGAGAGAGAAACACTGACTTACTGTTCCACTTAGTTATGTACTCATTGGTTGCTTTCTCTGTGTGCCCTGACCAGAAATCGAAACCCGCAACCTTGGCGTCACTGAGACAACACCCCACACAACTGAGCTACCTGACCAGGACCACTGTGTCTTTTGTTCTCTAAATCTTGTGATTTTTTTCCATGACCTCATGCTGCCTCATTGTTCCAAAAACAGATAGTAAATCATTTAGCATGGTATGTTTTTTGGCTCCTTCCTCAGAGAGATTAATGAAAAATGATGATAGAAAAATATAAAGACATTAAAGGCATGTATTCACTTCCCTCTGGTAAAATTATAAAAGGACCAACTTTTTAAGATAAATAACTTCACCAGCCCATAGAAGAAAGCCATCTGAGAGGTCATAAGGTTATCACATTACTCAGGACAGAGCAACTCAGGAGATAGATGGAAGGCTGTGTGTGGTATTAAGGTACTTGCGGAGTGCTATACTATGCAGAGAAAGGTCAAGCTCAAAGCCAAAACTGGTGGAAGATTAGGTTTTAGGGTTTTGAAAAAAGGACACACTATGTGAATAGAAGAGGATTATCTAGGTTGATCCTCTGTGATGCTTATAAAATAAGAGTCCTGGATCTCTCTCACCCGACTCCAAACGGAGCATGGGAACTGCCTGTCTACCAAACACTCCAAGGTGATTATGATACAGGTAGGTAATGGACTACACATCAGGAAAATACTGATTTGGTCCAGTCTCTTTTTTCATAAATCAGTCTCCTACAGACCCAGTTCTTTCCTCTTTGATCCTTGGATTTCGTTTTTGCAACTCTGGCCGTGGACGAGCTAACAGCATGCATCTGTTACTTCTCTTCCAGAATCACAACCACAGCTGCCTGCATGATGGACCTAAGGCGGTACCCACTGGATGAACAAAACTGCACCTTGGAAATCGAGAGCTGTAAGTTTTTCTGGGCATCCATGTCGACTGAACCTTGCTGTAAGGTTCTCTAGACCATGGGTCCTACAAAGGTTCCGCTGGCACTAAATTTGACGGAGGGGGTGTCCCTGGTACCTTGCCTCTGTGATGCTGCCATCCATCCTCTAAATCTCATCCCTAAATCCCTAGGAGAGATGTGAAGGGGGCAGGTGATCCAGCAATGAAAGGAAGATCCTAAGAGTCTAGAAGAAAACTAAAGGCTGTTTCAGGCATTTAAAATACAGTATTGGTGCCAACAGCTACACCAGGCTTGGGACAGTGGGCGAAGGTATCTTAATCATTTTTGCCTTTCATAAGCCTTGGCACTTTTCAATTGCAAGTAAGTGTAGCCTTCTCTGGGTTAGCTGAAACCTTCATAGAATGTGGATTGGTAGAATTTTTTTATTTCCTGGGACAATTTTCAGTGTTGAAATGTATTTTATATTCTTGCTGAAGCCCATGTGATGAGCAAGGTTCGTGTAAACGTGTATTTGTCGTCTTTCCTGCAGTGACCTGTTTTGCAGTATCGTTGCATTTCTAGCCCATAGTTTGTATCCTTGACGATTCAGTCACCTACCGTGTTGGGTACAGTGTTGATTTCACAACTCATCTCCGTGTCAGAGGTCACCCAGAGAGGTCATTTGAGGTGGACTAGGACTTTTCATCTCTTTTCTGTGCGAATGCTTTGCACTGTGTTCAGACCTCATCCCACCAGAAGATTGGAAGCTGACAATTTTATATCTAGCATTCTAGATAACGAGTCACTGGCTGCCGTGAGGATGCTCCCAGCCTTTGTCAGGAGGGAGCTCTAGCTGTGGCAAGCAGCGTGACTCTAAATCACTGCTCTGAGCAGAAATACAGCATTTATGACACATTGCGGGTATTTTTGCCCATTTCAAAAATAGCTTCCAGGGATAATTAAACTTACATGCAATTTTTGAAGAACCTGATTTCATACTTGTATTTCCAAATCATCATTATTTTCATATTAGATCTTTGCCATGCAGAACTACTTATTAAAATTGCTCTATAGGATGTTATGATTATTTTTATGTAAATATCTTTGGGATTAACTTTGCATTTTCATAACTAATAGCATGGGTTAGAATGCGGAATAATGGTTTTGGGAGTCCAAAATCTGGTTGTTTCAAATTGTTGATGTAAGGACATTCTGAAAAAAGTGTGTGGCTGTGTACCACTGGTGAGTTTCTGCAGTAACGGAATTGTTCGTAGTAGAATTTGACCGGAAGTTTAAATCATCATAACAGTGCCTGATTAAAGCATCTGCATGACTGTCATGTTCTGTGACCCCCCCAAGACCCCCGCAGGTATGTAAACAGGTCTTTGTGCTTTAGAGAACTGAGGCCTAAGGACCCAGGCAACACCAGGGTTTTGTGTAATTAAGTTAACCGAAAAGTTAATGTGATAATTCCTCAGACTTTTAGAAAGCTTACATTTTATAAAGGGGCTCTTACATATTTATTTAAATCCACAGTTACCCTGTTAAATGAGGTAGAATAGATTTTTCCAGCTTTATTGAGACAAAATTGATATACAATAGTAAGTGTGTACAATGTGATGATTTGGTGTCTGTGTGTGTGTATATATATATATATATATATATATATATATATATATATGGTGAAGTGATGAAAACAGTGAGGTTAGTTGACACATCGCTCACCTCACATAATGACCTTGTGTGGGGGGGAACTTCTAAGATTAATTCTTAGCAGCTTAAAATATGCAATACAGTATTATGAACTACAGTCACCATGCTATAGATTAGATAGCCAGACGTTATTCAACCCTCTAACTTCCTTCACCCATCCCTACCAGCCCCGATGCTTGGCACCCATCAATTTATTCTTCATTTCTATGAGTTCGGTTTTCTTTTTTATGTTCCACCTAAGTAGCAACATACAGTATTAGAGTTGCTTTGCCTGACTTATTTCACTTAGCATCATGACTTCAGTGCCATCCATGTTGTCACCAGTGGCAGGATTGCCTTCTCTTTATGGCAGAATAATTCCCCATTGTGTATGCATACCGTGTCTTCTGCAGCCAGTCGTGCATCCGCAGTCACTCAGGCGGTCTCCATGTCTGGACTCTCATAAGTAGTGCTACAGTGAACCTGGGTGCAGCTCTCTCTTCGGGAGTGATTTTGTTTCCTTCAGATATGTTCCCAGAAGTAAGACTGCTGGGTCGTATCCTAGTTCTATTTTCAATTTTTTAGAAACCTTCACACTGTTTTTTTATAGCAACTGTACCAGTTTATATTCCCACCAACATGGTTCAAGATTCCTTTCTCTCCACCTCCTTGCCAGCATTTCTTATTGCTTGTCTTTTTTTTTTTTTACGACAGCCGTTCTAACAGGTGTGAGGTGATATCTTGTCCTNGGGTGCAGCTCTCTCTTCGGGAGTGATTTTGTTTCCTTCAGATATGTTCCCAGAAGTAAGACTGCTGGGTCGTATCCTAGTTCTATTTTCAATTTTTTAGAAACCTTCACACTGTTTTTTTATAGCAACTGTACCAGTTTATATTCCCAACAACATGGTTCAAGATTCCTTTCTCTCTACCTCCTTGCCAGCATTTCTTATTGCTTGTCTTTTTTTTTTACGACAGCCGTTCTAACAGGTGTGAGGTGATATCTTGTCCTGGTTTTTGTTTGCATTTCCCTGATGACCAGTGATGTGGGGCGCTTTCACATGTACTTGCTGGCCATTTGTAGATGTTTGGAGAAATGTCTACTCAGTTTCTCTGTCTATTTTTAAAGTGGATTATTTGGGTTTTGCATGAGTTTATTATATATTTTGAATATTTACCACTTATCAGGTATGTTTTTTTGCAAATATGTTCTCCCATTCCATATGTTGACTTTTCATTCTGTTGATGGTTTCCTTTGCTGTGTGGAAACTTCAGTGTGATGTAGTTCTCATTTATTTTGCTTTTGTTATTTGTGCTTTTGGTCTTAACATCCAAAAATATCATTGCCAAGACCAATGTTAAAGAGCCTTTACCCTATGTTTGCTGCTAGTTTCAGGTTTTACATTTAAGTCTCTAATTCATCTCAAGTAAATTTTTGTGAATGGTTTAAGAAAGGTTTCTAATTTAATTCTTTTGTATGTGGGTACTCAGTTTTCCCAACACCATTTATTGAAAAGACTAACTTTTCACCATTGAGTATTCTTGTCTCCCCTTTTACCCCATATATAAATTTTTTGATTGGTATCATTTTTATTGTATTTTTCCCATTAACATTTATCCCCCTTATACCTTCTTCCACCTCCACCAACTGTCCCCCCTTGCAGTCACCACACTTGTCCATGTCCACGAGTCCTTTTGCTTTTCTGCTCAATCCCTGTACCCCCAATTCCCCCCAGAGAGATCAGCCTGCTCTCTCTCTATGAGTCTGCCTCTTTGTTGCTTGAATATTATTTGACCATATATGTGAAGGTTTATTTCTGAGCTCTTAATTCCATTTCATTAGTCTATGTGTCTGAATTTTTGAGACTTTTCTTTCTGCAGCTTAACATATGAATGATTCTAGACAGTGTTCCATGTGTGGTCGAGAAGGTTTATTCTGTTGCAGTTGGATAGAGTGTTCTGTATACATTTGTTAGTTCTATTTCACCTCTAACAGTGACTTTCAACTGGTGTGCCACAAGAATTTTTAAAATGACATCTGACTGCTTAGTCTGGAGCATTGAACTCTTTTCCCTCAGACTGTCAAATAAAAAAATGACAACAGCCAACACAAATGATAGTAGCCATCTGATGTGAATGAATCGGAATTACACCCCCTTTTTGTCAGATCAGCAAAAAATATAATTTTGGTGTGCTACAGAATTTTAGTAATTTATGTGTGCCACGAGGTGAAGGGCTTGAAGATCACTGTCACTGGTCTGTAGTGTTGTTCACGTTGGCTGTGTCCTTATCGATTCTCTGTCTGGATGATTTAGCCATTATTGAAAGTGGGGTCTTAAAGTTTCCAACTATTATTGTATTGCTGTTTATTTCTCCTTTAAGTTCTGTTAGCATTTGCTTTGTCCATCTAGGAGCTTCAGTATGAGGGCATGAATATTTATGACCGTTATATTTTCTCGATGACTTGACCCCTTTATTATTATGTAATGACCTCTTGGTCTCCTATAAGAATTTATAGCTTTAAGTCTATAGGGTAGATATTAATATTCTGTCTTTACAACTGCAGACACAGACTCAAAGAGGTAAAGCGATATCCCCAAGGTGCGGCAGCCCCTGAGTGGCACGGTGACTCTAAGGTGAAGTGGTCATTGATGGCTCCTTTGTGTTAGCAAAGCCATTGGTTCTGGAGAGACCAGATAAACGAGAAGACCGCTATTCTAAAACTAAAAAATAAAAACCTGTCCTTACCCAAAAAATGAGGTCTGTATTTATTTAGACAGCAAATCATTGTTATAGAGTATGAAATGTGCTGTTATATTAATAATATGCGTGATATCTAAGCCTATTATTATAAGCAGGTAGTTAACTAAGCATATTAAAATTAGGGTTCAGTTGTTTAAACAACTAGCTCTGAAGTTGATCCCTGATATTCTACTTTATTCATTTATTCCTTTCTATTAAGTAAACTCTAGGAATTCATTCATTCTCCTTCCTCCACCTCCTCTCCTCTCCCTTCCTCTCCTCTCTTGTATCTATTTTTCATCTTCTCTTTCTCCTTCTTTCTCTTTCTTTTCACCTCTCAAATGCATTTGACTTTAATAGTGGCATTGCTAAATCCTTATCATCTTTTTTCCCCTTATCAACAATTAGTGTATTGGTTTAATTTTTAGAGAAGATAATATCAATTGATTCTGGGCCATTTGAAGTGGGGAGATATTGGATTGAGTTTGTTATTCATTCATCCATGCATGGATTCATGCAAGAATTTACTCATTCGTTAAATATTTATTGAGCACCAATTATTTATAAGGCATTGCAATAAGTTCTAAAGATATAATGCTGAAAAGAAGTAGACAGTATCCCTGTCTTCATTTTGATGAGGGCGACAGGTTTTATTTAAATAAATACATATAAGAATGTAAAATCCCACTAGTGAGAAGTGCCGCCAAGACGAAAATTTAGTTTACTTAAGTCTTAAAGAAAGACTAGAGTAAATCTTGAAATAAAGTGCTGATTCCCGAAAGGCAGTGAACTGTGCTTACTTCAAAACTTTTCTTACATTTAGGGAAATGGAGAAGTTTTGTAGAATCAGTGGGATTCGCTGAACTGAGTGGGCCCTGATAATATTTATTACTGTGCAGGAAATGAAATTGATATACTATGAATGTGTCTTGTCTGTATCTTTCTCTGAATCCTTCAGTCAGGTCGGAAAAGGGATACTGGAATACTCACCTATATTTCTAGGGAAATATTACCCTTAAAGTACCAATGACAACAAAGTTATGTGCTAGCCTATATAAAGATTTTTAGAATGTTCTGTTATTTAGGAATAGAATGAAGTCTCGTAAATAAATGATGAATTGTCCCAAGTGAATTGAATATACTAATACTTATAAGAATATTAAGAGTGGCCTGTTACTTTTAGGGCAAGTCAAAGGTTTATCTCTTTTTAAAAACATAGGAAATTCAAATCCTTTTGAGGAAACAGCATTCCATCATATGACAAGGCTGTTTAGTATGTGCCCCCCAGAAAAGAGGGGTATGGGAAGTGTTCTATATCTTTGAAATGGAAGTAGTTGGGGGGCTCCTCTGTAATATTCTGAGCCAGATCAGCTGTATGATATCAGTGTCAGCTACTAATTGTGAGGAACCTTCCCCCCTTCTCAGAAGAGTAATGCTGTCTTACACATACTTGTCTGAAACGGAATATGGAACTCTTTCAACTGGATTCGTTAACAAGCTGTTCATGTTACTAGAAACCCAAAGTTTTCTTATTTTCTCATTTGTCTGTGTCCTTTGATCTCAGCCTCTCTCTGGGTGAGTTGGACTGGGCAGCCTTAGTGCGCCAGCGAATAAGCTCAGTGCTCTTATTCTCAGTGTTGTTCGTTCATTTGTTCATTTGTTTGCTTTGGTCAGTCTCAGCCTTCGTGCAATCTACAATGAATCAGAGGATGTAGACCTTTCTCAGCAGCTCTTTCTTAGGCAGCGTCTCAGGGCTACACCAAGTGTCATTGACACAGCCAGTCAGCCACCTCCTTTGAGGATCTCCCCCTACCAGAATCCTTCTAGATCCTTCCAAAAAGCACCCTGCCGCTGCCCTTTGTGGCAGCATCCGAAACCAGCTTTTGCTGGCCTCTCACAGTCACTGATCACCTGCCCGCATGGGGAAAGTCACGGCACTTAGCTGAGCCTCAGTTTCCTCAAATGAGAACAATTATATAGTCTACCAAATGAGGTTGTTGTAAAGATTAAATGAACTAGTATAAACTAATCTGAGCTAACATAGAGTAAGAATCTATTAATGGAGCCTAATCAGCAAAACAAACAAGCAAGCAAAATATAACCAGGGAATTGAAATAAAGAATAAACTGACAGTAACCAGATGGGAAGGAGAAGTGGGGGAATGGGAGGGAAGAAGGGGAAGGGCCATCAAGGAACAAATATAAAGGACCCATGGACAAAGCCAAAGGTGGGTAAGGATTGAGGGTGGGAGGGAGGGGCCAGGGAGGGCGGTGGGGGGAAAGTAGAGACAGCTGTGCTTGAACAACAATAAAAAAAATACCTCAAAAAAAAAAAAAAAAGAATGTAGCGCTTTGCTTATACCATGGTAGACATCTAGCAAATAGTAACTTTAGTAATTAATAATTATTACTATAACACAAATTTTAATTATTACATTTAGAGAGTCCCATACTGCCAACAGATTTGCTCTAATTATGAGATCTAATACATCCAGCCAGGCAGAGACCCAAAGCACAGCATTGCCCTTCTCAGCCTCTGCAGGTTTTGCTCCAGCCCCCTTGCATTCACATTCCAATTAAGTCTCATTATCTGTAGGACTATCCACCTCCTTCGCTCTGCCTACAACGTTAGTTGTTACTAATTTATCTTACTTTAGCCAAGGGGAGAAAGAATTAATAGCTAGCTTCAGAATCCAAAGAGGAGTGTTTAAAAGCAAGCTCTTTGACCCCGGCACCTGGGTGAAGTAAAAGGACAGTCCACTTTGGGTTCGTGCCAACAGTGACCGTGGCCCACGGAGACAGGGATCACCCGCAGATGCACTAAAGCTCCTGTGATCCACACAAGGCAAAGGTCCCGATGAGTGATGAGCACGAGAAGGCTGGTGGAGGCACCGCTGCCTCCAGGCGAGACCCACTGTGCTTCGGAAAACAGAAACCAGGGATGTGTTTGCGGTCTTGCAGAATTCACCTTTGGATATCACGGGAAAAAAAACTTGCTGTTACGTTCCTGGTAGAATAGAGGCTCTGTTTTCTTCTCAGCGTCATCCTGAGTAAGCCCTATTAAAGAGGTCAAAACAGATTGATGCATTTACGCGGCTTGAGATACTGCCCAAATTTACTATGGCACAAGATTCGGATTTTTCAGACCCTGCTGGTGCTGTGCACAGGTCAATATTTCAGTAAATAGACATGCAATATTTTTAAGAACTTAGAGGAAACAAGAGTGAGTTGTGCTCCTTGGCTCCCGAAGTAGAAGTCCACGGCAGCTTAGAGTATCGGTAGATTGAAAATACCTGCGATGGAGGAAGTGGTAATCAGCGAGGGTTTTGTGCTGATGTCCTATAGTGATTGAGAGGACATGTGCTGACTCCAGGTGGCTGCCTGGTGTGGGTTTCTCAAGCTAACTAAACAGGTCACTTTGCTTTTTCAAACTACGGTTTCTCATCTCGGCAGCGTTACTTGATAGGTAACCGCATAAGGCAGAGACCCTTGTGCAGTGCTTGGTACGGATATTTCCGTAAGTAGTGGTTGTCATCATTATAGCATATTATTATCCAATTACACCTGGAACTCTGTGCTCAGTTAGAGTCACAACATTGTGGGAGGGACACTTAGCAATCAGAAAACCAAAATGTGAGTGATGCATAAACCATGCAGTGTGAAGAACCAGTAGAAGAAATGAGGGGGCGAGGGGGGCATTTATTGTACCTTGAGGAAAGGGGACTTAGGGGAGGGAGGGTGATAGTGTTTGGATGGAACAGCTATTTTTAAATAACTAAAGAACTTCCTCCCGAGAGACCAAACTGTTTCTGCCCTAAGGGCAAAACTAGACTAATGGTAAAATATGCCAAAAGGCAGTTTGGGGCTGAACTATTTTTTTTTTTTAAGTCATGGCAATTAGAGCTGGTGAAGAATCCTGTAGATTCCTGTCTACTGTAAAACTGTTTCCTGGGAATGAAGGCGTTCTCGTATTGGGCATGTGATAAGGTGCTGTGAATTCTAAGGAGCTCGGGATTGATGGTTACCTGGCCCCAGCAGGACTGTGTAGGACCTTGGTCGGAAGGTGATTAGCCAAGCATTGGGTTAGACGCGGTACAGATTCTCTGGCCTGTGGGAACAACACTCTTTAAGAAAAGAGGCAAAATCACATCTCTGCTAAGATTTTTAAGTAGCACAGTGTGTTTGTTTGTGTTACAGGTGGTCCGTTGCTATTTATTGAGGAATCTTTCTCTTAGATTTTCCTGACCGGACTGCATTTTACAGTTGTATCTGTGAAAAATAAGGTTGAAGCCCCCACCTATTCCTGTCTTTCCCAAAATCCCCAAACCCCTTGAGGTTTTTTATCCCTGAGGCTTTAAGAATCGTTACAACAGAAGAGAAAGTGCCTGTACCTGTGCAGGTGGTGGTGGTCGTCAGTCATGAAGCCACCAGTGTTCAAGTTAGAAAAATGTCCCTGGGGAATCGCAGTGAAGCTTAGTCACCATTATTTATTGAGGGGGAAAGCAAATATTCCCCGGAGAAACTGCATACAGATTTTATTTGCATCATTGTCCTATTTGGATATTTTCTCATATTGCATCTAGTGTTGTGGAGGTGGGGCGTTGGTCTCCCCACCCTTGCTGTCTGTAGATACCTTGCTGAAACATGATCTTCATTTAACTGTTATCAGTCCCTCGTGACCATAAGTGAGTGCCAGGATGTGTTCAGAACCTCTGCCACCCCATGCGTTATTTGCGACCTTCGTGTGTATCTGGACCTTAAAACTTCTGTCCTTGCAATTCTTCCATCATTAGAAAGTGACTTGAGCACAGGCCTGCAAACCAGAGGATCGCGGTTCGATTCCCAGTCAGGGCACATGCCTGAGTTGCAGGCTGGTTCCCTGCAGGCCAACTCCCAGCAGGGGATGCACAAAAGGCAACCATACATTGATGTTTCTCTCTCTCTCTCCCTCCTTCCCCTCTAAAGATACATAAATAAAAATAAAAAAAAATTAAAAAAAAGAGACAGTGTACCAAGTTGGAGGGAGGGTTCCACTCCTCCAACACAGAGCCTCAAAAAAAAAGAAAGAAAGAAAGGGACTTAGTTATAAAGGTTTCATCTTAAATACTAAGTATGAAAAATAAAAATAATGAGCTCTAGTCTCCTCCTATAAAGAGCAATCATCTTTAGTTCCTACTTTTTATTTTCTATTCTATAGTCTTTACTTTCTCTTTCTGCAGTTCTCACTAGATACATCTTCCACATCTACCTGCCATGGCTCTGAAAATTTGTAGATTTTTGTCTTCCAGATTAGTAATACTTATTTTACCCTTAAGAGATTATTACTAGTGTTATATTTTTGGCAATCATGGTTTCAGTTCTTAGAACTCATTCTTTGGTGACACATTTTCCACAGCCATTTGTTCTCCTACACAATGCCATTATGATAGTCCATAGGAGATACCAATTTATTGTTATGTATAAGATACCAATTTAAGTTTTTGTACAAGTTTTCTTCTGCTACCCTTGTCTTTCTGTTTCCTTTTGTGATGATGTTTATCACGGTCTTTCTTGTTTTATGCTCATGATTTTCCTTATATGTCTACTGATCTAGGTAATCAATTCATATTTGTGAACACAGAGCTGGTTTGACCAGAACATGTCACTTACATAGGTTCTCTGACGTGACGTGGGTTTCCTCAGCACTTTTACGGGACTGTTTCCATAGCCACCCTCTTTGAATAGGGTGGGGCAGGCGGGGAGGTGGGCACACTGGTCGCACAGCTCCCTTGTTGGCAGAGCGGTCCAGGCCCCTTCGCAGGGAACCAAGACTCAGATGATTTCACTCTTTCACTCCGGAAGGAATTGATGGAACTACAGCTTCCTGTTTGCCTCCATTGGTAGAGGTGCCCAGGGCTTCCGGGGTTTCTGTTCTGATTTCCACTTTGGCTCAGTGTGAAATCTAGGAACCCAGTAAGCCCTCAGCCTTGTTCAAGGGGCCTCCTTTCAGCATTGTCTTAGGTGCAGTGTAGGGGGAAGAGGACTAGTCTAAAAGCAAATAGAATTTAATACTTAAGGAGCTTCGGAATCACTATATACACTGTAGGTCAGCCTTTGAGCTAATAAGCTAGCAATACAGAATATCTATTTTATAGTATGCCAAATAACTCTTTTTCTTTTCCTAAATACTGTTGATTGTAAGACTCACCATTATACTAATAAGAATAATAAAATCTTAACATCGAATGTATTCATCTCTTGGTAGATATGTCTCGATTTTCAAAATACAAAACTGTAAAAGGAACCTAAAGTGCATTAGAACTGAAGAAGTATAGTTATTTTTTTAATTGCAAAGGACACCATTATTTTATTATTCCTAAGTGGGCCAGCCAAAAAGAAGCATAATTTATAGTATCAGATTAGCATCTCCCAATCTCACGGGGTAAACACCTGCCTGCTTGGTGTATTTTTCCAAACGGCACCATTCAGCTGTACTTCTGACCTGCTCTGCAGAGAGAAGCCGACGGAACATGCGTGTGGACCAAAGTAACCACTGGTCCGAAGGGTGGACTGCAGGCAGGCTGCATTATCCTGGCAGTGAGCAGTGCTTCCACGTGAATCCGCAGATGCCTTTGGAATCTAGACTTTGAGATACAGAGAACTTGGAGAGAAATCTCTTACAGGGAGACGCAGTCCCCTCTGTGATCTTTTGCCCTGTAACTTTGAAAGGGCATCATCACGATGCTATGCAAAACCCCGGGTGAATCGAATGCACTGGCTTCCATCTCTTGCCTGTGTTAGACATGGCAGTTCTGTGAGCCCAGAGCCTGAGAGCTGCCCAGCCCTCTGACCATGGGGTAAGCACGGCTATGACGCTCGGGATGTGCTGGCCCAGGCTCAGCTCCGAACTCAAAGAACTGTAAGAAGCAGTTACCAGGAAGCCGATTCTCATTATGGCTTCTTAGCAGGAAAGCATGCAGAGTTAAATGAGTTCTTAAGTCCCTGAGGACACCTGGGATGCGGCTGTGTTCAAAAGCTCCCATTGTGTCTGTTTACCTTTCTGAGGATGACGTCCACTCTCTTTTATGTTTCTGGTGCTCTTTCTCTTTCCTGCTTGGTAATTGCCCACAAGAGCTCAAAATGCAGTTCGCACTTAGTTCACTGCATTATTATACATTTTTCTAGGGCACATCTCCCAGGGCTGAAGGAAGGGTATACGAACTTGTTTACATGGTTTTCCTTTAGGCTCAGGAGAAGTGCCAACAATGCCATCGTCCTGTAAAAACTGTCTCTTCCTGGCTGCACTTCATTGTATTCTGGATCCTAGTTAGGTGAAAATGCCACATTTGTGGCTTTTTTTTGGCATTTTTATTGAAGACTGGAGGGCACTGTGTGGAACCTGATGTGAACATCGTATGCCAGACGTGTAAATACACCCTCAGACTTTCCCTGGTGCATTTCCAAGAGCCTCGCGCTGTTTTGGTTTGATAGTTGCAGCCCAATGAATTGCAACGCAGCCTGATTTTTCTCAGACCGTTCCTTTTGGTAGGCTTCCAATACTGCTGATTCATTCCTGCAAATCAAATACTTCTTTCTTTGTGATAGCCCCCAGAGCCTCACACCTCCACTGTAGCCAGTACCATGATTACTATATTTATTGTCATGGCCGCCGTCACCATCATCAGTAAGAGCAACTACCACTTATTAAACACTTACATTGTGCCAGACATTGTGCTGTGTGGTCACAGCGGTGATCTCATCTAAATCTCCCCTCCAGCCACTGTTATGGTTATTTCCTCTACACATGAGGACTGGATGCCCTAGAGAAGTTGTGCAGCTTACCCAAGGCCAGGCAGGCTAGCAAGTGAATGTCTAGTTGAAGAAGAAAGAATCCGGTGTAGCTAGTTTAAGCAGACGGAGACTTAGTTGGCTTATGGAATTCTTGGCAAGACCAAAGAAACAGTCCCTAGGCTGAGCTTATAGATGGGAGTCTCCCGATCACAGCCCAGCCCTGTGTTGACAAGGGAGTCTCTGCTCCTGCTGGGGCACCTGGGGCACCTCGCATTGGGGTACCTGCTGAATAAGGGGCCGCTGCTCCAGCTGCTAAAGCAAAGCCACGTTGCTTCTGAGGTAGTCATTGCAAATAAAGTGGATGCTTTGTGCTCTCCGGTCTCTCCACTCAGTTCGGTTCTGAACTTGAGTCTCCAGCAACTGCACCTAGTGGGCCGAGCCTGGATCACATTTCGAACCGTAGACAAAAGTGAGCCTGGGGAAGGAACATGGTCAGGCAGTGCCCAGTGTAGAGCCGAGTGGCCCAGCTGAGATGTGAACCCAGGTCACTCTGATTTTAGATCCCATTCAGTGTACCTACTGTTTCCTTGTTTATAACCATGCATAAGATTAATACAGCTCTCCTTGTGTTATCAGGACTGTATGTCTGGTCATTATATATTTGTTAAATCCCATCTGATGAATTAAGTGCTTTCAGTGGGTATTTGTTATTTTCTTCCCCTGACTGCATATCAGAACACTGTATCTGAAGAATCTCCTACTTTTTAAGACTGAGCCCACTTCTCATAAGAGAAGCTAAAAAAGCCAGACACACATTCTCGCAGCCTCCCTTGCAAATAGGAGGTGGCTGTAATGTAATACCAGGGTGCTAACAATTATATAACTATG
The DNA here is from genome assembly GCF_014824575.4 of Sturnira hondurensis. NCBI lineage: Eukaryota > Metazoa > Chordata > Mammalia > Chiroptera > Phyllostomidae > Sturnira > Sturnira hondurensis. The sequence goes on along the minus strand of NW_028072653.1, from coordinate 2,639,296 downwards.
CTTCTTGAAAGAAGGGTTGTGTCTTATATTGTCTTTTATCTGGAATATTGCTTTTCAGATGGCAGGTAGTCAGGAAATCCTTCCCCAGTTTAATTCATTTATTTTAACAAAGTTCACTCAAGATCCAGGTCTGCCCAAAACACAGTAGTAGAATAGGAACTGCCTAAATCTATGCCCCTCCATTGGGATTTATCACCATCCCTTTCCCCAAGCTCCTTGGCCAGTGATTTTAGGCTACTTAAAGGAAAACATTAGAGACGTTTTGTGAATTATCCCTTGGCTACTTTAGATAGATGATAGATAGATAGATAGATAGATAGATAATAGATGATAGAGTTACAGGTAACATTTATCCAGCACTTTCTAAAGCTTTGCATTTATTGTCTCACTGTATTACATCAACCCTATGAGAGATGAAGTAAAGGTCACACGCTGAGGCATGGAGTCGGGATGTAATCCCAGACAGTCATCCCCAGGAACCTTTTCCTCAAAAATCAGTAATTACATCTGCTTTAAAAGTATACAATAGTCACGCCTTGTTCACAGTTTCACCTTCTGTGGTTTCCATTACCCATAGTCAACTGCGGTCTGAAAACATTAATTGGAAAATTATAGAAACAATTCATAAATTTTAAATTGCATGCTGTTCTGCATAGTGCAGTGAACTCCCGAGAGTCCTGCCCTGCCACGCCCAGGACTTGAGTCATGCCTTTGTCGAAGTCTCCATGCTGTAGGCTCTCCCCGCCATTGGGTACTTCATAGCCGTCCTGGTGGTCAGGTCCAACGTCCTGGTCTCACCTTGCTGTGTCCAAGTAACCGTTATTTTACTCAAGTGCAAGTATAAGTGAGGTTGGCAATTCAGACGTGCCAGAGAGAACCCATAAGAGTTTCCTTTAAGTGGAAAGGTAGAAGTTCTTGACTTAAGAAATGAAAAGAATGAGATTGCTGAGATTGCTAAGATCTGTGGTGAGAACAGCTCTATCCATGAACTTGGGAAGAAGAGGAAGCAAATCCATGCTAGTGTTCGGAGAGATCACATTCACAGAGTTTTTGTTCTCGTACATTGTTATCATTGTTCTAGCTCAATGTTAGTCATCTTACAGTGCCTAGCGTATAAATTAAACTTTACCATAGGTGTATAAATATAAATTATGGTATATATAAGGGTCAGTACTGGCCATGCTCTTAGGCATCCATGAGGTCTCAGAGCACATCCCCTCTGGATAAGGGTAACTGCCGTATCAGGCAAGTCAGTGCTAAAGTCAATTGAGCACTAATGATCGGATTGGGTCTTATGCCATTAAACGGGTTCAAGGTCGGAAGCTTTTCTAGTCTCTCTCAGTCCCTGTAATTAAGGGAGTGTTTACTCTCTGTTGGTATGTGAGAATCGCTTAAACCGTGGCTAGTCACTTTATTTCTATATTTTTTCGATAAACCGCAATTTAGAAAAAGATTTTTTCCCACTAAAAGAAAGTCACCCTTATTGTTAGATTAGTTGATTTCAAATGCTCCCTTTGACTCCCTTTAGAAATAAATATTTATTGTAGATAAATATTCTGGAGCATTTTGTTTGTGTTGAAACCTCTGACCTAAAGTACTTCTTGCGTCTAAACTTAATTAAATTGACTGCCAAGCGGTAAGCGTTGTGGACAGAAATGGGGAAAGTGCATTAAGGATGAGCTGGCCTGGAATTGAAGGATTGTGGCTGTTCTGAATTATAATTGTATCAGAACCACTTAATAAATGAGCAGAACAGTATTCTAAATTACTTACATATGCAGAAGAGGTTTTACTTGAATACCGTCTTTCTGGTTTTACCTTATCTTTCTGAGGCTTTAAGTGAAAAAAAAGGTCATTCTAACTGGCTACAGTTTTTGGTTTGCAAAGATGTATCAGCAGAATGTTCCTTAAAGTTTACCCCTTTAAGGTCTGAACAAGTGTTTTCAATGTAATACTGATGATAATAGCTGCTGGTTGGAAGGCCAGTTTGCGCTGAGCATTTTAATTATGATCTTATTCAGTCTTCGCAACAGCCCCTTGGGTAGGTACCATGTCATCCCTGCTTTATAAACGAGGAAGCTAATGGTGAAAACACCCATTTGGAAGTGACAGGATTGGCATTCGTTTCATCCAGAAAGTCTAATTACAAAGTCTGGTCACTTGACCATGCTGTTGGTGCACATTCCTTTAGTTAATAAAAACAAAACAGGCTTGAGAACAGCACCTCAAACGGTAACTCGTATTCAATTAAACACATACTTACTAATACTTTACTGGGCCTGGGAAACCATGAAAAAACTTGGGAGAAATTATGTAAAAAGCCTTGTTCAAGAAGCGAACAAAAGACTTTATTATAAGTAAAATGGGTCTGGGATCCTCATTTTGACATTCTCTCTCTCCTGGAAAATCTGAGACAATGAGAATGTTTTATCAGGTTTTCCAGAAAGAAAAATACAGACAAGCTTCCCAGCTCTCCGCTGTTGCGCAGGAGATGAAGACAACCCTGGAGCCCTGGGCAGTCCTTGGTCCCTCTGACCAGTCTGCCCTAATATTAACATCCCGGGGGCGGTGTTCCACCCCCTGCAGGAGAAACGGGTGGAGTCTCCTGGCCTCAGCGTGGTCCTCTGCCTCCTCACAGGGCTAGTCTAAATTGTTGCTTTTCCAAACCCACTGTCTGACAGTTTGGGTTTTTTGGTTAACCACTATGTGCATCTATAACTCAAAAATGAAACTGAAAATATGACAATTTCTAATAATATTTGTGTAGTTTTTATTTTTTTAATTCTGTGTGTGCTTGTTTCATTCATCTTACAGCTATTATTTGTGGCATACACATTGCGAATTGTTACGGCTTTCTGATGTATTTACCCTCTTATTATTATGAAATGTTGCCTTTTATCACGGTAATATTTTTAACTGCAAAGCATATTTTCTTTGATATTAAAAGAGCCATCTAGCATTATCTGCTTGTGTTTTGCACGATTAATCTTTTTCTACTCATTTGTTTGCATTTGTCAGAGCCTCATTTTATTTACTTTAGTCCTTCCTTCTGTTACTCATTTCTGCATCCTGATTCTTAAAAAAAAAAAAAAATCTAGCAAAAATCTTGCTAGAATTGTTTCATTAACAAATCTTATAACCACATCACATATATTTTTATCCAAACTGTTAGTAAAAAGTTAGAATAATATACAAGAGTGGCTCTTGTATATTACCGTGTATATTACATCAGCTCATTAATACAAATCTGTTTAACATTTATTAACTAGCTGTAGATCCACTTAACTCTCTAATTTAGTTTTCATTGGACCTCCCAATCAATATGATTATCCATAGCAAAAGGGCAGCGTTAGAAATGAAGTATGAAATATGAATAGCTAACATTTATTAAACACTCTATGTGACAGTCCATGTTATGAATTATTTATATGAAATATTTAATTTTAATCCTGCAAAGTACTGTTAGTATACATATTTTTAGATGAGGAGAGTGGAGCACAGAGAAGTTAAGCAACTTCCCCGGGGTTTCCCGGAGAAGCAGTGGAGTCAGACCGAGGCCCAGGCTGTTTGCGTCCTCGGGGCGCAGCCCTGAGTCGGAGCCATTAACTAGTGCCAGGCATCAGTTCCGTCCTTCAGAGACCGGAGGAGGTAAACCAGATAGTCGTTAGTCTTTGCACAACACATCACTGTTATTCTTTATGGGTACCGATCATTTCTGTACAGGGAAGAGGGAAAGAGAATCATACATACTATCACACGGAACCCTGGTTAAGGTCCTAGATGAATACTTGTGTGTATCAGTAGGTGACAGAACTGGAGTCTCCACGTGCAGAATGTAACCCTGTCACGGTCCGCCTCACGGGCGTGAAACCCTGGCAGGCAAACGGGCCCCAGGATTGGAGCAGCCTGTGCTTGGCATTGCACTCTGCTGTCCTGGCCTTCTTAATGTGAGTGGGGGACATTTCATTTTAATCCGCACCCCACAAATGATGTCACGGGTCCTTCTCCTGGTCTCACTGCAGCGGTCTTGGGCTGTAGCACTGACAAGAAAGCTTGGTATCAGCCCCCTAATATGGGGACCTGATTTGGTCCCTTAGAGACAGCCAAGAAGCTCCCAGTGAATGCTGAGTCTCCTGGCTTGCTGGTCGCTTCTCTGTTCTTTCTTGCCTTTTAGACTCTGGGAGAGCAAAATTTTCCATTACATCCTGTTGATATCTTCAGCCAAGTTTGTGTAGGTGAATTATCTCTAGTTGGAGAAATAATGAAACATGTTTACTTAGGTCTTGCATATACAACGAGAAAGAAAGAGACATTTCTTAATATGTGGTCCTGGTTTTTTCTCTGGGCATTGTGTCTAATGCTAATATTATATATTCTCTGTTGGCTAAGATGTCAAGTTTTCTGTGCCACGTGAGAATTCAGAATTTATATTCTAAATGGAGCAAGGCGTGTTCCTACCCCGTGAAACTATTTCACATTCAACTTCATCTTATTCCCACCACTGCACTCCAGGAGAATATCTCAGTGATTAAAGAAACCAAATGAGAGTTGTTTTGCAAAGAGCATAGCCTACAAATGCTTTGATACCACAGACTTCTAGAAATCTGTCCTGTTAAATTGACCCACCGTTCTCACAAAAGAAAAAGAGAGGGCATGGTTTACCATTTTATAACATATGCTCCTGCTTCACAAAGTTAGTCGAAGCAAACCTGTCAAATGCCAAAGTGTCGAGTATTAAAATTTCAACGAAATGTCAAGAGAAATGGGAAAACCGGTGAATTTAAGAAAATCTGTCATAAAGATTGCATTGCATGTTTCTTTCTGCCTTTGGGTGACATATGGAAGTTTAAAAATATAACCTAATGATGTGCCTTTATGGTAACAAGTTTATATAACCTAATTGCCACAAAACTGTCATTGCTGGTTAACTTATTAGAGTAATAAAAAAGATACTGTGCTTTTAAAACTGAGCTGGAATGAATTCTGCTCAACAACACGGATGGCCCCTCCACCGTAAGTTTTCTATTTTTGACACTTATTTGAAACCTGAGAAGATGCGGGTGGTTTGGTATGGGTAACACTGTTCTTGACCATTGTCCTCGGGGCACTGGTGTGGACGCAAGGACATAGTCGGGTCCGGGACAGTGTGGAGCGCCTTCTGTTTCAGAGGAAACCTGGGTATAAAGGGTTGGGAGACAGGAATCAGAGACTAATTTGAAGGCCTGATCACTTATGGAAACTATTAAACCTCAGATTCCACCCAAATTTCTTCAGCTTTTTCAAATTTGAAATAACTTTAGTTGCAAAAGTCGCGAAGATAGTACAGAATTCACTGGGGGGGTTCACCCACCTTCCCGTAGTATTGACACTTCATATAAATGATGCATTGGTATTAATTTCATCACTGTCACCAATTAATTATCATCTTTATCTTGGGTTTGAGGCAGTGGAAGCTCAGGAAGCATTTAGTAAAGTTCCCGTAGTACAGCCCATAATACTGTGAAATACAGTATGTCATGTGGGTACCACATGTGATTTTATTTGCATTTTCAACCAAATTATATATTTTTACTAGAGTAATTAATCAATATATTGTCACTGAAGGCAAATTGGAATTTAAGGATGGCTAAAGGTTTGCTGATAGACCCATTAAACCTTATTCCATTTAATTGGCAATAAAATAGAATAATTTTTAAAAATTAAAAACATCTGATTTTATGGAGAATGTTTTATGACCTAAGAATTATTAAATGCATCCTGGCCAATATATCTCATGTACTTGTCTTCTCAAGTTAAAATTAATCAAGAATGTTACTTGTTTCCATAAGATAACATTCATGCCGACAATAATGGGGTGTGTGTCATACTAAACCAGCATCACAAGCAAATTGTACCTCTCTGCAGAATGTGAGTAGGCTCTTAATTTGTGGACTGATGCATCTTCAAATGGTTATTTTTAATATGGTACTAAGTTAATTTTTAAAATCTTCTGTTGGCATCTTTGATGAATGATGTTTGGAAAATCTTTTCTACTGAATCTTTCTGAAATGGTTTTTCACCATTTGGAATCAAAGGGAAAGCAGTGCATTGATGTGACACATGAGATATTTTGAGCCCCTAATAAAAAAAATCATTTTAGAGGAACATGGAATGAAATAGAATTTGCAACTGTTTTAAATTCTCCCATGGATTCTTATCTCTGTGGCTGGCAACTTTGCACCTTGTGGACTGAGAGCAAGTTTAAATTACAAGGTGCGTGCACTTAGGTTTCATTCCCAAGTACAGAGTTCTGTTGTCTGTGTTCTGATGAACTGGAATTTTGGACTTTCTCCTTCAAAACCTGCTATTGGCATTCTGTGCCAGTTTTATAGGGTTTAGTTGAAATTAAATCCATAAAGCTTTAGGATTTGTATATTAATATATTCCCAGATTTAATTTTGTCTGGTTTGTTTTTAAAAAGCATGGCATTTAACAAAAAAATCTCTAGATGTGTTAGTTGTTAGTAGTTTAACTGTTTATTTAAAGTTTCTTATGTAATATTACATTTGATTTTAGTCTTCCTAGTTTAAGTATAAAATTTCGACTACATAGTTCTTCTCTAAAGAAAAATGGCTTACCTGAAAGATGGGGCTGTTCATATCTCTCGCATGAGGTTTTTTTCCCAGTTCAGTATTAAAACAGAAAAATATGAGCAGGTATTGGCATTAGGTAGTAGATGGATTCTGTGTGGCATAGATATACCACTTTCTACATGACTAACGGGTACCAATGATTTTAATACACGTGCTGCTCTTTGATTTTGTGAAATCCTTCAGGGGACTGTTTTTGACAAAGAAATCAATATTTTGACACATACATCTTAGAGTAGTTTCAGGTTACTCTGATAACATCAGAGGATACCTTCTCAACAGAGCAAATGGGAGGCTGGAGAAGGCTCGAGTGAATACAGGAGGCTTGGAGGTGTTAATGCCTCACCTGTCTTGGACGAGAGACAGGCAGGATGCAGGAAGCCCCACAGGAGGATGAACAAACAAACCTGTTATACCTCCAACTCCAGCACAATTCATGCACATTGCTGGAAGGACCAGTGTGCCAATATGTGCAAACAGCACTTCAGAAGCCAAGGGGCAGAGGGAGCCAGGCAGAACCGGTGCTGCCTGCCACAGGATTAGGAAACAGAAGTCTCATTTATTTAATAAAAGAATTATTGCATCTTTAGTTGATCGTGGTGCATAAATATAAATATACAAAGTGTAATTACTTTTATCATCCCTTCCTCCTGCCTCAGGGATAACCAGTATACAGTGATCCCTCACCTATTGGGGGAGTTACATTCCAGAGACCCCCATGATAGGTGAAAATCCACAGAGTCGTGGTGTTATATTTACTTTATTATTTGTATATATTTTAAGGCTTTACAAACTCTTCCCACACTCCTATAAACCTTTCCCACACTCTTATAAACACTTCAGATGCTCTTAAACACTTTCTGCACTCTTAAACCTGTGTAATTTCAACAACATATAAAATTCTGTATGGGTACTCACCAGTGAAGTATACAGTCGTCCCTTGTTATATCACAGGTTTTAAAAAACCCATGATACATTGAAGCCACAATAAGTGAACCACAATATAGTGAGGGCTGATTGTGTATAGATTATGCACCCGCCTTTAGAAGTCTTTTCCATACGTGCTGTTTTACATCACCCCCCAGCCCTGTGTATGTCGTGGGCATCCTTCAGTGTCAGCGCTAATAGATACCACCCACTTTTCAACACTTGCGTAGTATCGCCTTATATAGATGTGCCATAAATAGCCGTCATCCTATTGTTGAACCTGTAGGCCTTTTCTGAATTCCGCCGTCATGCCCAGGGGAGGCAATGGGAAGCACTGACCACCTATCTCTGCACTCTTGTATTTCATACGCTATCACAGTTCATCAGTAGAACTGGAATGGTTGGTTGAAAGCAATATTTCGGTATAAAATATAGATTTGCCATGTTGCTTGCTAAAGAAGTGTGTAAATTACAAACTTTCAGATGGTTTTATCAATATTTACATTTATTTTTACTAGTCTGATCAATAGAGATTATTTTCTCTAATTAACCTGCATTTTCCTCTGACCAGTAATCAATTTGAGCATTTCTTCAAATATTGACCAGGCAATTGATAATTTGGGGACAAAAGTATTCTATGTCTTTCTTCCTTTAAAAATGCATCTGTTAGGCCCCAGCTGGTGTAGCTCAGTGGATTGAGTGTGGGCCTGCGAACCACACAGTCTTGGTTCGATTCCCAGTCAGGGTACATGCCTGGGTTGCAGGCCAGTTCCCAGCAGGGGATTCATGAGAGGCAACCATACATTGACATTTCTCTCCCTCTCTCCTTCCCTTCCCCTCTAAAGTCAATAAATAAAATCTAAAAAAAAGTATCCTTTATACTTCAGAATGGGTAAGCCTTTCATTTTATCCTCTTTTCACTTGGTTCAGAGTAAGTTCCATCGTGGAGAAGTTACAGTTCTTATGTGATCTCATCAGCTGCTCCTCTGCTTTCGTACTCGTAAGAGGTTGTGCTTTTCTGATGAGATTTTGCTGCTGCCGGACAATGAAAAAATTCCTTAGTCTTATATATTCTCTCAGTATATTGTTATAACCCACTATTTTATTTTCATAACAAGTTGAACTCCTTAAATTCTCTGACAGAGTCCTACATGCCAGTCAGCTCCCAGGCCATATGAAGAATAAGCCCCCGCACTCTCGGTCAATGGAACAAATGGAGTTGGCAGTCCACGTTTAGCCGAAGTGTAATATATTGGGGTGCAAACTAATTTCTGTTTTAATCTCTGGGCTGTCATTACTGTAGAGACATTTAAAATATTTTAAAAATATTTAAGCTATGTCTGTGGCATTAAATCACAATAAGGTCCTTTAGGCCGGGAGAGTTTATGGGGGAATCATGTCTCTGTGTAAAATGTTGGCCGAGATGGCAAGCCTCAGTATCCAAGAGAGCCTGTTAGTTTACGTGCAGACTGCAGATGGGTGAGAATGACTGGGTGGGTCCATTGTATCAAACCACAGATCTTCGGAGGTTGTTGGTGGTGCCTTTACCAGAATAACTTGGACACGAAAGGGTAGCAGCAGCAAGGAGTCGGTGGAGTTGGGGTTAGTCAGGAAATATCCAGTGACATCGAGGGAACCACTCAGTTTACAGAAACCTATTTCTACTGACTGTAAACCTCGCACACAGAATTACAGTGGACAACAGTTATTAAAACCTAAGTATGTGACAGGCACTGTGCTGTGAGCTTCCCTTGACTCTCTAACTCGATCCTCATAATAAGTGTATGAACTACAGATGTCTTTCTCTTGCGTTCCGGGTGAGGACACAGAGGTGGAGACGAGTAAGTCACTTACCTAAACCGGCACAGGCAGAGAGGAGGGAGGGAGGCAGTCTGGCCCCCGAACTGCGACTCCAGGGCCCCCGGGAGCAGCCAGCACACAGAATGCCACCACGCCTAACAGCCCCATTCCCACAAGTGGCACCGAGGACATTTTCGTAGCACTTGATATTTTTTTCAAGATAATTTCACAGTCTTAACACATTCAAGAGTCCCGGCCATCTGCCGAAACTCCCCAAAGCTAACTTTCTCATCCTGGTTCTATAGACTGGGGAACTGAGGCACAGGATTTTTCACTAAGTTATCCAAGGCCGCACAAAACGTTAGCGCCAGATCCCAGGACAGAAGGCAGGCATTTGGTTCTTTCTGGAGTGATGATTTTCTCTCCCTCCCAGTGACAGCAGCGAGGGCCACCTTGGAACGGTAGCTTTAAACATGCCAACATTCTGATTTTTTTCTGTTTTTTTATTTATTTTTAAAATACAGTTCACATTTAATATCATTTTATATTAGTTTCAGGTATACAGCATAGTAGTTAGACAATCACATACTTTATAAAGGGTTCCTCCAGTATTTTCAGTACCCAGCTGGTGTGATGCAATTATTACAATATTATTGACTCTATCTCCTATGCTGTAGTTTATATCCCTGTGACTGCTTTTCATTACCAATTTGGACTTCTCAATCCCTTCACCTCTTTCACCCAGTCCTCCAAATCCTCCCCCACCCCGGTATTTACTCTGATATTTATTTGTTTAATGTCTGTTTCCCCTTTCAGGTGTGTTCTCCACTAGAAGAGGGGCCGTGTTTATGTCACTCCATACTCAACATCTAGTGGTTAGCACAGAGCATGGCACCAAGGAAGCATGCAGTTATGTTTGTTTGTTTGTTTGTTTGTTTTTTCATAGTTCAATCACTAATTTATTTATTTTTTTCTTTAAATAATTTTATTCATTCAGATAATTACTTTTTAAATGAGGACATTGATGAATCTGTATTCTCATTTTAAATATTCTAGAAGAGTTCTAGATAGAAAATCACAAAAAGGTTCATACAAATTAAGCCCATTTTATAATGTCTAATATGGTACATTAGGGGTGATTTCTGTAAAAACATAAAAATAGTCATTAATAATACTTTTAGTGAGATATTAAATCATAGTGCAATTATATTTCTCATAAAAATTCACTCATTGTTAACATCTTATCAAGACATCATCCAATAAAACCTAAAACTTTTTAAATTTTTTTAAACTTCTCTAATTTATAAAACCAAAAAAATATATATTAATGAATTCAGAGCACTAATTGCCAAATATTTTAGAGTCATATTTTCAACTAAAATCAATCTAATGATGCGCTTCACTTTGCTCTTAACCTCAGGAATCTTTGTTTTCTATTTGCAAAACAGGTAAACTATTTCTAAATAAACTTAGACCATAAGCACTGGCAGAAAAAAAAATAATTATGCCATATAGCATACAACTTTTTCTTCTTTTAAATAAAAGTATTTAAATTACATTCCTTTATATTAATTAAATTTTCCCAATCAATGTTTTTGCCTGTTCTGAATTTACAAAGCCTACATTATTTAGATTAACAGTTATATTTCTTTAGCATGTCATAGTTTTTCATTTTACATTTTTAGCATATTTCTTCTCTTTTTTCCAATTTTTTTATTTAATTATTTTTCAAGTACAGTTTTCTGTCTATTACTCCCATCCCATCCCACCCCACCCCCCCATGCTCCCTATGTTCAAATAATCAAATAATTTTGTTTTCAGATTTTTTTGAGTATAAGTATTCTTGTAGTATAGATTGCTAACGCTAAGATCAATTTCCTTCTTTCCCACTTGCCACCTCCTTACACTCCTAAAAAGAAAAATAGCCTGAAACACTAAGGAAAATGTAAAGCGACTATTTCAAGCATCGATAATCAAGAGTGTTTTTGTTTGTTTCCTAAAGAATTGTCCAGATGAAAGGGCCTCTGCACTTCACCACTGAGAAAGAAATGAGGGAAGAAAAGTTTGCCGGGAAATGTGTTTAGAGAGAAATGGTTATGAAAGATGCTGCAGTAAAGACTTCAAAAGTGACCGATGGGCTAGAACTCAGTTGGGAGCAGGGGTGGCGTGTGTGGAGACACAGAAGCACCAGACAGATGTTTGCAGGCGGAGTGGCAGAGAACACGCATCCCACTTTTGCACGGGGGCTCTTAGCTGAAGAAAGGCCAGAGGCAATCAGAGACCTGGAGTTTTCTGGAAAAGGTCAAGGATTCTCAACAGGGAGACTCTAGCTGCAAGGAATTGCTTACTTTCTGGGTGATTTCATGTGGTTCTGGAGACGAATATGTAAAAGAGCAATAAGCGATCATTTTGAGAATAAAAATCGGGAGCACAACTCAGAGAATGAATGGAGAGGGGTCCCGGCAAATGTAAAACGATAATCCCACCTTCTCTTTCTTACCACCCCAAACACTACATCCATCAGGAGACAGTCCACCCCTGGCCCTGCCCGGCTCTCAGGATGGGGATGTTGAGTGAGACGCAGACAGAGAATATAATCTCTTTAAGGAAAAGTGTGCATCTGTGTGGTTCACCTAGTAGAGAGTCTGCCTCATGCCTCATAGTAGTTATTGATAAATAATTGTTTTGAATTGGGAAAACTCTTCTCTCGCCTGTGCCTGGGCTTTGGCACACTTATCCTCAGTAATGCTAAACATCCCAAGAGCCAAACTTGCATTTCAGGTATGGCTTCCCTAAGAATGAGATCATCTCGTATTCGTATGGAAGCCAAGAACGTACATTCCCATGACATGCCTGGTGCTGTTAGTAAGTAGATGTTGGCTGAATCAGTGGGTGAAGGGCCGGATAAATCAATGAAGGTGACACGTATGGCACCACAAGGGAAGCCTCAGGCAAATTCTCCACTTTTCAAAATCTTTACCTGTGATAGCAAAGACAAACTGCGCAGGCGTGTTCCACCCCACTCCTTACCCCCCGTCAATTACATGCCACCATGTAGCAGGTGAGAACTCCAGACACCCATCTGTATTGTGACAAGTGAAAGACACTAAGATGTGGAGAAAAAATATCTCTAAGGATAAATGCTTCATCCACATTTATCGGGTTAGTTTTAATAGTTGTCTTTGCAATTGAACTGCTTCATCTCTTCAATTGCCTAGTTGACCACACATTTTCCTACATGAATGTTTATTGGATTGGGAGGAATGGGCCTTTATCAGAATTTTAGAGCCACCTTAAAGCATCACCCCTGGAAAATGCATGCATATTCTTTAACAAATGTTTGCATATAACCTAAAAGCCTTTGGAGGCTGAGCCCTTGGAGGCACTGCCTAGACCCAGGTTAAGGGACTTCATTATAACGGGAAAATTCTAACACCAACTGCATATTTCATGTTACTATTATTGTTGTCATCACATGTTGATGACAACAATACGTGTTATGTTATTATATTGCTGATTTATTGGTGTTAGGTTTAGATGACATGACATTTGCTTCAAAGCATTCATTCTGTAGTTGAGGAAGTTAGCACCATCCAGTCAAAAGCCCTGTGATGACAGAAATAGCCGCACCTTCTAGTGTGGCAGTCACCCACCATGTGTGGCTGTTGAGCCCTTGAAATGTAGCCAGTGCACCTGAGGATCCAAACTTTTTCTTTTCTTTTATTTTAACTAATTAGCAAGGGGTGAGTCTTATAGTACTGGACAGCGCAGGAACAAATGAACGTAGTGTCCGTGAGGGGATCAGACTTAAGGCTGGGCGATGGGAGTCTGACTGTTATTTAAGCTGTTTTCTTCATTATACAGGGTGGCATGAAAGTTGGTTTACATTGTTTGTATGGAAAATAATACAATAATTAATAATAATGCAAGAATAAACTGTTTCACATACTCACAACTGTAAATCTACTTTTGCCCCGCCCATTATGTTTGGAGTAGTGCGTTCAAAGCCAGTGACAGAAGGAAAAATACTGATGATTCTGCTTGCGTGATGTATTTAAAAGACTCAAACTTGTAGAAACAGAGCAGAATGGTGGTTGCCAGGGGCTGGGGTTGAGGAAAACGGGGAGTTGCTGTTCAGCAGGTGAAAAGTTACGGGTGTACAGGGGAGGGGGTCCTGGAGACCTGCTGGACAGCATTGTGCCCATAGTTCGCAGTACCGTAGGGTCCATTCAAAAATTATTAAAAGGGTAGATCTCATATCAAATGGTCTTATGCCAATGAAAAATAAGAAAATTTCTAAAGTGGAAAAAATTCAGAAAATTGGAGGGAAAAAAAACACTTGAATACCTGAAGGGAGATGAAAAGGTTAAGTCTTTAAAAAAAAACTTCGTTTGATGTCCATCCTGAGCTCCCTTTGAAGGATGAGCAGAGGTCTCTTGGATCGTCGGCAGCCTTTCCTCATCAGAGATTGCCTGGAGACTGGTGAAGGGGGTGCAGAGCAGGACTGGTGGGGCTCAGGGTACCCAAGAGTTGCCAAGTAGAAAATGGATGCTTCATTCATCAAAGTGATGAATAGGCCTATACGATCGGATTGCAGGCTGGGTTTGGGGCAGCGATTTATAATTCACCGCTGCTCCCCTGCCCTGGGTGCCCTTTCTTGCCTTATCTGCAGAGGAGGGCAGGAGTTTGCTTCATATCCTTTTCTTCTTCCCGCATCTGGATGGCCATAATGCCATTGCGGTGGCACTGCTGCTGAGCAGAGCTCCCAGTATCGAGTACCTCCTGAAGGCAAAGCGCTATCCTCAGTGCCTGCATGCTTGCAGCCGTCCCAACAGTAGATGTTGTGATCTCTGTTTTACAGCCATAGGAACCAAAGCTCTGAAAGTGCACGTGACTGGCCCAGGGTCACTCAACCTGGCAGATGCAGATGCTGGGACTCAGACCCAGTACCTCCTGGAGGGTCCTCCTAAACCGTCATTTGGGTACAAGCATCTGTATGTCAGCTTCTTCCCTTGTTCCACAGTACTGTGGTGGGGCCTTTGGAGTCAGGTAGAGATGTGATTATGTTGGAGCCCAGGACACTTTTACATCTTTCCCTGGATGTCCTGCCTTCCCTCCCCCACCCCCAGTCAATAAAACCTATCTCTGTTTCCCCTTGTAAAATCCTGAGAACAATCAAGCTCATCCCATAGTGTGGTACCAATGCACAGCCACTTTATTTGCACCTCATTATAGACTCTCTCATTCTCATTCCATGTGGTAAGTGTGCATTCACCCCACATTTATGGCGCCATGTGGTCAAAGAGTTCTGCAGTACTTAAAGCTTGATTGAACTCACATCTCAACAGTCTGTTTTCTCATTTTCAGAGGTCAGATTTCTTTTTCACCGGAGCATTGCCTGTCCTGACCAGAAAGGTTGGTGACTCAGCAGTGCTCCTGACACTTTGCACCGAAAGCTAATTCCCCCCCGACAGGTGCGACACAGTTCAGTCCTCGACTCCCGGAGTCAGTGGTTACTTGGAAATGCAATCGATAAAAAGCTGGACACTTTGGGTTCTAAATAGAGGTTTATGGAATATTTGAGTACATCATTAAGGAGGGCAAAGGAATTTATAAAGTCCAATGGAGGTGATGTGGCTTTCCATAAAATAATAAAGTTGCTTTTCCTTACATAAGTGACAGTTCATACTCTCAATGGTCATTAGGTTCCTACAGAGGCAAAAATTTTGTGGAGGGAATTTTCTTTTTCATTATAGAGATCTGGAATAAGACAGACCTGACTCCAGTAATAGTAGACTGTATTTCCAAGGGTGCGTTTGATAATGTGTGGTGTCCCCAGGCCGATGGCATCAAACTGATGTGGGATATTTGCTTAAAATGTAGACATCTGGACTCCAGCTTCACGAATTGGATTCTATAGAAGGAGAGACCCAAGCAAAGAAGAAAATTAAGGACAGATAAGGAAGTCATTTGTAAGGTAATTACATGACATCAACTCTACCAAGTTAGCAGCAGGTGTTGAGTTCTCCATACTGTCGCCTCTCTTTGTGCCCCTTGCTCTCCTTTCGGATCTTTTCAGTACTTTTTTCACCGTTGCCCTCTAGAGTCAACACACTCTGCACTTTCACACTGTGGCTCAAACTACTGACCTCGATTCCCAGCATTCCCCCTCCCGGGAGCAGCATTTACGGTTTAACCCGTGCTAAACCCCACGCTTCATTTCAACCAAAGAATGGAGCGCTAATGGTGCGGTATGACTTGAGTCAGGGAGGGTGGGCCATTGGAAGTGGTGGGCAGTGAGGTCTAAGTAACTGATATAAGTAGTTTATAATTATTCTGGCTTGAAAGGCACAGCTATTAATGATAAAATGCCACATATCTGCACATCTCAATGATACAATATGAAGCACATTTGAAAAGCACATTTAATGGATGCTAGAATTTATGTATGAAAATCTTCTCAATGTCTAGCAAGCATTGACTGAGCATTCGGAATACATTCGTAGCTGAAAGAGGGGAACCAATGTAACAGGAATGGAATGAAATTAGAGAATGGGACTTTTAAAATATAATAGAGGTCATCGTGTAGGTATATTGCTCTGTGATTACTGTGTGATTAATTTCTCTTTTTTCTTAAATATTAAAATGTTTACAAATACAGTAAACATACATCTCAGAACCATAAAAAAGGCCCAAATCCTTAAAACTCAGGAAATGTGAATACACACACAACCTCTGCAGTAATGATTATATTCCTTGAAATTATTAAGATTATTAATAGTATGATATTATTCTTCTTGAAGTATTAAGGAGGCGCATGAAGCTTCCTGTATTTGCACAGAATGTAAATGAGTATCAAGGCCTGCACTGTCCACCATTGTGCTTTTGCTTTTGTCTTTGTTGACGTTTGCCTGTGACGTGTCTTAGGCTGCTTGGACAGCTTTGATATTTTAAATGACTTTGTGTCCCCAAACACCAGCTCCTGGAGACACTGCCCTTCTCTTGGAGGCATTCTCTGTGTGCCTAGCCCTTAACTTAGGGTAGGTGGGTAGAGAGGGCCCGTGCTTGCTCCACGAAAGACCAAAAGAGTTTTTTATGTGTTTCATTTGAAACGATACCTAAAGTCATTTGTAAGTACTTTAAGCCAGAAAGTAAGTAAGGGTGATTTAGTGACGAGTAGTGAGACTGAGGAGATGAATTTTCTAGTATAGTTGAATGACTTTCGAAAGCCACTTCTCTGGATTGTGACCTGTGTGGGTGGACCCCTAACGCTCAAAATTCCATCAGGCACCCTGGCTTGAATTAAAGTATAACTGGTTATGTTTTAATAACTCGCAATTTTGCCTCAAAATTGAATTGTGTGTATTTCAAATGTACTACGTATTGTATCATCGAGATGTATAGATTTGTGGTGTTTGACCACTAATAGTTACACCTTTCAAACCAGAATAATTGAAAACTACTTCTATCAAGTTTTATTTGGACAAAATAGGGCTAATTTAGGGAAGTGCCTTTTATTCAGTCTCAGAAAGTCTCATAACTATTTTTCACTCGTGCGTCACCATAAACCAGTCGTCGTGATGACTTTTGCTAAAGCTAGAAATGGTACTATTCATAAAAACATGTGTTCACACTCAGAACTGTAAAAAAAAATCACATGACTTCAATTTAAATATGTCTTTCCAAGCCACTGTTGCTAGGTCTGCTGATTTTGTAAGAGAAGCTGGGTACTTAAATTTTTATATAAAATTATTTTTAAGCAACAGTTGTCAGTTATAATGTCAGTCCCTGGGTCAGCAATTTGTAACCTCTGTCCTAATAATTTAAACTTGATCTCTTCACACTTGTTGTATTGAAGTCATGTGTCTGAGAAATAATTAGAGAATACTTATTTTGGGCTACAATTTATGGTATTATCTGAGAACTAGCTCGGCTTACACTCTCTTGTAGTTTCCTGAATACTGAAGAATGTGAGAAGCAAATAGTTTCTAAATCTCCTTTTGGTGTTTCAGACTGAGCTAGGTTATGTAAGAAATAACAAAACCTATAAAATGTGATTTTGTTTTCTTTACCAGTAATATCCATGCATTTATGTGTTCAAATGTTTTCACTGTCCGGTATAGGTCAAGCACTCTCCTGAGCACTGGAGATAATCAGTTTAAAAACTGTTTTTTTTTACCCTTGAGAAGATTAAATTCTACAGGAAGAAGCATACAATAAACTAATAAATATATTATGCAGGAAGCGGTAATATGTGCTAGGAAGATGATAAGGTAATGTAGAGAAACAGAGAGTATTATGGGAAAGGCTGGCCATGCACAGCTTTTCCAAAAAGGGAAGATGCAAACAGAGACCTAACAAAAGTTAGGAATTGAGCCCTGAGTATATTCCAGAAAGACCATCCCTCGGGAAAAAAACAGAGTGAGTGCAAAGGCCCTAGAGAAGCCAGTTAGAAGGTCTGTGCTGATGGCCCAGAGACGAGATTTGACAGCTTGGACAAGGTGTAGTTGGTGAGAAAGGAATGGATCTTGGGTGTGTTGAAAAGGAAATACTCGTAGTGTATGCTGACGGTTCAGGGGGTAACCTGACAGAAATGAAGGGGCAAGAATGACTTCGCAACTGAAAGAATAAAGGTTTCCTTTCCTGCTATAAGGACCTGTATGTGAGGAATGGATTTATTTTAGACATGAAAATTTCCATTTCGAAGATGTCAAGTTTGAGGTGCCCCTAAACATGCAAGTCTAGATGAAACGTCAGGAGAAGGGTTGGACTCAGCAGATAAGACTGAGCTAGAGATGGCAACATGCAAAGGGAGACAAAAGAACGAACTCAAGTGAGTGGAACAGTGTGAATAACTATGGCTGTTCAGAGAATGAAGGCATTGATCTGACCTGGAGAATCCAGAAACTGCTTAATGAGGAGATGGGCTGTGGTGGAGGAGGAGCTGTGGGGTAAATGTGGTTTGAAGCTGCCAAGCCCTAGCGTGCACAGAAGCAGAAGCTGGAGGTAAGGGTTAACAGCTGAGAAAGAGTCAGAAGACTTGAGTCTTCCGTCTTCTCCCATCTTTCAAGACAGTCCTGAGTATTCCTGACACATAGGAATCCATTCCAAAGGTGGTCTGTTGTTGAGAGAGAGAGACAGAGAATGAGAGAGAGAAAGATCTTGGAGCATGAAAGTAGAAAAGCTTAGTACAAAAAGGCTGATAAAAATATATTCCATCCATGGAACAATGGGCAGGGTGAATTTTTCAATGAGCTTCTCAAAAAACCATGAAAAGAACAAAAAAAGAGAAATGCATTGTCTATTCGAAGTGCCTCTGAAAGTCACAGAATCAGTGGGGATCTGTGGGGGCTCAGCCCAGAAAGGCAGGACATGCGTGTCTGTGACTGATAGCGCTCTTGTGCATGAATTGAAAAGGGACCCTTACTGGGTCTTTTTTAATGATTATTTCCCCATAGATACTGTACCTGGCTGTGCAAGGGATGTCTTTTTGGAACACACGTTTGTGTTAGAATTTTCAAGAAGGTGAAAGAACATAGGCATCCATCAGAGAATAGCTAGTGTGTGTGTTTAGAATGTTGATGACCCCAGCTTCACGGTTTTGACTTTCACTATAAATAAGAGTTCTGCATTAGTGCTTTCTTCCTAAACGTGCTAGGAGCTGCTCCTTCCCTGAGTGGGGGGACCTGTTGCAGTGATTTGGGGGCAGCAGAGCTTAAGTGCAGTCCTCATGGCAGAGTGGGGGGATCAGCTCCGTTTCCACGTGGCCCAGGCCCAGGTCCCCACTCACCCGTTTTCATAGCTTGTCCATTCATTGTCTCATCTGTAAAAATGAGATCGCAACACCCAGCTAGCATGGATGTGGGTTTTAAATGAGCAAATGAAGCGTGCAAAAGGTTAGGACACTCTCTGGAACAGAGTACACATTCAATAAATATGAAGTATTTTTATTATTATGAGTATTGCCTAAATGATGTTGACAGGAGGAAGGAGGGTGCATGAATGCTTTCCCTAAGAAGCCCATGCAAAGAGGGAGCCATGAAGATTGTTGTACTTTAATGGATGTGAAGTCATTCTGACTCGTGGCTCACATGTAAATGAGTATGCTTCCCAGACGTAAGGATTATTTTTAGAGATGACCCAAAATAGGGGCAACAGTCTCAAATACCTGTGGCAGTGAGGCAGGAAAAGCACGTGAGCGAGGCTGATGCGCAGGCAGTGAAAGGCAGCGGGGACTGTGCAGAACTACACGAGCCCGTTGCCCTTCCTCCGAAGGTGGGCCTGCAGCACCCGCCTCTCAGGGCGCTGGCCACACGGGACCAGCCCGGTCAGGAGTGCAGGCCCAAAGAGACCACGCTCTCTGAGCATTCTAGGACTCGCAAGTTCAGTTCTGTGAAATTAAGACACGAAATGTGTGGTGGCTAATGTAAACAATTTTTTAAACACTAGAAGTGGTTCGAAACAACACATCCGCCCGCGGGTCCAATTCGATCTGTTTGTCACCTCTGGGGAAAATGGCAATAAGTGAAATTCAACAGACAAGAAATAATTTAATTAATTAACTAATGGTGGAATTCCTGTCACTGTAACACAATCCTGTGCATTTTTATGACTCTCCTTTGGGTCAGTGAACAGGACTTTTGGGGCCTCTTCCCATTCGTAGGTCCTCGGCACCCGACGTATAAAGTCTCTCTCCTTCAGTATTGCATTGAACACCTGTTGTCCCTGACAAGCGGCTCTGGAAGAAACTCCGCTGCAAAGGCAGGTTGTGGTTCTGTCTCTCACCATCCCATCCACGCCTCCTTTTGAAAGAAGTTCAGAACAGTGGGCTTTTGAAATGTCTAGTCCACAGGGTGCTTTAAAGACTATAGTGAGAAATTAGTCTGTGCCTTATTGTATCTTTAGTTGCATAATTCAGAAATTTAAAAATGGCTCAAGATAGGTAGGTAGGGAGGTAGATATACGCATTGAATAGATACTGTTATTACTAGACAATTCTTTGCATATGATATAAATGTATATTAAATGAGTGGTCCTTATTTTTACCTTGTCCTCAGATTTCGAGGTCATCCTAAAAGTGTACTTTCAAGAAAGTTGCTGCCTAGACCGTAGCTAAGAAACAAGGAATTGTTGACTATCCACTCTTTTATATTCTGAGCATCGATTCTTATCAGAGTGGGGGATGGAGACAAGAATATGGCTTAACACATCCTTGGTACCCAATCTGACCAGCTGTCGGAGCTAAAAGGAGAAAGAAGTGGGAAAGAGTGTAGGAATACCAACCTCAGAACTCTTAAGTAATAACCACATAGTGTTCCATGATATTTCTAAAAGAAGACCAGGAACATTATTTTATGTGCACTCAAGAAAATTCATAGCAAAATAGAGGCTGACTTTCTGGAAGGGTGAAATTTGGTGTCCGTGTCTCTTCCACCAACCGGGTCATCAAGGGGGTATCTTCAATACCCAACCATGTGGCTGCTCTTCCAGGTGAGACTTTCCAGTGTGTCACAGAGGTGACTGCTGCCTCTTGAACCTCAGTTTTATTGCCACCTCCTTGGAAGAAGGTTCTTAAAGTGTTTACACTACTAAGTCTTTTCTTTACAAGTAACAGAAGATTGAATTCCTTCACTCAAACACTCTGAGTACCTGGTCTTACCGAAACACCAAACTGAATTCAGGAGAAGACAGGAGAGCAGTTCTTTTGTTTGTTTGTTTTGTTTTTTTGGATGATCCACAGCCAATGGGAAGCTACAGAACACAGTTCCTCTAGGCAAAATGACAGATTTACAGAGTTTGGCTGCAAAGTCCCTGGCACATTTTGGCAAATGGAGATAGTATATCTGTTCACATTCCTCTTTCTACATAGGCCATCCCAAGTCATGTATGCTGCTGGAATTATTTTTAACTCTGCTTCCACACAAGCCAGAACCCTCAAAATGGGAGCT
The DNA here is from genome assembly GCF_014824575.4 of Sturnira hondurensis. NCBI lineage: Eukaryota > Metazoa > Chordata > Mammalia > Chiroptera > Phyllostomidae > Sturnira > Sturnira hondurensis. The sequence goes on along the minus strand of NW_028072653.1, from coordinate 2,617,992 downwards.
AAATTCAAACTCACCAGCATTGGAATTGATAGATTGAGCTAAACCTACTACTGCTTAACAAAAGGATAAGAGACCAAACAATACCTCTCTAACTCACTTAATTTCTCCTTTACAGTAAACTGCTCAGTTCTTTTCTCTGGGTAGCCTGGTAATTATTTCCTCTGCCTTTTTCAAAAAGAGCTTCTTGAAAAGACTATATCCCAGTGCAACACACTACCGAGCAAGTCCCCTTGCTCTTTTCTCTTTAAGAATCAGTCCTTTGATTGTAGCCCCACTGCAGACTTCGTTATACTGAGCTTTAGCCATATCATTGATTTGGTAGATGAAAACTTAGCAGAAGATTCTTGACAGGAGGTGGTCCACAGATTGGAAGGAGGAGAGTAGAGAGCAGAAGCTGTGTAAATTGCTATAAAAGAAAAGCTTTGCCAAGGCCAGTCAGAGAAACTTCTTTGGTAACACTAGCTACCTTTCTCAAGTTAGATGCACTGTAGGAAGGCAATCTTTTAATATTAAACTCTGAAGAAAAGCAAATAAGAACACAAACACACTGAAGAGTATTTTTAAGGTTTCAGATCAATATTAACATGGTGGAATCCTAGGTATTGGAGAAGACATCAAACTTATAGTGAAAATCCTGTGTGTACCTTGGCAGATCCATTCCCAAAGGCAAAAAGAAACTCATCCCCCCACCACCACCTATATTAGCTGTCTATTTTTTTCAGTTTTATTGGAACATAATTGATATGAAACATCATATTAGTTTAAGGTGTACAACATAATGATTTGGTATTTGTGTATACTGCAAGATGATTACCATATAAGTTTGGTTAACACCCATCAATCATCTCTCATAGTCCATTTTTCTCTTGCAATGAAAACTTTTCATATCTACTCCCTGAGTAAACTTTCAAATAAATGAGACAATATTATTGACTGTAGTCAGCATGTTATACATTACGTCCCTAGAACTTCTTCATCTTATAAGTGGAAATTTGTACCTTTCAGCTGTCTTACCCATTCCCCCGGCCACCTACTACCCACCTATAGCAACCACCACTCTGGTCTCTGTTTCTATGAGTTCAGTTTCTTTTTCAGATTTCTCCTATAAGCGGGATCATGCAGTGTTTGCCTTCCTCTGTCTGACTTACTCCACTTAGCATAATGTCTATCAAGGTCCATCCCTATTGTTACAAATAACTACTTTCTATGGCTGAATCATATTTCGTTGTATATCTATCACATCTTTATCCATTCATTCACTGATGGACACTCAGGTTGTTTCTGTATCTTGACTATTGTAAATCATGTTATAATGAGCATAGGGGTGCGGTTAGCTCTTTGAGATGGGGATTTGGAAATATACCCAGAAGTAGAGTTGCTAGACCATATATGGTCATTCTGTTTTTAATTTTTTTGTGGCACCTCCCTACTGTTTTCTGGAGTGGCTGATCCACTTTACATGTGTACCAACAGTGTACAAGGGTTTCCTTTTCACCCCATCCTTGCCAACACTTGTTAACTCTTGTCTTCATAAGAGATTTGAAGGCAGGCATCCCTGGGGTTGGAAGTTGCCAGACGTAGACCATCAAGTCCAGGGGGACCACAGATATTACTTAGTTGTCATCATAGAATTGGGTTGATTTCTAGCTTCTAAGAAACAAGATTTGAGGACACTGATTCTGTCATAAAAATACAAGTTACTATGTAGGACCGTACATTATACTTTCCAACACACTACTAAATGTGAAAACTTTACCTCAAGCAAAGGTGGAAGAGAGAGCAGTCTGTCAGTCCAGAAATTCGGAAGATGTTAACTAAAATTGTACCTAGTCCCTCACAGGTTCCATAAGTCCTCCCTCGAAATGGCTCCTAGCTTCCCCCTCATCCACCCCACGGGTACTTCTCTAGTCTAAGCCTTCATCACATCCCCCTAGGAACGTCATAGCTTCTTAGGCAGGCACTGAACGATGGAATGCCTCCCATCTGAAAAGAAAAAACAGCAAGGACACGTGAGCTGTATAAACCGGTCAGTCAGATCACATGGGAAGAGGACACAGCTTATGTAGCAGGCGGCCTGTACTCAACTCCAGAGCACCCTTGCCAGGCAGTTCTGTTTGGCTTTGCCTTTTCCGAGAGGAATTAGCAACCTCCCTCATTTTAAGTGTTAGCAAGAAGTAATGTCTGTAGGTCAGGCCAGACCTGTCGGTCCGTGGGGGGCAGCTCCTGACCCTACAGCCCCCTGCTTTTAGGCTTTTCTCTTCAGTTATAACCTCTCAAACATTGCCAGCTAAATCTTTCCAAAAGCGGACCTTGCATCCTCTCCTGCTGCTCAAGGACTTAAGATAGTTCCCATGACCTGCAATATCAAACCAGCATTTTTGTGCCAGTACTCAAGACCTAGTTATCCAGTGTTGATTTTAAAATTATTTGGGATTTGTCCAATCAGAGATCGAGACTGTATCAAGGGCTTACCCGTGGATGGGGGCCTGGTCAGTACCGCCTGTGGGATGGCTTTCAGAGCTGGTTATGATACAGGGTTGAGAATGACCTTCATAGGCACAGTCGGTGCAGCTCCTGGTTTAGGCCAGAAAAACTGAACTTATTATAGATTAGGAAGGTTCAAATGCATAGAGAAACGAGAATAGTTAGGAAAGTGACAGTTAACTTTGAGGAATAAAAACAGTTTAGTTACCAGAAATCTCGGTAATAAAAGGGGTTTGGTAGATGACGGTCTAACTGCTTTCCCCACAGTCTGGCAATTGATTCTCTTTAAAGCAACTCATTTCGCTTGCCCTTCGCAAGGTATTGTGGCATGTATGCTTTCTTATTTCATGTGCGTTTTTCTCATGTAATGTTTGCAAGGAGCCTTTTGGATTGGGCTCATTCCCATTTTGTCCATGAGGAGGGGGTATTATCTAAGAGAGAGAATGTGGCTTGTCTGAAGCCACAGTCTGATCAGCAGTGGAGTCTAAGTGAGATATTCGCTTCCCCAATCTTAGTATAGTGAGAATTGGGCTCCCAGTTCTGTAAAGACAGGTGTATGACATCATAGACCTTCGCTGCATTTGCTGTTCTAGCCACTAACTGATGGGACACAGTACAGCCACACGGTGGTCTCTAATCAACCAGTGGCCTGTAATTGACCCTTCAATGTCACCGGAATAGATTTTTCAGCAGGTAATTCCAGAAGAGAGTGTTCGTGCTTTCCGCAATTGTCTTTCCTTAGTTCATAGAGCTCTAATTTTTCTAGATATTATTTTCTCTGTACTTTGTCTTTTAAATATTGTAGGAGGTGGAAATGTGTGTGAAGGAGAGCAGGGGTGTGTATGTGAGAACTGGATCATAAATTAAACAAGATACTTGCGTGAAATGAGGGCACCAAGTTACGGCACAATCTGAGGGACAGCGTAGACTCACCTGTGCAGTTAGATGCTGGGTTCAAGGATCCTTCCTCGGGTCTGCTGTTGGCAGTGAATGGAACCGCGCTGCTGGGGTGCCCAGCGCGAGACGGCCCACAGAGTTTTATTCCAGATGAATCTTGACAGTTTCCCACCAAAATGCCTCCTCATCTTTGGAGGAGACATTTTATGCTGCGAAAATTCTGTTAACTATTTCCTGGTGTTAATGTTTCAAAGCTAAACTTGGTCTTTGGACATATCTGTGATTTCCCCTGCACTCTGAAACCCATAACATTTTCTGACACCCAAAGGGACATTGTGGGGGTGTTTACAAGGTAAGGAAAAGTTAGGCTTGGAAAGTTTAAACAATGCAGCTGAAGAAGACACAAACTATAGTAAATGCACACGTGTAAATGAATTATCGTGCTGTTAGTAGGAGATATAGGGGACTGAATGAGTTACAACAAATAAATGAGAAATTTCGATGTACACATTGGGAAGGATTGGAAAAAGATAATAATTCCTAGTCACTGCTTTTGGAGAGAAAAATAAATGCTACTTCCTGTTTTAGTAGACTCAAAGTATGAAGTTGGTTTTTCTCAATATTTTACTTGAAGTTCAACAGCAAAAATGATACCTACCTGGCACTGAGCTATTGAGACGCACCAGGGCTCAAGTGGATCATTTCCATGTCAATAATCTCGTCTTGACAACAACCCATGGGTTTGAATTCAGCTGTAACATTTTAACATGTTTTTTAAAATCATATACAGAAAATCTCTCTTGTAGTTACAATTTGAAATAGTTTATAAAATGCTAAGTTGTGAGTTAGAGAAAGTCACAGAATGAAGAAGTTAATATGGACTATTACTATCAAGAGATTCCTAAAAGGAACTTGACAGATTAATAAATTAGAAACTATGTATGTTATATCTCACAGATTTTTTTTCTTATCGGTACACTATATCTTAGAGCAATGTCTGAATTTCTAAAGGGGTAGATTTCTCTTCAAACAAAAGTTTGGTAATCTTGATCAACAACAGAATAGTAGATATATAAACAGCTCATCCTGGTAACCATACCCTGATTTTTCAATCAAAAACGGAGCACCATTCATTGCCCCACGTATGTGTCCCTACATCCTTTCAGTGAAGGATTCATTGAGCACTTAGCACATGCTAAGTAGGACAACTGAAGGTTATTCCTTCTTTCAAGGTACCCAGCTGACTGGTATTTAGATAGAAATTTTTCTTTGGTTAAATTAGATCTTTGTTGATTTTGTTCAGATCATGTCAAATGATTGGTTCTAAATTTATAGTCCTTTGTGCACATTTACTTGAATGAGATTCAAGTACCCAAATGTGGAGAACAATCACTTCCCTATTTCATAGCTAAGAGCAGTAGAAGCACAGAAACCCTTAGCTGGTGGGGAGATAATAGATATTCTTTGGTCATTGCTTCATCAGCAACATTCTGCCTCGGGGCTAGCGGTGCCACTCATCCTTTTCATTTTAGATGCAGTTTTGAAAGAGATTCCCTTTTTATGACTGTCATTTCCTTTCGCAATGGTTTATTGTATTCTTTAGAATCTAGGTTACTTTTTATAACAGTTCTCTGGGGAATCAGGCAGAACAAAATGCTCCTGACATAAAAGCGCCAGCTTAGCTGGCTTCACCGAACTCATTCTGAAGGAACTGAGAACTTTTAGTGCCAGCTCAATGGGCACCTGAAGCACCTAATGCCTTCCAGGTGCAGGCGAAAAGCCCACCCAAGCGTAGCATCCCGGAGACAGAAAGAAGAGTCATTCACGAATCCCGCTTTGCAGCAAGAATAAAGATAAGATAGCATTGTAACTCTCGGTAGCTTCATGACACTGCTGTCTCAGAGGCTCGTGTGCATCTTCCTTCCATGAAGTAGTTTATAAGAGAAGCTCCAAAGCGTCCTGTGTGAGAAGACACTTTGGAGGCGGACAGGCAAAGGCTCGAAGTCTGGTCCTGCTGTTTACTGGTTGATGGGAGCAGATATCTTAACCTCTCAGTATCCCTAATTCTCTATCTGAAAAGCTGTGATACTAATACTCTTCCTTTAGGGTTATTTAAGGTGCATAGAATGTCTAGTTATTTACAAATGCCCCTAGGTTATCAATTCGCGGTGGTGGTGGTGGTGCCCGTGTGTAGTGGAGTGTATCTAATGAGGTCGTATGTGGACTCTGAATGATTCGGGCATGAAATGAAGTCCTTCCAAAAATAAGGCCAACACTCATGAAGGAATTACCATAAAATGAAAATATTTTCTAAAAATGACAGGTTCTGTTACCATTTATTCAAGAAGGGAGGGGTTTAATATGGGCTACTGATATTGTCTCCTATGGGTATTGAATCAGGGCCTCAAATATTAATCTGTGAGAAAATACATTTGTTGGCTGCAGCGTTTTTGCACACAGTGGAATGCCTTTGAGAACCAGGCAAAGCTGGGATATGAACCTAGGCTGTCACTTAATTGTGAGTCTGTGGTCCAGAGCTTTGGTTTGTACTTCCTACCAATGCCCCTTAAATGGTTTCCCTTTAATTATTGCTCTGAGCCTCCCAGTCATGTGTCTGAATGTGCCCAACCCCTTCTTCATCCAAAAAAGTATCCAGTTGTGGTAAGACTAGACCTGAGGAAATCTGGGGGTTGGGGGAGGGGGACATTAGATTACGAAAGCATCATCTAATAAAACCCAGACTTTCTTGATTAAAGCATTTTTTTAAAAAAATACTTGTTGAATGGTTCTTCTGGACCACTCACTTGTCACTTTATCCTGCAGGATAAAGATTCTTTTAAATAATATAAAAATTATTCAGTAATTCTAAGTGAATTTGCAAAAATTTTTGCTTATGGGGGAATCATTATAGTGACTGAAATGGTGGATGCTTCTTGTAGATTTACTGCTCAATAACTACCAAACTTGAGAATTGTATTAAAGGAAGGAGCACTTAAAAATACATTGTTTTTTTTCTTTAGTATAAGAACATGAGTGTCTTATCATTGGTCAGGTAAGCAAGATCTAATTTAAACATTGGAGGCAAAGCTGTGGCAAAAATTTTTCTATTTCTTACCTTAAGGTGTTCTGTGAAACTTTTTGATACACAGTAGTATTCGTTGGCTCCTTCCTTGCTTTCTAATATGACAAGTTATTCTAGTCTATGTTGCCCCAAAGTGGGAACGACTTACTTTTCTAAATAGCTGTGGTTCTCTTTAGTAGGGAATGATAAGGGACTACAATCTAGGCGATGGGGGTGTTTGTTGTCGCAGGGTTCATCATTGCTGAGGCATGTTTAATGGAGAGATCTAGGAAATATATATTCTTTTCAAGATAAAATACTCCATTTTTCTTTCTTTCTGTAGTTCTTTCCTACCATAATGAAAATCCCAATTCTCAATGTTTCTGACAGCTTACAAACCAAAATAGGAATAAAAGTGACCTGATCATAAGATTAGGAGATGATTTAAAGCATTTTATAGTGTTTGGCACCTGACAGCTTAACTCAGTAGATCCTGGTTATCATTTATCATCATCGTCATCATCAATAATCTAATAAAGGGGTGTGTGTTCCCCTGCCACCTTATACCCCAGGAGAAGTCATGTGACTTCAGACACTGCACGTGTGTGTGTGTGTGTGTGTACCTGTCTGTCTCCATCTGTGTGTGTGACGCTCCCCAGTTTCTCTGGGCTGCTCTAACAGAACACTATAGTGTTCTATGAACTGTGAATGACAGACATTCATTTCTTGTGGCTCTAGAGGTAGAAGTTCAAGTTGAAGACACCAGCAGACTCAATGTCTGATGAGAGCCCACTTCCTGGTTCACAGATAGCCACCTTCTTGCTGTGTCCCCACAGGGTGGAAGGGGTGGGGGGCTGCCTGGGGTCTCTGATAAGGGCACTAATTCCAGACTGAGGGCCCCACGTTCATGACATGATTAACCTCCCAACATCCAACCTCCAAATACCATCACACTGGGGAACTCAATGTTAATATAAGAACTTGTGAGGACACGGACATTCCATCTGTAGCAAGATAACGGCCTTATGGTCTCAAAGGGTATTTCATTCCAAACCCAGCTAATTTAAAACAATAAAGCAAAATGGAGTCTTACTGAAGTTTACCAGTATTATTATGCAAAGGTCCTAAAATATGCATTATATTGTCAGCACTGCATGCCAGTGATGGAGTGGAAAATGGCATGGGCGAGATGAAATATTGTAGCCTGTCCTTTAAACATTGTCTTTCTGAATTTTGAGTACATATTTTTCCCAATGTATCAAATTTACAAATCTTTAACAGTTTGGACTAGGTATGCCTAGATATGCTAGAAGGAAAAAACACTTAATAGTGCCCTAGATTTTCCTTACTACCCATCAAAATAGAACTGCCACCCATAGATACTTCAGGAGGCAAAACTGTCTCCATGTAATTCTATATTCTAATCAAGACTCTTTGGATACAAAGAAAAAGCCCACTTAAGCAGTGCAATGAAGGACCCTGACAGGTCTACCTTTAACTTCATGACCACGAACTTCAGGTAAGCATTTTTAGTTGGGTCGACACTAGTTAACAGGTAAGCATTTAATGTTACTGGAAGTAATATACTTGCTTGGTCCATTCATTCTTCCTTTCTCCTGAACAACCGCTTCATGCCTTCTCCCCTGCCTTCTTATTTTCTCAGCATCTCCTGCCAGATTCTTACTCTTGGCTAATGACCTTGCTTCCCACCTCACTGAGCAAACTGAATCATCATGAGAGAACTTAGAACATTCCTACCACCACACCCACCCACCTCCCAGTGTCCACACCCACACATCAGCCTTACCCCTGCTGTTCCCATGCTCCCATCTAAATATACCTCCTGCATCCTGCCCACTCAAGGGGATGACTCTGGCAGTTCACCCTCTCTTCCCCACATCACCAGCTTTTAGTCCTTTGTTGGTGACTCCCATCAATAGCACGTGCATGCTCTTATGATTTCTTTCAACTCTAGAGAAATAAACCAGCAAACCCTGCTAGCTACCATAGTACTTCTTTTCCCTCTTGGGGAGCCAAATTCCTTCAGTCACCTCTTCTCTCATTTTATCCTTAAAACCATGCCAGTATGCCTCTCCCTTCCACCATGCCACCAAAGCTGGATTTGTCGTGGTTGACAGTGACCTTCACAATGCTAACAACTCAAGTGGACACTCTTCAGTTCTCAGCTCGTGCCTTGTGTTACAGAAGGATCATTTGATCCTGTTGATTACTCCCTTCTCCTTAGTACATTTTCCTTCTTTGATTGTATTTACTGCACTCTTTCTAGGTTTTCTTCTTATCTTACTTACAAAGTTTTCCCTCTGTCTCCTTTGCAATTTTTTTCTCTTCAATCTGAATTCTTAATACAAGAGTACCCAGGACTCAGCTCTTGGATTTGTTCCTTTGACTAGCTCATCAGTTTCATGGCTTTCAATATCATCAATATGCTGATTATATCCAAATATGTATCTCCAAATCCAGACTTCTCTCCCAAACACCAGACTTCATACATTCAATTGTACGTCCTGGACTGAGCTTCTTTACATTCTTGCCAGAATCTGTAATGTGTGAGCCCTCACATCTCATTTAATGTCAACTCCATCCTTCCGTTTATTCAGGGCAGGAACCTTACGATGTAATAGTCTGCTCTCTTTATTTCACTTCCTACATGAAATCCTATTAGCTGAAACTTCAGAATATTTCTAAAATGCCACCACCCTTCACCATCTCCTTTGCTTCCACCATGATGTAAGGTCCCCATTATCTCTTACTTAAATTACTACCAAAGTCTTCCAACAGGTTCTCTTTCTTCACACACTTTACCAGCCCCCATATTGATCATCGTCACGTAGAAGCTAGAATAATTTCCTTAATCTCATGCCAGACCTTGTCATCTTTGCTAAAAGCCCTTAAAGTAGAAGTTTAATTCCAGACAAGAGCCTGCATGATTTCATGACAGACGCCCCCCTCCCTCAGTACCTCTCTGACCTCCTCTCCTGTTCCTTCACCTTGTTTATTCTGTTCCATCCACGCTGGGTTGCTCATCATCCTTCCAGCCCACCAGTCGCCATCCCAGCTGTGGGCCTTTGCACCATCTCCTTTATCTGCCTGACAGGCAGTTCCACCGACGGGCTCACGACTGAGGTCTCCATCAGTTTTCAGTCTTTGCTCACATGTCCACTTCGCGATAAGGCCTGCAGTGATCTCTCTGCGTAACATGGCAACCTGGAGGCCTTCCCAAGACCTCGCACACTTCTTACCTTGCTCTACATTTTTGTCCGTAGCATATAAGTCATATTACTTTCTAATGCAGCACATAATTCACCTGTTTGTTATGCTTACTGTCCATTGTCTGTTTTTTCCTGCTGGAGAGAATGCATTCACAGTGAGGAGAAGTATTTCTTTAATCTTTTTTTTAAAGCAATGTGCCATAAGTGCTGAGAACCATGCGTGTACATAGTAGGCATTCAATAAATAAGTATAGAATAAAAATGTAAGAAGCAATCTCAGAGACATCCCCCAAAATAACATCCCTAGTTATTTGGGAATAACTAGGGTTCCAGAGGTATCCAAGATTCTTTGGATGCTGGGACCTAAACTGGGCTTTAGGGACAAGAAGGCTTCTTTGTCCATGTCTCTCTCTGCCTCCTTCTGATTTTTTTGCAGGAGCCCTATGGACCGTCTCCCGTAACATTTTTGCACCCTTCTGTCTCCACACATTGACTTCCTCCACTCTTTTACGGCCTGTTACAGTCTCTTCATTCCTCATTCTCCCCTCTCTCTCCAAATCATGGCCTTTTCTTATTCTGCTTTTTAGTTCCAGATTCTTAGGGAAGGGATGTGATTGATCAGGCCTAGAGAGGACATCCAACCGAGTACAATCAGCGGGGGTCGGGGTACAGTCCAGTTTCCCCAGGGGCTGAGGAGAGGAGCAGTTCCCACTGAGGTTGGCTTTAGTGGGGGCAGAGACCCTGAATTTATCCACAGTAGTCATCCTTTTTAATATGCCACATCCCTGGCATAAATTGTGAAGATAGAGGAACCAGATTCAGATCTGATAGAATCTCTTAGTTCAAGGTTACTACTTTAAGAAGACTTTAAGTTATGCTGGTGGTTCTCTATTACAACAAATCTTAAATCATGACATCAAGTTACCCTCTTCAATGATCCTATTTGCTTAAATTTGAATGTTTGCAAATTTTAAAAATCTAGCAAAACATCAGTTTTCCTTTGCCTTCATCTGATTCTATTTGTGAGTGTGTGTGTGTGTGTTTGGCTCTAAACTCTGTTTTAAATTTAAATTCTGTTTTCAAATTTCACTTATCTCATCTTTGCTCCTTTTATTTTAAAACCGTGTATTCATCACGGTGCCTTGTTTTGTTGGCGAAGCTAGAGGATGACAACAAAATAAGGAATGAGAACCAAAGGAGTATGTCAATAGGTTAATAACAGAAGTCCATTTTTTGAGTAAGACACTTTTGTGATATAAACAAGACACTTTATAAAAGTATCACATCTGCATAAAGCGTGATGAGCCAAGAGGACCTATTCCTTTGTAGTATGAATACTAAATAAACCTCCAAACACTGTGGCACTTAATACACAATGGCAACGCTCCCATCTAAATAAAAAACTGTCAGCTGTTTCCCCATCTGTGAATTTATATAGCCTCGTACTTTGCTGTGGCTTTCGTCCAGTACTTCTTTTTAAAAGTCAGTTGTTAATCTGACAGTTTAACAGAGATACCTACTAATGATACTTTTGGTTTATTTAGAACACCTGGAGGTAATAAGGCCAATGTTATCTCTTATATCAGCAATTTTCAATCATTTTCATCTCATGTCACACATAAACTAATCGCTACAATTCTGTAGCACACCAAAAAAATATATGTTTTGCCAACAATAAAGGAAATAGCTGTAGTTTTGATTCATCCACACCGGACGGCTATTGTTGTGTGTTGGGTGTTGTAAATTTTTTTTTTTATTTGACAACCTAAAGGAAAAGAGGGCAGTGCCCCTGGCTAAACAGTCAGGTACTGGCTGTTCTAAAAATTCTCACAACACACCAGTGTGCTGCAGCATACTGGTTGAAAACACTGTCTTACATAGATGTTAATCAGCAGGATTTACTTATTCATTCAAAACCTTGTATTTAGCATTTGTCACGTACCAAGCAACGTCAAGGATGTTTTACAGATCCTGGTGAGCTGCATAGATACCATCCCACTTTCCGGCGCTATAGAAATTGACACCTAGTGCGCAGAGAACAGCAATGGAATAAACAAATAGAGACGCCAATTTCTGAGTGGTCGACTATAAAGAAAAGTAAGGTAAAAATGAAGAGAGCAGCTGTCGTGGGGAACCAGGACAACAGCACAGTTGTAAGAAAGGGGGGCCAGGCTTCACAAGGAGGTCACTGAAACCGCAACCTGACCGGGGAGGAAGAGGCGCCCGTGTTGGGTGTATACGTGAAAGGGAGCGCGGGGCAAGTTGGGAAGGCCTCAAGACAGAAATGACCTGCTGTTCCTATAAAGAGCAAATCAAAAGCCAGTACAGGTTGGCCGGAAGGTGCAGGCAGGCCCTGAGTTGGATCATGTGAAGAGGCTGGTTTGTTTTAGGATAAGGCAAAATGAGAAGCCACTGGAAGACGTTGACCAGAGTCTAGACCATTGGGAAACCAGCTCTGCAGGCACAAGGTGGTCCTGCTCCAGGAGATGAGTGGTGAGGGGTGGAGAGTAGAGCCCCCCCGAACGTGCTGGAGTTTTATTTCAGACATATGGAAGTGGCCAATTTGGACCAAAGTACTTTAGGCCACAGGAGAGGTCCATTATCTCAGATGTAGACTCCAAGATGACATAGTCCCATAGTCCCCAGGATATGTCCTCTAGAACATTCTTGAATTTTTAGAGGACTTTTTTAAACCCTAGAGCATATTCTTTCCATGCATGAATGTGTGAACATATATCAGAATCAGCTGGTACATGTATTAATGTACCCACACAGTTAGACCTCCTGTAGGTAGGGCTCACGAATAGGCATATTTAACGGGTCGTTGGGTAAATGGTTGGCTCACTAGAATTCGAGGATACTGCTAAGGTGAATCACTCTTTAAGTCATAGGGCTGTTATATTAAATGCCAATCTGCTGTGTTGGTAATATTAGATCATTATTTTTCCCTTGTCTGCGTAGAAACCATTTGTAATGTAGAACCATAGTTCTATAAGATAATGTGGTTTGGGAACTGCCCTTGAATTGGAAAATCAATTGAGTTTTGTTCCAGTCAGAAAATGACCCTATTATCTGCAATTGCCTAATCCTTGGGGACTAAGGAAATAAGTTTTAGTAAGTACTAAACAAGGTTTTTTGTTTTGCTTTATTAAATCTTTGTGGATGGTGTGCTTTAATGTTGGCTGTTGAAGAATATTTAAGGTACTAATATCCAAGCTACTAATATGAAAGTCAATTTGGATTGGTAGGATCAGCATAAGTCACCGAGTACATTTGGACTTATCTGCTGTCAAGTCAAAGGCGCGGTCTTAGTTGTTTTTAGGCATTGGGGCCCCTTGTCTTGGACAGTGTGGGTTGGAAATATTCGGTGTGCACATGCAAGAGCTACAACTCAGGAGGCCAGAAGCAGCTTGCAAAAATCACCTAAGCACCCTGCCGCATATTGAAAATGACGTTCGCTTTTGGTATCTATTGGTTTGGAATCGCTGACGTAATTATCTCTCGGTTAGAATAACAGCAGCTCGCGTGCCTCGTTTCCCTGGGCCTTTCTCCTGCTGTTTGCATAGGCCCGTAAGCTCACCAAACACAGTGTTGGTCATCCAAGCAATCTGACTGATATCTGCCACCTTTTCCACTCCAAGCCATGGTCACAGATTTAGGAATGCATGCCCTTTGTTTAAATAAGAACTCACAACTGAGTACAGCAAGTCCTCACTGAACGTCATTGATAGGTCCTATAATTTTAAGCAAAATGACTTATATGGAAATCAGTTTTATCATTGGCTAGTCGATCTAAACAAGAGTTAAGTTCCCAGGGCATCCAACAACCTTATGACAAAATATCATCAAATGAAACAATGTTATTCATTGCTTGAAGACCTGCTGTATAGGGAGATAGATTTCTTACCAGATAATTTCATTTATTGAATGCTAATAGAGGATATTATGTAAGCAGAGATGAAGGGGGCTTATATCTGGAGCTTAAGAGCAGTATGGAAGATTTTCTTATTAGTCAAGACACATGCTAACAGTCCGTGTCACAGGCCAGCCATGGTTAAAGGCCAAAAATTCCTCCGCAAGAGCACTCAGCCGACATCCCTAAACCTATGCATCCTCAGTCGACCCCCGTCACAACGGGGAGGCATGAAAAAATGGGCTAAGAGGGAGAAGCCCCGACCACTTCTAACACTGGTAGACAGGGCCATCCCCTCCTTCGCCACCTCAAATTAGAAAGCAGATGGGTTTGATAGCACTTTAGTACACAGCTGTGCATACCCCTAGGCCATCCAACTGGCCTTGGTAATTTAAACATCTTCTATTATCACCCTTGAGTTAACAAACGCTTCCCTGGGACCATATCCCCTTGTCACCAGGGAGCTGTAGGTATCAGCTGCCTCTGGAGGCAACTGTGGCAGATTGGTTTCCAAAAATCTATCAGCCCTGAGAAAGGCATTACCCAAGGGCCATGGCCACTCATAAGATACATTTGCTCGCCTAAGAATGACAATATACGTTAAAAGTCAGCAACAGCAGGAAGTTTCTTTCAGCACAGGGGCCTTTACTTCAACATGGTAGCTCTTTTCACAGACTGGTCCCAGTGCCACTGCCTTCCTGCTAGTGACTGCAAGGCTGGTGCCTGGGAATTCCACACCCCATGATGCAGAGGATGCCCGGGGTTACAGTTCTACCACCTCGCAGTTCGACGAATCGTGTCTGGGCATCACTGCACTCCTAAGAGGGGTCCCTGGTGGGCCACAGGCAAAGGGTGACCATGCGACAGTTCAACCAGGCAGGCTTGTGGTGTGAGCGCCACACTTAGTCCTAAGACCTGCATGAAGGAGGAGAAGGGTCACGGAGAAGTCCCAGACCTGGTTCTTCTCCCTCCAGGGTAGTCTGTTGGCTGAAACCCACCCATCTACAGATCTTCTCATGCAAAACTGGCGGTGAGAACTAGTAGCAGAAATGAACGCAAAGTGCACTGGAAACATCAGGAAGGGAAACAGGAAGGGTCCCAGTGGAGTGGGGAGGGCCAGGGATGAGACAGCGTATTGGGGAAGATGACAGTGGGAATGGGCACCTAAGGTTTGCAGGCATCTGATCGGAGAGAAAAATATCTCAGGTCATTGAAACAGCTTGAGCTGAGGCCTGGAGGTCAAAGGTTCCTGGAGTGCGTGGGAGCTTTGGAGGAGGAGGAAATGGGACCGAAGATGTGGCCGCAAGGGGGATAGATGCGGGGCTTTCATGCCTCTCTGAAGGATTTGCATTTCTTCTGAGCCTGTGCGAAGGCCATCAAGAAGTTCTCCATATTTTCGTTTCTCATTCTGTGTTTCTGTTTGTTTTTTAGGCCAAGAAATGGAAGCAGCAACGCATTTTTAGAATAAGTAATAATAGCAGCATGGATAGCATAGGTTAGGTTAGCATAGGACTCTTGACTAGTCCGTTGAGGAATATAAATAAAAGATGCAGAGATTGAATGCTGGAGTGGAATATCGTTAGTCCTAATGAGGCAAAGTATTCACAGAAAAGTGCCATGAAGACAAATTTACCAAAAACCTTTAGACCCCATTTCTCTATTCTCTGCTATCACTGCCTTATTCATGATCACAGGTCATAGATTGTTAAAGAAAACCAGCATCAGAAATATGACATGTTGTCCCTTGTAAGGAAGCAGAACTGGGAGAAGATATTTTGATTTGGGAACTGACAACACCTTTGTTCAGAGAAGCATTGTTTTTCTCTGGCTCAGACTTGGTACCAGACATTCCTCGCCTGACTCCCAGGCCAGGATGTATTGACTTTTGCTCTGAGAATCATTTGCTTCCTATGGGTGGTCCACGGGCCAACAGCATCCTCACCACCTGGGAGTTTATTAGTTTGTGCAGAATGTCAGCCTCCACCTGCTTAATCAGAGCTTGCATTTTAAAAAGATTACTTTATACACATTAAATTTGACGAATGCCAATCTCTCCCTGAAGCCAAAAGTTCTCTGCCTCTTCTCTATGACTTCAGGCTCAGGGCTCAGGCAAGTGGGAAAAGCCTCATTAGGGGGCAGGGAGAATTCCTGGTAACCTAACCCAATCTAGTTTGTAGGGTTCTAGATAGAGACATGTAAAGAGTTTAAGGCAGTGTCTGACACCTGAGGGCTTTTTACTGGCAGCTGTGATTATTATTGTTGTTTAGCAATTTTTGTTTAGGATTATTTTGAATTGGTTTATCTTACTTGGACCACCGACTTAATTGCTTCATCTCTCCAAACACAAGAGCGCGAGCTTAAGGAATGTCCTGTAGCTGAACCTGCAGACGCAGCCTCCAGACCACCCTGCTTCCGTACAAGGACAGCAAACGCAAAGATCTGCATTGAAATTCAAATTAAGAAATGATCTTGAAAGCACAAAATCTGGCATTCTACTTGAGTGTGATTGATTTCCTATGCCCTTACATCATAAGATTTGAATTTGAAAATAGTAATAACACAAAAAATAGCTCGTCTTTGATGCTGGGCAAACACTGGGCCATTACTTGATGGTGTCCTTCCTTCCTGAGATGTGACTAGATAATCATCTGACTTACCCTAGGTCGATTATTCTGAGCTGCTCGAGGTCTAAAAATGATTGGACAGCACAAAAATCGTGTCTAGCAGTCCATCTGAAACACAGAGTGAAGAATAAGATGCAATTAAGGAGCCAGGGCAATCACTCAGAGTGCCTGGAACATTTTCATTGCTGAATTCAAGAGTTGTGGCTCACAAGCGTGTGTGTCTCTTTCTCTTTTGCAAACTCCTTGCAACTTTATTTTTTTTAATAATTTCTTTTTCTAATTTATTTGTTTATCTCTAGAGGGGAAGGGAAGGAGAGAGGGAGAGAAATATCAATGTGTGGTTGCCTCTCATGTGTCCCCCACTGGGAACTGGCCCGCAACCTAGGCATGTGCCCTGACCAGCAATCGAACCACGATCGCGTGGTTCCCAGGCCCGCGCCCAATCCACTGAGCCACACCAGCCAGGGCTCCTTGCAACTTTAGTTGACCATTGACTGTACTCAGTCTGGCACGTTTGCCCAGCACCCAGGCGTCTGCCTGAGGTGGAGTGCACTCTGATGGTGGCTGATAGACTTCTGAGTGGTCACCGACTCTCGTGAAAACACTTGTCTTCTTCCATTCAGTTGTGCGCTTTCCTGAAATGTCTGTCTGCCCTGCTCCCTTAAAAGACAATTTTAGCTGTTATTTGCAAATGTTTTGTTCTCTCCTCAAAACTTTTTTAAGAGCAAAACAATGTTTAATCCACCAAAGAAGCAAGATGTATTTCTGAGGAACAATGAGTCTCCTCAAAGGCTTCCCTGGCTTTTCAGAGAACATTAACTAAATCACCCGGAGTTATGTGTGAATAACTCCGGCATTTAATGAAATACACCTGGGTAGTCTTTTTTAAAAGATTTTATTTATTTATTTTTAGAGACGGGAAGGGAGGGAGAAAGAGAGGGAGAGAAACATCGATGTGTGAGACAGACTTCGATCAGTTGCCTCTCATACGCACCCTGACCTTGGACCAAACCTGCAACTTGGATATGTGCCCTTGGACATGTGCCCTGATGAGAAAAGGAACTGGCGACCTTTCGCTTTGCAGAGCGATGCCCAACCAACTGAGCCTCACTGGTCAGGGCTGGGTGGGTGTTTTTTATATCCTAAGAGAATGTATCTGGCCAAATGGGTTTGAAAAATTCCAGGGGTGAGTAAAAGTAAACAGATTCTTTATGGCGGGATTTCCTAAATTTTGTTAAGTGTTTATATATAACATTGTAACTATAAGAGGGGCCAAAATGTGCAGTCATTCCTAGTACATGGACTATGAGAAGCCTTTTCCATGAGCCTATCTCACTGGTTTAGTGTTTCCCAGAACATAAATTAAGTTTTACAAGTAGTAACTTAAAACTAACAAAGTAACCACATAAAATTTAAAATGCTAATAGAGCAGTAATATGCCGAGTTTACAAAGAGGTATTCCATTGAAAAACATTCTTCATTTGCTGTGATAAACATAAATAGGGCAGATAATTTGAGATAAGATAGTTCCTAATATTCTGAGTCCATCTATGACTAATGTGAATTATTCCAGTTACACTAGCCCAGAATTGTCAGTTGTCACCAGTTGGTTGTGACGACTGAGAATTAACAAGCTAAAACAACTACTGTGTTACTGTATACCTGTTGCTATGTTAGATACAATGAGAAATAGAAATAGATAATTGCCCTGTGACATTCAACAGTTCAAACGAGGAACAAAGTTTAAATAAGTAACAAGAAAACAATGTCACTTCAATTTCCCACTTGAAAAGAAAAGGCGTCACTGATTATTTATTCTGAATCTTCTCATTTGCCATCTGTTTAATTTTATGATACTAGCTCATATTATTTATATAGTAAGATCCTTCTGAAATGAAGTACTTACTTAGCAAATAACAAAATAAACATGTAGACTAATATCAAGAGGAAAAAACTTTTTAAAATGCCACGTTATGTAATAAGATAATGTCATCCTTGTGAGAACATGTTCAGTGTGTGAATTTTGTTCAAATGGCATTTTTACTCCTTACATCATATATACTACACGTTCTTACCAGTATTTGAAAGACAGCATGTCCATCATTCATGTCTTATATACATTTAAAAATGTATATATTTACCTGTCCTGATTTGAGGTTACAACATTTTATGCAGTTTTAATTCCTCCAGGTAAATTTTAATAAATTAGTATTTTGGTTTATTCATAGGCCATCTGAATTTATCTGGGTTATATTTTTGGTGATTACAATACAATATAATTTAATGACTCAGCTTCTAGAATCCCATGAATAAAATATAAAAGATGAATTTAATTTGCAAGACATTAATGGGGAGCTCCAGTGCATCTCCTCCTTCTGATAATCTTTCCAAAGAAATCTAATTATTTTTCACTCACTATTTCTATGAAAACTGTAAAAGTCAGGTCATAAATATTTGCATGTGTTTTATTTTTTAACCACTTTGAGAGACTGCTAACGATTCCTTCAGAGAAGGTTCACAGAAAAAGAAAAGAAAAATAGGTCTGCTTTCAGCTAATCGTACACGGTATATGAGTGGGCTTTGAACTTGACCATCATGGCACTATCATGGGTTGTTGGTCTTTCATCTTCAGAAATCAGTGATGCAAAAGCAGGCATTTTCTTTCCATTTGCAACATTCTATACTTGGTTAACTCAAAATGAAGTCAAGAAGATTGGGGTTTTTGAGACCAGCACTAGCCAAGAACTCTATACCCCACATTGCACTATGGTGTCAGATTCCACAATCTTAATCATCCAACTCTCGGTTATATAGATCCTTTGCACTTTTTTGGACTCTATTTCACTTTGTCTGCTTTCATCTTTATTATTTCCTGCCTTTTACTCACTTTGTACTTGGTTTGTTGTTTCTTTTCAAGTTCCTTTAAGTGTAAAGTTACATTGTTTGAGATTTTTCTTGTTTCTTAACATGGGCCTGTAATGTTCTGAATTTCCCTCTTAGAGCTACTTCCTTTGTATTCCATAGATTTGGGTTGTTGTGTTCTCCTTTCCATGTGTTCCAAGGTGTCACTTGGTTTTTTTCTTTGATCTCATTGTTATCCCATTCATTGTTGAGTAATATGTTAATTAGCCTCCGGATCTTTCTGTGTTTTTCGTTTTTTTTCCCTTCTGATTGATTTCTAGTTTTATACCATTATGGTCAGAAAAAATGTTTGATATGAGTTCCATCTTCTTAAATTTAGTGAGACTTGATTTGTGCCCTAACATGTGGCCTATCCTAGAAAACATTCTGTGCACCCTTGAAAAGTATGTATATTCTGCTGCTTTGGGGTGAAATGCTTTGAAGATATCAACTAAATCCATTTGACCTACTGTGTGGTTTAAGGCCAATGTCCCCTTGTTGATTTTCTGCCTGGAAGATCCATCCATTGAAACCATAAAATCCCTTTTTACAACTGCTTTACCGTCAGTCTCTCCCTTCATGTCCATCAAGATTTGCTTTACCTGTTTAGGTGCTCCTCTGTTGGGTGCATCCGTGTTTACAAGGGTTATGTCTTCTTGTTGGATCCTTCCCTTTGTCATTCTGCAGTGTCCTCCTTTGCCTCTTACTATGCCATTTAGCCAAAGAAACTCGAAAACACTAATTCGAAAGAATACATATCTAGGTTGATTGTAGGAGCTAATTTCTTTTATTTTGTTATTTTAAATATTTTATCAAAGGTGGGATCTTCATTGACTGAAAAGTTTCGTACCTGAGAGATGTGTGCAAATAACAAGTGAGAGACGGGATTATGTTTGAGATGGAGCTCCGGAGTGGGAGGGGTCCCATGGCTGTGTTAGGAAAGTTGCAGTCGTAGAAAGAGAGCAGTTGTCCCTTGGGACAGATGCCTCAGTTCTAAGGATTAGGTCAAGACTACATAACGAGGAAAGTCCAGGTTCAAGGGCAGTTAGACACTCTTTTCTGAGAATCTGCTTATTACCTGGACTTCCCTTTAAAATCAGTTTGATACGAGGAAAGACAGTGTCTAACAAAACAGGGCTCTAAACGAGGTCAAATTAATAAAAATTCTGGTTGTGTATCATATAATAAAACCCTACAGTTTTGATTATTATATAATTTGTGATGTTTTCAACTAAACAAGGCTTTTTAAAATCATTAGTTATCATCCAAAAGCCTGTAGTTGCAAAACCAAAAATTCAAGTCTCAATAGCTCTTCCAAAAAACCGTGTTTCTACATCTGATAAAAATCGTGGCTCCTAGAAATGAGGACTCCAAATTTCTGATAAAGTTAGGATGTTGCTGAGCTGTGCTGCGGTTGGTATAAATTTTCAAATCGAGGGCATTTCAGTTCTTTGAAAAATAATTTGTTTCTACTGTTTTGGGAAATGACTCTCTCTCTTTGGAGGAAATGTGGCTTATTCAAAATCATAAGAGCTAAGAGTCACAGGTGCCATTCTAGTCCTTATTGTTATGCTAACTAGTCAAATGCCAAAAGGCAAAGAACCTGAGCAGTCTTTTTAATCGGTTCTGATTGCTTTTGACATTGGGGGAGCAATATCTGTCCTATTTCCTAGGCTTGCAAAAATTCAACTGTTGAGATGCTAAAGTTCTTCGAAGAAATAAATGTCATATGCAAAGAATGTATGCTGTTGATGGGTGTGAGTGGGTGGGTTTGTGTAATACGACCACATCCACTAGATGCTGTCGCATGCTCCCCTGGACAGCAAGTACTGTTTGCAATTGAATATGTGTTTATTCATTGCAGTTGTATGTGTGCTTATTGCTTAGGGTATCTGTGCTCGTTCTACTCCTCCCCATGGATTGAAAGTGTCATTATAACAGAGGACGGGTCTTTGCTATACAGAGTCCTATCCCCAGGACCATTGGACTGATGAACATAGTAGGTGCTCAGGAAATAATCACTGAATGAACGGAAGCCTACTGCCTAAATATATTGTGCATTGATAGTGTCCACTCTAAATTTGTACAATATTTATTCCATGAAACTGGTGGAATCAATGTTCTTTTGAGCTTTGTTTTGGAGGAGTTTTTGAAATTCAGATGTGTTACGAAATCCAATTTGGAGATCACGTCGGTGAGGATTAACAAATTGATGACTCACTTCTTAACCATCAGTTCTCTTCTGACCTGAAACCCGAACATGATGTAATTCAAGTATTTTATATTGCAGGGAGAGTTTGGTAGCCTTCAGTGCTATACTGATATCTTAAATGACTTTTCTCTTCTTCCGCCTTCTCGTAAGAGTGTTGTCCAGGGTTATGTAGTAATATGATAATGTTTGAGAAAACGAGATTCATAACCACATAAAGCTAGGTTCAAGTCCCAATTACGCCACTTCCTAGTTGTAAGACTTAATGCAAGCTATTAATTTCTCTAACCCTTTGATGCCTCTTGTGGGCCTCATTATAATTCCCTCCTGAGTTGGTTGTGAGGATTAAATGTGGTGATATGCTTGAGGTACTTACCATGGTACCCAACCTATAATAACAGCCTTTATCTACAGCTATTATCATTCATGTAGTTCATCTTCTAAACTTTATTCTTTCTGTTTTGTTTCTTGTTTGTCTTTTGTTTTGTGTATCTGTCTGTGTGTATATATTTTCTTTTACAGATGGATATACAACTGATGACATTGAGTTTTACTGGCGCGGGGACGACAACGCAGTAACGGGAGTAACGAAGATCGAACTTCCCCAGTTCTCCATCGTGGATTACAAACTTATCACCAAGAAGGTCGTTTTTTCCACAGGTGTGTATGAGGAAAGAGGGGTTAGGGCAAAGGAGTCTCCGTCGCCTTTTGTAAAAAGAGTTCACTCATTCCAGGACAGGGTCCAGGGAAGGATGGCCACTCGAGAAGGCTGAGACCTGCTCAGACCCTCAGTTCCCTGCGCCCACTGCTCACCTGCAGCCCATTGCGTTATTTTCCCGAGGGCACCCCCTACCAAGCTGAGAAGCTGAGCTCTGGGTCTCCCATTTGCCAGAGAAGGGACTGATTGTCAGAGTCAGATACAGAAAGAAATGAAGACCTGGGTCTGGAGTTGTTTGCCCAGTTTTATGCTTCTCACAGATGTGATTTTAATTCTTTCAAATATACTGGGAATAATCAAGTCACAGTTCACTCAGGTCTGACCACAGGGAAGCTTTCTGAGAGGGCGGGGTAGGAGAAGCTCACATTTCCCTCAAAGGGTAGGGTTTCTTTATGTAACAGGACCTCTTGTTTTGGAACTAAAAACCCTTCCAGATCTTAAGATGATCCTGACGCCTTTGCCTGACGCATCCCTACCCTTGCAGTACTGAGGTTCCAGATTGTTAAACTTGGTTTCATCAGCACACATTTTCAATAAGAAAGCCCAGTAGTAATTTGAAGTAGTAATTTGCTACATCATCATTGAGGGGAAAATAATAAGCCCACAGGAATTGTGGGCTTATTTCCTCTTTATGTTTTCTCATTAACGTGAATTCCCCACATAGCAGACATAGCTAATACTACAGCTGGAAATGCTCAGGCACTTCCTGTCCCTGCAAACAACTTCAGACACGAGTTGTATGATTTACTAAGAATGCAGTGCAGCCCCTTGCTTTAAAAAAAAGAACAGTAATAATGGAAACTTTTTCTAAGTGTGGAGTGTTTTAAAACCCTGGAACTCTGTAGATACGACTTCCTACTTCAAATATTCTTACTTTAGTATGAAGACACTTGGTTCAGCCCAAGAAGGCAACACAGGCTTTCTTTCAGTCACTTAGAATTTATTTCCTCACCCCATACACACCCTGTTTATCAGTGTGAATCGTTTATGTTCTAAGACTGCATTCTGTTATAAATAGTTTCTACCATGTGACTCTCAGATCACCACAAAGGACCCAGCTTCAGGAATATGGTTTTTTTTTAGTTAAAGCTCCTACAAATGTTGCTCAGAAATAGTGATTCTCCACCTCTGAGGGGGTCAGGGATCATTTTGAACTTTGATGGATGCTGTGATTTTAGGAAAAAATAATGCATACACATGAAAACCTTCACAAAACTTTTAGGAGTTGCTATATTACTTAAAGTATAGCCTTTGGCCCCAGATTTAAAATCATCCTGAGACTTTGTATCTTAGCCCTGGCCAGACAGCTCAGTTTGTTAGAGCTACAGCATTATCCTGATATGCGAAGGTTGCAGGTTCAATCCCTGGTCAGGGCACATGTAAGAATCAACCAGTTAATGCATAAACAAGTGGAACACAAAATCTTTCTCACTTTCTTTTCTCCTTCCTTTCCATCTTTCTCTCTGTCTCTAAAATAAATTTTAGAAAGAGAGCTATCTTTTACTATAATCAGAGTGTGGCCTTATTCTTATATGAAAAAAAAAAACCCTTACTGGGAGGATTTGCTGACAAACAATTGAGGGGAGACATAAGGACTGTCCCAAACTGTCTTGTCATCACAGTTGTAGGGAATGAGTATCTTTGATCCAGTACATGAGGCTGAGCAGAGAAAACAGGGCATTCTTTTAGTTACTGAGCATGGGATGTCTTCAACCCAAAGTAACTCCTGCTGTTTAAAAACCCAGTGTTCTCAGACATGTTTTGCAGAAGAAAATGCTCTTCACCAGGGGCTAAAATTCAACTTAGAAAGGTATACTAACTGCTTATGAGCCTTTAAAATAAAGTATCTTACAAGTATTGATTGATAATGATGATATTCTAAAATTGCCTCTCCAGGTTCCTACCCCAGGTTGTCCCTCAGTTTCAAGCTGAAGAGAAACATTGGTTACTTTATCCTGCAAACGTACATGCCTTCCATCCTCATCACTATCCTCTCCTGGGTCTCCTTCTGGATTAATTATGATGCATCGGCCGCAAGAGTGGCATTAGGTGGGCCTTTCCTCTCTCCTGTGGAGTTTGACTCGTGTGTGTGTGTACGTGTGTGTGTGTGTGTGTGCACAAGTGTGCTTTCCCTACCCTGAAATTTGTGATGCCTGGTGAAACCAGACTGACACGTTACAAGGATTTGACTCTGAGACTTTGGATGATCTGATTCAGCATTAAATCAATTAAACACATAGTAAAGCTCTTTCATGTCAAAATTAGTTAACTAAATAGCTGTTGGTAATGAAATTAGTCCCATCAGGGTGTTATTTTTATTGAAGCGTAGTTCATGGAATATTGCTTGATAATTATTCAATTGGTATCTGTGCTTCCTTACCTGGGAAGACTTCCTTCCATCTTTTTTTTCCTGAGCGAGAAACCAGAAAGTACAGTATGTGACAAAGAGCTAAGTAGAAGAATTCTAAAATCTAATGAATACTTTGGAGTAGCATGGCAAAGGGAAGGAGAAAACCAAGCAAAAATTTTGAGAAATCATCTAAGATATTACTTATCTTATGCTTTATTTTTCTCTTGTTATAAGACCTAGAAGAAGAGAATAAGTTATATTTCATGACATTTTTATGTTGCTATTCCAGATATAGTAAATTTATGATCTTTGACATAAATAATCAGTAATCTTTGATATTTTGAGTTCTGACTGGTCTTTTAAATGTTGAAATATTACCTCCTCCACCATGAGTTCTCAATTCAATCATCGCTTACTTGGAGAAGTCATTTATTTATTCATTCAGCACGCATTTGTTGAACACCTTTGTGCCACACTAAATATATTAGGCACTGGACATAAAGCAGTGCCCTTTGGAAGTTATGTTCCAGCAGTAAAAAACAGACAATCATTGAGTAGCCATGCAGGTTGTAGTATATGGTAAGTTTAGTGAGGGAAATGAGCAAGGTAAGGAAGGGGAAGTCAGTAATGCCAAGAGATGCAATTTAGAATAATCAGGGTAGACCTTATTCATAAAATGTCAATGGAACAGAGACTGGAAGAGGATGAAAAGCCACAGTTATCTGGATAAGAATATTCCAGGCCATGAGCGCATCAGTGAGGCAGATGCGGAGAGGGCTCAGGGGTAGGGACAACGTGTGTGAGAGGGGATGAGAAGGTTATGAAGCAGTTTGGGGGCCACAGTAAAGATCTTATGCTGAGCATGATGAGAGTCATTGGGCAAAGAAATAACGTGATTTTATTTCAATTTTATTTTTTATTTTTATTTTTTTGCAGTACCATGGTTTATATTTTATGGTTTATGTTTCCGTTGTTTTATTTAATTTTTCTTGATTTTTTTCTTTTTATTGTTTTTTTTCCCATTACTGTGCAGTCCCTTCTACCCCCTTCCCAACCCCAAATCACCACCACCCTGTTGTCCATGTCCGTGAGTCCTGATTCCTTTTTGCTCAATGCCCCACCCCTGCCCTCCGTCCATGGTAGCTGCCATCTGCTCTGCATCTGTGAGTCTGTCTCTGTTTTGCTTGTTTGTTCAGTTTGTTCATTAGATTCCATATATGAATGGAATTACATGGTATTTGTATTCCCTGACTAGCTTATTTCACTTAGCGTAATATTCTCCAGGTCCATCCATTCTGTGGCAAAGGGTAAAATTTTCTTCTTTTTTATGGCCCAAGTAGAATTCCGTTGTGTAAATGTCCCCTAGTTGTTTTATCCACTGATCTACCAATGGGCACTTGGGCTGTTTCCACGTCTTGCTGATTGTAAATAACACTGCAGTGAACATAGGAGTGCTTATGTTATTTTGAATTAGTGTTTCGAATTCCTTCAGATATATTCCCAGAAGTGGGATCATTGGGTCAAAAGGCAGATCCATTTTTAATTCTTTGAGGTATCTCCACACTGCTTTCTCCAGTGGCTGCACCAGTCTGTGTTCCCACCAACAGTGCAAAAGGGTTCCCCTTTCTCCACATTCTCACCAGCATGTGTTGTTTGTTGACTTATTGATGGTGCCCATTTTGACAGGTGTGAGATGGTATCTCATTGTGGTTTTAATCTGCATTTCTCTGATGATTAGTGATGCTGAGCATCTTGTCGTATGTCTATTGGCCACCTGCATGTCCTCTTTGGAGAAGTGTCTATTCAGATTCTTCACCCATTTTTTAATTGGGTCGTTCGATGTCAGTCTTAAAGGGATCCCTTTGGCGACTGTGTCAAGCTTGGATTGTAGTGGTTCAAGGAGGGAAGAGAGAAGTTCTTGTTCGCGTCAAGTCCCTGTGATTTAACCTCTTAAAATACTATCGATCTCCCCTTCACAGATCAACCACTATTACAATTTAAAATTATCTGGTCTGTGATGTCATCTTCCTCATGGTACTGAAAGATCCTCTGAAGAAAAGTCCATATCTAATTTTGATTTCATTATATGCATAGTGTGTCTATAGTGTATCTCATAGTGAATGATGGTCAGTAAATATGGCTAAAAAAGGAATGAATGAAATTTGTAAATATCTTATTATCTCAAAGTAAAAGTTTGTTATTGATTTTACATCTGTTACAGGAATAAGTAATTTATTTCCTTTTTTAAAAGAAAAATTTAAAATAACATGTTAACAATTTGTTACTAGGTCAGAAATACGTTAAAATGAGATTTAGATAAATAGAAAAATTAGCATTGTCAGTGTTATGATAGATATGACATACAGGATAATCTGTAGTTGATATAATGAAGAGAAAAATGAAATTGGAAAGTGTTTCAAAAAGACTAATATTGTAAAAAGATAGGAGGACTGTACACCACCTAATTTACCAGAGTTTTTCCGGCCATGCTCAGAATCAGATGCTCAGATTTATTTTTTTATCTGTTTTATGAGCATGTATACAAACAAGACAAAAACTGTGATCTTATTTGAGAGATAAAATGAAATCAGGAAACATACGTTTTTAAAAAGTCATTGAAATGAAACAACCTCTGGGCTGTGCTTTCAGGTAGAGTGTGAGGAAGCAGGTTTCTGAGTCAGAGAGATCCCAGCTAAAGTGGTGACTTCGTCCCCCCCCCCCATCTGTGTGCTCTTGACTCTGAGCAAAGCTGGAACTCGCCATCCTCAGAACTCTAGACCCCTGGTGCTTTTTCCAACATGTCTCTGTTTACCCCTCCAGTTATACCTCTGAGGGAGACTGTTGCCCGCTGTTAGGGATGCTTACTCGGGTGGACAAATAATTACAGTTTTAAATGCCATCACCTGGTGTGGCATTGTCCATATGGAATCTTGTAATACTTCTGTAGAATTTATTTGTGCGTTACATGCCTAGGTGCCCAATCTAGAAATGCGGGGGTTAGATTTTTAATTCTCTATTACCTTAAAACTCCAGCTTCTCAATTTTTACTGTCATTTCTCCATGTCATCTGTATAATGCATTGATTAATTTTAGTACGGTTGCAATTATTTTATTTCCCCTTCCCAGCATATTATTCTGAAAAACTCTCAGTGGGTATTTTTTATCCCTGTCTCACATGCTTCTCTAATGCCCACGCTGCTACCAGAGTGATTATTGTAAACACAAATTGCCCCTGCAGCTCTGCTTCAAGCTGGTCAGTGGCCCCACACTGCCTATAATTTCAAGTTCAAACTCCTCATTAGGCTCTGTATATATAGCTCTCCATTATGTAGCCCTTACTTAACCTTCACTTTCCTCACCAGTCTTCCCATCATATCCTCATGTAGCCACATTGACTTTCTTGAGAGTCTTTTGATGAGCCGTGTACTTGCGCCCCACAAAGCAAGCCGCTCTTTAGCAGAAAGCTCTCTTCACCGCCAGTGCCCTAAGATCTAACCTCACTTTTGCCCCTCAGCCCTGAGTTGCCTGGATGACTCCCATTTATTTCTCAAAATTCAACTCCAAAATCTCCATTTTCTGATCTCTCTGCTGCTACATTCCAAGGCTAGTTGGGTTTTCTCTGTGTTCTCAACCCTCAGCCTACACACGTGTCTTAACAGAGCAGCATTTCAACCCCTTTTCAACCCCCTCCCACTAGATAAATAACTGTAACTATACACATGTAACTAAAGACAGGTTCTAAAGCCATTAATGTTTACTATAAATTGGTGATTTATGCCTATCTCCAGGGCTGTCAGAGAGCTGGTAGGCAGCAAGTACCCAGTAACTATTTTGTGGCTCACACCTATGAATGAGTAAAGAGTACAGTAATCCATAGAACTATAATGAGAGCAGCAAGGAAATGGGAATGTATCATTCTAACTCTCACCTTTCTTCCAGGAATCACGACTGTCCTTACAATGACCACCATCAACACCCACCTCCGGGAGACCCTCCCCAAAATCCCCTATGTGAAGGCCATCGACATGTACCTGATGGGGTGCTTTGTCTTCGTCTTCATGGCCCTCCTGGAATATGCTTTGGTCAACTACATCTTCTTTGGAAGGGGACCCCAACGCCAGAAGAAAGCAGCCGAGAAGGCCGCTAGTGCCAACAGTGAGAAGTTGCGCCTGGATGTCAACAAGGTAAACCCAGAGGGCAAGCCCTCCTTGCTTCTTAAACTCATAGAAGAACGCCCGCAATATAGGTTCAAGGTCTTGTTTAACGAATGAGAAAACCAAGGCCCTGGGAAGAGCATGGGTCATTTTCCCCAAATCATAAAGATAATTGGCGACGGAGGCCTAAATTCATGACACAACATTCAGATGTCCTTGACCTTCACATTAGGCTTGCCCAAACCATAGTCATCTAAAAACACATTTGTGACTTCTTCAATATATCAGTATGATGTATACTATTACTTTATTTAAATTTACTCTCATTATTTAAATTTATTTAAAAAGGAAATTTTATATCACATAAAGCAGTATCACTTGCTAAAAAATAATTGTAAGTATAAATAAAAATGTAATTATATTAATAAATTCTAGGTTATTACTATGTGCTGGGCCTCAGCTCTGCATTTCACTTGATTTAGAAGGGAGATAAGCAAGTACAGAGATGTATTAACACCTACCAGCAACAAACTGAGACTTTCTCCTTAAAGTCATCAGAAGGGTAGAAAGAGAAGTGGAAGGGGAGAAAAGAATAATTTTCTCCTTAAGTGCCCGGTAATTACTTAATGCCTTGCACATGGACCACTTAAAATCACTGAAGCATTTGACTACAGGAGGCCACAATCTTGCTTAAGTCCTTGCTGCTCTCATTATAGCTGTACAGATTACGGTACTCTTTACTTACTCACAAGCATACTCAAAGAATAATTCCCACGCAGTTGTAAACCCGGTTCACTCTTTAAGGCAGTGGTTCTCAGCCTTCAGTGCCTGGTCAAATGACTGCAAGAGCATTAAGAATACTGACATCCAGGTTTCCTCCCCAGCAGTTCTGATTTGATTGTCCTGGGCTATGCCTGGGCATCAGAGTTCAGAGTGCTGGAACTAGGAAAACGGTAGTCCTTCTAAACCATCCAGAATCCTTCACCATAGCACTGATTATTATTAAACTGACATTTTAATACTTCTGATGTCAGTTTCATTCCAAGGATATAAAACACTATAAATAATGTCTATGATTGAATTTTATTTGGAGCAAATCCAGTGAAAGCTTCTGACTCACTCATGTTTCCACAGATCCATGTCTGATCATCGATTTTAGACAGTTCTCCACACAGAGGCACTCCTTTCCTGGAAGATGTTATTTGTAATGATACGAATCCAAAGTATGGCCCTTGAAAGCCAGTGAACCACAGGTCTGGGAAACTGTCAGTTCCTTCCCAGTGTCTGAAGTTTCACTATCAAAAACTATCAATAGATTCCAGTGTAGCATTCTGGCTGTCTCAGGCTGTCCAATGAGAGAGTGCTATTCAAGCCCAATTTATGATGGTCCTGAGATGGTGGCCTTAATGAAGAAAAGAAAATGAATAAATAAACGAAAACTCTCTCGGAGGACTGCCATCTCCAATGAGTCTAAATCCATTGCCTAATGCAAAGCTCACTTAATAACATCTGATCTTTGTTCCCTTTCGTCTACCCGATTTTTTTTCACTCCAATTTGCATTTAAATGACAAATTTAAGACCTGGAGAGTGGCAGTGTTACAGCAAACTGAACCTGGAAAGCTTCAGAGCTGTAGATTCAGCGTGCTGAGAGGGAGGTGCCCCGTAGCGAAGAAAAAGCTCATCCTCTTGGCTGAGGTGGGACCTGCAATTCAGAACGTAGAATGTGCGAGAACAACCCCCATAACTAGAGTATTTCTAGTACAGGGGTCCTCAGACCACAGGCGAAGTTGGCTGTGTCTGTAGATGTTATAGATGGTCAACACTGCAGAGAGGACATTGCTTCTGGTGTCTGGTGGGTAGAGGCCAGGGATGCTGCTGAACATCTCCAGGCGGAGCACAGCCTCCCCGTAACAAAGAATTTCCCATCCCAGAACATCAGTACCACCAAGCGAAAAAACCTCTGTCCTAGTCCAATTCCTGTTTTTAAACATGAGAAATTGAGGCCCAGACACAATAAGGTCTTTGTCCTAATCTTAAAACTCTTTAAGACAAGTGGTTTCTCCACTTTGTTTGATCAGCAAGCATAGTATCAAGACATCAGGAGTGATTGTCTAGCATAATATTACTGAAGAAATGTTTTGAAGTCAGTGAGGTTCGATATTTACTCTCTGTTTAATAGCTGTGTGACAACAGGCAAAAGAAAATCCACCTTGCTAACCCTCTATTTCCTTATCTGTAAAATAGGGTTAGTTCCTCTTTCATAGGTTTTTAATGAAGGTTGTTTGTATAATGTGTAGAAAGGGTAGCACAGTCTCCAGCTCCTGGTAAGCACTTAGTAACTAGAGGTAAATGTTAATAAAATATTAAAATATTATAAACAGTACACATTACTTTTTAAAATAAAATCTACAGTCTCCAGATCTATTGGCGAGTTTGCTTCTGTATTTCCCATGAAGAGCATGCAGGATGCAATCCCTTCCCTAAAAGAGGGGGTTCTCCCCAGAGGAATGTTTCAGGTCAGAAGTTGTAAAGTCAAATTTAGGGAAATTTGAATTTAGGGAAATGTCAAGTCATTCAGGGAAATCCTGAATCGTCGGGTCTTAGCTTTAAAGTCTATAGCAAATGAACTACTTCTAACCTTACCGATTATTTCCTAGGTCAGAATACTTACGGCTGTATCGATTAGGGTAAAACAGAAAGGTGACCATCTGGCATTTCTGACTCACTCCATGGTTTCTTTCGGACCCCCGCAGGAAGGGTTAGGGGGGCCCACAGTGGGCACTGATGGCCCGGTGCTTTCTTTTGTGTGAGCGTCCCGAATAATGCCACTCTGTTTTTTATCAGGAATGCCCCTTTATTCCAACTGTAATTCTTACACTTTTTTTCTTTGAAGATTGGGCATATAAAATCAGCTGAGTATTGTTGGCAGCTCTGGAAAAATCAGTCAGTAGGGGAGGGATCAGCTTTTTCAGCTTCCTTCTGATATAGTGTCCGTAGAGGTGGACCCTGAGAGTCGGGCGACCCAAAGTGGCAGTTGTACTGTGCTCTGCACCCTGAGGTTGGGGGGGGGGTGCGGGGAGTGGCCACTCAGGAGCCCATGTTGCTTCCACAGTTTACTTTCCCATTTTCCCCATCTCTTCTCTGTATGAATATCCTGTAAGTCTTCATTTTAACAAGAGTCCCTGCAGCTCTTAACACAGTTCTGATACTGTTATTCAACTCACACAAAAACTAAAACTCTTGGGGGAAAGTCAAATATTCAAAGTTGCGTAGCACAGTTAAAATTTCTGAGGCTTGAGTTGGGTTTTCCCATCCTCTCCAAGAGTATGACCCACAGTGCTAACAAGTGAAACAAATAACATACAATTAAAAAGCAGATTCCACCTTCGTTATATATTTAGTTCACCTGGTGACCCAGGAGAGTCCAGGACTGGCAAGCAGTGACACTGTCCCAGTTGTCTTCATGGGACACATCTAGTTGTAAAGCACAGGAGATTTTTCAAATAAGCTTCAAACCAACAAGAGGGCTACTGGACAATTCTTTTGCCCGCATGTCTTCTGGAGTACTAAAAAAATCTCTATCCTCATGCTAGAAGGGTCCGTCCTACCATCCCTTACATTCTTCTGTTTGTGTGTGTGTGTGTGTCTGTGTGTGTTTATAGAATTTGCTTTGGATGAACTTTACCCACTTTTCTTATGTCTTCAAGTTTTCAGCTCCCCTTTTTGTTTCACTTAAGCTTTATGTTGTTTCCCTGTTTATTTTTCTGCCAATAACTAAGTAGATACATACTTGAAAATGTAGTTACTCCTGCTTTCCACCACGTTGATTCTTGCATCTCTGAAATTCTCCAAATACAGCTGCCCCCAAACGCCTCCGTGTGGGGGCAATCTGCTTCCTCCTGCATTTAGGGGTGTTGTGAGCCTCTGTGTTGGCTTTATCCATCGTGCCCAATTTAGTGTTATACAAAGCCACTAAGATCTTTTAAATCCATTTATTTCTAGTGCTTAGCATTAGTTTTCTTTTAAGTAATCCATTAAAAAGGTACATCTAATTAGAAGTCCTATTCTCCGTGATGACCGGTTTTTCTGAAGACCACTAGCATTTACCTACGGCCAATTTGCTTGAACGCTCAATCCTCATCCAGTGGCCTCAGTCGACTTAATTGGCACATTTTTCTACTTTGTCTTCCAGATTTTTTATAAAGATATTAAACAAAATGGGACCCAATATTGATCCCTGTGGGACCCAACTGGAAACTTCTCCCCAACTAGACGGACTACCAATTACGATTTCTCTCTGTCTCCGGTTAGATAGCCAGTTTTTAATCCATTTATCTGTATTTCTGTTGGGGCCAATTTGTTTGGCCTTTTCCTTTAAAACAGTGTATGTGCTCTTTGCAGGAAATCTGTAGACTTGTATCCACAAAGACGGGATAAGTTAAAATATTTTTGTGAGACACTAGTGAAGTTTTCCAGGGCTTACTTTTTTTTAAATGCAGCTATGATGAATCTAAGCAACATCATTCCATTCAGTCGTTGCTGTTGTGATAGAAAAGGAAGCCAAGTGGACCATGTCGTTCACCCGCATTGAGAGGATAGAGCATCCTCACAGACTCTAGCATTCCTTATTGGCTCCTATTTCTTTTAGTTAGAGGGTAGGTGGAGAGTTGTGGTTGGCTCAGAACTCCAGAACCTGTTTTTTATCCTAGATTATTCATCTGTGCCTAGGAATGTTATGTTCACATCAAGTCCTTGTTGCTTTATTACTTATTTTACAAATAAGTATTATCTTTTCTGGCTAATACTTTGGGTTTTGTTTCTGAATCCTCGTGTTTACAATTCTTAATCAGCAAATTGTCGTTCGTGCTGGCCTCCCTGTTGGGGGAGGGGGGTGGGAAGGGTTGTCAGCGTTCCAGTTTATCTCACATTAGACTTACCCGACTCCAAGTTTTTAAATTTTCTATTTCTTGGTGAGGTAGTGAATGATATGAAATGCTTATGAATAATTCTTATGAGGACTTGATGCCAGATGAGCTGCCGTTATTGTAGCTTCTGAATCTCATATTCTTCTTTCGTTTTATTGCTCTGACCCCGAATTCCTTGATACCCATTGTTACTGCCTTAGGGTGGGGCAGAGGTACGGTTAACCATTACAACTTTGCTTTGTTGTTCTAAGTTGGGTTTTTTTTTAGCTTCTTTACTTGTTGTATTACGTATAGTTACAGAGTCTGATTAATGCTATCAACTAGATTCCAGGAGATGTTTAAAGCTTTGTTAAATCACTGTTTTCCTCTTAATCCCCTAAATTTCCAGTCACTGCTATATCCGTGCTCTCAGGCTATCTCATTTTTGTTGCTGCTGCTGTTCATGTTTTGAATCTTGGCTATTCTTTTTGAAATTAAAGTAGACTGATTTGATTGGGCAGTATTCTGGGTAGAATGCTAATGATTCAGAAGAAAACATTTGGCAGCTGGAGTTTGGGTTTATGATGAAAATGGTTGAATTTTTTCAAAATCAAAACCAAAGTATACTACATGATGGGCCTGATGACTGGGTAAAGTTACATGAAAATTCAGAAAATCCTCAGATCTTGAGGGTAAAGAAAATTTTCCTCTTTGGTGCATCAGATTGTTCAGTTTATGGCTTGAAAGAGTTAATGATACTCTCTGATGACAGGTTAAAGAGAAGACTCAACGATTTCCATTGAAATACAAATCCTAATGTGTCCTGCTTTTAGACTTTCCTGTGTTGGGCATGTCTTTATTCTACCCCCTGAGTTCTCTTTTAGGTTCATATTTAAAGTATGAAATCAGGACTAGTATTCAGATCTTTGAACGATGAGCTGTTAAACCTGTAACACGCAAAAGCACCGGGATGTATGTGCCAGTCCCCAGAGGCAGTGGGGACCCCTGGGAGGATGGTGCCTTTTTGCATCAGGCTGAACTGGGCTCACATTCGGGCATGTCTTTGATGACCCATATGTTTAACCTTTCCGTTCCCCAAGTTTCACAACTGAAAACTGAAACACGAATGTCTGCCTCACTGAGCTACCGAGAGACTTAAATGAGATAATTAAGGGCCGTAGGTGGTACCAGGCAAAGAGCTCTCAGCAAACAGTCGCTCTTCCTCTGCGGGTGGGAGCAGGGAATGTGTGTGTGTCTCAGGGTTGTGTTTTGTTTTTTAGCTCTATTACTGTTTTTCTGATTATAAAACCAATTCACAAGCGGTCTTATTTTTAAAGCACAAAAAGCAATGAAAACTACCCAAACCCCCACACCCTGATATAATCATTGTTAACACTGCCTTCTATGTCCAATTAGGAACATACTTGTACATAAATGATTTTGGTCTGCTATTGGGTATACTGCTATTTTCTACTTACCATTTTATATAAGATACATCATTTCTAATGGCTACAAGATGTTTTATTGAAATTATGTACCATGATCCATGTAACGGGCACCTGATGGTAGATATTTGCATTGCTTCTAAGAGTTCTTCATGATAAACAAGTATAAAATAAGCATCCCATTGCTGACATGTGCATACACTGTTGACTCCTAATCTATTTCTTAGAATGGAATTCCTGACTCAAAAAGCAGATGCCTCTAAGACAGTGATACATACTGCAAAGCTGTTCCCTGGAAACTCTGCTGGAGCTTACACACCTACTCACACCAGATGAGAGACACGGCAGTGCACGCACACTAACACACACACACACACACACACACATCACGGAGCCCTTAAAGTGACACAGAGAAAACTGATATCTAACTGTCCAGTTGTCACATTATTAGAGAAGTGGAGTCGGACATATCCAGCAAAACCGGTGCAATTTTTCTTCTCTCTGTACGAAAGGCACACAGGCTAAAACAGCAATTGAACAAAACAAAAACAGCATCCAGCTCAAACCGAACCTCTGCAGAGGAAGAGATGCGTAAGCAGAGGCAATACCGGTACAAGCAGAACCCAGAGGAATCTACTCAGGCTATACCTGAGCGAATGGGGAGACATTAGGAAAAGGTCCACATCAAAATGAAGCATCTAAGCAAAGAAAGAGCATAGCAACTGTGCAGGGAAACTACCAATGAGTCCATTTCTCTCCACCCACCCACCCCACTTCCTCCCTCTGCCCCTCCCCCTTCCTCCCTCCCTCCCTTCCTCCCTCCCTCTTGCTCACTCTGGACAGAAAGAGAGAAACTTAGCATGCAAAAGACAGATAATGACTTTTATTGGGAAAAAATGTACTTTATGATAAATTAAAATTTTTCATAACAAAGGGTTTTTTCTTGTTCTTTACCAAAAATTGGAAGAGAATATGAAACAAAATGTCAAGGGCAAGATGATAAACAAGATGGTATTAATAAGGCAAAAATGAAAGCAAAGCAAACACAGTCAATGCCCAGGCAGGTGCACTGTCCTAAACATGCAGAACCATAAAGCTAATGAAGTATAGAGTGGAAAAAAGTGGAATACAAAAAACTCAGCCATGGACCCTTCACCAGTGGGGCTACGTTCTGAGAAATGCATGGCGGGTGATTTGTCGTCCTGCAAATGCGGTAGAGCGCACTCACACAAACCTAGGCCAGAGCCTGCTGCACCCCGGAACTTTTGCTCCCGGGCTACAAGCCTGCANCCCACCCCACTTCCTCCCTCTGCCCCTCCCCCTTCCTCCCTCCCTCCCTCCCTTCCTCCCTCCCTCTTGCTCACTCTGGACAGAAAGAGAGAAACTTAGCATGCAAAAGACAGATAATGACTTTTATTGGGAAAAAATGTACTTTATGATAAATTAAAATTTTTCATAACAAAGGGTTTTTTCCTTGTTCTTTACCAAAAATTGGAAGAGAATATGAAACAAAATGTCAAGGGCAAGATGATAAACAAGATGGTATTAATAAGGCAAAAATGAAAGCAAAGCCATCTTTATAGAAACTACTAACAAATCTAAGATAGTAAGAAGGGGAATCAGTATGGCAAAACACAAAGTTCAGCCTGTATATAACTATGCCAAATGTGGAAGAAAAGAGATGCAGAGATAAGAGGAAACACTTAGAGCAAACACAGTCAATGCCCAGGCAGGTGCACTGTCCTAAACATGCAGAACCATAATGCTAATGAAGTATAGAGTGGAAAAAAGTGGAATGCAAAAAACTCAGCCATGGACCCTTCATCAGTGGGGCTACGTTCTGAGAAATGCATGGCGGGTGATTTGTCGTCCTGCAAATGCGGTAGAGCGCACTCACACAAACCTAGGCCAGAGCCTGCTGCACCCTGGAACTTTTGCTCCCGGGCTACAAGCCTGCATGGCCTGTTGTGGTACAAAAAGCAAAGCAAGATTAAATCAAGCACAAGAGAAAATGATGCAGTCAAGAGATGCAGTGAACAGGAGCTGTATGGGCCTGCTGCCGGCGTAACACAGCAGACTGTTTTGCATCTCACTTTTTTTAATAAGTAGAAAGAGCATACTGTAAAACAATGATAAAAAGTATAGTGTAGTAAATACACAAACCAGTAACGTGGGCATTTATTATCACTATCAACTCTTAGATATGCATAATTATGTGTGCAATAATTGTATAACATGCCAGTGCAGTAGGTTCGCTCACTCCGGCATCACCACAAACACGTGTTGAGTAACATGTTGCCCTAAGACACTGGAATGGCCCTGTCTCTGAGCAATAGGAATTTTTTCAACTCTGTTATAATTTTTGGCAGTGATTTGAATCCATTTTTTAATCTCATGGCACGCATAAACTAATTGCTAAAATTCTGTGGCACACCAAAAGTCTATTTTTTGCTGATCTGACAAATATAGGTACAATTTTGATACATTCACACCAGATGACTATTGTTGTGTCGGCTGTTGTCATTTTTTTTTTATTTGACAATCTAAGGGGAAACAGTCAGGTATTGCCCATGCGTAAAAGTCTCGCAGCACACCGATAGAAAACCACTGGTCTATGGGATTATAGTATGTGGTCCATTGTGGACTGAAAAATCATTTTGTGGCCTGTGCCTGTATTTAAACCTGACATCAATAACTAATTATAATAATTACACTAGTAAATAATTCTTGAATGCCTCCCCTGAGCTTAGGTGGTTTACGTATATTATAAGTCCCTATTACTGCCCTATATTATTATAATTTTACAGGTGATTAACTGACACCCAGAGAGTGTAATTAACTTAAGGTTAGACAACTAAAAATGGTTGAACAGAAAATACAACTAGAGGCTACAGACACTCTTAACTACTATGCTATGCTACATATTATATATTTATACATATCTGTCATGAAATTAATCAGTAGGCCAAAAGGATACACTGGGTTCCAAAGTAAAAGTTAAACAGTCTCATTCTCTCCTTATTCTATCATCTGAAAGCACTGACCTTCCACTCAGAAAAAGTGAATGACCTATAAGGAAGAGAAAAGAAAGATACATCTCACACTGCTCCTTGACAAATTAAATTTTATAAGAGTGGAAAATGTGGCAGGGTTCTGGAGGCAAGAAAATATAACCTAAGAATATTGTTGTTACTGCAGAAAGGCAGTCTGTCCACAACATGCAAGACCTTATAGAACATAGCATCTATGAGTTTCTACTTAAAAAAATAAAACAAATAGCTTAAATTTAAAAGCCCCCAGCTTTGGATAGTGTGGCTCGGTAGGTTGAGTGCCAGCCTGCAGACCAATGGGTCACCAGTTCGATTCCCAGTCGGGGCACGTTCCTGGGTTGCAGGCTGGGGTCCCAGTGCCCACAAGAGGCAAGCACACATCGATGTTTGTCTCCCTCTTTTTCTCCCTCCCTTCCTCTCTCTAAAGATAGATAGATAAAGTCTTAAAAAAAAAAAAACCTAGCCCCTAACAATAGGTAGTCACGGTGAGAAACTAGACTAGGAGAAGGCAGTCTGCCTTCATTTGCAACTAAAGGCAGCGTGTATGACTAAAGCCATACAATTCCAAAAGTTAAAGTTATAGAATAAAAGGTATTCTAGATGAAATATTTCTAAAAACTACATAGTAAACATATGTAAAAAAATCAGGATGGATGTTGTAGAGAAGGGAGAAAGTGTTTTCTAATTTATAACAAGGACTTAATATTTACCCTTTTATTTTTAGAGTGTATGAATCTAAAAGTTGAAGGTTAGAGACACGTTTCAAATTAACATAGGTGACGACTACACAGTGTTTCCCAGCAGGTCTCCCATGGACCGCCCGCATCAGGGTCTCAGTCAGTTCCACCTGAGACCTTAGAGACCAGACCTTTACTGGGAATGCCGAGGGGCTAACAGTATATAAACAGTAACAGAAAATACAAAGGAGGGGAAGAAAAAAGCCCTTTACAAAGAATAAGTTTTAATGAAAGGAAACTTTGTGTTTTTTAAGAGAACATTTCTAAAGAATCAATTCTTTAGAAATTATTCTGTCAAGTTAATGTAATCTCATTGGATTACCAATGAGCTTCATTTGGGGTTTTGTTTCCTTAGTGCTTAGTTTAGAAATTTGACATAGTAATCCTAAAGTTCATTTGACAGAAAATATATGAGGGATGAAAAAGTTGATAGAGATCTGTCTGAAGTTTTGCTGAATTAAAAAATCACAGTGATTAATGCAACATTGCACCAGACCAGAGCTCTCTAGGGAGAATAGAAATTGACTTAGAAGCAGAATAGAATTAAGTTCTTGGTAAAAGTTTATCTCATATCATATGAATTATTTAACAAGCAATGGTGAGCAACTGATGTCCCCTTGGGACTGTTGAGATGTAGGGCCACATGGCGGGCTCTTCAGAGCAGAGTCTACAGAAATCAAAGATCTGTGTATTTCAGAAGATCCATAATAAGCAAAAAAAATCACATATAAATATTGTCATAAACATCAGTTACATGAAACCAAACAGAAAATTCGGAACTCAGAAAAAAATGAGAATGTATTTAACCTTAACAAAAGGCTTAATTTCTGTATTTTCCTTTCTTACCCTTATCCGGTAAAACTTTTCTTTCCACAGTGAGCCTAATTTTCTTGGCCTCCTTTTTAGTTACATTTTTGAGCACATGGTGTTTTTTTTTTAATATTAGGAAAATATAAGAAAGTAAAGGCCACGTAAATCCCCATTTTCCTGAAGAGAAAAGGCACCAATAATGTCTGGCCATTTTTCCCTCTATCCATTGCATCTATTTATGCTTCTGTACCAACAGATCGCCTCTCACTTCCTTTCAGCAGTATTACTGCTTGCGCTTCGCCACTTATAATGGTGGTAATGTCACCTTTACTTGTATTTCTCACATTTTTAAAGAATTGAGTATTTTTTCCGTATATTTATATGCTATTGGAATAGGCTTCCCTGTGAAATGCCTATTCTTATTTTTAGCCATTTGTGTGTGTATGTGTGTGTGTGTGGTTTCAGGAGCCTATAAGTGTAACAGAGATATTAACCACTTTATTAGCA
Organism: Sturnira hondurensis; assembly: GCF_014824575.4. NCBI lineage: Eukaryota > Metazoa > Chordata > Mammalia > Chiroptera > Phyllostomidae > Sturnira > Sturnira hondurensis. Next base: position 2,577,997 of record NW_028072653.1, on the reverse strand, counting down.
TGTGTGTTGCAGATACTTTTCTAAGCTCTTGTTCATGCTGTATAAGTTTTTAATTTTCAGATTGTCTAGTTATTTGTACTTCTGTAATTTGTATTTTCTGCAATGAATAAAAACGCCTCTTGAAACTCTAAGATAAGCTTCTAAATTTTTAGAAGTCATACAGTCTTCTAAATTTTTCTGAAATTTTTTCTTTTTATACCTTATTTATTGTTTTATTTTGCATGTAATCCATCTTGAAACACCAGCATGTTGGTTCAAGATGTTGGTCAACTTCACATTTTTCTAAAGCCAATAGCACAAGCACTGTCGTTTACTATTTTTTTGTTTTTTATTTTTATTTAATCTTTATTGTATTGTTTTTACATTACCTTTTAGTCCTCTCACACCCGCCTCCCCTCAGCAATCGCCACACTGTTGTCCAGTCCATGGTCCAAGCACCATTTTCTCAAACTTGTTTCCCCAGTGGTTGCATTTGGAGAATAGGATAGTAGGATGGGATACTTCTGTTTCTCACTTCATGTCTTTCTGTAGTGTGCGAACTGCTCACATGAATGCATATTGTTAAGATTTGCGAAAGTGTGGATATAGGTACATATCCTCCCCTGGTTTTTCCAGTGTGACCTCTCTCTCTCTCTCTCTCTCTCTCTCTCTCTGTCTCTCTACGTTTCTTTCTCTCTCTGTTTCTCTCTCTCTCTCTCTCTCTCTCTCTATCCCCCCCAACACACACACACACACACACACACACACAGAGGCACACACTAACTAAATCTCACTATACTTCCCACACTCATACTCAAACTCATACAAACCACACACAAACACATCTTATTTTTCCCAGTTCTTTATATATCACTTGAATAGAATAACCCAAGATAATTACTTAAAAATAGCTAATGCTCATTTCTAATAATTATTGCTTGTATTATGTTCTAATATGGTATGATATGATATATTTTATATAATATAAAATGATAAAATATCATATATAAGATAATATATTCTGTGGCTGTCAGCAAGAAGGGGAGGGGGCAGCCAGGGGGAGGGAGAGAGGCAATGACCTGGGCTGAACAACAACCGCCCTGCCCGGGCAGTGGTCAAGCCCCTGCTGTTCTGCTCTCTCACTGACGTGGTCACCAAAGAGTCAAGAATCCGGTGATGCAGTGAGACAGAGACCTCGTATTTCCGAGCTCGGATGTACCTATAGCAACACTGTTCTCTCTGTAGATACAGGTCCCCATGGAAAAAATAGCTTTTTAACTCAGAGCAGGAGAAAAGATTCGAGTCTCAACTCTGACCCTTTATAAGCCATATTTTTAATATCGGACAACTCAACCTGTCTTATAAAATAAGGATGTGATCTCCAAAATGTCACCCCCTCAGAAACCATAGCCCCAGAATATTTATTGCTTCTTCCTTCCTGAAATTTGTTAGTCCCGTGAGTTCATATCTATTAAAACTACTATCATTTATTGCTGCTATGAGCAATTGCTTATTAATTTAAAATTTACACATGCATTTGTAAACCACAGGGCATGTAGATAGATCATATCATATATCATGTATCATATATGTATCATATATATATCACCCTCCAGTTAAAAACCATTTTAACAAGTTTTTCCTTGGAAAATATGAAAAAGTCTACAACCAGAAATATGATCAAATAATTTTCTGTATAGGGACAACTAAAAGTACTTTGGGCCCAGTTTTTATTCTAAAAATGGCCCATCCCAGAAGATAAACTTCTTACACTGGCTGTATGAGAAGAGAAAGTAAGTGGTGAACTGTAAGGTGATAAGCAGTCAATAACCAAGCCGGCAGGCCCATTAGATTATGATAATACTGGGCCCTGGTGTAGGAAAACTTACAGTTTTCCATTGTGTTTCCGTGGTTCCTCATTTAATTATCTCAAGTCACCAGGTGCCAGAGGGTAGTGCTGGGGAGAGGGGACTTCCTCCCGTTCACCCTCTTTAGTCCCCTGGCTGGGCTAACAATACACTGCACTGCAGACTAGATGACAGGAGAGGAACAATTTAATAGGCGCACAATAATAGGGGCATTCACAATAAGACCATCAGTTCATAAAAGGAGACTCAAAGAAAGGACAGAACCAGGCACCATTGTATTCCTTCGAGACAAAGAAACAATGTGCTTCTGAAGAGGCTGACGGGACAGGAAGTTGGTACTCATTAAAAAAGGGATACAAAGCAAGGTTTGGGTATCCGGTTAGTGACGAACCTAAACAGAGCCCGGGCTTTGGTCATACATTAGTGAAGGTGCTCCAAGGCTGGTTGATACGAGTTTTTCTAACCAGGCTTCTGTTAACTCTGGTGCCAAGTTGTCTCTCAGGCCTCAGGATCCACAAGGCCCTTGTCCTGTGGGAGGCTGATCTCCTGCTTTTAATGGGAGAGAGAGGTCAGGGTTTTCTTCTTGCACAGGCTGTTTCTTAAGCAACTTTAATTCAAAGTAATCAATGTGCCAATACATGTGTTTTGGGCAGCCTGGCTTAGGCCCCGACAGTAGCTATAATCCCCATTTTATAGAGGAGGAAATGGAACCAGCATCCTCGAAGTCGTGAGTGACGCCCATTCCCCGGACCAAGCCCTGGACGCTGCCACATGCCCTAGTCCGCTGCATGGCCGGGTCCTCCGTGAGCCCCTGTGACTCAGGGAGCTCGCCGCCTCTGCTCTGGCGAGAAGGCAGAAACCTCCTCTGACTCATTTTCCTAGAGTGAGGATCACCACCAAGGAATTGCAGTTCGAGAGTATATTTATTCTGTCAGAACACCCAGCCCACCACGAAACAACACTTAACAGGCAGCAGAGAAGGCTATGTCTCACTCTGGGTTTTCAAGGCACACAGCAGCCCTCCCTGTCTGTGGCTGCTCCCTCCCATCCCAGCCCTTGAACCCCACCCCACCAGCCCCACTGCCTCGCTGTCCGGGCAGTGCTGGCGGTCAGTCCGCGCGGTCGTGGGGCACTAACATCCTCTTCTAGGAAAGACGAGCACTAGTTTTCAATGTTAAGACAAAGATTCGCCTCTGAGCTTTTCTGAAGTTAGTGTCATACTTACATATACTATAAACATTTCATTTGTTTCCTTCTTCGGAAATACCTTTCAGTAAGTTGATGGTGGATTTTGCAGTTGATAAAATCAAAGCGTCTAGGAAATTTAGTGACTGGCCTAGAATGTCATGAATACAGTGATCACTGAGAAAACTCTGCAAAGACTCTGAACTGTTGGAAAGTGCACAGAAAACTGCGTGTTCCTTGGGAAGCTTTGGAAATCAAAGGCTGGCATTAAATTTTTATCCACCGTCTTTCCATTAATATTAAATTATTTTGTAAAACAAGAAGAACAGTACTTCCAGCAACCTTGTGTTCCTGGAGCCATGAGGAAATTTTCATGGCCTCGGCTGAGAAGAGGTTTGAGAGACTGCTCGATGCTTGTCTCAGTTTGGCAGGGCGCGCCCAGGGAGGACGGACCTGACACAATTTTGAAATCTCCTTCAGCAGTGAACAGCCTGTCTCTTTGCCTCTCAACACTTCTAGCTTCTGCTGCAGAGAATTTCTGGAAGTTGGACTGGCCTCAAGGGCACCATGGCAGGCTTCCCCCCCCGGGGGACATCTGCCATGACTGCCCCGGGGAGTGGGCATCTCTGAGTCAGACCTGCCTGCCAACCCCGGGTGCCACCCTGGGAGGGCGCATGCCATACAGACTCCTCAGCAGTGACTACCGCTTCACAGAGCTCGGCAGACGTCCTCAGCCCACATCAGCTGTTTCAGTTCATCAGTTGAGACTGTGGGGCCCCGGAAGCCAAAGATTCAGGCGTCGTTCCTGTGAGAGTCTTTCAGGCACACTTTGTCCCACTGCGGGATAACGTTGGACTTTTCTCACAAGGGATGCAGATTGGGAAGGAGCATCACCAATGTGCTGATCGCTAAGCAAGTATTTGTCAAATCCCTGCTCCTGGAGAACAGCACAGTGGTGAAAGGCACGGGCAGACCTAGCTTAATCAATGCTATTCAATTCTGGATTTGAGACAACCCTGAGTTCAAGCCCGGTGACTGTCACTTGTCGGCTATGTGGACATGGGGAAGCTCTCTGAGCCTCAGTTTCCTCCTTTGTAAAATGGGGCTCACAGCCCCACCCTCCCAGACTGTTGGAGGATTGCAGGAGGCAGTACCAGGGAAAAACGTGTCAAGTAGTAAACATCAGGTAAATGGTAACCCTGAAGTTGATGTCTGCCGTGGAAGGGAGTGCAAGCCAGAACTCCGACTTTTCCTACTCGGATTTGTTTGTAAATTCAGAAGCACTGTCTCCCTCGGTCCGAATAGTCTGCTGCCCCTGTAATATTCTTTTAAAGAGTGTTAGGAAATCAGAACGAACAGTATATGGGACAGTTGATACATGCTACCAAGTTTCAGACCAAGGAGATGTTACCTTCAGACGCCTGTTTGGGAAGAGCTTCCGGGAACAAAAGTACATTCCATCTCAAAAACAAATAAAAGCAAAGGAGCCATTCTGCCCAGCCAGGATGTACATGGCTATGATAGAACAATAGTATTTTAACCCTTGAAAGAACATTAAAGGGTCCTCTCATTTTGTAAATAAAGAAACTGACACCCAGAGAGAGGGAGGGACTAGTCCAGGGACACTCGGCAGTTCCAGGGCATCGCCTGCCCACTGTGTAGCATGGCCTTTCATTCCTTGATCTGATAATACGTGATGATTTGACCTGCATCCTTCCTCAGTCCCTTCCATCACTCCAACAAAGCTCTCTGAGAATTGTTCCCCACCATGCAGCACCCATGACAGCAATCTGCAGGGGGCCCCCTCCAGGCCACAGTGTCAGGGTCACGAGCATGCCCAGAGCGGCAGAGCCCCAGCCAGCCCCAGGTTTATTGATTCAGAAATCCTGATGACCCAAGAATTGAAATGTTAGCAAATTTCCCCAATGGTTCTGATGCTCACCAAAAGGATGAAGCTTGCTGCTTTACCAGGCACTCACCGTCCTCTGAAATCTTCCCGTTGGCCCAAGCCGAGACCCAGAGGGAAGGAACACACTCAGTCACCCAGCAAGTAAACGGCAAACCTGGGATGGAAACTCGGGTCTTCTCTTTTTTTGAGAGAGAGAGAGAAATTTCAATGTTGTACACAGAATCTGGCTAATACAGTATTTTAGTCTTCAAAGCATCAGATTGGCAGCTGAGCCTGTGGTTCCCTCCTACTTCCCTAAATGTATCATTTTCTTCTTTTCCTCCCTCAGCCTGCGGCTGATACTTCGTAAGGCACGGCCCCTTTCACTTTGTGCCCTTCCCTGCAGATCTCAGGGCTGAGGGTCACTCGGTGTCCAGACGGAACCGGACAGATGTTTGACGAGGCCGTGCTGGATTCACAGAAGCTCTCCTAACGAGAGCTGGGCTGTGAGGGTGGGTGGCGCATTTGGCATATTCCCACTCGGGTAATTCGCCGTGTCATTGGCTAAGTGCACAGAAGCCACCAGACCACAGCTGCACCAGGGATCGCTGGCTGCCGTGGGTACATTGGTCTCCCTCCAGCTCGCTCTCCCTGAGGGGTTGGCTGGCGCCCTGGTTGTGGGTAATTCAGCCTTGCAAAAGGAGAGCCCAGAAAATTACCCATTGACTCCTCCACCCCTTTACTGTAGAGAGGATGAAGTCCGTCTTTAGCACACTTGGAGAGCTACCAGGGTACATAGAAAACGCCTTAAAAAAATAGTTACAGTCATTGATTTTTAGAACTTTAAAGGATCTAAGAGATCATTCAGATCAGTGCTTCTCGGTCTTTAACGTGCAGGTCCTCCTTCTGTGGGTCTGCTCTCCTAACAGACTTCCTGGGATTGCCAAGGCTGCTGATCTGCAGGCCACACTGAATTGCAAGGGGGTCACCCAGGACACATAAACGACTGGCACCCAGAATACCAGCCCTGATTGGCTAGTGGTTGCCTTGACAACTGTACTGAGCTTTCTGCAGTTGACTGGACCTAGGGTCTCAGTTCATGGAGCCTATCACAGGCTTAGAAAGGGGAGACTTCACCTCCAACTAGTCTCTGTTCTTTTTGTTTTTAATCAACATTTTCTTTTACTTTCTACAACTTTTTTGAGTCCCTTGGTCTTTTGGGTGTGTTGTTTTTTTTTTTTGTTTTGAATTATCACTGGCATAATGTTAGTTTCAGGTGTATGATGTAATGATGTGATATTACTATATATTACAAAATGATCGCGATAAATCCAGTTAACATGCATCACTGCCCCAAGTTCAGTTTTTTTCTTGCGATGTTTCATTTTTATGTGCAGAAACTGAAACCCAGAAATATCAGCAATTTGCTCAGGATTATGTAAGCCAGATAGTGGCAAGCTGGGACTAACCAAAGCTGCAATATAAACCTAGATTTCTCCCTCTGAGTTGCGAGTTTGAATCACAGATTGCATGTGAGGCTGTTTTAAACTCTCTTTCTTCCATTCTGTAATTGGCAGAAGCAGCCCCAGAGTCTAATTTGGGTGCAAGAAGCCAGGGCGCTCAGCCTAGGTCAGTCAGCCTGTGGGAAACTGGGCCGCTCTGGGGAGAGACTTTCTCTGGGCCTTAGTTTTGTTGTCCATGAGATGAGAAAGTGTGTGTCTTGTCTTTCACATGCACTCTGGTGCCGTCAAGGCGATGAGAGAAAGGACATGAAAGCCATTTGGTGAATCATACCTGGCTTAAATAAATGGAAGACATTATTAGAACTGTTGCAAGCTAATATTACCTTTTCCACAAGATCATTAATCTTGAAAAGTTATATATTTTTATAATTACAATTATAAATTAAACATGACTTTATCTTTGTCCTAGGTCGAATTTTATCTGAAGCAATTAAAAATTGCTATTTCAGATTGGTAATGAGGGCTTTCTGACTTCCCACCCACCTTTAGTATACTTGGCCTACCCAAAGCGTACACAGACGTGTGGGCAGGGGAGGGGAGATGAAGCTGTCTCCAGCGAGCCAGACGTGGTGGTGGGCTCCTTAAATAACTTGTCTCAGTCTTAAAAGAAATCTCTATATAATGTTGCTTCCCTTTAAAGAAGAGGAGGTGATGTAACTTCATTTTAAAGGTGAGGAAACTGAGGCTCAGCCGAGCTAAGGGGCCCGCCCCAGGTCACAGAGCTAATCCATAAAGAAGCTAGAATCGAAACTGATTCCAAAACCTCTGTCTTCAAGACTTAATTAACTATGTAGATGTTCTCATCGCCACTGGAATTTAAAATGCTGCTTTACAAAGATTATCTCTAAAATGTAATTTCATATTATCATATTGTCTTAATGAAACTTTATAGATACATTTCATTTGGAGAGAGACATGTTTCCCATAAATAAGTGAAGCAAGACAGAAATCTGAAAACCTGGTTTTGCCGATAGCTGCAAACTCTCCATTTTTAAACTGTAACGCGTCCTGTTGGCAAATAACAGAATGGGACATTTTGAGTTATGTCTTGCCTCTGCCTACTGTGGGGGTAAAGAACCAAGCAAGGCCCCTGAAGGAAGCTCCGGGAAGAAACATTATTCACAGTGTCATTTCCTAGGCATGTGAATGATGAGGTCTCAGCTTTGGATACTTTCCTGGGAGACTGAAACCAGACAATTCCCACAGCCCAGAATCCGTAGGAGGCGCCCTGCCACACGGCTGTAGCAAAGAGAATCCCAGCTGCACAGACCCACTCGAGTTTCCCAGAGAGTGGTCGATCCACTGCCGTGCATCCCCTCTGCGACCACTTGCACAGCAGTCTAAGGTGGGCACTGCTGTGTCCCCCCAGACCTGTCCTGACCGTGGTGCAGCACGAGTCCAGTCCCTTTACCTGCTTACTTCTGCAATAATAAAGTTTCTCTGGGAAAACTGAGGCTCAGAAGGTTTAATGTCTTGCTTGAGATCCCAAAACTTAGTGACCTTGCCTCTAACCCCATCTGCTTTTCACCCAGCTTCACGGAGCCCACTCTCAGCCCGAAAGAAGGAATGTGTACTGGTGTACCCTGTGAATTCCTACAGTGGAGAGGTTAAGACTTTACGTATTGTGATAGCCTGTTTTAAAAGCTAACCTCTTTCTTCATGAACAGGCTCTTCCTAAAATGCTGATGTGTTCTATGTATTAATAGCTAGGCCTATGGTGGTGGCAACTGTACTGAACATGTACAGACTTTTTTCCTTGTTCATATTCCGTAACCAATATATGGCACAGCGACTGTTTACACAGTATTAGGTATTGTAAGTAGTGCAGGGATCATTTAAAGCACACGGGAGGATGTGCATAGATTACATGCAAATACTACATACACCATGGCATAGAAGGGACTTGAGCGTGCACGCATTTTGGCTCCTAGAACCAATTCTCCTTGGATACAAAGGGACAACTGCTTTTAAGCTTGTACCCCCTGTATACAATAAAGGTAAAATAACCGATGTTAGGGGCAGTGTTACTCTAACAAATACAAATGGCCGATAATTACAACAAAAGGATTTGTAAGCTCCAGACAGTTTCTTACTACGACGTTGCTGCTCCTGCGTGGTAGGCCCCCTCCTTTTGAAGAGCACCAAGGGTTTGTAACATCTGCTTTGTCAGATCATTGGGAGCAGAAGAAGCCCCATTCATCCTTCCTTACACATGTTGCATCTTTCAGACCTCAGTTCAAAAGTTCCTCCCATCAGGGAGTGTCCGTGATTCTACTTCTCCACGTGGGGTCCCTTGATAGATGTTCTCATATCTACGTGGACACTTTCCTCACTGCCCCTGTTTTCATTTGTAACTATGTATTATTTATTTTTTTAATATTTTATTTATTTACTTTTAGAGAAAGGGGAAGGGAAGGAGAAAAAGTGGGAGAGAAACATCAATGTGCGGTTACCTCTCATGTGTCCCCGAGTGGGGACCTGGCCAGCAACCCAAGCATGTGCCCTGACTGGGAACCGAACCAGCGACCCCTTGCTTCACAGGTCCGTGCTCAATCCACTGAGCTACACCAGCCAGGGCACTATGTATTATTTCTATAGGTGTTTGTTTAAGGGATAGCTTCCCTTTAGGATGTCATCTCTGTGAGAGCAATGAGCATGTGTGATGGGGACTCAAGAAGTACCTGTTGAGTGAGCAGCTAATATTGTACCATTAGTCAATATTTAGTGGACATGCTACTGTATTTTTTGCATATTTTCATTCTGTGGTTGGTTAAATCTGTAGGTGCGGAACCTGCAGGTATGGAACGCTGACGATTTGCACTTCATTATTTTGACTGTATCATTTTTTACTATTACTGCCGATTCATTTTTCATCAGTGCATTTTTTTAGGCACAGCCACTAGACCCAGTGCTGGTTAGCACTAAACCTGTGTGTGAACCCCCACTCACAGGACCCAGTGGTCAGCGTGAGTCCATGTGCCTCCCCGGCCAGCCCACCTGTCTTCTGGAGGTCCCGTGCAGCATCACCCTCTCGCCCCCTGCCAGTCAGCAACCACCCTAGACTCCGAATCCGTGCAAGGAAAGGCTGTTGGCTGCGTTCCCTGCCTCTCTGTGGAGTTCAATGTGCTGCTTCCTTCTGCTGCCCCCGTGTGTCACGTTCCTGGGAGTCCTGCCCACGTGGTCGGCATTCGGTCGGCTTTCTGGCTTCTTAGTCAAATTAAATGAAAAGCAATAGGAGGCAGTAGGCAAGGTTTTGTGGATGGAGTGTGTCTCTGGTGCATGAGGGGGTCTGATGATGGTCTAGATCAGACTGTCATCAGGGGTTTTTAGAAGTCAGTGGGCTGAGAAATTCTCTTTTGGATTCAGTGCCTTCCAGAATTGTCAGGTTTTTATTTTTTATTTTTTTCAATTTCAATGTAAGCATGGTTTTTTATTGTTGTTCAGGTGCAGTTGTCTCCATTTCCCCCCCTCCCCCACCGCTCCCTTGGTTTTGTCCATGTGTCCTTTATAGATGTTCCTGAAAACCCTTCCCCCTCCCCCCCCCCATTATCCCATCCCACCGCCCCTCTGGTTCCTGCCAGTTTGTTCTTAATTTCAATGTCTCTTGTTAAGATGCGTTAAAATGTGAGTACCTTGCCTAAAGAGGGCAAAAACCAAACCTTGGCCTCTTTGCTTTTAGCCAAAAGCGAGAAGCAAATTGCAATTCCCTCAGACCCAGAACTGAGGTGATGGGTGGTACTGTGTGTTCAAACCCATTGTCATTAGCTTAGACAACATTATGAACTTAGACAACAAACCTGGGGGCACTTTCAAAACCCAGGACCAAGAGGAAATCGTGAGTCCCTTAATGACCTGGGAGGATGTATATGACAACCTTTAAGTCAGGCAGGGCCATTAAGTCTTGAAATTTGACATAATGAACTACCACATGCATTGCTCACTATTCTGGGCCTCAGAAGATTATGGAGAGGAGGGGGCGTGGCTGGAAAAGCACCCCTTTCCAGGGGTGGCTCTTATCCGTGTGCACTGTCGTCACCCTCGACAATCCTGTGAGTCCTGGGAGCTAGCTGTAGCTCGTCTCCTGCTAACAGTTACCCATTCTCCCCCTCCCACCACCCCGGCACGTTGGAAGCACTTGACAGGAATGTCTCCAGCTTTGAGGAAAGAAACCAAAACAAATGTCCTCTGTGGTATTATTTAAAAAGGGATTCAAAGATGGAGAATTTCTAAGTACATGGTATGCCTCAAAATCTTTATCAAGTCGTTGTCCATAATGCTTTGCAGTGTGTGAACTCGCAAATGAAAAGATTGGATCAATCATCGCTCTCTAGTTCAGGACTTGAGTCAATAATTCAGATGAAAACTGAATCACAATAAACCTGATGGCAGTTGAGCTCCCAGGTATTGAACTGCCTTTGAGTTTCCAGAATCGGGTACATTCTCCTATCTGTCTCTCTGAGGTTTGCCGGAATAGGACTTTGGGCTTAGGTAAACTCCTTGCAAGACGGGCTCCATTCCACACATCCTGAGGACCTGTCATAATTTACAGTAAGTCCCTCTTTTGGATGAAAGACATGTCCATAAGATGTATAGGAGCCGTGTATAATACACACTTTTTTACCCAAATTTTTGAGAGAAAAATAAGGATATATGTTATATATGAGTAGTGCTAATTCTCATGTATAACACGAATTATGCATGGGAAATAGTGCTAAAATATGGGTGCCCATTATATATGGCAGAATACGGTAGTTTCCTTTGGGTTTGTTTTTTTTTTCATGGGGATTTCAGTAGGATCCTCTTAGGGTTTTCCCATGCAACTAAAATGACTCCTGACTTTGAACTTTATTTGAAAGTACTAACAAAAAAGGGGGAGGAGGGGACTACTAGCTTGTAATTTTATTAAGAGATGGAAACCAGAATTCTCTTGACCTTCTAAAAGAAATGAGTCAATTGGGCATGTATTTCAGTCATTATACTTTTTATTATTAGATAGAGCAATTTGAATGTACTCTTCTTTCTCCTAAATTCAACCTTCCTCCTTGGATCTCAATCCGCGTATTACTTTTAAAACATCAGTGATCTGTAGTTCTATGAGGGTATTATTCTTAATGAATTCCACATACACGAGCACAAACATAGAAAGAAACCATTTTCTAAGAGAAATGAATTTGATTCTGTGAGTATAAGAGAAATGGAGAAGATTAAGCCATGGGCACAGAGAGAGCCCGCGGAGTGTGCCACAGCAAAGCCCACGAGGTTGGGAAAGCAATTCCAGTACCAGATCAGGGTCACAGTTTTCAAGGAAGCTGCAAGACCACAACATTGTTGCCTAGCGAACTGTCCTTATCCATAATTCCTGTGGTATTCCACACCTTTTTAACTGAAAAGCGGACCTTTTCTAAATGAAATCTTAAAAGAAATTTAATGCAGCAGGCTGGATGCTTATTATATCTGTGAGATTTGGGCCTCTATGAGTAGTGCTGTCGAAGTTGCATTTGAATGTCCTTCAGTCAGGCCTGTATCTTTTCATCCATCTCACTACTTCCCACTGTGTCTCCATAGCCCGAATGGATCGTGTGATCCTGTAACCCTCTCAGTATGTGAGTGGGTTTTATTTTGAATACTACTTGGTACCCACTGTAGTGGTCAGCATTGGGGAAACAGCGTCAGGGCATAGTCCCTGCCCACACATCTGCCATCTTAAGGAAACCAAGGGTTCGGGGAGGCCCTAGCGAGAGGACATAAGCTGGTGAAGGGAGTTAGTCCAAACCTCCCTGAATCCACCTAGATTTTCTAGAGGAAAGGCGCCCAGGCTCAGAGTAAGCCAGGATTAGAACCGGCTCCCATCTCTGGAGCCAGTGATCCTTCCACTCTGCTTGTGGATGTTAGATGGGCAGGGAGGGACCCCGGGGGAGCCGGACCGAAAAGAGAGGGCGTGTCCCTCACTGGACAGCTCAAGCTTACCGGATGTCTTCTCACTGCTGGTCCTGAATTAACCGTGACCTTTAGAAAAACCAGATGTCCTGGGGCCTTTTGGAGAGAGAAATTTCAGTTGAGTTTTTCTGACCTCTTACTTCCTCTGAACGCTTCACTATCACTCATTAGAACAGTAGCTTAAAACCTCGCCAAGCTCATTGGGTTCGCCCACTAGGCCAAATGGGGTTTCTTATGTGTCTGAAGCCTTGCCACGTTACCTTGCCGTGACTAATACAGGAGGGCCACACCAGTCGCTGGTGCATAATGAATGAGTTCATTAATTTGATTCTTTAATAGGTCATTTTTCTAAGGAAACCTTGGGACATGTACTAATGTGATCTACCCATGAGAATTTAAAAATTGACCATCAAACAACAACGACTAGGTTGTTCATACCTGGCAGCCACCGCTGTCCACTGCATAGCTGGGCCCCCTCGGGTGCAAATATTTAGTAGAAAGAGTTGAAGGTTCGAATCTGCAAACGTAAGTTTAAACTATTGCTTTACCACTTAAATAGCTTTTAACTCCCCGTGAACTTCCAGATTGGGAGGGTTGGAAGGGGTCATGGAAAGGGTTGTTTACAAAATGCTAATAGTGCTAACTCCATCCTCATAATATGCTCATGAGATTTCATGGTAGAAACAAAAAAAAAGGCAGAGACAATAATCCCAGCACTTTTTATTATTTCTACTGGTTTTTCTTTAAAATGACCAGCTTCCTGTAACTACCTGGGTATTTCAATAGTGTTCTCCCATATTCATTTATATTCCTGTTCTAAACTCCATAGGTAGTTACTATTTCTCCACTTACTCGGGTAGAGAGATTCGCCAAGTCAAAGCTGGTGGCCTTCTCTTGCTGTCCTGGAATCTCTGTGCTGTATTCTAATGGGGTGAACTTTCCCCTCTTAGAATACTGGATGCATATGAGCTAGTTTCAGAGTTTTTCCCTTTGGAAAGAATGCTTTGGACATTCCCAGGTGGTTAGCAGTTCATTGCCTTAACATTTCACGTTACTCAGGTCACAAGGTCATTGCACGGAAGAAAAACAAGATCTCCCACCCACACACTAGCACAGGAATCGGACATTGCGCTGTTAAGATGTTTTGGATTTTTGCAGTTTCTTACTCTTCTTCTGATGATGTGAGTGATGAACTGAGACTTAAAACAGCCCCATTCCCCCTTCCCAGGGCAAGCCTGTGGTGCTTCTGGGTCACTGAAGGATGTGATTTGCTTGTCTGTATATGACTGTAGGACAAAGACATTCTTCCAGAGCATGCATCTGTCACTGGGAAAGGCACAGAAAATGAAACAGCCCTGGAATTTAAAAAATACCGTATAAAAATAAGGTTCACCCTTTATGGTTCGACTCAGTCTCTTTTAAACAAACTGGAACTCTGTTAACTAAGCATTCTTCTTTTCTTTTGGGGAACTATATTAGGGTGGGGAATAGAAAGAAGGAAAAGAAAACCTCGTAATCCAGATGTGTAAGGTGAATTTGCCATTAGAACCATCAGCACGTGGGTGAGTCTGGAAGGTAACTCCAGTCGGCAGAGAAGCCCCTGCATCCACCCAGCAGAACAGCCGACTCAGTGGGCGTGCAAACTGCCCTCATTCGGAAAGGGTCACACGTAGGAGGCGCACCCCACACTCCCACACTCCCATTTCAGCCTGTGAAGACCCGGTGCAGTGTTTACCCACAGGAAGCACATCTCCGTATCTATCTTAGACACACTGCAAGGTCCATGTGCTCACTTTTCTTTTAGGCATAGCTATTTACTGTGTTTCCCCACCTCACTGGAAGCTGGGTCTATCCCGCTGCGTTCACAGCGTACTGTAACAGTCAACCCAGCATGGCGCTTTCGTTTCCCACGTTCTTCTCGCACATGGCCCGTGAGTTGATCTCCCCAGACCCTCTTCTTACAGTTGAAGAATCCCAGATTCAGAGGGATTAAATCATTTTTCCGAGGCACACACATGCACGCACAAGCAGAGGAGCTGAAACTCCTGTCTTTTGACCTCCAACCCATATTGTCCCCAGGGACTGTTGCTGCTGCTGTCCCAGCAGCCGTGCTGTCTCCCCCTCTGGGGCAGCAGTGGGCCTGGGCAAGGAGCCGGACACACGGCAGTGCTCAGTAAAGGCTTTTAAATTAGTAAATGAAAAAATAAATAAATAATAACAGCTTCAGGAGTTACCTCACACATCATCAGTTTCAAAGAGAATGAAACAGAAACTCTAAATCTAAACAAATCATTCAAGAGTCATTTGTTCTAAACTTAGAACAAGTCTCCCCTTAATAATATCCCTATTATTTTTTTAGGACTGTCATTCTTGATTTATGTTTGTACCCCAGTCAAGTCTGCTGTGTGTTCATAAATGTTCTTATTACAGTTGCTCAATAGAAAAACAAATATCCTGGTGCTTAGAGAAGGGAAATCTCCTGAATGTCAACGTGCATAGTGACTATATTGCCGTTTCTAAGGTAGTTACAATAACAGGTAACAGCCCAGGGCAGAACAGAACCTGAGCGTGCTGTATGAAGTGAACAGCGGTAGGTCGTAGGGTTCCCATTTCCATCAGCTTCGCTCTCCTTGGATGTTGGGAAGTCCCAGCCCTCTCCCCCAGACTTCGAACTCTGACCATTGAAGTTTGACTTCCAGCTCCACCATTCAGTAAACTGCGTTACTTCGGAAATTTGGTGAATGGCTTCACTTATATATAACCTAGGAAAGAAATGCTTTTCAAAGGATGTTTTTGAGTATCCAGTGAGATAGTTTCAGCAAAGTACTGATGTATAAATGTGGCTTTCAATATTCCTTTCCCCCATAGGGTCACCAAACCCATCATTACTCAGCCCTTGTGTGACAGATGTGTTTCAACATTTATTGGGTTTAATTTCCAAATTTTATAAACTTTTACAAGTATTCTTAAGAATATATTTGTTTAACATCTCCACTAAGCAACATACTGCCATAAACCAAACATACACAATGTCTGATCATTGGGCAGAGATTAATTGCTCAGTTATTGTGACTCAACATATTTTATAGCCTCTATTTCTCCAAAGATTTCAGATTTGAATTTATAATACAGCATCATTAAACCAAATTTGAAAGCTAATTGATGGTATATAATCTCAGCAACATTCTTTCTGCCTTCTGCATAATTCATGAAGCTCAGAGCATTATATCTTCCAATTAAGTGTTTGGTTATGGTCCTGGCTTCCATGCATCAGCCGTACCTGTCACGGGCTATTTTTCTCCTATTTTAGAATTTCAAAATTTTACTGGAAATGGGTATTTCCTGATTCTCCACCAACATAAATATAATATATTATTAATAATAACATGTTGTAGATATATTTTATCATCTAGAACCACAGAGGCCTTCTAAAAATAAGACACACAAATCATCCCTTCTTTAAAAAAAATTAAAAATTACAAATCATTTCATCTTTGGGATTTATGATGTCAGTATTCATCCTTCACTTCTACTTTGGCCAAGAAAAAAATCATCCAAGAGAGAAAAGGGTCACCTCATCCACAAAGCCACCTTAATTCTGTTCCCTAAGCCCAGAATTCAGCTCAGCACAGCTAGTTTGCGCTGGCTCTTCTTAATTCCTACTAGCCCCCTTTTTTCCCTCTCCAGTCAGCCCCTTACCCCTTACCCACTCATCACCCCACTACCCACAGTCTGCCTGGCTGTCTTTTCCCAGTTCCTCAGTGTTCTGAATTCTATTGCATTTTGACACATCCCACATTGCCTGCATTTAAAAACTCTTTCCCTTATTCGTATTGCACTACAAATGGAAGGTGGCATCTTGTAATGGTGGATGTTAAGAAGCAGCAACTAAATGAAATTATACAAAAAATGTTTATGGCATATATAGCAAGTTCTTAATAAATGTTACCTACTGTTTTTAGGTCTAGGTTTCCCTTGGATTCGTCTGCAATTAGGCTACTCTTGTGAGCACTGAAATTCAGTCATTAATTCTCTAACAATTATTATTTTATATCTACTGCAGTTTAATATGTTATATATTAGTTTCAAGACTATCAGTTCTTTCAAGGGCGTCATGCCTTCTATGTCTCTGCATTTCCTAAGTAGAATAATGAAATTTGTACCAGCAACTGTTGGTTATATCACTGCCTCATTATAGCAATCTTCTAAGGTTAGATTATCATACCACGTGATAGATGAAGAAACTTAAACTCACCTATGCTGTAGTGGCAGAACCACAATTCAGCTTTTGATAGTGTAGCCCACAAAGCCAGTTCTCCTCACCGCTATGATACACAGGCAACCCATGAACAACACGGGGGTTAGGTGCACTGACCCTTGGGTAGTTGAAAATCCATGTCTGACTTTTGACTACTCCAAAACTTAGGCTGTCTCTTGGTAGCCGTGGGGATTTGTTCCAGGACCCCTTCAGATCCCCAGATCTCAAGATCGGAGCATGCAGTTGGCCCTCCACATCTACAGATCTCAACCTCAGATTGAAACAGTATGGATGTTTATTGAAAAAAATGCATGTACAAGGGAACCCACACAGTTAGAAACCATGTTGTTCAAAGGTAGACTCTGCTGCCTAACCCATGTATCCTAGCTCCCTTATATAATGAACATCAATAAAGACTTATTGTTTTGTCTTACTTGATTCTTCTCCCTTGCAGATGGACCCACATGAGAACATCTTACTGAGCACTCTTGAAATAAAAAATGAGATGGCCACCTCTGAGGCCGTGATGGGTCTTGGAGACCCCAGGAGCACCATGTTGGCTTACGATGCCTCCGGCATTCAGTATCGGAAAGCCGGGCTGCCCAGGCATAGTTTTGGCCGAAACGCCCTGGAACGACACGTGGCGCAGAAGAAAAGCCGCCTGCGGAGACGCGCCTCCCAGCTGAAAATCACCATCCCCGACTTGACTGATGTGAACGCCATAGATCGGTGGTCCCGCATATTCTTCCCAGTGGTTTTTTCCTTCTTCAACATCGTCTATTGGCTTTACTATGTGAACTAAAACACAGCCTTTCGCGGAAAGCAAGGACTAGATTCCTCCTCAAACCAGTTGTACAGCCTGACATAGGACTTGGAAAACACATCAACCCAGGACAAAAGTGATGCTTAAATACCTTAGTTGCTGGCCTATCCTGTGGTTCATTTCATACCATTGGGGTTGCTTCTGCTAAGTAATGAATACAGTAAAGTCCTTGTGGTTTTCCAGTTAAAACGCAAGTGATTTGCCCACTCGCTGGCAAGACTGAGTCTGAGCATTCCACTTTATCTGCTTAGTATGCAGCTGACACAGAGGGGAATTATTTAGAAGATTTTCTTAGAAGGCTCACTAGCACTGTCAGTCATTCCGCTGAGAAGTGGTCCCATCGAGAACCTCCCATCATCATTCCTAAGGTCGGCGTGCTGCTGTGATGGCCGCATGCTTCAGAAACATCGCCCTCAGTGCCACGTGGACACACTTAAGGAAGGTGCTCTGTGCCTATCTCATTATGATGATAATGGTGCCATGGGAAGGTCATTCCCACTGGCTTCTAGAACATTCTCATGTAGTTCAAACAGGGTAGAAGGAGTCAAGACAGAGAGTCAAGAAATCAACTTGGCCAATTTCAGATTGCTTGAGCTCTTAAGAGTCAGTTGTGACGTCTTCCATTTTGGCATTGGAAATCAGGAGAATTCTAAACGTTTTCGTGCATGACAGCCAAAGAAATTCTTTGAAAATGCTGTTTCCTAGGTGGCTCAAAGGAGAGTTCAAAAGCCAGGGAGGAGCGGAAAATCCAGAAATTACTGTTGAGACAACATTAAAGCAAGCAAGCATCAGAGTCTTTCTGAGCCCCACACAGCATCTGGTCTACACATATCGTGAGCAGTAGCAAAAGGTAGAACAAGAGATTTTTTTTTTCCAATTTCACAAGCTTTTGACCGCATACCTATAGAAACCTGTATAGTTTATATAATTCAAAGACATCCACACAAGAGAAAAGTTAGCCAAATTAGAATTGTCTTAGAGGTAGGTTAGATTGAGCGTTACTCAAATATACTAGTGTAGAGCCCAGACAACGTGAGCAGACTGGTCTTTTTTCTTCACATGTCTGCCGTCTCTGCAACATTTTTCCCTGTAAGTTTACTTCTGACTTTAATAGGGTGTTTCAAAAGAAGGATATGTTCATTTCTGTAAAGGATTAATGGTTCTTTCTAGCTTTTCTTGCTTCTGAAATTCTGATTATATTCTTAGAAGACAGAAAAAGTAAGGCTTTGGAGAGATTGAGTGAACTCTATTTGCTTCTGTGCAATAAAGTGCACCTTGGTATTTTTCATAGCAAACAATACTTCATAGCACAAGTAGAGTCAGTTTGTGGATTTGTTGGATTTTATTTTTTTAAGGTTGCTTTCATTGTGGTGTGTTGCAATCTCCCTGATCAAGGAACATAGGAAAACAAGTGGACAACAGGATGACAACAAACCACAGTAACTTGATGAAGATTATGAACCTCAGTTGATACTGCAGAAAAATATCTAACTGATAATCAGGTGGGCCTGATGTGTTGTTTTCATTCAATTTTTAAATTATGTCATTGTGCATCTTCCAACATATGTGTTCGTATGTTGGACAGTAAAAAGAATAAGCTAATACATTTTATTTCTATCAATATGAGGTTCATGGAGAAAATAGTGAATTGCTAAATTATCCTTAAACTCTGATTTGATTGAACTTTTTCTTGGAGGATGACTTTGCTATTTCTACTTATAAAACAAAAACCACTTCTTTTCAGAGTAACATTTCGAATTGTGCATAGTAGCCAAAGCCAGTATCTGCCCGTAGATGAAATGTTATGCTTTTCCCCTGATAATTCAGCTGCTTGGAATATGATGAAATCCTACTGCCCTCTATTCCAAGTATCTGGGAAGAAGAAAAAAAGTTTAGTACTTAGCTTTCTGAGTTTGCCTCAAGACTGGGTAGTATTTTTTGTTCCCCACTGGCATCAGGGACTATGGCCTTTATTTTTTTATCACAAACTTGAACACCTCTGAGTCTGATCTTTGGGCAGAATCCAACTACGTTTCTGCCCATGCTCAGAGTAGAGATTCTTCAAGTTTCTCCAGGGACACGCTTTCTCCAAGGCAATGATTGGGGGGGCATCGCTAACAAAAGTGCCCGCCTCTTGTCACCAGGGTTAAAGTGTAAGTGGCATACATCAGGAAGGAGCCTATTAATAACTCAGGTGCACAACTCCAAAATGCCATTCTGGAATGGTTCCTCTAGAGACAACTCAGAGCCCCAGTTTAGAAGGGGGCTCTTATTTGCAATTATTGTCAAAGCCATAAAAAATCCTTGATATTGTCACTTAAAGAGTTGACATCCAGAGAAGTGAACAGAGTAATCTAGATCAGAGTGGAAAGAAGCGACCTCGCAGCAGGAGCATCCAAAGCCTATAACCAGGGATCCATCTCTGCTCTCAGTGGTAAGAAGAGACTAGGAAAAGGAGAAAAGGTGGCACCTTGGAACAGATGCCCTACAGCAAAACCCACATGTCAGCATCCGATAACCCTGTAGTTAGAAACAACTGACTCGCACTGCTCAGAGGTAACCCAAAGTAGATATAGAATTGACTCTTAAACTACATTTTTACCACGGTTGAATGCCGTTTGGGGGTGGGGGGCTCAAGAAGGGGTGTTCAATCTCCTGAGTCCACAAAGACCAGTCAGCTAGCAATCCAGTGGTTAAATTCAAGGACCACAAAATCATGTTTTCACAATTCTGATACGCTATTACTGTCAGTTTATATACATACATATGGTTTGTCTTTTGATTAAAAAAACAGCCAGATAGCCAGCAATTAAGGTGTTTTTTCATCTTTGTGAAATTCATAGGCAAATTGACTCTCAAATGCACAGTCTAAGTGAAATCTTTGATCTCAATCTGTAAATATATATTGTACATGACCGCTATTAGGTATGAAATGCATTTTCAGAACTGAAAACTCATGCAACATAATCATGTGTTTGCACAGGGAATGTTACCCTTTTCCCACTGCAGTTTCCTAACAGGAGAAGACATGATCAGGGCCATCTAGACCATTCCTCTTCTCATCTCTTCAAAAGCAGTGCTCAGTTCAAAACACTGATAATAAAAATGGTCTCTGGGCCAAAAGACTTGATCTTCTAGCACTAGAAATGAAAACAAAACAAAACTAAAAAGCCTGCCAGCTTAAAAAAGCACAACACACAGAGGAATTTCAGTGGAAAGCAATATGGGAAAATGAATCAGGTTTATTTTAAGCAAGACCTGCATTAAATTGGCAACTGAGACGATTTTCATTTTCTGTAGGTAACTGTGTTACGGTTTTGTGATTAACTTCACACTCAACAACAAAGACAGCAAAACAATGAACAAACAACATGTCACACAACAATCTACATGTATATATGTGTATATATCCATGTAAACATACATATATATGCATTCATATGTTGGGAAACAAAAGGAATAAGCTAATGTCTTTCATTTCCTTCATCAAACTGGTGTATGAGTCTTTTTCATTGGACAGCCCCCGAATCAACCTGCGAAGCAAGCGATACAGGGTACCGAGCATTTCTCCATCAGCAAGTCAGTGTCTCCACTGCTTACGAACCATTGCACAATTTGTACTATACCTCAGAACATCCAGAATTAACTAGTTCTCGCGTTGCTTGTCTCCTCGCTCTCTTTTTCTAGGAAACAAATAACATTGTCTCCCTTGGTGATTTAAAAACAAAAATGTCTTAAGGAAACAAACCAATTTTTAAAAATCCTTCTAGGAGGAGGGAAAAAAAAATAACGAAACCCCGCCACGTTGGTTAGGGCAAACACTCTCGACTGTAGCAATCACACCATTTTGCTGAGTGTGCAGAGTCTGTGTACCGTGAGCAATCATGACGTTCGCTGCGTGTGTGTAAATATCCAAACAGATTTCTTACATATTTTTAACTTCTAATTTGTATTTTATGGTAAGGCAACGTGCGAATTCTGTTCATGGCTTAAGCTGATGTGTGCAAATATTATGTAAATAATTAAACATGCTGTAAATGAATAGTCGATAGATACAGATAATTGTTTAGTTTTTTCTTAATATTTATTTATTTTTTACTAAGTACAATTACTGCAGTGGCCCAACAGAGTAATTTAAACATCCTTTTGCATAAATGGTTTGGGATCCCAGATCGAAGGGTTTCAGTTTGCTATCCCTCACCCGCACACTCACACACTCACACACTCACACACTCACACTCACTCACACTCACATTCCAACACAATACTCTCTCTCTTGCCCACTCTCTCACTCCCACTCTTGCTCCCTCTGTGGGAAACACGTAGTGTCATGTAGTGAATATAACAACCAAGAGAGAGCCTTAGACATGGCACCCGGGAGAAGCAGAAATGATCATTGACTACTTCAGAGGGTTTTTTACGTGTCCGAGTTCAAAAAACCAAAGGCTGTAACTTAAATCTCAGTTTTCAAAGAGGAAAAGTCTAAAGTGATGGCACGAGAGAAATAAAAATGCTTATGATTCACACTCGCTCCAGAACATTGTTGCACACAATGCATCCTGGAAGACCATTTCGTTTTTGGGGTTTTTTTTTTTTTAAGTAATAGCATTTTGTCTTTAGATAGTATTGTTTCTTTCAACCAAAGACTCCAGCATTCTTTAAAAAACAAAAAAGGAAAGAAAAAAAGAAAAATGGGGGAAAATTGAAAAAAAAGACGCTGCTTCAAACCAAAGGTTTAAAAAACATTTTCCAAGTACACTAGGAACAGTGTAAACAAACAGCAGAGCCAACATGATGCTGATGAAGGTACTACCCTAACGAAACCCTGTCAGAAAACAATACTTAGACACAGCAGAACTCATAAACATCCGTTTGCTCTTTGGATATTGACGTCAAACATTTCTGTAGATACATGCACAATTTTGACATCAGATATTAATTTGCTTTGAGAAGTTCTTCTGTGATAGACAAATGTCCAAAGGATAAAAAAAAAAAACAGACTTTGTGTTTTTTAACTTCCAAAAGCAAATGTCTCTTGTCACGCGTCCACTAATCAGAGGCCCGAGTGTGTGTCCTTCCACCGTCTGACGCAAGGTGACACTTCTATTAGCTTGTATCTTGCCCTTTACAGTTCAATCGTTTATGTTCAGCCATGCCCATTTTTTAACACGATTCAAAGTGGCAAATTATTTACATTCCGTAACATTTTTCATTTTGATTTACATGGGTGTTTAAATAGTTCTGTTTTGGATATTGTCCCTGCACAGTTCCGAATTGTCCTTTTATAAAAAGCGATATTCTAGTTTCCTCACAATGTAGTGATTATCAGCCTTACTAATGACCTTGGAGCCTTTCTGAATATGCACAGAATGCACATTTTTTCCAACGGCTAGAAAATGCAGAACACAAGTGGATATCATTGCATCTATTTTCATGTCTTTCTAAAAACAGGACTACTAAAAATCTCTGGGATACATGAGGTAGTAACAAATGAGGATTATCAATGAGTAGCACCTAAGAATTATTTTTCTTGAATTTAAACTTACTACAGTCAGTTTCAGCATGTAAATATACAATAGTGTTGGCTAGTGTGTAATTCTTGAACTAAGAAATATAAATAAAACTTGAAAGGATGTGTGTGTGTGTGCTTTCATTGGGATAAGAACTTTTTTTTTTGTCAGTATGAATTAGATTGTGGGATGAAGGCTTTTGTGAAAAGCAATGAGAAGCTTGGGACCTGCTGTTGAGCAGGTTTGAATCGGAGCTCTGACTTAACACATATTGCGTATATGACTGTGCAGCTCCTTAATCCATCTGACTCTCAGTTTTCTTATCTGTGAAGCAAATAACTGTGTATCCTTCAGGGGGCTGTTGTGAAGATGGAATGACATAACCCATAAGTCCTGAGCACAGTACCAGACTCGCGGTAAGTGGTATGTGTTATGTGAGCAGGAAGTTCTGCTGTTGTTAAAAATCACCATTACTAGAACATTTGGTGTGTACATCACAAACTCTATCGTGATAGTTTGATTATTAAATGTTCTCGAAGGTTATATATTTTACATTAAGGATAATGAAGGACTTGGCTGCAGTTATAAAAACATGATAAATATAAGGTGCTCAGTCATTTAACATTCAACATGTATCTGCTGAAGACATTGTGCTAAGGACTTTACAGATTTAATACTCATCTCATCCTTACCACATTCCTAAAAATAGAAGAAGCTCAAGATCAGAAAGAGTAAGAATGTTGCCCGTGAGACCCAAAGAACTTGGATTCCTACCCCGGTTGGAATGATCCCCGAATCCTTTTGCAGTTTCTTTTCACCTCATCACTAAAGTAAGTGGCCAAGCTACTTTAATTCTCATTTATTTTGCTCATTTCTCAAGAAGCATTTGCTGAGGGCTCACCATTTTGCCAGACCTTTGAAAATTAGAGGCGTGGCCTCCTAGGTTGACAGCCTCTCTCAAACGCGTGGGGACTCTGTTCAGGCCAGTGAGTCAGCTGGGGACAAGCCTAGTGTCTTTCACTCTTAGCAACTTCAGCATGTCCAAACAGCACCTCCCCAGACTCTGTCAGCTTGAGTAAGGCGACCTGTCAGGACAAAAGCCATGATTGACAGGAGCCATCACCACAAAGGGCCGACGCCACCACCGAGACTCAGCTGTGGGACGAGGGACAGCCCCGTTCATCTCAGCCTCACAGTGCACACTGCGAACTGTATCACCTAGAACTGGAGAATGCTTTGCCTTTGACATCCCAATCCTGCTGAGTTGTCAGCATTTCTGTCCAATGGATAGAACACACACATGTATGCTCAAATGCATGGACACACTCACGTAGCTAGTGATGCGTG
Organism: Sturnira hondurensis; assembly: GCF_014824575.4. Lineage (NCBI taxonomy): Eukaryota > Metazoa > Chordata > Mammalia > Chiroptera > Phyllostomidae > Sturnira > Sturnira hondurensis. The sequence goes on along the minus strand of NW_028072653.1, from coordinate 2,553,679 downwards.
TACGTGCACATGAGCATGTGCGTAGGAGCCCACGTGGGTGGGGGCATGTTTGACAGGGAGGTGCAGGGTTCACAGTCTGTTACTTACCTTGGGAAGGGAACGTTCCCGAGTGTTTCCCCCAACAAAAGAGCCAATTGACTGGCAGTGGGAGAATTCCTCCACTATATTCAAAGACAGCGGAGCTTTAGATACCTCTGAAACTTGTTCTAATTCTGAAATACCATATGACATTTTTTCATCCCAACTGGTCCTCCAGGCCATGAAACCAGCTCCCAGTATAACACCAGTTTGGTGGGGAAAATGCTCAGAGATGAAAATACACACAATGAGTCCACAATCCTTGATTTTGTAAAGCCAACAGCAGGAAATCAATGTTTTGGGGGGGGGAGTCTTTTTTAAAATATATATTTTATTGATTATACCATTACAGTTGTTCTCTTCCCCCCCTTCATTCCCCTCCACCCTGCACACCCCCTCCCCCACCATTCCCCCTTTAGTTTATGACCACGTATCTCAAGTTCTTTAGATTCTATATTTCCCCTACTATTCTTGCTCTCCCCCCTGTTTATTTTCTACCTACCATCTATGCTACTTATTCTCTGTACCTTCTCCCCCCTTCTCCTCCTCCCACTCCCCTGTTGCTAACCCTCCATGTGTTCTTCATTTCTATGGTTCTGCTCCTGATCTAGCTGTCCTCTTGGTTTGCTTTTGTTTTAGGTGTGGTTGTTAGTAACTGTGAGTTTGCTGTCCTTTCACTGTTCATATTTTTCATCATCTTTTTTCTTATATAAGTCCCTTTAGCATTTCATATAATAAGGGCTTGGTGATGATGAACTCCTTGAATTTGATCTTATCTGAGAAGCACTTTATCTGTCCTTCCATTCTAAATGAAAACTTTGCTGGATAGAGCAATCTTGAATGTAGGTCTTTGGATTTCATGACTTGGAATACTTCTTTCCAGCCCCTTCTTGCCTATAAGGTCTCTTTTGAGAAATCCTCTGACAGTCTGATGGGAACTCCTTTGTAGGTGACTGTCCCCTTGTCTCTTGCTGCTTCTAGGATTCTCTCCTTCATTTTCATCTTGGGTGAAGTAATTATGATGTGCCTTGGTGTGTTCCTTCTTGGGTCCAACTTCTTTGGGACTCTCTGAGCTTCCTGGATTTCCTGGAAGTCTATTTCCTTTGCCAGACTGGGGAAGTTCTCCTTTATTATTTGTTCGAATAAGTGTTCCACTCGTGGCTGTTTCTTTTCCCCTTCTGGTACCCCTATAATTTGGATGTTGGAACATTTCAAGATGTCCTGGAGGTTCCTAAACCTCTCCTCATTTTTGTGAATTCTTGTAACTTCACTTTTTTCTGTTTGGTCATTTCTTCCTTCCTTCTGATCCATCCCCTTGATTTGAGTCCCAGTTTCCTTTCCATCACTATTGTTTTCCTGTGCATTTCCCTTCACTTCAATTAGTTTAGCCTCCATATGTTCCTCTAATTTGTGACTGAAATCAGCCTGTTTTGTGAGCATCCTGATCACCTGTATTTTGAACTGTGCATCTGAGAGGTTCGCTATTTCTTTTTTGCTTAGAGTTATTGGCTTTGGGGCTTTGAGTTCTTCTTGAGCCATATTTTGGACTGTTCATGCCTGTTAGGTATGAGGAGCGGAGCCTTACGTGTTCACCAGGGTGGGGCCACTCAGTCGCTGGGTTATGACGCTGTATGTGGGGGCGGGGTCAAAGGAAATCAATGGCGGTCCCATCTGCCGCCTCCCGCCGCCAGGGCTGTGCGGTCCGTCCCACTGCAAGCAAACGTTAACACATTTGTGTCCCTAAAATCTCTGTGTCAGAGCATTACCCAAAGAGGCCAGCCCTCTCCCACCCTACCTACCATAGCACCACCATGCCACATGACCTAGAATCAAGGAATAATCTTGGGGTGGCAAGTTTCAGAACGATTTGGCTCCCAGAACGATTTGGCTCCTTCGGCAAGTCCTCTTACCAGTTTATCAATTTGTGCGGGTTCCCGTCTTTTCTATTCAGATGTTTCAAGTGGCTAGCTAGGTTATTAGGATCGTATTTATTTGTATATTTGTTCTCTCACTTNACGCTGTATGTGGGGGCGGGGTCAAAGGAAATCAATGGCGGTCCCATCTGCCGCCTCCCGCCGCCAGGGCTGTGCGGTCCGTCCCACTGCAAGCAAACGTTAACACATTTGTGTCCCTATTTGTGCGGGTTCCCGTCTTTTCTATTCAGATGTTTCAAGTGGCTAGCTAGGTTATTAGGATCGTATTTATTTGTATATTTGTTCTCTCACTTCAGAGATTTTTATTGGAAAGAAAGGAGAAGCCACTGGGACGTACTCAGAAATGATGCTTAGGGTGGCACAAGGACTGAAGAAAATGAGTGTTTTGAAAGGTAAGGAGCAAGAGCAGAAACAACTTCTCTGGGACTGGGAGGAGGGGCAGCAGTTTCCTTGGCGGCAGAAACGTGCACACTGTTCAGTGGCAGTGACCTGGGGAAGTGGCAGACCTCTGAGCATGCAGCACAACGCAGCTCATGCTGCCAGCCCTTGCCACTGCTCCCAGCATTCCTCACTGCTCCCGGCATTCCTCTGAAGTGGCGGAGTCTTGTGACCACAGCAAAAGAACAAACAGGCTAAAATATTTCAGTAGAAAGGAAATGTTTTTTCCACACAGCTTTATTTAAGAAGTTAGATTCACCATTACACTCCCATCTGGGACTTAGTGCATACTTGGTCCCTTCACCCAGTAGGTGGTATGAGAAACAGTGGGATGAATTTGATGTTGGATCGGTGATGTACTATTTCTAGAAGTAGATATCCAAAGAGGGTGGGGATAATTGGCTCTAGCTGTGAAAGTTAGAAATCTAACAAGAGATACAAAGTTTGGTTAGAGAATTACTGTGTCTCATGACTTATGTCTTGGAAACTCAAAAGTGGACACAGGGCTTAGTAGGAATTGTAAAAAATCAATACAGGCATGGTGTAAACAGTAGGGAGTAGTGGGGATTGTGGATAACTAGGGAGAACAAGATCTGCCTAAAGAGGCAGCCACCGTGAGCCCTATCCAATTGCTGTCTTCAGGAATTGTAAGCTCTGTGTTGCCAGAATAATCTTAGAATGCAAGAAGCAACAAAACCCCAAAACACTAAATCTTTTACTCTCTGGACAGGGATAATGTGGCCAGAGAGACAATGAAACTTTTCCCTTTCCTGTGCCCAAACACTCACCCTCATGTTTCATAGCCATAGTCCTCAAGCTGAGGTCAAAGAAGGAGCATATTACAAGCTCTGAGAGAATCTGTGTAGATTGAACAAGCTTCTGTGTCATTATAATTGTGAAAGATCAGTTTTTCCCCCTTTCTGGAGGCCAACATTTTTATAAACTTAAAAAAGAAAACTGAGATTTTTAGTGTTCTCTCAAGACAAAAAAGATGCAGAGACTTTTATCTTTTAGTATAAATAGGAACGGAAAATTACAAGCAGAAGTTTTCACAAGGTGAACTTTTTACCACCCCCAAACCTTCTATGGAATGGGCTCGAGTGAATTAACCTGAAGTAAGGAACTGACAAAAATTCCCTACAAGTTTCTAAGGTGAAACGGCAGTAGTGAAAGACGGGGGCTATAGAATAGCCCTCCCCACCCAGGAGTGAGCTACATTCTAAGGGGAAGCCTGAAACGGCAGATAAAGCCCAACCCTGTATATTCTATGTTTCTCCCTACACATGCCTACCTATGATAAAGTTTAATTTATAAATTAGACACAGTAAGAGAGTAGCAACAATAACTGATGATAAAATAGAATGATTATCAAAATATACTGTAACAGGCGAATGTGGTCTCACTCTCTCAGCAAATGAGCACAAATTTCTTTTTCCTTCTTCATAATTTCACAGGTAGATCTGTCCTTATCATAGATCTTAGTCACCTTAGCATACATTTCCCTTCCTTATTAATTTTAAGAACCTTTTCACTTAAAGGAAGCACTTTACAGCTTCTCTCTGGCATCTTTGAACTGCCAGCATCGCTACTCTTGTGCTTTGGGGCCATTGTGAAGTAAAATAAGGGTGAGTTGCTAAATTTCACTGCCTGTGTTTACTGCTAGGACTTCTGTGATATCATGACTTATATTTAAGTCTTTTATCCATTTTGAGTTTATTCTGCTGTATGGTGGAAGTTGGTGGTTTAGTTTCATTTTTTTGCATGTACCATTCCAGTTCTCCCAACACCGTTTATTGAAAGACTGTTTTTCCTCCATTTTATGCTCGTGCCCCCTTTGTCAAATATTAATTGAGCATCGAGACATGGGTTTATTTCTGGGCTCTCCATTCTGTTCCATTGATCTATGTGTCTGTTCATATGCCAGTACCAGGCTGCTTTGATTAGAGTGGCCTTGTAGTATAGTGTTATAGCAGATACCGTGATCCCTACAACTTTGTTTTTTCTCAAGATTACTGAGGCTATTTGGGGTCATTTTGGGTTCCATATAATTTTTTTAAATAGTGTAATAAACCAAAGAATTTTATTTTTATTTTTTTAAAGGTTTTATTTATTTTAGAGAGGGGAGGGAGGGAGAAAGAGAGAGAAACACCAATGCGTGGTTGCCTGTTACACACTCCCCTACCTGGGAACTGGCCCACAATCCAGGCATGTGCCCTACACTAGGAATCGAACTGGCCACCCTTTGATTTGCAGGTCAGCACTCAATCCAGTGAGCCACACCAGTTAGGGCCAGTTCCATATAAATTTTTGAAATACTTGTTCTAGATCTGTGAAATAAGCCATTGGTATTTCAACAGGAATTGCATTGAATCTATAGATTGCTTTGTGTAGTATGGACATTTTAATGATGTTAATTCTTCCAGTCAATGAGCATGGTATATGCTTCCATTTATTTTTATCTTCCTCATTTTTTTTCTTCAGTGTCCTGTAGTTTTTGAAGTACAGGTCTCTAGACTCCTTGGTTAAATATATTCCTAGGTCCTTTATTTTTCTTGTTGCTGTAGTAAAGGGATTTTTTTTCTTAGTTTCTCTTTCTGATAGTTCATTGTCAGTATACAAAAATGCCATCAGTTTCTGAATATTGACTTGTATCCTGCTGTGATGCCCAGTTCACTTATTAGGTCCAGCAGTTTTTTGGTGGAGACTATAAGGGTTTTCTTCATACGCTATCATGTCATCTGCAAATAACGACAGTCTAGTGATGCCCGTTCAAATTTTGATGCCTTTTATTTCTTTTTCTTGTCTGATTGTTATATCTGGACCTTCCAGTACTATGTTGTATACGAGTGGAGAAAACAGACACTCTTGTCTTGTTCCTGATCTTAAGGGAAAAGCTTTCAGTTTTGCCCATTGAGTACGATGTTGGCAGTGGGTTTCTTATATATTGACCTTATTATGTTGAAGCATGCTCCCTCCATTCCCACCTTGCTGAGTGTTTTTATCATAAGTGGGTGCTATATTGTAGCATATGCTTTTTCAGCATCTGTTGATACGATCATGTGATTTTTGTCCTTCGTTTTGTGTATGTGGTGTATTACATTTATTACACCCCCAGGATACATCCCACTTGATCACAGTGTATGACCTTTGTAATGTGTTGCTGGAGCCAGATGGCCAATATTTTACTAAGGATTTTAGCTTCTTTGTTCATCAGAGATATTGAAACCCTATAATCATAGCAGCGCTATTTGTAATAGTTAAGTGATGGAAACAGCTTAAGTGCCCATCAGTAAATGAATAGAGTTTAAAACTAATACATTTACACAATGGAATACTACTAGGCAGAAAGAGAGAAGGAAATCCCTATCGCTTGCCATAGCATAGTTGGAACTGGAGAGTATTATGCTAAGTGAAAGAAGCCAGTCAGCGAAAGATGAGTACCATACGATCTCACTTATATGAGGAATCTAATGAATAAAATAAACTATCTAGACAAACAGAACCAGAGACATGGAAACAGCGAACAGGCTGACAACTTCCAGAGGAGAGGGGAGAGGAGGAAGGGTGGAAAGAAGGGGAAGGGAGTAGTCAAGGAACATGTATGAATGACCCATGGACATGGACAAGGGTGTGGGGATGGACCATGGGAGAGGGGGATGGGTTGGATGGATGAGGGCAAAGCAGGCAAATTTGGGACAACTGTAATAGAATAAAGAATAATTTTTAAAAAGAAGAAAAAAACAATACTTAGTTGAACACAAGCTCTGTGATCCCGCTACAGAATCCATCTGAGAATCAAGGGGGCTACTGACAGGCAGAGTTGACTCAGTGTGGATATGCCGGGCCTGGATGATTCGCATCCAGGGCAGGATAGAGCAGAGTGTCTTGAGATTTCATCACGCTGATCAGAATGGCAAGCAATTTAAAACTTATGAACTGTGTATTTCTGGAACTTTCTATGTAGTAGCTTTGCACTGCATTCGACCGCAGGCAAATGGAACTGAGGATGAGGGAACTACTGTAAATGGAAAGGAGAAATTTTGTTCCCATTACAATAAGAAATGTATATAGTCAATAAAACAGTTTGAAGACCACCTGTCCATTGTGGTGGATGATGGAACCTGGTCCCTGTCTTGGCATTCCTGGGGAGGGTAAGAAGAGGAAAGAAAAGGAAGGGGGCTGGAAAAAAATAAAGGGTAAAGGAAGAAGGAAAGGAGAAACTTAGAAACATTTTCAACAGCTGATACTTACCCTCTCCTCTAGTATGCAATATGAATTTAATTCTGGGAATAACAGTATGAGGTAGACACCATTGACATAAAATGTCAGTAATTGTCATATCTCAGAACTGACTTAAGTCCAAATCCCATACACTTACCCCCTTTACTTTGCTGCTGCCCAATATACAGAGTGGGGTAAAAGTAGGTTTGCAGTTGTTTGTACAGCAGATAATATAATCATTAATAAATATAATACAAGAAAAAACTTGGTGTTTTGTGTACTCACAACTGTAAATCTACTTTTGCCCCACCCTGTGTACATGGCCTTGGTCTAGCGGTTGGAGGTACAATATCTTCCAGAGTGAGGTTAGAAACAAGGCCAACATTTTGGAATGGGAGGGGGTGAAGGAGAAGAGTTTACTCTTAAAATTTCATTTTATGTTTATAGCATTCGATTTTCTAATGTCATTCTAAAAAGCTGAGAATTGCCACATTCCAGCTATTTTGATGTTTCCCTTCATGTATTTGGGCAAGAACAGCAAGTTGTTTAAGTAAACCAAATAAGTAACACAAACACATCTTCCAAAGGATTTTGAAAATTCTCTTTCTTGCTTGCTTTCTCTTTGAATATAGTTAGTTTTTCTCTGTCTTTGCTTAAAACCATTTTCGATGATAAAAGCACTATTTATCAAGGTGGAAGATTATGTTTTTGTCATTTTTTTAAGTCCCCAGAGTAATACCACAGAGGACGAGAAGGCACGCCATAGTTAAGGCGACACGGAGAGAGGAAGGCTTCCCAGGCCTACTGGTCAACTGGGCATGCAGAAAGCTGGCAAGTAGCCTGCAGCTTCCCGAGACATCAAAAGTTTTTGAATGGGCTGGCTCATCAGTGCTCCTGCAAGTCATATGAGATTCACAGCAGGGTAACTTTAGGATTCTTGGCATGTCAGTATAGGAGTGGTCCAGGGAAGAGATTATGCTTCTCATTCTCTGAGTGGACCGGCCTGAATGAAAAAAAAAATGGAAGTGCTATTTCTTCACCTAGCGTTCTGTACCTGCTGAAAAACACCATTGGAGGGATCAAAGACCCATTTGAGGTTGGCAACCTTCCAGAAGTGGCTTTGCCAAATCTTTATTTATTCGTTCTATTTCTCATTCCACTTGCCAGGAATTCATTTGAACATTTGGAGGTTCTCTCTCTCTCTCTCTTTGTATATAAAACAAAACTATTGATGCATACAAAATATAAGATGATTAATAAGTAAAAACTCTTAAATGTTTTAGAAACTTCATCTAAAATTAAATTACAAGGATCTTGCCAGTTCAAAGTAAGCTTTTCCCATTTCAGCGCTGGCAGGTAGCAGGCATGCTGGCTCCTGGCTCTGGCTCTTGTTCCAGGAGCTCTTGTTCTCGAAGCCCTTGGGACACCCCACTGGGATCCATGGTTTGGAGGGGACAGCAAATGCTCAGGGAGCTTTCCAAACCCACACAGTCTATGCAGAGCCCAGTGGGGCCTCCTGCTTCCAATCTCTCCCTCCCAGCTGTTTTAGTCTGTGTGCTCCGGAATAACGGAGCCAGTGGGCTGTGTGTGTGTGGATAGAGAGAGGGGTTTATTTTGTGGAATTTGCTCATGCAGTTTTGGAGCAAAATTCGCTGGGTGCACCAGCAGGCTAGAGACCCAGGGGAGAGCTGATGTTACAATTCAAGACCAAAGGCCCTCAGGCTGGAGACCAGAGGAGATCTGATATTGTGGTTCAAGTCCAAAGGCCATCTACTGGCAGAACTTTTTCTTGCTCCAAGAGACCCAGGAGGGTCAGTCTCTTGCCCTATTCAGGTCTCCACTTGATAGGATGAGGCCCATCAACATTATGGAGGGCGATACGTTTTACTCAAAATCCACAATTTAAATCTTAATCTCATCCAAAACATCCTTATGGAAACATCCAGAACAGCATCTGATTACGCACCTGGGTGTCATTGCCCTGCCAAGTCAACACATAAAATTAACCAGCAACACTGCCCGTGACATTCTATAATGCATCCAAAGTGAAGCTTCGAAGCGGAAACCGTGGCATGTCCCTTCTGAAAAACGTTCCAAGTTTCCACTTTCACCTGAGGAGGCCCAAACTGATCATGGCACCGAAGGTCTGTTCTCATCTGTTTGTTGTGCATTTTAAATTTCTAGATCTCATTTTTTTCACCGTGACCTTGAATCCCAGGCTCCCACCGGGCTGAAAGTCACTGTTTGCTCCCTCGCCTCTGGCCTTTGCCCTACTGTTTCATATTTCTGAAACCGTTTCCCGCATTCCAAAAGCTCACTCCCTCATTAATTCCCATTCATTTTCTCCAGGTTAAAAACTTAGACATGGCTTCATTTGGGAGAGCTCTCCTGACTCCAAAAACTGATGATTAATTCCCAGCGCCCTGTCCCCTGCTTAGCACAGCATCTGCTTAGGAACTATTTGTTGCATAACTGAATAAAATCTACATGTTCTGCAGAACCAAGAATAATCTGAGTATGAGTAAGTGTAGTGTCACGTGACGGCGTTAAGTATTTAATAACAGGTGCTTTGGCTCACAGAACCCAGGTCCTGAGCACTCTCCGGGTTTTGGTCCCAGTTCTTCGGCTGCCCCTTCTCAGGGTCCTTCGCTGATTTCTCATCGTTTTGCCAGCCTCTTCCCATTGGAGTGCTCTCATGTATGTCTTCATTCCCTATGCCTCTCCTCCGCTCCAGGCATTTTCTTGACATCCGTTTTGGATCTCTAATGGACATCTCAAACTCCAAATGTTCAGAAGTGGTCTTTCCCCAAAAGTTGGTGGCAACTTCAGCTGCTCTGGCCAAGAAACCTGTAGTTCTTTTTCACTCTCCTTTTCCTCTCACTTTGCATCTAATTAATCAGAAGAGCATGGTGGGTACGACTTCAGATATACCCAGACTCTGACGCCTCCTCACCCTTTTCCCTGCGCCACCCTTGCCTGAGTCACCAGTCTTTGCCTAGACCCGTTCGACAGCCTCGTAGCTGGTCTTCCTGCTGCCACCTTGCAGACCGTTCTCAACACAATAGCCAGACTGACCCTTTTAAAAGGTAAGTCAGATCCTGGAATCGCTTCAACAAAGTTCTTAACTGGTGGCACATTAGGCTTCAGAAGATCAGTCTTGGACAAGTTAATACTTACTCTCACTGGTAATATTTTACTATTAAGAGAATTACTAAGTCACATTATATGGATCTTTTTGAGAATTTAATGCGCACCATCACTTTGTGCTTCTTATCCTTCATAAATGAGAACATCTGTTTTCCCAGTTCTCTCCAACATGGTTATCATTTTTTCTCATCTTAAGACATCTTCCATTTTATTTTGTACTCATTTGGTGGTTGCAATCTATGCTTATTGGTCACTTTTACCTTTTTTGTGAGCTGCCTAGAAATGGCAAGTTTGAAAATAGACACATCTCTAGGCTATCAGGTTAAATAAATTGAATTCAGTGAGATGACAGGCTTACAATGGAACCAATACTCCAACCAATAACCTTTCCTGAAGGATATAAGAAAATGTTTAGTGTTTCCAACTACCTCTGGCTAAGTCCTTTGCTTTGCTTTTCTTACTAATGAATGACCAAGAATACAAGAATGACCAAGAATATCTTTGCCAATGAGCATCTTATATTGTTCTTTATCAATGATTATTATGTATATGCCATAAGAATGTATTCGAAGACACTGCAGTCTCTATCTAGGGTTTCTGAGTAAGGGAAGAACCTGGGGAAATAGAGTTAAGTTACTGTCAAAATTTTTTCAGAACAATTTGTAAGCCTGAGAACTCTATCATTCCTTGAGAGAAATAAGTTGCAAAGTTCACAAATGTTGTCTCAATCTAGAGTACAAGTTAGGGGGTGGGGCCACATCAAACAGGAATCAAGTTAATTCTTGAGTTGCTAGACCATGTTTTTCCACAACATTGCCTGCTGGTGGAGGACTTGTATCTGAATCACTGGTCCCATTCCAGGGCTCCCAGACTGTGGTCTCTGGGACTGGAACCTGAGGAAGCTCCATCGTTTAATGAGAATTCAGAGGTTATTCTGTTGCATACCATTCATTCTTATGGAGAAGGCATTAGGACGGATTCAAATTTGACTTCAGTATCTCATAGATATTGCTGTGGTATGTATGCCTAATGATTTTAATTCAGTTACCAGTCTGAAAAGAAGGAGAAAATTCTGTGAGAGACCCAGGATGCAGAAACAAATAACTATGAATGATCTGGAAGGTGTGGGTGAACAGTACTCCCCAATCATACCCCAAAAACCCCCCAGCATTCCTTATTTAAGAGGACCTTCACTTATCGGTTTGAATAAGAGCTAGTCAACTGAAAGACACCTTGGAACAAGTGGTAGAGAACACAGTGTCTCATGCATAATCAATGTGGCATCCTGAGAGGCGGGCGGATGGGCTTGCAGCCAGACAGGTCTGGGGATGAGTCCCAGCTGCTCTCCTTATTAGCGATGCAGCCTTGCTTGAACAATTTAAACATTCTAATCCTCAGTTCCATGATCTGTTAAATGAGGCTAATGCTGCTGCGTTAGAAATTTGTAAATGTTTTTAAGTCCCTCGCATTCAGCCGACAGTCAAGCCCAAGCTGAAAATGATGAATCGAAAATATAGACTATGATCCGTGCCAAAGGATGTGGTGTAATATTGACTTGCAGGATCTTGTCACTGGCAGCTCTTCCTTGTTTAATATAGGACGATCCGAATGGCCGGTTTATAGTTGTATTGACTTGAGAGATGGGGAAAAAAAAACGAAAACAAGAACATACCTCAAGTCTTGTTCCTCATCTCAGATAACATGAGAAGAAATGAAGAAACAAGCCCTTGGCCTCAGATTGTTTTAATCCTTTGTGTTCCTAACACTTCTTTTCACTGAGAGAGAAAGATAAATCAGCAGATCCAATAAGAAGGAAGCACTGCTCCCAGTGAGTGGGACCTCTGAGCCAGGACAGCTGCAGGAAACAGGCTTCTACCTCTGATGTGAGGTGCTCAGAAGAGAAGGTTGGAAATATTCTGCTGTGCATGACAGCAGTAGAACAAGATGCTCTCGGAAGGTTGAGCCCTGGTTCTGGACGAAATCCCTACAGTGCGCATCTTACTCCTGAAGCTGAGACCCAACTCAACTCCTTCACTTTCTGTGTCTGAATAAACAGCTGAGATGGGCCCTATTTTATGTGACCTGGTGGGACTACCAGTCAACGTACCTCACATCCCCAGCCTTCAGAGTGGACTTGGTGGTTCAATCAGCCAGTCTCCCTAAACTCAGTGAGTTGTCCTTGGGTAGGCATGTCACCCCCAGGCCCTGCAGACTCCTTCTGGGGAGACAGATATGCAGTTTAGGAGAGAGATCTTTTCTTTTCTCAAGCAGAGCAGAAAAAGGAAAAGATTCCTCATGCTATTGTTTAGTGTCTATATCTACCTATTACAAATGCCAAGGACTTTTCAGTTATAGGAGTCAATAGTGATTTTTTGCGTGTGCATGAGGTAATTTGACTCAATCCATTAAGAGTCTAATTTTATTGGTGTGAGAGGCTGAGCCAGAAAAAACTGGGACCACCAACTGTGTCCTCCCACACACTTGATTCTGCCAGCTCACTCAGTGGTCTTCAGCAGTGGTTGGCTGTTTTTAAGAATTTTAGGTAACTGCTCCAAGATGTTTCCATTGCTGTTGTGATTGTGAGCGTTCTTGTGTTAATGTGAAGCTGTGAATGTCATAACTCTGCTTTTTATCCCACTGGTTTTGACCTGAGCCTGGAAGATGCCCACCTACCGGCATATGCATTCTGATTCAGAAGCCTGGGTAAGCTTTAGAGCATGTAGTCAGCTGGAAAGGCCACAAACAAGACTGGCTTTCTGAGAAAGCACCTGCCAGGAGCGCTGCTACGAGCATATTGTGCGAGCAGCCTGCCTCGGCAACAGTGAGAACCTACCAGAAAAGAAGGTGGAGAAATAGACTTACAAGCAACAGTCTGGGATCCAGGGGGTCCAGAAGGCATGGTTTTCCCATGTATTCCCTCCACCTTTAGGAGGGTTCCTCAAGAGAGATGAAGCCTCAGCTGATGCAGCCAATGAGATGGAGTTATGGGTTCATTAAAGTCCATCCATAGTCTGCACGAGATTGATCTTATTCCAAACTCAGATCATGATTAACTCAGTAGCTGGATCTCCTCCACTGAACAGGCTGTGCCGCCTCCTTGGCTGCCAGGCCAAGTGGAGGGCCTCCAGGTTCCTTTTCCTCCTGCCTCCACCCCTGCCATTCTGGGACCTCTTCCCATCCAAAGTGATCACCCAGGTCACTGGGAGCTGGCCCACAGTCTTCAGAGGGATTTAGATTGCAAGACAGAATGACAGTGGAGATAGTAACTTTTGAAATTAGACTTGGGTTTCCTTCCCTGCCCCAGGCAGATTTGACCAGGGACCCACTCCTGGCAATTGTCCAAGAGAATGGGGTTGAGCTGTGGACCCCAAAGTTATCTGTTATCACACCCCCATAATGGTTTCTCAGTCTTAACTTTCTTTTTCAGAATGATAGCCCAAACTTTTTTTTCCTCTAAGCATTTCAAAGAATCAATTCTATCAGTCTCAACCCTTTCAAGTACAAAAAGAGTCAGGGCTTCTGCCAAGGAAAGTAGTGACATGGGAAAGAGTCGGTAGCTGTTTGGGGGGGGGGGGGCTTGTGCATTCTGAGCACAGGGCCTTCGTATTGTGATGAGAGACTCAGACACAAAGCAACTGAGTGAGGTCTGCTATCCCATGGAGTTGCTGATGGACAGAAATCCAGTTCCATTGGCTTGTGTGGTTTGGAAGTTCCCACATTAAAGTCACTGCTATTAGTCTGTCTCAGAGCAGAGTCCAAATAGTGTAATAACATTTCACAGTTATTAGCCTTTTCTAAGTTACTGCACTTGGCTCAGTCCTGGCAGGAAGCCCACATCCTGGAGCAGAACTCCACTTTTAAACACTGTAGTGATTGTCCTGTTTTAAATAATGGCTTTGCCAATGGAGACAGAGGAATTTATGATCCTCAAAGAATTATGCACTTGTCTATATTAAATGTTAGGGATTTAATGCTCTTGGCCGATTAAATTAATGCCAGGGCAGTGATTCCTCTACAGTTGTCAGAAGAAATACCGGGACCACATTTCCGCCTTTTGAGTTCACTGGTCTGTGAGGTTCTAGCAACCCAAAAGGAAAATTGTCAGCACACTAGGAGATTATATCTGTCAAAGTTACCTTGAGGGGATATGTTTGTGAGGCGCAGAGGGAGCATGTACGACGCAGAAAAAAAGGGTAATATCTGTTATCCTAAATATCGTATTATGGCCCAGAATGACATTAGGTCTCTTCCCAATGGCCCACTTAGATCCAATTATGTCCGGATAATATTGGGGAAAGTCACTTCCCTCTTCTTACTCTTTATTCTTGAATCTCAGGGAAGCATTGGACTATAGAGCAGTACCATATGTAAAATATTGAGTTTGTCTCCAGAAATGTGCCCTCCTGGAGATGACAACTCTCCCTTCCTCACCCTCTAGTAGAAAATGCCTCACCAGTATTTTGTAGAAAATGCCTCACCAGTATGTGGCCTAGTAAAGCCAGGCTTGCACATCGCTGACCCACAGCCTCTGTCTACAGCAGTCTGAACCCTGAGGTCAACACCCGAGCTAACCTGAATCCAACATGTGCTCTCTCTTGGGAATTGGGGCACCGAGGCACAGAGGCTGATGCAGTCCATCCAGGACAGCCAACATGGGCAGTCAAAGAGATTTTGGGGGGCTTCACGTACCTCAGGCGACAGCTACGTGCATGTGGATGAACAGACAGAAAGTTGTTCTTTTTAAGAGAAAAGAATTACACAAATGTCTGCAATATACAAGTGTTGAGGGGAAAGGAAAATGGGGAAAGAGCCCTGGCTGGTGTAGCTCAGTAGATTGAGTGCGGGCCTGCGGACCAAACAACTGCAGTTTGATTCCCAGTCAGGGCACATGCCTGGGTTGCAGGCCAGTTCCCAGCAGGGGACACATGAGAAGCAACCATACATTGATATTTCTCTCCCTCACTCCTTCCCTTCCCCTCTAAAGATAAATAAATAAATTTTTTAAAAAAAGAAAATGGGGAGAGAAAATCCCTGGGTTCTTGGCAGCTGCCCTCACGAGGTATGGTTCTTATTCAGTTTTGCAAGATATCTAGAATCCTCACAACACACCTTGCTGTGCTAAGTTAGCTTCAGTCCATCTCTATTTCTTCCTATTTTTAGCTGAGCATTTTCTGTTTATGCATCTTGATTGAGAGACGTTGTATTAACTGCAGATCCATTAGAATAAAAGAATAGAAATGTACGATTGGACAGATCAGGTGTCATCACTCAGAACAACTACAAACAAGACTGATAATCAAAGCCAAAGGGTTTTCACTGACACCGCCCACTTGAACCTCCATGCTGCTCAGTGTAAAAAATGCATGGTGCAGATAAGAAAAAGGCAGCTCAGACAGGTTAAATAACTTCTCCCAAACAGCATACATCATATCTGACAGAAACAGAAGAGCCTGGAGTCTCCTGATTTCCACACTCCTGCACATCGTCTCCAGGTGAAGCTGAACTCCGACCAGATTCCAGTTACGAGAGAGGAATTCCTTGTATCTCATTAGTTATAATGGTTTATCAAGTCCTCCAACAACCTCCTAATTGTTCCCCAGTAAACCAGTCACAGGTGTATGTGGATTCAGGTGGTGCTTGTTCTCTGTCTCAGTCCTCTTTTGCAAAATGCACCCAAGGCAGTGGTGAAGATTCGAAATAAAGGAAAAGGACCGGCACCGTATATGGAGTCTGAAAAACTTTTACCCAATTCATTTCCATTACAATGTGGAATGACTCATTCAAGGTAAAGAAAGCAAGGTAGAAGTTGCCCCACGGGCATCTGCCTCCTTCACTACAACCCTCAAGTGCTTCAGTAACCAACCGACCAGCAGGGCAGGTAAGGGCCTAAGACTGTGAGTGGGTGTTACTACTCCAGGGTGTGCATTTGACTGTTTTACCTTCCAGGCCTTATCTTAGCCATATTTCTTGTCGTGGCCCCTCCCTTTTGGGTCCTGGCTGAGTAAATGAGAGAAATTCCTAGTTTCTGCTTCTGCTTATCAAACAGAACCTGACTTTGGTTAAAACCCAGTCCTAGATGAACTTCTGTTCGGAGCCAGCAGGTAACTCCTGATTTGCCGAGATTTTTCACTGGGTATGTTTATTGACTCGGCACTTCAGGGAGCCCGTTTCATGAGCATGTTTCCACTCCTGCTGAACATTCTCATGGTGTCTTCTACTCTTCGTTTTATTTTGTGGAGTCACAGTCTGGCCACTTTCAGTGCCGCCCAAACCACGGAGGCATTGTAGGCATTCCCTCTGATGTTTGGGGAGATTGTTCCGTTTATGTAAGTACTGCGCACGTGAACTTTCTACCAGGAAATCATTCCAGACCTGCCCGTTCTGCACCACCGTTTGCTCCCCCTCTAGAAGTTGCTTTGCTGTTTTTCTTGTTTCTCCAGCCGTAACTATTCCCAATTTGCCAGCCACCTTCATTTTATTTCTTATCGCATTGTAAGCCCTGGGCACGCCGTGTGCAAGCCACACTCTATAGAAATAAGTTGAATGGCACCTCCGCGGACAGCACAGTAGCATTTGCCCAGGTGGGTGTGTGCAAAAGTTGAACTGCTTGGTCTCTTCGGATCTCTGAGTATGACCTTGAACTCTTGTAAAGGAACGAATGTACATCAGCCAAAGGTAATTTCGGTGTTCTACTCACTGTGATCTCGTGATTTCTCATTAGGGCTTCATCCTCCTCTCCCCATAGGAAGGCAGAGGTGTTGAGTTATTTATTTATTTATTTATCTATCTATCTATCTATCTATTTATCTGAAAACTCCATCTCAGACACCCAGGGTTTGTTCTGAAAGGGAGAGAAAGGTCTCCTCTGTTCTGGTATCAGTGCTGACTGTCACCACAGCTAGGCTAGGGACGCTTCTCTCTGGCTGAGTTTGCACTGGGAAGGAAGGAATCCTGGTTACCTTGACCTTGAGCCCAACCTGAGAACTGGGCCTCAGGCTGCAGCCTTAAAAAAAAAAAAAAGCAATTAAATGTGAAACTTCATATAAAGTCTTTGTGTGACCCTCCACAGAGTCTTAAACTTGGTGTTAAAGGTCATATTTCTCTTGTTTGAGGGAGACAGATCTGTCCTTGAAAACATCTTGGTTTTTCAAAGTCAGGCTGAGAGCCTATCCTGGGCTGAAGAGGTGGGACATGAGGAGCCAGAAGTCTGCCTCATCGGTGGCAGAGGGTAACTGTGTGCATTGTTCTGATTTTTAGTGGTGCTTCCTGTCTGCAGGGCACCCTGGGCAGGGTCAGGAGGAAGAAGGGAGCAGGGTATAGGCAGCTGCGAAAGTGTGACAGGTCACGGCAGAGGGAGAGGAGGTGTAGCTGGGTGCTCCGGAGGACAACCGAAGTCAGTGGTCCCACAACCAGTGATGCCTGGTATCAGTCAGAAAGGCTGCAGTGCCCCACTTCTGCCTTTAAATTCCTGTGTGTTCCACTGAAGTCACTGGTGACAGTTGGTTAAACACCAGGTCTCTGGTGTCAGCCATGTTTTGGGGGCAAAGGAGGCATGTTTGGGTCATGGGTGGGGCAGAGTGGGCTAGAAGGGGTCCTCAGCACAGGGAGAGGCAATTCTCAGGTCAATAGTGCGCAGTGACAGGACGCAAGAGATGATCAGAACAGATTTTTAACAATATACAGGGGTGGGCAAGAGTAGGTTTACAGTTGTGCGTGTGGAAAAATAATACAATAATTAATAAACAATTATACAAGAACCATCTGGTTCGTGTATTCAGAACCGTAAACCTACTTCTGCCCCACCTCGTACTGTCCCTTCCCAGAGGCTTTGCAGAGCTGCTTCCAAAGAATGAGGGAGAGAAACGGATGGACTCTCTGCAGCTGTGTTAGTTGACCTTTGAAAAATGCACTTGATTCGGGAGAAATGCAGACTTCCAGACTCTACATGCAAAGTCCTTTATTAGTAAGACACTGGTTTCTTCACCTGATCTTAATTCTTAGAGATTTGGAGATAATCACCCTTCCAATTTTACTCATTGGATAATCCTGTATATCTGCATAATCGTAGAGTCTCACCTCTACGCAAGGTTTTTATCTGTTTCTGCCTGTGTTTCTATGACAGTGTTTGGATTCCAGAGCCAGTGGAATCCCTTTGGGAGAAATTCAAAGGAGGAAAGGAGGAGGAGTGGTGGAAGAAAGGGAGGGAAACTGAGGGAGGGGAGAGGGTGGGTTGGGAGGTGAAGGAGAGTTAGCATGTTGAGCAATTGCTTAAGCTAAACTTTGTAGCAATGCCTTTCTTAGGATCGTGCAGAGCTAAGACACCACCACCATCATCTCATTTACTCCATTGTCTCCAACTGTCACAGGTCAGTGATGTGACCCTGGGAGATGACTTCATATTAGACTGTGTCATTATCCAGAAACCAGTGGGAAGTAACTCGAAATGTCACTCCAGAGAGTCAGGTAGTGACATGTCAGGCCTGTCAGGGCCCACAGAAATGGGCACAGGGAAACGTGCCTTCCCTTTCTGTGTCCACATGTCCCAGGCTCTTGGTCCTGCCTGGAGACTGGTCTTGACTCCACTCTTCCGTCCTCTAACCATGAGCTAGCATGTCCTGAGCACTCACATGGGTTAAGTTCTCCACCTGCATCATCTCCTCCCACCTAAACCAATGAGGAAGGTCAGTGCTAAAATTATGCACATTTTAAATGAGAAAGTTAGGATTTAGAGAGGTCCTAAAACTTATTCAAGGTCCCAGGTAACAAGGTAAAGAAGAAAGGTTCCTGCACAGCCTGTGCTGTTAACCACTGTGTCGCCAGGCTGTCTTCGCCTCATTTGCAACAACCTATGTCTCACTCCTGTTTCTGTGTTCATTCTCCTGCACGTGCATTACTCATCACAGCTGGCTCTCATTTTGTAAAATATCTGCCTCCCTTGAGTGGCTGGAGCATGGGCCAGTGCTCAGAACTCTCCACACCTGAACTTTATGCAGCTGGCTCCCCGCCTCAAAGGCTTCTGGGAGACAGTCAGCAGGTTCCCAGTCATCTTCCATGTCATCCCAGCTGGTGTGGACAGAGGATGAAAAGCACCCTTAATGGGCCTGAAATCTGGAGATCTAAGGGCATCGTTAGAACTCCTCGTAGAATGGTTCTCCAGAGGGAGTGATTCATTCAAATCCTTTGGGCCTCCATCTCTTCACCTGTAAATGAGCAGATAAAATGCCTGCTACCTAGAATTGTTGTTTGGAACAAATGAGCCAAAGCAAGAAAGTTCCTAGACTTAGGCCTCATAGAAAGTAAGTTCTCTAGAAGTTTTAGCTGCTATTATTAATAATAATTAAGAAATGTTTTGAATCCACGTTTAGCAGAGGAAGAAAGAGATCCGGAAGTGAGGCGTCCTGCCTCAAATTTTACAGTTAGTCAATGGCAAGGCAAAAAAAGCCTCTTTCATTCCATAAGCATTCACTGATGATCTACTACGTGCCAGGCCCTGGGGGACATGCTGGAGATGGACAGATTAGTGTGTACAAGGTGACCTTACATTAAGTTCCCTCTTTCTAAGGCAGCACATTTCTCTGCGCATTTATGAACTCTCTCAAAGAGAAAAATGGAGAACTGTGCCCTCTCAAGGTCAGATGGTAGAGGCGCTAGACCACGTATACAAAATAATAACTCAGACATCCTGGCACCTCAGCTGTTGCCCATTCCATTCCGCTACGCTGCCTTAAGCTGAATGTAATTAGGGAAGTATATCTTCAGAAAACTAACACCCATTAGACGATGTATTCCAACATCAACTATAAATTATTCTCTCCATCAGTGCGGGAAATTGGGTGTTGACTGGTTTTAAGTTAGAAAAGAAAGGAGTCGATTTAAATTCTACATGAGAATATCATTTAGCGGGTGAGGCCTCACTAAAAAGAGCCAAAGATTTAGTGTTTAGAAAACTTGGTTCTAGTCCAGCTTGCCCCTAGCTGTGTTGCTTAATCTGGTGTTGAATAGCCAGAGTTTTATTTCTGGTACAACCAGAATTTAGTGGGTGTAAGGGCGGAGGGGCTACATTGAGGAGGTATGATGAGGAAGGTGTTTAAAATGTTTATGAGATGCCTTTCCTGCTAGCACTAGTGTGTGTGTGTGTGTGTGTGTGTGTGTGTGTGCATATATATATAGATATTTTTTAAACGTTATTTTATCCTTAGTTTTTGGAAGAATCACCACTTTAATAGTCTTCATACCCAGAGAACCAAAGAGGACTCATTCATATCCATTGGAAGATGTCGGTTCACCTGCTTCCCAGGTGTCAGTGCAGGGGCCCAGGTTCCGGAAGTTTAAACGGGAAGTGGCCGGTACTTCCTGAGCTTCAGGAGTGAATCAGCAGAAGGGAGCCTCTTTCTTGTCGCAGCTTCACCGCAGGTCTTGTCCTGAACGGGGGATAAAGTTTAAAGAGATGACCCCCGGAAGCATGAGGCAGAGAAGAGAGAGGAAAAGAGTGGGAGTATGACCGAGATTGCTACATCAGAGGTGGGAGAAGGGTAGTAATAGTAACAGCAGCCACCATTGTGAGAGCCTACTGTAGGCCAAACATTGTTCATAAATTTGTCTCTAATACTTTTATAACAGAGTTAAATGTGACATCTCTATTCTAGTGAGGAAGTGGAGGCTCAGTGAGGTTAAATAATTACCCAGGACTAAGTAGCAAATATCAGAGTTAAGGTTTAAACCCGTATCTGTTTATCTCTCAAATCTATTCACTTTCTACACACTACGTGGGTTTATGGCTATGGGATGATATAGAAAGCTAAAAACACTTATATTGGGGACTGCCTGTGACACTGTGATTGATAAGAAATATATATTTTTGGTCATTCAGGTGACCCAAATATACTTCTCAGATACATTTGGTCCTTATTTATAGTTCCTGGCTTACAGCTCTCCAAACACTTGGGATTTCCTGAGTGATCAGAGCAATGGGAGCATCGTTTAGTATATTTGGTCTCTTGTCCTCAGTTCCTGAAAAACACTTCAGAGTCAGAGGTGAAATAGGTGTCTTATTGCTCATAACAAGCCCTCTTCGCCACAACCCAGTCTATGTTAATGAGGTGACGTTTGCAAATAAGCTGAGGATGGGAGCTGGTTGCCAAGGAAACCAACCACAGAGGGTTGCACCTTTCATTCCCACCCTGCTGTTTCCAGGGAGGAGAGGGGCTAGAGGTTGAATCGATCACCGATGGCCAACAAATTAATCAATCCTGCCTGTGTAATGAAGCCTCCCTAAAAATCCTGAAAGAGGCGTCTTAGAGAGTTTCAGAGTTAGGAAACCAGAAATTTTCCACCTGGCACTGTCCCCAAGCTCCATGAGGACCGAAGCTCTTTTGTTCGAAGCCTCGCCCCTTGTAAACCCTTCACCTGCCTGCTGATGCATGACCTTTAATATCCTTTGTAATAAATCTGTAATCTAGTAACTAAAATGGATTTCCCTGAGTCTGTGAGCCATTCTAGCAAACTAATCAAACACACAGAGGTCATGGGACCCTCCCATTTATAGCCAGTCCATCAAAACCACAGATAACAGCCTGGACTTGTGACTGGCATCTCGGGGTCCTGCACCCTTTACCTGTGGAATCTGATTTTATCTCTGGGTAGATAGTGCCAGAATGGAGCTGAATTCTGGGATACCCTGCTGGTTTCTGAGAATTTCCGGTTGGGATGGAAAAGCCTCTATACGCCCGAGTTAGAATTGGGTCCACGAATCCTTTCACTGCCTGGGTTCATACTCAAAACACTCAGTTGCCTCCTCTGTGAAGCAGAGATTGAAGTCTCACCTGGAAGCATGATTTTGGACCGACAGAAGCCTCACACCCTCTGACATCTGCCTTGGCAAAGAACACATTACATCGTAATAACTCAAAAGGAACTTTATCTAATTTTCAGCAAATAAAACCCACTTTGGATAAACTGGGTAAACAAGGTACGCGCAATATTCATGGAAGATTCTGCCAGTGGAGATAACTCTGCGTAGAAAAGTTGAGTTTCAGTTTCTGGAAATTTATGAAGCCTAAGAACTAAAATAGGGATCGATCTTCACCAGAGGTGGCCTGACAATAAATTGTGGAGAGGAATGGTTAGTACCTGCCCGTCACCTCATGCCCCCAAGTAACCCCCTAAGCTCTGCTGAAACATGTTCAGGATGCTCAACTCACCACTTCGGAAAATTCTTGCACCGAGCTGAGCTCTCTGCCATGGAAAATCATAGAAAATATAATGCTGAAATAATTCATTGTAGTTGAGAAATAGTATTCATTTGGCACCATCTCCACAGTCCTCACCAATAAGTCGAACTAAACGGGAGGAAAGGATTAAACATTTTGGTGGAATGTTTTCAAGATAATGTGTAATCAGAATAATTAATGCAAGTGCACATGTGATATTAATTTCTGGAAACGTTTATCTTCTGAAAATGAGCCATAATTATAGTGGCCAGGCTCAGCATTAAAAGAAAGGGATGAAAGTCTCTTTACAAAATTTTTTTTCAATAGGCTGTAGACAAATTATTTGGAGTTAGCTCTTTTATAAGTTGCATAACGAAAGGTATTCTTTTTCTGTCGTAGCCTTTTTATTAGGCCACCTTTCCTGGGGTGCATCGGTTTGATGAAAAGAGAGCATTAGATGCAATCAAATGGTAGCTGGTTTATAACAAAAAGTACTTGGGAGGTGCAGAAGGAATTCATTTTCTGGATGCTATGGACTAAATTGCCCTCCCCACAGCCCACCCAAATTCGTCTGTTGAAGTCTCACACCCAGTGTAACTGTATTTGGAGATGAGACCTTTAGGAGATCATTAAAGCTAACTGAAGTCAGAGAGTGCGGCCTTGGTGCACTGGGATCAGTGTGCTTGCGTGGAGGGCCCCTGACATAAGAGAGCTTGCTCTGTGTCTCGGCACCTTTTCTCCCGCACGCACACACCTGGGAAAGGCCATGTGAGCACACAGAGAGAAGGTAGCCAGCTGCAAGCCAGGAAGAGATTCCTCATGAGAAACTAACCGCTACTGCACCTTGATGTTGGACTTTCCAGCCTCCAGAACTATGACAAAATTATTTTTCTGTTTAAACCTTGTAGTCTGCGGTATTTTTGTTATGGTGGCCCAAGTAGGTGTTGACCGTAAACAAAAAGTCGATTAGGTATTCCATAAATAAAAGGGGTTTATTGGGGGGGGAAGGAGAATTGCAATTCCGTATGAGCAGCCAAAGCAAGCCACAAGCCAGTCCCCCAAGAGCAGGAGGAAGGAAGATCTTTGCAGAGCAGGGAGGAAGTTAAGGGGAGGGACTGTAGTAACCATGGAGACCTGTTACAACCACAGGATTCTCCGTGTAGGGCTTTTGCCACTGACCTGGGGTGTGCGGGCTCCTCCTACAGGCCCTCCTGGCTCCTGTCTTGATGAAGGTCTCCTTCGTAAATTTTGACAAAGGGTGTCATTGTTAATCACGGTTTATATACTGTCCCACAATATACTCTCCGATTTCCTCTTGTTTTCCTCTCCAGCTTCACATCTTACCGTTCTCCATCCACACCACTCTTGCCTCCCTATCAGACTGAATAATTTTTAGTTCACTAAATCCATGCTCTTTCCTCCCTCACTCCTAGCCCCTAATATGCTCTCCACGGTAGCCAGTGTGATCTTTTAAAAAGGAAATAAAGTCATAGCACTGCTCTTGCCTAATCCTCGGTGAAATTTTGTTGCAATTAGGTTCGAGTCAAAATCTTTAATCCGATCCCTGGACCTCTGCACAGTGGGGATGCTGCTCACCTTTCCACCTGGTCTTTCGAGGGAACTCCAGAGTTCCCTCTTCCCTCCCCCGGCTTCCTTGAGCCTCTCTTCTTTCCTCTCCTTTGTCTCCTAGGTCTAGTCCTCCTTCAGCTAAATGAGCAGAAAAGACATAAGCCATCTCCACCTTCTGGCAAGGTGACTTCCCTTCTACTGTTCCTCTGTGGCCCTCATCACAGTTTGTATCTTATATTTTGACTAGTCCTGGGTTTCCCCATTCAGCTGAAAGCTCAGAGACTGCATCACCACTGTATTCCCCAGTATGTATCACGAAGCCCAGAACACAACTATTTCTTTAATAAATCTAATCTCAATTAACTTCTTTTACTCTTTCTACCTCAACCTCCAAAACACTCTTCAGGTCCTATCCCAGAAAACATTCCTGCAAAGCACTTTTTCCTTCTCTCATTCTAATACTCCCTTCCTGCCTCTTACCATCTTCCTGTTTGCTTAACCCTCCCTTCTGCTAAACCGTGATCTTCCCTAGGGTGTGGGCCACACTGTGCATCCTCCTGTGTCACCAGGGCTGAGCAAAGGGGCACTGCCAGGACCCCCAAAGTTATTCACTGACCAATGATTGGACTGTAGAGTACAATCATCGTCCACTGTCCGGTGCATGTTAGCTAGCATGCCCGTTCTTTTTAAACATAATCTAAGTTCTACTTCTTTAAAAAAAATTTTAATGGCTCTGTGTGTACAGGTGTGGGGTCTATTTGTGTCAGAAGAAACTGAAATTGACTGGAAGGGGCCCTTGCTGCTCCATGGAGTCGGCACAGTGGTCTCAGAAACCACAGGCAGGGAGAGGCTGGTCGGGACGGCTTTGTTCTCTCCGAATTGATTTATTACTTGGGCATCGCGTCGCTGTGCACTGAGCCACCCAGAGATTAGCTGTGAAGTCTTCATTTGCTTTTGGAAATGTGAGCTGCTTTGGCAGGAGTTATCACCTTCAACATTCTCCCTGAGGTGATAAAGTGGGAAAACCTTTTTAGGGAAGGATGTGGATGGAAAATGATGTTTAGGAACCAGAGAGCAGTGTGATATACATGATACAGGGTGTCTCCTCAGTCCGTGCCATGTTCTGTGAGGCCTCTGCCCATGGACACCAGGAGAAGGTGGCGGTGGCATTCGTATCCTGTCTGTGTCACATAAATCCCTTCTCCCTGACAAAAGGTATTGGACCCAGTATGTGTTTGACCTCCGTGAGTTCATTCCAGTTCCTCACCTAGAAGTTTAGAACAGGTGTTCTAAGATGCCGGATCCCTCTTCCTTTTGCTTGAACTGAGACAAATGCTGGGGGTATATGGAGCATTTGTTTTACATCACAGGCAGGAAGGAGGAGAAAGAGAGATTTGCCCAGAGGAACGGTGGAAAGAGATAGAGGAAAACAGCAGGTTCAAAAGATCACGTGGCTCCCCAGCTCTGCAGGGGAGGACAGGTGCTACCTGCCCACCAGGTGTTCTGGTTGCCACCTTTTGAAGACCAGACCACCCATGTGTTTTGTGATAGGCTTCTTTCAGAGTTGCTCTCTTGACTTACTATGGTTTGAGTTTGTTTTCCTTACTTGAAACCAAAAGTACAATACTTGAGCAAGGCAAGTATTTCCCATTAATAGTGAGTCTGAAGGCATCAAAAAATGCCTTTTTTTTAAATGTGAAAATGTAGAACCGAAACCTGTAGGGAAATGAAGGGAAGGGGAAATTGGACTGAAAAGGAGATTTTTGAGGTCAGCTGGACTGGTGGCAATGTTCTATCCTTCTCCAGAAGAAATCAAATTCCTGAGAAAGAGAAACGATGTACAGCCACTGTTGCCTTGGCATTTGTTTCTCTAGGTTGTGCTAGAGAAGTCAGCAGGCCACTGGAAAGCAGCGCTCCGAATGGTGTGAAAAATCAAATTGGTTGCTAATTATGTATTGGTTGAATTACTCAGAAAAGTGCTCCAAACACTGTTTTCCTGGATGATCCTCACTATTTTTGAGTCAACAAAAGGCTTTTTTTAGGCCCCAAAGTCCATTGAGGACACAATGGTTTGCAGGAAATGAGGCGTGAAAACACTCATTCCCTCAGAAATGAACCCGAATGTCATGCGGATGTAAAGACATAATTGCGATTCAGTGAGGCTGGCTCTTCAATGGGTTTATTGCTGATTCGCCGGGTGAAAGTGCTGACTGAGGTCTGATACCTGGGTAATAGCAGCATCATGGGAGTAAGTGTAGAACCAAGGTAACCGTTTTACAAAGAGTTCTCCTTAAAGCGTATCCACCAGTACGTTTACCGAAGATAGGAAGCAATTGCAATCCTCTGGAGTTAACCACGTAATGCAGGCATTTCCCCGTGAGGTCCAGTGAGAGCCATCATTTGGGTCATTAATGCCAGTAACAGCACAATAGCTCCCATTTGAGGAGTTGACTGTATTCGAGGAACTTCAAGGACAGTCATTTGAGCCATTCAACGACCCTGTGGAGCAAGCATATATTTAAATAACCCACTTGGTTATGGAGATTTGAACTAGCCTTCATTCCTAGTACATCATTATCATATATAAAATTCACGTAAGACCAAAAGGTAACAGTACACCCAGGACGTTTAAATGGGTTTCAGTTAGATGCCCTGAGGTCATATCCTGCAGGCGTTACCAGAAAAAGGGATTTCAAAACCTAAAATCCCGCATCCAGGTATTAAAATTTAGTAAAGTTGCAGGGTCTCCTATAGCTTCGGCCTTTTTTTCTTTTCCTGAAAAGATCTACTGTTGAGTATTCCATGGAGCCTTCAAATCTTACTTTATCTTCCAATCTAAAAAACAAAGAAAAAGGGATTTTTCTCATGAAGCCATTCTCCGAAATAATTTCTGTAAATTGAAGTTTATCTACCCTGACAATAAGCAAAACATTTTCTTTATATGCATTCACAGTGTTTGTCTTTCTCAATGTTTAGAGGGTTCCTTTGTGTGTGTGTGGTTGTTGTGTGCGTATGTGTCCTAGATTGGGAAATGACACAAGAAAGATTTAAAAGATCTGAATTGTAGTCCCACCTTTGATTTTATTTTTCTAGGTATACAGGGGCAATCACTTAACTCCCATTTCCCCATTTTTCATAGTTGTAGAGTTGAACTTTAGATACGGGTGGGTTTGTTTTGAGAATAAAAATGGAAGGTGATGGTATTATATGCTTAATCTTGTTGATATTTTTTTCCAGCATGGAGGGATCATCATTCAAAAACCATGACAAACTTTCTATTGACAGTGCTTTCTAAAGGGCTTTTTCTTTTCTTTTCTTTTCTTTTGCTGCTATTTCTTTAGGCCTTTTGAAAACATGATTTGATGGGGAAACTATTTTCTTTACAGGGGTAGAGGGAATTATTGTGGCATAAAATTGTACAAATGTGATTGAAACAAATGGAGCATTTAAATCAATAACAACAAATCATTAGAGCAGCTGGTAATTAACCTTTCATCTTAGGAAAGGATTATTTAGACAGCAACACAGGGCAACATCTTGTACACAGACATGGTGTTCATAGGAAGCCTGCTGGTCCAAACACCGTTTTAATCAGGAGTTAGAATTATGAAATGGAGCATAATTTGATTTTAAAACCAATGTCTTTAGATGCAAAACTTCCAAAGGTGACTGAAGATAATAGTGCAGGGTTTTCCATTTACTTAGCAGTTTCATCTCTAGATTATAGTGTATATTTGTAAACATAATTTCCTTACGCTCTGCATGACTGGGGTAAGCACAAATAGCTTTTGAAAAATGAGAAGTATATAAAGAGAAAAAAATGGACTGTTCTAAGCAAGGATCAGAAGAGACAATGATTTTTTTTCTCAAGACAAATGACCTTCAAACCATTGCATAGCTCTTAGTGTGTCAGGCTAACTTATCTATCATCTTTAGGGAGATCTCAAATGAGTTCCAGTTGTATTTGAAATGAGCCAGACTTCACTAATGCCAGTGGGTATGATGCATAGCATAGCCTCAGCAACGCACAGCAATTTAGATACCCTTGTAAGGCAAATGGTATAGCCCATCTCATTCTTTTGTCATCTATTCACTCAATGAGGTTATCCAGACCTACTCTGCACATAACTCTTTGTACAATACTGGGAGAACACTGTGACAAGTTAACCTATTCTCTAAACTCCAGGAAAACAAAAGCTAATAAAGGCCTACAGGCAACTCATAACTACTAAAAAAGTCACTGGATAAAGTGGGGACATGTTAAAAAGGACATGTAATTTAGTCTCAGAGGGTCGGAGAGGCTACCAGTATGAAGCATCAGCTAAGCTAAGATCTGAGGGGCAGTAGAAGGTAGCCAGGGGGGGAAGGAAGGGCTGGGTCTGTGCTTAGAGGGGTTTCAATGAAACAGTGTAGAAATAAGAGAGAACTGTGGAGCTGCAAGGTCTTCAGTCTCAGGAGTTTAGAGTTCAGTGAAAGGAGATGAGGAAGATAAGGCTGAAGAGATAAATAGTAATGATGTCCTGAAGTGTCTGGTACTTCTGTAGGAGGGTGCAGCCAGGGGCCCCCCAAAGAAGAATCGGTAATGGGGTCCAGAACTCAGGGTGTTCAGGAAAAATTAAAAATATGGGATGTCCTCACCCCCCTAGTCTGAGCTGGGGGGGGTGGGATACATGGATCAGGGCCATTGAGTTGTTTTGCATAGCAGCAGATTCCCAGCTAACCTCTAGAATGGTCATTTAATATATCTATAGCCTTTAACTGGTTGCATAGATATGTTAAATAGCTGTGGCCAAGCTTTGAGCCAGGGAAAAGGGAGTGACTTCCACCCAAGATGTAACTGGGAGGCAACTCCCAGACCCCCTCCCCCCTCATTACAGCGCCTGCGTGAGATCTTGGAGATGATTGGCTCCACACCATGGGGCCACGCCTGCCCAGACTCACTATGGCAGCCCAGTGAAGCTGGGAGGATAAGGGAGGCCTGGTAAGTGTAGCCGAATGTGGGAGGAGTCAGAAATGGGGCTGCAGAGGAAGATTGGTGCTGGGATTTAAATGCAGAGGCGGCAGCCCTTGCGGGGAGAACCACGCATTTTTGGCCAGAACAGCGACTCTGGCAGCCCTGTGACAGAGAATCACCACATAGCTTTAGCAGAGAGAACCATGGGCTTTGGCCAGAGTGGGGGGACCACCCCCACTCCCGCAGCCGAGAAGAATCACCATGCAGCTTTAGCAGAGACCCACCACGTGGCTTTGGTAGAGAATCAACACGCAGCTTTCTACTTCTTTTCCTGAGATACGGTACCTTGGACTGGGCAAAGGGGGGAAGAAGGACTGGGTGTGTTTGTGGGTGTTTTAAGGGACTTTGGGATTTTGATGAAGACATTAAGTCATGACTTATAAATCTGAATAACTTGAGTAAATAATTCCTTTCCTTTTCACCAGTCTCTAACATGGAGAACTATAATTCTCTGGTGAAGGGAAAGGTGAACCTAGTACAGGGGGACCCCAGGAGAAGTGGGGCATCAACTAGGTAACACTGTGGGACCCCCTTCCCTGGCAGCCAATCCAGGAAAACCATGAGAGACCACATGTGCAGTAGGTTTAATGTAATACAACTACTTGTGCATGCACAGTAAAATCCCGCCAGAACTAGCCAGGAAGGATCCGCCCTGTAAGAACAGAGTCTCTCCATCCCATGAGGTCAATCTCTGCTTGGAGTTGGTCTGCTCCCATGTTCTCTGCTATAAACTCTGGGTGTTCAGTTCAAATCTTTGTCCCGATCACCAAGAACCTGGTTACCTGTGCTTACCTGTGACACCTCTACTGGAATTAGAAGGGTGGCATGATTCTACATATTCAAGTGTCTGCCTTCTGGCACCCTCGTGGATTATTTGACCTGAGTATTAGGTTCCAGATATTTTTACAAAGCCATCCTCACATCTTGCATGGAGCCAAACTTCCTTAACAAGACTAGTTTGTTGTAGCCCCTCCGTGGCCCCCAGAAGAACCTTTCCCGCTCAACTGTGCAATGTGGTCCTCTTTCTGGTGTTTTCCATCCTTGGTCCACTGGGGTACTGAACCTTCCTTGGTTCTTCATACTTATTTTTGGTTGGTAAATCATTGCTAATTTGTGAATACATCATTCTCACCCTAAGATTCTGTGCAGAATCTTAGGGCCATTGCAGATCATTCATAAAAACAAGCCCAAAACCCAATACTCTAAAAAAGATTTGTACAGTGTATAGAGAAGGTGCTATGACTGTTTGTATGTGTCAAAAGTGATTTCTGAAGTTTCTTGCACTATTGATATTTTGGCCAAATAATTCTTTGTTGTGGGGCTGTCTCGTGCATTGCAAGATGTTTAGCAGCACCCCTGGCCTCTACCTACTAGCAGCCAATAGTGGAAGATAACCAACATACTCAAAATATCCAACTCAACAAAGTTATTGGTGAAAATGAAAAATGTGTCCTTAGTAGAAAAAAAATGTAATGGGTTTTTGGCCAATCCAATACTATCCCATACTCAACCCTCTATTTTTCTTTCTCTCTGTACCATAAACTTTTGAAGCCATCTTGGAGAATGGAATAATGACACAATAAATAAACCTGGAACCCTGAATCACTACTTAGATGGCAGCCACTAATCAATCAGGGGCACTCATTTTTTTTTTTTATTAAATTTTATTTATCTTTAGAGGGGAAGGGAAGGAGAGAGGGAGAGAAATATCAGTGTATGGTTGCTTCTGCCGGGAACACACAATGTATCGTGTGTCCCCTGCCAGGAACTGGCCTGCAACCCAGGCATGTGCCCTGACTGGGAACAGGGGCACTCATTTTATTCTTTTCATAAAAGAACAGTGGATGTCTGTCATGTTAAACCACTGAGGTTTAGGAATTAGTTGTTTGTTTGTTTGTTTGTTTACAGCAACTAGTATTACCCTAAGCAATATGTGCAGCTAGTAACTGGAGGAAACTGAATTTGAATCGAGGCACGCCTTGCCTCAGAGCATATGCTCTTAACCACTTCTTGACTCTCAGACATTACAGTGCCTCCAATATGTTACCTCTGGGATTGCCATCATGGGGACACTGTATTGGAAGCTCATTACCTGAAACGTTCGCAGAATAGTCCCCAAGCTTCAAGCTCAGGGCTGATCCCATGCAGAAGGCACACTTATTCTCTCTCGAGGAACTTAGACTCATAGAAGATACACAGCGAAAGACAAATACCGTATGGTCTCTCACCTATAAGTGGAACCTAATCAACAAAACAAACAAGCAAGCAAGATACAACCAGAGACATTGAAATAAAGAACAAACTGACAGTAACCAGAGGGGGGTGGAGGGAGGTAATGGGGGACAGACGGGGAAGGGTCAGCAAGGAACGTGTGGAAAGGACCCATGGACAAAGCCCAAGGGGGGATAGGATTAAGGGTGGGAGGTGGGGGTGAGTGGGGCAGGGGAGAGTGGTGGCAGGAAAATGGAGAAAACTGTACTTGAACAACAATTTTTTTTCAAAGAAAGTATACCTAATCACCAAAGGGGACAATGGCCACTGGCTTCTTTATGACGATGCACTTACTGATATAGTAGTTTCACTGACTAAGGTCATTTTAACAAGTGTGTCCAGAAACAAATTATTTGGATTTCAGTAAATACAAGTCATTATTTGTCATCTAGTGCTATGGGACCCAGGAGCTCAAATGTGCATTGGAATTGGGCAAAATAAAAGAGAAACAAATCCTTCTGGTTCATTCATGAGGATTGGGGACAATACAAATCACCCTCCAGGTGCGATGGCACAGCCCAGTTAGTTTATCTAGAATATTGGTCTAAAAGTCTTTTGTGGAAATGCGTCTCCCCGGAGGGAGAAAATTCGATGTGGTTGGACTCCTTGGTGCACTCTTGACATCACAGACAGTCCTCCTTGACCCCTCGGCTCCCCTGAACTCTGAGGAAGATGATTTGCTGGTGGGATTCAGGAGTAAATTCTACATTTGCAACACCTTTGAAAAATCTGTCCTGGTGGGGTTTGACCTGCTAATTATTTCTCAGAAAAGGTTACAAAGTAGGAAATAAATGTTGCTATGAGGCAATGTTTTGTTTTGAGCTTCAGTGTGAAAATTCTTTGGTTTTACGAATAGGCCTAAAACTAGATGAAGCAAAGAACTCCTCACATCTATCTAAGTATCTTGAGTAATAAGAAGCTCCTTGAGTAATGATAAGAGATTGTCTTAAAAAATCTCTTCTGTCTGGTTTGGTTTTGTTGTGGTTGTTTGTGTGTGTGTGTGTACACGTGTGTCTACATGCCTGAAGTTATTCATAAGCCACAAAATCAGAATCTCAAAAGATATAAAAATCCCACTTGGATAGGAAATATAGAAACCAAAATTTAAACTACCTGAAAATGACTCATTTCAGAGCTTTTCCTGAAAATAGATTGTGATCCACAAACAGAAAGGTGATAGTTTAATAACATAAAGAAAGCAAAAATTTCAGCAAAAGAGGGACTGAGAACTCCCCAGACTTTCTGTCATCTGCTTCACTGCCCCACCCTGGGCCAGTGTGATAATGAAGTTTCATCTTTATATTGTATGCATCATGTAGAAATAAAATGAAATCGTGTTTTTTACTCATGGCTCTGTGGCAGTAACATATTTTTACACCTCTAATATACCTTTTAAAGCCAAGCAACCTAACAATAAAAGCTTTTAAAATGCTTCAAATTGATGGTAATAATTCATATACAAACTTAGTGGGTGCTGTCTCATTTAAAACTCATTTCCATGGTATGCAAGTAGTCCTCATTTTTAATATTCATTGCACTTTGTTTGAATTTAATTTCTCGTGCTCATTAATCACATGCAGTATTGGGAGTGGAACCTCAAATGAACATCGCCTCCCAGAGAGTGGCTGTCTCACAGCTCGCCAGAGTACATTAAGTATTAAAATACAGCAGGAGAAATTATTCCTCCATGCTCAACTGTTATGCAAGGTATTTCACAATTTCTACCATACTGCCTGAGATATTTTGTGAAATCTTACCAACCCCCTTCTGTTTCTGTAGTAGAAGTGACTGTGAAACAAGATGATGATGAATGAATTAAGATGCAGTTATCGTAGGTCTCCCACATGTTCCAGACATTATTCGTGATGGGCAGTAGCCAGGCAACAGTGATACAGGGTGCAGCCAAGAGGGGGAGACCCAAAAAGGGATTTGGAATGGGGTCCAGAACTCGAGGTGTCTCGAAAATATTGGAGAGACATATAAGATGTCCTCACCCCTGCCCCCACAGGTGTGAGTTGGGGGAAGGGACACATGGAGCAGGAACATGCAGGGCTGTTTTGTACAGCAACAGCTTTCCAGCTAATCCATGGCCTGGTCATTTAACACATCTGTAGCCTTTAACTGGTTGCATAAATATGTTAAAGAGTTGTGGCCATGCTTTGAGCCAGGGGAATGGAAGAGACTCCCCCTTCCAAGATGTAACTGGGGGCAGTTCCCCCAGGTGACAGCACCTGCATGAGAGCTTGGAAATAATTGGCTCCACGCCCTGGGGCCACACCTGCCCAGACTCACCATGGCAGCCCAGTAAAGCTGGAAGGATACAGGAGTGCTGGCAAGTGTAGTTTACTGTGGGAGGAGTTGGAGATGGGGCTGCAGAGGAAGATTTGCATGGGGATTTAAACCCAGACTCGGCAGCCATTGGCAAGGGGACCACGCGGCTATGGCAGTGCAGAGAAAGCCTCTTGCTTCTGGCAGAGTGGGGACCCCCGGGACCATGCAAGAGAGATCTACGTGGTTTCACCAGAGTGCAGGCCCCCGCAGCTTGGGTGGAGAGAATCACCATGCGGCTTTAGCGGAGAACCGCCACTCAGCTTTGGCAGAGTGGCAAGCCCACCCTCCCCACAGCTTTGGTGGAGAGGATAGAAGAACCATGTGGTTTAGGCCAGGGTAGGGACCCCTGCAGCTTTGGTAGAAGAGGACCACGTGTCTTTGGGGTGCTTCCTTTGGCTGCGTGGCCTGGGAAGCAGGAGGGACTTTGCCTGGAAAAAGAGTGAAAGAACTCCTGCCAGTAGGCCATGAGAGGTTGCCACATGGCTTTGGATTAATTAGAGATCCTGCCTGGACAGCGACACAACTAATGATGCCAGGGGCCCGAAACACGGACATTTGCTTCTTTTCCTGAGATATGGTACCCTGAATTAGGGCAGGGGAGAAGGAAGCACTGTGGGTGTCTATGTTTATCCTAAAGGACTGATATTTTTATGGGGACATTGGGTCACTACTTTAAGGCTGTATAGCTTTAAATAAACCTTTCCTTTCCTTTTCACAAATCTCTGGCATTGAGAGATGTCTTTCCTATTGGCGATGGACAATCAAACCTGGTAGGGGGTCCTTTCGGTAATAATAATATCATGACCCCCCCCCCCCTTGGCCCTGTGTGGGTATGTTCTGTAATAGCCTTTGGCATCCCTGGGTTGGCCAATAATTGCCCCCCACTGTCTGTTCTGTATCAATAGCAGAGAGCAGGAGAGGGGCTGGAAAAAACATCTTCCTTTTCTTCCTACCCCTGGGGAATGCTCTCTTGCGCCCTCCCCTTCTAAACCAAGGAAAGAAGAGAACTTGGTCAGACTCTGGAGCATCTGTTGGGCATCATTCCCCAGTGAGGAGTGCTGTCTCCTTGGGCCTCAGGTGTAAACCAGGTGTGTGGTTAAACTTACCAGAAATCTCTGGCTGTAGGTCAGCCCCAAAGGGATGCTAGGATTTCATTTTTGCCATTTGTAGTTCTGTTGGGAACCTCATAGAAAGGAGGCAGGCTGTAGTGTGGGCAGAATTATAGTATTCCAGGGTCCCTTCACCAGAATACTATCTGACACAGCCCTCCCTGTCCCCAATTCACTGTAACAACATACAACACCACATTTACCTGTCACCATTTAAATAACAAGTCAAAGCAGTAGTTATTGCATTGATGAGACCGAGACTTGACAAGTCAACAGATAAAGGGGCTTATTTTTAGCAGGTAAAGAAGATGAATTAAGTAATAAATTCTACATATGGGTTGTGGCCCAGTTTTTCACTCAGCTGAACATCTAAAAAGCATTCTTACTTATAAATGTATTGTTGCCCAGAAAAAAATAAGTAACCTTTGTATATTTAGCTCCACTTTTATGTTCAGATAATACCACCAAAGCTCATAGTCAGAAGAGTGGAGAGGGTAGACATGGTGATTAGAGAACTTTTTCCCTTTGCACTGGACAGGTGTGCATTTACCCGGCTTTGTCACTGTGTGCTCTCTGGGTCTTCTCTCAGAGCAGCGGTAGAGAACAGGGCACCAGCATGTCAAGTTATGGATGTCAATCTTACAGGGTGGAAATTCTTTTGAAAACTATGCCATCTCCTGCCTGATTTTTGCCACTTAAAAATAAGGTGTCAAAAATTTAATAAAATGCTACAAATTCTCAGGCCTTAATCCTGAATCTTAAAAAAAAATAGTCTATTATGTAAAGTGGGCATATGAGAAAACGAAGGAAAGTGGCTACACTCCACATCTTTTATTGAGGATTACCAAAGTGGAAACAGCAACCAAAAAAGGCACATCCAAGGTTAAGGTCATTGGAAGCAGAGAATCCAGACGAGAGAACCAGTGGAAACTCAATGCTCAGGAGAAACCAAAGATAGTGAAGGAGATTCTGAGTTTCCCCCTGTACCCGCGACTCACGCCACCTTTTAAAAGCCAGTGAACAAGAAAATCCCAGGAGGCCCAAAGGCTTTGGATGGCTCACAGAGAACGTTCCTTTGGAGTGTTTATCTAAAGATGCTGCCTGAAGACAGAGCGATTTTCATGTCCGACCGTAAAGGCCATTACTGGGCCATGTTGCTGCAAAGGCTAGATGTAGATTTGGGCAGGTAATATTGCCAGGAGGATAAGGAAGCCTGGCTTGAAGACTGGTTCCCTATCCCACCATTGGGAAGCTGCTAGCAAGTCATGCCCCGTCTCTGCATGTCAGCTTCCTCAGGTGGAGATAACAGCTTTACCTACCATACTGGGGTGTGGGAGAGGTCAGATGAGATACTGGCCAGGCACCACACAGCCAGAATTCTATGACTGCGCTGCTACTCTGCCCTGGGCACTGAGGTATTGAGAACGTGTGGAGAGATCCCTTTCAACCTGTTCCCATTGTAGAGATGGGAAAACTGAGGCTCAGGCGTACTATAGAGTATTACAAATAAGCTAGTGCTTACACAGAGTTCTAGCCTTACATCGCCAGGAGGTCACATAAGCTGTGTAATGGAAGTATGTGCGGTGACAATAAGGAATTCGGAAGCCCAGCACTAAGGTGGGTATGCCACCTCTGCCTGAGACTGCCTGCAGTTTTCACAGAAACCCAAGGGCACGTGTGTCTGCTGGAGCCAGCAGGCCAGGAGGACGAAGACCTGTTCCAAAGGTGAAGCTGAAGTTTGTTTCAGGTGATTTGGTAAATCCCCAGGCTCTTTCCAAAGTGGGAAGCCTAGGAGGCCTCCTATTTGATGCTCCAATTCTTTAGCAGGAGAAAAAAAAACCTCTGGGCTTCCTCATTGCTCAAGGTGAGCTGAAGTAGGCTCCAGACCAGCTGCTCTGAGGCAGCCGTGTCTATTCATGTGCACTTTCCCCAAGGGTCACGCAGCGAGGTCTCCCTGCCGGCAGTCGGGAGAAGGCTCTGGGAGGCGTCCTCTGGTTGTCCAACGCCTTTCACTGTGGCAGGGAATAATGACCACGGCCAGGCACAAAACTCTCATTTCAACACCACGGAAACAAATGATCTTTTTCATTCTGATCATTTTCTGGCCTTGACTCCGAGAAGGGAGGGTTCTGGAGACTGCCAAAGATACCTTTATGCTCTGTGTCTTTAAGAAATAATAGAGACATAATTAAATTAGTCTGAATCTATTAGGCCATGTGCTGTTGTAGGACATAAAGCTTTCTAACTCACACCTGTAATTTACAATCTTTAGGACTTGGGGGAGCTGTCCCCGAGTCCTCTGAAATCAGGTACAAAATTCTGCCTTAAGCCCTAGCTGGTGTAGCTCAGTGGATTGAGCACAGGCCTGCGAACCACACGATCGCACTTCGACTCCCAGTCAGGGCACATGCCTGGGTTGCAGGCAGTTCCCAGCAGGGGACTTACGAGAGGCAACCATACATTGATATTTCTCTCCTTCCCTTCCCCTCTAAAGATAAATAAATAAAATCTTTAAAATAAAAAAAAATTATTCAGGTCTTCTAAAACAATAAAAAAATTATGTCTTAATCTGTATGTTTTAGGAAAAAGGCTACAAAGCTTGTCTCAGATATTAACAGGGCTCTATACCACAGAAATATTCAGCTCTGCTCCTCTCCACCTTCCTCATAGGATACTGAATGAATCTCAGTTCTTACTCTAGCCTCAAAGTTACAACACAGCTAATCTCTGTGCTGTAAGGGCTCCAGGCCCAGGTCACACTGACTGAGGAAGTGAGCCAAGTGCATTGTTTCATGGTATTACAAAAATCCAAGGATATCTTGCTTCCAAAATGGCTGGATAAAAGCCTTTACACAAGAGCACCAAGACTAATACTTTTTTTCTTCATCTCTTCATCTCTTGACTCTACCCTTTTCCAGTTTTAGGAAAGGGCTGGCTGGCCACGCAGTGGCAAGAAACCCATTGGGGTTTCAATCTCACAACTCCCTCTCTGAGCAGCCCCAAGAGAATTTCTTACCGGGTAATCTCGGTAATTGATTCAGATTGGACCAGCCTGAGTTACGTGCTCCATTCCGGAGCCAACCCCTATTGCCCAGTGGCTTTCTATTTTGCATGTTTGGCAGGACCTGAAGGCAATTTCGGTTGTCACAACTTGGACATGGTACCGGCATCTAGTAGGTGGAGGACAGAGATGCTGGGAAACACCCTATAATGCACGAGTCAGTCCTCCACAGTACAGAAGTATCCGGCTCCCAATTCAATAGTACTAAACTTGGGAAACTCTGCTAAAGCCAACACAGTGAGGTCTGACTGATCAGACCTGGAACTCACGGCTGTCCCTGGAGTGGACAAGAGGGCCCAACAATTAGAAGTGTCGAAGTGAAGGTTTCCAAAGGAAACCCAGGAAGGGTTATAACAGACAAAAGAAGGGGAAAGATCATTAAGGAACATGTTTAAAGGACCCACAGACTAAGCTACAGAGGGGAAGTAGTGGGAAAAGGGAGACAACTATACAGAAACAATAAGGAAAAAAAATAAGTAAAAATCTCAAAAAGAAAAGCCAGGAAAATCAGGACATAGATGGCAGAGGAAGGAGGTGTGTTTTCCCAACAGGCGAAATCCAGAGACATCTGCCAAAGAAGTATTGTTGAAAGCTCTTTATTGTTGAAGGCTTATGATGCATCCCGAGCTACACTGAATGTATTCTGGCCTAATTTATTTAAGTCTCACAAAACAATATAGTTACAATGATATCCATTTTATAGGTGAAGCATTTAAGGCTCATGCAGCTCATGCGAGGCAGAGAAGTATATGAAGCTCTCGATTTCCAACTTCATAGTCTGCGCATTCTCGTGTTACTCTGTGTCCTGAGGTCCTGTCTGGTGGAGGAAAAAAAGTTCTACTACTTACAAAAATATAAAGAAATAAAAGGATCTTTTCAGTTGGTTACTCAGACCTGTCTCTACTGAGTCCGGAGAAAAGGAATACTTGTCTTACAAAGACATGACAAGGTTGTACATATTCTGCATATATATGCACACGTGCACTGGTTTCCGCATGTATATTTTAGCTCCTTGAGTAATTTCACTTTTTTCTTCAATGAATTGGGTTTATTTAAATAAAGCAGACATCTTTTAGGCCCTGGATATCCTGATTTCTTGCCTGTTCTTTACCACAAATGTCATATTTCAAATTTCTTGCCACAAGGCAGGTCTGATTTACTCTCCTCAACTCCGGTGAACTGGTAAAATTGAATGTGATAAATTCCTCTAAAAAGAATGGCACCACCCTAGATTTGCATGTGTGTGCCTGTATGTAAGGGCTAGGCCAAAGGATTGTTGGCTTCCATAGCAAAATCTTGCAGGCTGATTCTGTCTCTGTTTCTGTCATTGTGGCTTGTTTGTAAATCATTTCAGACAGATTTCACATTTCAGTCATTTTTAACTGTTTATTATGAACATTTCTAAACATAGAATCTCCAAACACCCCCATCTACCAATTACCCCACTGCAATACCCATCAGTGGTTTTGCATTCTTACTTCATCTAATTCTCTGATGTTCTTTTCCTGGCATGTTTTATAGCAAATGTCAGATACACGATTGTTTAACTCTCAGATATTTTAATGTGCATTTTAAAATGATATTTTCTTACGTATCACAATGCCATTATCAACTAAAGCAAAATCAGCTCGAATTCCTTTGGTTTAATACCAAATCTGTGTTTAAATTTCTCTGATGAAGTGTATTTATTCTCAATTTATTCAAATTAGTATGTAAGCCAAGTTCACTAATGGTATTAAGTTAATGCTAAAACTTAAGTATTAGCGGTTAGGTTGTCACTAATAGAGTCACTGTTTAAGTCTCTTCTAAGACAGAGCACTGTCCCTCTCCACCCCCATTTTTGTGCCACCCACGTGCTAAAAGGTCCTCAGAAGGTCAGCCACTCTGCATTCTGGGTCTGGCAGACTGTTTGCTAGGGGTGTAGTTGCCCTTATCCTGACTGTACTTTTCATAGACTAGAATGGAGAGCCAAAACTGATCGAATTCAGGAAGCATTTGAGTCTTCAAATCTACGGCCCTGTTGTATTGTACGAGGGAGGGGACATGTCTCGCTGAGTCCTTCGTTGAATTCCACTTAACGATTTACCATAATTTGGTGTAATGGTAATGTAATGATGTCATGATTCAAGCAAATGGTCAAGCAAATGACCATTTACTTGACTAAACTGTTTTATTATGGATTCGAAAATGGTGGTTTTTCTAATTCTGACATCTCTTTTGCATTTATGAGGTGGAATTCTCTCAGTTCCCAGGACCATTTAATTCCCTGAGGTAGGATTCACAAGGCAAAGGAAGATATTTATGTAAAATACTTATATCCTTTTAGTTACCAGTGTTAAGAGCAATGGTTAGTATACTAGCGATCTTTCATGGAGCCCAATAACTTGTATTTTATTTCTATATTTCCTTATTTTGAGAGGAAGGGCATATATTTTCTTAACTCATGATAAATCTGTTCGCCTAGCCCCTTAGGCTGTCAAAAAGCATTTTTCAGCCTCTCAGGTACCTCTGGAATCAGATAAACAAACTAACCAACTACATTTTTACACCACCAGATGAAGAAAGGCTAAAACAGTGGGCTGATTAATAAAGGAAACCTGGCCCTGGCTGGTGTAGCTCAGTGGATTGAGCACAGGCCTGCGAGCCAGAGGGTTGTGGTTCGATTCCCAGTCAGGGCACATGCCTGGGTTGCAGGCTGGTTCCCTGCAGGTGAGCCTCCAACAGGGCACACATGAAAGGCAACCATACATTGATGTTTCTCTCCCTCTCTCCTTCCCCTCTAAAGATAAATAAATAAATAATAAATAAATAAAATAAAGGAAACCTGTTGGTAGCAGAAAGTCTGCCATAAGTAAAACAACACTTTTCAAACTATTTTAATCACCTGCAGCACATATAGTTAGGGTACACAAAGTTTGTTTTTAGGATATATTTTTGGGAAGCTGTGGACGTGTCTCTTGCCAGATGGGTGTGGTATTTGTACGGTAGAAGACTATTGGGAATTTTTTGCTGAGTCCTGTACTTAGGCTGGTGCTCTCCCGCTCAGAAACATGGAGGTCTCCCTGGCCCCTTTGGAACAGAAGTGATGACTTAGCCCCTGTGGATTGCCCACCAAGGTGTTAGAGATTGAAGGCTAGGGAGTAGTGCAGGCAGCGCGAGAGGAGTGTTCCTGGGCAGAATGTTGTGGGAAATGTAACAGCTTACCAAAAATTCCAAATAGGATTACTATAGATTACGCTAAAGCTGTGTGTCTAATAATGTTCTTTTACCTTTTTGTATACTTAATTGAAGGTCATGTCCCACCAATATTTGCTATGAAACAGAGACATACTGCTTGCTTTACTGCTCCTGAATTCTGTCACATGATAATACTCTTCATAAACTGTGATTTATGTGAAGAAGCCCCTTTCACACCATCTGCTGCCACGAGAAAATGGCACCGGCTTCACAGAGAATCCAGCAGGCTCTCTGCTGAATATTTACAACATGGTCCAGGGGGGAGCAGGGAGCTAGAAGCCTCAGCCAGGCAGCAGCCCAAACAAATGGTCTCTTCTCAGCCAGGCAAGCAAGGTTCAGACAAATGGGTCTCTTCCGCCACTATTCAGGGCCATCTGCAAATGTCATGGGTATTTGTTATCCTCACTGTTTCTAATCTCAGCATTTTGGTGGACGTTTTCTCCTTGTGTGGCTTTCAGTAACTGGACACTCCTGTGCTGCAGGAAATTATCTTTTCAGCCTTTGTGGGGGAAACAAGTCTAGGTGAGGCTTTCCCAGGTCCCTTGTCACCAAGACATTAATATGTGGCTTACGCTTTGCTTGTCAAAAGCAATAACCCGACAGAAGCTGGTGACCCAGAGAAAGAAAGACAAGGGGTGAACTGCAGTAACAGCTTTCCAGTGGCAAAATCGCCCTGTTCTCTGGTGCATGGCTGCAGTGCAAGGCGTGACATCGTGGGTTCAGAAGTGTGGCTTTGCCTGTGACATCAGTTACCTGCATCGCACTTGTCCTTGCCTATTTTCGGAATCTGATTTTCCAGTCCTTCCCCCCGTGTCTCTGCGAGCTTTCATTATTGTTTTACTAAACCCCCTTTTCAGCTTAGACTGACCAGCAGTAGTTCCCATTGTTTACAGTTATGGCTCATGAGAAGTGTAATCACCGTCATTATCATCTCCATCATCCTTAAAAGCTAAAGGTCACTGTTCATTTAAGATGTGTCAGGCACTCTGCGAAACACTTCATGGGCATTATCTCAAATAAGTCTATCAGCAAAAAAAAAAAAAAAAAAAAAAAGGTCTATCAGAATTCTGAGAGGTCAGTACCATGAATATTCTCATTTCACTTTTGACAAAACCGAAGCTTGAAGAAATGAAGATGTGTGGCCAAAGTTAATGAGCACAAAAGCTAGGATCTGGACCCCAGCTCTTTTAATCCCCACACTGTGTGCTGTTTCCAGGAAGAGTAGTAGTATTGTTGATGCTGGTGTTCTACTTCCTCACTGCTTAACACACTTTATTATTCCTAATCATTTTACCTGATATAAAGTCCCTTGCTGCTATCACAGTGTTTTCAGTCCTGTTGAAATGATCATGGAGGGTATCATCAGCCTTATTTCAGAGATAAGAAAACCCCGAAGATACCTGCATTGCTCAAGGTCATGTGCAGTTAGGAGGTAACGGAGACGAGGGTCAAACCCACGTCTCATGGGATTGAAATTGTGTTGACCTAGTTAAATCCTAAAATAAATTCACTTCCATTTCTAGTACAGGGACCAGTTCAATCACAGAAACTATACTGCAAAACACTGAGGAAGCCGGGACTGAATGTTTTTCAATTAGGTTTGTATTCATTCCCAAAGGAGCTGTGATCCTAATATGTTTTCATTAAATACTTAGGGTGATAAATTGAATCAAGCAACATTATATTCCTCTGCCTTAAAAATACATAACTAAACACACACAGCGGTGACTGCAGATACTGGTAGGTTTTTATTTTCTTTTTAATGTATAGAAGCCTGGCTTCCCTGAAAAATACCTTCTTTGTCTTGTCCACCTTTAGAAAGTAATGCTTAAGGCTAAAATACAAACTTTCACCAAAGAAAAACTAGAATATTAAATTGTTGACAAGGGGAAGAAATGTATCCACAGGGCTAGGTTTATGGAAGCCTTAATTTATCATAATGAAAAATTATAAATAACATTTCTATACAAATCACAATGCCTTTAACTTTATTTTTTAATATTCTTCATTCGTTATTATTTATTAAAAGCATTATCTTGGCTAAATAGCATTTGGAATTCCATCTGAATCTATGTAATAACAGGCTCAGATCCTTAGAGTCAGCGCAAATCCTTTGTCCACTGCCTCTCCTACCTTATTTCCTATAACTTTCTACCTAGTTCACGCCA
Organism: Sturnira hondurensis; assembly: GCF_014824575.4. NCBI lineage: Eukaryota > Metazoa > Chordata > Mammalia > Chiroptera > Phyllostomidae > Sturnira > Sturnira hondurensis. The sequence continues at coordinate 2,510,892 of NW_028072653.1, read as the reverse complement.
TTCCAGCCACTTCGGCTTTCTCAGTGTTCCTTGAATATGTCAACAAGGCTTCTCCCTCGGGTTAGTTGCATTTTCTCCCCTCTCTGCCTTAAACCATATTCCCCCTCATACACATCAGCAAGTCCCCTCACTTTACTGATGGTCCCATTCAAATGTCAGAGTTATATCAGGTATATCAAAAAAGGAGGTACTGAGCTTATAAATTAGCATCATTCCATGTTTCCTCCTCACCCTGCTTAATTCTTCATTTCACTTCTATTTGACATAGTGTGTGTGCGCTTAGTTGTGTATTTGTTATCTTCCCACTAAAATACAAGCTTCACAAACAAACCTTCTGTTCCCTGTTGGGCACCAGTACTAGACACATAATTATGGGTCAACACGGATTTGTTGGGCGAAAGTCTGCTTGGTCCCATGTTAGCGTGTTAGCACACTACTGAATTTGCAGTTGAGCGTTTACTCTTGTCTTTTTGAAAAATCCCCTTCTGTTCTCTGCATGGGAGAGCTGAACTCTGCAGGGCGCTTTTCATCTGTTTGCCATTCCACATTGGGCACTCATTCTGTTCCTTATCACACTGCGTTTGAGGTTAGCTCTTCTTTCTTACACTCCTTGACACTAGGCAGGATTGTTGATCTTCCTCATAAATCACTTTGAATGTTAGCAAGTAGAATGCTGTATATTTTAAACATGGATTTTATGAATCATAAATGGAAATTGGTAGAAAGCCATTCAAAAAGAAGGAAGGAAGGGAAGGAGGGAGGGAGGAAGAGAAAATCTGTAATACTATTCGATCATTTAGCCCAGAAGTGAGAGAAAAACACTTAAATTTGTTTATGTGTTATCCTCATTCCTATATTAGCTAAAAGGAACCAGAATAGGACTAATGCCTTTCCAGCGTCTTCCCTAGAGATGACCCTATTGGGTGCCTTATCCAAGAACTGAAAAAAATCTGAAAGCTGAACCAGAACTAGTATGAAGTTAGTGTTGAACAGGACTCATATATAAGCCTGTTGGTTAATTAAAAAATGTGAAACTCAAAGCAAAATTCCAAAACACAAATTAATTGTATACACTCAAATTAATTTCATTCAATTTCCTAATCTAAAACCAACATAAGGGCCATAATTGTGTATTAATGGGATGGATGGATAGATTTAAGCAGCAACAGAAACAAGAACTTTGGATTTATAAGTAGACAAATGTGTTTGAGGTGCGGATCATGCCATGTCAGTGGTGTGACCTTGGCCAAGATAACCAGTATCTCTGAGCTTCAGACCTTACAAACATGGGGTTGCAAAACAGAAACACAAAATAGCTTCTGAAGCATCAGGTTATGTTATCGTGATATTGTGATTTATAATAACTATATATTGGGTCCACTGTTCCTGGCACACAGCTCTTAAAACCCTTGGGATTTTCTAAGTGATGACAATTGTCAAACTGTCTCTCACTGTATTAATGAGGAGTTTTGGACCTCACCTGGGGGTGGGGCCTGGTTGCCAGGACAACCAACTCTGTAACTAGAGGGGTGGGACTTTCCATCCCACCCTTCTGACCTCCAGGGAGGGGGAGGAGCCAGAGACTGAATCACTTACCAGTGGCTCAGGGGATGGTCGAACGTGCCTAGGTAATGAGGCCTCCGCAAAAACCGGTAGGACAGGGTTTGAGAAGACAGGTTGGTGAACACATGCAGGTCGAGGGAGTGCATTGTGCTTAGAGAGGACATGGAGACCCCTTCCCCCACACCCTGCACATCTCTTCCATCTCGCTGTTCCTGAGTTATATCCTTTTTTAATAAACTGTAGTCTACCAAGTAAAATGTTTCTCTTTGTTCTGTGATCAGCTGTAGCAAATTAATTAAACCCCAGGAAGGTCATGGGAATGTCTGATCTATAGCCAGTCAATCAAGTACAGGTAACAGTTTGCATCCTGAGTTGGAGGGGCATCTTTGGAACCTTCTGTGTGTAGCCAGAGGGTCAGAAGCTAACAACCTGAGCGTGTTCCTGGCCTCCAAAGTTGAGCAGGGGTGTCTTGTGGGCCTGACCCTTTCCACTGTGGGGTATGATGCTCTCTCCAAGCTGTTGGTGTCAGAATTGAGTTAACTGTAGGATACCCAGCCAGTGTCTGGAGAACTGCTTGGTGCTGTGTTGGGGTGGGGGGAAGGAGAGCTCCCACACCCACATACTGAATTTCAGTCCCAGAACTACTATCAATTACTCATCGCCACGTGGTGCATCTTCTTATACCAGCAAAGAAATTACTGACTTGTTTTCATTTAAGTCGTATAAAGGTACACAGAGTAGATGAAGCCGTGAGCCATGAGACCAGAGTAACTGCAAAATTTCTCTTGCTCTGCTTCAAACTTACTTTGAACCCCTGTTTCAAAGTCGCCGTGCATGAGCTGAAGTTGCAGTATGATAACAAGGCAACCTCACCCACATCTCAAATTTCCGACTGGAACCTTGCCTTCAGGATTTCCTCCGTAACTTGCTCAATCTTTCTCAATCCACAAATCACTTCAGTTATCCAGGTACTATGAACTTTAAAAGGTCTCCAGAGAAAAACTATTCTAATGGCCTGATTTTATTGTTAGTACAGCTGTAAGGAATTACTGCCAGTCCCTTACTGAAAAATGCATGAGACAAGATAATAAAAAGAGGGCATTGTACAATAAATCATTCTGACCAGGTATGGAAATAATAAACGTAGATCAACAAAAAGGCTAGCCTGTTAACTAATGGTACCAGCTCCATTATTTCGGGGGGGACAACCAGTTCATCCTTTTGCTGAACATAGGCCATTGCAGAAAACAAAGCCATTGTGGCCTCTATTATTTTCGTTGTTGCTGTAACTAAAAAAAAAAAAAAAAATCAACAAAAGTTTGAGACTGGTTGGTAATAGGAAAAGCCCAAGTTTGAAGTATATTTAAATACGCATCTTGTGCAATGATTCTACAAAAACTTTTCCCATTATTTTAATGATATCTGCAATGCTCCAATCAGTCAAATAATAGCAACTGAAAAATTAATACGTATTGTGCAAAATTCGATATTGAAAACTTGGGATGAAAATTTGATTGGGAAAGAATTTCACATAGGCATGAAGACTGAAAATGGAGTTGATGAGATGTATTTCACAGCTATTCAAATCCTCACCAGTTTTCACTCCCCATTTCAGTGAAGAAAAGAAAGTCATTTAATGAAATAAAGAACTTCGAGGACTGTACTGTGGGGAGCTGCATTATTGGATTCTGCAGGTTCTTTTGTCCCCCATAATGTCAGTCCTGATACTGATTTAGAAGTTTTATGACTGAATCAAATGACAGAGTTGGAATTATTCATAATTTGTGGCACCTGGAAGGATGAAATTGATCCTTAAAAAATAGCTTTATTGAAGGATAATTGTTACACAATACACTACACATATTTGAAGTGTACAGTTTCATAAGTTTTGACATATTTATATACTCATGAAACCTTCACCACAATCAGATAACGAATATTTTCATCTCCCACAGAAGTTGCCTCCTGCTCCCCTGTGGTCCCGTGTTCCCTCCCCTCCCTGGACTCACCTCCCCCCGCCCTGCCAGGCAGTAACTAATAATCTCTTTTCTTTCACTGTCCCTGGGTCAACATTTCCAAACGCAACCATAGGGTCATGTAGTAGATATGCTTTTTGCCTGCTTTCTTTCATTCAGCATAATTTAGACTCATTCATGTTACATGTATTAATAGTTTACCCCCTCTTGTTGCTAAGTAGAAATCATTATATGGATAGTCCACACCTTGTCAGCCATGAATGGGTAGTTCAATATTTCTGCTTTGGGGCTATTACAAATAAAGCTGCTACAAACATTATTGCTCAAGTGTCTATAGGCACATCAGCTTTTATTTGGGCTGAGTAAATACACAGATACACACCTAAGAACAAAATGGCTACATTGCACATTACAGTACGCTTCACTTTTGAAGAACTATAAGCTGTTTTCCAAAGTGATTATGCCATTTTACAATGCCAGTAGCAGTGGTAAATTTCAGACCCTCCACACCCTTGCTGTCACTTGACGTGATCAGTCTTTTCTAGTTTTAACCATTCAATAAGTTGTGTGGTGGCTTCCCATTGGGCTTTTAATTTGCGTTCCTCTAGTGACTACTCATATTGAGCATCTTTCCATGTTTTATTGATTCAAATGCCCTCTTACAAAAATTGGGTGGTTTTTCATTGAGTTTTTAGAGTTATTTAGATATTCTGGATACAAATCTCTTATCAGATATATATTTACAAATATTTTCTCCCAGGGGATTCTCTTAACAGCCTTTTGAAGAGCAAATTTTTTTTTAAGTTTGATGAACTTTAACTTAAAAATTTAGAACTCTCCTGGCTGGTGTAGCTCAGTGGATTGAGTGTGGGCCTGCAAAGCAGATGATCGCAGTTCGATTCCCAGTCAGGGCACATGCCTGGGTTGCAGGCCAGTTCCCAGCAGGGGACACATGAGAGGCAACCATGCATTGATATTCCTCTCCCTCTCTCCTTCCCTTCCCCTCTAAAGATAAATAAATAAAAGCTTTAAAAAAAAATTCAGAACTCTGTGTTTGATGTTGTATGTAACAAATCTTTGCCTAACTCAAGATTACAAAAATTTTCTCCCATGATTTCTGAAGTTTTATAACTTTAGGTTTTTATGTTTAATCCGATGGTCCATTTTAAGACAAATTTCTGTGTATGGTGTGAGGTATGGATCAAAGTTGACATTTTTGCATATGAATTTCTTATTCAAGCACAATTTATTGAAAAAAAAAACCCTATTCTTTCTCTACTGAATTGTCTTTGCATCATTGCCAAAAATTGGTTCTTTTTGGGTGGGCTTTTTATGTATGTCTTCATTTTGTTCCATTGATCTATTTATCTTTGTGCCAAAAGCAGATTGTCTTGATTACTGTAGCTTTCAAAAAACATTCAACTCTAAAAGAATGGGTTGTGTATGAACTCTCATTTCTATTCCATTGATACATATATATGGATTTATGCCAGTTACAGCCCCATCCCCAACTGGTCTTGATTACTGTGGCTTTATAGTAAGTTTTGAAATTATAAAATATGAGTCTTCCAACATTTTTCTTCTTTTTCAAGATTGTTTGGCTATTTAGGGTCTCTTGAATTTCCGTACAAATTGCAGAGTCAGCTTGTCAATTTCTGCAAAAGCATCAGCTGAAATTTTGGTAGGGATTGCATTGAACCTGTAGATTAATTTGAAGAATATTGTCATTGTAACAATATTTGTCTTGTATGAGGTTAGGATGTCTTTCCATCTGTTTAATTTTTCTTTCAATAATATTTTGTAGTCTTCAGTATACAAGTCTACACATCTTTAGTTAAACTTATCTCTAAATATTCTTTTTAATTATAAATAAAATTATTTTATAATTTTATTTTCTGAGTGTTTATTTCTAATGTGTAGATATACAATTGATCATTGTATACTGATCTTGTATTCTGTGAACTTGCTGAACTGGTTTTGGGGGTTTATTCTTTAGGACTTCATGTATATAAGACCTTCTAAACTGAAGATCATTTTACTTCTTTCTTTGTTTACTTATTTTCTTTTTACTTTTTCTTTCTTTTGAACACCTTCTACTACTTTTTCTCTCCTAATTATGCTGGCTACAAACTCCACCGCAGTGTTAGGAAGAAAAGGCGAGAGCGGGCACTCATATGCCCTGGTCTCAGGGGGAAGGGCTTCACCCCCCACCTTGCGGTGTGATCCTGTCTGTGTTTTTTTTCCACAGAAGCCCTTTATCAGGTGAAGGAAGTTTACTCTTATTCCTAATTTGCTGAGTGTTTTCATCATAAAGGGAGTTGTATTTTTTCAAGTGCTTAATTCTGGATCAAATGACTTGATTACTTGATATTTGTCCCTTATTCTATTGATAAGCTGTATTATGTTGATTGATTTCTATGTGAACTGATCTTACATTTAGGGGATAAATTTCTCTTGATGGTGGTATTTAATTTCCTTTTGTGTCAATGGGATTTTCTTTTCTCTTATTTGTTGAGGGCTGTTGAGTCTCTATTCCTAAGGGATTTAGCTCTCCTTTCTTGTAATGTCGTTGTCTGCTCTGGGCATCACCATAGTATTGTTTTCTGGAATGAAATGGGAGGTATTCTTTCCTCTTATTTTGGGGGAAGAGTTTTTGAAGAACTGGTGTTAATGCATCTTTCAATATTTGACAGGACTTAGCATTGGAGACATCTGGTCATGGATTTTTTTTTTTGAAAAAGTTTTTACTGCTAACTCAAAATCTTGTCAAATTTTCTTATTTTTAGTATATTTTAGTAGTTTGCATCTTTCTAAGAGTTTGTACATTTTCTCTAAGCTATCTAATTTATTAATATATAATCATTTTTAGTATTCCCTTATAATATTTTTTTATTGCAGCTTCATTTTGAACAATGATTTTGTTGGGTATAAATTTCTCAGCTGACACTTTTTAAGATATCTTTTCAGTTGTATGATTACATTGTTTCTGGTGGACAATTTGCTCCTCTATACATAAGATCTTTCCTCTATTACTGGGTTTAAGTGATTTGATTACCATGTGTCAGGGTAGTTTTCTTCATATTTCTTGTGATTTAGATTTTTTTAGTTTCTTGGCTTTATGGTTTATAGTTTCCATTAAATTTGGAAAGTTCTCGGCCATCGTCTCCTGAGATAATTTTCCTGTGCCCAATCCTCCTGCCTTTCGGATGCTCTAATTGCTTGTGCATTAAGCCACTTGAAGAGGTTCCACTGCTCACTGGTACCCTTTGTTGCTTTTCTATTATTTATTCTTATTGTGTTTCATGTAGTGTCTACCAGTGTCTACTAGGTGTGAGCACATGAAACAATTTGTTCTTGTAGTATTATGCATTAACTACAGTACCATTTTCCATACAAACAACTGTAAACCTACCTTTGCCCCACCCTGTGTATTTCCAGGATCTAAAATGAGAACTTTGGAAAATGAGAAAGATATATGGTCCTATTTTTTTTTAAAAAAGAAGCCATTGCAATGATTGTGTAATATGTCTACCTTTATAATATGACAAAATATGCAATTTGTCAACACTGAACTACATTTTTCAGTGTTCACTCTCTCAATCATCTCCACAAGAAGATCTGTGGGTGGTTGGGAGCGTGGGGAAGAAGCAGTGCTCATTATTTAGCTCAGGCACGTAGTTGCTGTTCTGCTGACTCACGCTGTTTTCCTGAAGCAGGAGCTGGCCCTGAGTCAGCTCTGCCTTCCCCTGGATCATTTTTTAGCTTCTCTGACTTCTGGGCAACATATGTGTGTGTGTGTGTGTGTGTGTGTGTGTGTGTGTGTTTTAACAGACCCCAGGGCATTGTTGTCACTGATATCAGAGACAAAAATTAAAGAGTATCAGTCCATCTTATGGGGACCCCGCTGAGCTCATGGTGCCAACTTGCTCTTCTTGTCCCCCACTTTTTGTGTTTATCTTCTCTACCTGTGAAATGCAGAGACCACAGCCTTCCTGCTTAACTGGCCTCCACACTTGCTTAAGGCCATTTCCCTGTTTAAAATCCCTTTATCTATTTATATCTACATACTGTTAAGTTCTCCTAGCAGCTGTTTGAATTTAGGATGCAAGAAACTGAGTGCCTTTTACCTTCAACTTTGGGCCTTACTATAATTTCAGAATAACAGGGAAAATGCCTCTTAGGATCCTGTTAAATTTTATTCTGAATGGAGCCATGGAATGTTTTTAGGATGGGTCATAACATAGGATTTGCCCTTCAGGAAAATAACCTTGACTCCTACATTAAAAGCCGTAATGGACCCGAGAGGCGAAATGTCAAGTTAAGTCACTGTTGGAGCAATGCAGGGGGAACATAATGATGAGGGCATGACAAAGGGCAAAGAAAATTAACAGGCTGTGATAAGAGATTTTAGGAAGTAGATGCAATGGAATTTGCTGAACTTCAATATATTTGGTTCATTGAGTATTTGCATTTCCCCTGAGCAAGCAAGAAGTAAAAACACACAAAAGGAAGTCACTCATGGAGGCATCAGGGCTCTGAGTCTCCTAAGTCAGAAACTATCCACATACTAAGGACAAAGATATCTTAGCAATAGGCCTCAACTCTTGTACATCACCTTAATTCTCAAGTAGATTATAAAGCTTCTTAGAAATTTTAGTTCATGGTCCTCCTGCGTCCATAGGGGCTTGTTAGAAATGCAGAAGGTCAGGCCCCACCTGGAACTTCCTAAAGCAAAGCCTGCATCTTTATAAGATCCCTACGTGCGTATAAAAGTTGGAAAAGCTGCAAAGATTCTAGAAGGCTGCCATTTAGGACAATGGGGACAGGCCTTGAGGACATGATGCTAAGTGAGGTCAGACAGAGAAAGATAAATACCATAGGATCTCATTTATAGGTGGGATTGTCAAAACAAAACACTAAAATAAACACACACACACACACACACAAAACTGAGCTTATAGATACAGACAACAAATTGGTGGTTACCAGAGGCAGNATGGAATTTGCTGAACTTCAATATATTTGGTTCATTGAGTATTTGCATTTCCCCTGAGCCAGCAAGAAGTAAAAACACACAAAAGGAAGTCACTCATGGAGGCATCAGGGCTCTGAGTCTCCTAAGTCAGAAACTATCCACATACTAAGGACAAAGATATCTTAGCAATAGGCCTCAACTCTAGTGCATCACCTTAATTCTCAAGTAGATTATAAAGCTTCTTAGAAATTTTAGTTCATGGTCCTCCTGCGTCCATAGGGGCTTGTTAGAAATGCAGAAGGTCAGGCCCCACCTGGAACTTCCTAAAGCAAAGCCTGCATCTTTATAAGATCCTTACGTGCGTATAAAAGTTGGAAAAGCTGCAAAGATTCTAGAAGGCTGCCATTTAGGACAATGGGGACAGGCCTTGAGGACATGATGCTAAGTGAGATCAGACAGAGAAAGATAAATACCATAGGATCTCATTTATAGGTGGGATCGTCAAAACAAAACACTAAAATAAACACACACACACACACACATACACACACAAAACTGAGCTTATAGATACAGACAACAGATTGGTGGTTACCAGAGGCAGAGAGTGAGGGGTCTGGGCAGAGGATAGCAAAATGCGTGAAGGACATCAAAATTTTCAGTTTTAAAATAAATGTCATGGAGACGTAGGCTACGACACAGTGACTATAGTTGGTAACACTGTGTTGCCTATTCGAAAGTTATAAGAATAAGTCATAAAAGTTCTCACCACAAGAAAACAATAAATTTGTAACTGTGTATGATAATGGATGTTGACTAGAATTACTGCAGTGATTATTTTGTAATATATTCAAATATTGAATCATTGTATTGTATGCCTGAAACTACTATAATGTTATATCTCAATTACACCCCAATTAAAAAAATAATAATAAAATAAATGATTAAAAAGAAGACTGAAGATTCTAGGAGGCTGGACAAATCTAAATCATGTTTTGCTCTTTCAGCCTTTTAAAATAAAACATTCCAGGCCAAAGAGGAAATGGCTGGTGCAGAAAATTTTAGAATTTGTCCTCCTTGCTCTCAGGGTGTCAAGGAGAAGCTGCCGAGTCTTCTTCACACTTCCTGCCTCTTGAGTAGCATTTTAGCCTCTTCCGAGGAGCAGGTGGGACTTCTGACATCTTATCACCACTTATCATTTCCAAACACCACAGCAGCCGTGGCTGTTGGTGGGATTTTCCAAAGCATTTGGCATGAAGCAGACTTAGAGTAACTCCGCCAAGACTAATGATAAAGGGCCTTTCTTTGGGATGCCTCAGAAGCAGATATAAAATATTATCTAGTTATAACTAGATGAAAGACATTTCTTCCCATGAAAACTTTTCCTCCTTTTCCAATATTCTCCTACTAATAATGAGCAGAGAAAAGATGAGGCTGTTGATATCTCTGAATTCTTTTCATGAGACACAGAATGGAAGTGGGTCTGGCAGTGAAGGCACCATGCTCTGGGCCAGGCCCAGGGGCTTCCTCATCAGTGAGTAGCAATAGTCCATTTCAGCAGCCCTCAGGTTAGGTCCGTGAACTTCAACTTGCAGGAAGCAGTGCCCAGCACTGTGATCAGTCGCTAGCTGTTCATTGAGATCCAAAGAAAAGAGAAGCTGTGATTTACCTGCTTAATGTTCAATCTTACCCAACTAAACTATGATATTCTGCAAAGCTTTGCCGGGTCAGCCTCGATTTCTAAACTCACCTCAGGCAATGCTCTTCTCTTTCTTCCAGCCATATGATTTTCGCCCATTTCCCCTAACGCTCCAAGGTGATTCCATCTCTACGGAGCTCACGCACGTTTCCTCTGCCTGCATCCTCCCCACTCCCTTCTTGACCATGTCATTCCTTTGCTTACGGTTCATCTCAAAGATAAGCCTTTCAAGGCCCCTTTGTCCCTGCCTCCCACTTAAAGTAGGTCCCCTAAGGTATTTTGCTCATTCTTTGCCCTGTTCTTTTCTATCATGGCATTTATCACATTTGTCATTATTTATCTCATTACTCCTCAGTCCCTTCATTAAGGAATACACTCCTTGAGACCAATTCTGATTTATCTCTCCAGGGCCTGCTACATAATCATTGTTCAAAGGCGTGTGGTAGTTGTACAAATACATGCATGCTAGCCTACCCCAACAGTGAGCCCTTGGCCATGGCCCCCTTTTATGATCTGTGTATTTGTTATGCATTCAACCCCGTGTTCTTTTGTAACGGTGCTTATCCGCAATGATGACTAGAATCAGCTCCTGCAAGAAAAATATGTTTGTTCTTTTCCGCATATCCTCCTTGGAATAGTTCCCCAAGTATGGGGTAGTTGGTAGATCTCAAAAAACGTGAGTTTAAATGATGAATGATGAGTGCTCTACAACGTAGCTAGTTTGTACCCTCCAGGGGAGCATTTAGCTGTTTTAAATCTCCGTTACTCAGTAAAGGAGGCCAAGTGCTTGCAAAATTTAATTGGAGATGAAGGATTTCTTTTTCTTCTCTAGACTCTTTTTGTTGCCCAGATTGGAAAGTTAAGTCATGTGTTTTTTGTTTTGTTTTGTTTTTCTGTCTCTGAGATTTAGGAAGGAAAATGGCAGAAAATGATGCTTATAAGTAAGTCAGTAGAGGCTTGAGTTAAATTATTGTAGAAGTTGTTTCTTATACCATGAGTGCTATTTGTTCCTGAGTGAATAAAGAAGGGGAGAATGATTTCAGGGGAGAGAGGACTTTGGAGGAATTTAACTTTACATTTTAATTAAATTATCTCTATAACATCAGGTAGAGTTATCCCAAATGGACAGAGAGATACTAGTTTGTGCCTTCTGACACTTGAAAAAAACCAGATGTGTTGTCCTTTTTATGAATGCATCCAACATTTAAATGTCCGCTTAGAAAAAGCATCTGTGTGTATCAGGCACTGTTCTAGGTTTCAAAGGCTTAGAAACCAAGGAAACCAAAGTCCCTGCCTCCACGGTTATCATCAGAGGGAACAGATAGGTGATAAAACACAGAGACAAGAACCAGATCATTCCACATATTAAAATGTGACTCAGAGGAGGTCAGACAGGGGGCTGTTGTGTAGAAAGTGCCTGAAGAGTAACTGACTTCAGCTTGGATGGTCAGGAAGGCTTTACACGATGGACACGTGAGCGGGGACCTGACTGATGGGAAGGAGCCATTGTACTCTTCTTACCTCTTCCCCCACCTTTCCTTCTTCCCTTCAATGTACGTCGTCGACTCCAATTCCTGTGAAAGAGACCATGGTCCCACTTGGATGAAATTTCCACTTCTGACCGAGGAATGATGGGGTCACATCATACAACATGGCCCTTGGGGACCTGTGTCGATAAAGGGGCAGTCCAAGGGATCACTGTGGTTGAGCCACGTCAGCATTGTCAGAAAGACTGCTGCCTGTGTCCTCCTACCCACACCCAGGATCTGATCGTTGGCCAGGGACAGAGAGAGAAAGACGAGGAGCAGACGGCAGAGGTGTGTGAGAGAGACGGGTGCCAGCTTAGAAGTGAGGCGGTTGGAGGATTCAGGCCACCGCAGGACTCGGACCTCAAGCTCCCGATCTAAAACTCACCATGGTGAGTTCAGTATCCTGGTCACACAGTGACACAGTCCAGATTCAAGGAAACATTTTCTCCACTGGTTTTTAACTCTGTCTTCCTCACGATGCACCACTGTGCAGATAACACAAATTCAATTGTTGCTCTATTGTTGAAGTATCGGCCTAATATACTTCCTTTCATTATTTAGATATTTAAATGTATGCCTGTCTATACATCTGCCTAGGCAGAGAGGTGGTTAAATGCCATTAAATAACTCTACCATTGTGTCCTTGTTCCTTGTGTTTTCCATTAAATGCCAGGCCCTGCGGAGTAATGATGGGGTTTTATGATCTATAATTTTAAAACCGGCCTAAGTTGTCCTCCCTAAATGGGAAATACCCCCAACTCCTCATTTTTTTTACTTCAGTGAAAGTTTTGACATCGCCAAAGAGGAATCAGCCAGAAATTTTTAATGCTGACAGGAGGGGAATGATGTCTATAAAGTTTCCAGTACTTTCCTCCTAAGCACCTGACTATTGGTGTGCCCATTATAATCTCAACCAATTCACAAATCAGGAGGATTCCTGAACCTTATTTCCTGCTTCACATTCACTCATTTAAATCCACTTAAACGTGTGAGCCTACGGTGACAATTTCTATGTAAGAATTGGGATCACCCCGCAGTGCACTGGGTGCTGAAAATGGCCTAGAGGAATTCTTAGTGTGCCAAAGGAGTATTGTCAGAGCTCTTGGCTTTGAAATGATTTGTAATGATCAGAAAATCAGTACAGTTTTAGGAGTAAGAAATGGCCTAGCCATTTCTAGTGAGCCTCGTGAGCCTGTTCCTGGCCAAACATTACGTTTAAGCCCTTTATATGCATTTTCACATTTGAATCTTACAGCAACTCACACGTGAGCAGTCTTGTCCCCACTCTAAAGATGGACAGTTTTTGAAGGAAACTAGTGTGTCCTTTAGTGCCCTACAGACATGCCTTTGGTGCCGCCTCACTGAAGAACACAGCCCCCAGGCTGAAATCTGCCACAAACTACTGACTGACAGCGGGGCAAGGTGACATTCCTCCTGAATCAGAATTTGGCGTCCGGGACTCTACCCTATGCAACATGCCACCTCCGTGATCAAGCCTGAGAAAACTTAACGTTGCCTTCAAAGAAAGAGGCCAACTGTCATCTCCAATTATGCAACAAATGGGTGAGCCTAGCCAGTATTTTCTCGTTCTAGAAATCAGTTCTCAGCTTTTCCGCTGACAACTGAAAATTACCACTTTGCCAATGTTTAAAATATTACCTTGGGGACAAAAAAGGACCTTTAAGCCAATCAAAATACCATTTCTTAGTTGTATTGCCATTTTTCACATTGCCTCTGAAGCCGCACTCACTAACGAGATGAAGGATCAGACATACAGTCTCTTTACTGTTATAACTCATCTTGACAAGCATTTGTTATTTCTGATTATATTCTCATGTCCGGAGATTCTGACCACATTCCTACTTCCAAAGATTCTGATTTCATTAGTCTGGGGTATAGCATGAGGGCTGGAATCTGTTCAGAGTTTCCCCAAACTCTTAGATGTTAGCTTCAGCCTTTTAGGTTGAGAACCACCCTGTTGTTTATAAAATGAGGTCCTTTTAAATCTTTTTTTTTTCAAAGATCACTTAAGGAGACTCCTTTGTGGGAAAGAAAAAGATCAAGGAGTAAAATTAAACCGGAAGCAGCACCTTATAAAGCCACCAAGAGTATCGCGGCTCTAGTCCTCACGTTGAAAGTGGCGGGAGGCAGCGGTTGAGGGGGAAGAAGGCCTCAGACCCAGACCTGATACTCACCTCCTTGCCCCGCCCCCTGGCAGCCTGAGCCAGATTCAGGGCAACCTCTGAAGAGGCATTCCTCTTCCTTGCACTCATAGGAATCAATAATATTTGTGGAGGTGAATGGAGAGGCTACCAGCAGGACTGGTTGAAAGCTAATGATTTGGGACTTTCAGCTACCCCTCCGGGTCCACTCCAGGGCTTAGGGATGATTTGGGAAAGTCTGAGGCCAGTCTGTGGGACCCTAGCTGGAAATCGGCTCTGCCTTAAGACATAGACATCCAACCAAGGACTCCTAAAGGCAAGGGGGCCCCTCTCTCCTCTTTGGGACCTGGCACTGTGTAGCTCAGCAACCAACAAGCGTGTGTTCCCTTACTCATTCACACAGCAAATACATTTTCATGATCTCCAGAGGAAGATGCTGTTGTAAGTGCTGGAGATACATTGATGAACAGAACAAACCCGATCTTGCTCTCAAGGAACTTTCAATATTATGGGGAAGCATGACAACAAATAATAAATACAGACAAAATGCTATAAATTACGGTAAATGTTATGGAGGTAGTGTGAGAGAATAACCCTGAGAGGCTTATTTTTGTCAGGAGGCTCAGAGCAGTCACTGGGCTCTGAAGAGGACTTTTATGCCAAGGTTGGAAGGCTGGGAAGAACCATCCCTACCAAGGAGAATATGCAGCTGGTGCTGGGGAAGTATAAATTTTCAGGGGAGGGAAGGGCATTCGCAGAGACCCTGAGAAGGGAAAGACCTTGCTGAGGTCAAGAGGGCTCAAGTCAGCCAGTGTGCCTGGAGCTTGTTCAGTGAGCAGGTGAGTGGCTTAAGACTAGGAGGAAAGGACCTCAGGGGCCAGGTTATGCTGGGTCTTCAGGGTCATGATGCGAGTGTGTAGTAACTCTGAACTAAGAGTATGGAAGGTCATTGGAAGAAAGATATGTAATGTCACGTAACTTTAAAGTTGGCCACTTTGCAGCATGACAAATTGTAGGGGACAAAGTGTGGAAACAGGGAGTCCACCTCACTGACTATTGAAAGAGCCAAAGGGGAGAAATATGTCTGGTCCAGGGTTTTGACCTGGATGGCTAAGGGGGGTGAGCTTGAAATGTCCTTTAAAAGTAGAATGCAAACTACTTCCCTGAAGGGAAGTAACATGCAGTCCCACCACTGAGTCACTAAGTCCTATCCATGGACAGAGAGGCTGATGGGTCTGAATTCACTTTCCTAATCTCTCTGGAAAGGTGGTGTACCCTCTGCCCTGATCACACAGAATTTCTGTTAGAAAAAGAAAGAATCATCCTTAATTGGATATTTATGAGAATATCAAATGCCACAGAAAGACCGAGGTGCCGGCTATAGCATTATCCTGGTGGTAGGAGTCACGGACATCAATTCCAGAACGTTGTCAAGGGTAAATCGGCAGATAATATTATACTGAGTTTCACTATCTAAACTATTTACTTCTCAATGAGGATTGATGTCTTGGGTCTGGCTGTGTGATTTATTAGGTTCGTAACCTTGAAAATGCCAATAATATCAGGTCACATACTACGTGCCAAACTTTATGCTTCGTAAGCATTTTGCGCACCTCACCTCATTTATTCTTCACAACTATCGACTTGTTGTCCCCATTGAACAAATAAGGAAGCTGTAGCTCCTTATGAGATGGGGTGGTTTGTCCTCCCAGAATAACTAGAAGGGGTCACTGGCTGAGCCAGAGCTCAAACCAGGGTCTCAGTACAGAGCTTTGATGTTTCCATGTCCACAGTTTGACCCAGGTATAATCCTGCTAGCTTTACATGTTGGGTGGGAAGATCAAATCAAATAATATATGCAAAGTAAGTTTGTAAACTGTAGTACATTTCAGTAAATAGAGACAGTTCAGGGCAGGTTGTAAGCACTGTTTTTTTGTTGTTGTTGTTGTTGTTTCTTTGTTCTATAAGATGGTCATAGACTGGATGCTTGAAAGTCTAATTATCCAGTGTTCTGACAAGGCCTGAAGATGGGCTTTTTCTTTATCATCTTTATGTGCTTTTGTGTTTGTCGTTTATTTTTTAACTGTGTTTCCTCTTCTGGGTCCTGTCTAGGGTGAGCTGCGTAGGATGACACGTTTGGGTCTGCCTTTGAGTCTGTTAGTTCAGAGCTGTCATTGATGCGTTCACAGGGATGTCATGAGATGGTACAGTTTCAGATTAATGTCTGCGCCAGCAGCCACGAATCGTAACTTTAAAACATCTTCATAGACATACAGCCCCAGTTAAAGTCACATCCTATAGGAATTGGGGGGCGGGATACCTTTCTCTCATTCTGGACTGTGCCCAAAACTGAAAGCAATCTTTAAAAAAAAGTGGGGAATCGTTCAGATAATCCAGCACCAAAGAACTACACACTGTTATTGAAAATATGCAAGGGAGAATAGATTGATTTAAACTAAGCTGATAGATAATCAAAGAGTTAACAGATGATGCCTCTTTTCAGATTTGTACCAGCAAGTGATGCTCCTGGGCATTTCAGGTACATTATGGACTGACTGCAAAAGTCTGTAGAAATGCACAAATAGTGTAATTAATGCTGTGTCTAACAAGAACGTGGAAACTCAGCAGTGTACATAGAGGGTGGAGTATTCTACCTTCGCCCTCCCTGAGAGGAGCTCAGGGCTCCTCAGTGGAAGGAGATGCTGACGACACTCGTGGAGCAAGGTCATGTTGGACTTGGGGGGAAAAAACCAATTTGTGGTGAGTTACAGCACCATTTAGGAGAACTTCAATTAGCTGTCTGGTACTTCCATTTAAGTGGGTATTGGCTCATTCTAGGCATTTCCCCTTCTTAAGTTGTGATCAGCTAAGCAAGGTCAAATCTTCATCTGGGGAGGAAAACAGTGGACTTTTCTCTTCTTCAAAACCCTAATCACAGCCATACATAAACTGCTCAGGAACTCTGAAAATCCTTCTAACACCAAATTTTCACCAAAAATTAAAATCTCAAGTGAAGTAAACCATTTATATGCAAAACTCTCTAATCAGGAATGGTAGGCTTGCTCTGAGTTAAGTAGACCTTGAAGACCAACACAGTGGAGCTGGAGATGAACACAGTGATGCTCAAGACATCAGTGCCCTTTGCCAAGGGCGAGCTGGGTTTTAATCACTAGAACTGCCAATCGATGTCGTCACTAGCAAGGGTGTCTCCGAGTAGTCCCTGCCCTGTGTGCTGTGTGAAGCGAAAGAGGACCCAGACCCTGTCAACAAGGTTCATAAGATCCAGGTGAAGCGAGAAGACATGTGCACAATGAAATTTAACATCGTATGCAATTAACAAATGACACAATAAATTCTACTCAATTGGAGCTACTCAATTAATATACATACTGTTATCTATTCAGCAACTTCACAATAACCTTGGAGAAGCAAGCACTGAGCTCAGAAGGGGGAGCTAACTTCTCACCAACGTATCAACACTGTGAAGCATGATCCTCTTTGAGCTGGTCATTGAGGATGGAAGGTTTGGGTGGTGGGGATGAAGAAAAGCCAAAGAGAATTCTTTAGCCCAAGCCAATAATGGGGGAACTTAGACTGGAGGGAAAGAGAGAGGAATTAGGAATTGTTGAACCTGTTTTCTCATGTTTTCATCTTGGATTTTTCAAAAGCACTTAACTCCACATCAGTGTCTCAGTTTCCCTCTCAGAGTGCAGTCCTGTCCTCACGGGAAGCCGGCCCCCAGTCCACCTGGAGACCTGGACGCAGTCGTGTCTGGGGCGGGCGTCAGACAGAAATCTCTGCCTGAGACCGAGGAAACTTCCAGAGGTTCTGGGTGAGAGTTTGACAACAGATGGGCATAATTCGGACCTTGACATTGTCAAATCATTGAGCCAGTGAGCTTCCCTTGCTATACCTCAGTTTTCTCCTTCATTTGTCTAACACACATTATATAATTCTCTGCTTCATAGTCTCCGCAGATGAGGTAGAAAGAGTAGAGAACAAAGCGGACAAAACTCCCTTTCACCTTTTTGGAGATAATGACAATATCTGCCTGAGAGAATTTAGCTGAGGTTAAAAGACACAAAGCACTTCACACAGTGCCACGCACATGGCTCGGGCTCTATAAATGTTAGTGGCTGCTCTTGAGTCAGGCAGATATACATGGTTCGGTAAGGACAACTTAGACATCAGAGAGGGAGCGCGGTTATTACATAACCGTTACTTGCATGTAGACCCAACTATGGGTTTGGGCAAGAAAAAAAAAGTCTGAACAGAAATGAGGATCAGGAAACTTGGGTGACATCTGAAGCAATTCACTCACCAGGAAAGTTTGGAAGATGCTGGCCTCTTTGTTGGAAGCCATGTGACAAAGTGGGACACACACAGGAAGAATCAGCCCGTCATCTACACCAGCATAGACAGTGGCACTGTTAGGCACAAGCGTGAGGGTGGAGGCACCGAAGGCACTTGCTTGGAGGAAGCAAACAGTGGAAAGCACAGAAACAGTTCTGGTGCCCAGAAGAGGTAAAGATGCGGAGATAGGACTTTCACCACATGGGAGCTGGAAGAAGCGGTGAAAACCTGGTGCTCTTCTTTGTAATAACTGACCACAGCTTGCCCACAAGTTCCCTCTTGGCCGGCAGAGTCCATATGAAGGGCCATGTCTCTCCAGAAGTTGAAGGCCCTCCAAGCAAGTAGAAGGAAGAGGATGCTGTGCTGGTCTTGCCCTGTGCATGAATATGGTATCACCCACAGTCACTATAGCAGCATGGGGCCATTCCATCTGCAGAGAAGTGTGCTGAGAAGAGGTCTTCATTGGGCGATGCTGCAGGTCCTTCAGTCAAAACTACGAAATGCATTCATGCGGGTGTGTTTGGAGCAACAGGGTAAAAAAATGAACAATAAAAATGATCATAATAAATATAGAGATCAACGTCTGCCCCTAAATGAATATTTGGTAAGTAGTAAGTGTCCAAATGACTGAGCGCAATTGTAGAGAAAAATCAATATGGCCAGACGTAATGTTCTGTGTGAGAACATTAATAGTTCTCATTTTTTATGTATAAATTCTACTTCAAAAAGAGCAAAAGAGCAATAGAACAACTTAGGCTGGCTCGTTGCTGTTTTTCTTATGTGGCAGCTGTATTTCTGTGGCTCAACTTAATTCCTGGCCATGCAGGACCAAAGGGATAGCAGTTGCATCTCCCGACTCCAGATAACTGCTTTTACCTCTGCTATGGTGAATTGACCGCTCTGAATTCAGGTTATTAACCATCCCCTTTGATTTGATTGTTATGACTAAATGTTTTCTTTCATCAAACATTTATTGAATTCTTTCGGTGTACCTAGCAATCACTGTCATGGGCACAGAAGATACAGGGGTGAAGGCAGATAAGGTCCCTGCCCTCAGGAAGAATATATATTATCCTGTGAAAGAGACCATAAAGAAGAAAACAAGTAATCAAAATGGCTTCACAAAGTAGTAACACTATAAAAAAATAGATTAATTCATGAGACAGAGTCTCTGTGTGGTAGAAAGGTGCTTACACGTACGTACTGTATAAAGTAAGGATATCTGGGAAAAGTTAACTGTGGGCTTTTGAGATCTGAATAACAAGAATCCACTATGTGAAAAGTTGGGGGAAGAACATTCTAGGCAAGGTGAAGGGCAACCGAAAAGCTCTGGGTGAGCAATAAGCTTAGGAAGGATAAATTCTGGAAGCAGAAGTCCAGTGAGCTGGAGCATAATGAAAAAGTAGGAGAGGTATAAGAAATGAGATTAAGGAGAGAGGAAATGTGCAGAACATGCTATACTTTCTAGACCTTGGAAATAAGATTACATTTTCTCTTGAGTGCATTGAGAAATGACTAGATATTAAGCAGTCTGTGAAATCACTTTAATTCTTTAAAGGAATATTGGGCTTCAGTGTAGAGAATGGACTGATCAATAAATCCCTAACTTTATCCCTGCTTGGTTAGATAGTAACTTGCAATTTAGTAGCCAGATTAAAATATCAAAATTCATTCACTCAATGAGTATTTGTTGACTGCTCCACACTATGCATTGGGAATACAGAAGACGATAAGATGTTGCCTTCGCCATTAAGAATCCCACAGTTCAGGGGAAAAAAAACCAGATATTAGACAAAATCAATTGCAGTTTTTACTTTACCCAGGTGAAAGTACAGATGTTTCTACCTAATTTGAATTAAACACAGACTAGATTTTCAACCTTTTTCATCTCATGGCACACATAAACTAATTACTAAAATTCTGCAGCACACCAAAAAATTTTTTTACAGAACTGACAAGTAAAATATTCATAGGTATAATCTTTATTCATTCATACCAGCCAGCTATCATAGTGTTGGTTATTGTCATTTTTTTATTTGACAGTCTAAGGGAGAAGAGGTCAGCCCTTAACTAAGTAGTCAGGTATTGCATGTTTTAAAATTTTTTGCGGTACATTGGTGTGCCTGCCACTGTACACTGGTTGGAAATCGCTGGCCTAGAGTTAGAATCTGTGATTCTCCACCGAAAAGACTCCACTCTTTCCAGAGGGTCTGGCTAATAAGCAAAGGCCTTTATATTAGGCCTTCTTTCGTTACAGTATATACAAAATCAAGTCAAACTAGCTTAAGGTCTAGAGTGTATGGGAGGTGTGTTACTCAGGTATCTGAACACTCCAAATCTGATGAGGCCTGACTAGGCTCAGTTTAAAGGCATCAGACAACAAAATTCAGTGCAATTACAATAGATCGAAACTAAAGGCAGCCATTTTGGAAAGAAAGTTGCCACAGAACTCTCCAAATCTATAAGTAAACTCCACCCTCATCTTTTGGCGATCATTGATTTGTTCATGAGTCAAGGATGTTCAAAGTTCCTGGCGTAAAGCAACAGATGGAAAATGGAAAAAGCTGAACAGTTTAAACTGCTGCCCTCCCCAGGAAAAACAAGTTTGAAGTTTGAGTCATCTCAAATAAATTCAAAGACCTAACAGAAAATATTCATAGATTGAAAGAAATGATGTGAAAACCCAGAACAGAAATGGAAACTACAAGAACTAAATGAATGTTTTAGAACTATAAGGTACAGTGTCTGATGAGAAATTTGGCAGATGAAAGGATTAATAAAATCTTAATTAACCCATCACCACCCGACCTGTCTCATAGGCTGTAGTTTGCCACCTCAGACTTAAAAGTTTGCCTGGTAAATTTTTGCTTCTTTGTTAGTCTTCACTAGTCTATGTTTATACCTATATGTATATATGTGTGTGTGTTTAGACAGAGCAGAAGACTATGGTCAGGTATCTAGCCAGTCATATCAATAAAAATTTTAAAAATGAAGAAAATTTACATCTAGAAATTCTTACAGATTTCATTAATATTTCTATGTTTTTACAATGTGTTTAGATTGAAAATCCTTACATATTTAGAGTTAGAATTAAGAGTCTATAGACCACATTTTATAAAATAAAAATTAAATATATACTTATTTGTGCTTAGTATGAGACTCTAAGGTAAAAATTATCTATTTTGTCTTAACATAATGGAAATAATCTAGTATATAAAAGATCATCAAAGACATCAATTTCAGCAAAAAGCTTAAAAACTGATAAAATACTAGATGCTTGAAACATTCAATCTTAATGATATTTCCTAGAGTCATCTTAATAACTGTTTTATAACACGCTAGCATTCATGGCAGATGTTGTAACTACATCTTTGACCTTGGATAAAATTTAAGAACCAAGATAACAAGTGTGGACTTCAACTTTAGTTTCCATGGCAAAAGCCACAATTTCATAATAAAAGTGATGCATGTTGAAACAAAGAACAGTTATATGTATTATAGTAAAGAATGTCAGTATTTATTCTAACATGTAAAATGCAGAGGTTACATTGATTTTCAAAAACAGCATATGCAAATTAAAAGAAATCTATCTTCTTTCCATTCTCCAGAAGCAAAGGAATGTTTATGAATATAAAAACATTGGTGAACAAGGATGCATGAGACCTACATATTTAAGGCCAATTGATTTTTGACAAGCATACCAAGGTCATTCAATGGGGAAAAAGAGTCCCTAACAAATAGTGCTTCAACAACACGATACACAAAAAAGGATGACCTTAGACTCCTACCTCACTTTATATACAAACATTAATGTATCAGAAATGGATTATTGAGCACGGGCTCACGAACCAGACTATCGAGGTTCGATTCCCAGTCAGGGCACATGCCTGGGTTGCAGGACAGTTCCCAGCAGGGGCCAGTTCCCAGCAGGGGATGCACGAGAAGCAACCATACATTGATGTTTCTCTTCCTCTCTCCTTCCCTTCCCCTCTAAAGGTAAATAAATAAAATATTTTTTTAAAAAAAGAAATGGATTAAAAAACAAAATGTGTAAGCTGAAATTATAAAGTTATTGGAAGAAGAAATAAGGTTAGATCATGAACCTTGTTTTAGCAATGGATACCTAGATATGACACCAAAATCACACACACCAAAAAGAGAAATAGAGAAATTGAACTTCATCAAAATTAAAAACACTTATCCAAAGACACAAGAAAGTGAAGACAATGCAAAGGGGGCAAAATATTTGCAAGTCATACATAAATGGGTGATTTCGTATATGTGTGTATAGATGAATGGTGAAGGTCTAATATCCAGAACATATAAAAAACTCTTACAACTTAATAACAAAAAGAGAACCCATAGTTTTGAGAAATGGGCAAAGTAATTGAATAGATATTTCACTGAAGAAGACATACAAATGGCCAATAAGTACATGAAGTTTTGTTCAATATCATTAGTCATTTAAAAAGCAAAAATAAAACCACAGTGAAATACCACTTCACACCCATTACACTATAAT
Organism: Sturnira hondurensis; assembly: GCF_014824575.4. Lineage (NCBI taxonomy): Eukaryota > Metazoa > Chordata > Mammalia > Chiroptera > Phyllostomidae > Sturnira > Sturnira hondurensis. Next base: position 2,488,116 of record NW_028072653.1, on the reverse strand, counting down.
AAAATGTAAAACAAGTTTTGGTGAAGATATAGAGATAACGGTGCCTTCACACAGTTGCTAATGGGAGTGTAAAATCGTGGAGTCACCATGAAAAACAACTTGGTGAATCACCAAAATATTAAACATGGGGTTACCATGTGATTAGCAATTCCATTCCTATATCCCCAAAGTAATTGAGAACAGGTATTCAAACAAAACTTGCAACCCAGTGTTGAATAGTACTACTCACAATAGCCCAAAAGTGTACACAGATGAATGGATACACAGATGAAAGTGTACACAGATGAATCTGTGTAGATTGTGGTGTATACATACAATGGAATGTTCTTCAGCCATAAAAAGGAGTAAAGTACCAATAGCATGCTACACATGCTACAGTGTGGAAGAAGCCAGACACAATAGGGCTCATGCTGTGCGACGTGTCCCAAATAGGCAAATCCAGAGACGGAAAGGCGGTTGGGGCAGGGGGGAAATGGAGTAACTGCTTAATGAGTGCACATTTTCCTCGTGTGACAATTAAAAGGTTTTGGAACTACATACAAGTAACACTTGAATGGATTGTACATGTGCTAAATTTCACTGACTTACCCACCTTAAAGGAATTAATTTTGTTATATGAATTTTACCTCATTTGGAAAAAAAATAATGCACTATATAGTTTTAAGTCTTTATGCTAACATAGTTAGAGCACACCTTTTCTTTTTCCCCCTTTTTTCTATGAAACAAGTGCCAACAAGAAAAAAAAGAATAAAAATGCATTGGGCTCAATTGTACTATACTGCCCATTTTCATTTATTAAGTAAATCTAAAATAAAAAAAACTATCCAGAGAACATCAGATATCTTCAGTCCTCCTAAGGAAAGCTAAAATTTAAAGACATTTTTTACGGTGGCTAATTGAGTTCTTCAGCTCTTTCTCTAATTGTGAAGCGCAGAGACACAAAGTTCTTCAACAAATCCAGTTCTCCCATCTCACCTAAATATTCTAGAAGGCTTGGTTGCATAGGTTTATCCACAACTCCAATTTTGAAATCATGAGATCTTTCCTTCTTTTAATTTTATTTTTTAATTACAGTTTGCGTATTTTGTATTAGTTTCAAGTGTACCACATCATGGTTAGACAATCATGTACTTTCCAAGTGGTCCCCTCCAACTCTTCAGTCCACACCTGGCACCGTACAGTCATTACCGAATTACTGATATATTCGCTCCACTGCCCTCTCCATCCCCACGACTCTTTGGTAACTGCCAACCTGTACTCCTCAATCCCTCCACCCTTTCACCCAGGCCCCCAAGCCCCCTCTGCTCTGAAAACACTCTGACCTTTCTCTGTATCTATGCATCTGTTTCTGTTCTGTTTGCTTGTTTATATTGTCCTTTCATTTCCATATATAAGTGAAATTAGGTGCTGTTTGTTTCTCACCATGAGGTCTTTTCAAACTAAAGCTTCCTGAATCCTATGGTGCTTTCACTTCCTTTTAAATATCTGTGCACAGAATAAAGATGATTTGGGCCTTGGCCTGAATCACACGAAAGCATTCAGAATCATCGAAACTCCAATGATGATTATATTTGACAAGCTACCAAGAATGAATGCAAAGAAATTGGATCTAGATTTTCAAAGGTACAGAACTGATAAGCAATACATTTATGCCCTGAGTGTCAAAAATGTTAAATTCTCTAATTACTGTAATGTGTGGTTCCTTCAATGCTTCAGCAAGACTGCAGCCCATGAAAGAAAGCTCAATCTACAGAATGTATAAAAGGCTCAGAATCAACTCAGAAATAACTTTGGCTCAAAAATCCTAAACACCAAATTAAGCTGTATATATTGGAAGACAAGGTTCAAATGCAAAAAGCTGGAGACAGTGTGCAGTGGAAGTCTCTCACAAGAGACCCTGCCAAACCCGAAGGGCAAAACGTCTTCCCTGGGAAAGGCGACATTGAGCTGGGACCTCAAGGAGGAATTGAAGTTACTCAGCAAAGGACAATAAAAGAAAGAGTATTTTTATCAAAAAAAAACAATGCCCCTTGTGCATAGGCAACGAAAATTGGTGTCACTGAGAGGGAAGGAAGATGCCGTGTGGCATAGTGAATAGGAAAGAGGTGTTCTGAGCAATGTCTTATTCATTTAAGGATTGTGAATTTTATTCTGAAGGTATTGGGGATGCATTTAGGAAAAAAGACTCATGGACGTGGACAACAGCGTGGTGATTGTGGGGGGAGGGGCGTATAAGGAGGATAAGGGGTAACAGAAAAAATACAATTAAAAAATCAAAGTTTTAAATTGGAGAGTGACCTACTTAAGTGACCTTGCACTGTAATGGGATATTTGACAATTGTGCGGAGAGTTTGCCACTGGGGACCTTTATATTCAGAGAAACTAGTTGACCAGAACAGAAATAATAATACCACCGAGGCAGCCATTAACCTGAGAGAATGTGACCAGATTGAAGATGTGTTCAGGGAACAGAATTAACAGTCATGTGAAACTGAATTGGCTGAAATGTCTTTAAAAGCCTTTGGTTAGCAACATCAAATGATGATGGTAGGGTAAGCTTTACCTGCCGACTCCTGCAGGAAACTGCTACAGGCATACCTTGGTTTACTGCACCTTGTTTTGCTGTGGTTTGCAGACATCATGTTTTTCACATGTGGAAGGTTTGTGGCAACCCTGCTTTAAGCAGGTCTGCTGGAGCCATTTTTCCAACAGCGTATGCTCACTTCATGTCTCTGGGCCATGTTTTGGTAATCTCACAATATTTCAAGTGTTTTCATTACGATCATATTTGTCCTGGTGATCTGTGATCAGTGGTCTTTGACATTACTATTGTGATTGCTTTGGGAACCCAGGAACCACGCCGTGACAAGACAGCAAACTTAGCAAACATAGTGTGTGTTCCACCTGCTCCACTGAGGGGCCCTTCCCTCATCTCTCTCCCTCTCCTCAGGCCTCTCGGTGCCTGAGACACAGTAATATTGAAGTTAAGCCAATTAATAACCCTACAACGGCCTCTAAATGATCAATCAAAGGGAAAAATTGTACATTTCTCATTAAATCAAAAGCTAGACATGGTTAAGCTTACTGAGGAAGGCGTGTCAAAAGCCAAGAAAGGCCAAAGGCTGGGCGTCCTGTACCAGTTCACCAAGTGATAAACGCAAAGGGAAGGTTTTTCAGGGAAAGTAAAAGTACTGCTCCAGGAAATAGGCAAATTATGGGAAGGTGAAACAGCCTTATTGCTGATCTGAAGAAAGTCTTTAATCTTTTTAAAAAGAATTTATTTATTTATTTTTAGAGAGATGGGAAGGGAGGGAGAGAAATGTTGAAGCATGACAGATACATTGACTGGTTGCTTCTCAACCAGGGACCTGGCCCAAAACCCAGGCACGTGCCCTGACTGGGAATCGAACCAGCAACTTTTTGGTTTGCAGGCCAGTGCTCAATCCACTGAGCCACACCAGCCAGGGCTGTTTTTGATCTTTTTACAAGATCAAACCAGCCACAACATGCCCTTAAATCAAAGCCTAATCCAAACCAGGGCCGTATGATTCCCTTTGTTTGAAGGTGGAGAGAGGTGAGGAAGCTGCAGAGGAAAAGTATGAGATTAGCTCACATGAAGAGCTTCTGATACTCTCAAGGAAGTCCAGGTTCTGTGCACAGAGGCTTCTTTAAAAGGTTCAGTTATATTTTCACTTTCTTTTTAGTTCCCGTATAGTTTTGTTTTAATTTTGGTTTTGGTTTTTTTTGTTTGTTTGTTTTTTACCTCTAGAAAGGTAAACCTCTAGCGTTGCAGTGGCCCCCTAACTTCTCCCATTTCCTCCCAGGAAGAAATAGATCATCTCATCAATCATATGACCCTGTGGCCTTCTGAGCAACCCCAGCCCTGCAGCACCAGGGCCAGCGTCCAAGGAACCAGGGTTTGACGCATGCCGTTGACCACCTGCCAGGTAGGACAACTGAGGATGCATGCAGATTTGCTATTTGGAGTTTAATTACACAAGGAGTTAAGTTATTGACCTTCTGCAGCAATCAACTTAACATCGAGTTAGTGTGACTCCTAAGGCTAGAATAACATAGCATGGAACCGCCGGTAAAAGCTAATAAATAGTGAGAAAAGGTACATTTTTCTTAGAGGGTGAAGAGTGTTTATGAGAATCAAAACCCTATGGCAGAGCAAACACTTATTTCAGCTTGCCAGATGGGAATCTGAGGTCCCGGAGGCAGGGGCCAAGCTGTGGGGTGCCTCCTCACACGGATGAGGTTTGCCCCAGAATCCGAGGAGACAGATGGAGCTGCAGGTTGGAACCCCTTGGCAGTCTCCCTGGGAGTTGGCGCCATTCACTGGGCCAGTTCCTGCCTCTGGCCTCTCCCTTTTCTGTGCCCCAGCTCCCACCTCCTCCTCTACTTGTGTTTGTAGCTTCCCTAATACTCTGTGTCCCCATGAACGTTCTCCCCTGCCTACTTCCTCCTCCTCTGGTCTCCTGTAATGCATTCCCTCCTTCCTTTTTGTCCTACCCTCCACCTGCCCCCAGTATGTTGGTTTGTAACAGCGCCATCCATCTTGATCCTTTCTGACCCCATTAAATTCCTGTTTATTCACAAATGCGCCAGAAAGAGGTCACATATAAACTAATGAGAAGAAAAAGAAGATGCTATCAGAAATTCTCATGTCTCTGTCTGGTACTCAATTTAAGGAGATTTGTTTCTGGAAAAATAAAAGGAAAGAAAACACTTCGGTCACTTGAGGAAGTGTAAGGGGTCTTCCGGGGCCCTGCAAGTCTCTGGAAAAACTCCTCAGATCATAGCTGACGTGCGTGACCTGATCCCACGTGCTGAGAAATAAGTGGATTTCCGCAAATCCGGGCAGGTCACCGAAGAGGGAGTAACTCCCTGGCACCAAATATCGTGCCAAAACAGAGCTTTTTGATGCTGCCAGGATCTCGGTAACAGGTTTGAAAGTAATTCCAGAAGCTTGCACGGCTTCATTTACCTAATATCATGTTGGAATTCATGGCTACCGGATTCTGCCATTGAATTTAGGTTTTCATGGGTAAGTTACGGAGAGGTGAGCTGCACAGAACACTGGTGGGCTCACTGACCAGCCCTGGTGATGGGTGTTCCCAAATCTTTGTGATGAGGCATCATTGAGCCTGGACATTCAGAGTCCATCTGGAGATATTCAGAAACCCCCAATCTGCAAATACTTTCATAGCATATAAATCTCCTTTAAAAAGCAATGGTACTTGAAAAACGTAAGTGTTCTCTTTATATTCTTAATTCTATGTGCGAGGGAAATGAATCAGTTCCCTAGAGAATAATATTTCTTATGCTTAGCTTCTAGACAGAAATTCCACAAGAGTTACTGCATACTCTTGGCTAAAGAACCGTTCGTCTGTTAAGTGCCTCATACCACCCTACAGGGGACACAAGTGGGTGCTTCTACAAAATTAAAATTAATATGTCGTGGGATAATAAGATTTTTAAAAATTAGTTAAAACTTCGATTGTTCAATCTGTAAAGGTTGAGGGAGGGAGGGAGGGAGGAAAGACGGAGGGAAGGAAGGAAGGAGGGAAGGTAGGAAAGGGCCACCAGTTGACGCCACCTTGATCTGCAAAGGTCAAGGGTCCATGGCATAGCATGATGCAAAAAAAAAAAAATGAGGCATTTAAGCACAAAGGCTTTGGGGTTATTTGGATGGAGTTTTCAGTTCCAGCTTAGCCACGTATTATTTATGATGCTGAGGAAGTTCCCAACTAGCTCTTCATTCACAAGTTCCAACATGATGAATGCCTTTCAAGGCTCTAAGAGCAACGTCAGTCACCACCTGGGGCTCCGTACAGCACCAGGCGTGTGCAGGCCCTGGGATGGTAGTGAGGCGGCTCTGCTGAGGTCCCACCAGTCTTCCGCCCCACAGCCTGCTCTCTGCTTAAGCAGCCACTTGAGCTGGTTCCTGTTACATGATGGTGTAAAAGCCTCCAGTGACCTTCCCCTGCAGTCAGAAAAAAATGCAGAGGACAGGTGTTCTTTTGACCTGTTGTCAAGCCATTCTCCTCCTCAGTCATTGTGCTCCCGCCTCCTTGCCCTTCCTTCTGTTCCCGTGACTTGCACAGGCCTCCTGTCCACACCCAGGCCTTTGCACTTCCTGTGCCCTTCCTTTGGGGAGAGGCCCTGCCCACGTCTTTGCTTGGTTGACTCTCATCTGAGCTTCCGTGTCATCTCCTCAGAGAAGCCATCTCTAACCACTTCACCCTCCATTCAGTCTGAATATGGTTACTGATTTTATTACCGCAATAACTTTCATCATGATGTGTAATTGTCTTGTTCATTTTTTTCGTTTCTGTTGTCTTTCTCTCCCAATTAGTATATAATTAAGACTTTTTTCTGTATGATTCTATGAATCCCCACTTGTCCTTGACATACAGCAGGCACTCAGTAAATGCTGTTTGAATGGCTGGGTGGAAGGAAGGAAGGGAAGAAAGGAAGAAAAGAAAAAGGAGGGACGGAGGGAGGAAGGAAGGAAGGAAGGAAGGAAGGCAGGCAGGGAGGGGCCACCAGTTGACGCACTGTATGTAGTAATGGTGAGGTAGGAAAATGGTATAAAAATCTACATGACAAAGAAAATATCACAGGTCGATGTAGTCTGCTAAAACAGCTCAGGAAACTAGAACATTAAAAGTGGAAATGAGATGGAGGAACTTTTAGGAAGTTGTTTAACCTCCAAGCATCTGAGTGTTTCTTCTTGTCCCTAGAGGGTGAAGACAGGCCTGCCCCTCATTTACGGCATGTTCTGGAGCCAGAGATAATGCATGAAAGCACTGAACACTAATTAGCTCGGTCCAGGCACAGGAAGCCAGCGGGTCTGAGTGGCTGATTGCAAGGTCTGTAGCTGAAAATACTTCTTGCCAGATGCCTGGAGGGGCTGATAAGGGAAATGACTGATTCTGTGCATTAACATATTCTAACCAGGTCAGAGGCCCCGGTGTAGAAAACCGTGGTAAAGATGGAAATAAAGGTAAAGCCCTCCTCATTTTCATTGCTCTGCCCAAGTAATGAAGCCGTGAGCTCCCGGGCAAGGGTCGTCACCTGAAAGTCAGCTGTGGGTGGCAGCTGAGTTTCATTTTCTCTCAGGGTAGCTACTGGCAAAATTAGGGGGTGGGGGGGAGTATACCTGTATTTTTTTGTGCTGACTACTTAGTTCTCTTCACTCTGCCCTTTCCTATTTGAGTGATGAGTTCCACACTTATTTTTTCTCTTCTGTTGGGAAGTACAGTATTTCCAGCTCTGCTACCCCATCTGATAGGCCTTCTCTGCAGGACTTCTGAAGTATCAGATTTCCCTGGACATCCGAGTTTAGGAGAATGAGCACTGAACCAAACATCAAAAAAAGATAAGGATTCTGGTTCTGGTTCTTGTCCTGTAGGTGTGTGAGTTATGATTTCTTTGGTTGAAAGGTACAGCATCCCAGATCAAATGCTTGAGGAAATCACTGGCTTCCATAATTGAAGTCCAGGGGAGATCGGTACATTAGTCATAGCTGGATCCAGGGATTTAGAAATGATAACAGCAAGCTCAGTCTTCTCTCCATCTCACAACCCTCCTTCTTTTGATCTAATCCAAACTCTAACCCTTTTTAATTAGTCTTTCATTATTGGCTCCCTCTGTGTTGTAACGAATATGATCATCAGTAACTCCAAACTTTTTGCCTTAACTCACTATCGATAAGGGAGAAACATCTCTCTGTGGTCCGGGAGGTCAGGCTAGTGGCAAACTTAACCCTGTAGCAGACCAGAGCACCTGCTAGTGAGCACTGGGGGCCACATGAAAGGAGGAAGGAGACAGTCACTGAAGAAAAAGATGCTTCTCAGGAAGACAGCCACGGTTCCTGTTATTTTCCCCTCTGTAACATAATTGCATTCAGGAAGACTACAGATGTAGATATGCTCTGGAAAGCATAAATCCTTGCCTGCGTGAAAGCTGGTATGGTCATATAAAGACTTCTCTTCGTTGTGTGATTGGAGAACTCTTGCTGTGCAAGGTATGGGTTGGCTTGTAAGGCTGCTGGGAAGAAGAAATGGGACCGTGTGTGTGAGCATTTTACAGAATACCTGGCATGACGTTACTGCCCAGTTAGTGTCTGTCCTTCATGTTAGGTACTAGGCAACTTCCCCAAACTTTTACTTATAGAGAAGAATCTAATGGAATGAGCCATTTCTGCCAAATGGCAAAGCTATTTGGGAATGAGCAGGTAAATTTTCTTGTATTAGTTAGCATGTATATTTTTTATTCTCTCTCAGATTTTTGTTCTGTCTCTCCCTATACAGCTTGTGGAGGGAACTGTGCAGAGTTGAATCTGTGCATACTAAGTAAGGATGTATGTTGTTTTACCATTGGAATTCTTTACATGTGATGTGTCTAGCACACATTAACGTTCACTGTGTGGTGACAGTTATGACATCTACACCAGCAACAACGATAGGAATAACAGGTGACAGTTACATGAGACAAAGGCTTTGAGTGGAGACTTTCTTGGTGTAAGCTGCGTGGGAGGGCACAAGTCCTGACTGATACGCCGGTCCCTGAGGTCACGGGGGCATCGGGTAGGGGGTCTCTCACTTGTGCTGTGCACGTTCAGAGAAAAGTTGATTCTTCGTAATTGGCTTCCAGGAAGAGATCTGAAAATGGCCTCTCAGACCACAGTGTAAAGCCTCATCTACAGAGGCAAGGAAATGTGCTCCGGAGAGCCCTAGACCGAGCAGAGAGACCTGCGCTCTCACCTCGGCTTTTCTGCCAGCTAGGTTTATGATCTTGGATACATTTCCTCCTCTGGGCTTGAGGAATGCTGTTCCTGGATTTATGTACCCCAGTGCTGCTGGGATCCGGCCCCCACATAGGACGAGGACAAGTTGTTAGCTATTGTTTCCCCTCATCCAGTCCCCATAAGCCTCCTACTGGACTATTTGTCACTTTTTAGCTATTGTTTCCCCTCATCCAGTCCCCATAAGCCTCCTACTGGACTATTTGTCACTTTAGTTTCAGAACAGTAAATTCAACCCTAGTTTATGGGCTATTGTATTCCATCTCATACATATACACCAAACACCTTGACCTCCGCAGGGTCCCCTACCACTTTAATTGATGTATCAAAACTACCTGAGTGGGAGGAATTTTGGATGCAACTTGGGTAGTGCTGTGCTCCTTCCACAAAAGATAATTGTTGTAGGTCCAGAACACAGAGGTGGGTAGGTGGTCCGCAGACTGCACCTTAGAAAAAAAACGATGAACTAGGAACAAAAGAAGAGAAAGTGCCAACACAAGATACAAAAATGAGCAGGTTTTGACTGAGTTATACTCAGCATAGGTGACCAGCAAATAGTCATGATATCGGTACATAGCTGGGGAAGATGAATTGTTGGTCGGAAGGATGGGTGAGAGGGTAGATAGATGGGTGGATGAGTGGAAGGGTGGATGGTTAGATAAACAGAATAGAAATGTGAATACATGTCTGGATATAAAGATAAAAGAACTTGCTTTCTTTGTAGACAAACCAAATAGTGACTTTGCCAATATTGCCAAGGGAGCTGTCATCAGATAAGGTAAAATTTATTACCTTGAGTGAAATCATTAGAGAACACAACAAAGATGTGCTCTTTGGACAGATTGGAATTATTGTTGTTGCACATTGAGTAGAATGAATATTATTTATATGTTCATTTTGAAATGGTAATAGAGTAATATAAAGTATCAGGGCGCTATGTTGCTTTACCTGAGAATTAGATGCCCCGGCTTTCTAGATAACACATTGCGTTTCTCTTGCTTACAAACCACTGTAACGCCATAAACATTGCCCTTCCTGGAGGGAATTACCTATAAAATAATTTGTTATGTAAGGTTGCCAGTGATGAGGCTAAAGCATACCCATTAAAGGCATTTACCTTGTAAATTCTGATGAGAGGCTGAGTGAAATAAAGCATGAAATACGATTATTGTGGCTGAGGATGTAAGGATGGAAAGCCATTCATTTATTTTAGGACTGGGAATTAATTGAGCAGGATGTGTTAACTTTAGAAAGAGGATTGCCACGGGGCAGGGCTTCTCCTGCCACCTCTTCCAGACCCAGGGGTTTGTCCTCAAGTGTCCAGAGCCTTTGTCCAGCTGTTTAACTGCTCTGTCCCAACGCCACCCCCCCCAATCCCCTCCACTATCTTAGGCCTCCGAATGCCAATGCTCTGGACCTCTTGTCTTTCATGAGATCCAACCACTCAAAAAGCAGCTTATTGAAGGAGTTCACGTGTGGTCTCTAAGGAAAGACTATTTGGCTCTAACTCCTAGCATTGCTATTTACTAACAAAAAACTCTCAGGCCTCAGTTTCCTCATTCTGCATAATAATGATGGTAATGATGGGATTTATCTCATAGGACTGTTATAAGGATTAAATGAGCTAACCATGCATGAAATATTTAGAACTTAATGGTAAGTTTTTCAATAGATGTTATGGTAAATTTTCATCACAAAGACAATTAATACCATTAAAGAATCATAAAAAAGAAGAAAGAAAAACACATCCCCAGTCCTCATATCCTAAGCCATACCTAGCTTTTGTTTTGTTTTAATGTACTAGCTTCAAAATATGGAATTTTGTCTTCTGGATTCTCTCCATGGTTTTGAGAACCCACCAATGTGATCATTAGCTTTTAACACGATTTTTCAAGTATAACGGAGTTTTTTTTATTGCAGAAAAGTGTTTCTATACATAAAGGCCAAAAACTCACTTCCCAATCTGAGAAGGTCCCTAAACAACGTTTGATAAACTTTATGTTGAATAGCTGGACTGGCTACTTCATTAAATCAGCTCTAGTCTTTGAGTCTGGTTATCAGGTTCATCAGGCTAGTTCCACATTCAGGTTCATCAGGCTAGTTCCACATTCAGGTTCATCAGGCTAGTTCCACAGTCTCTACAGTTTCACCCACGGGGCACTTGGGATGAATTTACTGTACTGGAATCACAGGCATGTCCTTGGTGGTCAGTAAAACCTGGGTCCAAATCCTAAATCTGAATGTGTGGTCTCGGGCAATGACTGAGCTCCTCAGATGCCTCATCTGGAAGAATGAGGTTAATAACTGCACACAGTGTTGTGGGACTTGTAATAAGGATGAGAAATGATCCTCATTTCATCTCTCACAATGAATACTGGTGAATGTTCCCAGGTGGAAAGTTGTCAGAAAAGGGGTTTTCCTGGAGGTGAAAAAGCTGAAGGCGGAGAGAGTCTTCAGGGAGGCTGGGCACGGGCCCTGCTTTCCTCTCCTCCTATGGCCTGTGCCTACCCCAGCTGTGCTGGTGCTGGGGAACAAGGAGCACTACTTGTCCATGAACTTGCCTTAAGTCCAAAGTGCCACGTGACAGAACCCTAAGTAGGAAAGGGCAGTGATGTAGACTGGACCTTTCAGATCCAGCAGATCACAGCAGACAGGGCCATTGTCAGCTGTGACTCCATGAGACATCTCGGGCTGCATTACAGCTTGGCTGCTATACCAAAAGACCGCAGACTGGGTGACTCGAACAACAGAAACTTATTTCTCACAGTTCTGGAACCTGGGTGTCTAAGATCAAGACATCAGCCAATTCAGTTTCTGGTGAGAGTCCTCCTCCTGGCCTGTGGATGGTCGCCTTCCCCCTGTGCTCAGGCGACCTTTTCTAAGAGTGTGTATGGGGAATGCTCCAGGAGACACTGAGCTCTCCATCGTCTCTTCCTACAAGGGTTCTAATCCCATTGGGTCAGGGACCCACCCTTATGACCTCATTTAACCATAACTCCTTCCTTCCTATAGGCACTATCTCCAGATACAGTCATATTGGGAGTTAGCACTGCAACATACGGATTTTGAGAGACACGGGGGGTAAAAGGAAGCCGTACTGAGTTATGTGGCATCTGCCCTTCCCAATGTGAGTTGTGTCCGGATCAGCTTAATAGTGGTTTGTGTGTGTGCATATGTGTGTGTCCTCTTTTTCCAAGCTCTAAGACGCTAGCCTTGCCTCAGGCACCCACCGTTTCCTTTCCCTGCAGATGTGTCTAGAAAGCTGGAGTGAGCAGTCTCATCTCACCGAAGGCCAGGGATGGGACTGGAAAATCTGGGGGGTAAAATGGTGGCAAGAAAGGTGGTGGCCCCAGTTTCTTGCCTTAGCCACCCAGATACTTCTCAGTGTCCCACTCAGGAGGCAGAAACCACATGTCTACTTGTCGTCTGCTATGTATGCCTCCAGAAAACTCGAATAACCCAGGGCGTTTGAGCGTGTTGAGAGGCACATTATACACTGCAATTTCCGACCTTGACTCCTTCTAAGAGTTTACAAAGGAGCTTTCCTGCCTCTGCCTTGATGACTTGTCTCTTCCAGTTCACTCCTTGCTGATGTATGACACCAGGCTTGACTTCCTGGAGAGAACTGATTAGGGAGCACAGGCCCCTTGCTGAGGAACACATTAGCACAATTTCTAAAGTACACTCTTTAGACTCATTTGATCTATGATATGTATTATCATTTCATAAATATCGGGCTAGTTTAGGTCCTGTCTTCATGTACTGGAAACGTGTGTTGACGTGATCCTTTAAGCAAGACTAAAAATAGATACTGTGGCAATGGCTCCAAAGTGTTTTATTTTTGTTTTGTTTTGTTTTTTCAAAACAGAGTTGTGACTCCAGAAAGTTAAATGACATAATTATAAAGTGTGCACTGAGAAAGTATTCATTTCTTCTTAAAAATATTAATTAGGCACTTCTTAATCTCTATTGCAGATCTCATTAGGAACTTGTTTTTCTTCCAACTGCCTCTTTTGATTAGACATAAATAGGATATAATTACATATAGGTGGGAGGTTATTACATACAAGTATGTTCAGAAATTATGTGAATAAAATGCACAATAGGTTTTAGTATTCTTCTCATCCAGGGATACAGATTAGAACTAAAATAAGCAATTTGCTCTCTCTTTGTATCCACCTGGTCTATTTCTTTTTCATATTAGCATTATAGAGCACAATAGGCAATTGAAAGAAAACAATCCATCATTCCGACCTCTAGCTGAAAGACAATTTATTTTATTTTTTCGTGTATTTCCTTAACAGGTGAATTCCCCATTAGTGTTGTTACGATCACCATCTCTTTGTTTTACAATCTTTTCTACCAGTTCCTCACCTCAAATTTTAAGATGGATCTCTAAACCCAAATTCTGCTTTTAAGAGAGAAGCGAATGGAATGTTTACTGGACAGCTGTAAATATGATTATTTTTAGTATTGCATATCCATACTGTAAATGTTTTGTTTCCACCACAAAATTCACAATGGCAAGGCTTTCCAAAAATGTAATTTAGGAAGTCTGCAGCTTGATTTCTTTCCCTTATGCTTCCAGGCTCTTGCTTGAAACTGGGTGGCTATGTACCGTGCGTACATGTGATAAACAGCTAATTATCTGTCAGTTACCACAGCAATGTTTATAGGAAGCCTAAGAAGCTCTGTTACCCAGCTCGAGAGAAGAAAGCCCTCAAATTTTTACCTTTCAAGCCCTACTGGAGTTTCTGGCAGCAATTTGAGGATGTTTTTTGTTTGACAAGTTCTTACGGAACCAATTTAGCTTCTTTCCTTTGAGTGTAAGCTGTGTCATTTTGAGTGAGAGGTGGAGAGATTCAACTTGGAAAAAGCTTGGAGAGGCAAACACAATAGATTCATGACTTAGCCATGCAGAGTTCTGTTTGCAACAGTTGATACAGCCGTGGCCCAGCAAGAAGCCTTCTTGAGAGCTCTGCCTAGCTCCATGGATTCTAATCAACAACAAAAACCCTACAGATCACCCAAATACACAGTACTTTATGCCTTCAACAAACATGTTTGAGCACCTACTGGGTCAGCACTGTACCAGTCTCAGTGGATAATATACACAACGAACAGGGTATTAATAATTCCCTACTCTGGGAGAGACATCCATTCATTGAATAAATCTTCCTTCAGCACTGGCCATGCTCTAAGCACCATGTTGGGTGACCTGGAAACGGTAAGAAGAGGCACAACCAAGATTTGGAGGAGAGATCAGCAGTAAGGAGAACCATCCAGGAGGAGGTTAGCCAGGAAAGGCAGGGAGGGCAGAAGAACAGGGTGGGAAGGAGGCAGTCTTGTGAACAAGATTAGAGGCAGGTAAATATGGCAGATTTAGAAAAACGTGGTTACTATGTCTGGAGAGCAGAATTACAGGCAGGTAGAGGCAACACCCTAGACATGTAAGCAGGGATCCAATCCTGAGAAACCTTAAGTAAATTGGGGCGATTGCATTTTCAAAAGACAACTACAAGGCTGTCTCCCAACCCACATTCTCTTAACAGTGTGGCCTTCTCCAATTTTGTTCTTCAGATTGCGGGGTGGGGGTGGGGGGGTCTCTGCTCCCTCCCTAGGAATCTGGGTGGATATTTCCATTTCTGAGACTAGTTTATGCACATTTCTGTCTTATTTTCTGAGGACATTTGCTTTTTGAAGTCAGTCACCATGCAGTAAAGAGGCCCAAATTAGTCCATATAAAAAAGACCACAAAGAGAGCCCTTATGTAAGTATTTTGGGCAGTTGCTGGCTAATGTCCAGCCAACAGCTAGTCAGCCACCAGACATCAGGGTGTATTCTTCTGCAGATGACATAGGTGCCCAACAGTCAAGTTACTCCCAGGCTTCGAGTATTCCTGGATGAGATCTCAGACATTGGAGATCAGAAACAAGCTCCCCACACCGTGCTCTGTGTGAAATCCTGGCCTTGGGTAGTTTGGTGCACAGCAGTATCAAACAGAACACAAGGAGTTTGTTCCTTTTTTCTGGGGCAGTGGGGAGCCACTGAAGAGCTTTGAGCAGACAAATAACTGGATCAGATTATCATACTAGAAAAATAATTCTAGGTCAGAGGTGTGGGAAACATTAGTGAAGGTCAGTTCTGGAGTCAGGGAGACCGTTGGGAAGCTGTGGCACAATTCAGACAATATGTAAAAGTGGTCTGGACTTGCCTGATGGCAGGAGAGATGAAGAAAATAATTCAGTAGTTGCATAGGAGCTAGGAGCTCAATCTGTAGAGCCTGGTGCTAGGTTGGATGTGGTTGGAGGAGGAGAGAAACATGGGAGACAAAGATCACGTTGGGGTTGTTGTCTTGGCAACAGGGTGGCTGATGGTGTCTTTGGCTTTGACAGGAAGCACTGGAGGAAGAGTCCCACATTTAGGTGGAGGGACATACTGGGCAGTCAGATAATGGGAGATAATTAATTCTTTGGGTGTCCCATGGATCCTTCACTCTCCAAAGCAACAACTGAGGTGTCTAACATGGAGGAACTTGGTTATACATGACATTGACAGATGTCTTCTTCTGTTCTCCTAAGTCAAAGAACAAAGCGCACAGTAGCCTATCTCAAAAGTTCTGCACATTAGTTGGAGGTGATTGACTGGCAAGCTCATGAGTAAAGCCTGTCCCATTTCAAGGTCCTGCACCCAGAACTGGAGTGACCACAGTGACAAGTTAGAGTTGCAGATTCCATCGTAGGCCCAGGAATCCAGCAGTAAAGTAAAGCTTGCAGTGACGATAAAAATAAGAAATGATAGATCATTTTTAAAAGGGCAGTAACATCGCTTCTCGGCCTTTTGGGTAAGATCAAGGGTAAAGGGGCAATAACATAGTTTAAATAATACATCAGCCCCTGGGAATTATCTAAGTCCATGAGAAAGAGAAGAAATATGAGCAGGGAAACACTAGGAGATGCACAGAAAAGAGTAAGAGGGAGATGCTATAGCACAGGTTGAGTTGGAAGGTGGGCTCTGGTACCAGGTTCTTTGTTTAAAGACCAGGGCTGCCCCTTGGTAGCCTGGGAAAGTTTCGGACTTTCCCCCATTTATGTAGACGAAGAACTACTTAGAGAATCATTTATTCACAAATATGTTGATGTTGTCCTTTTCCAACGAGGAGAAAGGTTTCGGTGAACCAGGTAATCATTCTTTTCTATTAACACTCCTAAGTAACTCTAACGACGATAGCTCTTTTCCATCATCTCAGAGCCTGCAGAGGCCTGCTAGGCACAGGGCACTACAGCGACGAAGACGTCTCAAAGGCCGTGACCCATGGCCATTTTTGCCGGCTATAGGCAGTGTCTCCAGAACCAGAGGGAAGACACAGCTCTTCTTCAAATCGAAGGGGTTCATACTCGAGATGAAACTGAATTCTGTCTAGGCAAGAGATGTGTTTATGTGCACAAGCAAAGAACCACACAGTGACTTTTCCTGGTGGCAAACGAAACGGAGCCAGAGCAGCCTGGGGAAGTGGCACCCGTTCTCCTAGACACACAGGTGGTGTCATGGTTGGTGCTAAACCCCAAACCACCTTCCTGCAGAATCCGTGTGATGCTGTCCCCACCAAAAGCTTAAACTTACTGAAAAGTCACTAAGTAAAATGGATTTGTTCTCTTGTAAAAAAAATGGGGATGATGGTGATGCGGGTGCTATGGACGATTACGGCAGCTGCCTTTCATTAAATGCTCACTCTGTTCCAGGCAGGGAGCTAAGAACTTTATATATGTAGCTTATTTTTAATCCTTTCAAAAAAAACCTCTAGCACCAGATACTATTATTATGATTTCCAACCTACAGCTGGAGTTCTGGATTTAAATGGTCCACTGTTCAAATTCTCCGTTCTGCTACTTTGCAGCCGTATCACCTCACCAGTATATACAAAGCGGCTAGTAACAGCACCTTCTCACAGCTTTGCTGCGTGAATTCCTGAAGGGATACACGAAAGAATAACAGCCACTTAGCCTAGCGCTTGGCACAGAGTAAAACTGCGTGTGGGTGCGCGGTCTCCATTCTGTGAGCACCTTCCGGCTGCTGCTGGCTTGCCTCTGCCTTCTCCGCGGGCGCCTCGCCGCCCTGTTACCGCCACACTCCCTGCCCTCCCCCCACCCGGTGGGTCGCTTCCAAACACCTGGCATAGTCACTGGTCATTGCCGGCTACTGGAGAAAATGGCAAAGACAGATATAGATTATTCCTCTGCTAAATAAAAAGGTTTTATATCAAATAATTGAGAGGAATTGGGAGAGTTTCCCCCATTGTTACTAACAAGGACAGTTTTCGGTGGTAAGTTGATTCTCCTCTTTGTGCTATGTCTCATGTTCATGCGCACCCCTTCCTCCCCAAAAAGAAAAACATTCTTTTATGGGGAAGATAATGTTTAATTATTTCATTAGGATAATGTAAAGAGGACAAGATCTCTGAATACAGGCCCCAGTGGTCAGAATTCTGAAGCGTATTAAGGACAACTCTGGGGGAGAAAAAAAAAGAACAAATACAAAATTAAGTCACATATTTTGTTAAAAGCCTTTTCACCATCCTCAATCTCTTGCTTCAACTTTACAGCTCCCTAGGGGCTCACTGAAGCCAAATGGGTCAGTCTGCTCTCAGACAGAAAGCATTTGGAAACCTCGTCTTCCTACTGAAAGATTCCCGAGTTTGCCTTGCAAGTGCTCCCATTTCTGTCACACAGTGTGGCTACAGAAATTGGCCCTGCACAGGATAACGAGCCTGAATTTTATGCTGACCCTCCCACAGTGTTCTGTCCTGTGTGTCTTTGGGTTACACTCACCGGTTCAGCCATGGTCCCTAAGCTCTCCCTCTTCTCTGCTCAGACCTTGTTCCTCGCTGTATGAGATTTCGCTTTCCTCCTGAGGAATTCGCTTCTGAGGCCATTCGTTTGAGAGAACACCTTTTTTAGGATTGTTTTAACTTACCAGAAAAGTTCTAATAACTTCTAGGGAAGAAAAGTGGTTGGTCTCCAACCTTCTCCTTTCAGAAGACTCACTGGAAGTCCTAGTTCAAAGTGTCTCTTCTCCAGTTCAACTCAGGTGCCATCAGTATTACCTGAGGGCTCCCTCAGGTAGGGAGGCCACCAATATTGCTGACCTCTCCCTCTGACCTTCACCTTGGAAGAACCGGTCATATTCTTCCCAGAACAAAGAAAACTTTTCTAAGAAAATTTGCCATCTTCAAGGGAAGCAGCTGGAAAGTTTGAAGTGGTAGCTTTTCTCCTAAACAAAAACAAAAAACAACAACAACAAACACTTTATCACAATGAAGACCAGAGAAAATTCCATGAACTTGAAAAGCACTAGGTTTTGAACAAGTAGAGAATAATTCTGGGTTTCAAACCGTGGGTTAAATATATGGAATGTTCTCGAAGCTGAGCCTCTCAATAAATTCAAAGCATGTTCTAGAAGACAGACTTCTGATGGGGATCAGTGATCAGCTCAGCTGCTTGGGAAATGCCCTTACACGCTGACTGAAACTGAGGTGGTCAGTCCTCACCACCAACACGCAGAATGTTAGACTGAATGTAATTCAAATTGAGTTCACGTTTTTGAGGCCAGCTTGGCTTGAGTTCTGGACCAGGCACTGTGCCTAGGGAAAGGCAGTGGAGACGCCATGCTTCTGAGCCTTGTGGACAAGTATTGGACAATTCTAGTAATTAAGGAAATTAATGAATCTGTACAAATTCTGTAAAAAAAAAAAAAGGACAGTAGTTCTCCCTTTCTCAAAGTGTATTGAAAAGTGTTACCATGTTAGCAAAGTAATTTGAGAAACTCTGGACTCGGCAACAGGAAACAGGTTTCTCTACTGGGAAGCGTTGTGATACGTTCTGTAAATCTCCAAGACCAGGGTAGTGAATGCAAAGTTTTCTGCGTGTACTAACTGAGGAACTCTTATTTCTGGAGCCTCTTTCCGTGCTGGGGAGCGGTCCGCACACCCGCCTTTGGGAGTCACTGTACTTGTCTCTTCTTTTCCCCCAGCTGTAACATGTTAGGACAGAGAGAATGGCACATGTACAGACCCCAATCTTAAGCACTGGTACTAGCGAAGGAGAAAGTACAGCAACATGCTAATATCCATTAACTTCTTTGCCTCATTATGCAGTGGCTTCCCGGTTTTGATTAATGAAAGCATTATTGGAAACAACGGCATTTGGTTCTTTTTCAGGCACGCAGCACATTATTCCTAAAGGTGGGCACATTAATCTTTCTTACTTTGTTTATTTTTACCTTCCTTTGTCTTTATAAATGGCTTCCTGTGCCAGTTCTCGAATATCTTCTATGTGTACAAATTTGACCATGAGAAAATACCCTTCAGTGGAGAGGGGACTGCAATAAAAAGTCCATATGACTCCCTTACACACGTACACACGCTCCTAACACTACTGTCCAGCTGTGAGACACAACTTGAACAAAAGCCATCTGTGTAAGTCTGCGCCTTGAGGAGATAGATTTCAGCAACTTGAAAAGTGAAGAAATGAATGTCTGTGTACCGTTTTTTGTTCCTTTGTGTTTGTGATTTGGCAAAGGCAGGGCAAAATAATTAAGTTAAAGGGAGAGGACAAGTCATGGAGGACCCAACCCTGACATTGGGAACAAGGACTTCTCTTCCTGAGAGAAAACGGGGGTGTGAGTGTGGGGCTGTGTGAAGTGGATGTTGCTGTAGATCAGAGAAGCCCTGAGAAGAAGTGAACCACCCAGACTGGACCACTCATATAAAGAACGAAAAAATCTAAGATTTGCGGGGAGTGGTTAGGGAGAATGCCTGGGACCACTCATATAATCCAGACCCCAACAGGTTGAAGTCTGTTCTCCGAACACCCAGTGACTTGTCCTTTTGCACTCACTAACCCCTCTTAAATGCTTTCCTATCCCCTTGTCCTGACACCTGAGACCCAGGTTCTTCTCCATCCAGTTACATCCAGTGCTCTCTCATCTTGGTAGATGTCATCATCTGTTTAGATGCAAAATCCTTAACCAAAGACCCATTCTTGATTTCCGTCTTTCCCTTCATACTTCCACTCAATACATCCACAAGGCTTATGGCTTCAGCTTTCAAAATACACCCTTCAGAATATAGTCGTCTCTACTCATAGCAACAAGCCAAATTTTCTTCTTGAACTGCCTCCAATTGGTCTCCGTCCCTCTGTGCTCCACCCTGACCATCTATATACTTCAGCTAGCATGAGCGATATCTTTAAAACATAATTAATATCGTGCTACTCTCCTACTTAAAACTACCCAGCCCTGAGACTATAATAAGTTCCCATTCTTGTTCACAGAGTCCATGATCTCACCCCTGACAAGCCTCCCTGACACATTTTGTATTATACCTTAGAGCCACATCTGCCTCCTTCCTTCTCTTCAAAAAAGTCCACTTCCTTCCTGCATCAGGGCCTTTGCCGTCCCTGTTTCCTCTGTTTGGGACACTCTTCTCCCCCAGGACCCTGTGTGGCTGCATCCTTGTCACCACTGAAGCCTCATTTCAAAAGTCTCCTCTTTAGAGAAGTCTTCCTTGACCCATCGAACCCCTACCCCCACCCAGAGTCGTCCCTCCCTGCCACGTAAACCTGTTTTCAATTTTATAAACAGCTCCGCTTTATCCACAATTCAGTTTGCTTTTCTCTTCACTGTTTGCCTCCTCCCCACTCCTCTGAGCTCCATGAGAGCAGAGGCTTTTTCATCCAGTTCATCCCTGTACCTTGGAAGCCCAGAGATTCTCTAATAAAATATCCTCAGTAAACATTTGCTGATTGAATAAGCACACAGAAAGTTATGAAATAAAAACCAGTGATATCATTTGTTAAACATCATAAATCTTAATAAGAAAATGAGGAGAAGTTCATAAAAGATTGTTAATCCTTGGGCTGTTGGAGTAACACTATATAAATTTGACAGTAGGACAAATAAGCCCCAGAGTAGTTAACAACCCTCACTAAAGTTATTTCTCTAGTACTTAAGGTAAGATAACAGGTTATGAACAGTGGTTAAATGGCATTAAATAATAGCCATTTAAAAATTTTTAGATTTTTTTAGAGGGGAAAGGAGGGAGAAAGGGAGGGAGAGAACATCAGTATGCAAGAGAAACATGGGTTGGTTGCCCCTTGTGTGCCCCCTACCGGGGACCTGGCCCACAACCCAGGCATGTGCCCTGACTGGGAATCGAACCCATGACCTTTTGTTCCTCAGTTTGGCACTCAGTACACTGAGCCACACCAGCCAAGGCAGTAACAGCCATTTTTTTTTTGTAGGAAAAAGATGTATTTCTTCAAAGAGGTAAGTCTGGAAGTTAATGGAAAAAAGGCTGGGATTTCAGTTGAAAGATGCTATTTTGCTAATACCAGTGACCAATTCTTCTAACGACTCAGTCTCAGTTTCCTTACATATTGAAAGGATTCGACATAGCAAACCATGAGAAGGACTGTCATGAGAGACATCCGCCTGACTCTTTCTGAAGTGAAATAAAGAAGAAATTTATTTTGACCTGTGAATATGTATTTATACATAGAAGTTCTAAATGTATCTCAATATTGATATTTTTATTTTTTAAAATATTATGCCATTACAGTTGTCCTATTCCCCCCTTCATTCCCCTCCACCCTGCACACCCCCTTCCCCACCATTCCCCACTTTAGTTTATGTCCATGTGTCTCAAGTTCTTTAGATTCTGTATTTCCCATACTATTCTTGCCTTCCCCCCTATCTATTTTCTACCTACCATCTATGCTACTTATTCTCTGTACCTTCTCCTCCTCCCACTCCCCTGTTGCTAACCCTTCATGTGTTCTTCATTTCTATGGTTCTGCTCCTGATCTAGCTGTCCTCTTAGTTTGCTTTTGTTTTAGGTGTGGTTGTTAATAATAACTGAGTTTACTGTCCTTTCACTCATATTTTTTTATCTTATTTTTCTTCAATAAGTCCCTTTAACATTTCATACAATAAGGGCTTGGCGATGATGAACTCCTTCAACTTGACCTTACATGAGAAGCACTTTATCTGCCCTTCCATTCTAAATGAAAGCTTTGCTGGATAGAGCAATCTTGGATGTAGGTCCTTGCCTTTTATGATTTGGAATACTTCTTTCCAGCCCCTTCTTGCCTGTAAGGTCTCTTTTGAGATATCAGCTGACAGTCTGATAGGAACTCCTTTGTAGGTGACTGTCCCCATATCTCTTGCTGCTTCTAGGATTCTCTCCATTTTAATCTTGGGTAATGTGATTATGATGTGCCTTGGTGTGTTCCTTCTTGGGTCCACCTTCTTTGGGACTCTCTGAGCTTCCTGGATTTCCTGGAAGTCTATTTCCTTTGCCAGACTGGAGAAGTTCTCCTTTATTATTTGTTCAAATAAGTTTTCCACTCATGGCTGTTCCTCTTTCCCTTCTGGTACCCCTATAATTCGGATGTTGGAACATTTAAAGATGTCCTGGAGGTTCCTAAGCCTCTCCTCGCTTTTTTTGAATTCTCGTTTCTTCCTTCTTTTCTGTTTGGTTGTTTCTTTCTCCCTTTTGGTCCACTCCGTTGATTTGAGTCCCAGTTTCCTTTCCATCACTATTGGTTTCCTTTGCATTTCCCTTCATTTCAATTAGTTTAGCCTTCATTTGTTCTTCTAATTTGTGACTAAAATCAACCAGTTCTCTGAGCATTCTGATCACCAGTATTTTGAACTGTGCATCTGATAGGTTGGCTATTTCTTGGTCGCCTAGAGTTATTGGCTCTGGGGTTTTGAGTTCTTCTTGAGCCATAATGTTTTGGTCTGTTTGCTCCTGTTACATATGAGACACAGAGCCCTAGGTGTTCACCAGGGTGGGGCAACTCAGTCGCTGGGTTGTGACACTGTATATGGGGGTATGGTCTACAAGGGGCAATGGCAGTCCCCTCTGCTGCTTCCTGCCACTGGGGCCTGCATGGTCCATCTCACTGCTCGCTCCTTCGTCTGGTTTATCTGCACAAGAATGTGTGACTGTGCAGACTCGCCCTCACTGGGTCTTCCTGTTGCAACCCCACACCTTGGATCTGCCAACCACCGCCCGTGCCTGGGTCGGTCTGGCCAAGTTTTCCTGCACAACCCCGCTCCGCCCGTTGCTGGCTCCACCCCTCTTATTGATCTGGCTGAACGGTTCGTTGTTGTTGAACGTCCGTATAGTTCAATTTTCTGTGTTTTGGTTGCGTTTTTGTTACTAAAACTTTGTTGTCTTTAAACTTGGTTTTGCGGGGAGGCACAGTGTTTCCACCTTTGCCTCCATGTTGGCCAGAAGTGATCATTTGTCTTCTAGAATTTTTTATGGATTCACGTCAGTTGAGTACCTACCATGTATAAAATATTTCAATATATATATAAATAACAGTGCTCCATTTAAAATATGGGATTAGCCAAGAAGAGCAGGGGAAAGGAGAAAATTTAAAATATGGAGCCTGCAAATATATGGAGGTGAAGAGAAAGAGAATGGTGTACCAAGAGTGTTCTTCAAATATTGGGGGTTAATCACATAGAAGAGTGATCTGTGTGGCTGCAGAGAGCACAATGAGAATGAAAAGGTGAAAAGTCTCAGGAGGCAGGTTTCAGAAGCTACACTGTAACTAAGTATTTGTAACAGTGACAGCTGTCCCACATTGGATTGAGTTGTTTGGGAGACCAGGGAGAACCCCATCGCCTGAACCATTCAGAGAATAGCTGTAGATGCCCAGTGGCGTGCTGGCAAATGCTTAAGTCTAGCTCTCCAGGAGGATGAAAAGGCAAACAAAAGAGCCCTGATGTGTTGAGCTGTCTGATATCCATGGTGTAAATATTCCCAGCGTGGCTGACTTCAAACTAACATTATGAAAAGTAGAGTTGGGGAGAAATAAGTCCGTTCTATTCTCCTAAGCTTGTCCAAGACAGCTCTAGCGCAGCTCTGGATGTGGTCAAAACTCTTTCAGCAGCAAGTTAGAGGAAACTGCATTCACATATAAGTTCAAAAAGGAGAGGAACCGTTTTGGCGCATGTAACTGAGAAGTTGGGGGAGGGAGGAGTATGTCCTGACATTGCTGGATCCAAGTGCTCTTAAGCTGTATCGGGAATTCTTGCTGCTTTCATTCATTCATACACTAGAATTTAAGTAAGATAAAGTAGACACAAAGTCTGAACAGTGTCTGGGACTGAATAATGATTTGTTTCCCCCACCCCACCATCTAGGGGTGTCTTAGAGTCAAAATCAATAGCATTTGGCATAAAATTGGAGGTGAAGGCATACATGCAAGGGGGGGGGGGAATCAAGTGTGTTCCTGGATAAGAGGAAAGAAAGCAGTAGGGATTGCCAAGAGGTATGCTCAGGTTTTTTGCCACAG
Source organism: Sturnira hondurensis (assembly GCF_014824575.4). Lineage (NCBI taxonomy): Eukaryota > Metazoa > Chordata > Mammalia > Chiroptera > Phyllostomidae > Sturnira > Sturnira hondurensis. The sequence continues at coordinate 2,463,930 of NW_028072653.1, read as the reverse complement.
GCCCCTGGAGGGCTGTCACCAGGCAATATCAAACAACTGCTGACATTTCTTGGTGACACTGAGCAGCTCGTGACATTTCCTGGTGAGCTCCGATGGCTCCCTTATAAGTTACCCAATATCCTTCCGACTCAGACAGTCTATCGTTAGATCCTGCGTACACTCGAATGTCACTGAGAGAGAACATCCTCCATTCAGTCAACATACAGTTGTTATCTCTGTCATGTGCCCGGCCTGGTCCAAGAAATTTAGCCAATCACATAGCTGAGATATTTTGGTTTTAATCTACTTGAGGTCAGTAGCTCTTGGAGCTGATTCAACACATCTGGACTATAGAAATTGGACAATGAAGAAAACAATGGTTTATAGCTATATATTAATTATTAGCTAGGTGATTGTGCAGGCTGCTTTGCCTGGGAAGTCTCTGTATCTTTGCTTTTCTCTTTTTAAAGGGTGGAGATGTTAAACCAAATAGAAACTATTGGCTGAAGAGATGACAAGTCCTCAAAGACTTAATTCCAATTAAAACCAAGTAAAGGAAAAAAAGGCTTGTATCTCTAAGTGGATAGAATATTCCCTACTGGCTAATTTACTGTGTGCCCTGTAAATCTTGCTTGCCTGAGAAAAGCCATTTGTCAAGCCTATCTGAAGGTATGTCATTTCCCTCTTAGGCAAGCAACAGTTGAGTAGCTTGAAAATAGGAATAATGAGTGCTCTTCACATAGCAACTGGATTGTTTCAAGAAACCACCTCAAAAATACTCTATGCTAAGCAATGCATGTGTGAAAGATACTGAGAAGAATACATTTTCCTACATCTCAGGATCTTATTATCTCTTCAGGGAAAGTGGAATTAGAAATAATTAATGCTAAAACAGGGCAGAGGTTAGGACACACTGGGATGTGTACCTGGAGACATTTTTCCTTTCATGGATGGAAGGTGACATCTGAGCCACTCTCTAAAGAAAACAATATTGGAATGAGCACCTTTAGCCCATTTCTCCATCTCATTATCCGTTTATCCCCAGAGGAGAAAGAAGAGCTTATCCATTGATGGTCTCGGAGAAATCTGGATACTTACGGAGAAAAAGCCCACCGCCTTCATGGTAGACCATTAAGGTTTCCTGGTTTTGTTATTGAACTACAATTATAAATAACAGCAGCATTAGAGGACACGGTGAAGATTTCATGGGACCTTAGTCTTCATTTATTTGAAATTTCTTGTAAGTCTATAGTTAGTTCAAAATAAAAAAAAAATATTTAAAAAATTCTATAGTGGCCTCTGTATTTCTCTAAATTTCACTGCCTGATAGAAAAACCAATAGCTGCATGTGGCTACTGAGCACCTGAGACACCTTTTACATGTAAAATACCAGAGTTAGTATGAAAAAAAAAGAAGTCACAAGGTCTCATCAATCATTTCTATCTTGGTTACATGCTGAGATGATAATGCTTAGAGTGTATGGGGTTAAATAAAATATATTATTCAAATTAGTGCTGCCATTTTACATTTTTATGTGGCCGCTACAAAATTTGAAATCGTGTATGTGGTTCACATCCTGCTGCTATTGCAACAGCCCTTCTCTAAGTCACGTTCTCAAACGAGTTTGTGAAGGAAGCTACAGTTTTGCAATCAGCTGACTAGAGAGGCATCTTCTCTGTAGGCTCCACTTTTCCCCACGTGGGATGTAGCCTCGGGGAGGGGTGGAGGATGAGGGAAGCCCTTAGGTCTAAGCCACGTTTAATAATCTAGGATCGAGTGTCATTTATGAGCTTTTAAGCCTCATTTATTAATTATCCCCTTTGGCTTCTTGTGCCTTTTTCAACGGCTAGAACTGGGACGAGAGGACAAGGATTACCAGGCTCCTTTAAACCTTTGGCATGAAGGGGCAGGTGAACAAGAGGATATAGAGGAGGAAGACAACACTTTTAATCCAGAGTACTAATAGCAAAGACTACTAACAAAATGGCACTTATTTTGAGCAATGTGTGTAGAAATATTCTAGGACAACAGCATAGAGATAGTATCTTAAAACCTGGGAATGCGAGACTGGACATCCACTGGATATTAGGAAAGTTGCCTGGGCGATGTGCAGTGTCCCCAGGGTTGCTTAGGACACACTTGGAGGGACTTGGAGGAAGGGACTATGCATTCAGGGAGTACTCCACTAGCAAATAAAGAGTCCTTAAGTAGCTGTCTAGCAGGGGAGTAAGATGATTAGGGCTCTGCTTTGAAATAAATGCTAGGAGTGTGAAGAAGAGATTGACCTAAAGGGAAACTGGAGGCAGAGAGACGGAAGTACCTAGGCATTGCTCAATAGCCTATAGAACTTGGACATTAAAGATGACGAAAGCCAAATTGGTTTGGAAAATAATGGCTTGGAAAAAATTAAAACAATGAATTGGAATAAACTCTATAATTTTTAAATTTGAATTCTCTTAATAACTGTTGAAAATATTCTCCAATTCAGCCCCAAGGCAGGTGACTTACCTGTCCTTAGCCTACTGGGAAAATAGACATTAAACTAATGTTTTGAAGTGTGTCACTGAGCAGGTCAAGTGCAAAGTACTTCTAGTACATTTTATTTCACAGAGACCTAAACTAACTTAACCTTAAGCATCAGGAAGTGGCATTTTAGCTGGGCCCAGGAAAATAATTCACCAGTGGGGCTCATTGAACAGGGAAGAGGGAAAGTGAATATGCCAGGCCGAGGAAACTACAGTTATGAAGAAGTTCAGATGGGAAAGACTATGAGGGTTATAAAGAACTTAAAGGAATTTAGTATGACTAGAATAATGTGAGAACAAGAAGGGAAGAAAGGCATGCATGAGGGTAAAATTATGCATGGCTATGTGTAATAGAGACGGCAGTCCATCTCCTTGCAAAAAAAGTGGGAAGTCACTGAAAGCATTCATACAGTGACAGGAAATGATTAGATATGAGTTCCATATTGAAGTGAGAAAGTAGGTTGGACCCATCTAACAACGTGGCTGAAAGGATAAAAGGAGAAGTGTGCTATGATGTATAGAAAACACTGTGCCTAGAAGAAGACAGAAAGAATTGCTAAGCACAGTATTAAAGATGTCCATTTGCTGAAAAAAATGAATAAAAGAATGAATTAGAAGGGGGAAGAGAAGCAGTAAGGACCATTTAGGAGGCTATTATATGTGATCAAGAGGAAGATGTGATTACCTGAATTTTAATTGTACCGGTAGAAGTAGAAACAAACAAACAAAATAAAGAATTTAGAATTATTTAGGCAAAAAAAAAATGGATTGGAACTACTGATGACTAATTGAATGTAGGGAAGTGATGAGGAAAGAATAGCCAATAGTAATCATGGTGCTGGTGTGGTAGACAATGCCTTCCATGAAAAAAGGGAACAAGGAAAAGTGTGAAGAATGTTTAAAACATCATGCATAATATATAGAGCCTCTTTTCCTGTTGGATTAGATTTGTCAGGAATGTGTGATGACTGAGTCCAACACTGTCATTTCATAGCCAAGGAGCATTCAAAGTTTAAGTGCTATTTGCAAGAGCTCACAGCTGGTTGCTGATGGAGCTGGAACTACACCCAGACCTCTTGAACCCTAGGAGCCCAGCTCTTTGTTGGACATCCTTGCTTCTCCAAGTTGGTCCACACACCAGGAAGCATTAATATCACCAGGGATCTTGTAAAAAGTGCAGATCTAAGGCCTCACCTAAATCTTCTGAATCTGAACTGTATTTCCACAGATTCTCAGAGAATTTGCACATTAGAGTTTGAGTTTTACTGTTCCACATCACAAATTCTCATTTTGTACATAGATATACAAAGCTAAATCCACAAGCTATCTTTCTTTATAGCCAGAATACAAGCACTTTTACTTTCCTTTTTCTTTTACATAACTCAGCACCATAAATCTCCATTCTTTTTTTAAATAAAAAGAACCCTTCCTGGTCATGCCAGGGGACTGCTTTTACTCTTTTGAAAAAAAAAAAAAAAGGTTAAACATCTCAGCCACTTTTCCAGTGACAGAGGATATATAATTGAATAGAGCTATGAGTTCAAAAAATGCAAGCTATCTATTTTTAATGACTTATATTGTTCTTAAGGATAAAGATGACACAGGTGATCGCTCAGATGTTGCTGGCTTGGTAACTCATCTCTGACACCAATCTGATAAACTCTGGACAACATCTTGTTCTCTGTCATTTATATGAGGAGACAGCATGCTCTTTGTTCTCAAAGGCTGGAGACACTTCCCAGAGTTACTTTGTTCTGCACAAGCTTCCAGGATATTTAAGTGTTTTTCATAGAACTAGTTTGATTTGCATTCAGATCAAACTTTGTATTTTCAGGTGATCTTTTTGTTCATTCTTTAGCCTATGCACAGTGCAAACTTTTGTTATATGTTGCATGAGTTGGCCAAATCTTTCTTTCTTTTCTTTTCCTGTTATAACATCCCTTTTACAAACCCTAACCCTGTAGGTTTCTTCTGGTGCCCCCGTACCTGAAAGTCTTCCTCAGCCTGTAGCTCAGAGGTCATAATTCCAGGACACGGAGGTCTTCTGAAAGCAGAGCATAGTTGTATTTGTTTTGGTTTCCCAGAACCTGACACAATAGATTGCATTTCCACCCTGAAAGACGAGGGACAAAAACCCCAAACCAAACTGGCTTAAACAATAAGCAGCATTCATTATTGTTTCACTCACAAAACCGAAAAGTCCAAAATATGCTCTGACTTGGGGGAAGGCTTGATTTAGTGATTTGAACCCGCTGAGTCACCCAGGCCACGGTGGCTTCTCTTGGTAGCACGATGGCTTCAGTGGTTCCAGGCTCCCCATTTTCATATCACACAATCGGTGGGGAGGGAGAGAATATCCTCTAGTTGTTCCCATGGAATGGAAGAAAACTGTTTTTAAGAAGCTCGTAGCTTCTTTTTGTTTTGAATCGTCTATGGAGTGCCCATTCTTGAATATCCCTTAGTATCCAAGGAGATGGACTCTGTTGATTGGCTTAAGCTAAACCAGAACACTCTTTTTTTTTTAAACCTTTTATTTATTTATTTATTTGTAGAGAGAGGGGAAGGGAAGGAGGAAAAAAAAGAGAGAAACATCAATGTGTGGTTGTCTCTTGCATGACCCCTACTGGTGACCTGGTTGGCAACCTATGCATGTGCCCTGCCAGGGAATCAAACCAGTGACCCTTTGGTTCCCAGGTCAACGCTCAATCCACTGAGCCACACCAGCCAGCCAGGACACTCTTGAAATCAGGCTGTGGTGGGGGGGGCCCAGCCATGCCACCTGGGTATATATACCAAAGAGGGTATGTACACTAGAGAAAAAAAATTAAATTGTTCCAAAGACAATGGCAGCAAACTGAAGATTTCTGTGTATCGAATAAATGCATGAACAATTGGGTTCACATTGGTTTTAGATATCTTAACACAAAACTAAGTCTTAAGATGCAATCTAGGAATGGTAAAGATTATTTCTTCGATAATTTCTAAGAAGACAGAGCAATATCAAAATCTTCTTACTACTCAAAGCAAAGTAATCCATATTTCTATAAATCTGTAAACCAGTTTATCCTGTCCTGATCTCTATTTCCCTCCACACACAGAAGAAAAGATATTTAACCCTTTTTCTTCTGTTCTGGTCAGAATGTGACTGGATCTGGCCAACTACCAATTTTGCTATTATTCTGAGATTTGGAGTTTGTTCAAATTCCTCGCTCACATCTAACCTCAAATGCCACTTAATTAGTGACTTACCTTTCTTCCTATTTAAAGGCCAAAGGTTAAAAATCAGAGGAGTACTGTACTTCAGTCTCCATTTGGGTGAGACTCTCTGTCTGATGCCTGCAACCCCAAGTTCATGGAGGATTAACTGTGGACTGCCATTCCTGTCGTGCATGTCTTTGGCCTGGCTGTACATCCGTGCAACGTGACTGGGAAGCAGCATTTACCAGAATCCAATAACCATGTCTTGTCAGCTCAGATGTGTGGTCCTTCCTCTTTGTTGCTATTGTTTTTTTAGTCAAATAGTCTTAAAACCTGCTGGGATTTGTGGAGTTCAAAAAACAGCTTCTTGTTGCCTAGCTGGAAATATACCTTTTTTACCATTCTAAAGAACTTATATATTATAACATGTGTATGAAGCTGAGCCCTCCTAAATTATAGAGCAGGCCTCTGGTGGTTCTTATTTTTTTGAAGTTTGCTTTCCTTTCTAATTAAACTGCTGTTTCAATGACAGCTGTCAACCACTGTACATATATTCTTAGTATGGATATATGATTTATATGAGGTCTCATGCTCCACTCCACTCTTGGACCAATCCCAATGAACCACACAAATCAAATTTTAAAAATTACTATAGCATAACTAAGACCATGTTCTCTGTGACAGCAACACCATAGTTTAACATTTTTGAAAGTTATGGAATTGGTCATTTACTCCAAACATATTAAACATTTTGACAGGGTATGGTAGATACCATTTCCTTACACAGCCGCATAAGTTTTTTCTCCACTCCTGGCTTAGATCTTTTATCTTGAGATTAATTTTCGATGCCATAGAAGAGAATTATTAGGTTTACAAATATACTACCTGTCATCCTAATGTAACAGCCTTTAAAGACGAATCTGGGTTCAGATCTCCCCTCTGTGAATTACTAGCTGTGAGGATATAAGTAAGTTGCCTAGCCTCTCTGACTTCAGCATCTCCTGGAAATCAATGAGCTAATGCAGACGAGCAGGTGGTACAAGGCTGGGATGTGGTAGGCACTCAGTGAATGCTCACTCCTGTTAACGTCTAAGTCCTCATGTATTCATCTCAAGCCCTTTCTAGAGTCAGCAGAGTTAACCTGCTTGGGAATGCAGGTAGGGAAAAGGAGGAGAGACCTTTGGACCTATTTGGTTATTGTAAAGTAAATGTTTTGAGAAAAGCATCTTTAGGATAGAAAATGAGAAGTAATAACTATTTAACATAACCGCCTGGAAAAAATGCCCCAGGTTATGTGTCGAATCTATATTGCAAACCTAGACCTGCCACGTATAAATAAAGACTTTGAGATGCAGTCACAGATCCATTGATTTTACCTTATTATCTGTAAGTACTTTCAGGCTTTAATGGTTGAGTCGAATAGTTGCAACAGAAACCACCCAGCCCGCAAAGCTTCAAATATTTAATATTTGTCTTTTTCAAAAGAAGTTTGCCAACCCCTGGGCTAGAATATCACTCAAGATTATGAAAAGGTCATAGCCACATAACTTTCTAAGTCCCTCAGAAAGCTGAACTGGAGACCAGCCCTAGCGTGCAGGCAGGTTATTTGGGAAGTGGTCCTAGGAAATAGCACTGGGGGATTAGAAGGAATGAAATAGCATAGGAGAGAAAGGCTGTGTTTTCAAGCTGATCACTGCCATGGGCAACTGGGGCTCAGTCTTGCAGAGACCACTGAAAGAGCTGTGTCAAATGCAGCTGCAATGTCCACCCGGGAGATGGAAGAAACATGCATCTATCCACGAGCTTCGATCATTCACTGGACAAGCTCCCCACTGGGGTGTTAACTCCCTCTGACTTCCAGATTTGTACATGCACCACTGCTAAAGAATTTTTGTGTATAACCCTCAACTCAGCCACGCAGAAGATTCAGGCTCCAGAAGTGAGGAGTGCTCAGTGCAGCTGTACGGAGATGGATGAAGTGCCATTGGCGGCGCCGATGCGACGTGAGTTGCCCGGTAGTGGCTGGAGCAGGTGACAGGCCAAGAGAACAGAGACAGGGCACACACAGCAAGTGTCCCACAGAGAATCTGTTCATCACTGAGTGCTCAGGCTATGCAAACCACTGAGTGAGGAATGCTTTCTCTGCATTATCGCTCTGCCTGTGATACCGACACAATGAGCTGAATAAGTCCTTTATGTCTTACAGTTAAAGACATGAATGAAGGAACTTAAGTTAGAGACACAAAATAGATACTTATAACTATGATAGTAGTTAATATTGACTTCCTGTTATTTTCAGATGCTAGCCAATGCTATAATCCCTCTACTTGAATTTACTCATTTAATCCCCACAATAAACACTGCAGGTAGGGGATATTATCTGTATTTTATGAATGAGATTTAGAAGAGTGAAACAGTTTGCCTACAGACACATAGCCAGCTTAGCTGGGACTCAAACCCAGGGTTCCCCGACTCCAGAGGTCATGCTTTAAAAGATTTCCTTCATCTGCTTTCCAAAGTTTTTAGAATTGCTTCTTGGCCAAATGCATATCTTTTTCATTACATACATTTTCTGATAGAATCTGTCCCCGTGTTTTAATGCTTCCCACACGACGAGTAGGCCAAACGCTCGATCTCAGTGAGTCAATAAAAAGGTTGAGAACTCTGACATGTTTATCATTTAATCAGTTATTTTAATCACTTGTTATTGATTAGCTGACAGTGGAATAGTGAACATCCAAACTAAATTATAATCAATAAGTATCCCAGAGTCTTCACCGAGTCCCTGTGGGCATTTGCATTTTTATTGTTTAGCTCCTGGGTAATAGGAAACATGGCCCAAGCCTGTAAATGGTGCTTACAAGCACATGAATACATTTTAAACTGATTTTCATAGCACGGTGTAAAACAGCTTTACATAATATGATAAGCAAAAGGCAGTGTCCGCAGATGAAACCTAAATTAGATTTCACAACAGCCTGGGGCCCTGCGGATAGACCTGAAGCTACAGTCACAGGTCATGAATTCAAGGCCTCAGTCTGTCACACAGGCATCACAAAGGCAAGTGCATAAGCCCCTTGAAGTCGGTTTCCGATTTTCACAGTGAAATGCAGTATACCTGCCAGACCGTCCTAAGGTTCGGATGAGATCACATACTTGAGCACAACCTTGCATGGGCTATCAATGTAATTGATAGCAGGCAGGAAAGAAGTTTGTTCCCCAGGGGGTTGCAGGAGCACCAGAGCTGAGGTCAAATGTGCCCGTTGGTGTCTTTGAACACAATCAACTGATTTTTTTCTATTGAAAATGATGCCCCTACAGTAGTGAGTTCAAGAGCCTAGAAACATTGAGTTTTACCACTGCCAAGGAATCTGTTAAGATGCTGGATAATTGTGATTAACACTAGGTTTCAGTAGGACCTTCCTCATTGATCTCGCTGCTTGCGAGCATTAGCATTTCCTTGGGGCCAAGGAAATAACTAACACTGTGTTTTGAACAGGACCCTTTTTTTTTTCAGTCAAATGGGCATATAACTTTCGGACAATTTTTGAAGTTTTCATAAAAATAAATAGTTAAATTAATGAACAAAACTTACGCTAACTGCAGTTGCAAGAAAGGACAAAACCTGTATTGAATTGAGCAATGCTGATAAAAATCGCTGTCCTTTACTGGGTGCTGAGCATGTACCAGACATTTAGCTAAACACTGTCTGTTCTTTCCCATCTTGGAGAATTTACCTTCTGCCAAAAGCCCAAAAACTGCCAGCGAAGAATTGACTTCCTGGTTTTTATCGGTACTTGCCAAGGTATCCTAGGTCACGTGGATAATATGTTTCCTTCTATTTTGGGGGTATACGTCTTCTGCTAAGTGATTCTAGAACGTCAGTCTTCTGTGTTTGGATTCAGATTCATCCATGACCTTGTAAGGTGGATAGTGAGCTGACATATGTCTAGAGATTTGGAATACTGGGGAAGAACCTGGAGGACGTTATGCTCATTGAAATAAGCCAGACACAGAAGGACAAATACTGCATGATTCTACTGATATGAGCAATCTAAAATAGTCCAACTCTTAGAGAGGAGAGCCGTGGTTACATGCGGCTGGGGGGAGGGGGAAACAAGGAGTCATAAACTGGTGTAAAGTCTGAGTTAGGCAAGACGAATTTGTTCCAGAGAGCTGCTGTCCACCACGGTGCCTATAGTCAGCAATGCTGAATTTTGCACTTAAAAATTAGTTAGGAGGGGAGATCTCATGTTTTGCCATAAGAGGGGCAGGAAGCAGGGAGGGGTGGCCGAGGGGTACTTGCCTAGAGAAGAGCAAAGCAGGGACCCTGCACTAGGACCAGCTGGCAGGTGGGGTCGAATTTCTTTCTTTCTTTTTTTTTTTTGCAAGAACCCCCTCTGGGAGGCTTAGGCTTTCTTTATCCTCTGCATCTACAGCTTCAAAGGAACGGTTTCTTGCTGTCAAATCTCCAGGGCATAGGAGAAATGACCTGCTCACTCTCCATCTCAGAGCAAGAACTGCAAAGGGCCTGAAGGGAAGTGGCACTGGTTGAAATAAACTTTATGTGATGTCACTGCAGGAAGGTACATGCTCACTCCGACATTGCCCCTGATTCTGTTGTCAAACTCTCCTTGTATATCCCTCAGTTGGTGATTTAATTCCTTCATTCCCATACTGGAGCTTTTGCAAGGTCCCCGGCCTCCTCTGTTCTGTACTCTAGTAGGTTTGGAGTAAAGACTTCTGGTGATATATTCCTCCTGTGCAAACACAGTGATAATGGCTGGAATGTCTCTAATTGCCCATCTTAACACACACACACACACACACACACACACAATAAGGATACAACTGACAGCATATGATAGACTCTGACCTATTGCTGTTGTTATTATTATTATTATTATTATTACTGTAAGAATAGTTGACATCCCTTCTTAACCAGTTTTTAAGTGCAGAATGCAGTATTGCTGACTATAGGCACTGAGGTGCACAGCAGATCTCCAGAACCTGTTATTCTTGCATAGTTAAAACTTTATGCCCATTCACTGGGAACTCCCCATTTCCCCTCCCCCAGCCCTGGGGAACCACAAATCTACTCTCTCATTCTATAGGCTTGACTATTTTAGGTTCTTTGTACAAGCGGAATTGTGCAGTACTTGTCTTTTTGTGACTGGCTGTTTCACTTAGCACAGTGCCCTCCAGGCCGATCCACTTTGCCTACTGCAGGACTTCCTCCCGTTAGAACCATCCCATGATCCAGCAATCCCTGTTCTGGGATGTTTATCAAAATGACTTGAAATCAAGACCTCAAAGAGATAGCTGCACGCTGTGTTCATTGCAGCACTCTTCACAATATGGCTATTGGATGTGGAAACAGCAAAAATGTCCATTAACGAGTGAATAGATAAAGACAATGTGGTATATACACAATGGGATATTATTGAGTCTTAAAATCAGTTTTTTAATTGGCAAAATTTTGGTTTTCTATTTTGTTGTTTTACTTTGAATTAATCTTCCAAAATTTATAAATTGAATAGTGCATGCCCCCCCCTCACTCACTCAACACACACACATACACACACACACACACACACACACACACACAAGAAATATTGGTAGCTATACAACCCTGGTCCACATTCCAATATGGTGACAGCCCATGAGAAGAAAGAAGGGCCAGCTGGTAGAGACTGAAGTAAATGTTCTTTAACACATCACAGGCCACTTCTGGCCCACTTAGTGTTGCATTTCAGGATGGTCCCTTGTAATATGAAAGTTTGGTATCTCTAGGTTAATAAACCTCATTTCACCTCCAGAATCTATCTGGTCCTTTGTCTGAGTGATCAACCCCCAAGAAAAAGCAAAGTTACATGCCTACTTATCCCTTTCCAGAGACCAAAGCTTGTTTACATCATCCAGGCTAACTTAGGTCCCTTGTGATAAAATATGAAAAACTAGAACATGCTAGAATACAAGTTCCATGAGTTTGAGGAGTTCTGTTTGTTTGCATCACAGCTGTATCTGGAACGTCTAAAACAGTGTCTACACTTAGGAAGTACTCAACAAGCACTATTGAATAGCTAAATAAACCAAATTCATGTGGCAGGTCTTCCAACTTCTTGAGGTAGAAGAGGGCTCATTTAATGAGCCCATTCTGCTCATTTAGTGAACGGGACCCTACATGTTGGCCAAAGGATAAAACTGAATGACCAGACCATTTTATTTCTATAAGAGTTAGGGGTTGAACTGCTGAAGTTCAAATTCCCATTCACCACTCACTACAGCTGTGTGACCTTGGACAGGTTACTTATGCTCTCCATACCTTAATATCTCTATCTCTAAAATGGTATTTACCGCATACAGTCAGGAGGTTGAATGAGGCAATCTAGGTAAGGCATTCAGCGGAATAAATAGTGCATGGTATGTGCTTGAAAAATGCTAGCTGTTAATTTTGTACCTTGAAGCTCATTTTGGAACAGAGACTAATAAATCCTTTTGTCTGGGCAGACTATAGATGTAAGGTAGTAATAGGAGATATGCTAGAGCTAAACAGAGGGTCCAGAATGCAATTCTAAGAAGTCCAGGCAGTGGGAGTGATGCAGTGTGCTTAAGCAGCGAAATGGTTTAATGATCCCCCAACTATGCATTAGGAAAATTAATGTCAGTGGCAGAGGATGGGCTGGATTAAAAGCAGCTCCGGCCCACGGTCTCTGTGGGCACTGACTAATACAGATCTGGGGTTTTCTTTCACTTACTTTCTTGTCATGCATGTAGAAATGATTCTTATTTTATTTAGTCTGGGAGGTTTCACAGAGTTCTAAAAGGTTAATTAGCTCCTGGATTTGTAAATTAGGCAAAGCCAAGAGCACTCCCTCCCTCCCTCCCAGGCAAAACAATCTGCACCAGCACTTCTCAGAATAATGCCCCAATCAAGGAAAAAATTCCGCCCACTCCCTTTGCTCTGGTACTTAAGCCTTTCAAAATACCTGGCGCTTGTGACCTGAGAGGTCATCTGGGAAGCTGTCTTGGGAGCTCTTCAAAGTCAGTGTTCAGCAGCGTGTTTCTGACCCAGCGAGAGGAGGCAGCAAAGAAGGACATGTTGTTTGGGGCTTGTTTCCAAGCACAGTTCCTCTTGAACTCTGTCCATCCATGGGCGGAAAATTCAGTTAGTCTCCAGTTTGGAGCTATTTCTCTAGAACTAATAAATAATATTTCTTAGAATGTTAAAAGTATTAAACAGGAGGTATCATATAATTCTTTCCAGCCAAATACCCCAAACCATTTATGAGCCTCCTTAGAGGGGACCTGGTTGTGTGAAGAAAAAGGACTTGTTTCCCCATTAAGCAACTGCATATCAACTAGCTAATTCCTTTTTTTTAATATATTTTATTGATTATACCATTATAGTTGTTCTATTCCCCCCTTCATTCCCCTCCACCCGCACACTCCCTCCCCCTCCCTTCTCCCCCCTTAGTTTATAACCATGTGTCTCAAGTTCTTTAGATTCTATATTTCCCCCACTATTCTCGCCCTCCCCCCTATCTATTTTCTACCTACCATCTATGCTATTTTCTGTGCCTTCTCCCCCCTTCTCCTCCTCCCACCCCCCTGTTGCTAACCCTCCATGTGTTCTTCATTTCTATGGTTCCACTCCTGATCTAGCTGTCCTCTTGGTTTGCTTTTGTTTTAGGTGTGGTTGTTAATAACTGTGTGTTTGCTGTCCTTTCACTGTTCATATTTTTCATCTTCTTTTTCTTATATAAGTCCCTTTAGCATTTCATATAATAAGGGCTTGGTGATGATGAACTCCTTGAACTTGACCTTATCTGAGAAGCACTTTATCTGTCCTTCCATTCTAAATGAAAGTTTTGCTGGATAAAGCAATCTTGGCTGTAGGTCTTTGGATTTCATGACTTGGAATACTTCTTTCCAGCCCCTTCTTGCCTGTAAGGTCTCTTTTGAGAAATCCGCTGACAGTCTGATGGGTACTCCTTTGTAGGTGACTGTCCCCTTATCCCTTGCTGCTTCTAGGATTCTCTCCTTCATTTTAGTCTTGGCTAATGTAATTATGATGTGCCTTGGTGTGTTCCTTCTTGGGTCCAACTTCTTTGGCACTCTCTGAGCTTCCTGGATTTCCTGGAAGTCTATTTCCTTTGCCAGACTGGGGAAGTTCTCCTTTATTATTTGTTCAAATACATTTTCCACTCGTGGCTGTTTCTTTCCCCCTTCTGGTACCCCTATAATCCGGATGTTGGAACGTTTAAAGATGTCCTGGAGGTTCCTAAGCCTCTCCTCATTTTTTTGAATTCTTGTTTCTTTACTATTTTCTGGTTGGATGTTTCGTTCTTCCTTCTGGTCCACTCCCTTGATTTGAGTCCCATTTTCCTTTCCATCGCTATTGGTTTCCTGGACATCTCCCTTCATTTCAATTAGTTTAGCCTTCATATGTTCCTCTAATTTGTGACTAAGTTCCTCTAATTTGTGACTGTACTCTACCAATTCTGTGAGCATCCTGATAAATAGTGTTTTAAATTGGGCTTCTGAGAGGCTGGCAATCTGTTGGTCGCTTAGAGTTATTGGCTCTGGGACTTTGAGTTCTTGCACCATCTTTTGGGCTGTTCATGCCTGTTAAGTAGCAGGAACGGAGCCCTAGGTTTTCAGCAGAGCAGGGCAACTCATTTGCTGGGTTGTGACTTCGTATGTGGGGGCGGGGTCAAAGAGGGACAATGGCTTCCCTCCGGCACCCGCCTCCGCGACCCCCACCAGCACCGCAGCCACCACCGTCACCAGGGCCACGTGCCCCACTCCACTGCACGTGAGTGTGCTACTGCTGTCAGCCCTCCACCACTGGGTTCGCCCCCTGGGGCCTGCGTGGTCCGTCTCACTGCACACAAATGTTCGACCTTGGTCAGTCTGCCCCGCACCCCGACTAGGTCCGGGCTGGCTGTGCTCCTAGGTCTGTCCTTCCTGACCCTGCTCCGCTGCTGGCTCTGCCTCTCTTACCGTCCCCGTTGAACAGTTCGTAGCTGTCGGACTTCCGTATAATTCGGTTTTCTGATCTCTGGGTGTGTCTTAGTTCTCCAAAACTTTTGTTGTATCCAAACTTGGTTGTGGGAGAAGGCACAGTCTTTCCACCTATGCCTCCATCTTGGCGGAAGTAATCTCAACTAGCTAACTCCTGATCCTAGCTCCATACTGTTGAACAGCACAGTGTACCTGTCAGCATGGAACACATATATAGTCCCACCCTGTGTGTCATCTACAAGTTCATGCTTAATGCCTTTGGAGCAATTAAGTTTGAATTCTGGAGTCACACAAACCTGGGATAGAATCCTATACTAGTTTTATAGTCTTGGGAAAATTATTTAATTTCCCTAAGTGGCAATTACTTTATCAACCCTGGCTGGTGTGGCTCAGTGTATTGAGTGCCAGCCTGCGAACCAAAAGGTCCCTGGTTCGATTCCCAGTCAGGGTACATGCCTGGGTTGCAGGCCAGGTCCCCAGTAGGGGGTACGTGTGAGGCAACCAAACATTGATGTTTCTTCTCCCTCTCTCCCTCCCTTCCCCTCTCTCTAAAAATAAATAAATAAAATCTTTAAAAAATATTTCTGATAGTTAAAAAAAGACATGTAGCAGCTAATCAGTTAGATACTAGCAATCATTGAAAAAGCAAAGATAAAATTATCTGTCCCTAGATAATACTTGTAATTCTCAAAATAGTGTCAGTGAAAATGATTTTATTCTCACAGAAAAAAACTGAACAGTCTAGAAGCCTTAGAATAAAAGAAAAATTTAGAGTAATCCTTAATTTACAGATATCTAAATTATTTTCATGGTGTCATTCAGTTTTTTAAATTACATCCTTAAATTTTTCAGGTTTTTTAAATTTTGTATATCTATCTTTCACCTACTTTAGGCCAAATCCTATGCATGGGGAAGACTAATTTTAGAGATAGCTAAAGAGTGGCCACCTATACTGTGTAATTTTCAAGGCTAAAGCCATTGCATATACCATATTTCTTCCTTGCTTACCTAGAATTTTGGCTGATTCCTTTAATTGCTATTTGAAACTCAGATGCTCATGAGGAAGGTAAACATTTAGGTTGTTATCAAGTGTTTGCATTTTGACGTGAGTAAATTTGTTAGCACGTTAATATGTGATCATATGCCCACCGGCCAAGATTCAGACAGTCCTGAGGATTGGAAAGAGCCCTGGAGGTCTCCCCCTTCTTCCACACTAAAGTAACCAATTATCAAGTTTCATATATGAGCTTACATCTACCCAAATATTTTTCTTTACATAAATGGGGCTACATTGTTCATATTGTATATATTGAATTTTGATGAATTCATTGCCAGAATAAAAATTCATATAAGAACAATATATACAATGTTCTGTGTTTGCCTATGTAAGGTCACTCTTTCAACAGCTGCTAGTATCTATGTTTTATTTAATTAATTTCTTCAGTAGCTGGTGAACATCTAGATTATTTTTCCACCCCATAGTAAGTTAACTTCTTACCGGTCTACAGGACTGACACCATCCAAGATACCAAACCACAGAGATTTATAAGCAAAGGGTCACTTTTTGTAGACACACACGCACACAGAAAGACAAAGCAATATATTAGAAATTTGAGTTATAAAACCATTTACAGGAGGCCGTTCTGCGTGGTGTGGACCCAGCTCCCACTTGGAAAGACCAATGGAAAGTGAGGTCCAGTACACAGGACCCATGCCCACGGGTAGGTTCTCCCAAGGGGAATCAGGCCTGCATTGTACCTAGGCTGCTTTGAGACTTGCTTTTTGCTAAAACTCCCTCACCCTAAATTGAGGCAGCAAGCATTTACCACATATCTTTAAAGTAACTTCCTAAAATCTATGCTAAACCTTCCAAGGATAAGTATAACCAGTTCAACCATTTTTCCCTTTGCATTTGCAAATATCCTCCTCCTCTGATGTAATTAGCAACATCTTCTCCTTTGTTTTCTGTAAAAAGTAACCACCTAAAGTGAACCTGTCCATAGTAAATGAGTACCATCCTCAATGTAATGTACCCAAAAAAGCAATAAAATCTTGTCAAGGCAGGGGCCGGCACACTCTTCTCCTGTCAGAGTAGCCGAGGTGCTCTGAGAACCTCTGAGGCGCTCTCCCCTTGAGAGAGAGGCTCTGCTGTCCCTTACCCTTCACAGGACTCCATAGTTGGTGTGAATTTGTCTCGTATCTCATCCACATTGCTGCAGATACTGCAGGCCACTGTCAGCATGAACCATGAGTATAGGCCTCAAAGATCTAAAGACTTAAGGCCTATAAGGGATTCTGAAAGAGTTGATGTTTGTTGATAAAAACTTCATGTCCTAAGTAAGAACTGACTTTCCTCCAAATATGCTGACTCTCGTGAACTCAGACATTGAGACCAGTCAGCATGGAGAGAGGGGTCGCAGAGATCTTAGCTCCTTAAATATGCTAATGCCACATATTTTCCTCAGGGGGTCTTTGCTGTAGAGTTGAATGAGTATGTTGCAAAGATGAAAAACAGATTAGTTTCAATTATGGGAATGATTTGTTGGCAATAACAAGCACGGCACTTAACACATAGCCCTCTGTATCACTTGGGCAGGGCAATGTAAAAACCATTTACGTGCTCAGCTAAAGAGGAGAATTAGTGATTGTAATTTCTGGTCCTGTCGGAGAGACCGGAGTGATGTTTCGGAAGCTGGGAGTTCAGAGTCCCCTACTTTGATGTTGTTGGGGATCACAATGACACTGAACACGTGGACACCCCAAAGCCACAGGGGCCAAACTGTTTGAATGATGATGTAGTGGCATTAAATGAATGGAAACCACGTTGGAGAAGAAAGATAACTAACTTATTTTAAGTCCCACAAAATGTCTAGCGTCTCTTGGGAATGGAATTACTTAGGAAGACAAATGAAATTAAATATGGTGGCTTTATGATGTAAGTTTAATTTGTGCCTATAATTTAATGGAGCTGACTGATAGCCAAGCTTATTCAGCCACTTGGGCACACAACAGCTTCAGTGGCCATAAGTCAATTTTTCCACATCACCCTCATTCAAAACAGAATCCTATTAGAGTTCTGTGAATCTCCCTTCTACAACTCACCAAACTCATTTGATGCTATATTTTGTGGAAGCAATTAACTAGCATTAGAAAACCCTGATTAAAGCATTATGATTAATTCATGCGTAGTCATTTCCACTTCATCAGGTCTGTTCATTTGAATCTGTGCTTAATGCTTCTTTTTAGCTACTGCTTCTTTATTGAAATAAACAATCAAAATTTCCTCTCTAAGCCGGTAGGAGAGAGGGAGGAAACTGGGGTGCCATAGGGTTGTGTTGTGATCTATTTGCAGGATCTTCCCGAGCTAGGCTCCCATGCGTTTATTTATGCTGTAAACATTTTTAGACTTCAGTTTTATGTCCAATGCGGATTTCAAAGGCACTTTAACCAGTGCATTTCTCCCTCATTGAAGTATCAAGTATCAAAATGGTATTTGATGTCCAGGACCTTGTAAAGCTTTGCGTTTCTTCTATTCAACAAAGAAAAGCATAATTTTCTGCCATCAAAAGTGATAGAAAAAGAAGCCCCAATTTCTGTATTCACCTCATAAGCACTCCTTTCCACTGAGACTGCTCCCCACCCCCAGCGTCTCCTCGATTTCTTAATGGTTTTTCTCTTCCTGGATTTCTTGAATTTCTTCACTAAAGTTGCACTGTACCTATTTGTTGCTCTCTAGCCCATTGAAGAGGAGAAACTTGTCAATTGGGTACAACATGGAGGAGTTGGCTGAAAATGGATCTGGTGAGCTGAACTTGAGGGAGAGAATACGTACAGAGAAGGAGCTCACCCACTAACAAATGCATAGGGTGGGCACATTTCTCCCACACGTTGTCACATTTGTTAATCTCTCATCTCCCCACTCTAGTGTGCCATGGTGGATGACACTTAGGTTGGCGTGCATGTGTTTCCTTCTTTGACAACGTGGCCTTTGGGGAGGCCAGTGAAGATTCTGCTTGGGACACTTTTCACCATGGAAGAAACTCTTCCCTCAGAACATGTTCCTTCCATTATTACGGTTAATTTCCCCCTTCTACCAAGAAGACCTGAACGGACCGAGGGAGGAAATGACCCCAAAGAAGTGACAGTTAAGAACTCCCCCAGTCATGACCACATGCCCTTGGCATGTGTTACTAACCATGTGGAGCATTCAGGGAATGACTAAGATAACTACTACAGCAGATCGTCATTGTGTGACTTCTGCTGGTCCCTGAAATTGAAGCAAACTGTGCTAGGAAAGCAGGTCGACACCATCAAAACCCTGAAACTCAGCGGGAGAAACCATCTGAAAGTGATTCACAGAGAGAAACTTCAGCCATGTTTGTTTCAGTGAAAGGCATGAGGAGCAAAAAACTTGTATATGTGTGGGCACAGGTATGGGGTGCCTCAAGAGACTTTAATCATTTGAAGGACTATTTTTTAAAAAACATTATTTTTCATAATTCATGCACCAACATTCTTTATACCCCTAAACAGTGTCGGGAGATGGTAATCTATATGGTGAAATGTTAAGGTGTTCAGATAGGACTGTCGAATCTCTCAGGAGAAGGCTGTATCATCCCAAATCACTGATATTGGGGATGTTAAAGAAGAACAAACCTTTTTATTAGGTAGACACAATTTACCAAAGAGGGAGCATTATTATTATACAAATTTGTTATATGGTATTACATATATTATAGTACATTTATATATATTATATATAGTATTATTTGTCAGCTAGCTAGAATGTCTTCAAAAGATTAATCAATTATTATCTATGCCCATGTAGGAGTGAGCTTGTAAAAGAGAGAAATTGGGCTAAAAGACAGCTCAGATAGAAGTTCATACTCTGCCTCTTAACTCTCCCAATGACCTTGAATAACATAGTTGTTCTGAATATCAACATTCTCATCTGGAAAATGGGCATGCCTAAGACAGACTTGGAGTGCCCATGAGGATCGTCTCAGACACCTGAATGGGACAAAGCAGAAACTTTATATAAGTGCAGCATGGTCCCACCGTATCTTACACGAGGTTAGGTTCTGTAGTCAATACATGAAATGAAAATCGGTTAAGGTCAAAATTACCTGTGGAAAAAGTGAACAAACAAAGTAGAAACTGACTCATAGGTACAGAGACCAGATGGGGGTTGGGGGCCTGGGTGAAAAACATAAAAGAAGTGAGAAGTATGAACTGGTAGTCGCAGCGTGGTCATGGGGTGTAAAGTACCGCATAGGGAATACAGGCAGTGATATCGAGATAACTGTGTGTGGTGCCAGTGCGTAATTGAATTATTGGGAGGGACTACTTTGTAAAGTACGTGATCATCTAACCACTGTGCCGAACAAACACCTGGGACTCATATAAAATAATAATGTCAACTGTAATTGGAAAATAAAATGTATAAACAAAGACAATTTTGAAAGAAACTACAAATTCATGTTAAAGAATACTCGTGAAAAGATCTTTAAATATTTCTTAAAGTATAGTATTTACGGTAGGGTTGCGAAATTTAGAAGAAAAAAAAGTTACTGTATTTTGCTGAGTATAATGCAGTCCTGTATATATTGTGCACTCATGTTTTTGGCTAAACCTTTCAGGGAAAAAAATCTTTTGCTTTCATTTGTTCATTCAATTTTTTATTTATTTACATTTAGGTACTTGATTTTTGTATTATAAAGGAATTTTAGCATTTATTCAGAGTATTATTTTGCATATAGATATTATTGCTTTCTAGAGTTACACTTTTTTAATGCATAAGCATAAATGAAAGCATTAAAAACATTTATATAAATGTGAAATTAGTACCACCCATGTATAATGCACATCTTTATTTTTCCCTCAAAAATTTGGGCAAAAACTCTGCATCATACATGGTAAAATACGGTATTTTTTTTAAAAAGATTGTTAATCTGCAATTCAGATATGACTGTGTATCCTGTGTTTTATCTGACAGCCCTAATTCAGGGCCCCCCTCCCGCACTGAGACACCCACCCTGGTCACCTCTCAGTGAGTGCAGCACAGCTGGCTTTCCTCCGTTCTCGGAGCAGGTCTGTGTTTCTTCACTTGAGAACCAAGTGGAGAAAATTGGGGTAAGAGCCACATTGTACAGAAAACCCTGCCCATGTGAATAGCAGACCCACATTCCGTGAGGTGTGGCTCTATACACAGGGGGGCACCTAGGACCCGAGAGAAAGCGGAGCAGAATGGCTCCTCCCATCTGCCCCATCCAGGGCATCTGCCCTGGAGGAATGGAAGGAAAGCACGCACAATTTTGTTTTGTTTCAGTTTTGGCGAGTCAGATACATTAATATAACTTAATGTGCAATGTAAGGGCTATATAAAGTGCCATCAACTATCAGAAAACATTACTGTGGTAACTACTAACCCCACCTATATCCTCCAAAAGACGAGGAACTTGGGTTTAAACTTCAGGCACGTTGTGGTCACCTTGGGTCAATCCTGAAAGCCCTGTGATACCACAGCCCGTGGTTTTCAATTCAACCACGTTACCATTACCGTCCAAGGACGTGCTCCGCTGTTCCTGCAGGAGCTTCAGGAGGCGGAGAACGCCCTTCAGTGAGCGGGGACGTCATCACACACCCTCACGACTCAAATCCTCAAATCGGAAACTTGTAGAACTGCATCAGGCATGCGCATTCATCCCCCTGACGGCCTGCCCTCACAAATGACTATTGTAATAGAATTTCAGAGTAAGTACCAGGGAGAAAGTACACGTTGAGTCTTCAGTGCCCAGAGAATAAATTATCTCATAATCTATTACAATCCTCAGATCTGATAGAACAAACTATCTTCATAAAGATGTTAACTTTTATCGTCACTTGTTTAAAACAAAAAAAAAAGTCCCTTTTCTTTTAAAACCAATTTACTGCAATTAAAGAGTCATCCAAGCCTGGATAAAATGCTATTAAAATGAAAAGTGTTGCTATAGAAGAATGAGAATGTGAGATCCCTAATCTACTAGATGTTTTAAAAATCTGAGTCATTTTATTTAAAAGGACTTCAAAATATTCATTCTGCTTTTTAAAAGAAACCCCATTCATTCATGCACCTCACCAAAGTAGTTCCTGAGAACCTGTGTCAGATTTCTTTGTGATTGGGTTATGTTTATGTCAGCACATTCAATGTATTGTCAAAATATCTCTAACAGCTGCAGTGGTTCCCACACAAGGGAAGTCCCAGCAATGGAGAAGCCGCTATGATCTGAAGATGCCTTATTATCCCTTTCACTCTGAAGTCAGGTTCCCGTGCCACCTTCCCTGCCCACGGAGGAAGCTGGCCAGTTCTCGAAGCTGGGCCCAGTACACTGTGAATGAGGGAATCACTTTCAGCAGCTCCAAAGAGCGTACAGGTGTGGCTATATGGTTCTTGAAATTCAACTAAGTCAAATAATTTGTACCCTCATTATTGGAATTTTTCAGAAACTATGCTAAATGAATTACCAATTGCCCTTCAAAAAGATTTTGTTTTTTAAAAATCAGGAATGTTATCTATAGTACCTAAGGGGTAGCAACCATAGGTGTAGGTGGTGACTTGGTGGACTCGGACATTAGAGAGAGCCACACCGGAGCACGCAAGTCCTGATGTCAGGGCCGGAAGTGCAGATGGAAGTGGTCAAGGAAGCAGGAAGGTGCCGTGCCCCTGCTTCCCTAGTTCCTCTATCATTGTTGAAATAGTCAGCTCTCGCCAAATACTGATGTGTTGGGTTGTTTTGATATCCTATTTCTGCTTTATTAAACCTCTCTCTCTTTCTTCCTCTGAGAGTGAGAGGAAGAGAGAGATTCGAACCAGAGATTGAACCAGAAATAGGAGTGTATTGCTTTGTCCTCACCTCCTCATTTCTCTGAATGTTTCTCGTATTATCACATAGGGGAGGGAGGGAGGGAAGGGTTGGACTAGTTTCTAAATGGCCTCTCATTTCTAACACTCTCTCCAGAAAATTGTTAAAGTTGGTTCAAAATGATAAACTCTACTGTCTGGAATGTTGGAGACTCGATGGTGTCAGAGCTACACTTGGGCAAACATTTTAGCAAATACAAAAATAGGCCATGACTATAAATCAAAAGAGTCCTGCTCTTTGAGCTCTGTCCCTGGGATCCGAATGCTGCTGAAGAAGCAAGTTCAAGGGAAGTTTACACAGGCACCTTCTTTTCTCATAGGCCAACTAGGACATCATGACTTAGGCTGAAGTAGTTGATGTATTTACTTTCTCAGCAGAATAGCCACCAAAGTGTGTGTGTGTGTGTGTGTGAGAGAGAGAGAGAGACAGAAATTACTGACATTTTAATATTTCACTAATTTATTTTCATCATATCTTAATGAAACAAGTGTCTCAAATTACTCAGTCTCCATGGCCAGCTTGCTCCTTCCACTGCTCAGACTTGTTTTGCATCACAGTAATCTTCTCCTGCTTTGTAAAAACACATTTACGGTTTTTGCCTTGAGATTGTTTCTTAAAAATGTGCAACCTTGAAGAGCTATCTGCTACAGAAACCAATTCTGTAAAACTCTCTTCTTGAACTGAACAAGTATTTTATTCGACCTAGTTCCTTTCTCTTTGTACTGTGATCCATTTTATTTCTTCCTATTTTAAATGTTTACTATATGCTCAAAAAGAAGGGGCCTAGTCAAAGAACATGTATGAAGGACCCATGGACTGGACAACAGTGTGGGGACTGACTGTGGGAGCAGGGGGTGGGCTGGGCGAAGGGAGCAAAGGGGGGAAATTGGAACAGCTGTCATAGAATTAAGCGAAAACTTCACTGTTGGTATTCATCAAATTTTATTTTAAAAGCCTTGCCTTTCAGCGTAGTCATTAATTATTTTAATAAACTTTATTCATACTTGCAAAATAAGAGACAAAGAAAAACTGTTACAGAAACCACTTCTATAAGGCTCTCTTCTTGAACTGAGCAAATATTTTATTCCACCTAGTTCCTTTCTCTTTTCTCTATTTTATTTCTTCTCATTTTCTATGTGTGCTCGAACAGAATACGTATTCTCAAATTTTGGGTACAATGATCCATTATAAAAACTTACTATTATTGCTCTTAAACCTTCAATATCCTTTCTGACTTGTCTGTTTGGTCTAAACAATTACCAAGAGTGCAGTGTATAAAGTTCTTCTTGTAGTTGGGATTGCTATCATCTTTTTTATCTTAAGTTCATTGTGGTATCTTCAACATCAATATTGTTTTTATCAAAAGCATTAATTTCTCAAGATTCTGAATTTCCCTCACTGGCTTGCATAATTTTATTGGTTGTAAGCATGTGCTTCAAAGGCCCTATCTTATTCAACAATTTGTGTTCCTTGTTACAAGTGAAATTATCTTCATTTTAGACTGCAGGGTCGGGTAAATCCTATCAGAGGTGATGATTAAATTGAGACCTGAGAAAATAAGAAGAAATTATTTCAGTAGAGAGTGGAAACAAGGTCTTTTCAGAGAGAAGAAACATTGTTCATAATAATCCGATGTGGAAAAGTGTGATATTATTGTGATTTGTAATAAATATATGTTTATATTTGCTTCCTCCCTGTTTTGCTCCTAATATACTTGGAATTTTCTAAGCAAAGAGGGTGATCAAGGTATCTTATGTTAATCAGGTAACTTCCAGAAGTCACCTAAGTTTGGGGGCTGGCTACCTAGAGACCCAACCATGCGATTAGAAATTAGAACTTTTCATCCCACCCCTGATTTCCAGGGAAGGAAGAGAAACGGGCAGATAAGTTCAGTTACCAAGACCCGATGGGTTAATCAGCGATGCCTTTGTAATGAAGCCTCCATAAAACCCCAAAGAACAGGGTTCGGGGAGCTTCCGGGTTGGTGAGCGCATGGTGTGCTGGGAGAGGGCATGGAAGCACCACGCCATTCTCCCTACCTGGCCTTTTGCATCCTTCTGGCTTGCTGTTCCTGAGTTACCTTCTTTCATGAAAACCCAGTAATCTCGCTAGTAAAATGTTTCTTTGATTTCTGGGAGCTGCTCTATCAAATTCATCAAACCCAAGGGGAGGGTGCTTGGACTCTCTGATCTGTGGCCAGCTGGTCAGAAGCACAGCTGATAAACTAGTATCTGAAATCAGGGGTAGGGTAGGGGGTGGGAAGGGGCAGCTTCTCAGGATTGAGCCCTTGACCTTGTGGACCTGATAGACAGCGTCAACATTGGGTTAAATTGCAGGACACCTAGACGGTGTCATTGGTCATTGTTCAGTGTAGTTTAAAGACCCACAAATCCGGTGACAGTGTTCTCTGCGAAGGGTCAGAAGTGTCAGTGGTCTCTGTGGATAATGAAGAACACAGAAGAGGTAGAAGACTGGGTTTTTCCAGTACAGAAGGATATTGTTTTAATCAAGCACTGGAAAACACGCAAGCCTGAGGGAGCAGGAGTGTGCCACTAAGCACAGCAAATCCGGGAGGCAAAGGCCAGGTCATAAAAAGCCTTACGGTCATTGTTAAGGTTCTGTATTTTACCCATGGAATAGTTTTAAACAGTTGCTTTGAGGGGAATGGACTGGAACAGAGTTAGGCTGAACACAAGGAGATGGATTAAGCAGGCTATTGCAAGTGTCCCTGTGAAAAATGACAATGACTTAAATTAAGACAGTGGCTCTGGGGGGTGGAAGACTGGCTGGAGTTGAGATATATAGTTGGCGGTAGAACGAACAGGGATATGAGAGAAGCGACATCACATGTTTTGGCTTAAAAAATATAAAAGCTTATCTTTATACAGATTTTACAAAATACTTCATGTGCATTATCTGATTTGATCCTCACAATTATAAATGAGACCAACATCATACTCCGACTGCAGTAATCAATCCACAGCTGAAAACAGAACCAACTTCTGGAGCGTGGCCCAGGGCTCTCCTTCTGCACAGGGTGGAGCAAAGGTAGGTTTACAGTTTTTAGTATGGAAAGTAATTGCAGTAACTAATAAGTAATGTCCCAGGAACAAACTGTTCTGCATACTCATGACTGTAAACCTACTTTTGCCCACCCTGCATATTGCTTTACTCCACCAATATGTGCTTAACAAGTACTGGGTTGGCCAAAAGTCTGTTTAGTTTTTCCATAAAAATATAAGACTCATTTCTCATTGTCACCAATAACTTTATTGATTTGGCTATTTTGAGTAGGTCGGCTATCTCCCCCATGATATAACATTGATTGTTCTCCATTCATGGATGTCTCTATTTGATCCCTGTCGGCTTCAGCTGGCCCACCCCACCCCGGAGCATCACGCAGAGAGAAATCTCCAGCAAGATGCCTGGGTGGCGGGTCAGGTCCCCAGTCGGGGGCATTCGAGAGGCAGCAGATCCGTGTATCTCTCACATAGTAATGGTTCTCTCCCTCTCTTTCTCCCTCCCTCCCTCTCTAAAAATAAATAAATAAAACCTTAAAAAAAGAGAGAAATCTTCAGCATGAAACTTTGCAAACCCCTCTTACCACATTCCATCAATCACAGCACCTTCTCCATACACCGCACAAATCTCATTTTTGTGTTTCATTTGTGTTTTTACATTTCTTGAAATAACAAAACATAATACGCCACAAGTGTTGTGTATTTTCTTCCATCTTCAATATTAAAATGGTTACACAAAGCTTCACCAGTTTTGATAAGATTTTTTTAAACGCATGCTGATATGACAGCTATCACAGCACAATCTAACAAAATGAGTTAAAGACAACTAAATGTGACTAGAGCCATCTCATGGAAAAAAAACAGAACTTTTTGGCCAACCCAACACAGGAGGGCAGCTCTTACAGCACCTGTCAGAGAGTTGATGTTTCTGCCACTCCCTCCGTCACCACAGACGTCTCGGCAAACCCATCACCAAGAAATGCAAAGCTAGTCATGTGGAGCCAATAATAACAACAAATAGATGAACTTTCTTGCTACCTTCACAAACTTTCAAACCTTTAATATGCATTTTCTCATTTAATTGCTATAATAATCCTGTGGTATGTATACTAATATTAGCCCATTTAGAGTTAAGGAAACTGATGCACAGAAAGATTAAATAATTCACCCAGGGCAACAGAAATCATAACTGGCCAAGCCAGAATCCACCAGTCTGCAATATGCTGCCCATAAGGAACTGCAGAAGGAAATCCCACTGGTCTGTGCAAGGATGGTGGGACCACTGACTTCAGCTTCCAGTCAGTGCCTCGCCCCTCAAGCCTTACCATCATCACCTTCTACCGTAAAATGAAAGGCATGCATCGCCTTATTTCTAGACCTCCTTCTGATACCTATTCTTTTTCCTTCCTGTCTGCTGGTAGGTAATCATGTTCTCAAGAGTTGCTTTGTATACTTTGGATGACTGCCCGCCAGTCCCCTCACTGACCATTTCCACCCAACGTTCTCTTCAGGCTTAAAAACCACCCACTGCCCCAGAGCCCCTGGTTTCTTAGACAGTTCTCAGCAGACTCAGAGGGTGCTCCCACCTTCAGAGGGTGCATCCTCTCCCTTGATAGCCCGGCAATTAACCCATCTTGCTTGCACACTCCCAGTGCAAAGCGCTAAATTGCAAAAGGTGTTTATCGTATCATATGTCAGGCTGACAGCCTCCTGCGGCCGGCTTTGATTTGCTAAATACCTGCAAAAGAGTTGATGATGGAGCACCTGGGAGAGCAGGCTGCACCGTAAAGCTGCAGACAGCATCTCAAGAGGATCCTGAGTGCCCCCCTTGTGCCCCTTGAAGGAACCAAGGTTTACCTTAGTCTGTACTGAGACGGTTAAGGGAGGTGGGACCCTACCTCCAAACCTCTGCCCTGACTGATGATACACTAATGAACAATTATGGTGTGCTTATTAGCATGTACCAGGATCTATGCCAATTACATCAGTGGCACAAACTTATTTAATCTTTACAACACCCCAGGACTTTAGATACCTCACCCCCTGGTCATCCAGCAGATGGGTACTACAGCCTGGTTCACTTCTCTGCTCAGCTGGAGTCTTTCAATTCCTCCACCACACCTTGGGCATCACACTATGATTTCTCAAAGGTAGTAATGAGTGAGCAAGCAGAACACATTGTGCTGTGTTTTTTCTTCTCAGTTATAGTATTCCATGGCTCAATGAAAGCGCAGTGGTCACTAACCAAGCTGTGAAGACACCGTGATAAGTCAGTGGCTTCCTAGTCCTTGGATTAAACAGCAGGAGAAAGGTTTGCCGAGTGGCTAATCAGAGCACAATTTTGAGACTACTGTCTCTTTGGTCCATGGATAATGATGACTGGTTTGAATCGGTCCCAGTCTTTCAATTTGGAATTTGCAAGGCAGTGGTCAATGGGTTCTGGTGAACATAGTAGTTTACTAAAAAACCGAAAATACTGAAAACCAGATACCATTGCTAACACTTCTAATTGTTGGACTCTGACATGCCTGCATAAGCATTTTATATTTTTTGCATATACCAATTCTGCTATCTTGAGCAATCACTTAATTTTTCTGAACCTCAATGTTCTCATCAGTAAAGTGGGAATAATATGGTACTTACCTCAAAGACTGGTGTGAGGACTGAATTGTAAATTTTGTAGGGGAGAGGAACATGAAATTGTGAAAGGTCATGTGCATTTCAGTCGGGTCTCTGAGACTTCAAGACGTTTATTAAGTCACTCTGTGTAGGTGTGCCCATGCTCTTTGCCTATACAATGAGAATAATAACACTGCTTTAAGGATTGTGTTAAGAACTAAATGAGATAGTGTACACCAGATGCATAGAACAGCCCCTGAGCAGAGTACTCACTCAGTTAGTATGGTTCCCTCTGTTTACATACGTTCACATTTTAATTTCTTAATTTTTGTTTCACTCACATAGAACTAGATGACTATACTAAGTCAGTAGATAAGGGAAAATTAATTATATAGGTTGATGAACATAAACATCACTCAGGAATTCAGTGGGTTTGATATCTTTGTTGGGAAGTTAGTTTTTCTCAACTCTTATAGTTAGGAGGTATGAACTCTGGTCCCACAAATGCACAGGGGTCAGAAGTGGCTCTGAGCAATGGAGTCACAATGACAAAAACAGTTCACGCTACTGGTGAGCAGATATCATCACAGCCTGTTGATTCTGTGTGTGCAGAGCAGTGTGATTTTCTCTTGTGTTTGTAAACTCAAGTAAGGGACACACTCAGGCCAAGTCTGTCCTGGGGAAATGGGGCATCTGGCGGGGGCAGTTGGTGCCACAATGTGTCTGCCCTTCTCACACTGAGGCTCTTGTACCAGGACCTTACGGTCCTACGATTGACAAATACTTTCCCCCGTTTCTCAGTTCTTTTATTCCTCTTAGGTGTTAGTTATTGGACTTAATTTTTCTGTTGGGAACAAGTGATTGCAGTCCTTGGAAAGTATCAAAAAATGTTTCCATGCTGAGTTTGTATAAGAATGCAGTGCCCTGGCTGGTGTGGTTCAGTGCATTGAGGGCTGGCCTGCAAAGCAAAGGGTGGCTCTTTCAATTCCCATTCAGGGCACATGCCTGGGTTGTGGGCTAGGTCCCAGTAGGGGGCATGCAAGAGGCAACCACACATTAATATTTCTCTCCCTCTATTCCCCTCTTCTCCTCTCTCTAAAAATAAATAAACGAAATCATATATATACATACATATACATACATACATGTATGTATGTATATGTATGTGTATATGCATACATATATGTAGGTGTGTGTGCATGTGCCCCTTGAAGAAACCAAGGGGCACATACATATATATATATATATGCATACACATATATACATATATATACATACACATACATACATATGTGTGTGTGTGTATATATATATATGTATGTATATATATATATATGTAATGGTCCCTGGGAGAAGGGGGCTTGACTTTCTTGCAGGGTGGGTTTTTTATCCTTATCTGAGGATATGCATATTGATTTTAGGGAGAGCAAGAAGGGAGGGAGAGAGAAAGGAAGAGAAGCATTGATGTGACAGAGAAACAACGATTGGTTGCTTCTCACACACGCCCCAACTTAGGGACCAAACCGGCAACCCAGGCCATGTCCCAACAGAGAATTGAACCTGCCACCTTTGGATCTGTGGGGCAGCACTCCAACCAACTGAGCCACACTGGCCAGGACTGTTTCCGGTCTTTCTGTAGTACTCTGTAACAAGTATGTTCTGAGTAGATATATGGGGAAAACTGTTTCCTCTAGGTCATGTCTGTGCATATTAAGGAAGTGAAAATGGGCAGATTTCTTACCCTCAAAACTAACTTCTAGGCCAAGACAGGCATGTGGTAAGCTCAGACCCTTGGCATATGAGAGCCTAGTAGGTCAGAGGTCAATACCCAGATTATAGGTGCAGTAACAAACCTGTGATACCGATCTGCTGAAAATGTGATGAGCTGGAAAAAACTACCAGGTTTAGAGTTAGAGAGACCTTGACTAAACTTCAGCAGTACGGCCTGGAATAAGTTACCCATCCTCTTGCTACATAATCTCACTTTTCTCAGAAGGGATACCAATGTCCGCCTCTACAGGGTTTTGTGAGGAGTAAGTGAAACACACACACAAATCTGAGGTTGTTCTGGCACACAGCGCAGACAAATGCACGCTAGCGCCCTCCATTCTTTCTTCCATGTATGGAAAGGGCTTTTTTCTTTCTGAGTGTTGCAGGTGTTAAAGTGTGTCTTCTGTCCTTTGTGATTACAGGTAACACTCAGACTAGGTAATAAGTGATGCTAAGGCCTTCTGTTGAACAGTTACTACACATAGGCATGATACGTGTTCAACATTACAAGGTACCTTTCTCATCACCTCCTTTTTGCACATTAAGACACTGAGGCTCCAGTTTTAAGCAGCCCCATCAGTGACCTAGTTAGGAAGTAGCAGAATCCAGGTGTTATCCAGGGCAGCCAATACACTCAATGACTACGCTTTGCAGCTATACTAAAGTCCTGGCTGCATGACCTCATTTCTGCCTATGCTTGTTTTTCCCTGTTCTCTTCCTGACCTCTTTTCAGTATCTTTTCTACAGGAAAGCTCTACTCATGTGGGATTTATAAGCTTGTGATGTTGAGGCTATCATTGCACATTATTTAGCAAATACTTTCTTCATATCCAGTTTCAATGAATGAAGGTATGGCTGTGTTGGAACCACTTGAGGAAGCCCACTGTTCTCAAGGGAACTAGAAGTACTCAGTCACATACATAGGCTGAGTATCATTGCTCTTGTTTTCTCATTAAATCAAGTCACCTCTCCTGGGAAAACAAGTGTCCGTCCCAACTCCTGGGAAAACAAGTGTCCGTCCCAACTCCTATCTGTCTATGACCTAGAAGTAGCTTTCACGTTTTACCTTGTCGGTCTTCTTTGGCTTCCATTAAATGGGTCCCTAGAGGTTAAGAGCAGTCATGCTGTGGTAGTAACAGTAGCAGGAACAACAGCCACGGCCACGGCCACAGTCGAAGCATCGGCACTGAGTGCTCACTACGAACTGGATGGAGCCCTAGGCGTTCTGTTTGTTCTATTTCATTGAGAGTCTTCATAAACAGTTATGAAAAAAGACGTAATTTTTATCTTCATGTTATAGGTGAGGAAACAGGTCAGGTAATTTGTCCAAGGTCAGTTAGCCAAGAAATAATGACACTAACATATTTGGACAAGGTGCTCAACTGAAAAACAAAACATCAACTCCATCTTAAAGGCTTTGTCCCATTAGAATCCCTCATATGACCCCACAAAGAGTTTGGTGGGTGACATTTTCTAAAATATGCAACGCTGCAGAAGTGGGAGAGATACAAGTGGTAAAACGTAAAAATACAAAGAACAACTAAGTGAAAACGTGAACAACTATGAATGAGATCATTTAATTTTTTCCATGAAGAATTAAAACAGGGATCAGCAACCCATGGCCTGTAAGCCAAATCTAGTCCAGCACTTATTTTCCTAAATCGGGTTTTATTGAAACACAGTCAAACCCACTTATTTGTATATTGCCGGCGGCTGCTTTCACGTGCCAATGGCACAGATGAATAGTTGCAATAATGACTTTGTGGCCTGCAAAAGCAACAATATTCACTATTTGTCTCTTGACAGGAAAAGTTAACCAACCCCTGGCCTAGAACTTCACCAGTTCTGATGATGTCCTATAGGCCCCCCAGGTCACGTGCCAGCCTCCCACTGCTCCTCAGAGGTAACCACTAGTCTACATGGTGCACCTTGTTTTTGAAAGCAGCGGTTCAGTACAGATACAGGGTCTGGCACAAATAATGCCCCTTTCTATTACAAAATCTTTTATTACAAAATCATACGCATGTAATTCTATATCATAACACCATCACACTCAAGCACACCACATGGCATTTTAGGTGAAGTGTTCAAATTGCTGTCCCTCTCGTGCAAGACATTTGCATACCCCACCAACCACACTCAATGGTGTTACTTCTGCCAGACCCCGTGTATTGATCTGCAGTATCTTGTAATGTTGATTGATTTTTTTAAAAGAAAGCTTTTTGTTGAAGTTCACACAGAGCAAAAATGCACAAACCCTCTGTTTATTCTACATGTGGAGTGTGGGATCTGGTTCCTGGTCAACTGGCAGAAAATGGAGTGAAATGATGCTCTCACAGCATCTTAGCAAGGGCAGAGGGAGGCCAGCTAACCCTGCTGATCTAGTGGGAAGCATGCCAGGGGCTGAGCTGGAAGTGAACCAAATGGTTCCCAGAATGACCTCATGTGGGACAAGTCAGAGGTTGCATGGAAAAGAGAAGGAACCAGGAAGAGTAGTATCTGCTTAACACATGCGGTTGGACATGGAAGGAGAGTCCCATGAGAGATGGCACAAAGTGGGAAGCCAAGGGAAGGCAGGGAAGTAAAGAAACTTTTCATGGCTGACCATTGGTGTAGCCATTTTTATGGAGTGGGACTGGAGGGTGGATTCATGGGGCTGGTTTAAAAGCTCCACTTTGTCGCTGACTTAGCTTTGGGTTTCTCACCGCAAGAACAGGACTGCATCTCAGACTAATGGAGGCAGACTGCTAACATAGGCTGAAACCATTTATGCAGACAAACAGCCTGCCTTATAATGCCTCCCTCTTACACATCCCACTTTACCGCCATATTTTCGTTGTCAAAGGGAGATGGTTCAAAATCACCCCCCCCCCACCTTTTTTACCTCAACATTTTTATGGCTTTGAGGACCCAGATTTACTTTTCCTATAAAAAAGAAAACTAGACAACTTGGGATCTTTAAAAGTAAAATGCTCATTTTTATTTCAGATGCTTTGGGGTAGTTGGGAAAATCCTGAATTGCTGTTCGCTGTGACTGCCAGGCAGGTTACACATATAGTATGTACCTGTCACTTCGGAATGTCCTTCCCTTGTGCGTGGGGTAAAAGTATTTCTGTGTTTTATTTAAACCAGAAGCGGCTCCTACTTTTTTGAGAAGGGCGTGCAATCTCACCACACTTTCTCTAGTGCAAACTCCCTTCTCTCTGCTTAGTTATCCGGGTGCTCTCGGGAAGCCAAACCTGCTGGGAGAGAATGTCCCAAATCATAACACGGAGCAATCGGGAAAACCCGATCCCATTGAATGAACATAAGTTTGCCGCTAGCTCGGAATCGAATGTTCGGAGGCATCAGGATCCCATATTTATTTGGTTTCTGTTCTAAAGAAGACAGATGGCGGGAGAAGCTGCCTGGATACGTTACTTCCCTGCGGATCAGGAGATTTGCAGACCCTGAGCTCTGAAAAATATGTACCCTGTCATGGGGAAATAGGAAAAGTACATGTATACTCAGCACCGCTGAATATTGCACTTCCGATTTTCTGAGCTGAGGTGAGAGAAAACAGAGGAGGTGATAGAAAAAGGTGGCTTCTGCCCCTTCAAGGCACATCAGATTTAGAGGCTAATTTTGAAGCTGCATTTGCCTTTATTCTTCTTGACTTACGTTAATGGGATGAAAATAGCTTCAGAACACATCATTTCTTTTCCGATTTCACAGAGCCGCAAACCCTTTCTGGAGGCGAGCTGACCTCCCACACTGTTAGTGGATGCGTTTTGCTCTGTTAATTGCACCAGCATAGCCGATAGCCAGTCCTATGTCACTCGCCACACCTGGCATAGGACACTGAGCACTTCATTACCCCTGCGTTCAGTCTAAAGATCACCAGGAGGAAATCCTTTTTCCAGGAGGGTACACTCAATAGGGTTTGTGATTTCCTATCTCCTGATGGGATGTTTTCAGTATAGAGAGAAATACAAAGGATGTCTGTGGTTAAGGTTTTGTTTGTTTGTCTAAGTTACTTTCAAGGATCGTCGAGAAAGATGACAAAGCAAAAAGAATACAAATTTGGATTCAGACAGACCTAGATTAACTTATGTAGGTACTGCCCCCACCAACTAGCACCATAATCTTTGCCAAGTTACTGGACACAGTGTTTTCCAAACCTGATTCACACATCAGAGTCGCCCGGGCTTTGGCCAAACAATGTTTTTTAAACAAGCCCTTTAGATGGTGCTGATGCACAGCCAGGTTTGGGGGCCTCTCACCTGAATTCTCTGCACCACGGTCTCCTCATCTGTAAGATGTGATTCAGTTCCTACCGCATATGTGGGTACTGAGGACATAAAGGCCGTGAGAGATCTTTGTCCTTGTCCCCCACACAGTACATATTAGGTGTCCTCTTTTGGACTCATACTTTGGAGACGATTTCGTCCAAAAGATTTCAGCTCCCTTTTAATTCATCGTAACTACTGTGGATTTACTATTTCTCTCCCACACAAGATAGCTACAGCAGTTTTGCTGCTAAAGAAAACCCGCAAGTCACAAACGCAACATCTCCCACCCGAGAGGTAGGAGGATAGAGTCAGAGAACCAGTTTTCTTCTTTTTAACCACACATCGAACTCTACAAATCAGGAACCAAAAAACGGATTTGACAGATCAGGACGGCGCGTTCTTCCCCCCACTTCCTTTTCGTCTGGAAGCCCATGAAGGTATGAGAACAACTGAACAGCAGGAGGTCGTGCTATTTTGGGGGTTCCTCCCCTCGAGTAGTGCTAAAGGCAGCAATCGTCTCTGTTTACAGGAATTCCCTTCCGTTTGACCCACCAGTTCTGTGAAAGTTTGACACCTTCTAGTAGCTGCTTTCTGTGACCTCCCCAAAAGTGTTTCCTGTGTGGACTGGCTCTTTCCCCAGCCCCATCCTCTGTGGAAACTGCAGTGTTGAAAGCAGCCAAACTCCGAACGTGATGGTTTTTTCAGGATAGACGTTCTATGATGCTGCTCATGTGTCTGTATAGCATTTTTTTTTTTTACCTCTCAATCCCTATCTTGGTCTCATCATGTCAGCTTTCACAACACTGGACACAGGTAAAGGGGTGTCCTTGCTGCCTTTTTAAAGATAGATGATAAAAGTGAGGAGTCCAAGATAGAGCAAGGTCACGGGGCTGGTTCAGTGACCCAGGTGGAGCTAGAAGCACCAGGTTCTCAGTCTGTGTTCTTCAGGACTCCAGCGCCAATGGGCTCGCCCAATGTTACCTCTCGGGACCAGGAAGTCCAACGCATAGGGGATTGTCGGCTAGTTTCAGCAATTCGTTTCTTTGTCTGTGTGTGTCTGTGGTGTGTGTTTTGATCCCTTGGCTGTGTGTCTGTGTGTCTGTACCTGTGTGGCCATGCGTTTATGCCTAAGGTAATTCCCCCTTCTCTGGTTTTTGCCCCCATCTTACTTTGGTCTCTGTCTGTCTTTATCAGTCTCTCCCCACCCATCTCTTTCTCTCTCTCTCCCTGTCCCTCCAAATGTTTCTCCCCATCTGTCTCCCCTCTCTCTGTGTTATCAGCTGTGTTCTTCTTTCTGAATCTCAGTCTTAGATAAGCTTCTCCCATATGGTGTCAGGATGGTCCCTGGAGGTTTTAAGCTTCCATGCTTACAAAAATACAGAAACATGGGGTGCTATGAAAATCCTCTCTCTCTCTCTCTCTCTGCCCTCACTCTTGCTTCCACTGTCAATCTCATCAAAATGAACCTCTGAAACTGACCCTGGCTGACCTTGAGTTGTGCCCCTCACATGGATGACACTGGTACCCTGGACAACCTGAGTCACAGACATTCCAGCTCTTTGGATTCAGTCCCCTTGGAATCACTGGGTGTTTTGTAATGGAAAAGCAGGAGGCTCTTACCAAAAAAGAAAGCTGTGGAATTGGCAAAGCCATTGCACATCCGCGGAGCCTTCATTTTAGTGCGCCATGTATTGCTCCCCGGATAGGATGTTTCTAAGGATTCTTAGTCCTTCAAAGTTAGGTCAAAAAGAGAATTTCATACTGTTACCTGAAAGAATGCCATGGGATGATAATCACTGAGGGCAAAAAGCCATGTGAACAGGCTGACCTCCTGCTTCTGACAGAGAAACTTCATCCATGCTGGACTTTTGCAAGAAAAATATGTTTACCCGTGCAGAAAAGAATACGAGGGAAGGAATGCTGAAGCAAGTTACATCATCTGAGCCTCAGTTTCCCCATTTGTCACATGGGTAATGTGAGCCACAGGCACTTGTGCAGACCGCAGAATCTGTTCTGGTCAGTTGGAATAGAAAGTGATTTATTACAAGCTCACACAATTTGTGGGAACCACACCGGGCTGCCATTTACCCAGGATCCAGGGCAGTCAGGAGAAATGCCCAGTCCTTTTAAGGGCTGTACTGTGGAGGCTCTACTGCAAATGTGACCCCCAACTGGGGTCAGAGGCGATGGAGAGAGAGAGCTGCAGTTTCACCCCAGCTGCTCAGAAGAGCCTCTGCCATTGCCTTTGCAGGCAGATCGGTCTCCATGTGCGTAGCTACCCGTCTTGTTGCTCATTTTCCACAGCCAGATACAGAAAGCACAACGCAAAGCCCACTCTTGGTTGGGAGAGGCAGGTCTGCCCTTGGGCTGTATTGATGGTGTGGATCCTCTCGGCCCTGGCAGGAAGCTCAGTGTTAGGCCAAAAAGCACAGGCTTTGCATTCAAGCCAATCTGGGCTCAAGGAGGTGTGACTTTTACTTTGTCCTCTTTAAATGCTCCATTTTTACCCCACTGTTAAGTAGGAGTCCCTATAAAGAGAGATCAAGTATTCAGGGCAGCTACTTGTGTTTTTTCTATGGAACTCAAAAATGTAAAGATATACCGTAGATAGGCCTCTCCCTTCTGTCTTATGATCCTCCCCTTGGCCCAACTTCCCACAACCACACTCAATACACGTCTCTGCAAATGTTCACTGCCAAGGCCTCCTCCGGTGGCGAGTTAGTCATTGGCAGCCTTTATTTCCAATTTCACGTCCCCCTGTCTGAGACCTCCCTCTGCAAGTCCCCCCTCATCCCAGGCACATGCGGGGTCCCCCAGCAGAGGCCGCTCTGCCGCTGGCCCAGGCTCAGGACTCAGGAGGCCCCCCAGGACAGACTGCTGAGGTCCCTGCTTTCTGGACACCAGGCCTGTCTCCACAGCGCCATTCAGCTAAAAATAGACAAGGGGTTTATTTCAAGATCCTTGGAGAAGAAACAGATAGATGGGGAGATGATTAAAATGAGAGGCTGATGAGTCTCTGCAAATTCCAGAACCAACCTCACTCCTCTAAGGGCTTTCAGGCCACTTCCCCCCGGAAGTTGCTCCCCATTCCTCCCGACCCACAACACTCACTGCTACACCTCGTCCCCTGAACTGTAATTGAGTGTAGCTTTCCTAAGTGAGAAGTGTAGCTTTGAAATAAATAGACTTGTCTCAACTACTTACTAGGATGTGGGTAAGTCTTTTAACTTCCCTAAGTTTTAGTATTTGGGCGGGGGGAGCTGTTTAAATAACAATTTTAAGACATCCAGCATCATACCTGCCACAATGAGAGAGAACTCTCACTGTGCACCGTCCCTGGAAGTGTGGACCCCGAATTCAGGCTGTCTGGCGTCTTGCGTTGGCTCCAGCGCTTGTCGGTGTTTCGTGTAACGTCACTGTGCATCATTTCTGTATCTTTAAAAAGGTGTCCAATCATAGTCCTTCATAGATAGTGCTGTGAGGCTTGAGTGAGACAAGCCATGAAATGCGCTTAGTAAAGTGTCTGGCTCACAGTAAACTTCAGCCAAATTCTTTGTCGCCTTCTCATGAGAGGCTAAATTCAGACCAGCTGAAAGAACACACACCATCTGAATCTGCTCAGTCTTTCAGGAACATTTTCCGAGTTTCTTTTTAACTCAGTTAACTAAATAAATATCTCCTCATGACCCATTCTTGTTCTTTTATCGCCGTACCAACCCTCCTTCATCCCCAGAATATTTCTTGCTCTCGATTGTTACAAAGCAAAGAGTGTAGGCGCTTTCTGATAAGCTATTGACTGTGGAGCATCAGGGCTTTTACATACAGCAAGTGATAACATTGTTCTCCCAAGATGCCATACTTTTTCCTCCGTAAGCCAATCGGCAAAAGGCAGAGATGTCTGTTCAGGCCACGCAGCACCCCCTGCTGGGTGAAGGCGATGTGGGCCCTCTTTTGGCTCTTGGATGAAAGGAAAGGGGCAATGCAACAACTGTAAGAGCTCTCCCAGCTTCCCACACTACAAAGTCAGCTACTGTTGTGTAGGATGTTCTCTTCTAAACTTGACTCTGACAGCTGAATGCCGCATGATGCTCCAACCCACAGCCATCATCCCTTCTCAGGATTCTTATTATGCTCCTGGGCTAATTTGGGATTGCTGACACTGGCTTATAGTCAAACTCTGGGTTATCCTATCTAGTTTCCTCAGCCACCCCTGTAATCAAGTCCCTTGTTTGTATTAAATTTTCCATGTACCAATTACACTTCGGTAAACATCCTCCTACTAGAGGGCCCTAAACTTTACCTTGTCTTCCATCCCTTTTGTCTTCCATGCCTTGTCTATGCCTGCAGAAGAAAAGCCTGGGGCCCCATTTCAAAATGAGGGTGATGAAAGCAGATGTGTCAGAAGAGTATTTAGTAAAGGAAAGCATGTGCCAAGTGCCTCCTCGGAGCCCTGACTCCTCACAGAGCGGGGGGAAAGGCAGACAAGAATACATCCCCAGCAGCGTGAGGAGACACATCTATATCTTGGCCCTGACAGGAAGAAGCCACTATGCAAATGGCCCAGACAAGATCCAGAGATAGATCTGTGAGTGAATCTTCTCATTAGAATCAGCTATAGGTCCACCTTCTTTCCCCGTCAGGAGCATCGAATCTTTTTCCGTTAGCGATCATTCATCACTGCTCTGTCCACCTTTCAAAAACTTTCCACCATTGAGGAATCTTTTATTTCACCTCCCTACTCATTAGTGGTTGGGTTCTCTCGTCATCATCCCTTCCTTACTGATGCTTTCAACTCAAAAGGTGATGGAATGTCTTGGGGCCAGATTGCACTTTGGCCGACAGGAGGTTTTCATTGCTTTGTGTTTCGTGGGAAGAAAGACAAATGCAACACCATAGTCTTTTTTCTTGGGTTTTGGAGAGATAATCAACTTTTTCTGGTCGCTAATTCATAGAAAAAAAACCAGATAGAAGTGGGCAGGATGTCTCAGGTCAGAAGCCCTTGGTGGCATTGAAAGAAGGCAATGTGAGTGGCCTGAAAACCAGCGTCCAGGACAAACCCCTGACCAGGGAGTAGTTCACAGATTCACTGGGACTGAGCTGTAATAAAAGACAGTGAGACACACCCAGGAGGGTTCTTATATTTTGAATGCTGGGCACAGAAAAGTGGGGCCAAATCCAATGAGTGATGCCCCTGCAGCAGCAGCAGCAAAATAAATGAATAAATAAAGTCTGTAGGAGAGAGTGAGGCAGACTCCAACTTCTAATTTGGAAATGAGCCAAGTCGCAGTCTGAATCTGATGCTTGTCTTCCGACCTGCCAAGTGGCAGGTGGGCAAATAGATTCTAAAGAGCTATTTTCTCTTCTCCTCGTGAATACAGGAAAGGGAAACACGTTTAGTAGACTGTAACAGTATGAATTCTGGAAGCAGCTTTTGAGGTCGTCATTACTACCTGCACCTGTTTTAAGTGAAGACATCAAATGGCAGATACTGTGTGGGACATGCCCAGTGCCACCCGTCTGCCAGTGGCAGACTGAGATTCGAACTCGGGACCTTTGACTTCTTATCCACTGCTCTTTGATGCCTCCAAGATTCCAGTCTTGGGGGCAATACTAGAGGAAGCTTAAAAATTACCATTAAAATAATTGCCAGTTTTGAATTATGGGTACCCAGTATTACAGGAATATCGTTCTGTAGCCAGTCATGTACCCAACCAGCAATGCATTGGGAGTCAAGGTTACAATGTCACTAACTGAAGTTTAAGTGCATGATGCTTGACCACATTAAAGTCAGAGAAGGAAGCAACTGAGACACTGAATGTACGTTGCAGAAATCAGTACAGGAACCTCACATATCGACAGGCGGCTGGGCTCTCAAGTCAGCTTCTAAAACAAACAACAAAAATCGTCAAAAAATCACCCATCAGCGCCCCTCAGAAGGCACCATGGGGCACCACAGTACTAACTCTCAGCCTATTCCACGCAAACTGCATTTGCTCCAGTTTCGGAACAGATTGCTCTTTCCTCCGTTGAACGCCAGATGAAGTGGTGAGTTGGCTTGCATTCAGGGGCAATGTGGTATGAAAAATATGTATCTTTAAACACTAAACACTCCGCGGAGTGAGAGGCTCGCTCTGTGGGAAACGCGAGGGAACTTACTCCCAGGGGAGAAGAGCAGATTGGCTCTGGGTCAGGATGCCTCGGACCATATGTTTCAGGGGAGTGACTGGCGAGTCACCTGCGTTATTTATTCTCTCCCCTTCTTCTTTGCGTCTCCCTGTCATTGCTGAGCTGGAGTCACATTTGCCCAAATTAAACATATGTTGAGATTTCACCAAACTTCTCTGAATTTAGCCAGTTTGGTTAGCTCAAGTCACTGGCCCAGAATCAGGAAGCTACGTGTATACTCATGAACTTATTTTTGTGGCTTTCTCTGCCAAAGAGCCTCTGTGCTTCCAGTCTCAGCTGCACTGATCACTGAAGCAATCGTACGATGAAAATTTTTTTAAATGTGTTATGATTGGGAGTCCAGAGAACTAGGTTCTCATCCTGCTTTTGCAACGAACTAGCTGAGAACCTTGTACAGTATGTCTCACGTCTGAATCACACGTTCTTCATCTTCAAAGAGGAGGCTCAGAAAAGATATCTAAGGCAACATTTGATCCTGAATTTATGACAAGTCACTGCAAGTACTGGGACAACCAAAAATAAAACACAGGGACAAATTAGTAATATAATACTGCCCCTTCCTTCTTCCTTCTCTTCCCTTCGCTCCTTCCTTTTTTAGTATTTCATTCCCCTTTTCTCCTGATTCCTCCCTTCCTCTTATCACTTACCCTCCCTCCACCCTCCCTTCTTGCTTTCCTTTCCTCTCCTTCCTTACTTCCCTCCTTCCAAACTATAATTAGGTACCTACTATGTGCTAAAGACTAGGTAGGTCTCAAGGATACCGAAATAACCCTGAGATTAGAACATGCTGTCTCTTGTACCTTAAAAGTCTCTTCGCTTATCTTCAATGCAACTGAACAAGTCCAATCTAATACTATTATCATAGAATAATTCAGTGTGAAGTTTCTTTGGAAAATCACCTCCTTTATCCAAACTGGATACAGATACTTTTTCGATTTCAACAGAGACTCATACAAATTTTCCTAAATTATATTTTCTAAAGCTGTCTGTTCTCTATTTACTGTTAAAGAACCACAGGGACTGAAACGCCTAGCCTAGTATATAGGGCCATGGGGAATCTTCTTCTTATATTCCATTCCCTTCCAGGGCCAGAGCAGGAAGACAGAGTGGTTTACAAGAGCCCGCGTGTGGAATGAGACTCTGTAGCTGTACCACTCATCAGCTGAGGCACCCCAGATGCATAACTTCACCTCTCACAGTTTCAGAGCTGTGGTGAGGAGTGCTGGCCAAGAGCCTAGGTGAATGCTGCACCCACGCCAGTCATTAAACAGAAGGTAACTGAGCATAATTAGGAGCACAACTCACGGGAAAGCAACTGACATTCGCATTGCACCTGTTACATGTCAGGAGTTGTATTATTAGGCTGCATCACGCTACAGTGACGAACTGATGTCAAAGTGCACAATGGCCCGAACAAAACAGAAGTTCATGTCACTTATCTAACAGTACAGGTGGATGTTCCTGGTTGGCAGCTGGCTTTCTTTCCTCCACGTGGTGATTCCAAGGCCCAGGTCCCTTTTATCTTGTGCTCAATGTCACCCTCATCATCACATCCGACAGAGACGGGAGAAAGTAGGCAGCCCCACTTCCTGAAAGCCTCGGTTCAAAATCGATAGAGAGTATTTCCTCTCTCAGTCCACTGTTGAGAAATCCTCACCAGGACACCTCTGGCTGTAAGCAGGAGCTAGAAAATGTCACTGCTGGCCACTACCCAGATGCGACTATATCCCAACGAAGGACAGCCAAAGGTTGGTGCCCAGCTAATTCTCTGTCATGGTGACTTTGACTGCCAGGCCACGTAAATTGATGATGTAGGTATCCTTATCCCCCATCTCATTGATAAGGCGAGTTCAAATCAGTCAGTG
This sequence comes from Sturnira hondurensis, assembly GCF_014824575.4. Lineage (NCBI taxonomy): Eukaryota > Metazoa > Chordata > Mammalia > Chiroptera > Phyllostomidae > Sturnira > Sturnira hondurensis. The sequence goes on along the minus strand of NW_028072653.1, from coordinate 2,421,569 downwards.
AGTAACCTTCCAGGTCACCGCAATCCAGGCCCTGGTGTCAGACTGGCATTCCCCTGGCCTCACCTCACCGCAGCCCCATGAGGCAGAGTTCACAGGCTCTGGAGGGGTGAGCTGGGTTGCACCCCCACAGAATGCCCCAAAGGAGTATTAAGCAACATGCACAATGTGCAGTTATAGCCTTCCTTTATAAATCAGAACATCTGGCAACACTGGGTCTTTATTCTAGCAAAGCAACAGCTGCCTGAAGATGGCCCCACCTCCAATGCTTTAGATGGGTCACGTGCCCTCCAGGGGCCACACCACTATAGGGTGGTGAGGGAGGGGACACCACTGTCCCCTCTCTCCCCAGTTTAGCCCTGTCCAACCTTACCCGTTAACATCTGCCTAGACTCTTTAGGCACTTAAATCTGACAACCTCTGCCTTGAGAGATAACTTTATAATGTCATTTCTTGACAGGGTGAGTCAACATTTTGCTTCCAAAAAAAAAAACTTGTAATAATCATGCAAAGATCAAAGAAATTAAATAGATATGTTGAAACTGCTAGAAACTATTTAATACTTTTTTGTGCTCCTTTGAATTTTGTGGCTCTCCTCACTCTCACTTCAGATGTATTATTGAGTTCGGATTCACAAGCCCATCTGAGTAAATGTCCCCGCAGCCTGGCCTAGTACATGCACGCGAGCTCTCCTCCTCGTTGAGATCGTTGTTGTATTCTTTCCCCAGCCCTCTCCCTCCCTGCACCTGTCTCCACGCCTCATTCCACTCCCAGCAATAGCTCGACGTCTATCAGTTTCACCCATCTAATCAATGTGTCAGCTCCTTGTCATCAGAGCCCAGAGAGTTTAGGCGCCATGTTCTCAAGACTAGAGTTCAGTAAAGAAGTTGACAAGCAGAGGACGAGGGACTGGGAGGGAAGCTGGGCACTGACTGTAGAGGGGAGAGAAGAGCATGAGCTGAGAATCCACCGCCTCAGAGGGCTCGTCCCCCAACCCTGAAGTGTGGCACCTCAGAGGGCGGGGAGTGACCAGGAGGACAACCCCATCACGCTTAATGAAATACCATTTTCATTCAAAGGCAAAAATTTTCTGACTCATCATTAGGTTCAGCTTTGACAACACAGAGACGAGCAGTGTGGACGGTTTCTCAAAATTCTCAATTTCTGGATGTATTTATTGTTTGTGTTTCCCAAGGGCATGATATTTTTTATTAACCTTTGTTTCAAACTTTATTCCCCTGGCTTCTTCCGTTTAATTAGGTGTACAGGTTGTTTTGTGTAGNCCTCAGAGGGCGGGGAGTGACCAGGAGGACAACCCCATCACGCTTAATGAAATACCATTTTCATTCAAAGGCAAAAATTTTCTGACTCATCATTAGGTTCAGCTTTGACAACACAGAGACGAGCAGTGTGGACGGTTTCTCAAAATTCTCAATTTCTGGATGTATTTATTGTTTGTGTTTCCCAAGGGCATGATATTTTTTATTAATCTTTGTTTCAAGCTTTATTCCCCTGGCTTCTTCCATTTAATTAGGTGTACAGGTTGTTTTGTGTAGAAGAAAAAAAATGGAACAGAGCTGCCAAGTCCTAAGGGCTAGGCCTTCAAAGATTAGAAACCTAGATTTGATCAGATGCACACACAAAAATCTGAAAAAGCAGGCATAATATAAAATAGCAGCTCCCAGTAACTCCTTCAAGTTTGTCTTCTCCAGAAGTTGACTCCATTCAGTTTGCTTCCTTCTCGGAAGCCTCTTCGTCATTCTCCGCTAGATCTGGAACTGCAGCGTCATCGTCCTCATCCTCTCTGGTGGCAAGTGGTGCTTTGCCATCCACAGGTTGTTGGGCAGAGCTTCAGCCAGCTCCTTAAACCAGCCAGACTGACTGCACCCGCCTGGTTTAAGATGCTGGGCAGCATTTCTGCCGGCTGCTTTGTCTCGGCGTGGCCTGTGATGGTGGAAGTGCTCGCTGCCAGAGAAGCCTGGCCTTTGAGGTTGTTCGAGTGATCACTGCCCCTTTGTTTGTGAACATATTTGCCTCTTCAGTACCAGAGATACTGCTTACCCCTAACTTCTGGAAGGAGCACTGGAGTTTTTCATCATCTGCTGTAGCGTTCTGTGAACCCCCTTCTCTCTTTCTGCAGGCAGTTCCTTTCTTACCAATGCGCATGTGTGCCTACAGTTTGGTGAGTTTCTCTTGGTTCTTGATCATTTCTTCCCATCTCATTGGGAAGAAAACAGGGCCGCTCGGGGGACTAGGGTTGGTGCTCAGGGGTCTTGGCAGACCGGCTGCGGATAAGGGCGTACACACGGGGATGCGAGATGATAGGTCCAAAGGGCCTGATCTTTTTTTTTTTTTTAGGGGTTGCTCACTGTGTGTGATTTCTATCATCAACTGGAATCTTCATTTAACTTTCTCATCGGTCATTCTTCTGCCTTCACTGCCTGAATCCTTCTTGAACTCACCAGGAAACCCTTCTAAGCAAAAGATCAAGAAAACCTTATTCCCATTGTCACACAGTATGTTCCAAAATGAGTCGTACTAGTTCAGCCAGAAGCTCCTAAGAGGAAAGTGTGATGCCCCTGCAGGTTTTGCCCAAGCTTCCCACTACATTGTCCTTCAGCATATTCATGACACCGATGAAGACGGATCGAGATAGAACCATGTCTCAGTTAACGAAACAAAAACCACTTATACGTAACTCCAGATTCCCCACCCTTATTCTATTACAGAATCCAAACCCCTTGCCTCCTTTATCATGAAGCACCTGGCCATGTTTGGTGGGAGCCGTGTTCCATGATAAATATCATAGGAAATTTTTTCCAGCAACAAGATGTGTTTTATTAGATGGAAATTCTTCCTTGCTTTTTGTGGCCCTTTTCAACCCTACTACACATGGTGTTAGAAGGAAGCTTTGGTTACAATTCTTTGTCACTTTCTGCATTCATAACTTTTCAGTTCTTCTTACGACAGATGACATAGCTCCTGACTATGTGGTTTGCCCTGACCAGTGGTATGTAACAGATGAAATGTGAGCAGCGGCTGGAAATGGCTTGTGTAGCTGAGCTTGTCCTCCGGCACTTCTGCAGGGACCAAGAGAAGACCATGCACCAGCTACCCCACTGTTCCCCAAAAGAGAATGAGAGACACAGGAAATAGAGCAGCCCCAGCCACCCCATAGACGGCTGCCTGAAGCAGGCTTTCCCCACTGACCAGCAAAACACGATCAAGAAAGTAATGCCTGATGTGTACAACTCTGAGCTTTTGAGGTTGTTTGTATGCAGCTGGAATTGGTTAACATACTGTGCTAAGTCCTATTCTCGAATATGTTGAGCTACCAAGGAGAAAAAAAATAAAGAGTACTCTGCACCTTCCGTGACCACATAATAAGACAAAATAGAAATGACCAACAAGTAATAATTCACGACAAAATAAAATAAGGATGCCAAGAGAGGTACCATTAATACATTGTGGGAATGGAGAAGTAAAACCAATGCTATCCATAAGTTCTTAAGCAACAAGATAGAATTGAAGGCTCTTAAAAGGATTTAAAGGATTGTAATTCAAAGAAGAAATGAAGAGAAAAGGCATTCCAGGGTAGTGGGAGAGCATTCACAGAAGGAAGTGTTCATGTTTTCCCTCTCGGGGGACGGGAGTGATCTCTCACGTGTGTTTATTGGTAAGTCCTGTTTGCAACAGAGAAAACTAGGCAGCTCCCCAAGCTCACATAGCCTCTATGGGGCAGCACTGAGTCCTAGAACCTGCGCCTCCCAACTCTCATTTCGTGCCCCTGTTCTACAGGTGCTTGCATACCCTGGTATGGAATGGAAAAGCAAACATAGAGAATTTGTTTGCTGTTGTGTGTAGAAGGAGCCACAAGGGCCCAGCATTGGGCATATAAAGTGGATATACGCCCTGGTGATCATCATCGCAGTCATTAACAACTAAGACCTTGATAAGAACATAAACTGCAATTGCTATAATAATCGACATTTGTCAGTCACCTACCATGGGCTAGATGCTGTTCTAAGTGCTTTTTGTCTGTCATCTGTGCTTCATAATAATGACCCTGTGAGGAATTCCCTATCAGTGGTCCCATTAAACCAGATACATAACTAAGGGGCAGAGACCATGGTCATTTCTCATGGCCACACTGTAGGTGGGGAAATTAGACACAAAACCATCCTTCTCTGTCCCAGGAACCTGAGTTCTAACTACTGCATTCAACTATGGCAAAAAGTTAGAATCCTCTCTGGAGCTTTTTACCGATGCCCATGTTGCTGCCCACACTAATTAAATGAGAACTTCTGCTCATGGAGTCCCAGGGACCAAACCTTCTTAAAAGCTTTCCATGAGTTGTGTTAGTCCAGCCAGTGTTAAGAGCCCCCGGTTGAAGCAAGGCCAAGTCAGGGCCGGGTGGGTTAGCTGGATTCAGAGTGCTCCCAAAGAGCAAGAAAATCAAATAATAAATCAATGAGACAGAAGCCAAATAAGGTAACACTGGCCGAAGAGTTATAAATCAACTGGGAAAAGCTTGGAATTCACTTACTGAGAAAGCCAATGTTCTTAATGGAGAAAAATGTTCAGACTAACCCACTGGGGCATCACTGCCCATACAATGACCAACCGAAGGTACAAAAAATACTAGATTGCACTTGGGCTCTCGAGCTAAGAAGGGGAAAGAACGGATGGCAAACTCTGTCACCTTTTCTGGTCTGATCCAAAATTTTGAAATGGTCCCGGTTCGATTTGGGCATCCTCTCACCTTTCTGAATTGTCTTGTACACCTTTTTGCAGGTGCCTAACACCTACAGGTTTCCTCCCTTAGCTCCCCACTGCCATGGACACACTCAGACCCCCAAGGTCACATGATCTGTGACAGGTAGGTCTATCCCTGCATGATACAGTTCCCTGAGCAACCTCTGCTCTCGTGTAAAACTCTTTACTGCAGCTGGACACAAGCTCAGAATCCTCAGCCAAAAGGCAGGAGATTCCTGAGAAGGAACAAGCATTGACACACGGGTGGTGGCGGGGGGAACAGATCAGTTTGCCACCCTGGCCTGAGACCCTGATCAGGTGGGAAAGAGGCGGGAGAACAGCCCCGGGCACTGGCAGAGGCTGAGTCAGAGCGAGAACGTCCGGCTGCTGGAGGCACAGGCTTCGCCTGCCTCCTCCGTGTACGGAACGGCTCCTGGACCTTTCTCTGTCCATGAAGAGGGATGCTCACGGCAGTTTCACTCGCCAACTCAGACCTCACACTCACAAGTTTCTTTGTTTGCTAAATTTTCATAAAGACCTCCTGCTGTTGGTTCAGCAGCACACACTAGAAGATAAACTCCCTCCGTTCGTCGGAAGATAACATTGAAGCTCAAAAATGGAAAGACAGTTCGAATTTTAACATACTAGTGGGAAGGGAAATTGTCTCAGCTCCCAACATAGTACATCGGGACTGAAATCATGTATTCAGCAAACAATCATTTTCTGAACACCTGCCATATGATGGCATCTAGAAATAGATACATAAATCATGGTTGGTATCCTGAAAACTCTATAACCTAGAACAGAGAGCAACAAACTGTGGACTGTGGGCCAGATTGGCCCGCTGCCTGTTTTGCTAAATCAACTTTTACGGACACACATCCACACCCATTTACTTCATATACATACCATCTGTAGCCACTTTGCGCTGTGGCAACAGAGCTGAAGAGAGGCTGTTACTGGAACTGCGTGGCCCACAAAGACGGAAGTATTTAGTCTCTCCGAGCCGTTACAGAAAATGTTTGCTGGCCTCTGATGTAGTAGAAGGAGGCCTAAGGGAAATGAAGTGCTTCGGGTGTTATTACAAACGTCTGTGTGGAGGTAAACAGTGTGGGCTGCGAAGATGCAGGGGCTGGCTTCAGAAAAGAAGAGGTCTTGAAAGAGACCCGAGCAGAGAGGCAGGATACTGAATGCAGGCGGCAGAGGTAACCGTGAGCAAAATAATGGAGACAGCAAGTCTCATGAGGGAACCATGCTCAGCACAGCTGGCCTTTATGGAGGGATGGTGGAGAGCAGGAAGCGTCAGCAGGGAGTGGGGGGGGAGGGTGGTCGGGGCCACCTAAGGAGAGCTTCCATGCAAACCCAAAGCCACTGACTGTGCCCAGAAACCTCTGAGATTTCCATGCGACAGCTGCAGGCTATTCTAAAAATGGAATCCTATAGTTCTCTTCCAGGTTGCACAACTCCCCTCCCCCAGCCTGGGGCCATTTCAGGCTCAGTAACCATGATACCATTCTAGCATAAAATGAGGTAGAGTTTCAACTGAGTACATCGAATTTCTGTCCAATGGATTTCTAGTCCCTGGCAACCAGGGTGACAGCTCCGAGGGAGAGTTCCAAGGTCCCCTGGCAGCAGATGGGCAGGAGATCTGGCTTGTTCTGGGGGCCCCTAAGGCAGTGACATGGAAGGCAAGATGTGAGGGCTGAGTACACATTAGCCAGGGAAGGAGCCAAAGAGTCACAGGAGAACTCTGTCTTCACATTTCAAAAGTCCAAAACGGTCTTCCTCTTCGTGGTGGAATTACGCCACGAAAATATCGTTGGGTCCACCTGGGAAATGGAGACAGGAGGGTCCTCACATCACAGGGTTGCTCTGAGGACAAAAGAAAGTAATACAGGAAAGGTGCTTGACACCAGGTCTAGCAGAGAGTAAGCCCGCAAGTAATGCCAGCTATCTCAGTGTCTGTCTGTCTGTTTTGTTTTGTTTTTGTTCTCTAAGCATGGTGAGCTTGTCTGGCCTGTTTATACAAACCTTCACAGCATCTAGCTAGAAAAGAATTTTGCTCCATGTATTATTGTGGAATATCAATTGACACTGGTTTTCTGTGTTTGCTTGTGTTTGTGAATCTCGGACTCAGAAGCAATGGAACGTCACCTCTCACTAAGGGTGGGAATCCCTGTTTTCAAATCCCTAACAGATGGTCTTCCAATACTTACTCAGAGGAGGCCAAAGATCACTTGCTCCCCAACTGGGCAGCTCTGGTTGGAGGAAAATTCATCTCCATATGGAGCTCAGATTCACTTTCCTGAAACAACCACCCATTGGTTTTACCTCTGACCTCTGGCTCACGTAGACTATGGCTTCTGCTCCTTCCATGTAACAACCCTTCACATTGCCTGGCCGTAGTTTTCCCACGCAGAGCCCAGACCACAGGATGGGACCCCTCTATGGTACCACACTGTCTTCTCTCTCTGACCTTCAGTGGCAGAGGTCCTTTACCACAGAGTTTACGCCTTACTCATCTCTACATCCAAGCACCCGGCACAGTGTCTTATTTAGTAGGCACTCAGCAAACCGTTGCTAAAGAAAAGAATGCCTATTCCAAAGCATATTACTCTTTTAAAAGCAAAATAGGACTGTAGGGTGGGGGCAACTTTGCCCGCAAGTCCCGCTGTCTGCCACAGATGAAAATAAAACTGCCAAGACATAATCTGCTTGGGGAGGAAAGGTGGCCCACCCCTCAAAGGGGAAGGACCAAGAGCCTTTTGCTCAATGGGCTTTTATTGGGTTGGTTTTGCACAAGAATACAGGTAAGGACCAAAATAGCATTGAAAGAACGATGAGGGCTTATTCTCAGTCAGGGTCGGATAGCTAAAGAGCCATAAAACTTTGAGGAACAAACTTCTTGCTTGGACCCTTATCATTTAAATGAAAACACTCTTAACAAAGCAGGCTTCACAGGACTTTAGGAACTCTTATGCCCGATTTACCCCAGAACCCGCTCTAGCTGGCAAAGGACTGCACTGCCCTCCCAGTCACAGGTTTTTAGGCTTAAGTGGATTAGAGCCAGAAAGCGCTTCTCCCAGATGGAAATGGGGACTCAGGCTACGTCAAAATAGCCAAGGGGCAAGGGCCCATCACCCTCTCTTTGCTGCAGCCCCCCGAGTCCTTCCTTGAGGGCCTCCCAAGTGATCCTATCTGCCTTAGGTTGCCCCACCCCCTCAGGGGTCTTACCCATCACTGACTAACTGACCCAGTGCTGGGGGCCAGAGATGGATGAAGCAGAAGCAGCGCTGCTGCCGGGGAGATAAGCTTTGTCTCCTTAGTGGCTCACAGTCCGGAGGTCGCTCACTCAGCCTGATCCACGGGGGGCAGTTACACCTCCTGCAACCAGGCAGAGCGGTTCCCAACACTGTATAACATTTCAGCCAATTTTATTCCAAACTCTAATGTGCATCAGAAAACATCACAGGGAGCTCAGTGAAGGTGCAGAGTTCTGGACTCCACCTTTGAATCAATCTAGAGTTTTCCTAGGCCGTTGCGTTTTTATCAAACACCTTGGACAGAACTGAATTCGGTGGTCTTCTGACCTCACTTGGAGAAACGCTTCTTTTTAAGCACTCCAGACAGCAAACCCACCAGCTTTTATGAAACCTGGTGTTTGGATGCAGCAGACGCATTTTCATTACATGTACTTGGAACAACTTCACATTTCCTCTCTTATTATTATTTTCTTCTTGCAGCATTTTTTTTCCTGGGTCACCCAGCCACAGCTCCCCTCCCATGCTGAGAGGTAAGTGTGCTTCATCTATTACATTCTTTTCAGACCTCCTAAGGAGGTAATTAGGCATTGCAATTGATTGCAATTTATTAATCAGAGCAGGATGTTATAGAGTGTGGGAATGGGAGGGGGAGCACAGTGCAAGTCTACCATAAATGTTAGGCAAGTGCAGAGTGACAGGGAATAAAGCAGAAATAACCAGCAAATCACGGGATGTTGTGAGCTGATTCTCTATTTTACACTGCGGTGTCCTGATCTATAAAAGGAGAATATTAAAACCTGGTTGGTCTACCAGCACAGCCAGATGGGAGGTCTATGCCATAAATATTCATTGTGTGCCTACCCTGTAGCAGACCCTGTCCTTAGTGCTAAGGATGCCTAGGAGAATGAGATGAATCCTCGCCTCATAGAGAGATAAAAATGTGTAAAAACATACATGCATATTTATGCTACACAGCCAGTAAGTCAAACTGAATAATGTAATAGAGAGTGAGGTAGGGACGTACGCAAGCGAGGTCTCCTACGGGAAGATCAGGGGTTCGGGGGGAGTCTCCAAGGTGGCAGCATGTAAGCAGAAAGCCAGGTGACCTGAAGGAGAAAGCCACCTGCAGGTCTGTGGGAGAACGCTTCAGGGAAAGAGAATGGCCACAGAAAAGGCAAGGTGGGCATCCAGGGGGGGCGGACTCCCCCGAGGGAGGAACCAGCAGGAAGGCCTGCATGACCGGAGCCTCGTGAGAGGAGGACAGGGGCAGGGGCAAATGGGTCACACAGATGGACACATGGGGGAAGGTAGTCTGTGGTGGGACAGTACTCCCGTTACTCAGTGACGAGCCACCGAGGCTCACCTGAGAGGCCACCCAGTCCTGTCCGTTCACTCAGCAGGTGGGGAGACACAAATCCGGGTCTGTGTCTTCGCAGATCTGTCTTAGGTGGGGGGTTGGGACCCAAGTCTCCTATTGTGTCAGAGCTTCTGTTACCCTCTTTCCTCATTTTCTTCCTAATATGCCTCCATTTTCCTTCCTTTCCTTCCTTTCTTTTTTTCTTCCCCTCTCTGCTCCCTCTTCCTCAGAGTTTCCTTACTTCTCCTTCCTTTGCCCCATCCTTTCCATTATTCTCCACTGCCCTGGCTCTCTCTTCCTCTTCGCGACCTCAGTCTTTTCTAGCTCCATCACGTGTGGTCAGGGGTAGGTCGAAACAACACGATTCATTCCCCCATGACAATGGCTCTGAACAGGAGGCCTGTGCTGCTCAGGCTCGCTCAAATCCTGACATCTGAGAATCCCAAAACTTCACTCTCCTAATCCTGTCTCCACTCTCTTTAAAGGCATCTTGTTAGTTTGGCTAAAGATTTCATTTTCCTAGTGTCTGACATTCAAGCCACCTCCATGATCACAGGAGCGGTGTGTCTGCACCCCACCCTGGGGTATTTGGTACAGAAGGTGCAAGGCAAGACTGAAGTGTGTGTACCAAGAGCCAAACAGAGCATCTGATTCAACGGGTCAGGCCTTAAGTACAAGTCACTGCTATTAGGGATGGGAAAAGATAAAGACTGTAGATGCCCCATTGGGAATTCTCCCTCCTTTAAAGACATCTCTCTGTCCATGTCTAGTCATTTCCGAAAGCAGCTGTCATACTTCAGCCCAGATTCTTGTGGCAGAGGCTGGGGCATGGTGGCACTCTGTGCAGTGATGTCCGTGACCCCAACAGATGTTGGATCTCTAAACTGTGAGAGTAGAAGCAACACCATGTGAGTTCATCGTGTCCCCTCTCCCGGCACAGACCCCCAAGTGGGTCCTAACAAAAATCCCTGGCCATTGTATTTCAATTTCACACTTCTAATCACGTAGCTAGAAAATGCAGAGCTGGTACCTGTAGAAATTGGTTTTTCTTTTTCTGTAAAGAGAATCCTTTGCTGTCACAACAAAATATATTCTTTTCCTTAGGAAAAAAAAAGTGAGAGGAATTACTGGGAGGACTTCCATCCTGCCAAACAGCCGAAGTCAGTTTTTCACATGGCTCTTCAACTCCTCCAGCCCTTTCTGCCGCTGCTAAAAGAAAAAGCAAAAAGAGCTGTGTACACATAAACGAGGCTGTAAAAATTAGCAATCCAAAATATACTCCCATGGCTCGTGTTCCTGGGACTCAGTATACTCTTCTACCAAATGAGGGAGGTGATGCTTCGTGGGTTTGTGGCTACTCGGCCATTCTATTCCTTCAGTTTCTTTTTTCAAAATTACTTTATTGTTGTTCATTTGCAGTTGTCTTCATTTCCCCCTTACCGCTGCCCTCACCCCAACCAGACCCCCTCCCTCCCTTGCTTCCACCCTCCGCCTTGGTTTTGTCCATGTGTCCTTTATAGTCGTTCCTGAAAACCCTTCCCCCATTGTCCCCTCCCACCTCCCCTCTGCCTTCTAGTTTCTCAGTTCTTTACATCAGGAGTGATGGATGCTACATGGGAAATAGAACAAGCCCCAGACTTCTCGCTCCTCACTCATGAGTAAAGAAAGGCTGTTCTATGTCTTTCAATCTTGATGGTATTAAAATTACATATTTTTTTTCATGAAATTTCAGAGGGGTGAGAAGGAGACTGAAGTTGGGTTGTGGGTTGCCACAGGATGCTGGGAGAGCTTCATAACAGTTTGGGGGTCCAGCTCTGAAGCTTGACCACATTTATAAACAGTGTTCAATTTTACAAGGGAATTTGCTTTGTAAAATGTGTATGCTTAAACAAGGTACCACAAGCTGTCAGAGAAGTTCAGCAAATCCTCACCCAGAAAGCAGTGATAAAACTGGATGGAATTGTTAAAACCAACATTGTAGGGCTTTATAAATTGATCGGGCGCATGTAAGAAATCGAGAAGCATTTATTTAAGAAAAACTACGAAACATCTATAATGACAGTGACAGTCAGTGACTTTTAGGCCATTCCCACCGGCTTCCAGCTCCATGGCGCGGCCCCTCGCCCGTGGCCAGGCTGAGTTTGAGAAGGCACAGCTCTGCTCTCAGAGAGGGCTTGCTCGGTTGGAGCAGCATAGAGAATAGCCAAGTGCTCAAGGGCTTTGTCAAAAACAAGGGTGAATTCAGTACCCACGGAGGATGACAAACGTCACATCTACCCAAGGCTGTGATACTGACCAGTCCAAGCAGCAGATGAGCCGGAAATGCAGTGGGTGGGGTGGAGGGAACAGGCCAGCACCTGGTAGTAACCCAGATGTTCCTGGTGGTCTAGAAGGCTGTGTGTCCACTCGGGAGGACCTAGCGATCTGCTCATCCCTACCTGGATGCAAAGCCTTACACAAGCTGAAATACCGCTGACAACTGCCTGAGTTTTGAGGCCATCCTGCAACCGACGCACAGCGCCATCATCAGCAAAGCACGGAAGTGGCGGAGGCCTTAAGCGCACCCTCTGGCCAATGTGCGGCTGATCGCTAAGCTAAGCTGATCAGCAGCCAACCTAAGAAAAAAAAGGCAATAAAAATTAAAAAAATAAGAATAATGATAAAAAGCTTAAAAAGGAAGAAAAATAAGCCAAATGAAGGCAACGGTGTTCCAAAATACAGTGTAAACAGATTTGGCAGAAGCCAGTTCACTAGACAAACCACAACTGATACAGTTGCTCCTTTGGGGGAGGGGAGGTCAGAATCAGAGCGCTATAACATATTACCTAAAATGCCAAGTGTCAACAACAAAAAACATGAAAAGTGCAACATAACAGGAAAGTCTGGCCAATACACAGGAAAAAAGCATTAGTAGAAATTGTCTCTGAGGGAATCAGATGTTTAACAGACAAAGATTTCAAGGCAGGTGTTGTAATAAACGTATTCAAAGGAAAAAAGGAAACCATGGGTAACGAATTAAAGGAAAACATGACAGCAATGAATTACCAGATAGAGAATGTTGATACAAGGATAGAAAGTATTAAAATGAATAAATTAAAATTCTGAGCTACGTGTACAAAACTGAAATTAAAAAATACACCAGAGGGGTTCAATCGTTCTGGAAGTTCACTTCCCCCTCAGCTCCTCATTTTTCTCAGCGGAATGTATTGACTAACTGTCTCCCACCAATTTGAAATGCCTTCTGTTTCAAATAAAAAATTTCCTGCGATTTGAGGTTGACTTCTGGACTCTGTCCTATTTCATTGTTTTCCTGTCCGACCCGATGGGTACCATTCTTTCAGGTTATGGTTTCCTGATAAGCTTAGGTTTTTTTTCTGTATATATTTCTTGTTATGAGTCTTCTTCGTAGGGTGCCTCTGTTCTTTACCATTGAAACTGATGCATTTATTCCCACACTCTAGGTCCGAAACTTGAAGATCGGGGGAAACACTGCACTGCCCCTGGTGAGTGCCAGAGTGGGGATTGGGTGTTGGTTGCATCAGCCTCCACTTTGTAGTTTTGTGTTTGTTTTGTCTTTTTGCACGTGTGTAGATTTTTTATTGCACTTGAGTTTGCTCTTCTTCCAGTATTTTGTAACAAAAAAAAACAAAACAGTGTTTGAAATGTTGGAGTGTCAGGTGTGAGAAGTGTGCCCCAGGGCATTACCTGAGACAACACCTAATACAAAGGCTGGAAGGCTGGATTCCTACATTTCTGGGGGCCTCACACGGTGGTGGCAGTTGCAGAAAGTAAAAGAGAATTGCAAAGTGGGCATAAGATTAGTGGGCAGGGTCCTGATCCTTTCATAAAGCTTTTCATTTGAAAATAAACTTGAACTTACAGAGACATTGCACGAATAGTTAAGAGCGCATTACCCAGATTCACCTCACTAACATCTTGTTCCATATGTCTTCTCTCTATATGCACATCACTACTCTTCTTCTTAAAGGCTGGAAAGTAAATTCCATGTATTGTTGCCCTGTATCTCTAGATACTTCAGGGCATAATTCTTAAGAAGGGGGATATTTTCGTCTCTACCCTCAGACCAGTTCTCAGCTTCAATGAATTGAACAGTAATACAGAACTTCAATCTGGCTGCGTTTCCTGTCAATTTGCCCGATCACATCTTTGATAGAATTCGCTTATCCTCTAGTACAGGACTCCATCTAGGATCCCATATTATATTTACCCTTTCTGTCTGGAATGTCTTTGAAAACTTCCCCAGCTTTTCTTCTCCTTTTATGACATCACTGTTTTTGAATAATGAAGTGTTTGGGCCTTCTTGAGAAAAACAAGGGCAATTTCCACGAGGGAACCTGGTGAGCAGAGGGCCTTTCCTCATCAGAGAGGGAACAGGCCCCCCTGCTCAGGACTAGGGATCGACACAGACCCACCCACCGGAGTTGTTGCCTCAGAAGAGACAGGTACCTCAAAAAAGTAAATCCCCCAACAGGGTGAGCCCTTTGTTAAGATAGATTTGTCCTAGGAGAAAATGGAAAAGTGAGCAAGTGGCTATAACACCAAGTAGATCACGGTCAGCATCCTAGCCATCGGGTCTGAGGCATCCCTTCCTTCCATCCCTCCCAGCAAGCCTTTGTCTTCCAGAAGGAGCCACCAGCAGGTGCCGGGAATGTCAGATCCCACAGGCAGCCCTCACCCACTGCCGTCTGCTCTGTAGCGTAGTGTGTGCTGCCCCACAGAGCCCAGAAGTCTCCATCCACCCACGGAGGACCTCGTCCGAAGAGGAGACGTCCACCCTGCCCCTCCCTGTTCCTCCCTGTTCTTTTAAAAATGTGTTTGTTAAATAAGGGAGGAAAGTCCTCTGCGTCTGCTGCATTTGGGGTTGAGGTTTAGGGTGTGGCGCAGCTCTGCTTAGACAACGGGGAAACCCCGGCCCCCAGCAGTGCCTGCTGCTGAAAGGAGAGCCTGTTCGTGGAGGGAAGTTGGCAGTGGCCTCGCGTATCCACTACCATCCGATGTTCCTGCATTTTCATCTGCTCCAACTGTCTATCTTTAAAATATTTTTTCTTCATTTTATCATTTAAAAATTGACCCCAGAAATTACCATGAAAATCTCTAAGAACCAATGGTGGTGAGGAAATTCATTCGGATCTCCAGGCCAGGTCCTGCCTCAAGCAGTCCTCCCTCTCCCTCGCTCTCCTGAACTCCACGTAGCTGTGCAGTACACGGGGCTACACAGGCCCCATGGGGCCAGAAATGCCCTGCGAAGAGCAAAAGACAAGTAACTCCACATCTGGGGAGGCCGAGCTCTGAGTTCAGAAGGGTGGGATAATCTTTGTCCTCCAGCCTCGTGGTGGGAAGAGCTGACACCTCCACCCGAGACCTCTTTTCCTTCCTGATGAAGATGGGGGAGGTGGGCCTGCCACCACCTCTTAGCTTAATACAATGGAGAGCAGTCAAAGACTGCTCCTTCCCCACCTTGCCCAAAGCTCCCAGGTGTGTGTGTGTGTGTGCACGTGTGCACGTGTGCACAGGAGAGGAACTGTAGAGCAGACTGCTGCGGGACTTATTCTCTCTCTGCCACAAATAAAAATGTTACTATTTATACAACCTCCCTTCCTATCTCAAGGTCAGAGAAGGTGCGCAGAGCTCTGTGGGTGGGACATAACTTTGCATGTCCCATAACTGTGCAGTGACCTTGGCTGTTAACTGTTGGACACAGTGGACCTGGGGGGTTCAACTGGGAGAGGTGCGTGAAGTAATTTCCTTTCTCTGTTTCTGTTTTCTTCCAAATGGGAGAATACCAGAGGGAAGGTGGGGTAGGGGGTAGGGTCCAGAGGGGAGTTCCCACCAAAATTAGAAGCAGCAGCAGGACATGATATTCACAGACTTGGACGAGGTATTTCTTTACATAGTCAAGCACCTCTCAGGTCTGCCTCCTGCCATTAAATACAAATGGATTCCTACTTTCCACGCAGGACAAGACAGCCTCACTGTTAAGGGGCTTAGGGATGGGAACATTTTCCCGAAAGTCCTGGCATTTGCGTTACAGAAATGCACAGAGACCGTACCTCATGGCCTTTGTGCATGCAAGAGTAAGTATTTGGGGGTGTTGGTGTGACGAAGCCTGGGATGGCTGGGATAAAGCTGAGAATCAGAGTAGTTGCTTAAGGATCTTAATATCTGAGATGCTCATCTATCTGGAAACAAACTTGGACCTTGACAATAATGTCACCCTACTCCATGGGCACCTTCTGGAAAGAAGACCCTCCCCCCATGGAATCTCTGCCCAGTGCTTGGCTAGTTGCCTCCTTTGCAGGCAAAGGAATCACCCAGTCCTCAGTGGTGGGATGTTCATAGTGTCCGAGAAAAACTGACAAGATAGAGAAGAATGTGGGCACAGTGAGTGGGAAATGAGGAAAATGCATGAGGAAGGGAAGGATCAACCATCTGGAAGGAGTATGATGTCCCTATTCCCCTTAGTCAAGACCTGCCTTGTGAATTCATGACCTTGATGAAGCCATGACAGATTACCTTTCAGGGACACTTTTGTGCACCACAGAGGTCCTGCATGTTTCCCAAAAGGTGTGGCATTCTGGGGCTCAACTTGGACTCTACCTGCTGAAATCAGCATGGACGAGGGTACCAGATGGTCCTCGTGTTCACCCGTGTACACTAGGACAAAAGCATTAAAAGGGTTAGGGTAATGACAGCAGATAAAGTTTTCAGAGAGGTGAGAGATACCTTGGAAAGGGGCAGAAGTTTTGGGGGATGTCCCCATGAACAGTGTGGTAGAAGAAGCCCCAGGAGCTCCCCTGAATACATCGCTGCCAGTCGCCATGCTTTACCTAGTGGGCATGGCAGGGGCAACATGGCTCATCCAGGCTCCACCCCACACCTTCACCCTGACTCTCTGCTGAGTCAAGGGCCTAGAGAGGAAGGGTTCTAATATCTAAGTTTTTGCTTATTTCTTATTCCCCAATTCCCTCGCAGCTGAGTTTAAGTAACTGAGAGGCTTGTCTCCCAAGTTTGAGAACCTCCCTTGATCCTCCATCTTATGTTCCAGGTCTTCCAGCCCGTCTTTCCCGTGAGACTATGAGCTCCATGAGGACAAAGACCTCATCTCTCTTACTCTCTGTTGTGTCACCTGCACGAAGAACAGGACATGGAGCCTGGTAAGGAGTAAACGTACAGAGCCCAGAACCTCGGTCTGAGCTGGTCTGCCTCCTTCTCCCCTCCCACCTGTGGCTCCCACTAGGACATCTGCATCTGCAGACCCAACAGTGGAAGCACTAGGGGAGAGTGCTGGGTTTTTGATGGGACGCTTAGAACAAGCTTTCATTTTTCAGGTTCCTTTTTATATAAACATTGCTGCTCCTTGTGGGGAGCTGGGTGCCTGCGTCCTGAAGCAACCCATGGCTCTCTCTGGATTTAAACTTCATGGCTGCATTGCAGAGATTTCATGGGTGGGAAGAGGATCCCCAGTGTTGAGGAGCTGGGAAGTGTAGCTTCTCCAGCTTTCTGAGGCTGAAAATCCCCAGCTCCCTGCATCTCCTCCCTGAGCCGTAAACTCGTTATGCAGTGTGGACTGTCACTCCCAGGAAGGATGCGGGCTCAGAGCCCCCTCTCATTACACACATGGCCACCCAGGGGGTTTTTACTTGCGGCTTTCACTTTTCATTTGGCTTCTTCTGCTGCAAAGAGATTAAAATTATGGACCCAAGAGAGGAATCAAAATATTAACAGCTTTTTGTTTGTTTGCATATTTCCCCTAACCTCTTCTGATGACAATTGAAGGTCATAAGCATACAGGTTAAGCTCTGGGACCTTGTTTGTCCCGACACCCTGGTTCGTTGTTACGCTCTGTATGACATTTGGCAAGTTAATGTGTCCTAGTCACTATTTCTTCAGCCATGAAGTGGAAGTATCAACACACCTGACTGGGTTATTTTAAAGGAAAGGGAAGGGAAACCCAGGTACCAGCTGTCTTCTCCTCTTGGGGACCCTTTGTCTCAGTAGGTCATCTTCATGATCACCCAGCACTCACTCAGATGCACATCTCAGCACCTGCTCAGGTTCCTCTGAAGAACCCACTCACACAGGTGTCTTCATGATCATTGCCTATTTAAAGTTTTTATACAACTAAAGAGGAAGTTTATATTGCACACATGCCTTTTGTTGTTGTTGTTGACTTTTCTTACTCATGTTTGTTCTCCTAAAGACCTTCAGGTGAGCTGCCCTGGGTAGGAAGGGGGCAGGGGTGGCCCTTCCTCCACAGAGGGCAAGTCTGCCTGGCCCCCCTCATTTCTTTCCTGGGAAACGGAGGTTCTTTACCTTGCAATTATGATGCAGAATGGGTTTCCACCCTCTAAACCCTTGGGACCGAGACCCTGAAGTTCTGAAACCCCAAGCAACTTATGAGAGCAAGTTTCAGAAAATAGGCAAGTATTTTCAATGAGAAAGTAGTGTTCTTACTGTGAAGAAAATTTCAGAATCTCCCTGGGATTAGGCTGCTTGGATTATATTCTGGTTCTGCAATTTATTTACTAGCTCATGACATTGGGCAAGTTATTTGCCCCTATTAAACTTTTATTTCCCTATTTGTAAAATGGAAATAAGGGAATTTACACTGTCATTTTATGATTGAATAAAATAATCCCCGCAAAAGTGCTTAGCATAGGACATTAAGAAATCGCTCTCCAGACATTAAGAAATCACTATATAAAATGCCTAGTACCTAACAGGCTTTCAACAAGGAGCAATTGTTGCTATTGTGTAGGGTTCTGTATGAGTCAGATGATGTCAGGTGGTTATGTGCATTAAAATTGTAGAGATTTAAAGCATTGTTTGGAGAATTCAAGTATGTTGAAAATATGTGGTCCAATAGGGACCATTTCTGAACTCATCCAATTGGATGCGAAAAGAAATAGATGCATTTTGGAAATGTAAGTTTTCCTATGTGAACAACAACCTTTTAAATTTGGGTGAGGGGTGCATTATCTGCCCCATGGCATCCCCAGACCAACGTGCCATCATTATTGTTTCCTTATGAGGTAGAGTCTGTGTTCATAGGGTGGTCTTTCAATGTGACCAAAAGCATGGCCAATGGGGTTCAGTTCCACAGGTCTTTATGAAACTTTAGTTTCATAAGACTTGTTGACATAAGAAACATTTAAACCTATAGAGAATTTTTATGAGTTTATTATAACCAAAGAGACACTTGCTGGGAAACACAATCTCTTGGGATTGAGAAAATGCGCCAGAGAGTGGCAGTTTTGCAGTTTATTTTATACATTACAATCAAAAGAGGAGGTATGAGGAGGGTTACGTGAAGTCCATGGGTGGTAGATTAGGGAGGTGAAAGAAAGTTCTCAGCGGGCAGACACAGCTGACAACTTCTCCGGGCCATGCTCCAGGGGCAGAAAGCCACCGAAAGGTGCATCCTTCTGATCAAGGCAGGGTCTGGGGAGATACAGGTCCTGTTATTTTGGTGCTTCGTGGAACAACTCTGTGGGGTTGGCTGAGGTTTTGCTGGGTCTGGACCCCCGTTGGATACCTTCATCTGCCCAGTCCTTCTCCCAACTACCTCCCACGTGCGCTGATCCCTAGCAAATTTCCTGCAAGCCAGGCTTAATCTCAATGTCTGCTTCTAGAAAACCCAGCCCATGACATATTATTGTGGACCAGTATCCTTGACCCCTTAAAACATGAGTGTCAAACGCACTTTCACCAAGGGCCACATCAGCCTCAAAGGGCTTGCCTTTAAAGGGCTGGATGTAATTTTAGGACTGTATAAATGTAACTACGCCTTAACTAGGGGCAAGGAGCTTTACAGTCAGCCCTTTGAAGGCAACCTTGAGGCTGATGTGTCCCCCAGTGAAAATGAGTTTGACACCTCTGCCTTAAGGAATGCCTAGGACCACACCATATACTGTAGAGCTCACTGAGGAAGTTCACATATTCTTATCCACAAGGAACTCCAAAGGGAGGTAATACCCACACACCCCTGAAATTGCTGAATAAGAATGCACCATTATTTATATTGGCAATATGTGACTTTACATGATTACGTGACAAAATGAGAAGTAGGGAGAATGTTCATAGAAACTAACCGTCGTCCGGGTTGGTGTAGGGTGTTTTCAGAGAGGAGATAGGCTTGTGTGGGCTCTGATGTTTAGGAAGAATTAGGATGAGCATTCTAACATGCAGTTTTAAAAAGTTTCCCTTTTAGCCATGGCCAGGTGGCTCAGCTGGTTGGAGCATCATCCCATATGCCAAAAAAGTCGTGGGTTCAATCCCCGGTCAGAACACATACCCAGGTTGCATGTTCGATTCCTGATCAGGACATGTATGGGAAGCAACCAGTCAATGTATCTCTCTCACATCCATATGTCTCCCTTTCTCTTTCCCTTCCTCTCTCTCTAAAATCAATGGATGTATCCTTTTTTTTTTTTAAAGGTTAAGACTTTTCAAAAATGGTTTCCCTTTTAGGTGGAAATAACCAAACTGGCCTTCTTAATCCATGATAATCAGATTATATTCAGCCACTGGTCCCAGGAGTCCTTGCAGTTCTCTGGGACATGGCAAAACCAGAGCCTAGACCTCACTGGACCTGCAGCAGGACCAGGGGCTGTGCCTGTTTTAACCCAGCTGACCTGACAGCCTAAACGGTCCTCATGATGTGTTGAATGTGGAATTTGTTAGGCAGTCTTAAAGAGATTCTGGAAGGTATAGATAAGAAGGTTTGGCAAAAAACGAAGTCTGAGCTCAGTTAACTGCGTCGTGCTCTGAAATCGCCCCCCAGACAGCTTCCTGCTCAGTTGTTAAGTGTCAGGAGGCAGAGACTATGTCAGACCAAGTCCTGTTTCCCCTTCACACACACACGAGGGTAGGAGGTTTAAAAGGCACTTGTGGAATGAGCTGACCACAGGCAGAAGAGAACACTTTTCCATGCTGCCTTGCTCCTTCACTCATTAAAGCATCCATTCAACATCACTTATTGAAAGTTTATAGAAAGTTTATAGAAAGTTTCTTTCTTATAGAAAGAAACTACACTAAGCGCTGCCTCCAGAGCTTAACCATGTCTAGTGGGTGCTGAAGACCATAAAAAATCATGTCACCATACAAGGCAAAATGGGGGACAGGCTGTTCAACACAAGGTGGTGGGGAGGGCCCTTCAGGAGAGGGGACAAATAACTACATGCCTTAGGACCTGAAGAAGCTGACCAGGTTGAAAGGCAGGAGGTAGGATGGGGAGGGGGGGGTCATGTTAGGCCTGGGAGGGGACAGGGACAGAAGTGTGGCTCATCTGAACAACTGCAAAGAGGCCAGGCAGTGGGGGGGGGGGGGGGCAGACAGAGGCGGGGAACCAGTAACTCAGGTGAAGGTGAAAAAGAGGCGGAGCCAGATCACACAGGAATAGAGTCAAGAATTTGGATTTTGACCCAAGAGCAAAAGGACACTGCTTAAATGTTAATAGTGACCCGATTAAATTGAAAAGCACCTTTCTTCTGTGTGGCGGTGGGGGTGGCAGCGAAAGGGGAGGGGCGAGCTGCTCCCAGATGGCCTCACCAAAGCGCTTGGAAGGCCAGTGATGGTGGAGCTTTTCTTGGTCTCTTTGCCTCCTCTTTCTTTCTCTTTGTGGTGGCCCCCAGTACAGAGCTGCACCGCAGAGCTTGCCGCAGTGCATGTGCATGCTGGTGAAACTGATGGTTCCCAAAGCTGTGTTTTGGGGGATGTGTATCGAAGGCAATGGGGCATATCAAGAAAGAACCTGGGTGTTGGTGCCAGAGATGGACCAGTTGAGTTTTGACTGATCGTTTTACCTTCCTCGATTTGGGGGCCTTGATTTTGTTCATCTTTCGAGACAATTAAGCTGCATTCTCTCTATTTTCCTTAAGAGAGGCAAGGAGACATGAGATAACAGATGACTTAGAGGCACGGTATTTTTAAAAAGATAGAATCATTTTTCTCATAAAATATTAAATACCCAGGAAGACAGGTTGACTGCACTGGTGAGAAGTCAGAAAGGAGACCCAATTTCACTATTTTCAAGCACATGTGATTATACCAAGCAGAGAAAGATTTATTTTCGACAGTGTGCTACAGAATTTTTCATAAGGAGCGAACCCCGCTTCTTGGATGAATGCCAGGAGAAGCTCTCTTGGAGCGGTAGAGAGGCTGTGGGGAAGGCATGTCAGCTTTACCCAGAGCTGGTGACAGGAAGGGGAATTAGTTCATAAGAGGGAAAGCAAGAAAAGAAAGGGGACGGGTGGGGAGGTGACAGAAAACGTTACAGGACACAACGACACCTCTCTGGGCCACCTTGCCAATGTGCAGCTAGGTGATCTACCCGACGAAGTGGGAGTAGCTTTATTTTCCTGGAAATAAGAGAACGGGCTGATGCCGCAGTGGCTACAAGTGCTGGGGACAGAAGTCATCCAGAGGAAGCGAGCCCCAGGGAACTCCTAAAATGGGTGGTGCTGCTTCAGCCTTCCCAGAGCCATGGAAGAAGTTATTCAAATGCAGGTTGGTTGTTCTCCAAAAAGTAAGGAGGCCTCTACTCTGTCTCCCCTCGGTTGTAGGGGAAAGCAAATGAGATCACCACAGAGCACGTTTAGATGGACAGGCTTCTTGGAACGAGCACATTTTGGAAAGCTATCGACTTACTTCAGACCGGTGTTCTTACGCAGACTACACTAGAGTCATCTTGTTGGCATTGTTATTTTCTTTGACACAGTTTTTCTTCCCAGAGCATGGAAGGTTGCCTTCAGCCCGATTCCTTCTCCAAATCATGTCATTCCATGACACGTGACATTAGAAGGGCCCTGCAGAGAGGAGGCGGCATAGCCTCACCCAGGGAGTGGCCCCCAGCAGACTGACTGGTGGGACTGCGGGGGAAGAATGGGGACTTCATGCTCCTCACTGGGCAAGAGGGGCATTCAGGGCAGAAGATATGTCTCACATCACATTTGCAGGTTTGGTTTTCAGTGTGGCGTTTCCCCGATCTTGTAGAATGTTTGAGGACATTGGCTCTAGAAACTAGCTTCGTGGGTTCAAGTTTCTATTCTACCGCTTGTCATAGTACGATGTTCGGTCCAACTCAACTCCTCTGAGCCTCGGCTTGCTCGTCCCTAAGATGGCCATGCCAGCCTCAGAGAGTTATGGTGGAGGCAAAAGTGCATTACTCCTCAGCACAGTGCCCGGCACGTCATGAACAGTTAGTAAGGGTGTCTCTTTGTCTAACTAGTACTACCTTTAAAAACTGGGCCCTGTGTCGCTGCTACCCGGAGCTGGAACTGGGTGGAAAAAAATCCCTTCCCAATGCAATTTCTCACTAAACCAGCCCAAAACTTATGTATTTGACATTTTTCATGCTCACCCCTATTTCTAATGGCTCTTCCTCATTGAAAGGGTGTCATGAGAACTCACCTGGTCTACTGCCCCATCCCTCTGCCCAGGCACAAGGAATGCACCCATCCAACTGAATTTGTTAGTGGCTGATAATGACATGTGTGTAGAATGACTTAGATGCAGGCTTCCTCATTCTTAATTCAAATGATCTCATCCTTGGAGATAGAAGGATGAGGGGAAATGCTATGCCATTGTAAAGCATTTTAAGCCTCTGTTCGGTGGACTCATAGCTCAGGTAAAAGCAAGCAGGAAAATGGAAATTTCAGAGAGGTTTCTTTTGCAGAACTGGACCAGAGAATTGAGCATTCTTCACCTGTCTGATGCTGATAATTATCTGTGAAGACCTCTCTTGCTCTTTCAGACGAGTTTCTCTGGGTTTTAGAGAAACTCATTCCACAGCCGCTTGAAAGGGTAGGAGAGAGGCTGTCGGCCACGGAAGTTGTTTGGCATGAAATTACAAACTCTGAGACAATATGAGAAAGAATGCTTCTAACTGGTCCTTCTCAACACATAAAGTTTAGAATAGTCTAAAGTCACAATAATGTCTCATATCAAGTATTTTATTAACAAACCACATTGTGCTACATTTGTTAAATCTTGTCTTTGATAAATTTGGTGATGAGGGTATTAGAAATCTTGTCCTTTAAACACATGAATGATTGAAATAGAATAATGAGTGTCAGAAGTAAACAGCCCTTAGGTGGCAGTCTCATTTGCTTTCCTTTCTAATTTCAAGGAAGAAATTGGGCTAAACAGGGAAAGTGACCTGTACAAGGTCATGTCAAGAATTAGTGTCAGAGCCCGGGTTAGGAATCTTGCCTCAAATCTCTGTTCTCTCTTTATACTAAGCTATTTGGCAAACATTGATCTGGATACTTTATTTTAAGAAGTATAACAGGCTTTTCTTTTAGAACCCTTGCTATAATCACACATGGAAATACGAACATTTAAATTTTAGGAAGGCTTCCTACTATCTCTTTAAGAAGAACACCGTGAGCAGTTACTCTGGGGAGCACTATAGCGATGCTCCTTTAATAAAATGCCCCCTAGTGGAGTTTTGGAAGCTGAGCACACTTCTCCCATGTAGTCCTCTCCAAGAGAACACCTTTCTTAGGCTCACATTTTAACCAATATCATTATCTCCCCGAGTGTTATGTGATTAAAAATAGCACTGGAAATTGTCCTACTTCCAGAGAACAGCGGGGAAAACGAAACCGCACAAAAATAAGTTAGGTCGCAAGAAATAAGGTGTGTGAGGTCAAGTTGAAAACCGTGGGGCTAAGGGGCCTTGAATCTTCACCTTCATTTGACTGGAATGAAAAATAAGGGAAGGATCAGAAGGAAGCCTGTTCAGCTACTGCCGCGGTTCCCTGCTCTGGGGTAGTCAAGCCTGTGTGGAAGGCGGAGGTTGGAGAAGGGGTGGCCTTTGACCCTGAACGGCCTGCCAGGGAGGGGCCAGACAAGGAAGCAGCAAAAATGTCGTCTGGTCCAGCTCTCTGGTGGCGCTGAGCTCCTCCGGAATCCAGTTCTAAGACTCCACCCCTACAGTACCGTGGACGGTCATCATGGAAGAATGAATACCTCTATCTGGAAAACTCCAGCGGAAAAGCACAAACCTTGGATGAACGCCAGGCCGTTCAATTTCCACTCAGTAGGAGGAAGAACTCTCAAAATCAGGAGTATCCAGCATGGACATAAAAGACTGTCCCTTGGAAGGCTGAATACGCTTAAGCTGGGACAATTCCACTGACAGTTGATTTTAAAGAGGCTAGATATTAACCATTTGGGAGACCTAATGTTTAAAAAGAATTGGAGTGAACTGTGTGTAGTGGTGGAAGGTTTAGGAATCGGTCTTTGTTTTAGGTTGTTTCCCCTGAGAACAGACTCTGAGGGAGATTTGGGCACAGGATGCTGATTACAGGGAGGCCTGTGGGAGTGAGGGAAGCAGGACCGGTCCGAGGGGGATGCTGAGCGGTAATGCACAAGCAAGGAAGGCCTCGGGTCCCAGCCAGGTCTGGAATTGGATGGCCCTTCAGAGTTGTCCTGCCTTGGGCCAAGGGCTTTTAGATACAGCCATACCTCGGTCCTCATCGGCTTCAAAATCCATTAAACACTGTACTCGTCGCATTTGGACCAGGAAAAAAAAGCGTTTGGGCACCTGGCACTTGCTGAGTCTTCGTCGCACGTTCGTTGCCCTTGCTAGAACTTGTGTGAGTCATGACACTGTCCTGCAAGAGAAAAATGCTTCATTGTCTGGTATTCACCACTTCTGGCACTGGTCACCAGTTCCGGAATGAATGGACGATGAGTACTGAGGTACCACTGTCCCTGGGAAGGAGCCCAAGGGAAGGGCTGTGCACTCTGAGTGGCAGTTCTATTTGAGAGTGACTTGCGGAGAAGGACTCACTGCCAGTGGTCAGAGGCCAGTGGGTGAGAGTCTCCTCTCTGAGGGGTGGTGGGCAGTGCACAACAGCCTCCACTGCAGTCAGCTTTCTCGTCTCTCTAGAACCTCACCACGAAGTTACTCGGTCATCCACAAGGCTAAATAACCCTTAGCCTCATACCAGTTTGCATTAGAAACCTAATTCGTTCTTTTCTGTCATAGAAATTGGGCCCCACTTTGAGTCTCCATGCCTCTGTGCCTCATTTCTTCATCGGTAAAATGGGTATAATAATAGTATCTCCTCTCATGAGTTATTATGGGGATTGAGTGAAATAATAACTGTAGACTGGCATAGAATCTAATTCACAGTAAACACAATGAGCCGTCGTCATCACTGAGGGCGAGACAGAAATTTATGCTAATCACACTGACACACACAAAGCACAACAATTCCTCTCCTAATCTCCAACATCCCTGCCTAGTCCATGGTTCTTAAGCATCCCCAAGACCTTTTCTGGAGGCCCATGAAATTAAAATTACTTTAATAATAACATAGCTAGCCATCAATTGCCTTTTTCACTTTCATTCTTTCTTGAGTGGAAGGTGGAGTTTTCTAGAAGCTAACATGACATGTATTGACATTATTGCTCTGATGTTGCTAGCTTATTGATGCTATTTTTAAATAAACTGACAAAATTTAACTTTTTCTAATATTGTATTGAGTAACTGTTGATAGATGCAATCTCCATAAAAACTAAAAAAAAAAACATTTTTAGGGTCCTCAGTAATTTTTACAAGTGCAAAGGAGTCCAGGAACTAAAATGTTTGTGAACCACTGACCTGGACAGATGCTGGCTCCTCCTTCCAAGTCTCTGCTGGTCCCCACGCCTGCCATAAAGCCTACCTCATGGTCTCCCCTGACGTCTGCTTCAAGGCTGTTCTCTCTGTTTTTAATATGGGGATCGACTCAGGATATAGAGATGAGAACATAGGGCGGGGTCGTTGTGCTTTGCTCTTAGGGACAGTCAGAGGGGAGATTCTGGAATACCAAATGAAGTACCAGAGAAGCAGATGCTACAGTCGGCCCTTGAACAAAAGATGCTGAGTGCCACCAAATGCATCACGAGGGGTGGCTATCCTGGCGCTCAGCTGCCGATTATATTTTGGGAGGACAGCCATGTGCAGAACAATGTGGACTCCATCGTTAAATAAATGATCACGCGAGGTTTCCTCTAATATTACCATAGAGGTGACTCACTCGAGTCAGTCCGACCGTGGAGCAGAAAACTGCAGCAATGCCATTTGGAACTCCCAGAACTTAGGGAAGAAATAAGATAACTCTCATGACGCCTGCCCAGACCTTAGTGTGGTCTTCCCTCCAGCCCTTGACTATGGGGAGTTGTCAGTAGGAGGAGGTAATTAGGAATAGGAGGAACAGGGACCCTGTGTACCTGAAGGGAGCGTTTTACATGGAAGGGAAACACAAACAGGTCGGGAACATCATCATCATTCTCTGTAATTCTGTCCTGCAGCAGCTCAGGGGCTTCTCCCAGTTTCCCTCCCAACAGTCCTATGAGGTAGGGACAGTCACCAACGTGTGATGGATGAGAAGCCTGAGGTTGCTAGAGGCTTAAAGGGCCGCACCTCAATTAAGCAATAGAACCGGGTTACTCAGCCACCGCTCCCCACTGCCAAGCACGCTTCGCCTTTGCGGGTCAGATAATTCCCCTCTTAAATTTAATTTAACGTGTATTAATCACCTCATGAGGCACCAAGTTAGAATCAGTGGGACCTTTAAAGATATAAAGCTGGGCCCATGTGGGTCCTGCCCTCGAAGGAGCCACAGGGCAGGCTGAGAGCGAAGCGGCAGCCTGCATGGGGTGAGGAATGGTGGCGGAGTCCCACGGACACCAGAGGGCGACAGACGGGAGAGACGATTCTGCAGCGCTGCGGGCGCTGTCCACGTGGCCCTTCGGAAGCAGCCTCTCCTTGCATCCCAGACTCTCCAGAGAAGGTATAATTATTGTCCCTACTTTATCGACAAATAAACAGAGGCTCGAAGTGAGGAAACGACTTGTCCAAAGCGCATGACATGCGGGTTCTAGTGCTTAGATGCAAATCCAAGTCTGTGCAAGGGACAACGCCCAAGGCTGTTCTCTGCCCCCCACCCGCCTTCACCGGGAACATCGCTAGCCACTAGGAACTGGTAAAGCCCAGGCATGATACGATTATACATCAGAGTAGCTGTTTCTATCTATCTACCTATCAGTTAGAATTACCACTTTCTGCTAGGCAGTGTAGCCCGTGGCCTGGGTGTGGGTTATGTGGGTCAGACAAGAGACTCCAAAGTCTAGTATTAACTGTCTGCTTCCAGAGGGGCTCCTGGATGGGGAATTTGGGGTATGAAAGA
This sequence comes from Sturnira hondurensis, assembly GCF_014824575.4. Classification (NCBI taxonomy): domain Eukaryota; kingdom Metazoa; phylum Chordata; class Mammalia; order Chiroptera; family Phyllostomidae; genus Sturnira; species Sturnira hondurensis. Next base: position 2,393,991 of record NW_028072653.1, on the reverse strand, counting down.
GCATTATCATTTACACGATAGCACTGTTGTACTTTTATTATTATACCATGCATAAGTGTCACTTTATTAAAAAGAAAGGCAAGTTACAAACGGTGGGAATAAATGAAGAGAGGAAAAGAGAAAGGAGATTTTGAGATAGAATTACAGGATGCATAGCATTTTGAAAGATAGAAAACAGGAAAAGACATTCTGGGAGACAAAAGTTTGAGCAAATTCTGTGGGGTGATGTTACAGACTGAGTTGTGTTCACCCCTCCCCACAAATTCCTATTTGGAAGCCCAACTCCCTGTATCTCAGAGTGTGACTATATTTGGCAATAGGGCATTTTAAGAGGCAGTGCACTTCACATGAGGCCATTGGGGTGGGGACCTAATCTGATATGAGTGGTGTCCTTGTAAGAAGAGGGAGAAACACTGGGATGTACTCGCACAGAGAAAAGGCCGTGTGAGGACGCAGCAAGAAGCCAGCATCTGGAGGCCAAGGAGAGAGGCCTCGGGAGAAATCAAACTTCCGTCACCTTCCTCTTTGACTTCCAGCCTCCAAAACGGTGAGGCAAAGAAAATGTCTATTGTTGGCATCACCCAGTCTTTGGTTTTTTTCTTATGGCAGCCAGAGCTGACCGATACAGATAGGGACATCCAAAGTCCTTACGTGGAAGAGTCTGAAGCGGCCACCATAAGGAAAGCTCAGGAGAAATTACCAAGAGATAAGATAGAAAAGACAGCTGGGAAGGCCATGGAGACATTTTGTTCTTATTAAAGATCAGATATTCAGATGAGCTATGAAGAGTAAGGAAGAAGGGAAAGAGAGATTTCTCTTCTATAGTCTTGTAGAACGAGAGTCTGCCAAGAATTTCTAACATTATTTTTCTTTCCCTGGTCACTTGTAAAGTCATTTCACCTAACCAAATTTATGATTTTCCACGCTCTAATTGTTGCTTGTTTCCCCTATTCTATTTATTTCTGTCTTGATGCCATCCTCAATCTTATTTTTGTATTCCGATTTTATTCTAAACCTTCACTTTCTGAGGATTATGAAACAGCAAAAACATATGTACTTGCAACTCTCCTAAATAGAATATCAGAGTGAGAAGATTTTCTGAGTAGCTTGTCTAGTCCCCTTTGATCACGAAAAGGAGGGAAAACCCTCACAAGGTCACAGAGGCACACTTAGTACGGAGTCCTCCTTGCCAGTTCGCAGTGCCTCGTCCATCACCGAGTTCCCTAGAAAACTCAGTCCACAAGCCTGGTTTTTAGCTGATGTCAGAGCAGCTCCCATACCAGGTGGTGCTGTATACAGAGAGTATCAGTCCCCCGCGTGCAAGTGGAGGGGAAGAGAGCACACGGAGATTGTATCTGAACCAAGTCACCCACCCAACCCTGGTCAGAACTCACACCTCATCTCCCCACAGGCCCCTGACACCTCCATCTTCTTCACCCTGCAAGGTGATTTCAGCATGACATTCCCACTGGAGAAATGATCAGTGTCCTGTTCCCAGACCTGTTTCCAAACTCAAACTGGCCAACTTTCATCCAAGAGGCCAGCCATGACACAATATGAGGGGTCCCTCTCTTCTACCCCCAGAAGCTCTTTCTATCGGACAGCCATCTAGAGCCATGCTCTGGTGGGAGTTGGAACAGACTGCAGAAATTCATCTATGCTTTAGTCTCCAGCTACTTGTCTTTAAGGTTCTGCTTAAATTTCAAATGATAAGCTCCAAGTTCTTTATCAGGCAGTTTTTCCCATTTTCAGTCAGTTTTTTCTAAAGTTGTCTTTTTTAATGTACCCATTATAGTCTAGGGACCCAGGTGGCTCAGTCTCAGAGGGACTTTATGTTGCCAAAGTATAGTCCACGTCCAACGACAATGAGAAAAGAACTCCATTCTCCACTCGATCGCACTAACAGGCACCCAGAGCAGCCCCCACTAAAATCATCTATTTCTCTGAGAGTGAGCTGTCGCATCACCATCCCCCCTCAGAACCCCTCCTCTGTTCCTGCTCGGGCAGTGTCCCTTCCTTTCCCTTCCTTTGCTGTCTCCCCCAACCCTTTATTGTATGGGTTGACTTAGCATCTCTCAGCAAGAAAGAATCATTCCTTTTAGAAGAGAGAGAAATTGATCTGGTCATTTGGGGGCTCACTTTTGTGGCTGTGTGGGTTTGTCAGTTTCTCCTTCCTCCCTCTGGGTCTTGTGGAAGTGACCTGACCCCAAAGCCCCTCTTCCGCATGCCAATGCTTTAACTAGTTGACAAAATGTCCTTAAGCTCATGTCCGCTGTCGTTTCTGTCCTCCAAACCAACCAGGCCTGCTATGAAGTCATTTCTTCCCTGGCCCTCCTATGTGACATGTAATGTGGACATACCGCGTAAGAGGGGTTAAAAAACAGACTTTGGCATTATTGTTAACAAATATTAATTAAACACTCAAATATTAATTAAGCCACTCATTAGTCTAGGTGCTGGGGATAAAGCTCCAAATAACACCCTGCCCCCTTCCCCCCACCCCAGGAGAATACCTTCTGGTTGAGAGAGGCTGAAAATTAATTAGTAAGCAAACAAATATGTAAGATATTATGGAGTGATAAAGCTGAGCAAATTACAGTGAAACACGAGATGGAATGGGTGGAGTTACTTTGGCTGCTCAGGAATGGCCCGTGGGGGAGGAGAGATGTTGGAGGTGAGACCTGAATAACCTGAAAGGTGGCCGTGGGGACCAGCGGGGTCCCATGCAGGGACCTGCAGATGGCAACAGCTTGGCATGCTCAGGAGGAGTAACAGTGTCCCATGGGGCTGGGTGCAGGGAATGAGGGAGAGACGGATAGCATGCCACCTCATCGTGCAGAGGTCAAGGCCACGTAGAGGGCATTTCACCCCACTAGGAGTGAAAAGCTACATGAAGATTTCAGCCAAGGAATAACAACTTACTTCATTTTTAAAGGCTTGTTTGGCTGCTGTGTGGAAAACAAACTGGTAGGCGAGAGAAAAGGCCACCACAGCAGGTGGCAGTGGTCCAGGCAGGAAATGAAGGACTTAGGTACCACCGAATGCTATGAAGAAAATAAAGTAGGGTAAGGTGCTAAAAATTTACTAAGAACATGGAAGAGAAAAGCAAAGTCTTTTAAAAACCCTTAGATGGATAAGGAAGTGCGCCAAGTACGGGGATGCACGCACCTCGATGTTTGTAATGACAAAACTAAGGACAGTCACTAGGAATAACATAGATGTCCCTCTATAGTACCACATAAATGTTGGTACATTTATGTGGTGAAGTAGTATATTGGCAATAAAAAGACAAGAATATAAGATTATATTACTTATACGACACTATCTCTGAGATAAATATTAACAAAAATTAAAAACTGACTGTAGAGTAGTGGGTAGAGTGTTACCCCAATTCTGGGAATTAGAGAAAGGATAGATGGGTATAGACATAGGGAGAGATAAGCTCTGGGTGGATATGTAAGAAAGTGTATCAGCGTCCATTAAGAGAGTTAGAGACAGAACAGACTTTTGCCTTTCACTTTGTCCCTTTCTTTATCGTTTTAGAATTTATTTTACCATGTGCATTTTTCATTTATAAAATAGATACATTAAAGTTTTTTAATATCTAGATTTACTTCCAAGGCAACTCCAAGTCCAGGAATAATTAATGGAAGTAAATATCATTGCTTAGAAGGAGTAATTTTTGACATACATGACATCAGAGATGAAGCTGACTTTAATTAGGAACCAGGCAAAAACAAAAAAAAAAAAACAGGGCCATCTGTTCCGTGTGGTGTCACCTGGCACACTCTGTCCCCACCGTCAGGGGTCAGAGCCGCAGGAGAAGATTCTACCACCGGAAGCTCTGCAACCCCCACGAGCAGCCTCGTATGGGACCCGCTGCCAGGATTATCCACAAGATAATTTCAGGCCAGAGAGACAATGGGAAAGGATAGTTAAAAAAATACCTGAGGATCCCCCAACAGATCAGGGGGCGCCTGAGGAAGGATGCCCGTGACAAGGGAGCTCTGAACACCTGGTTGGCTGATGAGAGGGTGCCAGGACATCTCCAGGTGCATGTATATGACCTTCCCAGGGATTTCACTCCCCAGGTAACTTGATCTGAGACGGGCCAAGAACCTGTGTTGATTTCACTTAAGCGGTGACCCCCCTCTTCACTGAACATGTGTTTTGAAAAACCCTCATCTGCTCCATGTCATCCTCATATTTGTAACACAATCATCGGGTCTCCAGAGGAAGCTGACTCCAAGCCAACTTCCAGAGCAGAATGGGCTGCACAAGCCACTACAAGAACAAGGAAGATGAGTGGCGGGGTGCTTCTCTGGGTGCCTGATTCTTTTTTTCCCGGTTCGTCTTCTTGTCTTATCAGTAACCATCACCTTTTTGTGTGACTGGCCAGCTGGTTTTCTGATAAATAGCATATGTGGTGAGAAATGATGGATCGGGATGAGGAAAATAGGTTTTTGTTCGTCCATGGAAGCTTCCACACACTCTGCGTCCTCTTCTCTAAGTGCCTATCTTTCAATGTGTCACACACAGTCGCTTAATGATCATCAGCGTTGCTATAAACCTTGAGACTTTTTGCTGTTCCATGCATTAACTGTGTGGGTTCAGCCAGATCCTTTAACCTCTTCCTAACTTCCTTTCTTTGTTCCAACATAGGACATTGTGCACGGGCGGCAATCCATGGAAGAGGAAGGGAAGCACCGGTGGTTTTCATCACACCTGGGTTTGCAAATGCTAATCTTTAAAATGTGTTCTCTAACACAAAGCAAGCAAGGTTGTGACAAGGGTGGCTTTCCTGTGCCCGAGGCCAGCATCACTAACACAGCACAGCAGTTCGTTCTCCAAATGCTTCTAGCTGAGGTCTCAGAGCCTCAGGCAACGACCGTACTTGAGAGCTGACAAGTGAGCTCAACTCTCTGCTCTCCCTGCTGCCGCTCTGGCCAGGCTTTTTCTTGACTTCTATCTGTGGCTTTGGTCCCAAAGGTGTCAATGTCTCTCACATTTGTGCAGTGTGATGCGTGTGAGTAGTGTAGCGTTCAAGCCGTTACTAATGGATGACTGCTGAGGAGCTTTTAATTTGCAGAAAACACATCCCGATGCTGAAAAGAAAGCTAAACTTGCTCATGTATCATCATCTGTCATTGAGAGAATGTCTGGAAATCTGTGGGTTCCTCGTTAAATCATTTCCTTGAGACTTTCCAGAGAGCTTAAAAATAACCCAATATACGGGAAAGCAATTTTAACTATCTTTTCTATCCACTCCTTTTGAGGGAAGGCAGGAGAATAACTAATATAATTGGTCAGAGATCAAGAACGAATTGTGCCATGAATATGAATGGGTGAGGGCCCTGCATTAAAAGGCCTTGCCCTGTGTTTCGCTCCTCTCTCTGCCTTCCTACCACTACACACAGCATAGTTTGTGAGTCAGATCAGGACTTGTCCTTGGCGGGACTCATCAGCTGCCTCTTGCCATCTTCAACTTCGGGAAGCACTCACCTTGCTGAGTCAGGGTTCTCCCTGGAGCCTTTCCACTGCTCTGTGTGCGTGCCGGGTCAGGCTGGCCACGGCCCTGGGCCAGTGCCTCATTCACTTCAATTCTTTCCAAGTAACAAAAAATTTTCCAGCACCTACTGTGTGCAAGCTTCGTGGTAGGTGGTGGGCAGATAGCAGTGTACAAAGCCAAGAAAACTAGATCTTACATTCTAATCAGTAAGGAAGTAAAACCTAGGTTTCTCCAGATGGTAGTAAGTGCTTTGGAAAACAATAAGGTGGGAAAGTGGGACACAGGGGGAAGGGAGGGCAAAGGAGATGTGTTCTCATTTCAAGTGGGATGGTCACTGAGATGGTAACAGTGGAATAGCCTAGGAAGCGAGGATCAAACCATGTGACTCTTTTGAGAGAAAAGCCCTCTAGGTATGGAGACGTCAAAGGTGAAACACAGGGGAATGTCCGAGGAGCAGCGAGGAAGCTGGGGTCTGGAACAGAGTGAGCAAATGAAAGAGTGACAGGAGGTGAGGTCAGAGTCGTAAGGTGGGTTGGTGGGGAGCAGATTGTGTGGGGCCTTGAAGGTCGTGGTGATGACTTTGGATTTTACTCAGGTTGAAAGGGAATGAAAAGAAGCTGTCTTAGTTCCTTGGTGCCACTGTTAAAAAATGACCACAAACCAAAACAGCTTGAAACATCACAAATCTATGCTCTTACAGTCCTGGAACTCAGAAGTCTAAAGTCAGTTTCACTGGACTGAGGTCAAGGTGTCAGCAGGGATGGTTCCTTTTGGATGCTGTGAGGAAAGAATCTATTTCTTTGCATTCTTCAGGGTCTAATGGCCACCTGAAGGCTTGTGACCCCTTCCTCCATCTTCAAACAAAGTACATGGCTCCAATCTCTGCTTCCATGACCTCAGCGCTCCCTCCTCCAGCCTGGACTGTCCCCGAACCCTCTAATAAAGACCACTGAGGTCCCATCAGACCGAGCCCGCTAATCTCCCAGCTCAAGACCCTTCACTTAACCATACCTGCAACATCTTTTCTGCCATGTAAGGTAACATGCCTAAGTTCTGAGGACTAAGGCCTGCACATATCTGGGAGGCCACTATTCAGCCTCTCATAGGGATGCTGCTTTGATTCATGTTTCTAAAGGCTTCTTTGGCTGCTGTACTGAGAAAAGACTTTTGGAATTGCAAAGGCAGAAACCAGGAAACTGGTTAGATGGCTCTTGCAATACCTCAGGCAGCAGACAAAGGTGGTTTAGTTCAGGGTAGTGGCAGCAGGGTTGTTGAGAAGTCATACCTTGGGCGTGTTTTGAAGATAACACCAGCAGGATTTGCTGATATGGGTCATGAGAAAAAGAGAAGAGAAAATGACCCCTCCAAGTTTTCACTCTGAACAATTGGAAGGATGGATAAGCTTTTCCCCAAAATGGGAAAGGTCTTTGGAACAGCAGATTTAGATGAAAGATAATGAGTTTGGTTTTGTGGATATTGAAATTTGTGCTGATAATTCAAATCGAGATATCAACCCTTGAATTCAATGTTAGGCCTTAAACCCAAACAGGTGAATCAAAATAGCCTTTACCAGGGTTACTCGCTGAGAGGTATTACCCATTGTACTTCAAATACCTTTTAGCTAGTGTGCTCTGCGTGTGATCCACACGGGAACATTGAGAGCAGGAGAGGATGGAAGATGGGCAGTAGCAGGGTTCATGCACCACCAAAACTCGGGCTGTAATGCCATCAGAACAGCACGGGAAAGAGCCCAAATCCCATTTAACCCTAAACACTGTATTTTGGCTAATCTAGTTTCAATTTCCAAGGCGGACACTAGATCTACCTCAATCCTCTTAGGTCTTGGTTTATGGCCTGTTCCGATGGTCTTAAACTCTGGTTTGCATCAGAGACAGTAGAGAAGTGTGTTTACATGCAGCTTTCTGAACTCCATCTGAAGAGTCTGCCTCAGGCCTGCATGGTAGTGGCAGGGACTGGCAACCCAGATAACAGAGGGGAAGGAGAGAGGAAGGACAGATGGATTGTGGTGATGAGGATCTGTGGTCGGGGGTTGGTTTGGTTTGTAGTTATGAGTTCATTGAGCACTTACTATGGGCAGGTATTATATCACTTTGTTCTCACAACATCCTGAGAAGTGGGAAGAAGTGTTATTGTTAGTCTCATTTTGCAGGTGAGAAGACCGGAGCCCTACAAAATCAGATGACTTTCCCAAATTACGTGGCCCGTCAAGGCAGAGCTAAGGTTTTCGTGTGGGCTGTTTGCCTGTCTCCCACATCCATGCTGGAACCCAATGCTCTGTGTTGGAACGGGAACTTGGGTTGATTGATGAGTGGTTGGGTGCGTGGCAGGGGATGAGGTCCTACTGAAAATGCCTGGATTTATGTCCAGATTATTAGATCGAGTTCTGAAGCCAAGGTTGCCTGGGTTAAAATATGGATTCTGCCACTTGCCAGTGAAGTGACCCTGACCATGCAATCTCATCTCTCTGTCTCACTGTTCTCCTCTGCAAGTGGGCATAAAATAGCACTTACACCAAAGGGTGACTGTGTGGGTTAGAGAAGATAGATAGTGCATAGAAATCTTACTCACCATGGCCTACACTGTCTCTGCAAGATCTGCCATCTGTTTCCCTCTCTCCCATTGTGCATCTTGCTCCAAAGATGCTAGCTTCTTTTTGCTCCACCCATAAGTCTGGTTCATTTGGGACATTTACCTTGGAATGCTTCCCCCATAAATGGCTATGGGGCAGGTTCTTTTTTACTCATTGAAATAATGTTGGTTTAAACGTCTCTCCTGTAGAGCAGTTTTCCCTGTATGTGTAAAGGAAAGCACCGTATTTTTCAGACTATAAGATGCACTTTTTCCCCAAAATTTGGGAGGAAAATGGGGGTACATCTTATAGTCTGAATGTGGCTTACCTAGATCACTGGGTGGGGGGGCAGTGGTGGAGCGGGGTCACAGGTTATTAATTTTTTACCACATTTTTTAACTCAAAATTTATTTCCTAGTTTCCTCGTCTAAAACCTAGGTGTATCTTATAGTCTTAAAAATATGGTAGTTCTTTATCTCCAGGTCACCATCACAGAGCTGTTCTATTTATCTTTTCATAGTGGGTATTGCTGTATTGCATAGTGGGCATTGTGTTATTTCTCTCTTTATTTGATTATGATTTGTACTGAGCCCAATAAAATTTAGGGTGCATAAGGCCCCTTGTTCACTAGTGTAGCCTGAACTCTTAGACAGGTACCTGAGATGTACAAGGGACTTGATGAATGTGGGAAGAAAAAAAGGGAGAAAAAGAAAGAAAAGAAATAAAAGTACTTAGAATGTCCCCCGTTGCATAGAAATACTAGAAACAACTACTACTATTATCAAACTAATAGTTATTAAATACCTACTCTGAGTCAGGCATTTTGCTGAACTAGATGTATACGCCCCACAGCAGAAGGTATCTCTACATCGTTCTAACCTACTGGTGGGCTGAAAACTTACTGTATGGGCTGAAAACGCTGCAGAGGGCCACGGTGGGAATCCCAACCTTTTAGGGGTCATTGAATTCAGGACCCATTGCCACATTTCAATACATTTAGGAAATTCACATTTAACTGGAACCAGTCCCGAGCACACAACTCATTCTCCAAGTCCACGCCAGACAGCGTGACTGAACAGATGGACTCTGCATTGCACCCAGGAGTCCAGCCAACTCTGGTGGGCCCGGCCACATTGGAGAATCTCACAGAAATGGGGTAGAATTTGCAAATTTCCAAAGAGGGGTGAGGTCCTCAGTCCCACTTCCAATGTTGAATCACACAGGTTATGGGTTTTAAATGGACTTTTTCATTATTTAGCTTCACTTAATGTTTGCTGCTTTTACCTTTGGGACGGTGAGACGTCATCGGACCGCCCTGCCCAACTCGGCATCATAATTCTTTGCCTGGCACAGGATGGATGGTTTGGAGGACAGACACAGCTTCCCTGGGGGGTCAAACCTGCACGTCCCTCTTCTGCAGGCTTGTGGGCCTTGGGGAGGGAGTGACAGCAAAGGTTCCATGTAGCCAGAGGACTTTTAGGATTTCCTATTCCTTCACCAGCTTGAATTAGCAACTGGACAGAAATATCCTTCAGGGGAGAATGAGGAAGAACCCTTCCCAAGGGGAACCACGGTCTTTGTGAGCAAGAATTTCTGAGTTCTCTGTGGTACATCTGCAACGAGGTTTTCAAGAGAGCGGCACCAGGAACCTGCTCTTTCTTGAAAACAGCCATTCTAAACAGATTTGGAGTCTGTCAGTCTGTAAGTCAGCCCCACTACTGTCCTCCCTGCCTCGGCAAAATCAGTGTCAGAATTCACTTCACCTTGCGAAGACTTGTAGAGTATTTACTGTGCTCCACGGCCCACAGGTTGATGTTCCCATGGGAAACAAGTCCCTCCTCTCATGGGGCTCAGAGTCCAGTGGAAAATAAAATCAAGGAAGCAGTTATTAATATCAATGTGATGAGAGCTAGGCTTCATAGAGCATGTGTACCTAATCTAGACTCAGGTAGAAAAACCTGCTAGAGGAAGCGGTATATTAATCTGAATCCTGAATAATAAGATGTATTTGAAAGGATCATGGACCAGAAGTCAATGAATCTGGCATTCAGATCCTATTTTTTTGAGTTGTTAGTCTTATAAACATGGGCAAGTCAAAGAACATCAGTTCCTTAATCTCAAAATTTTGCTTCAAACATTTTTTTCCTATTTTCCTCCTCTAACACCTAGGTGCCTCTTATAGTCCTAAAAATACGGTAGTTTATTATCTCCAAGTCACCATCTCAGCACTGTTCTATTTATCTTTTCAGAGTGAGTATTATTGTGTGAAGTTGTGTTATTTCTCTCTTTACCTGATTATGATTTGTACTCCTCCAAATGAAAAAGCTAGAAATTCAGGAAATGAGGACAATAATCCATCTCACAGAATCAGGTAGCAAAACATGTGTGAAAGTGATTGGTAAATTCTAACATGCTCTACCAAGTACAAGGCAAGGTATCACACACAAGCCCATTGCCATCAGTTCTCCAGGACCCCAGCCTGTGTGTGCGTGGATCGGAGCCAGAATGTTGGCTTCACCTTTTCCCATCATCATTCATCATTCCAAAGTGCTTGAGTTACTTTGCAACCAAGCTCCACAAATGGAAACCCACACTTACCCACAGCCGCTGATATTCAATCTTACCTTTCAACACACCCCAAGCTCTGACCCCATAAGGGTGTTTTTCCTACTCTTCATACTTTCCTAGGAAGCCAATGAATATGAACCATGACTATTTACCAACATGATTTGTGATTCCTAAGTAGATTTGAAGATAAACTGTTAATATTTCAAGCATCCGGTTGAGTACCTTTCACACTAAAACAAGAGGGCTATTCCACAGCACGTATGAGCTACAAGCCCTCCTGTGGCATTACAGAAAGATTTATTTTTACCTCTTGTCTGTAATAAAGCACAACAGCATTCCCAGCTCACAGGGCAGTGCCTTTCACCTGCCGTCATCATTGGAGCCACCAGAGTTAAAGATCTCTCTGCCTAAATAGAAACACATTTTTCCATGAGTGAATACAACAGTGACCAACGTGTTCACCCCCAAGTGGGATATCTGGAATCACATATGAGATAGAAAACCAAACTTCAGAATTCCTAGGCCCAATGCCCTGAAAACCAGTGTTGATTCCTAGACATATTCAGGCAAAAGAAAACCCTCTTATCCACAGTTTTGCTATCCATGGTTTCAGTTACCCATAGTTAACTGTGGTCCAATAATAAATGGAAAATTCTAGCACAAATTCATGAGTTTTAAATCCTGTGCCACTCTGAGCAGTGAGATAAAATCTCACCCCATCCTGCTCTGTCCCTTCCAGGACGTGAATCGTCCCTTCGTCCAGGTTGTCAGTAGCCGCCTAGGCTATCGCATCAACTGTTGTGGTCCCTGTCAGAGTGTGTGTTCAAGTAACCCTTGTTTTACTCCACAATGTCACGTTCACGTAATTTCTATTACAGCATGTTGTTATGACTGTTTTACTATGGTTGGTAGTAAACCTCCAGGAAGCCTTCCTTAACTCCCAGATCTGATTGGCTTACCCTCTTATGTGTTTCCATTTCCCCTTGGCTTGCCATGGCATTCTTCTTGCCATATTTGAATGGCTTCTTTTTTGTTCAGATCTGTGCAACATGAGTTCCAAATGGGCATAGAGAATGAATGAATGAATGAATAAATGAATGAATGAATGAATGATAGATAGATAGATATTGCCTACTTTGCTTTGGGCCAACTAAGGACAACATTCCCCAGGACTCTGTTGTTTTTTTTTTTCAAAGCACAGATCTGCCTCCAGAGTAAATATTTATTTATTCCCAATGAATATTCTTCTGTTAGGCTTCCTTTGATTTCCTCCATTTTGTGAAATATGATTTATTTTGGTTCCTGGAATGTAATAAAGAAAACACATGGTATTTAAGGACTGTTTGGTGGGTGCAAGGGGAGACAGTCCCACCACAATCAGGCTGTGTCTGCAGCCTGTAAGTCCCAGTGAATCTCACCAAACCACTTCTGGATGGTACGTGTTCAGGGAACTACTTGGGTCACAGGGTCAAACAGACCAGAAGTACTCAGGATGATGCTATTGGTGATGCACTGATAAAACTCTCAGGACACTCCTGGTGCAGCCCAGTAACATGAAAGCAGGCCTGGGAATCAGTGGAAGAACAAGGAAGAAAGTGGCCCTCGTAGCTGAGAGATCTCAGAGAATGGAACCCCAGATCTGTCCTTGATCAGCTACAGGTCCTCACACAAGTCGCATCCCCTGAGACTCACTCTCCTCTGCTGTGAAATGGGGATAGTTTTTACTTCTCTTGAAACCACACCTAGAAAGTAATATACCCTGATCTTAGAAGATATATGGTAGCGTATAGGCTGAAGGATGCCCCATGTGGAGCGGAGAGGGAAAAAGTAAGGGCAGTAGGTTGCTACTCTTAAGAAGCAAATAGCTTCTCTAAAAATTTTTATTCTTATGTGCATCAAGCTTGCCTGCAAGTCTTGTTAAAATAAAAATGCATGGACCTGAGCCCCAAGTTTCTGGTACAGTAGGTATGAAGTGGCCAGGACCAGAGCTGGGCCCTGGGGACATGGAATGAACTCACTGGTCCCTGTCTTCACAGACCTAACAGTTTAATGGACAAGGCAGACATTAACCAATATCCTGACACATGGAGCTTTGAGAAGACAATACCGCATTCAGACCACTCCCACCCCCAAAGAAGATCATTAAACCCTATGATGGCTCTCAACTTTGGTTGTACATAGCAATTATCTGGACTGGTGAGTGTTAGGATGCAAATTCCAGGCTCCACTCTTAGAGAGGTCAGTAGGTCAGGGGTGGAGCCAAGACCCTGAATTTTTCACACATTCCCCAAGACGCCCTCCTGCCCACTCTGTGAGTGGTCTGTATCCCACACTGCGGAAACTGCTTTATTACAGGGCATCATTCTTTGCTGATATATTTTTTAAAGATTTTATTTATTTACCTTTAGAGAGGAAGGGAAGGAGAGAAGGAGAGAAATATCAATGTATGGTTGCCTCTCGTGAGTTCCCTGCTGGGAACTGGCTTGCAACCCAGGCATGTGCCCTGACTGGGAATTGAACCTCGATCATGTGGTTCGCAGGCCCGCGCTCAATCCACTGAGCTATACCACCCAGGACTGCTGGCGATTTTTTAATGCAGTCTCCTAAGGTAGGGTAGGCCAGATTGTGTTTCCTCCCACTTTAATGAAAGAGTTACTCAAAAGTGCATTTCTATGCTTCAGTCTCCTTCTCTGGCATTTCAACAGCCTTCAGGGAGCTGTTTTAATTAAGTAATTCACAGAGAGAACACCTGTTCCGGTGTGCCTTGGTTTTATTTGGAAAACAATGCTTAAAAACCAAACCCCCACAGTTTCTGGTACAAGACAAGCCTCTCTCTGTTTGAAGGCACAGACAGTGTTTGTAAAATGGGAGAGACTGGGAGAATGCAGCTGAGACCATATTCTAGGTTCAAGCACCTCCTGATAACGTGGATGTGTGTAGGTCTCATCTCGTGTAACCATTTTCGTCGCTGAAGCGGGGCCAGGGACCTGCGTGGGAGAGCAATCCTAAATTACTTCTGGGTGCAGTGGCGCAAAGGCCTCCCAGGCTTTCGTCTCCGTGCCTTGGAGACCAGGGTGCACGTAAACATGAGGCTGCAGCTAAAACAGAACGAGTTTTAGAAGGATGCCAACTCAGACAGAAATGATCGTGAACCCAATCGTCCTGAGAGGCCTCTGAGAGACTCAGGAGCACTTACTCCACAGGCCCAGGAAGCAAGACCATGTCAAGGAGCGTTGTCTTTTCCCCTCAAACTCCCCGCTGACACAGTGGGACACTCTGTTAATGGTCTTTTCATGTTGTGAGGTATTGTCCCTTCCCAGGAACACGAGAAGGGAGTGTGAGGGGACAGTACACACTGTCAGACCAGCAGGATGGAACGTCTGCACGGTGTGTAACAGGAGGGGGAAAAAAACCCTCAAACTTTTAATAAAAATTACCTGGCAACCACACCACATATCAGATGGAAGGATGTTCTTGGCCTCTGACCAGGAGGAAAACTATGTCAGAAAGAGAGAAAGTAATTGGGCTTTTGTCGAATCACAGGGCCCTGTGTTGCTAACCTATATCACGAAAGCTGAAAAGCTGGTGGCAGATTACAATCTCAAAAGAGATCCCAAGCGGCCTTCACAATGAGTTGTGGCCCAGAGCCTTTTATTAATCCAGCCATGTGCAAGTCTCCGCAACTGGGACCTCCTTCAAGTCGGAAATTACCCACCAGTTGCACCATTGCGCCTTTCCTTAGCCCTTGCTCGCAAATATTTATGGGCAGTAACGCGCGCAGCGCGCAGAGCGCAGAGCGCAGAGTGAGACACTCTCGTAGGGCACAGAATTCACCCGCAGGAAGGCACCCTCTCCCTGCTGGGGGACGAGGTTCACACCAACTACATCATCCCACCATATGGTGCAATCAGCCCCCCACATCCTCACCGGCAGCTCCCACAGGAAGGAGATGACCGGGACGGGGGAGGGGGGCAATCAGAGAAGGCTTCTTTTAGGGAGCAGAACAAAACCTTGTCATGAATTTTAAGGGACCAAGTAATTACAATTTGCTGAGGAGGAAACAAAGAAAGGCCAGGTTTTTAATCAGCGAAGTCTTTCCCTGGTGAAAGCACCCCAAATTATAGAAATACTTATCAGATCATTGCTAAATAAAAATAAGGCAATATTTTCCACTGATTAAATTGGCCAGATAAAATAATTGTCAGCAGAGTTGGCCAATCTGTCTCTGGGGTTGTGTGTTACTTTCTTCAACTTTTCTTGAGGGAAAACTGTCACTGCCCTTTAAATTTGTCATACCCTGCAGGATAGAAATGCCGCGTCAATGAAGCGATGTCACATTGCTAAATATAAGAAACTTCATTGCAGAATTTTGGTAAGGTGGTAAAAATTACAGAAACCTGTGTTTAATAGTTGGGAATTAGTAAAATTATGGTGCATCCATATAATCCGTATAATGGGGAGAATATTTAGTAAATCAGAAAATTTTCATGAACTGAACATGAATATGATCCAATTTTGCTTTGAAAAATGCTTTATGTATATTAAAAAGCACTTAAAATTCTAGACATATATTCACAAAAGAATCAAATCAATGATGGGTCTCTCCAAAGGGTAAAGGGTGAATTTAATTGTGTTTTTTACTTTTGTTTGTCCTTTTCACATTTTCTTTAATGACCATGTGTTGCTTCAGAAACCCGAAAAACATAAAAGTGCTCGTTTACTAAGGAAAGAGGATGGTTGAGTAAAGACCAGCATTTTCCCGTTGCTCGCAGGATGAAGGTCAGACTCCCTTTCACGGCTGGGCCCTCCTACGGCTCCAGTCTGGTCTAGCACTGCGTTCCCACCAACTCCCGCAACTATAGCCACACAGGCCTCCAGGCCTTTTGCCATTCGCCTTTTATCACTGAGCCTTAAATACAGTCGATTATATTGTCTTTGCAATTATTCAGCCCTACTCCCTTCCCTGTAAGAGGCTTATATTTTTGCCACTGCTGGCTATCTTGCTATGTCCCTAGAGCTGAGGACCAGACATCCCTGTCCCATTAGCTTTGAGCTTTGGCCTTGGTCTCTATTCAGGTCTCCATGGTCCTTCTTTTGGATTTGGAAACTGGTAGGAACTCACTGTCATCCAAAGGTATGTAAGCAGCCCTGGCTGGTGTGGCTCAGTGGATTGAGTGCCGACCTGCAAACCAAAGGGTCACCGGTTCAATTCCCAGTCAGGGCACATGCCTGGGTTGCAGGCCAAAACCCCAGTTGGGGGTGCATGAGAGGCAACCACAAATTGATGTTTCTCCCTCTTTCTCCCTCCCTTCTCCTCTAAATATATATAAATATATAAATATCTTTAAAAAAAGAATGTAAGAAGACACAAGGCTATATCCAAGCACAAGTTTTCAGGGTCATGGCAAGTTTCTACCAATGCTTTTGACCTCTCTTTCTGCCACCAGAATAGCCTGTCCCTGCCACACAGGGGCTGAGTCCATAAATGAGAAGCAGCGTCATAACCCAAGCAGAGCTGCGGTCAGTCTACAGCCTACCTGTGACAGAAATGATTAATGAGCCTTCACTGCATAAGCCAACTGAGATTTGGAGGTCATTTGTTACTGCAGCCAAACTGACTAATACACATGGTGTTTGTTTATCGGGAATATTTTGACCAGCCACAGAGTTAACTCCATCTCTTCATTCACATCCTAGCTCTAGGTCACCCCAGGTCAAGTCCCTCTTCAAACACCGTGTTGGCACCAGGTACCGCCTATTCTTAACACTTACAGCTTCACAGTTTTTTGTGATCCTTTCGATCAGTATCTGGTATGCCACGGACTCCTTTCAGAGCACAGATAGTTGCTGTCCATCCACCCACTGTTCCCAGCGCCTAGCACAGCTGCTGGCACACAGGAAATCCTAGTGAAAAATAGTTAAATGAATACCTGGAGGGAAACATGGATAAAGTAAGAAAGACCCTTGACTATAGAGTTGAGAAGCATCAGTCAAATGAAGAAGCAAATATTTGGTCTCCAAGTGAGAAAACATTATGAGTCTTTTATAGCACAAATAAATACGTGGTAACCATGTCCGGGATCTCCTGAATAAAAATGTTTCAGCACTATCACTGTTTAAAGCACTTTACACCTTTTAGTGCTGACATCACATCAGCTTGGTAACAGCTCTGTAATATAAGAATTGGGTTGGCCAACAAGTCCATTGCATTTTTTTCTGTAAAATAAAAGACACATTTTCATTTTCACCAATAATTTTATTGGTTTGGATATTTTGAGTATATTGGCTATCTTCTGTTATTGGCTTCTAGTGGGCAGAGGCCAGGGGTGCTGCTAAACATCTTCCAATGTGCAAGACAGGCCACAGCAAAGAATTAAGTGGCCAAAATGTCAATAGTACCAAAGAACTTCGGAGACCACTTTTGACATGTTCGATCAGTCACAGCACCTTCTCTATACATTGCACAAATCTTTTTTTGCATTTCAGTTGTGTTTTTACCTTTCTTGAAATAATAAAGCAGAATACACCAAAAATGTTACATATCTCCTTCCATCTTCAATATTAAAATGGCTACACAAAAATTCACCAATTTTGATGTGTTTTTTTAAGTGCACGCTGATATGAAAGCTGTCACAGTACAATCTAACAAAAGTGTTTTGGGATGAATTTAAAAACAAGAACTAGTAGAGCCATTGTACAGAAAAAAACTAAACAAACTTTTTGGCCAACCCAATACTACTGTTATCCGGGAGGGGAGGTCAGCCCTTTGCCTCAAACCACATGGTTGTGAGCTGGTGGAGACAGGGCTTGAATCCAAACAGTCGGTGCCAAAGTCCGTGTTGTAACCACTGGACTGTGCAGCCGCTCGTTTGATCTGAAAGTTCTGAGTGCTGGGAAAGTTGTGGAGCTGCACTGGCAAGGGGAGAAAACATTTTTGTTTAGTTTCCCTTCCAGATCCCATGGGGCCACCTGAGTTACTGGTACGGTGCGGGTGGGCACCTCCAAGAGAGCGTTTCTCCTGGGGCAAACCAGGCACACCTTGTCCCATGTCACTCTTGTCATCTGACTCCTATTCAGTGTCCTCTAATTCACTGGTAGAACAATGCCAATATCAATAACCTTTTGGTCCTCTTCACACCCTTGCTGTGCCTGTCACAAGACCCTGCACATATTTGATGCTTAGTAAATGTGTTTTGACCCGAATGGGTCCTGTAGTTCTTGCATTATAATTAGGTCATTGACATGGACAGTCATGAAATCTAGTTGACTTTATAATAACGCCCTTTGGGGGATCAGGTGGGACCTGAGAATCTCATTCTGAATTAAACCTGTTTCAAGAAATTAAACCTGTTCCAGGAGCCTGAACACAGGTTGCCTCTGCCCTGGGTCAAGGAGAGGGACTGATGGTGGGACCCTCGCTCCCGGCTTCCTCTCTGGCTGCAGTGGACGAAGGGAGAGAGTAAGCCTGGGGAGGGGCTGGCGTGGGGAGGATGCACTTTGGAACAGAGTGTCGGGGTGGCAACAGTGTGAGGTCTGGGCCTCGGGTGGGAGAAAGGTGGGACTCTAGGGCTCACTGCCTTTGCTGAGGTGATAAGAAAGGGCTCAGTGACATCAGTTCAAAGCCCCTTAGAGCTGGACTATCTGTGAGGCTAACACTGTCCTCTAACAAAAGTCATTTGGGAGTTAAATGGAAGAGGAAGATACTGGAGTCACCTGGAAAATTCCTAAAGTCAGGTTGGAAGAGCCAGTTGGGAACATTGGAGATGGGAGCTGGTCTTCGGCTGAGTTTTAAAGGCACCAAGAAATGCCAGCTGAGAATAGAGACTACAGACCTCTTCTAGGGTCATATTCCTTTAAAGAAAGGGTCCCCAACCTCTGGGCCACAGACCAGTACTGGTTGGGGCCTGTTAGGCATGGGCTGCACAGCAGAAGGTGATCTCAAATGTAATGCTTGAATCACCCCCAAACCATCCTCCCCACCCCACTCCTGTGGAAAATTGTCTTCCATGAAACTGGTCCTGGTGCCAAAAAGGTTGGGGACCAACAGGTGCCAGACCACCCACATCAGAACCACCTGGAACATCTTAAAATACGGATTCCTGAGCCCTTCTGGAATCTGAGATTTTTATGCAGAAACCTCCATTTTTAATACCCCACATAATTCCTTTGAATCCTGAAATCTGGAAATCTCCGAGCTAGAGAAAGATAATGCTAACTTGCTGGGATAGGGAAAGAAAATCCCAATGCTTTGATTTGGGACCTAAGCCATTGTCCTTTTTCAAGGATGATTTGACTCTTTAAGACCACCTGTGGGTTCAGTAGTGCAGCCATTAGCTGGGATGATGAAGTGCCTTTTAATAACAGACACGGGGGTCATGGCTCCCCTTCCTCTGCTGATCTCCCAGCACCTCCCAGAGGGAGAAATGGAATCTCCTTTCAGCCTGGTGGGCAGATTGCAGACAGAAACTGCAGACAGAAAACTGTCTCCAGTTTTCTCCCTCATCTTCCTACTGAGAATGAAAGTAGCCGCTCCATCCGTTGTAAGAAAAGCTGGGGCCCCTGAAGGATGCGTGCCATATAGCCAGGTGTCAGGCAGAGATGTAGCTCCTTGACCTGGACTGAGGTCACCTTGGGAAGGAGCTTGGCAGACCCCCCCCCCATGTGCTGACACTTGGCCTTCAAAATCCTACAGTCTTCAAGTTAATCACCAGAAAATGAATATTCTTCATTTCTCCTCAGCTTGGGCCAAAGTCCTGGCTCTAATTAACCCAGAAGCTCCCTCTCAAAATAAATTGGGGTGGGGAGGGCAGGCCAACCACCCAGCAGCTAGCAACCCAGCAGCCTCTCTGGGGTTAGCTTTGCTCCAGAGCCAGTTAGGCCAGCCGTGCCACGGAGCCTCAGAAGGAAGAGGAGGAGGAGCCCAGAAACCTTGGGCAGGGCGGGGCTCAGCAGGCCAGGAGAGGAGGAGATGGGGCGGAGGCCTGTTGAGCAGGTGTGGGATATTGAAGGCTGGGCTCTGAAAGGGGTTGGGGCCGCCTGCTCAGGCCAGTGATGAGAGGGAAGCTCCCCCTTCCTGTTCCTCCCTTCTGATGGGGTAACTGCAGGGGGTGGCAACCCAGCCTCCCTCCCGAGTGGCCCCACCAGGATGAAAACGCCCAACGAGTGTTGACTTCTCCAATAGAGCTCCAGAGTCTGCACCCAGGAGGAGGTAAGTGCCCTGCCTGATGCTAAGACTAGATGGTGGTCTTTTTTCTTCCGCTCTCGTTGCTTGTTGGCCTGGATCAGAGGTGCCGCTTCAGAGGGATCCTCTGAGGTTGCCCCTGGTCTCATCCTCAGTATCCTGAGTCCTGGGGGCTGTGGCTGGCTACCACCAGCCACAAGCAGCAACAGGCATCTGGGGAACCTCATTCTTCTGTTTATTTGGAGAGCCCCCTGCTCACTCGGCGGGTCCTGCGTGTGCAGTTGACTGTGTTACAAGAGCAGTTGAGTTGTGTGTGGTAACGGCGATCGCTCTATGTGGTCTCAGCTTCTCCCAGTCACTGATGAGCCGGCAGCCCCGGCCTTTTCTGCCTATGGTGTGGAATGAATGACCTGTATGGAGAACCCATAATATCCAAGACTGGTCACCACCTGTACTATTTTGGGGTCTGTTTCTGAAAGCTTACAAAACTGTTGCACAGGATTTGGGAAGAAATAGGTGTGTGTGTAAAGGAGAGAGAGAGCGAATGCAGAGTTGGGTTTTTTGACCATGTTGACTCGTGAAAATAGCATTGGTGAGAAGTCATGAAAAACTTATGATTTGCAAAACACGAGGGTGAAACACCACATCTTGTGGCGAGCCCGTGAGGCAGGTGTTGGCAATGCCTGTGATTACAGGTGAGGGTGCTGAGGCTCAGGGAGGTGAGCCAAGCTGAAGCTCCTGCTGCCATGGTCAGGCACTGGTTTCGACCCTGGTGTCTACTTCTCAGGCCTCAGTGGCCCCTTCTTGTGCATCTGGAGACTGTTGAGAGCCCACCTTCAGTATGTTATCCACATGGCCTGTGCCATGAGAATTCAGAGGCAGTCAGTGGAGCAAAGAGCTGGTTTGTAAAACACGGAAACTGGCAATGGGAGGGGAAAGGGTCTGTGTTTGAGAGCTGGACACTGGGCCAGTGAAATGTGGCCAAGTAGAAGTAAACCGAACCCCCACATGGCTTACCAGACCTCTCGTGTCTCCAACCCTCGCTCACTCCCCAGCCTCACCTCCATTTGGGCTGCACCAGCAACACGGGCTGCCTCTGTTCTTTCCCTCCTTGTGGTCTGTGTGCCTGGTCTTCCCTCTGCTGGGAACACCTTCCCCAGGGCTTTTCCTGTATTTGGCTACCTGTCTTTAATCAGGTTGCGGTGCAAATGTTGCCTGTTCAGGAGGGCTTCCTAGACCGCAGAATCTAATACGGACCCCCTCCACTACCACTACCACCCCCGTTATATTCCCACACAGTGTTGGTTATTTTTATGGTGCTGATGACAACCTGAATTTCTGTCTCCTTTATAAGTTCCATGAGGGTAGGGGCCTTCCATGTCTTTTGCCTGCAGGACACCCTTGGGTTTTAGCAGATTTCCCAATAATGGCAGGGGCTCCGTTAATACTTGGTGCGTGAATGAATGATAAAAGGGATCAGAAGAGGTTGTGACCACCAGTGCGCCTCCTCTCAGCTAGCACCTCCAGTCAGTCTGCCATGGGAAGGCAAACATCTTGTTCTGGAATCTGAACTGAAGAGCACCTGACTCTTCAGGTGCTCAAGGGGCAAATGATTTCATTCTTGGGAATGAGTGTTGGGAAAAGGGCTGAATGACATCCCATGGACTTAGTTTCCTAAGAAATAGCAGGGTGTGTAAGATAAGGCTGTCTCTGCCTGGGACTCACCCCAGCATGTTCTTCTGGACACTGAACCTGGTCTTGATCAAGTTTATCCTTAGTCGAATGGATTAGCAACAGCTGCCCTCTGAAGCCTGTGAGATTGTGAGGTGCACATGTGATACCAGCCCTTTGCAAAGTACAGGCACTTCGCAGATGTTGTGTTTTTTACAAATTGAATGCAAGACCCTCCACCAGCAAAAAGATCGTGACTCACCTGACTGTGATACTCAGTTTATTGTGTTGATCTGGAGCTGAACACGCAGTGTCTCCAAGACTCTGAGGTTTGGTGTGACAGTGATGTGGAAACCAGAGCAATTTGTCCCTGGCTTCCAAGCAGGGGGGCCCTGCAAGTCACACAGAGCAGAGAATACGCAGGGAGATGTGTTTGTTTTGGAGAATTTCACTTGCAGAAAATCCACCATCTGCAAAGAAATCTATCAGAGGAAGAGACTTCTCTGTAGGGGTCCTCTTCCCAGGCAGCTGCCTACCTCAAGAATCAACTTAGACACTTTAATTAACATTCAGCCAATTCACTTTGCAGCGAGGAGCGTTAAAATCCAGCCTAGCGATGCCTCTTCCTTGGTGAGCACACAGCATTTGGCAGTATTTTACAAGCTGGTGGTTTTATGGGTCCCTTCTTGCACTTACCTATTCTTCACTGTAATGCGTGTGGAGTCCTTCTGGCATGAGGCTGGCCCTGTTTGATTTGAGAGACGTCTGATTTTTGTATCTTATCCTCAGTTGTTCTGTGATCCTTTTTTTTAAAAAACAATTTTAAGACATTTCTTATCTGTTCTATTCCCTTGTGCTATTCTAGATTCTTTTAAATATTCCTGTTCAGAAAGAAATATATTTTGAATCAGGAGCCAAGCCACAGAGCCCTAATGGTTTTCTGGGGAGAAAGAGGCTCATAAGCGAAGTTATATTATGGAAATAGAATTAC
Organism: Sturnira hondurensis; assembly: GCF_014824575.4. NCBI lineage: Eukaryota > Metazoa > Chordata > Mammalia > Chiroptera > Phyllostomidae > Sturnira > Sturnira hondurensis. The sequence continues at coordinate 2,371,481 of NW_028072653.1, read as the reverse complement.
ATTAAGTAATTCCGGAGATGCCGGCTTGCATTCTGGCCATGCTCACTAACCCTCTTGCAAATTCCTTGGGCCATGCTGGAGATAATAACAATATTGACAGTGGGCTTTTATTGTGAACTTGCTAAGTGCTCTTAGGATTCCTTGGATAATGTCATTTAATGTTCATGCTGACTCTGTGTTTTTGGAAATAAGGAATGTGAGACCCAGAAGGGGTGAGGCATTCCATCAGTGAGGGATAAACCCCAGTTTTAACACGTGCAGACTGACTTCTTTCTTCCAAGTGCCCTTCGAAGAAAATGACAAATATCTCCACAAAGAGAACAAAACTGTGCATCTTGCCAAAAAAGAATATGAATAGCCCAGAGCATACATTGGATACTTGCCTGAACCCAAAGTATTTTAAAAGCTTAAAAATCTGTAGAACTGGCAGATACTCTGTGGTCAACTAGGGACTAATGAAATAACAATGATAGTCAGTATTAACTACTTCTTCATACTCAGCCCTGGTAGAAGCATGTCCTCGCATTAGCGCCCATGCAAGAGACCACAATTCATCGCAATGGTCAAAGGCATGGGCTTACAGTTCAGAGGACCTGGCCCTGTCAGTTGCTAGCTGTGTGACCTTGGACAAGTTTCTCACCCACTCCATTTGATATTCCCCATCTCTAAGTGTGACTTCTTGAACTTTTCTTTTGATGCTACCGTGAGCACTGTTTAAATGAATACCTAAAATGCTGAAACAGTGCTTGGTATGCCACGTTCTCTCAAACGTTTGCTGCCCCTGCTCCATTTCCCTCAGCCCCTCTGCAAGTGAGGGCCCCTCCCTGCCACCCTACCAATGCAGAAACTGATGAAAAGTCAGATCACACAGCTAGACTCAGGATTTGAACTTCCAGCTGAGTTCACCCAGAGCCTTCTTTCTTCTATGTCACATCTTCTCAATAAATTCTCTAGGAAACACAAATCAGCTCTCTAGGTGGGAGCTGAGACCCCCAGACCCAAGCTACTTTCTCTCCATGCACGTTCCCAAGTGTATTCGCCTCCTGACAGCTTTTGGCTGCTGAGTAAAGTGTCTTGTTGACAACAGCTTACATCTCTAGGGTGCCAGCAAGCCAGCCAGACCTTTCTCCTCCATGCAGGATTCTCTCTGTGGACTGGCAACCACCCTGCCTTGCAGGTGTGAAGTTTGCCAGTTAAAAGCAGTCAATGGCACTACTGTTCCCCCAGAGCTCACTGTCCAGGGGCTTCTTCCAGCTCTGTGATGACATTGTCCTATGCTGGCTTCACCCTGCTTATAGAAAGTCTCGGAAGCGAGCATCAATGTCAGGATAAAGGACCAGAAGGAAGTGTCTAGGGCTCTGTCCTGGGCTGCTCAAAGTCAGGGGCCAGCACTTGTGACCTTGGTGCCCGGTTGGGTGCTGGAGTTATTTTTCTGGGCTCATTCCCCCCTGGGTGGGCACTTGCTTCTGCCAGGACTCCGGCCCGAGATGGAAGACCACCATGACCCCTGAAAAGCAGTCATCCTGCTGCTTCCGGCTCTGAGTCTGCACGACTCCGATATGCCTCTCAGATAATGACAGTAATTAATAATTAACAACTTCCTCTTATTGAGTCCCGGCTACTCTCGCATTTATTTCACGAGTTCATGTAATCCTCACATAACACTCTCCAGCAGGTTCCTCTTCCTGTTTTAGGGAAGAGAGGGGTGCCATTTGGGAGGCTGTATACTTGGCCGGGGTACTCTGCTGACAGTGGCCCACCACGTGGTCTTCACCTCTGTGTTCAGCTGCGTCACACTCCTCCAGCCTGAATCACACTGTTTGAGATGGTTTGATAATACGTTGCTGATTAGCTGTGGAAAAACCCGTCCAGCTGGGCCAGCCCACAGGGGGGGATGTAGGCAAACCTGCCTCACCCAGTTTCCCTTCCCTCCGTGGGTGGTGAGTCTGTTTGCTTTCCTTTCTCGGCATCGTATCCAGACACAGCTGAGTTCCTTAACTACTCTGCTTGGCTTCCCCACCCCTCAGCCCTTTAGTTAAGAAATATCACAGCCGGTGAGCAGGAGAGTGGCATTTGTGTCTCTCCGAGGCATCCTCAGTCCAGGCTTCACCCTTGTCAACAGCAACCCTTCTGCGTTTCTCCAGTTGTTCTTTCCTTCCTTGCTCTCTTCTCAGCTGGGTTTAAGAGCAAGCTGGTTTGATCACAGATCATAAAGCACATTTTCAGTGCTGTGACATAACTCAGGAATTGCCATCTTCGCCTGAGGGCTGGCCTGTGAATTCTGTCACTTACAAAAGCAGACAAAATCTTGGTCTGCATCCTGGGTGTGTATCAAGAAAGTGCCGTCCCTCCCGGGGGCGGGGGGGGGGGGGGGGGGGCNGCGCCGCGGGGGGGGGGGGGGGGGGGGCGGGCACCTATGCAGCCAGGCTGTCCCCAGCAAGGAATGCAGAGAGGAGTCAGAGAAATCTAATTAAATCTCAAATACCACAGCCTTTAGTGCCTATGTGGTCTTGCACGAATTACTTATTTTCCATAGTAGCATAACATGGCTTTTTTTGTGTGTTTTGTTCAGTGCTGCTTACCCTTACTGATAATGCTTCTGTAGCATTTCACTTCATTCTCCCACCAACCTAATGATGTGAGGACAGTGGTCACCACCCTACAGATGAGAGACTAAGATTGATGAGGCCAAGCCCCCATTGAATAACTCACAGAATTGGGATTTGAATCCAGTTCTTTCCACGTCAAAAGTCCCTTCTCTGAACCAGCCGATGATTTGATATTCTTCCTTTTCTACCACGGGATCACACATGCTGTCTCTTGTGCGCAGTCTGCCTTTGCAGCTCGTGCAGAGGGTATTTCTCCAGGTCTCGTCTGACGGCCCTATGAGGATAAAACGGTCTTCTTCCTCCCCCTCTGCATGGCAGAAGAGTCGCCAGGTACTGCTGCCTTTCTGGGACACTAAGAAAAAAACAGAGGTTGTATATGAGCGAGTGAGTCAAATGGGCCAGGGAGTCCAGGGCTTGGAAGGGACCCATGGAGACGGGCACCCGGGAGTGTCAGGGCCTTCTTCATCTTGTTGTCCCTGTTCCCCAGTATGTAGGAGAGTCTCAGATGCTATTCACTGGGTCAGTGTGTTAGCTTCTAATGAACGTATGTGTCTATGGCAGATCCATTTCCCAGATATTTTTGTTTGCTTTTTTTTTTCTTAAGAGCAAACATGAAGGCAGAGGGTTAAGTGTTGGGTCATTGGAATTCTTACATTTGGGGACCTATTTTCTTTGATCGGGTTTTCAGTAGAGTATTTCTCAGCCCAGATATGATTTGAGTTTGTCTGGACTCTGTTTTAGGGCGGAGCATATCATTTTCCTCCCATCTAATGAGGCCATTTCTCCTGCCATGACTCATGGTAGAAGGCCTGTTATAGACTGTTTACATCACAGGCGGAAGCTTGGCTGGGCAGTGACCATCTGAGAATCCCTGGCCCCCACTTTTTGCTCATATCCTCCTCTCTCCAATGCTCAGTCAGTGAGGAGTCAAGGACCCCCAAGAGTCCCATTTATCGAACACTAACCATGTGCCAGGCACAGTGCCAAGTACCTCCACATACTCTTCCATTCAGTCTTCAGCAGGTTGTGGCCTCAGCATTTTTGCAGAGGACCAAAGCCCTGATCCTTGGCAAGGCAAATAACATGCTACAGGTCACAGAGCGAGTTGGTGGTGAGTCCAGGCTCTGGGCCCCCCACCCCAAGCGCTCTCCATCGGGGGCTACACAGCCCACTCGCCTTCAGCCAAGGTCTGTTCTGCAGCCTCTCGTGTGGAAGGAATGCTGGCCCTTCTCTGACTTCTCAAGCTACAGGCCCACCACATGAAAGGTGTCATTTTCTTGAAGGATGATCCCTAATGTCATCTCCTAGAAAGTGTCTGGGGGAGGCTCCCTGCCTCTCTCAGGGGACACGAAATCCTGTAAGGGACTTGGGCCTTCCTTCTTGGTTTCCACTGTGCCGATGATGACAGAGGTGAGCCCGCTGTGTGGCCTGATTAGAGAAAAGGCTGCCTTTGGTTACAAGTCACAAGGCCCTAGGAAAAGGCCATTTTCACCACCCAGGGTGTGGCGATGCAGGGCATCTGGGATCAGAAAGGGGATGGGCAGCATGTCCTACGCTTGAGTCCTTTGTGGCATTCAACGTTCCTATCTTGCCGCAGAACCAGAGGCAGCCTGTCACTAATACCTACCAGGCATCGTTGTTCCAATGGAAATTAGATTTGTTTAAAATGGAGATGACTCTAAGTGGGGAATGAGTATTTCTTATCGCAGAGAGTAGCTAAAATGAAATACAATGATCACAGAGCATGAGGAGTGAACCCCACCCAGACATGCTGCTGTCCGATGGCAGCGGTGGCCCTGAGACCAGCGTTCCTGCTTTGTTTAAAAGGAGACTTTGGTCTTCGCTGCTCCATTTCCAGGCTACGCCGTCTCAGTTGGGGAAGTCCTGGAGCTGGATAGCAGTGACAGGTGTGCAATGTGAGTGGGCCCGACAATGCCACTGAACTCTACACTTAGCAATGGTGAATGTAGTGAGTTTTATATATATACCCCACCACAATTCAAAAATTGGGCAACTCTATGAACAGTTACGAAACAACCCCCAAGATATATGAAGTGGGAAAAGCCAAGTTCTGGGTGGGGTGATCAGAATGGTCTCCTTTGTGGGTTTTTAAAGGATACACACATAGGTGCATCTAAGCCTGTATGTGGTCGGCCGGCACTGAGAGGGCAGCAGGCAGTGTTTGATTCTGTTGAGGAAAAGGGCTTCTCGCACTTGGGAATAGAGAAGGATGGAGGGCCATGGTCTGCTATTTGGTTTGTGTTCCGTGTGCAGGTATGACTCATCTTAACTGATCATTTTTTCGCTGAACTGAACCTGTCTCCCTAAAGCTGTGGTTCCCAACTTTGAGTGTAGGTGCTCCAAGAGAGGTCCCCCAGCTGGCAACACAGCACTAAAATCACAGGGTCCCAAGCCCCACCCAGACCCATGAAACTGGAACCTGCACTTGACCAAAGTCACCAAGTCCTTTGCAGGAAGCAACTGCCTAGGGCTGATTAAATTGGAATCACCAAGGTGGGGCTTGATTCTGGGAGTTTCTGAAAGACACTGGGTGATCCCATAGGGCAGTTGATCCTGAGAACCACCGACAATGGAATGGGGACAATTAAAGAGGTGGCAACAGGACCAGTCTCTTCCCATGTGATTCTGCTTTATGGAATGTGGGCTTCATGTGCCTTTTAAAAATCTTTGCTGTCTCACACTTGGGAGCACGGGCCAGGATGACTGTCTCAGGTCTCACGAACATCACACAGAACTGTGCGATCACAAGATTCACCTGAGTTTGGGAGGAAAGATGTTCTCCCCCACTAGCTTTGAGCATATCTCCCCGTTATATAAAATAAACGTCACAACTCTACAACGAAACACACACCGATTCGGGGCTTCTCTTACCCAGGGATGGAGGAAAATGTCAGGTCATCATAAAAACCAGACTTTGGAGTTAGAAAGATACAGATTTGAGTTCACCTCTCTGAGCCCAGTGTCAAGTGAGGTAAATACCTACCCCACAGAAGTACCGTATTGAATGAGATGGTGTAGACAGTGCTTGATCCACTGAGTCCTTCACCACTATTAGACACTAATTATGATGTTTATGTCCACCCCTCCCCGCCACATCTCGTCCGAGACTCTCTCATCTGTCCTTTCATATTTGCTCATTCTGCCTTGAGCATGTCATGCACAGATGACATTTGTCACATTGCAGTTGGAGCCATGGAACTTGAGTTCCACCTCCCCCATCTCCTGACAAACAGAAGGGAGGAAAAACAAAACCCTGTCTCTTACCAGATTATCTGACACATTTCTAAAGTACAACGGAGACCTCATTACATGGATGAACAGCTTTCCATCAGATCGTTTCTAGCTCTGATGTTAATATAATTGTTGCCGGGACATCGCAGTTGGCCTCAGACACCATCAGAAGGAGTCGTGGCTAGCCACCTGGGGTGTTCCGAGTGCAGAGAGAGTGAGTGCAGGCTGCCAGGGTTTCTACGTGCACAGAGGACGCCGTAGAGCGGATTCCATGGCTCCCTTCCATTGCCGCAACAGGCACCAGTTGCAGAGGGTTAGGGTGTCCAAGTCAGAACAGACGTCCCCCTCACAGCACCAGAATCATCTCTTCAAAATGCAAATTTAACATGTTGAAACCCTCCTTAACACCCTTGAGTGCTTCTTGATAATTTGAGAATGAAGACCAACATTCCTGATAGGGCCTGCAAAGTTCGCCTTCCAGCTACTCCTTCCGGACATCTCCCCAGTGCGCTTTTGTCTGATGATTGGGTGTCTCCCTCAACAGGAAGTCTTTGTTTTGTGTGAATTCTAATTCCTAGGCACAGACCAGGTTTGATTCTCTGCACTATTGTAGCCGCAGGATCTGGTTTGTAGCTGATGCCCAGTAAATGTTCATGGAAAAAACGAATGCGTGCAAGGATGTCACACGCAGGGTTCCAGCCTAATCTGCCACCCCCACTCTACAGTGTGTCTCCCAGTGTCACCAAAAAGCCGGGAGGTGCCTATGTAGGTCACTAGGCTATTTTCCACACTTCAGCTCTTGCTTAAGCTATTCCCTCTGCCTATCATCTTATTCCTCACTTTCTTTGTCTAGGAAATCTTATTCCTAGACAAGGGTTATCTCCAATAAACTCCCCTGACTCACCAACCTTGCAGGTTCTTCCAGACGTGTCCCTCTTGGGCTCCATACGTACCTTCTCTTCTCACTTCGCTCTGTTCCATCTTTGTGTCCTCTCCCCCAACACCACGAGAAAGAGAAGCAAGAACACAGGCACTGTGTGTGGTCTGGGAGGTGATGGGCAGATGGGATTTGTGCTTGTGTGCACAGGTGCAAACGTGTGTGTGAGTGTGCCGTTGATGTTGCACGGCAGATGAAGACCTGTGCGTTGGAGACTGAGTGCTTTTCCCTTGCTGTCCTTCCATCTGGATGCTGTTCCCACCTCCGCTCCTGGTCATTGCACCCACTCCTCAAGCCTCAGCTCAGTTTTGTCATGGCCACACAGAAGTTGTCCTTCCCCAAGCCCCTCAACTCACTCAAACTCCCAGCTCTATGTTTCCCATCCGTATGTTTTCTTTGTGAAGCTTATTACCAATTCTAATTATAAATTGGTGTTTTTGTTTGACATAAGCTTGCCGCCTCCTTTATCCTGGCGGCTTCGTGGAAACCTAGCACCCTGCAGGTGCTCCCGGCATGAACACTGGGTTCTCCGCAGCCTTCGTGAGAACCTGGAGTGTGAAGAGACAGTAGGCAGATGCAAACGCCCGACTTCCCTCCTCAGTGTGGTCCCGGGAACGTGTTCCTCAATTCCTGGGTGTAGAAACCCAGTCATTTCTGCACCCAGGGGACGTGCCAGGAAGCTCTGTGGCTGCCAGACTCCACCCTGCCCCACGGTGCTCCCCTCCCTCCTTAAATCAGGCCACAGCTCTGCTGAGCCCTTGTTCCTTGGAACACTCAGCCAGATCCAGCTGCCAACTGCTGAGGCAGCAAAGGGACATGATAGCAAACGCAGACGGGAAGGCAGATGGCGGGGAGGATGGCAAAGTTGTATCCGTTAAGTAGGTCTGACATCGCAGACGTACGCTGTCCAGAAGAATGAGCCTCACCTGATTCTGGGGACTGGTGGGGGAGGGGCTGCTATCTTCTTCACTCCCCCCCACCCACATTCCCCACTCAAAGCTGACAAATCGACAAATGTGGTTTGACTTGTGGACTATGAGCCTGTTCTAGGTGACCCTCTACCACTATTACATCACTTCTAGCTAGACATTTTCCTGTTACTGACATTCCTAACATCGCCAAACCACCCCAAAGCTTTTCATCCATTTGTCCTGCCCTAGAAAGCCTTCTGGTGACTGTCCCCAGCCAGCTAGATGGTTAGATCCAGGCAGCCCAAGAAGAGGCATAGAAGATATGCATGGTGTATGTTTGTCTTTGACTGGTCACAGCCCCAAGGCCATAGGCAGCAAGGCCATGGTCACAGCAAAGAGATGAGGCAAAAAGAGAGAAGTGCACGGCGATCAGGATCCGGGGACCCATGCCTGCCACCTGCTCTCTGGGCCTCATTTTACCCCCGTCAAGCGCAGGGCAGGGCAGTCTGAGTGACTTCCCCATTGTGTTCCCCGGAGCTGTAAGGTTTAGACGGCACCCATCCCACACACTTACCCCTATGTCTCACATGAACGCACACTCACATGTACATTCGTAACCACGGCAAATAGCTTGTTCTTTTCTCAGAGAAGCTCCCAGCAGTTGTACGTACCAGCATACTATAAAGGACACACGACACTGCAGGTGATAGAAAAATAGAGGCCAGTAGAGAATGCAAAGGTTTGGAAGCCATTGAACCAGATGACCTCTGAACTGTGTAAGATCCTTGAACCCTCAGCTGTGACATCAGGATGAACAGCTCTGTTTCAGATGTCTGTTAGAAAGTAGCAAGAGTGTTAAAGAACATGGCCACTGGAGCCAGACTGCCTGGGTTTGAATCTGGCTTCTACCAATTACTGTTTGTCTTTGGGAAAGTTACTTAACCTTTCTGCGCTTTCATTTCCTCGGCTCTCGTATGGATATAAAGAAGTGCCTACCTTACAGAGTTGCTGTGAGGATTGAATAAGTCACTGTATTTTGCCATGCATAATGCGACCCACATTTTTGGCCCAAACTTTCAGAGGGAAAAAAAACTTTCATTTCAATTTTTAACTCAATGATTTATTTATTTATATTTAGATACTTTTTGTATTATAAGGGAATTTTAGCATTTATTTTTGAACATATGATGCTCCAAGAAATTTTGTGTAACAGATAATTACAAAACAAAAATAGATACAAGGTAGTTCAAATACTGTCCATGTATAATGTACATCCTCATTTTTCTCTCCAAAATTTGGTCAGAAAAGTGCACATTACACATGGCAAAGTGCAATAATAGGTAAAAAGCTTAGAACAGTGCTGCACATAAAGTAAATGTAAGTATTGGCAGTTGTGACTTGATTGCTCAGCATCATTAAACTGCTGGTCCATAACATTTGGGGGGATGGTGAGTCCCTCTGTAAATGCGTGTAAGCTGTGGACCCTGTCCTTGGAAAACAAGACACCAACACAGCTTGTGCATTCAGTTCAGAGAGCAGAGGGCACACGTCTTCGTTGGAAAACCGAGGCTTCAAACCGGGAAGGGCTCTGCCAGGATCATGTAATTCGGCTGCAGAGAAGCAGGGACTAGCGCACAGGTTGCCCAGTTTGCAGCCTGGTGTTCTTTTCGGTGTATGTACTGCTTCTGTCCAAATGCAGACCCATAAGACTTGGATTCCACTGCTGCTCCCCCACCTACTAGCTGCATGACTTTGGTACATTTAGGAGTATCTCTGAGCCTCAGTTTACTTATTGGTAGAGGAGAGACATGCCATACGTGAAAGGTGTTATCACATTCCCCTCTTAGTGGGAGCACAGAGTAGGTGAGCTGCCTGTCTTAGCCCCCATTTCTATGGTAACAGATGGGGTGCCCTGGGAAGTGAAGACTTGCCTCCACACAGATGGCAGGTGAAGGGAATGAGGAGGGTCCCATCTCCCAAATGCAGGATGATACTGGAAAGTAAGCTGGTGCGCTTCAGGGTTAGCCCCGGCCCAAAGCAGGGGAGGATAAATGTCTCATTCTGTGCTTTTGTGATGTCCCCTTGCCTATATATCCAGGGATACAGTTCTCTCTAGAGCACAACCACCAAACAAGCTTCCCTACTGACCCTAGAATGCTATTTCATCTTATTCTTGAAAACTTCTAAAGGTATAACTTAATGTGACTCATGCAAGGAGGGGCTTACTTGTGAGGCTGGCATGAGGACCCCGACCTCTCAGTTCTGAACTCAGGACCCTTCCTTTTTCTTTGCATGCACTTTGATCCTTACAGAACGGCACCCCTGGGCCCTCAAGCTGGTCGCCAGCTTGTGCAGAGGCACCAGCCTCAATGGAGCCCTCTCCCTGTCTTTACAAACATCCCTGACCAGGCTGGCTGGGGCCATGACCATCACAGGATAAAGGCAGGCTGTTTCCAAGGTCTGCATCCTGGAAGAAATTTCTCCCATTGCCCCTTAAAAGGGCATGTTAGGCATCTTCCCAGCACTTTATAAACACTGCAGAAAACCCGCCTTCTCTACCCCACGTTGGTAACTTCTTTCCCTGAACCACCGTTGTGTGACTACTGCCTGGCTGTGTGTACAATCACAGCTCACAGAGCTCACGATGTCCCTCCAGTTTATGTCTTCACTCCCCGTTTGAGCTGCAGAGGATCTGCCGGGTAGGGTGGCATTTTGTCAGCTTTTTGCCATTGGGTCTGGCCGAGTTTTGAATGCACAAGAAAGTGGAGTTTAACAATCAGTTTTAACCTAACCAAGCAGAACACAAAAAGGGCTGCTGAAAGCATTTTCATAAATAAATACTTGCATATGTAAGTAAACATGCTCACACATACATACATATATATGTAAGTGGCACACCGTTGGCATTTTTTTTCAGAGAAGTAGTTTGATGATTCAAACTAAACTGTCATCATGGACAATCAGGCAATTAGCAGGTTTTGATAAATGATGACTAATTAAATTTTATGAAAAATTGAGTGACGCCAATCTTCATTTGTATTAAAAGACCCCGGTATGTCCTTGAATTGCTACAAACCTCTCATATAAGATACACATTTATTTAAGCACCTTCCAAAGGGACCTTGTTTCAAAGATTGCAATTTACTAAGAGATTGCAATTTACTAAGAGATTGGACTGGGTATTTTCATGGCAAATAATTCCATTTACCTTACTCTCAGGCCCTGTAACACTGCATGCCCTGAATAACTCATTACTAGCAGCGCGAGGCATAAGAGGTGCAAGAGCACGAAGAATACAAAGAGGAGGCAAAACATAACAGTTCTTCGCAATTATTCAGCTTCTTTGCAAGCCCTCTGTTCTTCGGGGCCTTCAGCAAGGGAGAAACCAAAGAGGTGCGTTGCATTACCAAATTAGAATGAGAGATTTGGGCCACGTGCCTTGAGGTGAAGGAGATAACAGACCACTTGGGAATGCTGAAACTAGGTACACACAGCTCTCATTTTCCCAAAGCGAGGCCAGCTCTTCCTCCATGGTCCAACAAAGGTCTGAGAGTGGGAGGAAATAAAGGAGCCAAAAGGGAATCCTTCTGGAGTCCCATTGTCCCCATCAATCTTAGGGCACCAGGAGCAGCAAGCGCCACCGAGGTTTGTAGGGTTCATGGCGCTGGGGCAGGAACTCAGATCTCCGAATTCTCGTTCTGGTGCCGGTTCCCCAGAAAGATGAGAAAGAGACCTCTTTCTTATTTGTTTGTCTACCTGGAGACCTAGGTTCTTGTTGTCTTTTGTTTAATGGAGCTAAATGTTTCGATTGCATGAAGGATTTTGTCACAATCTGCAGATCAGCTGTTGTACCAGGGGCATCAGGATGCCTTGGCATTGAGTCATGGGTCATCTTGTCCCCTTGTCCCCAGTGAGCCAGTAGCCTCCACAGCCATTCTCCGTCTCCTGAAGTACAGTCCTTTGTTAAAGACCCATTTCTCAAAGACGTAGGTGGCATACGCCTTCTGAATTGTGCAGACCCTTCACAGGGACATGTGGCATGCCATGTGAGATCGCCCCACCAAACCATCCTGGTATCATCAGGGTCTCACAAGACAGTGAAAGCGCAGTTACTGAATATCACCTAGAAACTTTTAAAAAATAGGTCTCAAAGCCTTGTCCTCGCCCTGCAAAATCCCATATTTCTTTGGATAACTTGTTCTCCATGGTTTTACCTCAATCCTTACATTTGTTTTCTATCCTGATCTACGTGGTGAGAATACTCATCTGATTGTATGCTGAGGACTCAGGCTCTGTCTAACTCGATGTTTTCTCTGACCATTGCTCACACAGTCCTTTGCAGCACCTGCTGGGAAGCAGGCTCTTGGGCAGTGGTCACTTTCTCTTCGTCTTCGTTGCGGGTCTTTATACATAATGTAATGTGTGTTTAAACATTTGTTGATGAGGATAGATTAATAATCATGATGCTGACAAAGCGTTTTCACACTTTCTCTTTGCCAGACACTAGGCTGATATCTTTATTCACACTCCTCAAAAATTATTGGATGGATTGTCCTATCACACGCACAACAGATTATCTTGGTACCAAAACACAATACTGTAACTTTTTTTTTAAATATTTTATTTATTTATCTTTAGAGGGGAAGGGAAGGAGAGAGGAAGGAAACATCAATGTATGGTTGCTTCTCGTGCATCCCCTGCAGAGAACTGGCCCCTGCCGGAAACTGGCCTGCAACCCAAGCATGTGCCCTGACTGGGAATCGAACCACGATAGACTGGTTCGCAGGCCCACACTCAATCCACTGAGCTACACCAGCCAGGGCTCACAATACTGTAACTCTTCATTGAATTTGCAGGATAGTGAAGCTTGGATGAGACTAAACTTGGTGCAGTATTTTGAAAACTACAGAGACCTGTATACTCCTCATTGTCATTCCTGCCATTGTTTTTGTTATTATTCAGTTGGCTACTCAGTATTTATAGAGCACACACTGGGTAGCAGACTTCATTCTCCGAACAGGGGCTGGAGCTTGGAAGAAAAAAAATGGACCAAGTCCCTGCCCTCGTGGAGCTTTCCTTCTGTGGGCGAGAGACTGAGAATATACATACAGACCAGGGAGATTTTAGAAAGTGAGGAATCCTATGAGTAAAACCGGAAAAGCCCATCAGAGTTGGAACTTCAATGTCAAAAGGAACCAGTCTCATAGAGAAGGGAAGGCAGTGGGAAGATACTTCAGACAGAGAGAAGAGCAAACACGAAGACCGTGGTTCAAGCCTGTCGAGCAAAGGTCAAAGGAGAAAGAGTGTGTCCAGAGCACAAGGAACAAGGACACGGGGGGGGGNGGGTGGGGGGGGGGGGGGGGGGGGGGAGGGCACGGAGTGAAATACCAAAGACCACATCATCTAGGGCCTCCTAGGCCATATTGAGTTCGGATTTTAATTTAGCTGGTCCCTGTTTTTAACAAAGTTAGGAGCAGAAGCCCAAAGGTGAAGAGACTCGTTCAAGGTCACTGAAACCTTCTATGGTTTGGAAGTGAGATCTCTTCGCTTCCCGATGACCCATCTCCTTAACCCGGCAGGCGGCCGCTTTTGCTGCTCAGCTAAGAACTCCGAGATGCAGCCCGACACTCCTCTGTGATTTCTTCTCTAGTTTTTTTCCTGATATATTATTTTCTTCCTAATTAGAGATGAGTATGTTCACACTGCTTCACTGTTTTATAAACAAAAGCAGAAACAGAAGCGATCGTAAGCCATGTAAGTTAACATGCGTTATTAAAATACTGAAATAGTCAATAGACCTGATGGGTGCTCTGCAAACCAGCGTGTGTGCGCTGGGTCCATTGTTGTTCCATCAGGAACAGGGCTGTTACACACTGTGTCCAACAGGACACCCCGTTCCTGGACTGGGGACACAGACTAGTTCAAGAGATGGGTCTGAAGAAGCCCCTCGTAGCCCTCCACCAGGTTCTTTGTTGAACGCTGACCCGGGATTGGGTCACTCGGGATCATCCCTTGGCATGTCCCGGGGGAAACCGCTGTGGTAGGTGTTGAGACCAAGGCTCTGATATCAGAGTTGGATCCGAATCATTATTCAGTGTCATGTTATTTTTCTTCATCTATTAAATCAAAATAGTAGAAGATCACTCAGAGGGTTCTGGTCACATTTAACCAGGACAATGTATACAAAAAAGTATTTTGCAGGCAAAAGTAGAAAAAGTACCTACCCAAGTATCTGGCACCACATTGGCCATTTCCTTCCCACATCTGTTAGAATCAAGAGCAACCTGTGTCCCAGATCATTCTGCCTCCTTTTTCTCTACACATAACATGCTGGTCCAAAAACTAGTTAAAAAGTACCAACTGAATACCTTGAACATATGCCCAACCAATTAATCTTTAGGGAGTGTGTACGAAGTGACCCTCATTATACCAAGTATTATGAAGTTCATAGGAGGTACAGTGAGACATAGTTTCTGCCCCAAAGAGCTTAGTACTCACCAGGACAATTTCAACGAGAATGTTCTTTAGGATTTTATATTCTCCAAATGCCAGAATGTGTGTCTTTGAGAGGAAGAGAAAGCGAGGAGAGAAGGATGCAAACTGGAGTGATATCAGAAGGTTTCATGGGAAAGGGTTGGGGGAGAGGAGGGGCTTGAACTGGGCAGAATTAGGGTAAACCCAAAAGGGGCACAGTGGTGACCTTCTGGGCTGAGGGACTGACAGCAATGTAGGCACAAGCTGCGCGTAGGGCAGGTGTATAAGGGGAGAGGATGGTGGGGAGGTGCTGACCCCTGACCCTACCTGGACTCGATGTCCTGTGAGAAAAGGGCATGTTGAGGAGCTGGTGGTAGAGAAGATGTGGGTGGGCAGCTGGGTACCAAATCGGCATTATCCCCATGATGGGAACGTGGTCTCATTGTTACCTACCAACTTGAAGAGCCTGGAAAGACTGGTACATTTAATTGTCTGGTAGTTCTTAGTCCTTCCAGAAGGTTGGTAAAAGCCCCAGACATAAAGGGCAGGGATACGGCGGAATCCTCTCTCGCCACACTCTCTGCATAGGAGCCTCCAGCAGCTACACATCCAAGTTGGGAGCCAGGAATTCCAAATGAAGTGCTCATCTATGCCGCATCTTATTCTACTCACCTCTTGCAACAATTGTTTTTTTTTAGTTCTTTGCCAAATAAATCGGCTCCTTGGGATGCTGAGAAAGGCGTCCTGACCATCCTGGCCCCAGCGCCTGTGCCGAGGCCTGCAGAGGCCCCTCTGCCTCCCCCAGCGGGCTGTATTGTGATTGCCTGAGCCTGGCCACCGTGAGACCATGGCCTGCTTGAGGTCAGCAGGCACCATACTTGCTTTCGTGTCCACCATTCAATCCCCAGAGCCTTGCATAGTATCAGGCATGTAGTAGATATTAGATTAGTATTTAATGTATTATATTGAGACCAGCCTTCCTGAAGCGGAGGGTGGTGGGTGGGCTAGAAGGAAGCTGGAGTCAGCACTTGGAGCCCGTCAAACCTGACCGAGGGCTGGACCTGTTGAAGGTTCAGGGCCAGAAGAACAAGGGAATAAATAATACGCATCCACCTGCACTGCCTGTTCCCTTCTCAGCAGAGCCTTTGATGGGGATGAATAGAATAAAATTAGCAAACTCATTAGCATGATGATAACCAGAGTCCCCTCACGCTGGGAGCTGGGAGGTGACCAGGGGATTCTCTGTTCCTGGCCTCCACGCCCTTCAGATCTCTGTTGCTTCCCTGTGAACACAAAGTAAGTGATGCTCAAACCAGGCTGGCACGGGCTCCTCTTGGGGGCCAGAGGGAGGGAGGGAGAGACCAATGAGCTTTGTCAGTGGGCTCCAGTCCTCACTGGGGGGGTGGGGGGGGGGGGGCGGCGGGCACTGTGATCTGGAGCCCAAGTGGGGGCTTTCAAATCGGGTCCTCCTTGGTTTGAATCCATGATCTTCCATTGTTTCAGTCACCAAAGCAGGTGAACACCCAAGAAAGGTAGAGGTAGGTACCACCTTCTATGGTGCTCGTCATCACTGCACTAGAGGGAATGGCCTTGTCAGGAAAACACGAGCGGGTGTCTTCCAGAGAGGCCCAGGCTGGGACCAGAGAGCTCAGGAAGGGTCATTTTTTTCGTAGGTATCTTTTTTCTCTCCTTTTAGTTCTGTATTATTTTGTTAAAAGATAAAACCCAGGGAAGTGAACCAGAAATGAGTTCAATTCACTCTGTCAGTGCTTTGGGCAGGATAATTAACTGTAAGTGCACAACAGACAAATGTTGAATTTTCAGTGGCTCAACGGTTAGTAATTTATTTCTCTCTGTATCATAGTCCAGTGTGGGCTCACAGGCTTGACAAGGTATCACATTAGCTACAATATATATTGGCTGATGTGAGTGGTACACAGTCATACACATATATGTGCATATATGTATATGTGTGTTGTGTATGTACACACAATCTATTACACTTGTGTATGTACACACATTGTGTATATACACACACACAAGTCAATGTAGACATGTACTTACAGGGTAAGGCAAAAGTAGGTTTACAGTTGTTCATATGGAATACAACAATTAAATGCAAAGCCGAACTATCTCCCAAAACTCTTACGAGTGACTGAGTGTTTCTGGCACATTAGCTCTCTATCCATACCTTCACTCTCAAGACTCATGTATACAGGAGAGTGTTGTATTCAAGAATACAGACTCTGAAACCAGACTAGCTCTCTGCCATTAGGCAGCTTTCTTGACCTTTCTAAGCCTCAGCTTACTTATCTGTAAAATGGGACTAATAGTAGATCCTAATTCATAGGTTTGTTATAAGCACCTGGTATAATACCCCACCCAGGGTTCAGTCATTATTAGTTGTTATTGTTCTTCCAGCTTGTTGGAACTTCATGTATTAATGCTTTGTATAGCTTTGTATGGCCTTAAGGAATCTCCTCCTCTCTCTAGGCCTCAGTTTCCCCATTTGAGAACTAGAAGGGGGTTGTTTCAATATCCCCCAAGTCCCCTTCTAGTTGTCACTCTATGCCTCCCACATTTCGCAGCCGGGCACCACGCGAGGCGACGCTGCCTTGCATGGCACCTACGGGAAGCATAAGGTCTCTGTGAAAATAAACACATGGTTAATGTTGGCGACAGCAGTGCCAGCAGCCCACAAGTCCTTAAGATGATAATAGCTATCATTTGCAGAGTGCTTGCTACGTGCCAACCACTCCTCAGAACATTATAGGCACATTATCGTACACAATTCAAGAATCTGCTCATCCCTTTCCTTCTCTCTTGCTGATGTTGGCAAAGCATGCACTGCAATTCGGGCTGACAGGCCTGATGAGGTGTCACATTAGCTACAATATATATTGCAGCTAATGGAAGTGATACACAAACACACACATATATGTGCATATATATATGTATACACACAAGTAAATGTACACATGTATATACAGGATGGGGCAAAAGTAGGTTTGCAAGTGTTCATATGGAATACAATTAATAAGTAATAATACAGGAACAACCTCTGTGTTTTACATACAACTTTAAACCTATATTTTGCCCCACCCTGTATACACATATATATGTGTGCATGTATATGTGTGTGCTTGTTATGTATACAGAGAGAGAGAGAAGAAGCTAATGTAATTACCTTTCCGGGCTGTCTGCCCACCTTTCTTTCACGTCTAGATTGTGAAGACCCAGGAAAGGGAAAGCTAATGTGTATCGGGTGACAAGTAAGTGCCAGGCATTGCTATAAGCATCTCACGTAGGCTGCCTCATCTCCTCCTCGCAGTAACCCCATGGTGTAGGTAGTACGGATACATTTATTTGTAGATAAATATATGAAGCTCAAAGAGATTAAATAGCTGGCTCAGCAAGGAAGCTGGAACCTGCCCCCCCTCCCCCCCGGGCAGTCTAACTGCAGGGCCTTTATGCTATTAAGCTTCTGGACGTAAGCCCCCTTTATAAAGCAGGAAACCATGTCTAGCATCCTGAATAGTACAAAAAAAAGTGGGATCTTTCCTAGTCCTGGGAAAAAGTGCAGGCGTGGTGTCTGAGGCCCTCAGTCCTCATGCCTCTGGTGACAAGAGCGGCCAGGTGAGGCCACCCCAAGGGCATTGACTTCTGTGTGATACCACACAGACACGGACCACGTCACTAGTCAGGGATGGCCTCCTGGTCCCCACGGCCCACTACAGCCCTTGCTGGGCTGGGTCGCCTGCAGTGCTGTGGCTCTCAGTGCCCCTGTGCTCCTCTCTGAGCAAGACAA
Organism: Sturnira hondurensis; assembly: GCF_014824575.4. Classification (NCBI taxonomy): domain Eukaryota; kingdom Metazoa; phylum Chordata; class Mammalia; order Chiroptera; family Phyllostomidae; genus Sturnira; species Sturnira hondurensis. The sequence continues at coordinate 2,353,490 of NW_028072653.1, read as the reverse complement.
ATGGTGGGTGGGCAGGTGGGGCCCTGCTCTGCTCCTGTTCTTCTGTTGTTGGAAGTGGGGTCCCTTCAGGGACCAGCCAGGCAACCTCGTCAAGTGTGTGACGAGACTCCCGAAATGGTGCCTGGCGTTATCCTGCACTGAGCGGGACGGGAGACCAAAAGGAGGATTGAAATTTCCCCGAGGCTTCTGTAATATTTCATTTGTGATGGGCCATGAAATCGTTGGATAGTTAGCATTCTGTGCAAAGGAAGGAGCAGAATCGTGTTATTACAAGTTTTCCGTTTACTGAGAAGGGGCTCTGTGGCTCTGGCCCCTCAGTGGCTCTGTGGAGCCCATTTGCAATGCAAACAAAAAAAAAAGTGTCTCAGTCGGAGCCTGTGAGAGCCAGTACAGCCAGGCCTGCTGGAAGCAGGTCTCTTCATGTGCTCGGGATGGTGAGCCTAAGACTCTATGTGAGACACCTTCAAGACCCAGTGCCTGCCACCACCTCAGTCTCACTGCGTTAAGAACAGGGACAGGCTTCTCTGAGACCCAGCTGAGTGACTCGGAAACTCTGAGTCAGCAGACGGGATTCTGGACGCGGGCCTGACACAAACGAGCTACCCAGCCCTGAGCAAGTAGGAGGGCCTCAGCCTTCCCGTCTGTAAGATAGTGTTTAGCCAGAATGGTGTCTGAGACTCCTACCCCTTTAGAACGTCATAGGGCAAATACAGACCTCCCAGCCATTTGCTACTGCTGTTAATGTAGTTACTCATACTAGTTTTGGGGGGCAAAATGGTTAGTCTAATAGGTTCTCAGCTCCAAGAGAGCAGATTTTGTTTTGTTCCAGATTCTGTCTCCTGTGTCCAACAGTGCACGGAGTGGGTGCTTAATGAATGTCAGATGGATCGTAGGTGGACGGGTCCAATTTCTCTTCTGAATCAAATATTGCCTCCCACAGACACGCACAGCCTGTGCTCACACGCACCCATCCCACATGCACTGACCCTTCCGTGTATGCCCCACTCGTGAAGTGTGTCTGTGCTAATCGCTGGGGACAAATTCCTGACACAGAGGAGCCCTTTACTCATCTGGTTCTGTGTCCTGGTTTAATCTATCATTTATCAGCCATCATGTCTTCGCAGTAACAGTGTCCTTTCCCATCTCCCAGAATCCTCCGAATTATTCACCTATCAGATGTCTAGTTACCTAATATAGGCGAGGGCCTTCTGACAGGCCCTCCAAGAACAAGATAAATTAGAAGGAGCCTGGGCATTGCCATCAAAGAGTCTATGGCCAATTGGGAAAAGCAGAGATGCCCCTATTTTTTTTCTGTTACCTTCCGTTTGTACCCTGTTACCATTCTCTTTTTCGTCGTCCAAGCTCCGTTCCTTTCCCCAAGAGCAGACCTCAAAGCTGTGACCCAAGCTGCTGTTCTTTATCTCTGCAGACATCCAGGGAGCTTTGACCCTGCAGGTTGTCACCCACACATTTGCCACAGTTCCCCTCCCCACTGAACATCGGATAGCAGGGGCATCAGTAGGGACCCTGAAGTCAGGCGTGGTGTGTTTGTTTCTCCAAGGTCACGTAGTATATCAATCACAAGGCCAGTCTGGGACATGGGATGCAAATCAATGCTCTTGAACTCCCCCAACTCACAAGAACATTTTCTGGACATCTTCACCTGTATCTGAGGTGTGGCTGAAACAGTCAGACTTCTCTTTTTTTCCTAAAAAAATGGTCTTTTTTTTTTAGTTTCACCTCACACTTAAAAGAGGAAAAAAATGGTTTCTATAAAACAGTTGATTATCAGCATCCACTCTATAGAGAGCCATATGCTTGTTTTTAGTTAGTTCTCTCATTAAACTCTTTCATACACAATCTCATACCTTCACTCCTCGAAGGATTAGTGGAAGCAGGTGCATTTTGGAGTTTGTCCAACACATGTAGGCTTTGATCTTGGTTCTTGGTTCTGTTACTCACCAGCTGTGTGACCTTGGGCAAGTTCACTGAACATCTGCTTCATCAGCAGAATATGGGTCATTTATTTAAAGGACTATGGTGCGGTTGTTGGGAAGACTGAGTGGGGTGAAGTCTATAAGACATCATCCTTTGCAGATGACAGGAGCTCAGCAACCTACTGTCTGAATCAATTTCAACAATATATTGGTCTTCTGCAATGCGAAAGACCTGTCGAGAGATGCAGAAAAGGCTGAGCCAGCTGACTCATTTCCAAAGCAAACATTTGATACATGTTCTTCTGATCCAATCCCCATACTTTCAAGTCTCAGCTCCAGATATCACTTCTATAGAGAGGCCCTACTTTCTGTCATATCTAAAATCATCCCTTAATCACTCATCACAGTGTCACCTTGTATGTTTTCTTCCTGGTGTAACAGGGTTTTTTGTGTATTTATTGGCCACCACTTCAATAAGCTGAAAGAGGCAAGAATCTGTCTGCTTTTTCATTACTAAATCCCTCCACATTCAGCACAGTGCTTAGAACCAAGTACAAACTATTTTTTAAATATTTTATTTATTTATTTTTACAGAGAGGGGAAGGGAAGGAGAAAGTTGGAGAGAAACATCAATGTGTGGTTGCCTTTCATGTGTCCCCTACTGGGGACCTGGCCCGCAACCCAGGCATATGCCCTGACTGGGAATCAAACCGGTGACCCTTTGTTTCACAGGCTCGTGCTCAATCCACTGAGCTACACCAGCCAGGGCGCCTATTTTTAACTGAATGAATGAATTCTAGCAGGTGTGGGTACCCTGGGAAGCAAAATATAGGTCAGGCTTTGATCTGATTCCCAACTAAGTGAGAAGCCTAAGGACCTTTCAGTTAAATCATGAAAACCTCTGTGTTTCTGTGGAGACTATCGGTTTTCTACCTCATGCGAACAAGAACGGATGTTCTACGGAACTTACGCATGGGTGTGCTAAGCCCAGATGAGGAAGAGAAGATGCAGCTGGGGTGAGGGACATGTCAGGAAGCTCACGTAGGAGGTGGCACGTGAGGGTCCATGACATTGACAAAGCATTCCTGGGATAGCGCCCCTCTCCGTTTAGCTGAGGTCACTCGTAGAAAGCCCTGTTCTGAGCTGAGAACCATTCCTGCCCTTTGGTTGTGCTGGATGCCATTGTTTCCCATATAGTTTTTTTTTTTTGAGATTTGTTTTTATTTATGGAATCATTCCAATATGCAGTAAAATTAAGAAATCAAGTCACCAGTAATTTAAGTATAATACCACCAGCCACTTTTTCTGTAAAGGACCAAATATTAGGTACAATCACAAAACATTTCAACATCCATCAAAATAAGAATCATATAATTCCCCCCAGAAAATACATTGAAATTATTCTGTATAGAGCATATTAAGCTTGGGGATACAGAGCATATAGTTTTGTTATTGCTTTGAACAGCTTTACTGGGGTGTGATTGCCAGACAATAAACAGTATGTATTTAAAATCCACAGTTTAGGTTGTGGCGTACACACCTGTGAAGGCCTCACAGGCAACCTAAAGAACACACCATCGCCCCAGGTTTTCTCATGCCCCTTCATAGTCCCGCCCCGCCCCACAAGTTTTCTGTTTGACTGCATTTTTATTCCCTCTCCCACCTTCTTATTTTCAATAATTAGACACATTGATGTTATAATCCCGGGGTACCTTTCTTCTGGGAGTGGGTGCTCATGGTATTTTTTTCCTTAGCCCACTTCTGAAGAAGCAGCGGCGTCTCTTGATACTCCTTATTGTAAACACAAAGGCTTCCATATTGACTCTCACTTTGGTTTCTTCCCTGTGCAACTGGAACTAAGGCTCACTGGGGATGATTTGGGCACAGGACAGGAGAAGTCCGACAAAGGCAGGTTCTGCATGGGTGGCTTCGTGTGCAGGGGAGGCCTGAATAGGCCGGGTTCCGTGCCCCATAAAGCTCACAGCTTAGAAAAGGGGACTGGCTGTATCCAGATGAACAAATACTTACTTCTGAAGGAAGACATAAGGCAGGCAGTGACAAAAAATGTGTTTTGGGTTTTTTTGTGTGTGTGACTATAAAGCACAAAGAATGGCCTTGAATGGAAGCAGACAACTGAGTCAGTAGCAGGTTCTTTCTCAGCCCACAGCTCAGGGAAGCCTGGGGAGCAAGGTTCCGGGCCAGGTCATCGGCAGATGCTAAGGACTGGGGGAAGGAAAGAAACTGGGGCCTCAGAGCACAGCAGGCCACTGTGGCTGGTGCAGGAGAGACTTGAAGAGAGGCCTGAGGACACCGCTGGAGGGGTGGGCAGGGGCCAGATCACAGAATCCGGGAAGGACTTGGAAGGACTTTGAGTTTTATTCTAAATGCAATGAGAAGCCATAAGGAGGCCGCACTGAGAGCAGTGGCCCAGTTTGATTCATTAGAGATTACTGTTTTTCACTAACAGGCACACAAATTTAGTTTTTTTCTGATTAAAACAAATAACTGAATAGTTATAGAAATAATAATAATTATTATAAAATTCCCTCTATATTATGGTACTTTAGCTAGAGAAAAATAACAAGCTACTATTTTACATTGAAGCACATTATCAGGTACAACTCCAAGCATCTAACTGATATTTCTCAGTTGCCTCTACCAAACGTGTATTATTCCTATTTTACAGAGGAGAAAATTGACTCAGAGGGTTCAATAAGGGCGGATAATTCCCCAGGTTTACAAAACTGTGATGCCAGCTGATCTGAGTAAATCAATAGGACAAAGGGGAACATCTCTTTCCCTCGAAACTCGTGTGCAACTTATAGACTCACGTGCACGTTGATCCTGCATCCCAGCCTCCGTGGAAGCTAACGGCTGTTACAGAGGAAATAGGTCACACACAGGAAGGAAGAGGTGGTGGAGGAAACTCACTGGGGTGAAGAACACGTGCTGGTGGGACCCTGGGGCCAGGGACAGAGAGCCCACGAGGGTCACCCAGAGGGTGGGTGGGCGACTCTCCACCCAGGAAAGGACCACACGGGACGAGTGCCGCACCCAGGCAGTTTGGGTAACGTGGAACGCTTGGCAAAACATGTCTCAGCACTGCACAGACATGGATATCTGCTCTTCTTCCACAAAAGGCCTCAAAAAGTTGAAGAAACTTTAAAAGGAAGGGTCATAGCCCTTCTCAAAAGGTTAAAGAAAACTAAATGCACTTTTAATCATGGGTGGATGGATAGGACGTGGCATCTTCATGCAAGAGAATATTATTTTGTCATAAAACGAAATGAGTTTCAGATACAAGCTACTCTTGCAAATAAATCTCAGAAACACCGTGTTAAGTGAAAGAAGCCAGACTCAAAAGGTCACATAGTATGTGATTCTGCTTCTCTTCCATAGCACAGTCCATAGAGATAGAAAACAGGTTCACAGTTGCCAGGGGCTGGGGGGGGGGAGCGGGGAGGGGAGGGGCTGCTCAGTAACTGTGGGTTTTCCCTTTCAAGTAAGGAAAGTGCTGGAAATATAGGTGTCATTGCACAGCCTTGTGAATGTATGAGATGTCACTGTCTGTATGCTCTAAAATGGTTACTTGGATGTTATCTAAATCTTACCTCCATTTAAAAAAATTTAGTAGTCATACCTAAAACCCCCAGGTAAGGAGACCTCAGCAGTCCATAAAGAGAAACTCTAGACATCTGGACAGTCATTATTTATTCTATGTATTTCTATTACGCCTATTGTGTTCAGCTTTAGGATGAGCCTAATAACACTTGGCCTGTGGCTTCCTGAAGTTTCCGTTCTAGTGGAGGGCACAGATGTTAATCAGATAACTTCCAGAAGGTAAATCACCAAAACGCTCTGAAGGAGAAGCGCCCTGGGGCCAGTCGGGGGAGAGGGGAGTCTTTCCTGATGATGTGGCCACTGAGGGATCTTCCGAAGAAACTGACTAAGGGAGGGGAGGGGAGGGGAAGCCAAGGGAACGGCCTGTGCAAAGGCCCTGTGGCAGGAGATTTCTTGGTAAAGTCAGGATCAGAAGGAAAGTTTATGTGGATGGGTTGTAAACGTGAGAAGGCATCCCGTGAAAGGTGAGCCTGGGGAGAGAGATCCTACAGAGCCCCCACGGCCTCATTCAGGATTTTGGTTCTATCCCTCAAAAAAGTAATAACACTCTCACATGCATACCCTGTGACTCCATTCCCTGCCCTGCACTTTCTGTCCTCAAGGCTCTTCATCCCCCACCTGACATATATTTGTTTACTGCCTCCCGCCTCTTCCTCATAAGCCCCCAAGGGCAGGGGCTGTCTGTTCCCTGACCGCCCCCCAGTGCACAGCGAGGGCTAGTTACTCAACTTGCTGAATCAGTGCATGGGTTTTGGCTTTGAAAATAACGTTCACTCTGCAGGATGCAGACTGGATTGGTTTGGGGTGAGGGGAGAGCCTGGGCAGGCAGAAGTATGGAGTTACCTCTCCCAGGGGCCCCTGTGCACTGCAGTCTGTGGGCGGCCAGCAGCGTGTTTTCCTGCAAAAGGCAGGCCTTACCTTGAAGGGCAAGACCTGCTTCTCGCTGAGCACTCTGGCCTCTTAATGCAGAGTAACCCAGCAGGAGGTCAAGCAGTCAAAGGTTACAGGGTGAGGAACATTCATTCACTGAGGCATCCTGGGACGCTGGAGTCGGGAGGCAGGGTGGCGTGGGTGTTTGGACAGCTCTGTCCCGGGCCTCCAGGATGCTGAGTCCACCCCAGCCATGCCTCGTGAGACCTAAGGTCTCTGTCACTCTGGTTCTCCTACATATAAAGGAAGTGAATGATGAACTTGCTCTAGATATGTAATTTATCCCCACTCCATTTTTTCCTACAGACTATTTTGCCTACTAATATATTAATAGCAAATATTTAGTCATTTTAGCTGTTGTGACAAAATGTTACTGTGTTATGAGTGTTACAAGAAACTATACTGTAAATTTAGTACCACTTTTAATAGGATTCACTTTTCATTATTCCCAGGAACACCTGTGTCTCAAAAATGAATATTGTCTATACACACTGTGATATTTATTTAATCTAGAGATAATGTTTAGTGCTCACGGAACTGCAGACCCCTGACCCCCATTCTTGGCCTCAGGAATGAGGATCCACTGGCATGGAAAACGGGAAAGATCATAATTCTAGAAAGAAAGGAACACCTAGCCGATCGTAGACGGGAACGTGAAATGGCTCTCTAGCCCACGTGGAGATGGGGCGGCTGACTCCTTCCTCCTCCCCTTGGCTTCCTGAGTTAGGATGCTACCGTCCTAACACCCCACCCTCCTGAGAGAAAGGTCCTTCCAGGTTCAAGAAGCAGATTGCTCTACCCTTGGCCAGATGAAACATGCATTCACTGGGCATGCAGACCCTGGGCTGGTTTCTAGCAGGGATTATGAGCTGAAGATCATTCAAACAAGCTGCCTGGCAGGGAGAGAATTCTGTTGGCTGCTTAATGAAGTTTCTCAGAAGCAAAACTTCTGGATCTTGCAGCAGAGACTCAAGTCTGGCAGCTGGTGCCGACCTCTCTCTTGGCCTCTGCTGCGTTTGTGGTTTTCTAACAGACTCCTTTGTCAGAGGTGCTGATTTTCTTCTCCCCAAGCTCATCAATTTCTCAGCATTAATACATTTCCATTAACTTCCCATCAGGCACTGCTTCTCACATACGTTTGCCTCTTTACATTCAAGCCCGTCCATACCTGTGCTCGGTGCTGGGGGACGCACAGACAGACAGCAGGAGCCACTTACCAAGTGTGGGTCACACAGGACTCCCCTCCCTTAGCCTTTTAGTCAACACAGTCAACAAATATTTGAGCAATGACTGCATTCCAGGTACTATTCTCGATGCTGAAGATTTCGGGCAGAGAACGAAAGACAAAAATTTCTGCCCCCCAGCGTCCGTAGGTGGTATCACAGGTTAGCAGTTCATACGTGCCCAGGAGGAAAAGCCAAGAGTTAGGGAGGAGAGGATGGGAATGCTCAAGGCTGGCAAAGGGTGGGGAGGGTGTTTGCGTTGAGAAGCTGAGCCTTAACGGGAACTTGTATCAGGAAAAAGTTACCCATGCAGATGCCTGGGGGAAGAGCGATACAGACCTTGGGGACAGTGAATAAAAGACCCTAACGAGGGTGCATGGCCAGTCTGTCCAAAGAAGAGTGACTAGGATGGCGTGGCTACAGTTGGAGGGAGAGGAGGTCACGGCGAGGCTGAGGCCAGAGAAGTAATGGGGCAGGTAGCATGAGGGCTTTGGGCTCTTCCTCCTTCCAGTGGGGGCCAGGGCTGTGTTTCGAGCAGAGGAGCCATGAGGTCTCCCTTGTGTTTTATTCAATTCCTTGTCCCTGTTCCGAGCCACCTGATAGTTTTAACACCGATTGGAAATTCATGCCCGAATCCATGGCATTAGAGCCTGCCCAGGGCATTTTCTCATTCCGTCACTCATTCCATCCTTGCCTGCTGACGTTCCTCGGTGAAGGGGAACTTTCTCTCATCAACGCTGGGGATTTGATTGTTCAGGAAAAACATTTCCTGCTGGAAGGTGAAAATAAATGCTGAGGTCATTCTCTTGAGTGGCAAACTTTCAAGGACAGCTTTTAAAAAAACAGATAAATAGCCGCCCAAAATAGAGGCAGGTGTGCCTTGTGCTTTAGAAGGACTCTCTTTGACAGTGTTACTTCTTTTTACTGGGGATGACATAGCAGCCGGCAGCCACTCCTTCAGGGAGCCATCCTCCTCTGGAGTCCCCTTTTGGGTGGTGCACCCATCGTACCTGGAAAAAGAAGGAACACCCGGAGGAGAGGTGTGAATAGCCCTTCCCTACGTTGGTTGGTCAGATCAGCTGACCGGTGTGTCCAGGTCCTAAAGAGAAGCTGAAATGGGGCTGCATCTCTTCTTGGCAACTTTATCATTCTCTTAAGTTCCAATGGCTTCTCCCGGGTTTTAAGGCTCTGTGAAAACTCTGCCCAGATGGTCTTTAACTCCTTGATTCTTTTCCTGTCTCCCTACACATGCACACACGCATGCACCCCTGCATTCTGAAAATTATGATAGCCCCTCTAAACTATCCACTACCCCAAAACACACTCTTTTCTGTCCCATCTCCACACTTCATCTCTGGTATAATCTCCCCCTGATGTTGGCTCTGGTATAATTTCCCCCTGGAACATCCTTCTCCAGAGTTCTCTGTTCCTGTTAAATATCATCCTTCAAAGCCTTCATCAAATGCTCCTTCCCTGATCCCCACCTCAGTAACCCCCAAAGCTGAAACCCGTTTCCCCTTTTCCCGTGTGCCCACATCCCCTTGCCTTGCCCTCTTGTTTCTCCCGTTCTCAGTTGTATAAAGGTTACTTGTGCTTCTGCTATCACAGCCATGGGTTTATAACCGTCTTCAGAAGTAAGGCCGATGCACTGATTTCTGAAAAATTTCTCCAGCGGCTAAAAATAGTGTCTGGTTTGTAGCAAGCGCTCACACATTCGTGGGAAGCATTTATACAGCAGCTGTAGCAATTTTCAAAGGCCTGCTTTCATTCATGCATTTAACCAGTACATACTGGGCACGTATTGTGCCTCAAATAATGAGCACTGTGGGCAGTACAAAAGTGAGGCAGGAAGTAGGTCCTGCCTTCGGGGAGACCACTTCAGGGTAGAAGGAGAGAGGACCGCCATGTGCATTGCTGATTCCAAACCTGGAAGCGCTACAGCCAGACAGTCTGGAACAATAGCCAAATTCACTCCAGTGCACTCCTCTGTCGCCGATATTTTCTCCAACAGCTTCTGATCCATCCCATCAGCGAGGATGAAAACAACTCTCACTAGGCCACCAGGGATTCTCGCCTGTCCCCAGAAGAGCTTTCAGTGCCAATCTGATGTCCTCCCTGAGCTGAGAACAAAGACAGGTCATGTTTTCTCTCACTTATTAATTCAGGCTGGGTTGCCACTCAAATGCAATTTTATAACTTTCTAACAGCAGCCAAGACTTCTTATTTGCATGGTTCCCATAAATTAGGAATCAATTTAATCCCAAGGTTTAATCACGGTGACCATAAACTCTGGCTTCCTCTGACTCGCCTGAACGTTTTCTGGGTCCATTGTGTACACGGTCCACCAGCCAGCACTGCAGACACATCTGGGGAGGAGACAGACGCTCACTAAGGAGCTGCTTTTCCTCTCATTTCCTGCCGGTTCAGACTTGCCAGTTCCATCTGGGCCATGCAGCGGGCTACCTCCCTTGTTAGAATCATCTCTGCTCATTAAAACGGGAGCGCGGAGAACAATCAGAGCTTTGCAATTCTCACTTCGTCTCTTTTCTCTGTTTACTTAGTCATTCACTTAGGCATTCATTTATTCAACCAAAACTGATTAATCACCTCCCTTTTTATATACTCTGCCTATTCCCCAAAGGATCAGTGGTGGCTTGTGGGATCAAACACAGTGCAAAACGGGGTAGCCAGGAATGAAAACAGGAAGGGAGGAAGGGGCGTAGCTACCCTTTCCAAACACGCTTGGAGTTTGGCCATAGCTTCGTCCCAGCAAAAGAGAGATTTGTCGAGTTTCTAGGATTTTGTTTTCTACCCAACCAAAACATGCAAATTTGTGTGCAGGGTCCCGCTTTTCCTCCCAGCTAAATACGTGTATTGAGCGTCTAGCGGAGCGCTTTGTTCTTGTATGCAAATGCCTTCGTAATCAATGAACGAAGTCACCGGTTCCCAAATTTCGGTCCTTTGGCGTGCCACCTTTCCATTTTTGGCTTCACCGTATGACTGTGATTTATTTAGTCGTTTTTAAAATTAACTTTGAAATGTATTCTTTTAAAAACGTGTGCCCTTCATACATGGAATATTTATATCAGTTGCCATAACTAGAAAGTAATGGTAAAATAAATATAATTTACAATAATATCCCACTCCAAGTGCACAATGGTAAGTACCTAAAATTCTGAGCCGTGGCGGCTTCCTTTGTGTTACAGGAGAGGTCTGAGGCGTTAAGGACTAAAATCACACCAGCACAAACTGAAATGGCCAATTCTCTTGATTATGTCCCTGCAACAGGAAGCTAAAAAAGGAAATCTCGTTGTAGACTGTGGTGTTATATTATTGCTTTGAAGTGGCATCGTGCCTTCCCTCACACTGCCCAAGACCCTTTTCATAGGGGCCCCCTGCCTTAGGAAACATCGATCCATTAACTAAAGCGGAAATTTGTGGGGAAGAGTTTCTTTTCTACCTGGACGTTATAAAAGGTTTTTGCTGGTACACATACTGAGTTCATTTCAACAAGTGAAACATCAAGCCACCCTTACCTACGCGTTTTGTTAGCAACAAAGAATGGTTGTGATGTTTTTGGCCCCAGAACAGAGCATGTGTGTCTCTATGAGGCATCAGCGGTCCAGCTGAGACACTGGAAGTGTGTCTGGGCCCAGCAGCAGTGAATTGTGCCGGACAGCAGAGGGAACTGTCCGTAAATTTGGAAAGTCTTACCAATTCCGGAATGTCTCCATCACTTTGTTAGATGTCCCAGTTTCAAGGCGCTTAGGTTAGGAGCCTGAGTTCTTCTCATTCCCTAATGCACTTATCTGCTTTCTTTCCTACCAATGATACATATCAATAAGCAGAATTATCTATTTACTGGGTAGAGATCCTGCAAGGCCTGCCAGGGGCATTCAACGTGTATACCAGCAATGGCACCTAGTTTTAATACGAGTTTCATTGGCACTCAGTTTGATTGTGTCAGTTTGACACGTTGGATAGTCCACTTTACCAGTCCAGAACCAAAGCCTTCTCTTCTGTCTTGCTGCTGGTTGAATCGTGTTCCCGCAAAATAGCTATGCAAAGACCTACCCTCCACTGCCTCAGAATGGGACCTCATTTGGAAATAGCCATGCAGGGGTAATTAGCAAGATGAGGTCATACTGAATTAGGTGGGCTCCGGATCCATTATGACTGGTGTCCTTATAAAAAGGAGACACGTGTGCATGGAGACACACACAGACGGGGAATGCAATGTGACTACGAAGGAAGAGATCAAGATGCGTCGACACGTGAAGGCACATCAGAGGTTGCCAACTTAACACCAGAAGCTGGGAGAGAGGCGTGGACCAGGTTCCCTCTCACAGCGCTCTAAAGGAACCAACCCTACCAACACCTTGACCTCTAGCCTCCAGAACTGCAAGACCACACATGTGTGTTCTCTAAGCCACCCAGTCTGTGGTACCTCGTCATAGCAGCCCTGGGAAACCAGTACACCTCACTTCACCAAGCCCACTCCAAGAGGGGAGGGTCGGAAACGCAGCGTCATTCCACCTACTCCACACTGCTGTCTCTTGCTTGAGTAACACACCTTAGCACTATCATTCAGTACACCCCACGTGCAAATGTACTCCTGACCCAGAATAATAATCTCCTGGCATTTTCAAGGAAAACAAGCGACCCTCTTGTTAAAGAAGTTGCCATTGATTTGGGTGTAGTTATTTAGCCGACTGGTTAATGAAAAAGTTTACCTAATTTCAGGGAAGAAAAAAAAACTTTATTTGTCATTTTTAATATGTTGAAATTTTTTGATAAAGCCTCAAAAGAAACATGGTACTAATTACTTGAATGAGATTTAGTTAACTGATTGTTGAAATATATAAACACTACTGATCTAACATAAGATGGTAACCATACATATTGTAATTTATTATCTTAATTTAAAGGGCATGGGGTTTTTGTTAGTGTATTTTAAAATTCTTTAATGATGATTTCTTGTTACAGTTTTTGTGTGTATTTGTTTTAATGATTTAGAAAGTTTAAATTTTAGTAACTACTTAAACTGTTACATTAGTAATAACTATTAATTTTTTCTTTAAGTAGTATTGACCAAGTTTCTCTTATAATCAGTAATAAAATTAGTGTTTTCTCTTTTCCCCTTTGTTCTACCACTCAATTTTCAGTTTATTTCTTTGCTAGTGTTTTCTTCTGTTTTGTTTTACTTCACTCGGTTCATCATTGTCACCCGTAAAATGTGAGAAAAATCACGGTAGTCATACTTCCTCTTCTCCTTTATTCCTTAAACTCCCTCAAGTTGTGTCAAGGTTAATAAAATGTATATTCTTCTCCGAAACCATTATCCCTGCATGACATTTAGTCTCAGCCTTATTCAGTCCTCAAAACAAGTCTTTTTGCTGTGATTTTTACAATCATCTATGGCTGGGCTCAAGTTTTCTCTCCAGTGGATTTTTCAATAAAGACAATGAGGGAATAATATTCTCTCTGTTCTTTCATATTCAAAAATGCATCTGCTATTTCAGCTGGGAATAAAGTTCTTAAATCATATTTTTAAGCCGTATTTTCTATCCCTGAGGATTTTGCAGGCAATTCTGCCTGTCTTTCAGCATTTGCGGAAAGCCATTTCCCCACTGTATCCAAAATGTGAATTGTTTTCTCGTGGCTGCCCAAAGGAGTGCCCCTTTATCTTTGACATCCAGGAAATTTACTAGGGCATGTCGTCGTGCTGGCCATTCTGTATCACTTTCGTCAGGGGCTCCCATTACACACATCTGGGATAACCCCATCTGTCTTTGGTATCAGTGATTTTCCTCACTACCTTTTCAACCTGCTTTTCCCATCCCCGTATTCCGTGGGGTACTGCATCGTGAGCAGTTTCTGTTCTTCCCTGTGTAGCTTCCCATTTCAGATTCGTTTTTGTGTTGGCTTCAGTCTTGTCTTCCATTTCTTTCCTCAGACCAACCAGCTCTATTATTTTCTTTCCTTCTGCATTCTATGTGTTGGCAACAATACAGCTCCAGGCTTTTAGACTTTTGACTTAACCTCTGGATTTTCAGTGATGACTGCTTCAGGGGGCAGTCTTGTTGTGCTCTGTCCACAGTGAGGACCAGGTCACAATTTTATCTTCTCCCTGGCAAGATTTTTGTTGAGTGTTCATTAATTCTGTTTTCTCCACTCCATTCCCCCTTTGCTCTTCATAGTATCTATCAACAGCTGGGACAACTTTTTCTGAGGTTTTCTTTGTGGTTACTCATCTTTGAATACGATCCCTCGTTTCTAAACCAGTTATTTGCAGGAGATTTTTTTAAGCGGGTGCGAGGGCAAATTTTTAATGAAGAGTTTTGTAAGCATTTTTAGGCTTCTCTTTCCCCAACTGAACGAAATAGGCAATTTTGAAACTATTTTTTGGCCCTTGGGTACTGTTATCTTGAAATTAGGCTTTTGTCTGTTTATGTTTAGTCCTATTCCCTCAGGTTCTCTTTACTAAACAGGGACGGAGGGGGAGATGATAAATGATAGCAGCCTAGGAGATGAATTGCATTGTCTAATTCTCATACTGACGGAGAAAAATCAGAGCTGGTCAAAATGCTGAGTTCTTAAAGCTCTTGACCTTAGACCAGCTAGTTCACCTCTTTAAGCCTTCATGACCTTACTTATAATGTGGGGACGGTTCCACCACTGTTTAACATAAAAGCCCTAGCTCCGAACCATGACCCTACTTCTTTGGGCTCCTCTGAGATTAGACAGCTCACATTTTCTTAGTTAAGAATTGGGGCTGCATTTAAGTCTCTGATTTTCCTCAAAAGCGATATCGTAGAAACCTAACGTTGCCCTACTCCACAGTACCTCCAGCTCTGTGATTACCGTATTTTGCCATGTGACATGAGCACCCACAGTTTTGACCCAAACTTTCAGGAAAAAAATCTTTTGTTTTAAATTTTTAATTTGATTATTTACTTACAGTTAAATACTTGGGGGGGGGGTTGTATTATAAATGAAATTTAGCATTTACTTTTGAACATATTATGGTATAAGAACTTTTATGTAGCAAATAATTACCAAAAACAAAAACAGATACAAGGTATTTCAGGTACTACCTGAAACTACCTATAATGCCCATCTGATTTTTTCCCAAAAAAATTTGGGCAAAAAAAGTGGCATTATACTCAGAAAAATGTGGTCGTTTGTCAGAAACTCAGAATAACTCAAGCCCTTCAACACCATGTTAGGAGGGTCAGGAATGTGTGCTGTGAAATTCCAAAGAGCAGGGACAGGTCGTGGTGGGATTTGTGCCATTGAAAAACTCAAAACAATGAAAACCGAAACTATGATTGAAACAGTTTACAGTAGTTTGTTTCTTAATGGAGACACCAGGAGGCGAATGGCGCTGATGGTCTGTGGCAGAAAAAGGCAACAGCAGTGGTTCAGCGCAAATCAAGCAAACAATTGTGTGTGGACCCTCTGTGTGTGCAAGGGGGGGGAGTGAGCATTCAGTAAATGCCAGACCCTGTTCTAAGAATGTAAAATATTTTGTGTGTGAAGAGTGTCTATGAAAGCAATGATCCTGATGGAAACCATAGAGAACCAATCTTTTCTTCCATCTCCAGAAATGAGATTTTTCCTGTATATTTGTCATTATAGATGCCCGCACAAGTTATTTAGAAGAAGAGAAACACCACTTCCAGAGCTGGTGGTATTCCTGAGTTTGGTAAGTTTCTGTTCTTAGTTATTTCCTTCCATGAGATTGCATCTTAACATATATAATCATAATGCGTATTTGTTATTTGTATCTATTTGGGTTAGATTAGTTCTTTTCTTGGGAAAAGTATACTTTATGAGGTTAAAAGAGATGACCTTGCTACAGAGGATATACATGAGCTCTGTATATGAATCCAGAGCTCGTGAATCCATGTCCATCCCTGTGGCAAGTGATTGGTCCAGAGATGAGCACCCAATCCAAAGAGAACCAATCACAGGCTTTCCTATGACTTTGGCAAAATGTGTCAGAAAAAGACTTCCTATTGAGGCTTTTAGGTGTATGCGTGTCTGGAGTTTCCAGAGGCCATCTGGTTCACAAAGTGGAGAAAGTGTCTAAAACATGCAAAGAATGAGCTGGTGACATTCTGTGAGCCAATGAAGCACCCTTTTTGCTTAAATAGTTTGAGTTGGGCAGAGGAAAAATGGGTAGAAATACCCTGATTACAGTGACCTCACTGAGACAGTGTGGACTGGCAGAATTACATAGGATTAGGAGTTATAAAGTATCCTTGACAGTGACTTAGACATGTGATCTCAAGCAAGCAACTTAACTTAGTCTCAGTTTCCATTATGAGTGATATGGTCATATAGCACCCCATAAAATCTGAGGCCCTATTTTGTCTTCTGTTCTTATTCCAAGTTCCATTGCTTTAACTTCATTCATTCATAGTTATCTCTCATCCAGAAGTGATAGCATTTCCTACACTGATTATTAGCATAGCTAGTTAGGGCAAGTCTTATTTCTAAGGGACAACCCCACCTCCCTGTTTCCGAGTCTCACTCCACTTCCATCCCAAGCAGCTACCCAGCAAATGTGTGTTGTGAGACATCCTCAGGTCTGGGGCAGCAACGTGTTTTTGGCTCTGAGAAAATCCAGCCCTTCCACCCAGAGAGCCAATGTGACTATTTGCATTCAATGAACAGAAAATCATGCACAAAGGCCACTCTGCAATGTCTCTTAATGCTTTTATTTTCCCTTCACATTCCTCTAACTCCTATTCTGAGGAACAATGTCTACACAGGTGCACAGTGAAAAATTCTAATTCTTTTGAAAAGGGATTCGCATCTATTGCACTCAAATGCAAACACACATGCCATAGACTCGAAGACTAGAAATTTCAATATAAACTGTCAGTGACAGCATGCTTCTGATGGCACTATTTGTCATTTACCTCCTCTAGTCAGTCAAGAGTATTACATACGGAGATTGCCATGTGTTATGGATGTAATTATGTACAGATTATTAATATTGTGCAATTTTAGAAAAGCCTGAGATTCATCCTATTAACATTCTCCTATGTGACCAGCTGCTCAGGAAGAGGCTCATGTCTGCACGTGTTCAAAACAAAGAGTTAAGCCTCGCATTAGGGCCAAGAGTTTGCTTAACTTTAAAAATATGTCACTACTTGAGGTGCGGGCCAGTGGTGCAATGGATACAATGTGTCACTTCTACTTGTTGGATACAGACATAAGCAAGACCAGTATTACGGTTGGAGAAGTGAGTTCTCCTAGCTGGCTCCTGTTCCAACTACCTGTTATTAATTGAACTTACCTCCAGTGCGCCCCGATATTAAAAATGAGTTTCGTTCACTGTGCATAGCCACCATAGGCAAGTTCAGCAGATAATTTCATATTCAGTTTTATATAAACTTACAAGATCCTAGACATACACAGAGATATTTATGCAGCATTGAGAGTTTGGTGTTTTTTTCCTAGACTGGTGTCTCCTCGGTGATTGGTTTTCCGGGAACCTCTCTTTAATTTGCCCTGTAAGCAGAGAGAACTTGGACGCCTAAGCTATGTCAGAGGCCTTGACATCCCCTAAAAGTTGCAACTCTCAACTTCTAAAATCTTGCTCTAACTCCATCAATGACATGCTTTAAATATGCTTATAAAATCTATAGTTTTCCTCTCATCCATTATACTGAAGGACAGACCTTTTGATCCTGTTCAGAATAAACCACCAATGTCATGTCCACAGTGTGTGTGGATCTAGTGAAAGGAGCCCGGGGAAGAGGGTTCCTTCCTCTTGTCACCTGTCTGTGCTTGGACAGTCAGGGGAGCCTCTGATTGCTTGCTCTGGCCCCAGTATTTCCCCTCATGGTTCATTCTCAGTGACATCAAATGTACCTTTCAGACTACCATCTGACCCCACATCACCACCGCTGTCAAGAACCTCCCAGTGGCTGCTTGTGGCCTATAGGACTGGTAATGACAGTAATAACGTCATCCATAATTACGGAGCCAGAACTTACTGGATTTACTCTATGTTAGCTAGATACTATGTGATGTACTTTACATACATTTTCTCATTTACTTTTTATGGTAACTCCCCAAAGTGTTAATGGTGGTAGAAACTGAGGCTCAAAGAGGTTAGGAAATTTATCCAAGGTTTTACAGTTAGTACGTGATGGAGCCAGAATTCAAACTCAGATCTGTCTGACTCAAGTTGCGGTCTTCACCATGATACCATTCTGATTCTTCTTCCTAGTGAACCCAGGTTCCTTGGTTAGTTTTCCATAAAATGGAAATCCTTCATTTGTTCTCAAAAAAACTCTTAATACTCTTTAACATCCATCTTCTTCTCCAGCTCAGTTTTCTTTGTGCTGTCTTTAAAAGTCATATTCCATCTTTTAATTTTTTAGGTTTTGTTTTCCTTTTTCATTTCACCCAAATTTTCTACCTTGGCTCTTCTTTTTTGCCTTTAGGTATTGTACCCATTCTCTGCGTCCTCAGTCCTTCAATGAACAGGTCATTATTAAGCACCTGCTGATTACTTATTATCCCTGTCTTCTATAAACTCGCTGACTAGTAGGGGCATCGGATGCTGAAAGGAATCTATCCCATAATAGAAATAGCTGGAAAAGTGCCTCATGCTCAAAAAAGTTATTGGGAAAGAATCAAAATTCTAACCTCTTTATTAAATCTCATCTGATATTTTCAGTGGCAAATAATCTGGTTTCTTTCAGGTAAATCATAAACTTGACCATAAAAACCAAGCCCTACTTCTCTTTTGTATCACTTTCACTCACAGATTAGACATAGGCACGTAGAAAATATTTGGTCCATTCCTACTAACAAGCACATTTGCATCAGATAGGTTTTACGTCCTACCTTCTTTCTTCAAAGAAATTCTTGGTGGAATGTGTGTATTTAGTAATATGAATGTCTGTATCTGCAAGCATATTTTCAAATATATGGAAGGTTTTTGTGCGAAAGGATAAAGAACACTGAATAGGAACCAGAAATTAAGAATCCAAACTGAGAGCTGCTGACAGATGTGTGCTGTTCCATAACTATCCTCTGAGGATACCAGTGATGATTTCTGCCTTATTGGCACCCTAGTATCATTATGTTAAGCCAATTGAGTAAGTGACCTGAAAGGCTTTATATAGTATATTCTTCACCAGTGGTACTCACAGTGTGATTTGAGGACCCTTAGGGGGTCCCCAGATCAGAGTTCGACCAGAGAAACAAAACCAGTAGGAGTTATGCATCGAGAGATCTATTGCAAGGAATTGGCTTGCATGATTGTGGAGCTGGCGGAGCAAGTGTGACATTCTCAGGGGAGGCCGCCAGGCAGGCCGGGCTGGAACTACAAGCAGAAACTGAAGCTGCTCTCCACACATGGAATTTCTCCTACTTCAGGGAAGGCAAGCTCTGCTTCTAAGGCCTTTTCACTGATTGACTTAGGCCCTTGCAGTTTATCTAGGATAAACTCTCCTAGTTAAAGTCTGTTGGCCACCCCACCCCACCCCACCCCAGAACTGTCAGCCCACTCTCTGTCTCTGAGGCTGTCTCTATTTTGCTTATTAGTTCAGTTTGTTCATTAGGTTACATATATGAGTGAAATCATATGGTATTTGTCTTTCTCTGACTGGCTTCTTTCACTTAGCATAAGAAAAAAGAACTCGTGGACATGGACAACAGTGTGGTGATTGGGAGGGGCATGGAGGTAGAAGAGGGTATGCCGGGGGAAATGATCATGGAAACAATACACCACCAAATGAGCTGTTAAAAAAGTGAAGCCCATTGGTTAGGGACTTAAATCACACCTCCAGGATGCCTTCACAGCCACACCTAGATTAGTGCTTGATTGAGGGGCTGGGGACTGTGGCTTAGCCACGTAGACACATAAAACTACCCATCATAGTCTGCAGAACTCTTCGGGGATCCACAAATCCTCCTTTTCCAGCTATGTATATATGAAGCTGGATTCTTCTTCATTTACTTAAAACAGCATAGTATAGTAGAGTGAACGCATGAACAGGTACGAAAATCCAGCTGTCTCCTAATGCAAATATTAAAGAGCTTTAGAAAAATTCTCACTGATGTATTTGTTTTGAAAAATAGTTATTTTCATTGAAATGTTAACATCTAATGAAATATTCTTTTTAAAGAAATAAGTACTTTAAAATTTTTCTGATTTTAAGTTCCTAATACAAGAAATGTAGGTGGATTTAGCACACATAAACAAAAAAGAAACACATTAGAATTCTTTTGGTCTTTGAGTATGAAGGAATGGTGATTCCATACAGATTGAGAACCACTGTCCTATGTGAGTGTGATCATCAAACCTTACCCTTACCAACACAGCAAACAACTCAGGAGTTCTTCTTCTCTTTGCCATAGATCATTGCAAATGTCTTCTGTTGCAGAGCATGAAGTAGACAGTGTATAAACTTGGCCTTACTTGATGACTGTCAGGAGTCCCTAATCTGATCCTCCTCATGAACAAATTACTACTCAGAGAGTGACAAGCTCTTCTTGTGACCTCCTAATGACCTGCCCTGATGCTATAAAACGCGCATTTGAATGTTGGCTATGAACACTTTCAACATCAGTATTCAGTATTTTATTCTGAAACTTACTTTCTGCAGATCCCAGTAAGTTATCGCTGCCAAGTTTCCTTACATGACAGTCAAAATATTTATGTTGGGGATATTGTCACTCATGTGTCATATGCTAAAAATGAGTAAGCTAAAAAAGTGGGTAGAAAGGGAATTGTGATGACTTTCTATCCCAGTGAGTAAATGTTGAGTTATTCTTCACTATTTAGTCACTTTCGGGTTAACCAGAAAAGTCAGAAGAAAGGAAATCATGGGGAGTCCAATTATCATAAAAACAAAAGTGGCCAAAAGATGGTGCGAAGTAAATTTGATGAAAATTAATCTAGGAAAAACTGCATGTCATGTTCTAAAACGTATTAGCATTATCTAGTGCCACCCTGAAAAATAAGTCAAAGGAGTATAAGTGTAGTCTTCGAAGACAGAAGTTGCAAACTAAGATTGCTAAAGGCACCAGGCAGGCAAGGTAACCTACTGAAGCCGTCCAGATGGGAAATGGCAAGGCTGGTGCCCAGTCCCAAGAGTGAGTGGTTGCTAACCAGCAATAGCCAATTCTTGACTTGTGGGAATGTGTCCCCATGGTTGTCAGTTCTTTGGCTTGTTCCACAAAAAGAATCTGCTTTATTATGAGAAATAATCCAATGTTTAGATGCTGCCAACTAATCTATAGTTTAATTCGATGCAGGCCAAACAGAATATTTCTGTAGATGGTTAGCACTGTGTAACGTGCAGATTAGGAGCACCGACCATCACATAAATTACTTGATGACAAAGGACCAAGAATACCACGAAGGTATTCTTGAGTTGCCGTTGTTGTTCAGCTGAGCCTGTCCCTGTCCTTTCCATACATTTAGTAGAAAGGTTCCCCCTCATCATTATTTTGTATTCTAAAATTGCTTCAGAAATCAAATGAATTGGTGGAGGTCCAGTCTGGGACTTCCACTCTTTCAAATTGCTCAACTTTAAATGTTTGCTCAACATCTGCCTGAAGAAAGAGTGAAGCTTGAGTCGGGTAAAGGTAGACAGGACTCCCCACACCCACCTCATTTAGTCAGTGAATCAGTCCTGCAGTGATTCTAACCCTTCACCTTGGAAGTTCAGAAAATATCTAAGGCAGGATCGCTCAACTTCAGCACTATTGACATTTTGGACTAGGTAACTTTTGGTGGAAGAGGAGGTCCTGTGCAATGTAAGATGTTTAGCAGCATTCCTGGGCTCTACCCACTCAGTGAAGTACCACGCCAACTCAGTCTGATGATCAAAGATGTCTCCAGACATTGCCAAAAGCACCAAGGATGGGCTTCGGGGCAAGGTGACCCCTTGCTGAGAACCACAGATCTAAGGGTATTCAAGCATGCCCCCTGCAGTCCCTCACCTCCTCTCAGACAGCGTACACTGTATTCTTCCTAAGAAGAGCTGTGGAAAATAAAATATGTTCCTCCGTGTTACATTCCCTGAGGTGGTTGATGTCATGGGCAACTGCCCAGCTGTCTGTCCCCTTGTCTTCATCCTGAAGGAACTAGTTTTATGGCTCTTCTCACCTTATGACTGCTCACGAATTTATTTGCTCAACTTTTCTTCCAACTCTTGCTCATTAATCATATGCCAGTGTTTGCATCTGGCTAACCAGCTAGAAGGCTTTAAGTTGCTTTCCATCCTAGTACTTAAAACACCATCTTACTGTGTAGGGAAGATTCATCTACCAAGGGTGTCCAAACCTTTGGCATCTCTGGGCCACCCTAGAAGAAGAGTTGTCTTTGGCCACATGTTAAATACACTGTGACATGTAACCACAAAAAAGATCTCATGATGTTTTAAGTAAATTTAAGATTTTGTGTTGGGCTGCATTCACAGCCATCCTGAGCCATATGTGGCCCTCAGGCCACAGGTAGACAGCCTTCATCCCAGACCCTTGACTTTCTTATGACCAAAATTAAGACAAATAAGCATTGACTTATCAAAGTCATCATCATAAGATTTTTTTCTCTACAACCTTTCCTGTTATATTTCAGTTTGTTTGCAGAATTTTATGACCCTGTTTTGTTTTGTTAATTTTCTCTTTGGAACTGGGAATACTCCATGAGTATTTATGTACTTATTTATTGAATTTAAGTATAGTTGGCATGCAATATTAAGTTAGTTATATTTGTCCCACATGTATAATATAGGATTTGACACTTTTATACCATATAATGTGATCATCCGACTAATTGTAATGTTTTTTATTGGGAATAATTATGGTCATTTATTCAGGTTGTTAGAGAATTACATGAGTCAAATTGTGTAGAACATACTTAACGTGGTGTTCAGCACAAAGTAAGAGCTCAGTCATGTTTATGACAATCTCCACCAGTCAAATTCGCACAGCTTGGAGCAAATAATTGTTCTCAAGTGTCTGAAGTCCATCCCGGTAGGGTGGTCCTGGGAGTGGGATGGGGGGTCCAAAGCCATGGTCAACAATTGCTTCTTTAAGTGGCCAGTTTGGGCAGCAAGAATGTTAAAGGCTGAATATCACAAACCATCTAAAGACTATGTGAAAGGCATGGTCAGTCAAGGAGAACCGCAAACACATACAAAGGGCTCAGTTCACTTCTGTGTGAGCAGGTTGGCTGCGGGAAGGGGGGGCTTATTTAGAGCCTTGTGATGTGTTATCTCTCACCATGATGGATCAGGGAGTCCCAGCAGCCAGACAGAAGAAATATGGCATCTCTAACAAAACTGAGCACAGTATTTCTTACCTGTTATTTGTTACTAGAGTTCTAATTAGCCAGCCAGGGGCATTTAATTACAACTTCATGATATAAATAACTTGCCACATGCCTGTTATTATTCATAATTACTGGGCAGCTTGGAAAATGGGCCTGTGCTCTGAGGACTCCATAATCATGGGTCTGCATGACAGACCCCTCTTTTCCCAAAATTCTGCGTGCCTCTCTCTGCTGGGGAGGTGGTGAGGGGAGGAGCACTGGTCTCTGAATTGAGGGAATGTGGCCTGTAGTTCCAGTTCTGCCACCCGCTTCCTGTGTGGCCTTGAGTGGACATTAACTTCTGTAGGTGTCAGGGGCCTCACCCACGGCACAAGGAAGCAATGCCAGATGACCTTGAATGACCTCTGGCACTAGCGTTCTGTGATTAACCAAATCTGTGCATCTAGGTCACGCTGGTGCCAAGAAGCCACAGGAAAGGGAGGAGGAAGAACAAGGACTTGTAAAGCACTCTTCTCTTCAGCCGATGTAGGAATGTGAAGTGCCAAGCGCCTTTTGAAAAGATTCTAGGTTCTTGAAAGCACTAGGCAAATTTCGTGTTCTTAAAATTCTGCTGCTTGTGTCTTACAGTTACAGCTCTTCACAGTTTAGATGTTGAGGGTGCTTTATCTTTTCTAAAATGTTTTCTGTATCCATGTTTCTTTTTAGTAGTCTGATAGGATCCAATAGTGATCACAAATTCACAATTACCCCAGCAAGCAACCAAGATCACATGGGAAGATTTTCATGAAGTTAGATAGTGTATTAATTTCTTCCTTTTACTCTCAAGTTTGGTAATGCCCCTCTTTTGCTACCCTCAAATTAGGCTTGCTGCTTGTTCTACCCCCTCTTTTATTTATGGACCCAACAATAACTATCCATCAATATGGCAACTGGTTCGTGACATTTAGCCCATCTGCAAAGTTATGAAAAACGTAGTAAAAAGATGATACATGGACATTTCCTTTTAGAGTGAGATTTAAAGTGCTCAATAAACCCATTGATAATTCTGAATTTCCATATGTTCGATGCATTCATATAATCTGTACTAATAATAATACATTGGTAGCCCTGGCTGGCATAGCTCAGTGGATTGAGTGCCTGCCTGCGAACCACATGATCGCGGTTCAACTCCCAGTCAGGGCACATGCCTGGGTTGCAGGCCAGTTCCAGGCAGGGAACGCACCAAAGGCAACCATACATTGATGTTTCTCTCCCTCTCTCCTTCCCTTCCCCTCTAAAGATAAATAAATAAAATCCTAAAAAAATAATAACAATACATTGGTACCACTTTTCTTACCCTGTATAATCAAACAATAATCAAGAAGAGCTGTGACTACTGACAGATGGGACTTCAGAAGCTTTGAGGGCAAATTCATCACCAGCACACATGCAACAGCCACTGCATAGAGTCTTTCCTTTCTTTCTTAAGTGCCCTTGAAACCCAGCAACCGAATTATATGCCAGGCCCCCAAGGAGCGCCACAAGGTTATAATTGTCTCACACGTAATTACATGCGTTGCCAAAGGTGAAGGGACAAAGTCGTTTTTGTACCATTTGTGGAGAAGAAGATTGCTTATGAATTGTGATATCGGCAGCTCACTGATTCGCAGAAAGGGGAAATGTATGCAAGAACCACGTCTAACAGTGATGCTGCTGTAGCAATACACAGCCAAGCCGAGAACAAGCGCCTTCACTGTTCTGGGCCCGGGCCCCCCTCACAGACCTGCTATTCTTTTCTTTCATGGCCGAGCGAGGCGGCTTGTCTTTCCCTTTTCCTTTACAGTTGTTTCTTTCCAGGCCATCTTCTTCTCTGAGTTTCCAAGGGACTGTGAGCTTAGTCCCTGGCCTGGACACCATCCGATATAATCAGAGAAATGAAAAACGCCATAGGAAAGAGAAGTGCTGTTTTGGTCAAAGCTGTACAAGAGAAATGATGCCACATGCAAGGCCTGTTTCCCGTAGCTTCTAGTTCCGCCCGCTCAGGAGGGACGTCAGCTTGCTGGGGTGAGTAAAAGCAATCTGGCCCTCCCGGGGCGGTGGGGAAGTGACCGCTAACTCTGAAGTTTTAAGCAGGCCCAGGATGGAGCAACTTTCCCTTATACCACATTTGAAATGGCATGTGGTTTGCTGGGGGTGAGATCCACATTCCTTTTGTAACAGAACACTGTGTTTTTCTCCCATCGGTTCCGTTAGGATAAGATGATGGCAAATGCTACTTCCTTATGCAATAGAGCTTGCAGCTCAAATGTACCTGACTACGTTTTATGACAAATAATGCATCCCGCGTCCATCCGGTGTGGCCTGAGGATGCAGGTGGCGTTAGTGCCTTGTTCTCAGAGCAGAAAGAAACAGCAGCTTTGAGGCCGAGAGTGGCATCATTACTCTGCTTCCCCACCCCATCTTGATAAACCAAAGCTGGCGCAGTGCAATGGTTTTCAGCTGTAGGTGGGAACTTTGGTTCGCCTTTGAATTCACAGGAGAAGCTGATGCTTTAAGGAAAGTATATTTACTCCCCGGATATTCACTGCTTGTCCCAGAAAAAGCCCCATATGTGCGTGGAGGCACCCTGACGAGCACCTTCAGGATAATCCTACGTTGGCACACTGTTAAGGCTGGGACAAAATACCTCCAACCACCAGTGAAACGTCCGTTTTTTAAAACCCCAAAGCAGGTGGTTGTGTAGCCTGCAAACGTTTTAATTCTGCAAACGTAGAATTCATCTGTCTTCTGGATTTGCTGTACAATCCTGGTCCTGGTAGCCCGACGGGAATTCAAAATTCCAGAGAGGAACTTGACCTCCAAGAGTCAGTCTAGCGCCCTGTTCCTTTTTTCTCCAACAGTCCTTTCTCTGTTTCCAGATCTTACAAGCACACACTCAAGAGTGCTGTGAGTATTATTCCATTAGCAGATGCACTGTTCCATGAGGCCATTAATCAGGCAAATCGCAGATGTTGTTTTCTTTCGGCGTGTTACTATAATTACTCCTAATAACACCTACTGAATTTGTCATTTCATTGCCATTGATGACTCTTTAAAAATGTCGCTGATGATTTATTTCTTAAAGTCATTCTGTATGGATTCAAGT
Source organism: Sturnira hondurensis (assembly GCF_014824575.4). Classification (NCBI taxonomy): domain Eukaryota; kingdom Metazoa; phylum Chordata; class Mammalia; order Chiroptera; family Phyllostomidae; genus Sturnira; species Sturnira hondurensis. The sequence goes on along the minus strand of NW_028072653.1, from coordinate 2,327,342 downwards.
TATATTCGTACCTGGGAGGGCTTAGGATCTGTCCCCTAGTTGTTACCACCTGTTTCCCAAGACTGTGGCCAGGTAACCTCGTATGTGGGTAAAGTCAAAGGGTCTTGAGAGGCTGAAGGTTGAAATCCACAGGCTGTTTGCAATCAGACCAAACTCTCCTGGTGCTGAAAGATGGGCGTTATCATCTTGAGGCACATGGTGCTAATAAATCCAGCTGAAGGAATCTGCGTCCTCACAGGCAGAGCTAGGAAGGAAACTTAGTCCAGCTGCCAGGTTTACTGGGGATGAAGCTGGGACCCAGAGAAAGGAAGGCAGAGTTGCTGAGACAAAACTGCGACCTGAATCCAGGCTTGTGGCTGTTCATCAGTCGGCCCTTTGCCCCACTCAGGATGGTCCTTGCTGTATCAGGAGGGACTAGAGGCTCCTTGACTTGACAGCCAACTGAGATTGGATTTCTGAGTCTACCCACTTAACTCTCCTAAAAGCAAAAAATTCAGACAGACCTTAAATCCTGATTTAAACCTAGGAAGCTCGATCTTCATTGCAGATTGAATATCACTGATCAGTCCTTTTTCAGTGACATTGTTTACATTTTTTTCTACATGATTCAAGCAACTGGAGCCCTTTCTCCTCCTCATCATTTAGTTCTCTGAGAAATACACTTTCATTGAGAGATTGAGTAAATAGATGGTGATAACAGCAGCTGTGCTGTGGCTTAGTAGGAAAGATACGCATTGGGATTGAACTTGGATTGGAATCCCTGTGTTCCTTGTTGTTAATTGGGTGACCTTAGACAAGTTACTTAGCTTCTTAAATCCTCACTCAGGGAGGGGGAGGGGCAGGGAGCAAGAGAGGGGGAGGGAAGAGGGAGAGAACACCATGAGATCACCTAGTGCAATGCAATGACTGCCTTACAGAAGACTTAATAATGATTAGTTATTATTATTAGTAGGAACCAGATGAGAAAGAGTGGTAACTCATGTTTTATGCTCTATAAGGTGTTAATGTCTAGAGAAAAAAATCATTTTCTACTTTTTGTGTCAGTGATCGCTGGCTACTGCTGGTGATGCAGGAAGCCTTTTGGACAACAGCCTGCAAACAACCTATGTTTGGGGGAGGAGGTGTTTGCATCTCTTGGCAGAGGTCGTTGCATCAGTGTTGGTGTGGGGCTGTAGCCGAACTCACTTGGTCAAAGAACAACACAGGAACACATAAGAACACATTGTCTCGTCTGCTTGGTAAAGTAAAAATTTCAGATCCCTATAATCACTAGCAACCTGGCTCACACACGTGCCACCCTGTGTCATCTGCCTTCTTCCCAGGTACCACCCAGAGCAGTGGCTCAGATGTGGTTCCCAGGTGTCAGCATTACTCAGGAACTTGTTAGAAATGCACATTCTCGGGCCCTGCCTCAGCAGTGCTGAGACAGAAACTCAGAAAGACAAAAAGTGTTTTTCCTATGCCTCCAAGGGGTGATGATCCTCTATCAGAACCTGAGATGGTGCTTATATACCACATTGTCTTTCAAAGAGAGGAGTCCATAGCGGACCATCCCCAAAATGATCTGAGCTAGGACAAAGAGGACTTCAAGGGACATCGGAACTACATAGTGAAAGTTTCCCTGCTGGTCTCTTTCAATCCTTCAGTCTCGGTTTACGTTAATGGATCTATAATACTTCTCTAATCATTACTAATCTCCTTTTTCAGAAAAGAGAGCAGGGTACAAATTCAAAGTCTTTAGGGAGCAGCAGAGTCTAAAATGTAGTGACACTTTGGGGTTCTTTGCATTTACTTTCAAGAATACATTTGATTCAGAACACATTGTATTTGTTCTAGATTGAAGCGGCAATAAGAAGTTTCCTTCATAAAAGTTCACATTAGTCAATTTAAAGAGCGTTTAAGAAAACAGTGATGCAGTTGGTATGTGGCTGTGGCTAAAACCATCGATGAAGGGTGAGTTTCTTCAGACCCACACGGGCGCACTGGAGGGAACCCGGGGTAGTACTTTGTAGTACTTTGTCCCATGGTGGCGTTTACTGGCTGCCTTGCTTTCCTTAGACTGGGTTTTCTCATCAGTCAAACGAGAGTGACGATACCAACACCGCAGAAATGATATGAGAACTTAGGTATGAAAAGTGTTGATGTGAGAACTTAGGTATGAAAAGCGTTTGCTTCAGTCCTCAGGAAAGAGTAAGTACTTGCTACATTCTTATCTGTGAAGCTCCATTTGGAAGTCCGATTGCCATGTGGCCTTCTGAATGCCATTTTTCACTTGAGTTTCAGAGTTCTTGCTTCCAAGACAAAAACTTATTCTCAAGGGGCCCTTCCAGCTCTTTCTAACTTCTATGTACTTGTACACACATATGTAGTGTGTATAATATACATATACTACATAAGTAATAAATTCTGTATCCCTTGCCTTTATATAAGCATGCTGTATTTCCTAGACATAAACCTTGAGTGCTTGGAATAATACTGAAAGTGGATGAGCTGTGTTGGAAAAATAAAAGTGTACAAGCTTATGATGTACATGTCAGAGCTCAAAGGTAATTGCATTGTACTTTATTGTCATCTGTCCAATTCAAAGCACAGCAGAGACTAGAAAATAGATTGTCATGGAGGTCTCTGATGACAGCAGTTTCCATGAGTTGGTGTAAATATATTCGGAGAGACTTGTTCCTACTTAATAACCTGCCTTTTTCCTCCTGAGCTGCTGATGCATTCACTTACCACGTTTGAAAGGCAGCTTGTCCTTTGCTGTCAAATGAACTTGATAGAATAATAGAAGATTCTGAAAAATTCAATCAGATCTTGTTGATTCTCCAAGGGAACTTCTTGGCTACTTATTCTATTTAAAGAGAAAAATAAAAGATGGTGTGTCTTTGGTCTTGTACACAACGCTGACCAAGTTCAACAGCACAGGTTCTAGTTAGCAGGGGCCATGTCGTTGCTCTTTCTGAGCATTCCAGGGCAGCACTGCCGGGGTTTGGGGGCCCTTTAGAAGGGGTAAGCAATACCTTTGGGGTTACTACAAGATTGCACTGTTACAAAATCAGAGGTGGTAGCCATCAGCTTATTTACTGCTCATAGCATTCTTGTCAATTGGGAGACTTACAAAATATTTTTCATGGTGAAATCGGGTTCTCTTCATCAGACTATAAAACAGCTTGCACTGTCTTTTATATAATTAACTACCAAAGCACCCCAGAAACGAGATCCTCTCCAATATTGGTGGTTCTGATAAAACACCCCAGTGGAGCAATTCAACTCAATGTAGCTGTCACTTAATTGAAAACTACTATACAAGGTGTGGGGAATGTGCTTGTAGCTGGGCTGAACAAGGGTTCGTGTTACTGTCTCACTATCTCCTAAGTTCCAGTCTCTTCTATAAACTGAAGATAAACTGTTCCTACTTTGCAAGATTGTTCTGAGAATTCATTGAAGAAATGATGGTGGGAATAACCAGAAGAATTAATATTCACTGAGTGTATGCCAATGACTAGGACCACTTCGGCCCTGATAAATCTCTTACGTAGATACTGCCATCCACTCCTGGTTATAGATGTGGAGACAGACCCCAAGGGAACTTCACTGACCTGCCAAACACTATGTAGTCTGGCTCTAGATGCCTCGTAAGGCTTTAAAACACTTGACATTTCCTCAGCACTTGAGTTGAATCAGGTGAAATTACAGATAGTCAACCATTTTCTCCTATATAAATAGCAGTTTCATGTGGTTCTAATTAATAAGTGTTGAGTACAGATTAACAGTAGCTATAATTGCTACAGCTAATAACAATAGCAATAGTAATGTTGTTTTTTTAGCCTTAAATCTCTCAATATAAGTAATGTAGGTGGCATTATAGTACAAAGACCCTGAACTTGGCAATCGGGAATTAGGTGAACTCTAGGTCTCAGTTTCCTCATTTTAAAATAATGAACTTGGCCCTTTTTTTTTTTTTAGCTCTAATAGTTGATGCCAAAGCTTTAAAATCTATCTCTGGAAATAACCCCTTTTCTCTCCAGTTCATCTTAGACCAATCATTAGTCCTGCCCTGAATGACTAAATGCATGGTGCATGTCCCCTCCACCAGGCAAGTTTACTGATCACATGCTTGGATCTCACAGTAGGTCCAAGTCAACATACTCCTTTCTGAACACATGTACTCAACTTGCGTGTTTAACTGTTGTAAAACAGTGATCAAGTGTGCATGACCTGGCACTGGGTCATGAACTCTATGGAGAGTGGCCTTGAAACTCAATGATGAATATAAGTAAATTCTTAAAGAAAAGGGATTGTGTGTGTGTATATGTTCCCCTCTCTTTAAAAATGTATTCTTTGGAGATTAGAACTAAATACAATGAAGAAATTAGGAAATTTTAGAAAGGAAGTCCACAGGTGTATGATACCAATATTACTTGGGGTGTCTGAATAAAATAGAGGAAAGAAAGCAATGTGTGTGCCACACAGTCTGTTAGTCTATTTATTTAAATCTTTCTTTTATTTAAACAATAGCCAACTACCTTCCATGTTGTCATGTTGGAAACAGTAGGGAAATAGAGGAGGTAAATGAAACGTGGTCCCTGTCCTCCAGAAGCTCACAGTCTAGGCAGAGAGGCCAGCGTATAAGCACAGAGTTTCAGAATAATAGATAATGCTCCGAAGGAAAACAAATGGATCCAATTGCTTTAATAGATACAGGACTATTTCAATTTTTTGTTTCTTATATCAATTGATAGGTTTTATTTTTATAAGAATGTGTCCCTATCATCTAAAATTTTAATTTTATTGATATAATGTTCCTTATAATATCTCCCAATGTTTTTTTTTGTTATTTGAATCTTTAATAATATTCGTTTCATTCCCTTTATGCTATTGGCTATTTGTGTCTTTTTATTATTATTATTATTAACCCAGGGTATAACAGTTTTGTTAGTTTTTTTCTCCTAAATGGCAACTTTGGGATTTTAAAAATTCTATTTACAGTTTCTTATTCTTAAAATTTCACTGACTTTTTTCCACTAACATTCTTTGGGTTTCATTTGCCTTTCCCCCAATCTTTCCCCTTGAGAAAGACACTCAGATCATTGATTTTAGTCTTTATCCCTTTCTAGTGTATGTGCTCAAGGCCGTAATTTCTCTCTAAGTATGGCTTTGACTGCAGGCCACAAACCTTGATATGCTGTGTTCATTATCATCCAGTTCAAAATATTTTCTAAATTTTCATGATTTCTTCTTTGAACCACAGGTCATTAGTAGTGTGTTGCTTAGTTTTCAAATTGGAAGAAATGTTTTCTAGTTACCTTTCAGTTATTAACAATATTTGTAGCTTATCTCCACTGCGGTCTGAGAACATATTATGAATGTTTCAGTTTCTTGAAATTTGTTGAGACTTGCTTTCTGGCCAGCTTAGAGTCTTGTTTTGATAAAATGTCCCATATGCACTTGAAATCCTATACAATCTCCTATGCTTAGACACTTGACTCCTCTCCTAAAAATAACACTGCCATAAGTAGCTTTGTGTATGTGTATTGGGGACTGCTGAGGATGTATCTTGGGTATAGACTCCTAGAAGTGGCATTGCTGGGTCAAGGCCAAATGTAGATGTAATTTATTAGCTTGGGCCAAATTGCCCTCTAAGGATTTTGCCTTCCTACCAGTCTGCACGCCTATCAGCCAGCAGCGCAGGACAGTGCGGTTTTCCACGGCCCTAGGAACAAAGTGCATCGTCAAGCTTTTGGATTTCTGCCAATCCAATGAGGGAGATATAGAATCTCCGTGAGTTTCAACTTACATTTATCTTAAAGTGAGTGAAGTTGAATAAATATTCATGCATTAGACTCATGTTTATATATTTTGCCACTTCATGTCTTTTATCCATTTTTCTGTAGGATTATTATTGTTTTTCTCCAAGCCTTTATTGTATATTAAGAATGTGGTCTGTTTTTCTGCAATGTACACTGCAAACATTTCTGTCATTTGCATTTTTTACTTGTTTCTGATGATTTTGTCACATGTAGACACTTTATCAATCCTTCATCACATCTGGAATTTTTAGTCACAGTTAAAATCTTTTCGTTGTAATAGGTGAGCCAGGCTCATTGATATTTATTCTTAGGTCCGGCCCAGGAGAGAGCGATGTCACCACACCAATCTCACTTACATTTATCAATATGACTGTAAGGTTTGGTAAAGTCTGTGATCTCATGTTGTAAATTCTGTGAGCATCGTATTGACCATGTTTCTTTCTCTGTTTGGTGTCTTCTGGTTTTCTCCCTTTGGCTATTTATAATGTGTCATATTTCTGCCAGTGTTTGGCTTTGTATTAATAGTACTTTCGATTCTCTTGTCTGACTCAAACTTTTACTATCTCAAAGCCATCGATGGGTCCCATCTCTGCGGATAAAATCTAGTGCCCTTGCTACAGCCCAGAAGGCCTCCCAACACCCCGTTTCTGACTATTTCTCTTGGTTTTTCCCAGATTTCCATTCACCCACTGAACCCCAGCAATATGGCTTCCTTGGCCTGTCTCAAACAGTTTACTGAATCAAGATTTTTGCAGCTGGGTTTTCTCTATCTGAGTATCTTCCTGCCAGACTCTTACAGTATTCACTCCTTTACTTCATTCATGTCTGGGCTCAAATTTAGCTCCTCTTCCAAAGAGTCCTGACCCCCATATTTAAAAGATCACCATTACATCAATCCCCAGCCCTGTATCCTGCTTGAGTTTTCTTCAAAGCATGCGCTACCACTTGCCATTATTAATTTAAGTCACAGGTAGATTAAAAAGGCCAAAGAAAATATTTGAAGGATCACTTTGAATAGTAAACATTCTCTATGAGGTTTTTTGCATGGTATTATTAAAACGCTCTCCAGCTAAAAATCTACAACTTGGAACTCTAGGTCGGGCATACGGGGGCTTTCAAATCCAGAGCAGAACTGGAAGGACATTCGGAGCCACTGCCTGACAACCAGGCGACAGCCCTGCCTGTGGACGTTATTGTCTAGGCTGTTTCCACCCCACACTTTGGAAGTTTCATCCGCATCTTCCTATGATGGTGTATGTGGGCCTCTGTTCCCATATTCCCTGGACCGTTTTAATGGGAATCCAGACTAAGGGTCCATTCTGAACCCATGAGTAAAGCTGTACAACGTGAAAAGCCCTAGAATGGAGGTCTAGCACCAGCTGTCCAGCGCGGTTTTCCAACTTCATGCCCCATAAAGCAGAGATGAGGGGCATCACGAATTGATGAGGTATAGCACAGTAACCTGAGGCTTCAAAATCTGTGCCAGATGAGAAGGCCATTGGAATAGGCTTCTAAGTGCCCGCATACTCTTGTAATTTTGGCACAAGTTTTGGATGAGAGATAGCCCCGTCCCCAATGGTGCCTGCAATCTGTGGCTATGTTGTACAATCCTGGTACAGAAAAATTTGGTTCTGATAACTTTGCTCAAACTTCTGTGAGGTAACGAATACCTTTCGACGCAGTGATGGTTATTGCATCCTAATGAGTTCATGATAAGTACAGAAATATCTGCCGGGTAAGAATGGGACGGAGAATGGATCATGAGGAAAGAATTCTGACAGTGGTTCTCCAGGGCTACGGGATAAGCCAGATGGTACTCTATTTGAAAAACGGGAGAAAGCTAATTGTAGCTATTTACATCTCTACTCTGAAGGTAATGCCTCTATTTTCTGTAAAATGGCTTTTTTTGCTAAGGACTATTAACTTGAGAGGGGAGAACTACCACCAAATGATATTTTAATGGCCAGCTAAAAAAAATGTGTTACTTTTGCTGTGATTTCATTGGGGGAAAAAACCCAAACAAACCCTGTTATCTCGGTAGAGAACCTTTGATCATATTTTAGAAGCTCTGTTGGGTCTTTCTCATGAAGTAAAATAGTAACAGCATTTAAGGAAGAGAAACGCTGACATGGACTTAACCCCTCGACACCGATCCAACCCAACAAGTGTTTAATGAGCTCTTGCTACGTTATGGCACCGTACGGGGTACCAAGGGAACATAAAGAGGAATTAAATATATCCATTGGCTGCCTCTGTGATTTTTGTGAAAAACTACTTCAACAGCTAAATCTTCCACAGGATATGATAAGAGACAGTAACAATATACAAGTGGCCCACCTCACCCACATTTATATAAGCAACTGATTTTTTTTATTGCTGCTTTTTAGTTGAGAAAAAAAAAAAAACATAAAACTCTTAGACCAGCCCAACAACTTGCAATGTTAGATCAATGTAATCAGCAGTGAGGAGAAACCACGACAGGCTGACTGATGAGGCAGAAAGACTTTTGACTCCCAGAGTATGTGATAAGACAGCAAATCCATAAGCCTTAGAAGCCAAATGATATTCTTTTCCAAAGGTTTTTTTACGCTGAAAAACCTTTTAAGAAAAGAAAAGTGAAATATTAAAGGTATTTTTAGCTTGAACAAGGGAATATTTGATCACTCCAGGAAGAGAATCTATTGCACAACCTCATAGTTCAGGGGGGAAACTGCAAGGAATAATGGCAGTAGGAAACACCAAAGAGAGGAAAAAGGAAGAGATGATGAACAGAGATGGGACATGAAGGAAGGCTTCTTGGAGGCGGTGGCCTTTAATCTCAGGCTTGAAGGATGGAGTTGGGATGAGTCCATGGGGAAAAACGATCATGTGTGAGGAACCAGAGTGAGCAAGCATAGAAATCTTGTGAGGGAAAACGATTTGTCTGCTGGGTTGGCGAGAGCTACAGGAGCAAAGATAGTTGGCAACTAGTTCCCAGAGAGTGTTCATTTGAACTTCGTTCAATCAGCAGTAAAGAAAACAGTGTGAAGACTAATGCGGTGAAATCAGGGTTTAGAAAGATAAACTGGAGGGGCAAAGAACAAGGAGAGTGCCTGTGACAGTTCCGACCAGAGACAGCTCCGTTTCGCTGTGTTCTCTACAAATAACTGGCATACCACGGAGCGCACGGCAGGCATTCCACAAATATTTTATTCACTCAGCACTTGATTATGGCACGTCTACCACACAGAAGCATCTGTGGAGGCTAGAGAGATGGAGAAATGTTCCATTGTTCCCAAGAAATTTAAAATTTTTATTGATTATTCACAAATTTACAAGGTTTTGAAGGTCATCCAAGGTTCAGTTGCCCAATTGTTTTTGAAATGGTTCTCATTCCGTTCTCAAGTGGTTTAGCATTGAATAATTGGGACCCACCTTCAAGAAGAAGCCATGCAAAAGATTACAAATTGCATGAAACAATTAAACTAACTTGGCTCTGTATTACATCTCCACATTATTCTCGCTGATTTATTTCCACTGAAATTGAAATGCTATCTAAGGAACAAGAATGAAAAATACCAGATCAGGCTACAGGGCAGCAATCAGAAATTGTACGGAGGATTTATTCTTTCTGTGTACTTCAGTGCATGAAGAGCAATCCCTGAGTAGAAGCCAAACCCCCTAAGTCCGACTTACTTTTTAGACATTATTCAAACATGTGTAGTGTAGGCAATAGCTGCTCAGCAGACAGGGATTTGGAATCAGGAAGTGGAAAAGACGTGGCAATATTTATCTTCACAATGCCGTGTATGCCCCAAATCTGACTTTACCCTTAATCCCCAAGGACAGAATAAACTGGATTCAAGCCAGCGGGTCAGGATCCAAATGTAGCTCATAAGCTTATTCCTGCTGCAGGCAGGAGGTCCCGGAGAACAGCGAGTTCTGTAAAACCTTGGGCATCAGGGAGGGATGACCATATGTTCCTCTTGCCATTTCTGCTTGTCATTTTCCACTCCCCGTCCCCCTGCAGGTGACCGATAAGCACAAGCTTAACTTTCCTTCCAACAACAACAAATAAAACCCCCACGAGCTATGCATCTCAGCTTGTTGTTCCGCAAGCACAGTCTGTCTCTGAGCCAGTGTTTGGAATCTGAATCGCCAACTCAACGCAATGACTTTGCTTCCCTCTCTCTGTCTCAGATTAACTTTGTGCCACACCTTAATCCAAGGTGTAAGAAACAGGGCTCCAGTGGAATTTAAAAAAACAAAAGTCTTGCAGAGGAATGATTTTTGCTTCACTCTACAACATCTCTCTTGGGTTTTCTCCCACTGAGCATGTGATCAGAGGAGTTTCTTGCCTCATGTTAACCTAATAGTTAGTAACCTGTATCTCAGCTGTTACCCCCAACCGTTTTTTTTTTTTTTTGAAACACCTTGATTTTCAGTTTCTAGAGAACACACAAAATATAATCTTATAGGCCCTGGCTGGCGTAGCTCAGTGGATTGAGTGCGGGCCTGTGAACCAGAGGATCACGGTTCGATTCCCAGTCAGGGCACATGCCTGGGTTGCAGGCTGGTTCCCTGCAGGCCAACTCCCAGCAGGGGATGCATGAAAAGCAACCATACATTGATGTTTCTCTCCCTCTCTCCTTCCCCTCTAAAAGATAAATAAATAAATAAAATCTTTAAAAATAAAAAAATATATATAATCTTATAAGAGACTTGGAAGTGGCAGTGTTGAATGAGGCAGCCCCAAATTTCTGGTAACTAGTTCCATAGTAACAAATCATGCATGGGCTAGAAAGCATGTGTAAAAATATTCTAAAATATCCCACAACAGTCGTGACCAGAGTTTCTCTGCCGGGTGAGAATTTATGTGTGAGGGTCCAGAAGGATGTTGTAAACTGAGAAAATGAGTCCCTTGAGCCCCCTGATTGAGATTTTATTTCATTAACTTTTAAGCAGGGTTCACCCTAATAGCATCTCTCTGCTTGTTTCTATTTTATCCAGGTTTCTGTCCATCAGCAGGAACTTACAGAGAATGTTGTCCTGAAAAAACAACTTCCTTTTGTTCAGATTCATCATATATATCAACAACTCACATTAATTGTTTTCTGCCACATCCAGCCGAGGCTGAACTTGACCAGCCTGGGCAGTATGCCCATTACACTGTAGCAGCATTATGCCTGTAATAGCATGTAAGAATCTGCTGTTGCCCCTTGAAAAGATGGAAGTAAAATATCCTCTTCTAAGAGAAAAGAATGCTTCTCTCTCTCTCTCCTAGGGACAGTCGTTTTCCCTGAAATCATACTGCTGGGATTGGAAAGCCTGCCTCTCATACACAGGCTTTTAGAAGCACTGTGTTGGTGTGGTCACCATTTTCATGTCGCCATCTGGTGCCCTTGGTGGCATGACTACTTCCAAACACAGTAGAACCAAGACTGCCAGTAAACCTTAGGGGGTGCATACATCTATACCGAACTGTGTCCACAGGGACAAGGTTTCCCTCTGAAGTATTTGAAATAGAGTTAAAGTATTTGAATTTCACATGAAAACATTTGGGAATTTGTTTTTAAAGTCACTTTGTAAAATTTCAAATACATTTGCTTGCTGCCAAAATGTAAACGGTACAAAATCACACAACGTAAAACTATGGTTCTTTTTTTTTTCAGTTTTCATTGCTTAGTTGAAATTCTTCGTCTCTTTGTAAGTTATTCGTGTTCCTTCAGCAGATTCTGTAACGTATTTACCATAGTTATTTTGAAGTCTTTGTTTTCTAATTCCCACATCTGAACTGCTTCTGTTGACTACTTTTTCTCTTGATTATGAATGATCTTTTCTTGCTTCTTTGCCTATCATAGCTTTTGGTTGTTTGCTGGAAATTTTGGCTAAAAAGAACTGTAGAATGGAATAAGATGAGTAAGTCCTTGGAAAGAGCCCTTCGGACTGCCGACCGATGTGGGAAGCTGGGTCCACCTGGTCATGTAATCTAGTCCTGAGCTGCATCTGAGATGTGTTGCAGCTGTAGCTAGGTTCAGTTCACCACTGACTTCCACAGATTCAAGGGCAGGGTCAGAGCTTTGTCTGCATCAGGACTTCATATCTTACTATTGAGAGGCTTGCATCCCTAGATACTCTACAATAAAGTGGCCAGCTCTCCAGGCTGTGGGAGATCTCTCTCTTCTTTATGAGATAGCCATGAGCTTTTTAGTTTTCAGCACCTTGTGTCACCTCCCCACCATCCTATCTGCCCACCAGCCTGCAGGAGACTGATGCCTTAAAAAAAGAGAGATGCTTTACGTTTAGCGAAAGCCCATGCTTCTGAGAGGAAATCTCTGTCCAATCCCCTGGCCCACCAGACTTCTGCCCTCGAATCCTGTGCACTTGGGAAGGCACTGTGGGAAGGAGGGGGCAGATGAGCTCATTTTTGCCATGGTTTGGATTTGCTCTGGATTCTAATTCATCATGCCAGCCCACACCTGGCCATGAAAAGATTATTACACATTAGTCTTGTTTGTCCCTGCCCCCATCTATGGCAGGTTTTCTCCTTGTTCTGCGATGACTTCAGGGATGAAAGAAGTTGTGGCATTCTTTTCCCCTGGGACAGTTCTTCTCTTTCATCTGGTTTTATTCCATCTTGCCCCAACAAGGTGTTCAGTGTCTATTTCTCTGTCAGTACAAGTAGAGTCACTATGTACTTTTGAACACTTGCAGAATATTGCATCACATTGGCTGAATTGTTTATCCAAGAAGTTTCTTACTAATAGACATTTAGTTACTGTTTTAATATTAAATAAGTTATCTGTGAACACTCTTATAAAGGTATTTAGAAGGTTTTTTAAAGAATTTATTTAATTTTTAGAGAGAAGGGAAGGGAAGGAGAAAGAGAAGAAGAGAAACATCAATGTGTGGTTACCCTTCACGTGCTCCCAACTGGGGACCTGGCCCACAACCCAGGCATGTGCCCTAACTGGGAATCAAATTGGTGACCCTTTGATTAGCGGGCCCGTGCTCAATCCACTGAGCTATACCATCCAGGGCAGTATTTAGACTTTTATGAGTATTTCTAAGGTTGAATTTCTAGAAGTGAAGTAGCTACTTAGAAGGCATTTAATTCACTTCTTTTATTTTTTTATTTTTTGACTATTTTTTTATTTAATTATTGTTCAAGTACAGTTTTCCGTCCCCCACTCCCATCCCAGCCCACCCGCCCATGCTCCCAACCTCCCTCCCATTTCCACCCCCCTTAGTTGTTTTCCATGTGTCCTTTATACTAGTTTCTGTGAATCATTCCCCTTTTCCCCTGAAATTCTCTCCCCTCTCCCCTCTGGTCCTTATCAGCCTGTTCTGAATTTCAGTGTCTTTGGTCATATTTTGCTTGCTTGTTTGTTTTGTTGTTTAGGTTCCTGTTAAAGGTGAGATCATATGGTATTTGTCTTTCACCGCCTGGCTTATTTCACTCAGCATAATGCTTTCCAGTTCCATCCATGCTGTTGCAAAGGGTAGGAGCTCCTTCTTTTTTTCTGCTGCATAGAATTCCATTGTGTAAATGTACCATAGCTTTTTGATCCATTCATTTACTGATGGGCACCTAGGTTGCTTCCAACTTTTGGCTATTGAAAATTGTGCTGCTATGAACATTGGGGTGCATAGGTTCTTTTGGATTGGTGTTTCAGGGTTCTTAGGATATAGTCCCAGCAGTGGAATTACTGGGTCAAAAGGCAGGTCCAATTTTAGTTTTCTGAGAAAATTCCATACTGTTTTCCATAGTGGTTGTACCAGTCTGCAATTCCACCAACAGTGAACTAGGGTCCCCTTTTCCCCACAACCTCTTCAACATTTGTTGTTTATTGCTTTGTTTATGATGGCCATTCTGACCAGTGTAAAGTGGTATCCCATTGTGTTTTTAATTTGCATCTCTCTGATAGCTAGCAATATCGAGCATCTTTTCATGTGTCTCTGGATCCTCTGTATGTCTTCCTTGGAAGTGTCTGTTCAAGTCCTTTGCCCATTTTTTAATTGGGTTGCTTGTCTTCTTACGGTGGAGTCGAGTAAGTTCTTTGTATATTTTGGAGATTAAACCTTTGTCTGAGGTATCATTGGCAAATATGTTTTCCCAATCAGTTGGTTCTCTTCTTATCTTGATACTATTTTCTTTAGCTATGCAGAAGCTTTTTATTTTGATGAAATCCCATTTGTTTATTCTTTTCTTTATATTCCTTGCTCTAGGGGACATATCAGTAAAAATGTTCCTGTGTGAAATATCTGATCTTTTTCTGCCAATGTTCTCCTCTAGGACTTTAATGGTTTCACAGCTCAAATTTAAGTCTTTTATCTACCTTGAATTTATTTTGGTGTATAGTGTAAGTCGGTACTCAAGTTTCATTTTTTTGCACATAGCTGTCCAGTTCTCCCAGCACCATTTGTTGAAGAGGCTATCTTTACCCCATTTTATGTCACTGCCCCCTTTGTCGAATATTAATTGGCTGTAGAGAGTTGGGTTTAATTCTGGGCTCTCTATTCTGTTACATTCGTCTATGTGCCTGTTTTTATGCCAGTCCCAGGCTGTCTTGATTACAGTGGACTTGTAATATAGTTTGATGTCAGGTATTGTGATCCCTCCTACTTTGCCCCTCTTTCTCAAAATTGCGGCTGCTATTCGGGGTCATTTATGGTTTCATATAAATTTTTGAAGTGTTTGTTCTATGAATGTGAAATATGCCATTGTTACTTTAATAGGTATTGCATTGAATCTGTAAATTGCTTTGGGTAGTATGGACATTTTGATGATGTTAATTCTGCCAATTTATAAACACAGTATTTGTTTCTGTTTGTTTGTGTCCTCTTTGATTTCTGTTTTCAGTATTGTATAGTTTTCAGCATATGGGTCTTTTACTTCCTCGGTTAGATTTATTCCCAGATATTTTATTTTTGTTTTTGATATATCAAATGGGATTTTTTTCTTGATTTCTGCTTCTGCTGATTCATTTTTAGTATATAAAAATGTCTTTGATTTCTGAATATTGACTTTGTATCCCGCTGTTTTGCCCAATTCATTTATTAGGTTGAGCAGTTTTGGAGTAGAGTCTATAGGATTTTCCATATACACTATCATGTCATCTGCAAACAATGACAGTTTTGTTTCCTCCTTTCCAATTTGGATGCTTTTATTTCCCTTTCTTGTCTAATCACTGTGGCTAGAACTTCCAATACTATATTGAATAGAAGTCATGAAAGTGGAGAACCTTGTCTTGTTCCTGATCTTAGTGGAAAAGATTGTAGTTTTTTCCCATTGAGTATGATGTTGGCTATAGGTCTCTCATATATGGCCTTTATTATATTGAAGAATGCTCCTTCTGTTCCCACTTTGCTGAGTGTTTTTATCATAAATGGGTGTTGTATCTTATCAGAAGCTTTTTCCGCATCTCTTGATATGACCATGTACTTTTTGTCTTTGCTTTTGTTTATGTGATGTATTACATTTACTGATTTGCAAATATTGAACCATCCTTGCATTCCTGGGATGAATCCCACTTGGTCATGGTGTATGATCTTTTTGATGTATTGTTGGATGCGATTTGCCAATATTTTACTGAGGATTTTAGGGACTATGTTCATCAGTGATATCAGCCTGAAGTTTCCTTTCTTTGTTGTGTCTCTCTCTTGTTTTGGAATTGGGATGATGCTGGCTTCATAAAAAGAGTTGGGAGTGTTCCATCATTTTGGATTTTTTGGAATAGTCTGTGAAGAATAGGAGTTAGCTCTTCCTTAAATACTTTGTAGAATTCTCCTGTGAAACCATCTGGTCCGGGGCTTTTGTGTGATGGGAGTTTTTTGATTACTGCTTCAATTTCATCTGCCGTTATTGGTCTGTTCAGGCTTTCTACTTCTTCTTCATTCATTGAGTTTTGGAAGATTATATTTTTCTAGAAATTTGTTCACTTCACCTAGGTTTTCAAATTTCTTGGCATACAGTTCTTCATAATAATTCACTTCTTTTAAAAGATCACAGCATAATCTTTTCATGCCACTCCATGACGTGCTTACAACTAGTATCACTGTACTGTTGAATTTAGGTGCCCTGGCCACTTGTTGACAAGTGTTAGGCTGTTTGCATCCAAAGTAGTGCCATGAATATTTCATTAGAAGGGTGTCTGTGGTCAAGTTTGGTCAGAAAGCCCTATGTACCACACCCACACACCCTCCATTCTAAAGTATTCAGAAGGTACTTCAATATATGAAAGACTTTGTGAATCCGTGTAGAAGAACAATCTAGTTAACTTTAACCCAGGGTTTTCCATACCTGTTGATCAAGGAACTCATTCATTGTCTATTACATACCAACATCCTGTGGATAGAACACATTTTGGGAAATATTGCTTTAAATAATTGTTTCTTTAACAATAAATTCAGTTGTTCCTGTTTCTTCTATCTCTTCCTTTATGATTATGCTTTCAGCACTCTCTCACAGCGAGTCACTCTTTTCTCTTAATCTCTGAATCTCCTAGCCCAGAAGGGCTGTTCCCTCTTACAGATGGAGAACCTCTATACCTCTTAGAATTGTCTGTGAACCAAAAATGAGCTGCAGACTTTGAGAGCTGGACAAGCTCCCCCTTGAGTCAACAGCAGAAATTTCAAATGCCTGAACTCTTGGACTTAACTTGGCTTTCCTATAAACTCTTCTTTTCCAGATTCTCATCTGCGTTTTCCTATCAGTAAAGTATGACATCCTTGCCTGTCTTTTGGCATCCTAGTTTGAGAAAGTCTCTTGCTTATGTAAGGCTTAGGCAGGAGGAGTGTGTCCTGCCAGAAGAGAAAAAGTAGGAAATTTCTGTAACTTAATTCCTTCTCAGCTATCAGAAGGGAGCTGTGTAGTTAAACAAGAGAGACCATTTCCTAGACAGAGTCACCATTCATTGTGAACTTACTACATGTCAGCCATGGTGCAAAAAAAATTTACCTGAACGTCTCATTTACTTCACTCAACAACAGACTAATAAAATACTGCCATTATCTTCATGGAGCAGATAAACAACCTTGGTTCCAGTAAAGTGTTTAAAATAATTCATTTAAAGTCACAAAGCAAATGGAGAATCAGGGGCAGGGCCCAGATTGAAAGTATGTCTGCCAGATTTCAAAGCCTGTCTCTAACAACTACACTATTTTGCCCACTGTGAGTGTGTGTATGTGTGTGTGAGAAAGAGACAGACAGACAGAGAAGGAAACTAACCAAAGCTGTTGTTCTGATATTTTGTCAGCTTGACTAGCATGAGAGTTGGGGGGAGAAGGCCAGGCCAAGCCAGGGTAAATTTCCACTTGTCAGTTGTCTGTCTGGATCCCGTTCTGTACGCTGCCCTCATTTCTCCTCTGCAGCTTTCATCGACATCGGTTGTAGAGCGTGCAATACAGCTCTGCACTGCGGATAGAATGTGGAATGGGGACTAGCCAGTATCTCTGAGCTAAGGGAAAAACAACCCCGTCCAGGGAGTTTCATATACAGAAATTTGGTTCAGTTCCTAACAAATTTGCATTACATGAACTCGACACTGTCTTCTCTGCGGATAACCAATCAATACACGTACAAAGGAAGGCTTAGATTAATCTGCAGCTGAAAGCACATTGGAGAAAACAAAGCACAGGTTTTCAAAGCTCAAAAAACTTTAGGCCTTTTGATCTAGCATCAGGGTTATAATTTGTCACATGAAGAAAGCATATTTATTCAGCAAACCTATACTGAGCGTCTGCCTTGCAAGCACCACGTCGGTTGCAACAATGCCTGCACAAACACGCAGTGGCTGCAGAAAAATAAGGAGTGAGCTGCTTGAGTGCAGCTGGGAAGATTATTTTAAAAAAGAAGATTAAAAATGTATAAAAAATATATGCTATTATCTTCTGACATCCCAATAAACACTAGCAGGAAATAATGTAAATGGCATTAGGGAAATGAACTTCATATTAGAAACCTCATATTCATTCAATAAATGTTTGCTGAGGGACTCTTATAGACTAGATATGTGCTGGGTCCTGGGAACGGGGCCTGAGGGTCAGGGACACATGGGACAGCTTTGACCTCAAACATCTCAATGCTCAGTGAGGAAGAGAAACGCAGCTTATTAAGGTATATAACAGTGGCGTAAACCAAAAAGTGAAGAAACTTTCAAAGAATTGATTATATGAAATGAAAGTACATAAAACTAGTTGACATGTTATATTTAGCCTCCTGAAATGTTAAAAAAGATTTAAGGGATTCTAGGCTAATGCCAGTTTTATCAAAGAGGAAACCAGTCACACAGAAAGAAGGGAGCCTGCCCGAGCTAGCCTCTGGCAGAGTGGGACTAGCAGAATTGCTGACACCCTGGCTAGTGCCCTCGGACACAGAGTTGAGAGTCATGCAACCTTTTCTGGCCCACTCCTCCCCTGCCAAGCAGTTGTGCCTACTCATGTTCTTTCCTCAGCCCCGTAGGTTAGAAGGAACATTTGTGATCATGCCCAACCAAAGCAAAATGCAAACAGTGTGAAATAAACATTTTCATTACGCAACGTGACACGGGCCAGTTTTTAGAGAACTAGCTTCCATTAGAATTAAGTGGGAAGTGCCGGTGTTTACTGGAAAAAGCCCCTTCTTGGCACGAGAACAATGCAAATAAACAGCTGCTCTGTTTGTGCAATGTCACTGCCGGAAGGCTGGAGAGAGTACCTCTTTGTCTGTCTCAGATGTATCTCCAGGCCACTAAGAGTGACTTTTCCAGGAGTTAGCTTAATGTCCTTTATTATTCATAAAATAATGAAACCCGGGAAGCCAGTGTGCAGCTGTGAGTCTGTGTGAATTCCCCTTTGGTTTTATTCATTAAACTATGTGCTACGGAGGCAAGGAAGCTTTGTAGAAACTGGTTGGAAATCTTAAGCAGGTTCGTGTACTTCAGCCCCAAATTCTACTTTGTAGAGTTTATCTAAGACAGCTTACTCAAAAGAAAAAAAAAGATTCACTGTATGAAACACACTTTTAATACAACTGTTTATAATAGTCAAAATAATGCCAGCATCGTACATGTCAAATAGTGGAGACAAGCTAGGTGTGTCGGATCGGTTGAAAGAACTTTAAACACCATTAGAAATACTAATTCAAGCTGTATAACTGCATGGGAAAAAAAAGTTTTAATGTAATGCTTGTTTTCATTTCTGACATTATGGCTGAATAGATAAACTTACAAATAGAAATCTTACAAGACAATTTGGCTATATACTGTGAAAGTCATCAACAAGTGAACATAGAACAAACCTCTTTTCATGCATTAGCTAAATACCCAAAAACGTAAAGAAAACCCCAACACATAAAAAACATAAAAGAGGCCCTGGCTGGTGTAACTCAGTGGATTGAGCGCAGGCCTGCAAACCAAAGAACTGAGGTTCGATTCCCAGTCAGGGCATATTCCTGGGTTGCAGGCCAGTTCCCAGCAGGGGATGCAGGAGAGGCAACCATACATTGATATTCTCTCCCTCTCTCCTTCCCTTCCCCTCTAAAGATAAATAAATAAATTTTTTAAAAAAGCATAAAAGAGCAAAAGAGAGAACTCGTGGGTGTGTTATGCTGAAGACCTGAAGTGAGTTTGGGGAGTGGCTGACAGTTTCTATAACATAAGAAGTTAGTATTTTATCACCCATGAGTGGGCCAAAGCCGAGATCTTAGGCCTCAATTATTTGAGGAATGTTGAATTAAGTTGTCTATATAAAAAAGCAGGAACTTCGAAGGACTGCAACTGTGGGGGGAGGGGGGGGATGATGCATTACTTAGAAAGGAATAAAGATGACAATTACTAATTTATAGAAAACATGATTGTGTACCTGGAAAGTCCTCAAAGAAGCTACTAGATTTATAAGTAAACTTAGAAAGGTCATAAAGTAAATATATAAAAATCATTTGTATTTTCATCAACTGAAAAAAATGATTTAATATAAATTTTAAAACACTGTTTAAACAGCATTTTTTAAACCACTAAACCAAATATATTACCTAAACACTCTGCTGAGAGAAATTTTTTGATCTAAATAAATCGATGTTAAATTCATGAATTGGGAAATGCACTGTTGTTGAGATGTCAGTTTTGTTGAAATTTGTCCATGGATTTCACACATTCTCAGTGCAAGCTCTCAAATATCCAAGCAGGCTTTATTGCAGGAATTCAAAAGATGATTCTAAAATGTCCATGAAAGTGCACAGAGCTAGTATAGCCAAAGAAATTGTACAAATGAAAGATAAAGTTGGAGAACTCGTGCTACCTGACTTGAAGCATCACTACAAAGTTGATGTCATCAACCATGTACCATTGACATACTTATGGACACAAATTGATAGAACCCTGGAAATAAGCACATGCCTATGCAATCATTTGGGTTTTTTTAAAGATTTTATTTATTTATCTTTAGAGGGGAAAGGAAGGAGAGAAGGAGAGAAATATCAATGTATGATTGCCACTCGTGCATCCCCTGCTGGGAACTGGCCTGCAACCCAGGCATGTGCCCTGACTGGGATTCAAACTGCGATCCCTTAGTTCGCAGGCCAGCGCTCAGTCCACTGAGCTACACAAGCCAGGGCCAATTGTTTTTTAACAAAGCAGTCAAGGTAATTAATTTGACAAGGAAAAGGTAGTTTTTCAACAAATGGTGCTAGAATAAGAGGCTATCCATATGAGAAAAACAATGAATCTTGAAAAATAAATTGGAAAAATAATGAACTCACAACAGATCTATTATGAAGATCTGTTCTTCAGATCTTAATGTTAAAACTAAAACTATAAAACTTCTTGAAGTTTTAATGATCTTAATGTTAAAACACAACAGATCTTAATGTTAAAACTAAAACTATAAAACTTCTTGAAGAAAAATTCTCTTTCATTTCAATTCTTTCTTTTCTTTCATTATCATTTTCTTGAAGAAAACATTATGCTCTATTCAGAATGTTAAAACTAAAAAAAACTGTATCAAATTAAAAATCTTATAAGAGAAATTCTCATGGGAAAATAAAACAACATAAACTAACAAGAAGCTAGCATAATAAGAAGGAAATAAAAAGCTGATGAGCTACAGAAAAAAATAAAACAAAAAGTCAGTAGTTGATTCTTTAAAAAGACTCATTACATGACATACACTCTTGGCAAAGTTGATCAAGGACCAAAAGAGAAAATACTTTTGAGGTTAAAGAGATGCAGAATATTATGTACAACTTTAGAACAATACTTGCAAAAGCTTTAGATCATATGTTAATGTCTTAAGATGTAATTTATCAAAACTGATTCAAGGAACAAAATAGAACAACTGAGTGATCATTAAAAAGCTTAATATCCAATAAAAGAGCTTAACCACTAAATAGGTTTTAAAGTCTTTTTTCTATCCCCTGTCCCTTCTACACATACCAATGCAGTATTTCAAATGAGTTTGGTTATGTGTTCAAAGAATAATTAAGTTCATCATTAAACTACTCTAGATGGGAAAGAACACTTTTAATCTATATTTAAGGCTAATATAATTTTGAAGTCAAAAGCAGACAATCAGAGTAAGTAAAAAAGAAAAACTGTTGGCAATCTCAAGAATGAGCCTAGATGAAATCTGAAATAACTAAAGTAATTCTCAAATCAAATGATAACAAGTTAAACTAAAATCAACAGATTTCAAAAATATATCTTAAATAAAGATTCAAAAGCAAGCTACAAGCTTGGAAAAGCATTTGAAATCATAGAAACAACTAAGCATTATTTTCTAGAGTCTGATTAAGAAAGCTTACAAATTGGCAACAGTAAAAAACAAGCTAATCGAAATGAGGGCAAGGTCTGTAGCAAGCCCTCAGTTCACAGTCAGACAAGAAACAAATATAATCCTTGCCCAGAATGTTCACAGCCCCGCAAGGGGAACAAGAAAATAAACAGGTAGAAGATCGTGTAGGATGAAGACAGGTAACGAAGGCGAAGCTTCTACAAGCCAAGGAGAGCCAAAGGTTGCCAGCAAACCCTCAGCTAGGAGGAAGGCCCAAAACAGGTCCTCAGAAGGAACGAGCCCTTCCAACACTTGGATTTGGGACTCCTCGCCTCCTGAACTGTGAGGAAATAAGTTTCTGCTATTGAAGCCAGGGTGTAGTATTATGTTACAGTGGCTATTGCAAACTGCACACAGTTGTTTCATGGTAAATGATGAGGCGACGTATTAGAGAACAGAGGAGGACCTGCCTAAGTAAAATGATCAAGAAAATCTTTGGGAGTTGTTTTATTTCAGCTGACATTGGAAGGAGAAGAAGAAGGCAGGCCAAGAGTTTGGGGCAGAACGTCTATTGAGAGAACAATGCGGCCAACCCCACTAAGGCGGGGAACCTACTCAAAGGCAACATGACTGGGGGGAGCAGTGACAAGAATTGATAGAATATAGATTCTCGGGCCTTTGGAAGGATAAACGATTACTAAAAACACAACTCAAAAGTCAAGTTTTTCCCAAATGTCACCAAGACCGTGCTCCCTTTACAAAATCTCCTGACGACCCTCAGAGACAGGAGAAGTGATGATGTCACCCCATTCCTTAGGAAGCTAATACCATCCTCAAGGTATTAGCTTCATAAGGAAGGAGGTGACATCGTCACTTCCAGGGAGGGGTAGAATAGTGAAGTCACAGGTGTATTGGACAGTCTGCCCTTTAGAGTGTGTTTACACCGTCTCTGGTGTCTTCACTGTGTATCCCAAGGTTCCCTGTCCACTCACCCCCTCAGAGCACAGCCCGTTCCGCTGCTCATCGCCGACAAGAAAGTGCATTCCTCACAGTGGGTACAAGGACATGGCACAAATTTTAAATGGTAAAAAAAAAATAGCTTACAGTGAAAAATCAAGCTCCTCTCCTTCCCTTAGCTCCGTTCCAAATAGCTTCCCTTACGTATACAGTCATTACTAGAAGTAAAGTCTGTGCATTTATAAATCTATGTGAATATTTTATTTTGGAACCCAGCCAGAGCTACTGTACACACATTTCTGCTTGTTTTTTTTTTCTCTTGGAGTTTCTGTATTGGTTCTAGAGAACGCATTCTTTTATTTAATAGGTCTATGTATACCTTTCTTCTGTGGTCCTAATTGGTTGCTAGATTCTCTCTTACTGATTGAACTCTGGCTGGACCTCAGTAATTTTTCCTCATCACTCTTCTCTGGAGCCCTTGAAAAGGAAGCTAATCCCACTTGCACTTCTTTGAACTCCTGCATGAAGCAAGGGACATTCCCCTGCAGTCCCTGGAGGCTGGCAGAGGGCTCTACTGCCACACACATCCACAAAAGTCAGGGCGATGTCTGGAGGGCAGTCAAGCCTATTGGTGAAGAAGACGGATTTCCAGATCTGGACTCTGCTACCTACACCTAAGTGATCTGGGACAGGTTACTCAAACTCTCCTTGTCTCTTCAATTTCTCCAACTGTACAGTTCAAATAACAGCGCCCATGCAGATAGGGTTGTTGAGGAGATTAAATAACATTTGTCTAATGCTCAGCACGTGGTAAGAGTTCGATCAAGGCTGAGCGTGGTCATTATCTTCCTTAGAAGATGGAGATCAATCTCCCAAGATGTCTTGGACATCAGTGAAAGGAAACCTCTACTCTGAGCTTGCATTTCTGTCTCCTGAACTTTATTCCCTCAGAGAAATAATTGTGTGAGTGTGCATGTGTGTACTCTTAAGGAAAGATGGCAACGCCCCATTGCCCTCCCAGACTCTGCCTGTAGCTCGTTTTCAGATCCTGTCCTTACTGACTGCAAGGGCAGTTAGACTTGGTCTGTCTCCAGGCAGTGCTGTCGGAAGTGCCCAGCTGCCTTCCCACAGCATCCCCCGCCTCAAGGCTGGGACCATCGGCTCACACACACAGTTGCCAAACTCAAGGATCCAGCAAGAGCATCTGGGCACTTGGCCTTGGCAATGCCTGTGTAAATACTCTTAAATGCCTTGTATTTCACTGTACCTGGGGCCCTGGCAGGCAGCAAGACAGGCTTCTGGCCCTAGAGAAGGTCCGTTAGTCCCAGGTGGGTGTGACCCTGTCAGTGTGGGGACTCAGGAGTGCCGTGAGTGGCCTCGCCAGGCCTCAGACTGACAGCGTTGCAGGCAGGTTTGGTTCAGCTTCTACATGAGCAGACAGCCTGAAACCTCCGGGATGATCTGCGTGGTTTCTGCAGGACACACTGAACAGGCAGATGAGTTTAACAGATGTTGTTAAATACCAGTGGCTGTTTAATAGGAAGCGGCTGAGGAGCTGTCATGTCAGAGATGTACGTTAGTATTAATCACTGCTAAATGCTTTTAATCATCTTTTAAATTTCAATATTTTTCTCAAATTGGGATACTTACGTATGGAATCCTAAGTGATATTATAGTCTTCAAACTCCCTTTTCTCTACAAAATAATAAGAGCTAATATGAATAATGTGTGGGCACATACAATAGGCCAAGCACTATTCTAAGCACTTTACAAATAATACAGTTATTCCTCACAGTAACACCATGAGCTACCTCTATAGTAAATATAAGGACACTGAGGCACAGAGGGGACATATGACCCAGAGTCATACAGAGGGTGATGGAGCCCATGTTTGATCCCAGCGGATGGGATCCGGAGACCACATGCTTAATTTCTGACTATGCTGTCGCCCAGCGATTGCAGACCAGCAAGTGTCCGGTTTCCAAACTCTAGTCCAGTCTAATACTGAAGGGACATGGGCTTTGGATCCGGGTGAACCCGAGTTAGACTGCATGCTTCCCAGCGGTGTGACTGGACTCCTGAGCCTGCTCCTTCACATGGGAAATGTCAGCACTAATGCATGTTCACATGGCAAGGTCACGCACGTGGCACGTAGCAGGACCTCAGGTTCACTCGAGGGCCTTGGTTACAGAGCCCTGTAGGGCCACCTCTGTGACAGACAGAGGGCAGAGCTGAGGCATGAGGGCTGCCCAACACGGCTCGTCTTACAACACACACAGATGAGGCCGTCACTGAGACCGGACAGGTGCCCGGAAGGACAGGGCCGCATGCCCTGTGTGAAGGGGGCTTTGATAGGAGCGTTGTCCGGAGTGAGCGTTCAGCCCTCATCTGAGTTTCCGAAACCACCCACCTATTCTCTAACGCTGCCGTCTTAGCCACTTTAGGGAAATCTACCATTTTGGAAAAAGTCAGTACAAAATTAAGGATGTAAGTGACATTACAACCTAAAAATGATTGCATCAAAAGCATGTCTTTAAGTTATGCAATAAATATTTTGGATTTGGGAAAATGGGGGCGGGCATTTGACAAAGGTAAGAAGCCTCCCTGAGGAGGTGAGGAGCACCTGTACTCACCCCCCTTCCTTCACAGAAGTGGCTGCTTGGCCAGGGGGGTCTACCGGTCTCTGTGCAGGGACACAGGGGTAGGACATTTGATGTTCTGTTTTGTTTTGTTTTGTTTCCCCCCAGGTGAGTTTGAGCATTAGAACTCAGGAGGCCCTCAAAGAAGAGGCTGGGTCAGGGCCTGGGGCCAGAAATTTGCTCCCTAACTCCCTGTGAGTCCTGCAGAATCAGGGTCACTGTTGAGGAAACCTCGGGGCTGCCCTCGTCCAACACACAGGAGGTGCCCAGTAAATATTAGTTCAAAGAATAAACACATCCAAAGCTTAGGGAAAAATTCTGCGATTTACATAGTACCTCACGGTATCCAGAGCTCTTTTTCTCTATATCATGAAGATATAGCTGAGTGGTTGGACTACCAGGTTGAAAGTATTCCATCACCTACAAGCTGTGTGATCTTGAGCCAGTAACATCTTCCTATGCCTCAGTTTGCTCCTCTGGAAAAATGGGGTGCCAAGAGGGTGAGATCCGGTCATGTGAAAGGCACTAGACACAGTTCCTGGCATGGGGTGATCTCCTGGCTATGCTGATCGAGGTAGTGGCCCATGGCCAGGGATGGTGTGGTTGTTTAATCCCAGCAGCACAACGAAATGATCAGTCTTAGCATTCTCCTTTTACATAAAAGAAAGAACTGAGGTTCAGAGGTCTAAGGCTACACAGCACATCAAATCCAGATCAGCAGGGTCTGAAGCCCCCAGGGCTGGTGAACCAACAGGGCGTGTTCAGGGCAGGGACAAGCTATGGGGAATTCAGGGAGGAAAAGGCTGCTCCGGGAGCATGTGCAAGAGTGAGGTCAGCTGGAGAAAACTCCTTCCTTTGAAGCAAGCGGTGAGTGGGCCCTCCGTTGACCACCAACTGTTTCCATCCACCCTTTTTCTGGAATGGGGTCGAAGGAGGCAGAGCTGTGGCACTGGAGAGAAACTGAATCCTTCCCTCCCGTGAGCTCAGCAGGAGAATGATGCGAAGCTGGACAAAGCATGTCGCTCTCCGCTGGGGCCTCTGGGTGCTGCCGCAGCATTGGCTGTGAGTCTGAACCCACGCTGCCCCCCACCTGGTGTGTACTTTCCACTGCTGGGAGGTTATGGCTGAGAGGCTGCAGCTGGGGAAGCAGAGATGCTGTAGCCACTAGCAACCAACAGGAAGCAGGAAGAAGGGAGAAAGGACTCAAGGGCGCTGATCATTAGTCACCAGGCTGTGTGTGGCTTCGGCAGTGTCCTCCATCCTGTGTTTTGGACTGACCCACGCGACAGGGTTTCTCACCCTCTCAGTACTAGTGATGTTATACACTGAATACTTCTCTGTTGTCGGAGGTTGTTCTTTACATTTGTGTAAAAAACCGTTGTGACCGTCAAAAATGTCTCTAGACTTTGCCTAGTGTCCTCCGGGGACAAGATTGCCCCCAGTAAAGAACAGTGACTTGAAAAGCGTTTGTGGCTATGGGTTAAGCCTGTTCCTGTCTTTCATTTAGGGGCAGAACCAAGAGTGTGCGGCCTGACAGTATCTGTGGAAAACTCCCCGTACCACTAGGCTAGATGTTTGTGTTCTGTCTTTGCAAGTTGAGGCAAATCAGGAAGCACTTGGCTCATCACTTTGTCTAGTGTGCAAGGAGACCACCATGAGGCACTCACCTTCCCCAGCTTCTATTAATCTTTCTAAGGCCTACCTACATTTTGGGGGGAAATAGCTTCTCAGCACCTGATATGAGGTGATATGAACCATGGCCAGAGAGGTGAGCTGGAGACAAAAGTTCTTGCCAAAATTCCTTCCGTGCCTCCCTCTCCACGTCCAGACGTGGCTGGAAGACAGCAGCAGGTGGGTGGGGACTCTGACAAGCTGGCAGACACTCATCTTGACCATCATGCCCAGCCATATCCAGCAAACACTGCTTGGGTACATCTTCTGTGCGAGGCGTTGTGCTAGATGATATAGAAGCTGCTAAGAGGAAGAAATTTGCAAAGGTTCGGTCTATCTGGAAGGACCATGTTTGTTCTCTATCTCTAACTAACTTCAAGACTGGAAATTGCCATCTAGATTTGGACTCGGATTTACTGGAACTTGGGGTGTACGTTGCCAGGGTCTGGGGTGGATGGCTGGGCTCTTCCTCAGCATCAATTTGCATTAGGACTTCTGTCTTCCCTGCCTGGATCCCCAGTTTGTAGGGTCAGGAGAACAGAATAAGCATTCATTTATTCATCCCATATGTATTTACTGAGCACAGCTATGCTCAGCACTGTGCTGCTCCGAATGGGAGATGGTGCACAGAGCACATTCCGTTCTTGTTCTAATGGGGAAGGCAGACATTAGGCAGAAATGTCACAGAATAATTTGTAATCACTACTAGTAATAAGAGCTACAAAGGAAAAGATCAGGTGGCCCCATCTCCCAGCCCGGCTGTAGCCTGAGGCTGCTGGGGAGGGGTGCTGCAAGCAGAAGCCAGAGAGCTGCTGGCACGAAGGGCTGGGTGAGCTGGGAGCATAAGCACCATGACTGCAGGATCCTGAAACAAAGTCATGGCCAGCTGCAGGCAGGGCCAGCACCTGCCTTTCTACGGGCAATCAGCACCATTTTACTTCCTGCTGGGATTTGTGGCTTTGGAAGCTCCCGGTGTTCACAGAGGTCCCTGGTGGCAGGGGGTGGGAGGTAAATACATCATTAGTGGTTCCTGGGCTACAGAAATCAAAGAGGAGGCCTGAGTTGTACAAGTTCCTATGACATTCCCCACTAGAAGTCCTGGGAGCAATGCTAGCTGGGACACTCTGGTTTTCACAGCATGAAAGCAAGACCAACAGTCAGCAAACTCTGCATTGCACACATATTGAAACTCTGCATTGCAAAAGAAAGGCCTGGCCATGAGCCCCCAGGTGACAGGGAAGGTGTATGCTCCCAGGAAGAGGCGGACCTTCACCTGAGCCTTGAAGTGCAGATGTTTTAAGTTGGTTCCTGAGCTGGTGTCGTCATTCCCAGATAGTATTGAGGAAGCACTTTCTACTTAGGCCAAGCCAGTATGGAGACTTAAAAGGAAATGGCATATCTCTATGGAATCTATGGAGGAAGAAAAAAAAACAATTGTATTAAGAGCTGAATCAAGGATGAATAGAGTCTATTAAGCAAGATCCAAGACTCTTCTCTGGAAGGAAAGTACTGCCTATAATTTATCAAACCACAAGTATTTACCCAGCATGTACTTTGTGTGAACCACAGTAGTAAGAAGTCTCGATCATAGTGTTATCACTGGTGACATTAATGGATCAAATCCCAGCTCTACCACATTTTAGCTGTGTGATAAAGGGCACGTTTCTTAACCTCTCTGTGTCTTTCAAGTTTCTCATCTATAAAATCTTAATAATAATAATTATAATATTTATGTGTAGAAGCATGCCTGGCATGCAATAAATGCTATACAACTGTTACTATTATTATAGTTTTTATCATTATCATTATTAAAGGCCATATTGTATTATAGGATTTCATTTAATTCTTATAAGATAGCACTTACATTATTTCCATTTTACAGATAAGGAAACTGAGGCCTGGAAAGATCTAGCAATTAGCCAAAATCACTTACCTATGAAGTTGCAAAGGCAAAGCCAGGATTTAAATCCAGGGTGTTAAGACTCAAAGTGCATACTTTTAACCACCACCCTACAAGGATGGGATTATAAGAAATAATGTATATGAAATACCAACCAAGATTTTTGACACTTAATAAATGGCACCTATTATCGTCGATGAAATTGGCATGTTCATCATTATCAATGGCACACAATTTCCTTCTCAATGAGATAATGAGTGCAAAATATTTGGTTGGACACCCTGCACATTGTTAGTGCTCCAAAGCAAAAGGCCTTATTACCACAGGCAAACAGTGAATTCCAAACTCCTCATCAGAAAACTTTGTGTCCTGAATGGAGGAGGATTATGGGTAAAACAATCAGCTCTAAGGGAAGAAGGAAAATCATTTTCTCTCAGACTCTGAGGAGCTGAGAACTCCAAGCCGCATAACCCTGAACACTCCAGAACTTTTTGGCATCTGCCCCACTACCCTATTTGACCATTCTTCCCGGCCACCCCCGCCAAGTTCTGTATTTTTCCACAAGCATCAGCCAGCTACAGCACTCATGAATGGCTTAATTCCAGCTGTGATTGGGCACCTGAAGCCGGTCATCCATTCATTGATTTTTTAGGCACATACTGAGAGTTGTGTTTAGAATTAGAAGAGCCCTTCATTCCTGAAATAAGCACTTTTTGCAGCAATGTCAGCAAAGCAAGCATCCGCATTAATTAACAGTGACTTCGGAAGGTGTAACGTTTTCCACTGGATCCGAAGGGGGCTAGGGAGAGAGGACAGGGGGCAACACGTGTGTGTGGTGGCAGGGAGGAAAGGAGCTAAATTCAGAATGCAGAAGTAGACTCCCGTTTGCCTAAAAATACAAGGGAAACGCTTAGAAGCCTCTGCGGTTAGTGCAGAGACTGTTCAACCAGATGACTGATCTCCCGAGGCCACGCCATCCCCGGTCAGTTGAAGACGCTGTAAGTGGCACAGGCGTCTTAGCCCTAAGTTCCGACGTGGGAAATTGTTCTCAGCATGAAGACTCTTCTCATTCATTTGACGCATCTTTTTAAAACACAAATATGGAAAAAAAAAAGAAGTCCATCTTGTCATTGCCCAGCACCCTTTGATGGATCTCCATTTCACCAGTAACGAAACAGTCTCTTTTCCTTGCTCTCATATGAGTTGCCCAGGGCTACGGTAATGAACCACCATGGTGGGTGGCTTTCAACAGCAGAAGCTCATCCTCTCACAGTTTTGGAGGCTAGCAGTCCTGAATCAAGGTGCCAGGAGGACCATCCCCTCTCTGAAGGCTCTGGGGGAGGGGGGAAGCTTTCTTGCTTCCTCCCGAGCTTCTTGTGACAGCCGGCAGTCCTCGCTTTCCTTATCTTGTAGCCACGTCACCCCAGCCTCGGCCTCTGTCTTCACATGGTCTCCCTCGCTGTGGGTCTTCCTGAGCGTTTCTGTTTTCCTTTCTAATAAGGACACTAGTCGTTGCATTGAGCTCACTCTGCTCCAGAACAACCTCATTTTAACTAGTTACATGGACACAGATCCTGCTTCCAACTAAGGTCACATGCAGAGGCTCTGGGTGGACTTGAATTTTATGGAGACACCGTTCATCCCAGAACACCCCAACTTCACCCGATGAGCTCTGGCCACCGTGGTCTCAGTGGAGCTCTCTGAAGGTATCAGTCTCTCCCACCTGTGCCCTTTGCACCCCCGAGTCTTGTCTGCCTGCCTGGCTGCTGCTCACCCTTCCGGTCTCGGTTTAAATGCCACCACTTCAAAGAAACCTCCCTTTCCCCACTCTGTTAAAGCTCCTTGATCCCGTTATTTCCTCATGGTTTCTCCACTGATTTCTGGCCTAGTATTCAGCCCAATGCCAGTGCTGTGTGCATGCATTTTCTTAGCTTTCTCACTAATTTTCACAACTGCTTTGTTCACTCCTGCTGTGTTTCCCCAGCACCAACCTCATCCCGAAATCGTGCACTAAATAGTTGTTTGTTAAATTAAACACTGGAATATCTATCCTATGCGTGGGGTACGTGAAATATAAGCCCTGCCTTTAAAGAATTGCGGCTGGGGGTGAGGTGAGAGGTGGACCCAAATAATTCTGAGGTTTCCTGTGTTGAGTTTAAGCAAAGAGAGACTGAAGAAGTGTTGTGGGAACAACCCAGAGCAAACAGCTCAGTGAGCTGGCAGGCAGTCTCATGGGAGTGCAGGGACACAGGTGGAGACACACTTCAGAAGTCACTTTCAGAGCAAAAGAGAGCTGGTATTGATGCAAGAGAGTGAGAGTAATTCAGGGTGCATGCCCCGTAGGTAACCTCCAGGAACCAGGGAACATCTGTGGGTCGCAGTCACGGAGCCGTGGGGAGCGGGGTCTGAGCCCAGCTGCAGCACAACCCAGGCAGTCAGGCAGAAGGTGCACAGAGGATGCTTCTTCCATATCGGGTCCCAGGCCCTGGTCCCTGCACCCCCAAGAGGCCTGGAAGCCTTGTATGTTTAATGAGTTCTGACAACATAGGAGTCTCAGGGGAAGCTCCCTTTGCCCACCCTTGGGTGCCCCTGGCAGCTGACGCAGGTCTGCAAGACAGTTTTCTTTAGGTTTCTGCCTCTCTGCCTCCCCTCCAACTCCAGCCTAAGGAGATTGTTCATTAAATCTCCAGGTGAAACTGATGCTCCTGGAGCAAGCGGCACTTGACCTTTTGCTTCAACAGACAGCTGGCGTAGAAAACCTGCCTTTTTCCTACTCCTTCTGGACTCGCTCCTGGTCCTACAGGTGCAGGGGGTGGCGCCTCAGTGACGTGTTCCCTCTCAAGATCCCCACTTCCTGTACGAGTCTGCCCTAGACAGTAAGGCAGAGGGAAGGGACGCCCTTGTCATGCAAAAACATCAGATGTAAGGTCGCCTCTGCAGTCTGCTGGTCAGCCAGATGTCCTGGAGGAGGGACATCTTTAGGAAAGGCACGTGCAAATGGAAAGCAAGACAGCGCTGCTTAGAGTTCCCAGGTACATGACGGTGAGCCTTATACTCTGAATATGTTTGCAAAGGGGTTCGTTTAAGAGGTACCACTTCGGGGGCTGACAAGGAAAATTCATCAAGTTTGCTTAGCACCGTGGCTGCCACATGAAAAACAACCAATGGTAGTAACTGTTAGTCACCATTACTACTATCATTACTGCCACTGTTGTTGTTTCCACCTTGCTCGTGGAAGTGGAAAGCTCTGTAGCACCTACGGTGAGACAGGACCCTCCTTGAGCACTTGCTGATGTGTTGGCGGAGGGGACCCAGAAGGGGAATGAGGATGAGGAAGAGATATGTCACACGGCCGAAGGTAGCTGGGGGACAGAGGTCACAGAGAAAAGGAGGAGAAATAGCAGCCGCCGTGGATGTGGAATGGGAACATGGAATGTGTAGGAAGGACTTTGCTGCCTGACGTGGATATGACGCCTCTTTAGGTTTTGTGTTGATTGTTGAAGTTTCTAGCACAGGCCCAGTGGGGTCACTAATGTGGGGACCTTAGAGAACTAAAAGGTTCTGGGCTAAGGAATCTGAGTCACGTGGTCTGTACAGATGAATGCTGTGTTAGTTTCTCAGCTCTGCCATAACAAATTACTGCAAATTTGGTGGTTAAAAACAATGGAAATGTATTCCTTCACAGTTTCAGAGGCCAGAAGTTCAGACTCACACAGGGCCATGCTTCCTCCAGAGGCTCAAGGAGAGAATCCATTATTGGCCACCTCCAGCTTCTGGTGGCACCTGGCACTCCTTGGCTTGTGGCCACATCACTCACCGTCTCTGTGGTCTCGTTGCCTTCTCCTTTGCCTCCAGTCTGCCTCTGCCTTTCTCCTGTGATGTCACTTGTCGTTGGATTTAGGGACCTTCCATATAATCGAGAACGATCTCCTCATCTCAACTTCTTTTAAATTACTCATATCTGCAAAGACCCTTTTCTAAATAAGGAAACATCCACAGGTTCCAGGAATCAGGATGTGAACATATCACGGGGGGAACTATTTAGCCCACCACAGGCACCTCGGGGCTGGGAAAGTTTAGGTGACTTGCTGAAGGTCATAACGCTAGTGAACAAAGGTGCCCAGTGCAGAAATCTGAGGGACAGAGATGAGAAATGGTTTACTCAAGACAATATGGCGGATACCAGGGTCAAGGCTCCTCTCTACACCATGCTTTAACCCAAAGATATGTGTGATATGGGTATTTCTTACAATGGTTTGAAGATATTTTTGTCTGGGTTAGTGGAGCCTTTAAGCAAGTTGTGTTTTGTTTTGTTTTGCTTTGTTATCTACTGAGATATCCAATCTGAGATTCAATAAATCTTCTCTTCTTAACGACAGTTTTAAAAGATGGTTTGTAAGAAAATAAATGGAGTGATTTCTGTCTAACATGGAGAAACAGTCATCTGCTCATGCATTCCTCTGCTTATTTACTCAACAATCACTAAAGTCCTACCCAGTTCCTGGCTATGTGCTTACGGCTAAGTAGACAATAATAAACAAGGTGAAAGTGCTCCTTGTATTTATAGAACAAAACACAGAATGGAAGAGATAGATGACAACAACAACAAGAAAGCAGAGTGCTATTTTAAAATTTGAAAATTGGCCCTGGCTGGTGTAGCTCAGTGGATTGAGCACAGGCTGCGAACCAAAGGGTCGCCAGTTCGATTCCCAGTCAGGGCACATGCCTGGGTTGCAGGCCAGGTCCCCAGTATGGGGCACAGGAGAGGCAACCACATATTGATATCTCTCTCCTTCTCTAAAAATGAATAAATAAATCTTAAAAAAATAATAAAATTTGAAAATTGCTATGAATGGGATAAACAGTGTTGTGAGAGAGTCTATTGTTGCTGATGCTGCTACTTTGGTGGGGGAATTAGAAAAGATCCCTGTGAAAATCACATGAGATTCGGAGAAGCCCTCCGTGCAAAGAGGCCGGTGAAGGCAGTGTGTTGCAAACACAGCACCCCAAGGGCCCAGCGGGCTTGAACAGTCTCAGAACCATCAAATTGTGGCCAGAACCCAGAGCTGGCTAAGGAAGGTGAGCAGCAAGTGATTGCAGAGGTGGCCAGGGGCCACTTTTCACTTCGTAGTCCAGGAGAAAAGTGGGAACAAAATTCAAAGTACAATGAATTAAAGTTGTTGGGGCAGGGAGGGATCTAATATGCATTTTTTTAAAGATCTATCTGGAGAACAGATTATTGCAGGACAAGAATGAAGCAAGAACCTAGTCTGTAGCCTCATCCAGGCAGCCAATGTTGAGGATTCTGACTTAAGTCGTGACTAGGCATATAGAAATGAGAGGATGGATCTGAGATACTATTTGGAGGTGGGTCCTACAAGTCTTGACTAGTGTACTAAATGTCGGGCATGAGGATAAAAAAGTAACTCAAGAGGAATGCTGGTGCCATTTAGAGAGATGGTGTAGAACAAGGAAGCAACAAAATACCGCGGAGGGCAAGGGGGATCAGATTCCGAAGGGTTACTGTAGAGTCACATTAAGCTGGAGAAGTCCATGAAGGGTCCAAATGGAGATGTCAAATCAGACACTGAACACATGAGTCTACGGCTCAAGGGTATGGTCTAAGCTGGGGATACGATTTAAGAATCATCAGCCTATAGGTGGTATTAAAGCAATGGGATTGGACAAGGTTGCCCAGGAAGAGAAGGATCAGGTACTCCCGCAGAAAACGGATTGACATCTCACTCTGCACCAATATAAGTCTGGGTTCTGATCACCTGTGTATTCTGCCCTTTTCTAGCTTACAGGTAAATTTTCCTCTGCTGCTCTGAGCCCTCTGGACCCTTAAAGTTCCCATGAATAAAACATAATAACCCCCACAAATGGCTTTACATAAAGAAATCAGAATGTTGAAGGACAGCCAATGGGCAAAGGGCTTGGGCGTGACCTTTCCCAAGAGGGGTGTTGAACTCTGCACTGGGGGTTCTCATGGGTGTTACCATCGCTTCCTCTCCTCCCAAATATTGCATGTGTTCACAACGATGGGATTTGTACTTGATGAGGTGTAATTACTTGAAACACACTAATTTCTCTCCTGTGGGCAAGCTTATGTTTACTATTTAACGGCATCCTGCTTGCTCAGTGGAAAAACAGCTTGGCGTAGAACCCACCCCCAACTACTATCTCATACTACCTAGGTAGTATGAGATAGTCAAAATGTAGCTGTACAAAAATTCAGCTCACCTGAAACCTCCCTTGACAAAATTCGGTGAGATTAGACAGAGCGAGAACTTCTTGAGCTAGATTTTCCCTTTTCATGTATCCCTGGTACCTTGTCCCAGAGTACAAGCCAGTCTGCGAGGCTGGAGAACTGGGCCAACTCCTCCGACCTCTCTTCCCATTGTGCCCTTTGTCGCTTTTTATACCTGGCTACGTGGCTTTCTTTGAATCTCTCAGACACACCCAGCTCATTCCAACCTCAATTTGTTTCCGTTTGTTCTGCATGGAGCGCCCTTTCCCCCTGTCTTCATGTGGTTGGCTTCTTTTTAGATTCAGATCTCAGCTCAAATGTCATCTTCCCTTAGAACCCTTCTCTGACCACTCAGTCTAGAGGAGGCTCTGTTTGTGTCTACCCCTACTTTATTTTTTTTATTTTTAAAGTATATTTTATTGGTTATGCTATTACAGTTGTCCATTTTTTACCCCTTTATTCCCCCTGCTCCTTCCAACATTTCCCCTTCCCGCCTTAGTTCATGTCCATGGGTCATCATATAAGTTCTTTGGCTTCTTCATTTTCTATAATATTCTCATGCCCCTGTCTGTTTTGTACCTACCATTTATGCTTCTTATTATCTGTACCTTTTCCCCTATTCTCTCCCTGGCCCCTACCAACTGATAACCCTTCATACGATCTCCATTTCTGGATTTTGTTCCTGTTCTAGTTGTTTGCTTAGTTTATTTTTGTTTTGTTTTGTTTTTTTACATTCAATTGTTGATAGTTGTGAGTTTATTGCCATTTTACTCTTCATATTTTTCGTCTTCTTTTTCTTAGGCAAATCCCTTTAACATTTCATATAATAAGAGTTTGGTGATAATGAACTCCTTTAACTTGACCTTAGCTGGGAAGCACTTTATCTTCCCTTTCATTCTAAATGATAACTTAGCTGAGTAGAGTAACCTTGGATGTAGGTCCTTGCCTTTCATGACTTGGAATATTTCTTTCCAGTTCTTCTTGACTGTTTTCTTTTGAGAAATCAGCTGATACTCTCATGGGAACTCCTCTGTAGATAACTGTCTCCTTTTCTCTTGCTGGTTTTAAGATTCTCTCCTTATCTTTAAACTTGGGTTATTTAATTATGATGTGTCTTGGTGTGGTCCTCTTTGGGTCCAATTTGTTTGGGACTCTATGCTTCCTGGACCTGTATGTCTATGTCCTTAGCCAAATTAAGTAATATTTTCCTTCATTATTTGTTCCAATAAGTTTTTAATTTCTCTTCTTCTTCTCCTTCTGGCGCCCCTATGATTTGGATGTTGAAACATTTAAAATTGTCCCGGAGGTTCCTAAGCCTCTCCTTATTTTCTGAATTCTTGTTTCTTCATTCTGTTCTGGTTGAATGTTTATTTCTTTCTTATGTTCCAAATCATTGATTTGAGTCCCAGTTTCCTCCCCTTTACTGTTGGCTCCCTGTATATTTTCACTTTTCATAGTTTTTCCTTCTTTCTCTATTTTGCAACCCTATTCAGTCATTTCTGTGAGCATCTTGATTACCAATGTTTTGAACTCTGCATCTGATAGGTTGGCTATCTTTTTGTTGCTTAGTTCTTTTTCTGGAGTTTTGATCTGTTCTTTTTTTTTTAATTTAATTCTTGTTCAAGTACAGCTTTCTGTCTTATATTCCCAGCCCTGCCCGCCCCCAACCCCATGCTCCCCACCTCCCTCCCATTTCCAACCCCCACCGTTAGTTATTGTCCGTGTGTCCTTTATACTTGTTCATGTGAGTCCATTCCCTTTTTCCCCTATGATTCTCTCCCCTCTCCCCCCTAGACCCTGTCAGCCTGTTCTGTATTTGAGTGTCATCGGTCATATTTTGCTCACTTGTTTGTTTTGTTGTTTAGATTCCTGTTAACGGTGATATCATATGGTATTTGTCTTTCACCGCCTGGCTTATTTCACTCAGCATAATGCTTTCCAGTTCCATCCATGATGTGGTAAAGTGTAGTAGCTCCTTCTTCCTTTCTGCAGCATAGAATTCCATTGTGTAAATGTACCATAGCTTTTTGATCCAGTCATTTACCGATGGGCATCTAGGTTGCTTCCAACTCTTGGCTATCGTGAATTGTGCTGCTATGAACATTGGTGTGCATAGGTTCTTTTGGATTGGTGTTTCAGGGTTATTCGGATATACTCCTAATAGTGGAATTGCTGGGTCAAAAGGCACATCCATTTTTAGTTTTTGTAGAAAATTCCATACTGTTTTCCATAGTGGTTGTACCAGTCTGCAATCCCACCAACAGTGAGCTAGGGTCCCCTTTTCCCCACAACCTCTCCAGCACTTGTTGTTTGTTTCTTTGTTTATGGTAGCCATTCTGACTGGTGGTAAGTGGTATCTCATTGTGGTTTTAATTTGCATCTCTCTGATAGCTAGCGATATTNCAGTTTTGTTTCCTCCTTTCCAATTTGGATGCCTTTTATTTCCTTTTCTTTTCTGATTGCTGTGGCTAGAACTTCTAATACTATATTGAATAGAAGTGGTGAAAGTGGACAACCTTGTCTTGTTCCTGATCTTAGTGGAAAAGCTTTTAGGTTTTGCCCATTGAGTATGATGTAGGCTGTAGGTCTTTCATATATGGCCTTTATTATGTTGAGGAATGCTCCCTCTATTCCCATTTTTCTGAGTACCTTTATCATAAATGGGTATTGAACTTTATCAAAAGCTTTTTCCATGTCTATTGATATGATTGTGTGGTTTTTGTCTTTGCTTTTGTTTATGTGGTGTATTACATTTACTGATTGGCAAATATTGAACCATCCTTGCATCCCTGGGATGAATCCCACTTGGTTGTGGTGTATGATCTTTTCGATGTATTGTTGGATGCAGTTTGCTAATATTTTACTGAGGATTTTAGTGTCTATGTTCATCAGCGATATTGGCCTGTAGTTTTCTTTCTTGGTTATGTCTCTATCTGGCTTTGGAATTAGGGTGATGCTGGCTTCATAAAAGGAGTTGAGGAGTTTTCCCTCTTTTTGGATTTTTTGGAATAGTCTGTGAAGAATAGGGGTTAGCTCTTCCTTAAAAGCTTTGTAGAATTCTCCTGTGTAATCATCTGATCCAGGGCTTTTGTGCGATGGGAGTTTTGTGATTACTTCTTCAATTTCCTCTGCTGTTGTTGTCCTGTTCAGGTTTTCTGCTTCTTTTTCGTTGAGTTTTGGAAGATTATATTTTTCTAGAAATTTGTCCATTTCACCTAGGTTTTCAAATTTCTTGGCATACAGTTCTGCATAGTAATTTCTTACAGTCCTTTCTATTTCTGTGGTATCAGTTGTAATCTCTCTTCTTTCATTTCTGATTGTGTTTATTTGGGTCCTCTCTTTTCTTGATGAGCCTACTTAAAGGTTTGTCTATTTTGTTTATCTTTTCAAAAAACCAACTCCTGGGTTTATTGATCCTTAGAATTGTGCTTTTAGTCTCTATGTCATTTAATTCTGCTCTGATCTTGGTTATTTCCTTCCTTGTACTTGCTCTGGGCTGTCTTTGTTGTTGTTCCTCGAGTTCTTGGAGGCATTGGGTTAGGTTGTTTGTTTGAAATGTTTCTATCTTCTTTAGGTAAGCCTGTATTGCTATGAACTTCCTTCTCAGGACTGCCTTCACTGTGTCCCATAGGTTTTGGGTTGTTGTGAGTTCATTTTCATTTGTTTCCAGAAGCTTTCTGATTTCTTCCCTAATTTCAATCTTGACCCATTCGTTCTTTAATAGCATACCATTCAGTCTCCATGCTTTTGTGTGTTTTGGGTTTTTTCCTGTGGGGTTAGTTTCCAATTTCAGTTCCTTGTGATCAGAGAAAATGTTTGGTATGATTTCTATTTTCCTGAATTTGTTGAGACTCATTTTGTGTCCTATCATGTGGTCTGTCTTTGAAAATGTTCCACGTGCATTTGAAAAGAATATGTATTTAGCTTCTTTGGGATGGAGGACTCTATTTATATCAATTAGGTCCATTTCATCTAGGGTGTCATTTAATGCTGCAATATCTTTCTTGAAATTTTGTTTGGAAGATTTGTCCATTTTAGACAGTGGGATGTTAAAATCCCCTACTATAATTGTGTTGCTGTCAATATCTTTCTTGAGGTCATCTAGGATGTTCTTTATATATTTGGGTGCTCCTATGTTGAGTGTATATATTTATTTACAATATTAATGTCTTCTTGCTGGATTCTTCCCTTGAGTATTATGAAGTGACCTTCTGGGTCTTTCTTTATGGCCCTTTTTTTTGAAGTCTATTTTATCTGATTTGAGAATTGCTATCCCAGCTTTTTTTTCTTGTCCATTTGCTTGGAAAATTTGTTTCCATCCTTTCACTTTTAGTCTGTGGTGGTCTTTTGACCTGAGGTGGGTCTCTTGTAGGCAGCATATGTNTCTTCTTGGTGGATTCTTCCCTTGAGTATTATGAAGTGACCTTCTGGGTCTCTCTTTATGGCCCTTTTTTTGAAGTCTATTTTATCTGATATGAGAATTGCTATCCCAGCTTTTTTTCCTTGTCCATTTGCTTGGAAAATTTGTTTCTATCCTTTCGCTTTTAGTCTGTGGTGGTCTTTTGACCTGAGGTGGGTCTCTTGTAGGCAGCATATGTGTGGGTCATGCTTTCTTATCCATTCAGCTATTCTATGTCTTTTAATTGGTGCATTTAATCCATTTACGTTTAAGGTTATTATTGAAGGGTACTTATTCATTGCTATTTGTGCACCTGTGTTCCTCTCCGTCTCTCTCTTTTCCTTCCTTTCCTTAAAGCAGCCCTTTTAGTAATTCTTGCAGAGCTGGTTTGGTGGAGGCGTATTCTTTTAGACTTCTTTTGTCTTGGACGCTCTTTATTTGGCCTTCTATCTTGATTGAGAGCCTTGCTGGGTACAGTAGCCTTGGTTGTAGGCCTCTGTTTCTCATTACTTGAAATATTTCTTGCCATTCTCTTCTTGCTTGGAATGTTTCCATTGAGAAGTTAGTAGCCAACCTTATTGGGACCCCTTTGTATGTTACTTCCTTTTTCTCCCTCACTGCCTTTAGGATTTTCTCTTTGTCTTGGAGGTTTGCCATTTTAATGATGATGTGTCTTGCAGTAGGCCTCTTTGGGTTCCACGTGATTGGGACTCTCTGCAATTCCTGAATCCGTGTGACTTTCTCTCTCCTCAACTTAGGAAAATTTTCCGTTATTACTCTTTCAAGTAGGTTTTCTATCCCTTGTTCTTCTTCCTCTCCTTCTGGTATTCCTATTATTCGGATATTATTACGTTTCATGTTGTCTTGCATTTCTCTTAAATTCTCCTCATTTTTCCTGAGTCTCTTTTCCATTACTTCATCCGTCTGGGAGATTCTTTCTATCCTGTCTTCTATCTCACTTACGCGATCTTCCGCCTCATTGATTCTATTCTTCATACCTTCTACTGTGTTCTTCAGTTCAGAAATTGTATTCTTCATTTCCTCTTGGCTTTTACTGATGGTTTCTGTTTCCTTTTTCATGTTGGTATAGTTTCCAGAGAGTTCATTGTAGCTCCCCTGTAGTTTCTGGTAGCTCGTTGTAAGCTCTTTGAATTTCCTGATAACCAGTGCTTTGAATTCAATATCTGATAGTTAGCTTGCCTCGATTTCATCTAACATTCTTTCTGAGACTTCCTCCTTTCCTTTCATTTGGGGATTGTTTCTTTGTCTTCCCATTGTTTGTGTTGCTCTTCTTGTTGGCCTCAGCTTCTTAAAGAGATCTGTTCTGGTTCCCTGGGTTTATGGTGTGAACTTCTGTGATAGGATGCCAGTGAAATTCAGTGGTGCAGTCTCCTGCAGGTATCTTGGTGTTCTCTGCTTCCACCTGCTCCTCTTGTTGGTTTCCAGCTGGTCAAACCTTTTCTTCTGGTCTCACTAGCTGCAGCAGCCTGAGGAGCTATTAGTGTGGCCTTTCTCTTGTCTCAGCGAACTCAGCTGGTCTCGCCAGTGCCCTCCCAAGATCCAGACTGGCAGTGCTCTCCCGCGCTCCACTGAGAGCAGGTTTTTCCCCAGGCTTCCCAGCCCTGGCCTGGCGTGAAGGCAGGCGCTGCCAGCCAGGCTTTCCTGGTCTCGCAGGCGTGGGTTGGACCTTTCCCAGTGCTGTGGCTGAACACACAGGGCAACTCACAATTCTTCCAAGCCGCCAGCCACAGCCTGACTCCCGGTGCTTCTCAGTCTGCGCCCGGCTGGGTAGAGATGGAGCTGGCCACTGGTGCTCTACAAGGGGCCCTGCCAGTAGTCTGCAGCTCCCCGAGACTGTGGGAACACAGGGGTGACTCAGTTCCCCAAGCCAGCAACCACATCCTGACTCCATGGGTTATGAGAGCTCTCTGGTTTGCTTCTCAATGCCCACTCCTCTCTCTGCCACTACAGGCAAACCGATCTCTCCTGGTGTTTTCCAGTCTGTGCCCTGCTGGTTAGAGAGGGTGCCGGTGACTAGTTCTCTCCCAGGGCTGTTGTTGCCCGCCCTCAGCTCTCAGAGACCAGGGCGACCAGGACAGGGCCCTGGCACGGCCCGGCGCAGGGCCTGCAGCCTGTGCGCTGTTCCCTCATACCTTGTTGATCTGCGGTCATCTCCTCTCCTCAACCTCTGGTCAGTCAGTGTCCGCTACACTTTCTGGAGTCCTGCCTTCCTATATGCTGGTTCCCTGTTGAGTATCTGCTGCGTTCCTCTGCAGATCAGCCCAGTTTTTCTCCGGCGCGTGGAGAGAAGCGAAATCCTTTGTCCTACTACGCCGCCATCTTCCCTCTAGATCTGATCTGTTCTTTTATTTGGGCCTACCCCTACTTTATTATCCATGGCCTGTATTACTTCTTTGAATTACTTATTTGTCCTTTTTTTCTCCCTTTGTAACCATCTCCCTCCACTCCACTACAGCAGCTCCTTGAGTATTAGGACCTTATGGGTCTCATCCTCCTATAACGTCGGGACTAAGACAATGTCTAGCTAATAGAAGACACTCAATCAATAAAAATCCGTTTCATGAATATAGATAGCATTAGAACTTTTGATAATATGTCAACTGCTCTGCTTAAAATTTTATAGTTACCTCATTATATTCTCATCAAAAGCCCTCAAGAGTGGATCATTATTATTTTCTCAAAATCACACAGCTGGTTGCTGCGGAAGCCAGAAATCAGAGCCAGGCCTGCCTGGTAGCTAAGCCCTTTTCCTTTAGTGCCACTCTGCTTTGCAGCGCTTCTGGAAAATGGATGAAAATTATGACAGAGATAAGACGATGGGATTTTTTTTCAATCGTAAACTCCTTTCCACCTGGCTGAAGGCATAATCATTGCAGTACCATTCATTCGTTCATTATTCATTTGAGAAATATGTCCTAAGCAACTATTCTGCTGAACATATGTATTGGGTGATAGAGACTTCCAGACAAGTGGACTCAAAAGTAGTGTTCACCTCTCTTTTTTCATCTATTATTTCAACAAATAAGGAATGAGCACCTACTATGGGTCAGTCATTGTTTTTGTATCTGGTCCAACTAGTCTATATCCTTTCCCGCTGCTATGACTGCCTGTCCCTTAATGCCTGCCTTTCCATCTCCCCACCACCTATCTTTACTGGACCTCCTTTTCTATTGAAAAGAGATTTTTTTCATGTGGTAAGAGATACTATCATGGTTGGCTCCAAGATTACATTACCGCAGCCCAGTGACGGCAAATCAAAAAAAAAAAAAAAAAAAAGGAGAAACCTCTTCCTCTCCCTGTTCCTGTATTGAAAATCCCAGAAGACTTTGATTGGCTTAGGTTTGGGTCATGTGACTTCCCTGAACCAATCACTTTGGCCAGAGGAACACAGTACTCNCTTTCTTATCCATTCAGCTATTCTATGTCTTTTAATTGGTGCATTTAATCCATTTACGTTTAAGGTTATTATTGAAGGGTACTTATTCATTGCTATTTGTGCACCTGTGTTCCTCTCCGTCTCTCTCTTTTCCTTCCTTTCCTTAAAGCAGCCCTTTTAGTAATTCTTGCAGAGCTGGTTTGGTGGAGGCATATTCTTTTAGACTTCTTTTGTCTTGGACGCTCTTTATTTGGCCTTCTATCTTGATTGAGAGCCTTGCTGGGTACAGTAGCCTTGGTTGTAGGCCTCTGTTTCTCATTACTTGAAATATTTCTTGCCATTCTCTTCTTGCTTGGAATGTTTCCATTGAGAAGTTAGTAGCCAACCTTATTGGGACCCCTTTGTATGTTACTTCCTTTTTCTCCCTCACTGC
Organism: Sturnira hondurensis; assembly: GCF_014824575.4. Taxonomy (NCBI): domain Eukaryota; kingdom Metazoa; phylum Chordata; class Mammalia; order Chiroptera; family Phyllostomidae; genus Sturnira; species Sturnira hondurensis. The sequence goes on along the minus strand of NW_028072653.1, from coordinate 2,284,163 downwards.
CTTTAGGATTTTCTCTTTGTCTTGGAGGTTTGCCATTTTAATGATGATGTGTCTTGCAGTAGGCCTCTTTGGGTTCCACGTGATTGGGACTCTCTGCAATTCCTGAATCCGTGTGACTTTCTCTCTCCTCAACTTAGGAAAATTTTCCGTTATTACTCTTTCAAGTAGGTTTTCTATCCTTTGTTCTTCTTCCTCTCCTTCTGGTATTCCTATTATTCGGATATTATTACGTTTCATGTTGTCTTGCATTTCTCTTAAATTCTCCTCATTTTTCCTGAGTCTCTTTTCCATTACTTCGTCCGTCTGGGAGATTCTTTCTATCCTGTCTTCGATCTCACTTACGCGATCTTCCGCCTCATTGATTCTATTCTTCATACCTTCTACTGTGTTCTTCAGTTCAGAAATTGTATTCTTCATTTCCTCTTGGCTTTTACTGATGGTTTCTGTTTCCTTTTTCATGTTGGTATAGTTTCCAGAGAGTTCATTGTAGCTCCCCTGTAGTTTCTGGTAGCTCGTTGTAAGCTCTTTGAATTTCCTGATAACCAGTGCTTTGAATTCAATATCTGATAGTTGGCTTGCCTCTATTTCATCTAACATTCTTTCTGAGACTTCCTCCTTTTCTTTCATTTGGGGATTGTTTCTTTGTCTTCCTGTTGTTTGTGTTGCTCATCTTGTTGACCTCAGCTTCTTAAAGTGATCTGTTCTGACTCCCTGGGTTTATGGTATGAACTTCTGTGGTAGGATGCCTGTGAAATTCAGTGGTGTAGTCTCCTGCAGGTATCTTGGTGTTCTCCACTTCCACCTACTCCTCTTGTTGGTTTCCTGCTGGTCAAACCTTTTCTTTTGGTCTCACTAGCTGCAGCAGCCTGAGAAGCTATTAGTATGGCCTTTCTCTTGTCTCGGTGAACTCAGCTGGTCTCACCAGTGCCCTCCCAAGATCCAGATTGGTCTCCCGTGCTCCACTGAGAGCAGGTTTTCCCCCAGGCTTCCCAGCCCTGGCCTGGGGTAAGGGCAGGCGCTGCCAGCCAGGCTTTCCTGGTCTCACAGGCATGGGCTTGGACCTTTCCCAGTGCTGTGGCTGAACACACAGGGCAACTCACAATTCTTCCAAGCCGCCAGCCACAGCCTGATTCCCAGTGCTTCTCAGTCTGCGCCCAGCTAGGTAGAGATGGAGCTGGCCATTGGCGCTCTTTTAGGGGCCCTGCCAGTAGCCTGCAGCTCCCGGAGACTGTGGGAACACAGGGGCGACTCAGTTCCCCAAGCCGGCAACCACAGCCTGACTCCACGGGTTATGAGAGCTCTCTGGTTTGCTTCCCAATGCCCACTCCTCTCTGTGCCACTACAGGCAAACAGATCTTTCCTGGTGTTTTCCAGTCTGTGCCCTGCTGGTTAGAGAGGGTGCCAGTGACTAGTTCTCTCCCAGGGTTTTTGTTGCACACCCTCGGCTCTCAGAGACCGGGGCGACCAGGCCAGGGCCCTGGCGTGGCCCGGCAGAGGGCCTGCAGCCTCTGTGCTGTTCCCTCGTACCTTGTTGATCTGCGGTCATCTCCTCTCCTCAACCTCTGGTCATTCAGTGTCCGCTACACTTTCTGGAGGCCTGCCTTCCTATATGCTGGTTCCCTGTTGAGTATCTGCTGCGTTCCTCTGCAGATCAGCCCAGTTTTTCTCCGGCGTGTGGAGAGAAGCGAAATCCTTTGTCCTACTCTGCCGCCATCTTCCCTCTAGATCTGATCTGTTCTTTTATTTGGGCGTACCCCTACTTTATTATCCATGGCCTGTATTACTTCTTTGAATTACTTATTTGTCCTTTTTTTCTCACTTTGTAACCATCTCCCTCCACTCATACAGCAGCTCCTTGAGTATTAGGACCTTATGGGTCTCATCCTCCTATAACGCCAGGACTAAGACACATGTCTAGCTAATAGAAGACAATCAATAAAAATCCATTTCATGAATATAGATAGCATTAGAACTTTTGATAATATGTCAACTGCTCTGCTTAAAATTTTATAGTTACCTCATTATATTCTCATCAAAAGCCCTCAAGAGTGGATCATTATTATTTTCTCAAAATCACACAGCTGGTTGCTGCGGAAGCCAGAAATCAGAGCCAGGCCTGCCTGGTAGCTAAGCCCTTTTCCTTTAGTGCCACTCTGCTTTGCAGCGCTTCTGGAAAATGGATGAAAATTATGACAGAGATAAGACGATGGGATTTTTTTTCAATCGTAAACTCTTTTCCACCTGGCTGAAGGCATAATCATTGTAGTACCATTCATTCGTTCATTATTCATTTGAGAAATATGTCCTAAGCAACTATTCTGCTGAACATAGGTATTGGATGATAAGAGACTCCCAGACAAGTGGACTCAAAAGTAGTGTTCACCTCTCTTTTTTCATCTATCATTTCAACAAATAAGGAATGAGCACCTCCTATGGGTCAGTCATTGTTTTTGTATCTGGTCCAACTAGTCTATATCCTTTCCCGTTGCTATGACTGCCTGTCCCTTAATGCCTGCCTTTCCATCTCCCCACCACCTATCTTTGCTGGACCTCCTTTTCTATTGAAAAGAGATTTTTTTCATGTGGTAAGAGATACTATCATGGTTGGCTCCAAGATTACATTACCGCAGCCCAGTGATGGCAAATCAAAAAAAAAAAAAGAAAGAAAGAAAGAAACCTCTTCCTCATCCTGTTCCTGTATTGAAAATCCCAGAAGACTTTGATTGGCTTAGGTTTGGGTCATGTGACTTCCCTGAACCAATCACTTTGGCCAGAGGAACACAGTACTCTGAAAAGCTAGGCCTGGGTCGCCTGTCTGCCTCTGTGGTTAGCAACCCCATCAGAATCACATGGTTGGAGCAACAGGGACACAGTTGCCCAGAGGAAGGAAATAATGAAGGACAGACAAGATGGAAATCCATCATCCCGCTCAAAATGCAGTGATGCATTAACTGCATACCAGATCTTTAGGAGTAGGAATATTGTCTGTCTTATTCACCACTGTTTTCCCCATGCTGAAGACTGCTCTTAGGGCACATTATTAGCTCCTCAAAAACTGTCTATTGTACTTACAGAATGAATTAAAAGAATGACATTTTATTATCTGAAAAAAATTATTTGCAATATAACATAATTCACAATGAATAAGCAAATGCAACTGTTATGCCACACTATTGTTGGGGACTAAAGAGCTAGGGACTGGGAATACTAATACTTATGCTACATAACTTACCAGGCTTCCCTGATGAGTAAATGCTATTAGATGTGAAAGGGCTTTGAAAAGTATTAAACAACATACAAACACAAGGCATGTGTTGTTAATAGTCAGCTAGAAAATGAATGCTCAGCAGAATTGTCAAAATAGACTTTTAAAGGGGGGTGGCAAAAAAATGGAAGTTTGTAAAGAAAATTTCAAATGTCAAGAAATACTTAGGCAGCAAAAGACAATTTTCTAAAATGATGGGTTTGAGAAGATGAATCAGCAATGAATTTCAGTGCAAAAAATTATTTAGGAAGTCTGGACATACTTCTGATTGAAGATATTTCAGTGGCTCCAGCAGGAGTAATAAAAATGCCAGGCATGAATCTATTCATTTAACTTTCCTAGATAACCAGGATGAAAGAGTCTGAGCTCACACCTCCCATTAAATGCCTTTGGCTGCTCTTAAGAGATGGCATATGCTTATTCAGTTGTATATTCAGTGCTCAAAGTCTAATCATGCTAGGCTAGGTGTCACCCTCCATGAGAAAGTCAAGTGGAAAGAAAGCCAGACTTCTGTCCATAGGCCAACAGACCAATACCCTTAAACATGGGAATGAGTGAAGGCATGGATAACTGCTGTCATGGAGATCAAGCTTAGGAGAGCAGGACTGTGTGCCCCTCACAGTTCAAAGGTGGGAGAGAGGTCTAGGGCAGGTAGGAAGCTTCACAAGGTCATTCTGAGTCACAAACTGGCCCTGAGTCAACATGTGGCTTCCATCTCTGGTTCCAAGGACACTGCTATACTCTTTTCCAGCCAACAGGAAGTGGGGAGAAGGAAGAGTCCTGGCAAGTAGATTTATTTTGATGGAGATGACCCAGAATTTGCCCATATTACTCCCATTCATATTTTATTGGCCCTAACTTAGTCACATGGCCACACATAACCCCAAGGGAGACTGGAAACTGAAATATCTAGTTAGAAGGGATGGGCAAGGGATGGGGGGTGAGTTCTAACAGGAAAAGAAGGCTGGGGATGCAGGGGGACAGACTGGCAGCGTCTGCTCGGTCATGCATACGTTGAGTTGATGCCACGTTTGGGGCTTTCAGCTGTAAGACAGAGGTCTGCACCCCAGAAGGCAAGAGACACTGTCCCAGCCAGGGCTCTCACACAAGGTGGAGTATGACAGGCGGAAGTAGAAACCCAGTGTTATGGAAGTTGGAGGAATGAGGGGGTTATTCCCTCTGAGTGGAATTTAGGAAAACTTCCTGGAAGAGATAAGATTTGAAATGAGCCCTCAAGACTGGACAAGACTAGCATAGATTGGAGATGAGGAAAAGAGGGAGAAAGGGGCCTTCTTCAGTCAGGATGGAGGAAAAGCTTGTACCCCACCCAGAGCCACACCCATGGCTGTGGCCTTTTGAGTATCACCCAACAAGCACTCCCCCCACTCATCCCACCAAATGAGTGCATGAAGGCAGGTATTGTTGGCTACTCCTCCAAATCCATTCTTTCCTATCTCCTTAGTGATGACAATCCTGACTTTTCATTGAGCATATTGTCCTCCTGAACCTTCTTTAGAGTTGTATGTGGTCAGGGGACCAAGCTTTGACCAATGAGATCAAAGGGAAAACAGGATGTGTAACAACTGAGAAGTATTTTTAAAGAAATAGCCTTCCTTTCATACTCCCTCCATCCTGCTGCCTGAGATTCAGACGTGATGGCTGGTGCTCTGGTAGCCACATTGGATCAGAAGAATGAAAGCTAACCCAGGAAGCAGCAGAACAAACAGTGGGGATCAGCCTTCTTTCCTGATGATTCTAGAACCGCCTTGGTAGAAAACCCTAGACTGCCTACCTCAGACATCTTTAAAGCAGAAATAACAACAGCAATAATAGTAATAATAATAAAGACTTTAGGTATTTAAGCCACTGTTGTTTGGGGCTTGTGCCATATCTGGGTACACTGAGTTCTAAGTAGCAGAGCCCCTTCTCTGCCCTGTTTTCTTCACCCACAGCTCTCCGAAGGCTGTTTTGTATAGAGCACCAACAAATGCATATTTCCAAGAATGAATGCATATTGAGTGAGTGAGTGAGTGATTGGTGGGCATCCAAGTCCTTCTTTAGTCAGTTCCCCACAGGGCAGTACGGTCTCATGGTGAAAGGCTTATTCTCTGAAGTCACACATAAGTCCAGGCCCCATCTTTGCGCTTTATTCTACCCATGTGTTTTTCTGGGAACTTCTGTGAGTCTATTTCTTGTCTATAACATGTAATTTATAATTACTGCTTGGCTGTTGTGAGGTTTCATGGAGATAACAGATAAAAAGTGCTTAGCACAGGTCCAAGTAGTCAATGAGGGTTCGCTGTTAATGTTAGTCCAGACCCCTTGCTCGTGCCCACGTGGTCTCCCCTTGGTGGCCAAAGTTAATTTCCAGCTTGCACACCCTTGTTTGCTTCAGTTATCCTGTCCCTCCAGCACTTTATACACACGTATGGATGTGTGCACACACTCATAACCATACCCAAGTATGACTGGAGTCAAAACCAACTTAAATAACATTTCTCCATGAAACCAACTACCACGGCCCTAGTCAAGAATCTATCTCTTCAACTTTAGAATTCTTGGATGATGCTGAATTCATATTTTTTTCCATTTATCACGTACAAATGCTCATCACAGTGTCTGGCTTATGATATAGAAACCTAGCATACTTTGGATGGATGGATTGATGGATGGAAAGTTAACTTATATTCTCTGGCAGTTCCACAGGAATTTGTTTATCTTTCTACCCTCCCTGGTCAGCCTAGTGCCTGACCCACAGTGAGGACTCACTTAGTGTTGTATGGATCGGGATTAGGGGAGAAGAAAATCGGAAAAAGAGAAAATCAAGACCAGCACCCACCTGGACCCATTCTTCTCTCTGTCAAAAGGACTTACTGAGAAGAGAAGCAGGGAGTTGACAGTCACTCTCTGGACTCTCTCCCAGGGCCTTTTTAGAACAGGAAAGTTAATTATGGAACCAGATTAACAGTTTCTTTTTTGATACAGTCGAAGTAAAACCAGCAGGATGCAATTTAGCTCTTCCCGGCTTTCCAAATAGCAGCAAATTTTCATACAAAACAAAGAGACACTTGAATTGCAAATTACTTAGAGAATCAGCTAGCAACCCCAACGGAAGACTATTTCTGCTACTTTGAAAACCTGGCTGTTGCCTTTGCAGATTTAACCGTGTAGTGGGACAGTCACAAAGGCCTGGACAGCTTGCTGTGTCAACTCTAGGCCAGGCAGGGAGGACTAGAATGCCACAGGATGGGCTTTTTGCTCAGAACATGTTTCTCTTCTCCAAGTCATCTCTGACTCTCAGATCATCCATCTCCAGTCACAGGATTAAGGCTGATGGGTTCTGAGAGGTCACTTCTGTCATGGTGGCAAGAGAAAATGCTTCCGAGGGCAAGCAAGGATGGAAATGGATAAAGTGGGCAATTGGGGTGCATGTCCACCTCCCCTGGCGGGTGGGTGAGGACTGGGGTAAACTCCCACGCCGTCACCTTTGCCATGGGGTGATGCTGGGCCATTGCCTGTCATTGCTAGGTAGTTCTGACAGGTCTATAACATGAATTCTGGCCTGAAATATTCTTCTTTTTAACTGTTGGCATATAAGTAATAAATTATTTAAGTACTATCTATTGACTGGATATGGCTCATAGCCAACAGTTTATGAACTACTGATCTACCTCAATTTCCTCCCTTGATGGGGAAACTGAGGCAGCAGGGAATCGTTTATAAAAGGCCACAAAATTGCAGACTCTTCTGGCTTCTCATCCGGTGCCTTGCTGCTCGCCCCACACGGCCTCTCTCAAGTCCCTGTCCCATGCAGCACCCGGGACAGCTTGCTTTTCACAAGAGCATTTATAAGACATTTGTTCTCTGATTCAGATAAATGACTCCTATTTTTTAGAGAATCTAGAAGATAAAGCAAGAATACGGAAACCTAAAATAAAATCATTCCGTGGTGCCACTGTGATTTTCTTTCTGGAGAGTGGGGAGGCTGGGGTGGGAAGCTGGCTAGAGACAAGATGCTTCCAGGCACAGCCACTGGAAGGGGAGGTGGTATCTCACCCAAGTCGGCCCCTAACATGTGGTAGGAAAGGTAGAACGGGGTTGAAATGGGTCTGCTCACAGCAGCGGGGCAGGGGGCAGAAATGAGTCAAGGAGACCCGACAGGGATTGTGGTCATGGAAGTAAACGTGTCCAAAGGACTCAGACAGCATTCAGCTTCAACCCGTGTCACCCTGAGGGAGCGCACACAGTGTAAACAGGCCTTCTGATTTATTTCTAAGTGGAGCTTGAAATCGAAGTTTTTATGTAACATTTTTTTGATGTAACTCAGTTTTTTTTAATGTCAGTCAAACAAAGCACCCAGAGGAGGAGGATTGGGCTGTGAGCTTCCCCTTTGTGGCCTCTGCCCAGTGACTCTCACTTCAGGTGGACCAGGCACTGCGCGCAGGTCAGGCAGCGGCTGGGTGGGGAGATGTTTGTGGTTAGTTCAGTCACAGACCAGCAGACAGGGCTGGCACGGAGATGACAGGGTCAAGAAGACAGACTGAGGAAGCGGAGGTCAACTGTGCCCTAAAGCAGCAGTCCCATGGGGAGAGAGGGCTTCCCCCAGAGCCCAGCTGCAGCCTAGACAGATCCTTCAGGGAGAAGGTTCTCTGTGCAAATCCAACGCACCTGTTGTGGCCTTCTATTGTGTGTGTGTGGGGGGGGGGGAGTAGGGGTGGGAGTGAATGCATGCATGAGCACACACACACATGTAACCATCTTTACTTTGCTAAAATAATAGAGATGAACTATTATCTCCCTTGGTAGCCCTGGGGAAGACTTCTCCATTTTCTCCAAAGCAGAAAGTTCAAGTCTGTATGTCAACTGTTTCTATTGTACTGTAATGAATGACTGAATGAGTAGGCTAGAGACTGCAGTGGAAAGAGCCCTTGAATGGAAGTCTTGACCTCCCTCTCCATCTTTACCTTTCTTTGAGTCTCCATCTCATACTTTGTAAAGTGAAAGCCCTGTGTTAGCGAGGATTTCGGGTTAGAAGGGACAGAAAACCCAACTGGTTTGAGCAACAAGAATATATGCATTGGTTCACACAACTGGAAAGTGACTTTCATTGGCCTCGATCAGGTCCTAAGCCCATTCTTGAGCCAGATGAAGTGGCCAGGAAGATGAGATGCACTGAGTTGGCTGGGCCAGCACGCCTTCCATAGCGCCATCAGGCACTTAGCTGGAGTCTGTGGGAACATGATGTACATGGCGGAGGGCGGCAGGTCGAGCAGCAGACCTGATTCCCTGGTGGGAATAAGTCGTTCCTGTTCAAACAGCTGCGTGGAAAAATGCTCAGCCTGATCTGTAGAGTTCGTTTAGAGCTGGAACCATCCAGATAAAGAGGAAAAGGCAAAATACATGATTACTGCCTGATGCCAAAAAGAGATGGTGCATTTAGTATTTATTTTCTCTCTCATGTCTTGCAGGCTTGCTTTATCAGGAGGGTTGGAACTGGAAGCACTCGTTTTGATGAAAGCAGGGGTGTGAACAGTGAGTCGCTCTTTCTATTATTCATTGGTTGCAAAATGGACTCCTCTCTGGTGCACCAAGATGGGCTATGTTAAACTACCCTTCCTTCCTTCTACCCATTTAAACAAATATCAGCCAACCTTGTTGGTAAAGCAGATGCCCAAGGATATGAATTAATTCTCTCCTGTGTGTGTTACACACAGATGGAGAGGCAGAGGGGTGGAGGTCGGTGGAGGTACAGACATAGGTGAGGATAGAAATAAAAACAGGGATACACTCGGTCCTCAGAGTAACGCAGGAGCTGTCAAGGTACAGATCACTTCAGATGTGTTCTCGGCTGCAAGTAACAGAAAACACAGACTGATGATGGCCCCAATAATAAGAACGAAAGTTATTAGTTCTCATAGTAATAAGTTCTGCATTAGGAAAGCTCCATGGTTGGTTCATTGAATAGCTCGAAAATATCACCAAAATCTGCGTTCTGACATCTCCAGGGGCTGTCCCTTTGGCCAGAACTCTGGCACATACCCTTGCTTAAATCAGTCCCTGGTGAAGCAGATGGGAACAGCCATGATTGGTCTGAGCCGATCATTCGTCCCTTCCCAGGCTTGGGTTGGGGCCCGCATTCCCTGAGGCACATGGCCACATGGAGGACAGTGAATATCTGAACAAAATTAAAGTCTTGTTAAAAAGGAGAAAGGAAGGATGAATGGTCCTGACAAAGGCCTCATATATATCCTGAGCCACTGGAGGAAAAGCAGGCCCCTCGCCTTGGCTTACCTCCCCGCCACATCATGAATAAAATTGGAGAAATGTTTAGAAATAATTTGACTCTGGATATAAAACCCAAGGCATTACCATAAGCAGACTGCTTCTCCAATTTGCATAATTATAAACTCCCCCTCAAAGAGTAAACATTGCTGCCAACTTTTTAAAAAAACAAACTACAAAGCAGCGTTAAATATGCCTTGCTAATTTGACTTTTTAATTTTCCTGGGATCATCGCAGAGATGCGCACAACTCTATAGATCCTGACTGCTTAATAAAACCTTCCACCTGTCTGAAAAGAAATCAAAAGAAAAGAAAAGCTGAAACCCAGGCTTTTTTAAGCCAAAGCATTTGGGTCAATGCCTGGAAATTAGCAGTAGGAGCTCATTGTATTCAAATGACTCTCAGATTCACTATTCATCGTGCGCTGACTCCCGTCATTCAGGTATCGGCCGTTACTTTGTGCAGCAGGAGGAAAATAACATTTTTCTCAGATGTCTCCATTCAGTTTTGAGAGTCATCTGTGAGCTCCCCGTGGTCTTAGAGTTGAATATTTATGGGAAGTGATCAGAGTGCCCCAAATCTCTCTCTCATTGATCTACTTAAAATGTCCACACCACTCCCTGACTTGGGCCCCAAAGGTCTCAGCTACAGCAGAAATACGCTACCGGCTAATGTGGACCATCTCCATTCAGTGCAGCTTGACTTTATTGTCAGCCCCAGTGAGGACCGAGACACGGGATAATGATGTGTAAATACATAGAAATCCTTCTGGAGCTCTATTACTAATTTTATGTACATATATCATTTTATATATTGTATATGCACAATAGAGATTGTACATATGTGTGTAAACTCAACACATGTGTATGCAATGTTACATGAATTGGATTCCTTTTTATACAAGCTATTCTCTCACCTGCTTTTTAAACCCAGCAATAGGTTACAGATATTGTGCATTTGCAGTGTGTGTGTGTTTATATATGTGCCATTTTTTAAATTTTCTTTAACTTTATTCATTTATCTCTAGAGGGGAGGGGAAGGAGAGAAGGAGAGAAATATCAATGTATGGCTGCCTCTTGTGCGTCCCCTGCTGGGAACTGGCCTGCAACCCAGGCATGTGCCCTGACTGGGAATTGAACTGTCATCGTCTGGTTCACAGGCCCACGCTCAATCCACTGAGCTACACCAGCCAGGGCTATATGTACCATTTTTTACCACTGATTAATATTACGTATTAGGAATGAATGGGCATTTATTGACTCAATTCTCTATTGAAAGATATGTCATTACTAGTTTCTATTATTACTATTTTAAAGTATACCAATCATCCTTGTGCACAGAGATTTTCCTCCACACATAAGGTTCTCTCTTGAGCCAAGTTCCTCCGAGGGTGATCTCTGGGGCAGTGAGAGGTCAGCTGGCTGTGTCACAGAGAACTAGAATCTTGACACTGCCCTTGGGCTACCAGAGCACCTTCTGGAGACTCTGGCTACGCCTGCAATGCCTTGAGCTTCTGCAGAAGGGAGAGGTTAAGTGATGGGAGGAGGAAAATTGGAACAAAGTGCACCTGCTGTGAACTTCGCCGTTGCTGCTGTTATATCCTGCGTAATGATGGACCAAAAAAAGAGAATTACTCTTATCACAAGCAATCATTTATTTTTGTGTTCATTTGNACAGAGAACTAGAATCTTGACACTGCCCTTGGGCTACCAGAGCACCTTCTGGAGACTCTGGCTACGCCTGCAATGCCTTGAGCTTCTGCAGAAGGGAGAGGTTAAGTGATGGGAGGAGGAAAATTGGAACAAAGTGCACCTGCTGTGAACTTCGCCGTTGCTGCTGTTATATCCTGCATAATGATGGACCAAAAAAAGAGAATTACTCTTTTTTTGGTCCAAGCAATCATTTATTTTTGTGTTCATTTATCACAAGCAATCATTTATTTTTGTGTTCATTTGAGTAATGTCTGTCTGTGCTAGACTGTAAATACCCTATGGGTAGGAGCCAGGTCTGGCTTCCCATTGTTCACTGATGTACAGCAGATGCCCTGCATATTTACGTTACTGTGTGAATGTATTTTGGGGGGTGAGTGAGTGAATTATAATAGAAAATGCTGCGTGATGGAAAGGGAGTTGGAAGGAAGTTCCTAAAGAGTGAAATGTCTACAGAATCTATTTTCTTCTAATCCTCTCACCCAGTACCAGTTGTGTCTATGATACTGTTTTGCCCGCAACAGTGGGAGTAGAGAGGCTGATGTATCCACTGTTTAAGGGCACTAGCAGATTCTTCTGTCTCAGGGAGTACTCTATAAGGAGCGGGTATTGTAAACGGCCACCCATCCCTGTCAGTCCAGAGTTCATCTTTAACATAATTCACTCAACCCCTGATGGTAGGGTCAAACTATTTTTATGACCAGTATTTGATTAACTTTTACCTTTAACTTCTTTTCCTAAACAAGATAAGCTGCTTTGAGATTATGGAAAATCACAGAAGGGACAAACTTGGAGGTGTGACTTCATACTAAATTCTGTCGCAAAATGAATGGGTTCTGTAATGTTGGGCCAGTTTGATTTGCTCCAAAACACACTGGAAGGATGAGACTGTTTTTCTCTTTCTATAAAACACAAAGTTGCCTTTTTTTATTTCCAAAAATGTTTCCTGTTCTATCATGCAGGGTTTTACCTAATTTTCTCACATTCTGTCATCCTTCCCAGGGCAGTGAGGGCCGTTGCCATGCTCCCTGCCCCACGGAGCCTGTCTGCATGTTGGTGGTCAGCCAAAGAGCTGGCTGGACAGAGACTCCCTACACCCATCAGCCACTGACCATTCCATTGGCTCCTGGACGTAGAGTCGTGATGACCCTAGAAATCCACAAACCATCTCTAAGGAGAAGAAAGGTTGCTACTGGGCTAACTGATTGACATCACCTGGCAGTTCCTTAGGAATGCACATTTTCTCACAACCCTTGGGTGTCTGGTTCACACACACACCTAAAGGACAACCCCTTGGGTTATTCTCACTGTCATCTGGTTTCCAAAATATCTCCTTGCTTTAACCAACAAAAGGAAGCTCACGTGAAATAGAGGATAACTACACACACATTGTGTCAGTAGCTTACAGTATTATCATCATGGGCGGAGAAAATCTTCCAGGCTAATTTGAAGGATATTTTCTCTGTTTACAAACAACCATTTACTCCTTAGAGCATTTTATCATTTCCAAAGCAGTTTTCCCTCAATTCCTTCATTTGTTCAAAATGGCAGGCCAACCGTGAGGCCAAACCATGGTAAACATGAGGGTGAGGATAAGGGGAGCTTTGGTGCTCCCAGCGCCCCCACTTCTGGGCTTGCCTCCCCTGTTCTCTGAAGGTTTCCAGCGCTCTTACACTCTCTGTCTTACCTCAAGCAAAATTTACTATTCGGACTACACACAATGCCAGCCATTCATATGTTATATACTTTTACAGATTTATTCTAATAATTTTTCATCATACCTCTCATGATGAAAGTCTTCGTCTCCCATTAAAAGAACATTGCACAAGAGAAACAGTGAAGCGTTAAGAGGTATTGACAGATTTGGCATATAAGTTCTATCTGTGCAATTGATGACTTCCTGGAGTTCTGTGTTAGGAAGGATTCTGAGCCTGCATCTGGGCTCACCAGGAAAAAAGTGTTTGTGATTAACCAGCGATGTCTGCTGTTGGCATGGAATAAAGATGGAGAAATGTTTCATACCAACATTCACTAAACCTTTGCATGGCATGCAATGTCAAGTCTCTTGCCTGCTGGCTTAGTTACCTATTGCCAAATAACAGCTTACCCCCACATTTAGTTTAAAATAATATTTATTATCTCACCATTTCTGTAAATCAGAATTGTTTGAGCAGTGCTTCTGGTTCTGTGTCTCAGAGTTTCCCACAAAGACAAAGCCGAGGTATCAGCCAGGCCTGCAGTCTTACTCAAAGGCTGGACTCGGGAAGGATCCCCTTCCAAGCTCGCTCATGTGGCCATTGGTAGCATCGCACTTCTCGAGGGTATAGTACCGAGGGTATAGTACCGAGGGTCTCAGTTCCTCACTGGCTCATGTCCAGAGAATGCCCTCAGTTCCTTGCCGCACTGCCCTCTTGAGAGGACAGGTCTGCAAGAAGAGTGAGAGAGAATGTTAGCAAGAGGAAAGTCACAGTCTTTTATAACCTGGTTATGGAAGTGTTATCCCTTCACCTTTGTCTGTTGCGTTCATTAGAGGTAACTCATTGTGTCTGCTCAAGGGGAAAGAGTTATACACGAGTGTAAGCGTTCGTAGGTGGGAATTGTTGGGAACCACCTTACGAGCAACCTGCCACGCACATCTTATCCTATTTAATCTTCACCATGACCTTTAAGGTACATACTGTCACTTTTCACACTTTTACAAGTGAAGAAGCGAGCATAAAGTCATTTATTCAAGATGACACAGCTAATATGGGACGGCTGGGGTTTTGACTCACATCCATCTGACTTTAAGGCTGATGTTATTGTCACTTGCCTTTTATAATCTTTAGAATTATTGCGTTGCCCTGCCCAGGTGGCTCAGTTGGTTAGAGTATCATCCTATGTACCAAAATGTTGTGGGTTCAATCCCTGGTCAGTACACATACCTAGGTCATGGGTTCAGTCCCCCGTTGGGGTGCATATGGAAGGCAATGGGTCGATGTTTTTCTCTCTCAATCTCTCAATTTCTCAAACTTTCTATCTCCCTCCCTCCCCCCCCCCGCCCACCTGCCCCTCTCTCTAAATCAGTAAATATATCCTTGGGTGAGATTAAAAAAAATAGAGCCCTGGGAGTTGTGACGCAGTTAGTTAGAGCATCATTCCATAAACCAAAAGGTCACAGATTCGATTCCCAATCAGGTCATATACCTAGGTTGCAGGTTCGATCCTGCATGCAGGTTGGGGTACATGCATGAGGCAACTGATCAATGTTTCTTACATCGATGTTTCTCTCTATCTCTCCTTCCCTTCCCTTCTCTCTCTAAAATCAATATGTATGTCCTCAGGTGAGGATAGCAAAAACAGAATAATCCTATTGAACAGTCTTCAAAATGTTTTGACCATGAATCTCTATTAGCAAAATCTTTCAGAATACACTTTTATGACATGCATATATATTTGTAAAGTGCCTCTTAATCTATAATTAAATACGAGTAAAGCTTACTTTGAAAAATGATTGTGACTAGAAATTCTTTTATCCACTCCTTAATGGGTGTCTCGCCCTCCCTTGGGTAAGTCCAACATTGGAGACTGCGGAGCTGGCGCCCTTCCAGCTGTGACTTCTACCATCCGCAGTTCCCTAGTGAGCAGTCAGGTGGGCTGACTGGAGATGGAGCTGGAGGCTTCTGCTGCCCAACCACTTAAAACAGGGACAAACCGTCAGCCTCCTCCTCGCCCCATGATGGGCGTTGGGAGAAAGAACGAATGAGTAGGTGTTTGGACAACTCCTTCCTCTCACTTGGTGTCATCAAGTCCCTTAAAGACAAAATGAGAGCAGCCTTCCTCCACCCTCAGAGCTGCGGGACTTCACTATGGGAGGGGGAAAAAACTGTCTTTCAATCTGGCTCCTAATCAGGCTTAAGGGATGGAGAAAAGTTCAGATGCAGCTTCCAAGTGAAGTGCTATCCTTTATTAAAGACCTATTTGTCATTGTCTAAAAATTGTGTGCATGGTTTTTAAAGAGGTAACTTGTGCATGTGGTACAAAAAAAATGTTTTATGCATTGGGGAGACTCAGTGACAGTTAAGCGTTCCACAGAGGCACTGTCCAACCTCTCCACATCGCTCCCCTAAAAGAACCACTTTGGCAGCTTTCAGGTCCATGTAGTTGAGCCGTGTGGGTGGTTCCCCAAATCGAGAAACTGTCACCGGAAAATGGGGGACTGGGTGCTGGCCAGGCATCCACCCGGAGGACGAACTCTCGAGGACATTCAAGCAGTCCTTTTATCAGCAACCCTTTGTCACCGTCACTTTTGTAGCTCTGAATCTCCCTGCCTCTCTCTCTGGTCCTCTCTTCTCAGTAAGACTAGATGGCTTCTGAGATGCCCCCTCCCCCCCACAAGCTTTCCCCAGCTGTGCAATGTGCCGTCCTGCGTGGGGGGAGGGCGGTGTCAGGCGCAGGCACCTGCCTTGCTCTCTTTGGTGCCCGTGGTGCCTGATCAGTCGGAACTCGCCAGATGTGGAAACCCGCCCCTTCCGCTTGCTTGCCTGGCCAGCTGCAACTGGGAACTATTCACAGTTGCCCAACTGGAATGCCTTCTGAATGCACGTGTTTGCTTTGCCTTTCAAATCAGTATTCTGGCCAGGAATTCAATCCTGGAAATCAATCCTGGAATTCCAACTGGGCAGGACTTTTTTTCCTGAGGACAAATTGTTATAAGCACGCGGATGACTAGGCTGACTATATGGTTTCCTTTTACCAAGTGTAGGGGTGGCGAGTGTATTGTTTTAATAATAATAACAGCAGCAGCAGAAGCTACGTTTGAGCTCCTATTCTATTCTGGCATCATTATGAGACACAGACATTGTGCTGAGGAACACAGGACCTGCATCAGTCTAACTGGTTGGGGACCCCATCTCCATCTCTCAGAAGCTGTGTCACCCAGACATGTCCTTCATGTCTCTGAACATTAGCTACACGATCTACAAAAAATGTTTAATAACCCAGTAACCCCACCAACCACATAAGGGCTGTTGTGGTGGTCAAACCAGGCAGCCCGCAGAGAACACTTAGCCCAGTGCCAGCACAGAGTAAACGCACAGTCCCAGCTGGCTATTCTTGGAGCTGTCTCTGCAAGGTGGTTTCTTCCAACTTCATAAAGGTGCAAACTGAGGAAGCAAGCAAGGTGAACCACTTGCCAAAGACTACAAGTAGCAGAACTGGGCTTCGAGCTGGGATTTCAAGGTAGGCCCATCTGCTCAATTCTTCAGCCTTGTGTCCCAAGCACTGGGAGCAGGGCAGCAAGTGAGGAACGCACAGTCTGGGTCCTCATGGAGCTGACATTCTAATGAGGCAGATGACATTGCCTCTGTGAAGCTGCCCCAGCATCTCGTTGAAGTGCCCCCTGGACGCTCTTGATGGCAACTGAAATAGCTAATACTTATCAGGGGCTACTGGGCACTCACTTAATCTCTCCTGCAGCTCTGTGAGGCAGCTACGATTATCATCATCATTTTTACAGATAAGAAATCTGAGGCTTGCAGAAGGCAGAATGACTCATCTGGAAGACAAGTATATAGCTGGAAGATGGTGGAGCTGGGATTTGAGCTCCGCACGGTTTGTTACATTGTCTTCAAGAAGTCACGGTGGCTCAGGACTGGGATCAGAGCTAGGACAAGAAGCTGTGTCACTGCTACAGTTCCCTTGTAATCACATATAAGGTGTATCCCTTTTTTTGTGCCCAGAGTTCCTGTAGTTACTTCCAAGTGTTTAAAAAAAAAACAAACTAGAAGAGACATTTAGCCAGGAAAATGAAGAAATCGGGCACTACCTATAATCAGGCTGCAGGATTTAAACGGATGAACTCTGCTCTCCTAAACTCTATCCAGTCATGTTTTCGAGAACCCCTGCATCCAGGGGCAAGCACCAGCAGGTCAGCCAGTGGCAGGTCCCTGCCCCCTTTGGCCTGTGAAAATGAAGCTTGACTTGTCCGGGTGCAGACCAGCGTGGCCTGAATAGATACAGGCAGAGGCAGAGTCCGGAGACTGGCTGATGAACACAGCCACAGTCTGGTGCCTTCTGCAGAACCGTAAATCACAGACAGGACCGTGTTCAAAGGAGTCAAACAAACTCAGATCTGCCTCTTTGACTCCAAAGATTTGTCTGCATCTCTTTAGGCGCCTGGGGGTGTCCAGCGAGCCAAGGATGCTGGCAGTGAGTAAGATGTCATGGCTCACAGCTCCCAGCCAGCAAAGTGTCTGCACAACCCTGAGGCACCATGAGATTGTTGACCAGGAGTTAAAAACAGGGCAGAGAAGAGAACCTCCCTGCCGAGAACAGAGAGGCCCTGCCCTTCACAAACAAAGCCAAACCCAGCTGGAGCCTGAGTTCAGGTCTGTGTTACTTACAGCAGAGAGCGCACAGCCAAAACAAAGGCTAGGTTTCTTCTCTTATTTGCAACCGGGAACGAAGAAATGTAAAGCAACAAGTCTTTCAAGGATTGGCTCCCCAGCTGCCCCCCCAAAGTGGACAGTCACCCCTGGAAAACATAAAGGACCACCCGGGGCTGTGCTGAGTGAGCCAAGCGTAGTTGGTGGAACCACACAGATGGGACATCATTGTTTTTAAAGGTCGCTGGTCAGCTGTCTCATTTGAACCTCACAGCACCAAGGGAAGGACAGACCCTGGGTATTTCTCTTTAATTCTCACCTGAGGATGTATTTATATTGATTTTGGGGAGAGAGAAAAACATTGATCGGTTGCCTTCCACATGCACCCCAACGGGAGATCAAACTCAGAACCTGTGTGCATGCCCTGACCGGGGATCAAACCTACAAGCTTTGATGTACAAGGACAGCACACCAACCAACTGAGTATTTGTAACTCACTTTACACAAGTACAATTTCTGAATATCCACAAAGGTTCTTGTTAGGTTGGAGCCACTCAAGAAACCAGACAGACCCAGCGAGCCAAGAAGCAGGGCTTATTAGTGGGGAATAAGAGGGAAAGTGGGGCAAACCAAGGGAGGTTGAGGAGCCAACCTAGGGAGGTTAAGACTCCCTCGGTTGTTCTTAGGGCAGGGTTTTTAGGTGTAAAACCCTGCGAAGGGTAACTGGTTGGGGTGTCAGCGTCTGATTGGCCAGAGCCGGTTGCTGGGTGCCGTTTCTGCTGACCGTTGTTCTTGATACACCTTGTCAGGCTCAAGTTAAAGCTGCATCCTGTTATGCCGGATAGGCCGACCCCAGACCCCAGTCTCAGCCGGGCGTCTGTTTGTCCTGGGCAGGGGCGGCAGGCAGTTTCCCACGGCAGGGTTTCCCACGGCAGGGTTTCCCACGGCAGGGTTTCCCAGTTGGTGATTTTCCATTCCTCCTAGGCCTGCCTGGGTCTGTCGGCTCTAAGATCTGCCTAGTGTCCCACAGCAATTTGACAGAAGCGGTGGAACCAGAACTCTAATCTCTGCTCTGGGAGTGCACGTGGACTTCCGCCGCGTCTCTAGGGCAAGTGTGAGACGCCCGCGGGGCGCTCTGCGCTGCTGGTGCCACCCGGGATGCCCTCCCTCCTGATTAGCTGGCAGGAAGTTGCCAAGACCTCTAATGGCTCTTCCCATTGGGCCAAAAGGAAGACCAGTGCCATTTTCTTTGGACGTCCGCCTCCTGGAGTTGCTCCCGCGAAGCTTCTAATGAACCACAGCGGAGGGAAGCATCATTCTCAATTAGACCCCTTAGGAACGCCTGGCGTGCCACATCCGGCCTGTGGAGGAACACGCTGCCTCAAGAGTCTGTGACTGAATACACAGGAGAGGGAGGTATGAGAGCTGTGATCTTTTCACGAAAGCTCGCATGCCTCTACACAGTGGCAAGTGGTCCTTCAGGCTTCAGACTCCCTGTATGGGATTTTTTAAGTGGCTTTTGTCATTTTTAATGGAAACACTGTGTTTTCATCCAGGCAGACTCTGCAATCACACATCAAAGGGGCTGGGAGGTCAGGCTCTGCAGATTGGGACTGTCTGGGACAGAAGCAGAGGTTTCTGGCACCCTGAAACGCTGTCACCCAGAACACGTCCCCACGCCACGGAAGAGGAAACTGGCAAGGTGGCCTAGGATCAGGTAGTATTCCATTCGAGACCTGGATCTGTCACTTTCGAGCAGTGTGACTCTGGAAAAACATGGATGGCTCTGAGCGTGAAATTCCTCACCCGTAAAATGGCACCATCCATACACCTAACAAGTGGTGCATGAAGTATTCATTCAAATCAATGCAACATCCAAGTGTAGCGGAATCATTCTAGTGGGACTGAAACTGATGCTGGAACTGATACCACCTCACCCGCAGGTTCCCAAATCAGCTCAGCCCCACTCAAGGCACTTGTTAAAGATGCGTGTGGCCAGGCCATGGGCATTCCCGTCCCGTGCAGCCTGCTTTTATGCCCTTCACCTTGACCTCTCGCTCCTTGACAGACGATTGCAGAGTCAGTTAAGGTGCTTCCAGTAACAAAGACTATATATATTTTTTGAAATCTCTGCGGCCAGGGACCAAGATGATTCTTAGGCCGTCAGATTAGCAAAAGTCCTTAGCGTGATCTTGGGGAGCCACTGACCTGAGCCCTAAAAAGGCTGAGACACCTGAGGGTCAGGGACCCACAGAACCAATTAGCAAATGATAATAACAAAACAACAAACACCCTGAGGTTTTTTTCATTTCTAGTCTAATGATCTCAACAAGTCAAGGCAACAAAACTAAGGAAAGAACAAGATGGTTGTCATGCTGGATGTCTCAAGTAGGGTCCATGTGGTCCACAGTGTGTTAGCAACTAACTGTTCAGAGCCCAAGCACTTACTGCGTGGTCCAGTTAGAACCACAAACCCAGGGCAGGGTGGGGACCTGTGCACTAAAGCATCGCTGGTTTGCCTTAGGAGAGGCCACATTGCCAGGACTCGAGGCCACGGCTCCACCAGGCATCCCAGCTCCACCCCACGCACACCACCACCAGGTGGCTTCCTGGAAGACAGGGACTGTGCCCAGGGCAAAATGACCGAATCAGAAGAGCACACCTGGCACAGAACCCTGCATGGGAGGGCATGTGTCGTCGATGTGACCTGGGGACGGCATTCAGGAGACCTCCTTTGCCCGGAGAGCCAACTCCGAGCCGGGAAAGGTGCTGAGTATGGAGGTCCCCTCCTGCAGCTGTCCGAGGACGATACTGCTCTTGTTGACCCCCTCCTCCTGTTTATCCTTGTTGTGCCATTCATCATGGCTGAGGATGAGGAAATGCGAGCTGGCGGCCAGATCACAGGTCTGAGATGAGCACAAAGTCAGGGAAAAAAGAAAGAGGAAAGCTTCCAACTTTGACTAAAAAAAGCAAAAATGTACTGTTCGCACACTCTGTAACTGTCAGTTATGACTTTTTTCAATGACAATATTTGTTGCCCTCTGTATTTCGCTAGGCTTCATTTTTTTCTCAGTTGTAAAACAGATTCATGATGTACCTACATCCTAAGATTGTAAAAGATTAAATGATTTAATGCACGAAAAGCACTGAGCCCAGTGAACAACTCGTAACTGTTCAGTGAGTGTTAGATATCGTTGCAATTACTATTATACTGTGATTTGGTTTTTAGAAGTAGTAAAATGTACTCCAGTCTAAGGGTGGGAAATACAGTGAATGATTCGGCTGAGTGCATTTAAATACATGATAATACTATGTTTCTATAATATGATTTCCACTTAGGCCTTTCACTATTGTATTGGCTTTTTATTGCTGTATGACACATTGCCAGGAACTTATTTATTGTGTTACATTTTCTGTAGGTCCAGGCAAGCCATGGCTGGGTTCTCTCCTCGGGGTTTCTACAAGTCTGAAGTGAAAGTGTTCATTGGGCTGTGTTCCCTTCTGTAGCCACTTCCAAGCTATTCAAATTGCTGGCCAAATTCAGTTTCTTGCCTTTGTAGCTCTGTAGTCCCCGTTTCCCTGCTAGCTGTTTTTTAGAGGTCCACTTAATTTCTTGCCATGTGGCTCTCTGTATCCATCTGTCTTCAAAGCCAGTATCAGAAAATCTCTCTCCCACCCATTCCCTCTCACACTTCAAATCTTTCTTACTAGGAAGAGCCCAGTTCCTTTGAGGGGCTCCCCTGATTAGTCCCACTGACCCGGGATCATCTTTCTACCTGAATGTCAACTACTTTGGGACCTGAATTACATCTGCCAAACCCCTTCGCAGAAATACCTGGTATAGTGTTTGTTTGAATGGGAGAAGGCTGGCATGGATCAGGGACCAGGGACCTTGGAGGATCTGTGAGGATTCTTCTTACCACAAATATACTTTCTCACCCACTCAGTGAAAGAGTGAGTGTGACTCCTTTTTATATACAGCTCATAACATGACTCTTTAAAGTCTGTTCTCATTGTTTTAGAATCCTGGAGCATTAGAAGGTGCTTGCCCTAGGACTGAGGCCCGAGTCACGATTCAACCCCAGCTCCATCCCTGTGGGTGAATGTTCCAACCACTCAGTGACTTGAGAGAGGGATGGCTAAAAGGACAGGCAAAGGATAATGACAGAGGAGAGATCGTAGTCTATGACGTAAGAGCGGTGTAGAACACGGCATTATTCACCCAGTGTGCAGTGGGGATGTAAACACAGGGGCAGCACTCATTTCTTCCAAGGCTGCGTTCGCTCTCGGGCCCCCTGTGAGGATTTTTGCCCTCAGTGCAGGCCGTCTGTTCATACTACCTGTAGACTGTGTGTTTTTTTCAACCAACTTTCTTTTCTTATCGATGAGACCATAGTCTTTGGTTTCTTCTGAGTTCATGTTAACATGAATGCATAGCTGTTAAAAGTGTATTGAGCACAATGACCACGTCTCCCACTAGACAGAAAAGTCACACACGTTGAGACGCGCTGCAGGAAGGATGGGAAACGCCCCCTCCTGAATGAAAGGCGGTCCTCTGTGAAGTCCCCCAGGAAATGAACTGAGAGCTCCCCAGGATTTAAAATCCTGATTTTGCTTGTTGAGAGAGTGCCTTGCATTTGAATTCATTTGAAGTTCAGCATAAGGACAGGGAATGGAGGGGTGCATGGTGGGGGGTCATATTAAGTTGAAACAAATGGAAATTATGTCAGGCCCAGAACTTACACTCAGATCTTTTTCATTCCAAGGCCAACTCTTTTTCAAATCACAGCAAGAAATGGGGCAACGGGAAGGAGGCAGCTGAGGAGGCGTGTGGGTTGGGGGAGGAAGAAGGTAGAGAAGGAAAGACAGAGGAAGAGAGGCTGAGAAATGGGCACCCAGAGAGAGAGACAGAGAGAAAGAACATTAGCACAGAAGTGGGGGCGGAGGGATTTGCTAAATTCTTAAGTGAGAAACCTTCCTTGTCACCCATTCGTGGGTTCTGTGGGTTTTCAAGCTCAGAGCCTTCCTCTCGCTTCTCTTTGTGTGTTACTTAGCTGATGGACGGCTCTTGCAGCTTCTTTTCTCTTAAGCCTTTAGACCCCCCTCTCAAAAGCCACGTGATGTGGCTGCTCACAAGGCGGAGTTATAAACTGTGCAACGTGCTCACGATCAGGCCGGTATGAGTCCAGAACCCAAAAATCAAACCTAGGTCCTTGACTCTGCGTCCCTCCCTGTGTGGTCTAAAACTCAGCCACACTTGTCGCATTATGCTAACCAACAGAAAATCATACTGACCAGGGGAACGGGATGCTTCCAATGTTTCCTTTGAACTTTCTACTCTTTGCGAGGTGGTCCTCACCTAGGATTTCTCGCAGCCATTTGCTTCTCCAGGTGGAATTCTCTGCCTTACCCACTGCCTGGCCCAAGAAGCACCACAGCACGGGTTGCTTGGCACCTGGGGAAGCGCACTTCCATTCGGTGTTTTAATTAGGCCCTGACATCTGGTATGGACGGGGGTGCTTACTCCAACACCTGCAGGCTATTAGCTGTGAAGGAGCCCAGCCTATCTGGAGATTACTAGGGCAGATGGAGCCTGTAGACAATGTACTAGAGCAATGGTGTGGGCCTTGTCCAGTGTGCCACCATTGTAAAATGTGTGTCGCCTCTCTCCCCCAGTTTCTCTGTACTGCACCTTATGTAAAGCACATTTTACCTCTTCCATCAACCTCCTTAACAAACACCGTCCATCAGAAGAGCAGCCTTAGAAGCCTTTCCAGGGAGAGGGGAAGAAGAGGTGGGGCTTGGAGAAGGGTTAGAATGTATCAAGACAATGCAGTTTGCCAAGGTCTTCAGTGATCATCGTCCCTCCTCTGTGCACCACTCCAGCCACATCTAACGAGCAGGAAGTCAACCTCTGGCAGCCAGAGGGAAGCAAATGGAAGGGGAGCTAGTCAGAGTAGCCTCCTGAGCGCTTGTGTGTCCTTGGCATTGGAGATGACCCCTTACTGTCCCATGCCCAGAGTTCCAACTCGTGACTGAGGCCCCTGTTTTATGAAACCTCACCTGGATCATCTGTTTTATTTCCCACTGTGTCCCACACACCTCTCTCAGGGCTTGAGGCAGCTTGTGTGCTCAATAGGCATTTGCGGAGAGAAGAGTGAATAATGAGCCTGCTGATGTAATATTGCTGCTGAGACCCATCAGCTTCCGAAATGCATCCCTGTGGATGCTCTCAAAGCTCCGGGCTCATCCTGGGTAACTTGCTAGAAAAAGTCCACCCGTCCATGTGCTCACTGGCTATAAAAGCTGGGTGCTTGTAGTGGGCGTACCCTGTTTGCCTGTGAATCCCTGGCTAGTTTACATTTCAGCGGTGGGTCTGGAAACTTGCAACACAGTGACACATGGAACAGAGTAGAATAATGCCTCTGTCTGGGTACAGGCTGAAAGTTCAGAAGAGAGGGACTTCCTGTGGCCCAGGAAGAGGAGAAAGACCGTGCTTTAGGGCTTGAGTATCAGGAGTCAGAGAAATTGTGCAGGTCTTCCAGATAAAGAGGAAAAGACAGAAAACCGTTGGCAGCATGGATTATGGACACAGCCAGTTTGCATTCCCAGCTCCACCATTTTCCAACCATCTAAATAGCTTAATCTGTCTAAATCTTAGTCTTCTGGTTTATTTTTAATCCCCGCCTGAGGATATATTTATTGATCCCAGAGAGAGAAGAAAGAAACTTTAATCGGTTGCTTCCTGTGCATGCCCTGACTAAGGGCCAAACCCATATGCTCTGACCAGTAATTGAACCATCAACCTTTTGGTTTAAGAGACCAACTGAGCCACACTAGCCAGGACAGTTGTGTTTTGGTTTTTTTTTTTTTAATGGGAATATGCATTTCAGTAAGAATTAGAATTAAATCTAGGAGGCAACATGTGTAAAGGATTTAGAAAAATTCCAAACATATAGCAAAAGCTTAATAAATAACAATGATGGGAGGAGGAAGAGGAGGAAGATGACAAGGTCAGCAGTGACCAGGACCCCGGAGCAGAAAATGACTGACCCGGCTGAATGAGGAGCAAGAGACTCGTGAACTTGGGGAGGAGTTTGGGGGGAATTAGCACCAGATGGGGGAAGGGACCCAATTCAAGGAAACCTGGAAGACTGAAATGACAAAGAAACACAGAGAGAGAAACATTCAGGATGGAAAAGGAAACGTTTCCTTGCAAAGAGCACGAGAAAGTCAGATTTCTGAAGGTCAGGCTCACCACGTGCAGAACACGGGTGTTTAAAGGAACGTACCTTGAAGTCACCCAGGATGGCAGGCATACGTGGTTTGTTCATGGTGGGCAAACAGCCCCTTTTTCACGCTATTGCCATGTTCGTGAAGGTCAGGGCATCCTCTCCAGTCCTCAGCGTCACGAACACATGGGAACACACTGCTTTGTTCGCGTTCCCAGGTTTATGTGAAATAATCAACGTTGTCATATTTAGGAGCCTGGAACCAGTCAGGGTAACCTGTTGTTTCTGTTTTGTTTTGCTTTCTGAGGAATTTTGCTTCTGCTGACATAAGAGCTATGATCCATTTCATGGCCTCGGATATTTCACTCCAAACTACGGATTTTGGAGTCAGACGTGTGGGCTTCAGACTCAGAACTACCATTCAATCAATGGTACTGTGAGCTCAGGCAACTTACTCACTCTCTCTGAAGCACAGGCGTATTATTTGTGGAAGGCAGCTAAAAGTACCACTGTTGTTTATTTTTATGGATTAAAATATAGGTAAGCACTCAGTGTAGTCAGTGCCTGGCACATCAGAAGCATTAAGTCAGAGAGAACAAGTTTTCTCGCATTCTCCAAAGCAGTAACTTTTCTGAATTGTCCTGGTACTTCAAGGAAAATGTGAAGATTAGAATATGGATTAGAACATTAGAAGATGTCAAGATTAGAATATGGACCCCATGACCCTGGGAGCCTGGAACTTCTCGGCTAAACTCAGAAACTCCCCCTGAGACTGAGCGAAGGCAGATGTCAAACTCCAGCTTTCTTTGACCATGTCCTGGGCAAAGGCCCACAAGTCAGTCTTCAGCAAAATGAGAAAAGTTAGGAAAATGTCCTATGTTTTTCATGAATTTAAATTTATGTAAGTTAAGGTACTATCTTTTATTCTAAGATCATGACCTCCCCGGTGTCTTTAACAGAAGAATAACCTCAGTGAGAGTAAAGGTAGTTTAATTTGTTAGTTTTTATATTTATCCTGGGAACATGAAAACTTGCCAATCCTACGTAAGATCCCCCAGTTTCCTTGGAGGCGTTCTTGTGCCATGACATGAAGAGAATGGGAACACTTTCCGGGGAAGTAGAAAACCCTCACTGTGTTGACTGGGACGTGAGGGGCAGTCACAACAGCTTTCCGGCAGGGGTGTTGCGTCTCCGGGAGTGCACAGGAAGGAAGGAGGATCTTGGGGTGAGGAGTCTAGCCCGCTCGGTCATCCTTTCAAGTTGCACGCACACAGTTTGGAAACCCCGTCACACCTCCTTGTGCTGCAATGGGGATGCTGCCGCTCAGTGTTTGTGGAGGGCCTGTTAGCAGCAAGCGGAGGTGTTGACTTATGTTCTGAGGGGAATTTGAGAGTCATACCCTAAAATGGGTAGTGCTTTGTCCAGCTACCTAAGGGTGCAGCTGTGAGAACATCTGAGAAATGCTGAAGACTGGGCCCGCCCTGCTCTGAGCACGGCCTCAACGCTGCCTCACAGCCGTAACTGTGATGAGAGTGGATGCCCAAGGGATGCCCGGGAATGCCCTCCAGAATTCATGATAACCAGCAAATCCCAGAGCAGAGCCTGAGCAACCACAGGGCAGGCATTGCTTTAGCCCCGCCCAAAACAGAATGAAGAAAAGAGGTCCGACCATCAGATTTCCGGAGGAAAGCACCTTCTTCCCTTTCTCCAGAGGAAGGTGCTTCTGAAAGGGAACCAATTCCCCTTTGGTGAGGGTGGAAGATGAAGAATAAAATGTTTGTACAACTTGGTGTAGAGATGATAGGAGGGAGCACAGAAAAGAGCAGACAGAAGGATATCCCTTTGGGTACAGATGTATTGGCTGTTCTTGCACAGCCTGTTGCTAGAGCTATCTACAAAGCATACACTCTCCTGTTGGGAAAGATTAGATTAAGACAGACCTCAGATGTTCATCCAGTTCAGCAAAACACATGGTGAAGCAAGGATCTTTTTTTTTAAGGTGCTTTTTTTTAACGTTCAGTGAAAGGTAATTACAGATGCATCAGATTCTCTTACGAAGAAGATTGGAGCCTTGGAGTGAGTTACGTAGTTACCTGTGTTTTCTTTGTGATGCAATTTAAAGACTATGGTATTGCTCAAAGGATGCATTGTCGTGCCAGAAGGGGCTTTGAAAAAAGTTACAATAGAGATTCATCCACCAGACAGGTACCAGGCAGGTCTTTCCTTATCATGAAAGATACAAAATACTTAATGGTGCCTGTGCCTACAATTCAATGTGAAGTCAGATAATCAAGCAAACTCAGAGAAAACAATTAGAGCTTCAAAGGACCCTGAAAGGCAAGTCCAACCTTCTTTTGCAGATTCTGGAGCATATTTTTTTAATTGGTAAAAGAAATTCTAAATATTATAATTCTTTAAATTCTAATGGCTGGAGTTGCTGGTTTCATGGTTATTTTGTAGTAATAGAGCCTGGGACAATAAGAGACCCAAATCCAGCCCTGCTGCCATTGTGATGGGTTTCCCAGGAAGAACATGTACGATTCTTCCCAGGAAGAATCGTTAACCATGGAAGGATGCAAAACACTACAATACTAAAAGTGGTAGAAATGCTGCAAAGCTCTAATAAAAAGGATAGGGCTTACTGAAGTCTCCATTTCTATTCTTTCCTGACCCCCACTCTCTGCCTATTTCCTATCTAAATCTGGACCCCAGTATTCCGAAACATGCCCACAGGATAAGAGTGATGACCGGGCCTCAAAAAGGGTCCAAGTACACTCACCTGGGGGACATTGAACCAGAAAAAGATGAGGGGCTAGCAGCCTTTCCCATAGTGGCCAGGCCTGCCTTTATCCGCTCACCACACAGAGACAGGAAGGCAGAAGCATAAGAAGGAGACTGAAGCTTTTCAAGGTTGTGAAGTGGAAGTAGGTCCCCACCAGTGGCTTTTGTGTCCCTACTTTGCTCAGTCAGGTAAGGCCTTTCCCTTCCCTTGCAGAGATGCCAGGAAGAGAATGGATGGGGCACAAGCTTTCTGATACTGGGAAAGGTTTCGGAATTGCAGGTGCCTCTGCCTCTGCAATAACAATAACAGTATTGATCATATATCGAGTATATTCTTAGTTCTTAGGTGCTGTTGAGAATGCTTAATGTACATCAGCTCATTTAATTTTCACAGAACCCTGTGGTGTTGACATAATTGTACCCACAATACAGATGAGAAAATTGAGGCTTAGCAAGGTCAGGTGTCACCTACTTTGTCTATCTTTTCAGTGTCTAAATGCTCACTGTGATTTATAGCCTACTGTTGGCATATAATATTAGAAAATCCCCCTTTCACACCACCCCTGCCCTAGGCAGCTTGAGGCTACCATTGGTCCTTGCGGCCATGACTGAGTTTCCCTGCCATTGAAGATATTGTCTCCCTCAAGCCTACTACTCTGAATACCATTCGTACCGTCTCCAGCAGTGGTTCCCAACCACGGCGATCTGCCCCCGTAGACATTCGGCACTGCCTGGCAACAGACTGGCTGCCACACTTGGGAGGGGACTCTTACTCTCGCTACTCATAGAGGCCATAGATGCTGCTAAACCTCCCACAGGGCACAGGCTAGCCCTTCACAGTGAAGAACCGCCCATCCTAAATCATCAGTAATGCTGAGATTGGAAAACCCTGCTCCATTGCTACACAAAGTGAACTGAACTACTCTCTAGAGCAGCCTTCAGGTGTTGGGGGAGAACAGCGATGGCATCTCTGTTTCCTCTACCTTATATCCACCCCCATCCTTACCACACCGACTAGCAAGTCTTCTGTTAATGGCTTGTTTCAATATTTCTCTTTTCTAAAAATGGGGGCTTAGAAGACTAAGTGAACTACTCAAGATCAAATACTAGTGAATGCCAAAGCCAGCCCTAGATTGAAGACCACCTAGTCATATTTTGACTATCTCCCAATCATACCACGTCTAATTTTTCAGTCCACTTATGAGTGGTACAATGTCTCTGTTCTCACCAGTGAATGTTAGCCCAGTCTGCTCCCTACTCATCTGTGTTATCCCCTTTTGCCATTTGATTTTGTCATGTCAGCTTTGAAAGCCAATGAAAAGATTCTAACTATCAAGCCCTTCAAGGAAAGCAGGACTATTTCCCTGTCGAATATAAGTCTGTTCACATAGATCAGTAAAACAGAATAGAGAGCCTGGAAATGGACCCACAAGAGTATAGTCAATTGATTTTGACAAGGGCATCACGGTACTTCAATGGGAAAAAGGTCACCTTCTCAACAGTGCTACGTCAGCCACGTAGTCATACGTGAAAAAAAGTTAAACTTGAACATTACTGCACACCATAAACAAAATGAACTCCAAATTGGTCATAAATCTAAATGTGAGATCTAAAATTATAAAACTTCTAGAAAAAAACAAACCTAAGAGAAAAATCGTAGCGACCTTCTGCTTGGCAAAAAGCTCTTAAATATGACACAAAAGCTTGGACTGGCAAAGGAAAAAAAAGTCATTTAGATTTCTGAAAATCTGAAACTTTGCAATTCAAAAGACAGCGTTACAAAAAAGCAAGTTACAGACTTAGAGAAAAATTTGCACGACATCTGTCCAAAACAGGGCTTATAGCAAAAATATATAAAGTACTCATAACAGTAGCAAGACAGACAATGCACTTTTTAAAATTAGGGAAAAGACTTGAAGAGATATTTCACAAATAGAAAGAAAGAATTTACAGATAACAAAAAAACATGAAAAGATGTACATTTCTTATCATGAAGAAAACGCAAATCACAACCACAATGAGATGCCACTACAACCCACTGAAATGGTTAGAAATTAAGCAGACTAACCCTACCGAGGACAGTCAAGAACATGGGGCTACTGCAACTCTCCTGGTAGGAATAAAAAATCATAACAATCATTTTGTGAAACAGTACAGTTTTGTGTTTCAAAAATTAAACGTATACCCACTATTTGATCGAGTCATTCTCCTCCTAAGAATTTACCCAAGAAAAACAAGAAGTATATATTCCCACAAAGATTTAGAGGCAGATGTTCAGAGAAGCTCTATTTATAACAGCCCCAAAGTCCACCGACAGGTAAACACATAAGTTGTATATATTGTTACAAAAGGAACAGATTAGTCACACAAGCTAAATAAATCTGAAAATATTTACACTCAGTAAAAAGAAGCCAGACACACACCCCCACCAAAAAACAAAAAAGCACACACAGTAGAGGGACTTTAAAACCCTGCAATTTATTTATAAAAATGTGTATTTATTCTTGCATGTTTAAACTTCAGTCACCTTCAAAGTGCTCTCCATTTGAGGCAATGCACCTATTAAGACTTTTTTCCACTGCTCAAAATAGGTTTTGAACTCATTGATTTTGATGCTTTTTAGTGTGTCTGTTGTTTTCTGTTTCACTTCTTCCACATCAGCAAAACATTTGCCTTTGAGGACTTTTTTTATCCAGGGAAAAAAAAAAGTCACCCATCAGATGAATAGGGAGGGTGGAGTATGGGAGTCATGCCTCTGTTGGTCAAAAACTGCTGAACACTCAGCACGGAGTGGGTAGTGTGCTTGTAAATTACCCATCATGAAATAGGCAAACGTGTTGAAAGAGTCTTTAAAAAAATCATTGAAGCCAAACGCAGCCTCTCACAACAATACCAGCTGGTACATTGATACACATGGGTTCCTAGAACACTCACCTAATGAGGAAGCCTATAGAACAAGGGGCCTGCCCTCCAAAAGATAATTCTGATGCTTTTTGGGTTCCCCCTTTGTATACTGTATGATTTTGCTTATAAAATGTTCTAAAAACCATACATTGTCTATAGGTCAGAAAACAAAGCAGAGGTTTTCTGCAGGACAGGGGTGGTGAGGAACGGGGACTTATAAAGGGGAAGAAAGAAAGGTCTGGGGTGATGGCTATATTCACTATCTTGATTGCAATGATTTCCTGACTATACTTACGTTGAACTCATTTACTGTGCACTTTAAATAGGCATAGTTTATTGGACATCAAACATACTCAATAAAACTGAGGACAAATGAGGCGAAACAGAATCAGAGAAGGTGGGTCTGTGGGTCCTTTAGTTCCCAGTCCCCATTCAAGGAGCTGCCACCCGGTGAGAGGCACCTGCTGTACTCCCTGTGGTACTGGCTGCAGGGGCTACACGGCTGCCTGCGTCCTTCAGGGCCAGACCAGTGAGGCCTCCCGACTCCTGTCACCTCTAGAAAGGTTCCCCTGGTGCAGTTCGCCATTCAGTGGTCAGCCAGCCCATCCACAAAGACCTGGAGAGGCAACGATTGCTAAGAAATTGCACGTGGATGACATCAGTGGCCTCATCTTGGGTAATCTTCGTCAGTAAGTGTGGACTGAGTTGCACTTTGAAACCCCGAGAGCATACAAGTCCCCATGTGCTAAAACAGAGTGCCTAAGCATGTCTTCCACAGGACCTGCGGTATATCACCTTTAAGTTCCATTTCACATCTGTATCTGTTCCCCTGGTTGATTACATGCCCTCGAAAGCTCATCAGTTTTGATTTTGGTTTTTCGGTGTCCCTTCCCTGACCAAGCAACAAAATCAGATTCATTTCCCAGCAACCTTCTTCTCGGGTACAGGTATGCCACGTGTGCGAGACTCAGGAATTCACATGGAGGGAGTGCTTGGCAACATGACAATGATGCTCTTTGATGGATTTTTGTCATCTAACCATCAGTTTTTCCCAGTCTGTGTAGAGAAGACAGAGAGTGGCTATAATGTTATGCTCTACATGAGAATCTGCCTGCTGTAGGAGAAACTGACTCAGGCTTCAGACTCCAAGCCTATTTGTGTAGAATTCCCCAGCTATCCGACACTGACTCAGTTGCTTCACTTTTGTGGCCCTCAGTTTTCTCTCCTGTCAGAAGGGATGGAGTTACAAGGGTTTAGTAACATGGACTCTTTAAAGAACTTTAAAGAACTGGACACCATCAAGTAAGTCATTCACATCTCAGGATCTGAAGTCAGACAGCCTGAAGTGACCTTGCCACTTCCTTTTAGTCCTCTGGCGGTGTCCTCATCCGTCAGGGTAGGGATGATATGACACACCTCCTTCGTAACGCTGCTGGGTTCAATGAGTTAATACATGTAAAGCATTTGCGATAGTACTCGGCCAAAGATGAGGAGTCGATAAAGGTTAGATGCCACCAGCATTATGATCACAGGTATTTGTCATGACTAGTGACACCAAAGAGGTGGGCATTGTTCACTTACAACCCTCCGTCTCCTCTGGTTTCCCAAACAACTTCTGTCCCCTGCAGCCATCCCTGAAGTACTTCCAAGAAAACCCAAACATTCTTGAGATCACAGTAAGAATGACACTTTTCCCCCATGTGTGTGTTGTTCAGCAAAGCAAATAGAATAATAACTAATGTGAGATTGTAATTATCACGTACGTCAGGGAGGCTGCCTTGTAAATCAGACTTAATTAATTCTGAGTACTTGCTGCTTCTCCAGTGCTCCTACCAGCTCAGGAGCAAGCCTGCAAGAAATATGCAATATGTAATAAATAGAAGTATGTAACAACTAGGACTATGGAAACAGCGAGGGTGTTTCTAGAAAGGTCGTTCAGAACAAGCTGGGAGCCATCCATACAGGAGCAGTTTCGCAGCGGAGGGTTTAGACTTTCCATCCTGTGTTCCACCTGAAGCGTATATCCCGGAAGAGGCATGATATTTCCTCACTGTAATATTAGATATCATTGGGTTTATTATCCATCGGAAAATGGTCCAACCTTTTTGAGCTGCTGATTTTCTCCTAAGCATCCTCTGGCATACTCCTTAATATAATGGGTTCGGTAATTTATCTCTTATGTGAAACAGTACTTTCTTTTATTTATCCAATGCGTGGTTTTCATGCTTGTTGTGTTTACTCCGACTAAATCTGGCGTGTAATTCACAGAGCGGAAAGCAAGAGGGGCTGGGGGGTGAAGGTTGGGAAATGAAGCCAGTGGCCCCTGACCAAACGCCACACACACCCCTGTCTCCTCCCGCTGCCCCCACCTGCTTCCCCCAAATCCAAAATGTTCTTTGAAAACTTTGAAGACTTTTGCCCTAAACGTACTTGCCTTCAATCAGTTTGCCAAAGAAGGTCTTCATGCCTGTGGGTTTCACAGAAATTCCATGGTCCCTCTGAGCTCACCGGTTGTGGTTTGACCCATTTCTATCCATTGCCTTTAAGCTGCCTACTTTCCAAAGTGAAAAATCCTAATTTTTTAAAAAAAACTATTCTTCCTACCATTCATTTTTCTGATCATTGTAATGACTGAGGGAAAAATAGGCTGAGATCTTCTAAATTTTTTTAATCTGGAAAAAAGCACGAGTGGAAGTTTGGAGTGACTGAAGTCTGTGGATGCCCATGGGGCTGGGAAGGAAAAGGTAGGTTTTTTCCAGCAAATTCTTCACTCATGGACCTAGGGACTCTTCCTTATAGCTTGATACTAAAGATCCACCCTGAGTCTGAAACTGAAGTTGCTCCTAAAGAGACTGGGTGAACTAACAAAGATGAGAAAGCTGTCAGTGGCCATTGCTCCTCGGTCTTGCGAGGGTGAGTCCATGACATGGGAGACCCCTCCCCACGGCCAATGCCCTGTATAACCTCTGAGGCAGAGGTCCCTAAGGGATCAGGGCACAGGTGCGACCTCGAAGTCCTTCAAAATGCAGAGCTCTGGCAGCCCCTCCCAGTTAGTTCATCAGCACTGGCCTGTGTACTAATCTAGTCCAATGGCCAGGTTTTACGTATGGGCAACAGGAGACCAGAGGGTGGAGAATTTGCTCAATATCACACAGCAGATTTGTGGTGATAGCCCTGCCCTTTCACCAAGCAACTCTGGGTCCTTTTCACTGAACACGCTGGAACATCTGTTGGACCCTATCTGAGAATGCCCGTGTTCTTATTCCCCACATCTACACGTACACAGCTGAGAGCATGTCACAGCCCACTTTCAATCTTGAGGTGGTTCCACCCTGACCATTCCGCTGTAGCCTTTTGAGACTGATGCGACTCGCACTACGGGTGGGAGACAGCATCTTGCAAAGGTTAAAGGCACAGGCTGTGTCTGGCCACGTAAAGCTGGACTGACAGCCCTGCTTTGCTGTGGACTTGCCACATGACCTCCAGAACGCAGTCTAACCTCTTAGAATCTCAGTCTTCTTGTGCATAGAGTAAATACCCCTCGCAGGGGTGCTAGGGGGGTAAATCAGATCCTCCATGTGAAACTGCCTAGCACAGGGCCCCAAACGAGGCATGTAAAAGATTTACCCATCAGAGATTTTCTTTCTTCGCTTTCTTCTCTCCTTTTCTCTTCTCTCTTCATTTGGTTCCACAAGGTATTAACATTGCCCCTCTGAGCCTCTTTATTTTTAAAACCAGGGTCATATTAGTACTGACCACACTGGGTGGCTATTAGGAGAAAATGGGGCTACAGCCACAGCAGCGGAAAACTCAGCTTGGGATAGAGAATCTTCTAGAAGACTAACCAGATTGCTTGAGCTTGAATGTCTAGCCCCAGAGGCTTTTTTTCATGCATATTTGTTATTGCCTATGGAAGAGATGCCAAGGAGATGGGGACTGTCCAAAGGCTCAGCTCACCCTTGAGAAGGAGTCCGTTATGATGGGCAGGATGGCTACTGGATGTCAGTGTGCAGGCCCGGATTCTCTTTGAGCCTGTCATGAGCTTGCTCTGTGACCTTTGATAGCTCATGTAGCCCCTCTAGACTTCAGGGTGATCCACCATGCCTACCTCCTAGCACTGGTGACCCAAAAGACAAATGCCCCAGAGAAATCTAAAGACTCTACAAAAGGAAGGAATCGTATTTTTGTCTTTTCCCTGGAACAAAAATGGGAGAGACCTGCCCCCTGGAGTTTGAATCAGCTCCAGTTTATCTTTATTCTATTGCATGCACAAATGTCTTTTTTATGTAAAGTGGGGTTTTTTTTTAAACTTAAGTTTGGAAATGTGGCTGTCCTACTTAGAGTCTGTGAGCAGCCGTCTCTGACTCCTACACCGTCTCCAGCTAGAGGACGCACCCCCATGCCGGCCCCGAGAGTCTGCTTCTGATCTTTACAGTGAAGACTCTGTGTTCGGAGAGTCCCTGAGTTAGTGCGTCTCATGACCTAGTTCAGCCAGGACAGAAATGTGAAACACCACTTCCCCTTTCCTGGCCCCCCTTCCACCACAGACAGACACTTCCCCATGTCCCCACGCACTCACACTCACGCACACTCTTTTCTCCAGACCCTTTGTGTCAAGCATTTCAGAATTCTTCCTGCCAGCGCTTTGTGAGACTCCAGAGGAACAACCAAGGGGAAGACACCGGTGACAGTGTTTGTTCTGATGGACTGTTTTGACCAGCATGGGAGAGTTGCCACAATGATATGAAAGTGCTAGGTTATTGAGAGTAAGTTCTTTGGGCTGTTAGGTATCTAGCAGATGGTGAGATAAATTGTCATCTCTTGCTTGTTATAGAAAAAAGACACACATTTCGCTCCCCCTACAAAGAAAGTGAAAGGACCAGACCGTTATTAGTTGCTGTGGCAACCCAGATGCACTGTATGCTCAGTTTAGCCTGTCACTATGGAAGACCAGAGGAGAAAAAGAAAACAACTCTAAGGTTTTTTTTTTTTCTTTGGTCAAATACTTTGAAGTGACATTTCATGGCATGAACCTGCAACAACTTTTTCTGAACAGAACAGAGAGAAGAACTTGGGAGGGGGCGTGGAATGAGAGAGGAGCGAAGGTCCTGGGGACGTGCTTGACAGGAACGAGCAGCACCAAGGAAACTGAGAGCAATAAATATTTACTGAGCCCTACCACACGCCTGGTGCTGTGCGTAATAATGAACCGTCTGCAGCCTCTCATAGCTCTGTGTCTGGAAAAGACAACTAAACAAATGATTGCAATATAAGGGCACATTCTTCCGGGGCATAAGGACAGGGTGTGATGGGCGTAGGTGGCACACCGTGCTGACATAGGTCTGGGGGGAGTAGATTTCCCACAGGAAATGTTTTATCAGCATCTGAAGAATGAGGAGGGGACACCAGGCAAAAACATTCTGGCACATTCTGGTTGGAGGAGTAAAGTCTCCCCGAGGCCTTGAGGAGAGAGAAACCTGGGGCCTGGACCCCGCAGTGAGGTCACTATGGCAGGAGCAGAGCGTGAGAGCACTTAGCTTGTTCGAGCATGGCTGCAGAGTAGCCAGGCCTACATTGTGAGTTATCTAATAATAAGTCGTATTTTGGGGTTTGGAATTTCTCTGCAAAGCAGTGAGGAGCCCTTGCAGTCTTTTAAGCAGGTTTGCAGCGTAATCGAAGTCGTGCCAGCAGCGAGGGGAGGATGGTTCTGGAGCGGAGCAGTCACGGGGATGGGAGACCCAGTGAAGTTAATAGTGTGAGTGGTGGAGCAGACGAGACTAGTGACCATGGACAGGCACAGGTGGGTTCTAGAAGTTCTAAGAATTAGAATCAATAAACATATCGGGGCTGAAAGAGAGACGTAGAAGTGAAAAGTGAAGCCTGAGTTGCTGAGCAGCTGAGAGAGTGACAGGGCCATTTGCTGTGTGGGGCGCAGGGATGAAGGAGAGGGCTTGGCCTCGTGTTGGTCCGTTACAGAGGGGCCAGGTCGGTTATGCCACGTTAAGCCTGTAGAAGGGTGCCTGTCGACGCTTTTGTGTGACATTGCATGTGGGTGTGCTCCGACTCTGAAACGGACCCCAAGGAACCCGATGAGAAGGTGACACGTTCACCTTAGAACATGATGAGGGACCTTGTGTTGACTCCACCACCAGGTGCATAAGAGCAACTACCGCAGAGCAATTCAGAGCACCTTCTGCTCTCCGTCTCTAATTACAGCCTGTACTCCCTCTGCTTCCTCCTTACCACTGCCGGCCTGAGTGGTCGGGCTTACCCTTAGCCTTAGAGGAAGAAGGAGGTGTCATTCCCCTGTTGCTATTTGCACTGGTATGTTGGAACTTGGCTCTCGTGGAGTCAGACTACTTAGGATTCAACCCTGGCATTTACTAGGTAAGTGGTCTTGGACAAGTCATTGATGAATTTCTGTGTCTTTTTCCTCATCTGTAAAATAAGATAATCCTTCCGCAATGTCCTTATGAGAATTACAGATCATTTATGTGAGGGGCCCAACACAGAGTAGGCAGTAGCCATATTCTTTTATTTATAATAATTTCCAAAAATAAAAAATGAGGGTCTATGCTTTTCCAAACGCTTAGCCCTCCTTCCCTCTCAAACTCTCTGGGAATTACTACAGCTGTGTAGGGATTTCTTCCCTTCCTGTGAAGAGCGTCTGAATGCAGCAGTTATGAAACCAGGTGACATGAACGAGGAAAAACCCTGTCTCTGACTGTCCTGCTCAGAAACCTCAGCCAGCATAAGGCCAGCTGGTCCCTGGAAGTCCCTCCTGCACCTCAGAGCGCCTCTGCATAGCCAGGTCCCATGGGGCTGTGCAGTGGGGAGAACTGAGCTGAGTGAATAGGAGGCAGAGAGCCAGGGAGACACCCAGCTGGGACTGTGCTCCTGGACGCTCCTTCTTACTCAGTGGCTGTGTAAAGGGTGGATGAAGGGTATTTGGTTTCAATTGGGAAATGCTGTCAATTGTCCTAGCTCATTTAAAAATCCATTAGCATTAGGAAGTGGATGGATTAAGCAATGAGGAAGGGAAAAAAGAAAAGCTGTCAATGGCCTGCTTTGTAGGGAGCAAGTGGCCTGTCCCAGCTCCTTTCATCAGCCAGGGATGTGCTGAATGCTAAGGAGCTAGTGGAGCTGATTTGGAGATGCTGGGAAGGGAGGGGGGGGGCCTGGGCCAATTCATTTACAGTCCTAGGCAAGCTTGCTGCTCTCACAGCTCCCAAAGTTGGTACTACAGTGACCCACGGGACGTATTTCAGGTTCCCGCAGCTGATTCTGGCAGCCTGGCCACGATACCACCCAGCTGTGTGGCCATATGGATGCCTGCAGATAGTCACCCCCACTGTCGCCTCTCTGTGTGCCCAAAGCCAAACTGGGCTCAGTGACCTCTTCATCCCGGGGGCACATCAGTCCAGCTCGGAGCCTGCAGTGGACCTGAGGCAGACAGCAACGAGGATGCTAGAGATGTACCCTAGGGTGGATGAGAGGGAGGGACGCCGAAAAGAAGGGAGGACACGAGGACTAAAGCCAGCTCCGAGAACAAGAAGTGGAGGGATTGTGTGATAGGGCTGTGTTTTCATCTCCCAGGGCTGCGGTCACAAAGTCCCACAAACTGGGTGACTTACTCTCTCACAGTCCTAGAGGCTAGAAATCCAAACCCCGGGTGTCTGCAGAGCCATGTTCCCCCTGAGCCTCTAGAGCAGGAGGCGTCCCCTCCGCATCCAGCTCTAGGAGCCCCGACATTCCTTGGCTTGTGGGAGCGTACCTCCAGTGATTATCTTCCGTCGGGGTCTGCATCTGTGTCTCATCTCTTCTTACAAAAACACATCCTAACTCAGCATGACCTCATCTTAACTTGATTGCATCTGCAAAGCCCCTGTTTCCAAATGAGGTCACATTCATAGGTCCTGGGGGTTAGGACTTTAATAGCTTTTCATGGGGACACAGGCTGTTCAGAGGGCTGCTGTCTGGTTAATCCAGTCCAGTCCTATGGAAGGCACAGGGGAGGCTGGAAAAGGACTAGCCAGGAGCTCAGGGTGACAAGTTCAAGTGCCTGCAGAGGCCAGGGAGGCACCACCCAAGTCTGCACCACAGGAAGACGGCAGTTTGTGGGAGGCAGTGAACAGGAGTGCTTATCTCAGGTAAGGGCAGAGACTCCTCTGTGCCAGCCACTGTTGCCTCATGGCACCAAGGCTCCTAAAGGCCAAACCTAGCGAGGAGTCAGGAATCCAGATTTGCATGTGAAAATCTCACAATTTTTTTTAAAAGAAAGCTTTGGCGATGAATTTTTTTTTCCAAAATGTGGTACAGGTCAAACTAAGCCCACCGACAAAATAGGAACAGCCATGAGCAGCCATTTGCCAGGAACAGTAAAGAGACTTGGGTTCAAGTGCAGGCTTGCTGTGTGATGCTGGGTGATTTACATCCCATCTCTGGGCCACAGTTTCCTAACAGGGTATGAGATGACCTTGATCATCCTGCCGACCACAGTGGTGAAAATTCAGAGGGGTGGGACGCCAGCCCACACTGGAGGAGTTTACACCTGAGTTCGGGAAACGACGTTTATAGCTTTAGTGACCTCCTCAGATTGTTCTGAGGATTATGTAAGTGGATCAGTTTAAAGCCCCTAGAAAGTGCCTGCCACAGCCTAATGCTGACTAATTCCTCTCCTCGTGCTTAACCTTCCCAGGCTCCTCTCTGAGGGAGACTCAGCATCTATTTTAGCGCCATGGTTACAAGCATGGGCTCCAAATGCAGACACGTGAGGGAGCTATAACTGAGTGGGGAAGAAAGGCAGACAGGCAGACGCTGATGACTAGAGCTCCTCGTGCGTGTTCTGAATGCAAGGCATCGTACCAAGAGCTTTTAGGATTATTTGCAATTAGTGTTCATGTCGGCTCTGTAAAGCAGATTTTAGGATGATGCCTGTTTCACTGACTGGGAAATAGAAGCTGGAGTTCCTGGGTTTCGGGCGAAGTCAAATTCCTCTCCATCATGGCAACTGAATCGAGTATTTTTTAAGAGGCTATGCCTCTTAAAAAACCCATGTACAAACTGAAGATGAGCAGCCACCAGTTGAGAGCCTTGAATTCCAGTGCCAGCTGGGCCATTTCCTGTGTGACCTCAGATGAATCACGTACCCTCTCTGGGCTGTGACTGAGATATTCAATAACTTGCCAAGGTCACAGAGCTTGTACATGGCAAAGCCCAGGAATTGAACCCAGGCAGTCCAAGGTCACCGAATGTGCTGTCTCTGGACTTGAAAAAACTTACAGGTCTCTGTAAGTGTTGCTGATGCTTGTTTAGGATCCTCCACCAACCAAGCCACCCAGATCTGGATGGAATGCCAAACCCCCCGCACTGGTTGATATCTTGACAAACTCCCATGACAGACAGTGAGAACGAACACGTCTGAAAGGCTAAATAAACTCCTTTGAAAGTGAAGGGCAACGACCAGGCAGGGAGGCCCCTGCTCAGCCCTGCAGTATTTGATCTGAGACTGCTTCATGGAGCTTCTTTTCCTGTCTGTCATGTGACCCTTTTGATTCAGACTTCAGAATAAGGAAAATCTGGTTTTAATATTGGGTGGCATTTAGTCTTAAAAGCCACTAGGTATGAAAATGAAGCTTCCCAGTGGTTTTTCATATTTATTTTTAGCAGAAAACCTTTTTTTTAAAAAAAGGGGGAACCTTATATAGAATGTCAGCATCTGAAATGGAATCAGCTGGTGTCCATTATGTGCTGCTAAAGCATAATGACAATGACCTCGGTAATGACTGTGGCCGCTAATCCTTGCCAAGCACTTGCTGTACACCAGGCACTACTGACTCTGAGACCTGGACCTACACTCATTTAAGCCTTGCAACAACCCCATAGGGAACTGGGGCACGGAGCTGTCAGCTGGTGTGCTCAAGGTCACAGCACCCAGTGTGGGAGTCAGGCAGGCTGCCTCTGGGCTGCCCATGCATGACCTTTCCCCGCCGACTGCTCGGCTGTCCACCTTGGTTTGCTGCTGCAGGCAGAATGCAGCAGCCGACTGCAAATGAGGGCCAACGACGGAGATACGCCTCTGAGTCTTATGATGCGGGGTCAACTGCTGTTTGAATTTATGAGTCACAGGGACTTCACACACGTGAGGTGTTTCTCCCCATTGACAGCTCCGCAGACCTGTCTGTCTTAGGTCATCTGTCTTTGAGGTGCTTCACAGGGTCTTTCCAGGAGATAGTCACATCTGCCTCCAATTGTATATGGTAAGTCAGACTATCCCAAATATTATTCTCCAAGTTTGGTGAAGATCTGTCCAGCTTTTAAAGTGGTTAGGAACCAAAAGGCACCAAATCCCCTATATTTATATAGATTTTTAAAAAAGGAACTACCCTGATCCCAGGGAGACTGAATGCAGTAGAGTCTGGAGTTACTTTCAGGGACCCTTAGGTTCCAGTGGCCTAGTCAGAAAGCCGTGCTTCCAGCCAGGGAGACACACTTGTTTGCTGTCCAGGAAGGGCAGACAACAGCGTCCTGGGCCGGGGAGAAACGACAGCACGTGGGAGCAGAGTCAGCTGATGGGAGGGTGGGTGGGGAGACGCAGCAGTCCCAGGCTCTGGCCCACAGGCCCATGAGCTCTGCA
Source organism: Sturnira hondurensis (assembly GCF_014824575.4). NCBI lineage: Eukaryota > Metazoa > Chordata > Mammalia > Chiroptera > Phyllostomidae > Sturnira > Sturnira hondurensis. The sequence goes on along the minus strand of NW_028072653.1, from coordinate 2,242,989 downwards.
GCCCATCTGAGAGCCCTGATCGCAGCCGCCCTCAGCTGTGCCAGGTCACTGGGGTGTCTGGTTTGTCTGGGACGGAACACCTGCACTGGTCTGGGGCTGATGGCGCAACTAGCAAGATAAACCTCTCTTGGGCTGTATTTTCTTTATGTTCTGCTCATAAAATATAACTCTTAAATAAACCTTGAAACCTAAACATTAAGCTTCTAGAGAGTCAAACCATAACGTGTTTCTAAGCTTTGGCATTGTTGTCATCGGGGCTCAGTGATTCTTTCTTGCAGGAGCTGTCCTGGGCAGTGGAGAGCCTGTAAAAGCATCCCTAGCCTCTACCCACTACGAACCAGGAGCATGACCCCCAGACATGGCCAAATGTCCCCTGGAGGGCAAAGTGCATTACAGGAGAACTCTCAATTAGGTGATTTCAGAGGCACCACTGAGCTATACAGTCCTATGAGCCCTATGATATTTTAGATACATTTTAAATAACATATTTTGCCATATATAATGCATACTTGTTTGCCCAAATTTTTGAGGGAAAAATAAAGATGAGCATTTTACACGGATGTAGTGATCACATGGCATGGGTATAAAAATCCTGTATATAATGTGCATAAGAAAGTGGGTGTGTGTTGTACATGGCAAAGTGCAGTAAGAAGTTTAACTTTCCTTGGCCCCTGTGGCTTGGTTGCAGTGTTGTCCAGTGTATCAAAAGGCTGCCAGTTCAGTCCTGGTCAGTGTGCATACAGGAGGCAGCTGAGCCACTGATCTCTCCCTCTCCCTCCCTCCCTCCGCCCCTGCCACCCCAAGAGCGAACATATATCCTCGGGTGAGGATTAAAGAAAAAGTGAACTCAATGTATTTTTTTCTACTGCTACATTTGTTCTTTGTCTACATGCCCTGGTTCAAAGGTTGAGGCCAAGACCCTAGGGCTGTGTCGTCACTCTGGTCGCCCCTGGCTACATCAACCGAGTTGCTTAACAATTTTCTCCTGAGAAGCAGAGTCTTAGCGGTGAGCCAGTCAGACGGGTTCTTCTCAGCCTTGACTCCGTGAAGAGGCACTGCTGATGCACAAGAGTGGGATCTGGAGAGGGGATGGGTGACTCTCAGCACTAAGAGAAAAATATTAGTGAACATGGTGGGGAAATGTGGCCTCGCCACCAGACACGCACCTGCGCGCCCAGGGGTTGAGCTGTCAATTGGTCGTGAGAACCTCCCTCTTGGTCCCCAAGTCATTGTCTTTGTTTTGTTCTGTTTAGTCAGGCTCAGATTTTAAGCCTAAAACAGTAATTCTCAAAATGCGGTTCACGGACCCCAGGGGACCTCTGAGACCCTTTCAGGATGTCTGCAAGGTCAGAACTATACTGTGATCATATGAAGTCGTTATCTTTCCTCTTTGCGGTGTTGGCATTTGCAGCGACGGTGAGCCAAACCGGAGCGTGGGTCAGACGCTCCGGGCTGAACCGAGGCAGGGGCACCAGGCCGTGTTACTCACCGTTTTTTATTTACCGCCGTGGCTTGGGGCTAAAATACAGGAAGGCAATTTCATTTTAAAATATCCTTGATGAAACAGCAGAAATGACTCATTTCATTTTACAAACTTCATTCCTGGAACTCTTAGCTTCAGTTTTATTATCTGCAAAATGGGGACAATAATAGCAGCCCCCCAGGGTGGTCATGAGGACTTAATAAAATGCAGTGCATGAAGCGTCTGGGAAACTGCTGTGCATAGAGCAAGCATTCAGTACACACTATGGCCACCGCCGTCATCACCATCATAATTACTTTTAATTATCACTTCATTCCCTTTCCTCCTATTTTAGCTGGAAGGATCTGGATGTAATGACTTCAAGGCAGCCAGAGGATTGCTTTAGGGATTTTTGTAAGAAGAATCATTTCTTTAACAGCAATTAAAACTTATTTTATCAGACCTTTCATTCACCAGGAGATTACCAGCCAAGATGTCCGTAGGATGTCTGTGCTGACCTCAGCCAGCACCAGAATCTAGGAAGTCACCAAAGGCCCCCTCAACATCCCCAAATCTCTCTTCCTTTTCTTAGGCACCTACGAGTCCTCCCCCACCCCCTCCACCTTCCCAAATGTAGTTACTGTCATCATTTGAAGTGGCTACACTTGAGTTCAGGATGACAAGGGGGGAAAAAGATCGTTTCCTTGGTGATACTTATTTGCTCAGCCAATGAAAAGCAAAGGTGTGCCAGAAAGAGGTAAATCGCAGGCAGAGTAGCTGCTGCCTCTTTCTCAGGGCCCAGCCTTAACCCCTTGCTGCCTGTGTGTCCCGCATGAAAAATAGCCTTTCGGAATTTGAGAGTTCAAAAGACTTGCTGCCCAGTTTGTTGACATCAACAGAGAGTTCATGGACTCCTATTTCTGCTGTGTAGGTGACCGGCAATGAGGGGTCTAGGTGATGGCTTTTTAAAATATGGAATTAGTATGCTGTGTAGATAGCATCACGCTCGCACATCCTCTGTCTGAGAATGCACAGGCCTGGACTCAGATCCCAGCCCTGCCACCTGGTAGCTGTGAGAGAAGATTACCACCTCACACATTTCAAGACTCTCTCCTGTCCATTATCCCAGATGGTCCCCAGTCTAGCTAGACCTTGGAAGACCAGGAGTAGGTGTCCTTAACTCCATTCAACCAAGAATCAGAGAGGTACAGTTGCCCAAGATTGCATATCAATTTGCTGTGGATCAAAGAATCTCTCTGGCAAGTTATTTGATCTGTGTGAGCTTCAGTTTTCACATCTGTATTTCTCCTGCGTAGGGTCGTTCCAGTGTTTCAGTTTGTAAAGTGTCTGTGACACGTGCAGCCCACAGCCTGGCATCTAGTAGGTGCTCAATAGCTAATTCTGAAAATCATGGTTATTTAGAGAAAGATAATGGTGGCCTACGCAGAGCGGTCTATATGAAAAGACCCACTGCACTAGCAGTTAGGAGACCTACCTGAGTTCGTAGATTTGTCCGTAATTGTTATCTTGACTTACTCTCTCATCTCCAACTGCCAGCTTTCAAACAGGCTAAAATGGGCTTAATATTATCTGCCTGTAATTGCTTAGAAAGATAGTGAAGGGCTCCACCAAGCTACGGGGAAGAAAGTGTCCTTGACAAATGGAAAGCACAAAACATATTGGACTGGTCGCAGTTTTCTCATTCTTTGCATGCTGCTGTGGTCGTTTTTGTTGCATTTGACCCTGGGAATGGCAATGTGCAGGCTGGTTACCCACTGGCTCTGCTAGCACATTCCTAGGCAAGGAGAGACTCCTGCAGACAACCCGAGACAGAGGCAGGATTCGGACCCAAGCCCCTGATCTCTGTCTAATTTCTTTCTCACTCTTGGAGTGGAAGGGGCCCTCCCCTCCTCCCTCCGGGCCTGCTAGGGAAGTTGGATAATTTGACTGATGGCATTAGCAAAATGAAGAGCATCCGATGCTTCTGTGTTGCCATTCTGTTTGCTAAATTTACAGAAGCATTTCTTCAGAGCTATTTGTCTTTCCTTCCTTTCCTAGCTCTTCAGGGTAAAAGAGCGTGCAGCTGCTGACAGCTGGTGATGTGCTTTCCCTGCGAACAGTTCATAAAGCGTGACTGCTTCCAGGAGAGCTGTTTGTGGGAGCCTGGCAGAGGGCTCAGGCCACTGATGGAGGCAGCAGAAACTGCCTGCAGAATAAACACGCGACTTCTTAAAGATCATTATTCCATATTGAATCGCTCCCTGATGGAGGCCGGGGCAAGGGAAGGAAGGCCATTTCTGTTCCTTGCGCTTATAAACTTCCACTGAAACGGGAGCCGAGTTGCTTAGAGGGCTGTCAGGATGGTGATCTCCCAAAGCTGGTCAGTGACATGTTGGGGAGGAAGGTCAGACAAAGGTCCGGAGACTTGCACCCTGGCACCTTCTAGCAGAACTCAGCTGGAGAAACGCAACTAGCGCCATTGGGGGCCTCATGTATTGTACTTCACAGTAGCTAATACTGTTATGTAACTTGAGGACCGATTGTGCTAATTCAGCCTTTGTTTTGCATTGAGGTCACAGGCCTTTGCTGGGCTGATTACAGAAGGGAAGAAAAATCAATCTAGGACTGGAATTGTTTGGTACTAGAGAGGGAAAAAAAAACAGTAGAAGTAAACCCAATAGCCCTTCCGATCTTTGAATAACACTCTCAAGAACTTGAGGTTCAAGTTCCCCACTTGAAGTGTTCAAGCCCAGAGTAGTTTACACACTTTTGCACATGGACTTAGGGCTCTCCTGGAGTTCAATAAAGTCACAGCATGTGCAGACATTAGCGTTGACAGCCTTGAAACAAAAGTCACCTTTGGTCACAGTTTCTTTTTGAAGGTTTTTTAAATTTTATATATATTTATATAAATTATATATTTATATTTACATATAAATTACATATTTTATTTTTATATGTAAATTATACATACATATGATTTTGTTATTGGTACTTGATAAACATGTGTTGAATGAATGAGTGAATTCGTTAAAGTAGCTACAAGAACTTTCTATTGAGCCAGGATCACCATCTGCCTCTCGATCTTGCGTCCCTCCTGACACCACTTCACCAGATCCTCCATCCAGATGCCAGGGGCCCGGAAAAGCATTGAGTGGTGCTTGTGAAAGCCCCTCTCCATGTAATCTTACCCCACAGCAAACACTTACAAAGGTGTCGGGAGCAGCTACGGGCTCGCTTGCCGGAGACTATCCCCAGGTGAAGCCAAACTCACGCACGGAGGATCCGCCCACACGTGGCTCAGCTGGTCTCTGTGATAGAAGGGTGGGTCGGGACCACGTCGGAGTTAACACTTTTCATGTGTTTGATCTCACGCTGTTGTGTTCATAGGTACCCAATCAGTTAAATAGTCTTCTATTTTCTCATCCTTTCTTCATCATTCCCTCCTCCCCCCTTTCTGTCTCTCTCTGTTTCTGCCTCCTTCCCATGCACTCGTTCTCTCTGTTTCCTTTTCTAACCTTCCATCTCCACTAAGGATCAGAGGATGTCACTTCCGTGCATTGTGACTGATGAAATGGCAAACTCAGGGGAACCACATTCCCGCAGCAGCCTTACATTGCCCCACCCCCTAGGGACAGTCCCTGAAGGTATCTGTGGAACAAAGCTAGCTGTCCGGGCGGGATGAACAGGAGTTAACACATTGTAATGATTTCACTCCCCTCCAGATCTGGTGTAAATTGAAGATGAAAATGCGTTTTCCCAAAATGCCCGGGCTGCTGCTGCAGATGTCTGAGCCTGTTTCACCTTTGCTTACATGATAGTCTTGCCCAGGCTTCTCTCTTGAGCTAACAGGGGTGGCTGGATTCACATGCCGGGAAACTTGCCCAAGAAAAGCCCTGCACTTTTCACTGGCATTAGCAAACCGTGCGCCACTCACGGAGAAAGAGTCTGAAGCACCCCAGAGCGACACTGACCTGTCCTGCAGCCAAGTCTTCTGGAGACCCCAAGCTCATGCCATGCTGGGTTAGGCTTGTGCGTCACTCAGCGCCATCCCAGCGCTGCCTGCGATTGTTCTGTTTGGGGGAAAGCCGACCCTTCCCCAGACTCATATTCTGTGATTGAGATCGTCCTTCTACATGCACTTCCCCTCAAAATACTCCTCCTACAGAGCTACAGTCAGGAAGAAGAAGACAACAACACGTGGGTTCAGGGCCTCTGTGTCCAGACGGGGAAAGATCTGAGTCACCAATTTGGCCGCGTCCTTCGCAGCGCCTCTCTCCACAAACATGGCCTTTCAGGGTGATCGGTGATAAGGAGCTCTGTCTCAGAACTCCTCGATAAGCCTGTGACAGAGTCCAAGGCAATTAGAGCTGGGAAAGAGAGTGCCACGTTGGGACATTGCCCTTATTTTTCCCGCAAGGTCTGGAGAGAAAAGTCACTTCTCCGAGATAAAGACACTCTTAATCAGCTGAGTGGGGGACTGACTGATCTCAGGTGATCGGTGAAGACTGAACAGAGGGGAATTAAAACATATATCCAGGCCCTTTTTTTTAGCATATATTCAGACTGTTTTTATCTTTGGCCTCTCTTATTTAGCTTCAAATTATACTTCCCTTTGAGCATTTAGTCCTTTCTTTATCTTACTTGTAGTCATTTCTCCTCTTCCTCTTCTTGATCAAGCGTCATTATCTCTTTTGATCTTAATTTTTTACTATTATCATGTCAGGAAAAGAGGACCTCTTCCTTAATTCAGTAATTAAACAGATATCTGTTCAGTGTCTCCTCCACACAAGCAACTATTGTAAGCAATCTAAAGGATAAAATGGGCAAAACAGACCGAATCCCCTGCCCCCATGGAGTTTATATGGTAGCATAAAGCAAGCAATACAAAAAAACCTTTAAAAATATATATCAGATGGTGATAAATGCCTTGGAAAAATGTAAGGAAGAATGATAAAGAATGCTGAATATCAGATGGTGATAAATGCCTTGGAAAAATGTAAGGAAGAATGATAAAGAATGCTGAGAAATAGGTTGGCTGGGGACATTCCCAATGAAAAAAAATGACACTTGAGCCAGATCAAGGGAGCTTAGCAGGTATCAAGACAGAGGTAACTGCAGGTCCTTGGGCTTTGAGATGGCACATGACTACTATCCCCCTAAGAACAAATAGGAGGTCAGTGTGGCTTCAGCAGACCGAGCAGGAGGTCAGCGAGCTTCAACAGGTGGCCAGAGAAGAGAGGAGTGGCTGAGGAATCCAAACACAAAGGACGTCTACTCCGAGCGGATAGATAGGAGGCCACTTGGAGCATTTTGGGCAGAGCTGTGAAATCACTTGACTTTCATTTTTCAGCTGTGGCTACGCTTTTCAGAATAGGCTCTAAAGAACAAGGATATATTGTCTGGCCAACTAGGAGTTTATTGCAACAAGTCAGGTGAGAGATGGTGGTGCCCCAGATCAGAATACATCAGTGGAGGAGGTGAGCCCTGGTCGGACTCTGTATATTCATTGAGGTAAAGAAGGTGGTATTTCCTGATTCGTTGTATCTTTGGGTATGGAGTCCAATAGAGAGACAGACAAAGAGAAGGAAAAACGACACAACAGTTTGGGGCCAAGAATACAAGGATGGAGTTGCCACATGGTAACAAATCATGATTAACCTCTCTCTGACTCAGTTTTCTCATCAGCCACGCAGGGAAGCGAATCAGAATGATAAGGCTGTGAAAGTTTAATGAGTTGTTACAAGCAAATGCTGAGCACCGTGCTTGGTGCATGAAAAGCAAGTGACAGCTGCTGTTCTCGTGATTCTGGGCCCCTCCATGCTCAATTCCATCATAGAACTCAAGCCCCATCTGGTGGGATAGTGTCTGTTTCTTTTTCTTTGACCTGTCTGCTCCCCACCAAAATGTAAGCTTCATGAGGCCAGGAATCTCACCTGCAAGTTCATCAGTGTCTACAGCAGTGTTTCACCCTTCACAGATGCTTGATGAACACTTACGAGTAGAAGCGTGAAAGAATTTGTCACTCAGCCTGGATTTCCCATGACTTGTCTACCTGACCTATGGACTGTCCGTCTCGTATACTCATACCTGTTGTGCGTTTGCAGGTAAGAAAATTTGGTCACCAACAGTAAGGAGGGCTTTAGGAGGAGGACCGCACGTCGTTTAGACAATGCGCTCAGAAAGATCTCTCTGTGCAATGCCTCGGTGAAGGGGGTCCTTCTAGCTCAATGCAGCCATCCACAGGTGCTCTGAGATTCCAGGCAACGTGGTCTCTCACTGAAATCTCACTGTGGTGTTCTTTAATTAGCAGAGCCGCTGCCCTTGCCTCCACCCCCCGGGTTCCGCTGTCAAGATGCCTCTCATCTCCGGGCTGGTTTTCCATCCCAAGATGGTTTAGCTCGCTGTGCATGGCTGCAGAAAGGCAGGGAAAGGGCAAAGAGGCAATTAGATTGAAATGGAATCTGGTCTTTGGAGGCCCCTTGTCAGGGTGAGGAGTATTGGATGTTCCCAAAGATGACAGATGTTTCTTTATTTGGGCTGATCTCAGGGGCGAGAGGTCAGTTGTAAATAAGATTTGCTCCATTTGGTACGGCAAGTCCTGTTCTCCATGCCTTGCTTTTTTTTTTTTTTTTTTTTTGGTCCCTGAGTTTTGAGTCTTTTTCCCTGTGTTTTGACATGCTCACTGCCAGCAGAAAGGTCATTTGGTGTGGAATGAATATTTCAAGTCCTTGGGAGCTGCTGAAGTAGCAACCAACAGTTAGACAGGCTCAGTGAGTACCCTAGTCATCAGTTCACAGGGAGCTAACACAACCCAATGGGAAGAGAAAAGGGAGAACAACTGCTGTGATGGAGGGAGGCATACATGGGTGGATGAATGGATGGATGCACGGATGAATGAGTGAATCGATGCATGAATGAATGAATCCTCAAAAATTATTTCCTGTGATTTGAGCTAGGAGGAGAGAAGCAAGCTAAATTCTATTACTTCTTCTTTATGGTGTTGGCCTGAATAAATTTAGTATATTCCATAAAATGTAATCTTTAAGTAAATAATACCCCATTATGAATATAAACAAAAATTTTAATCCAAATCAGAGAATTTTTAATTCATACCCATGGACTCATAAGTCCATGAATTGCCTTAAATGTGGTTTTTTTTCATGTATTTAGTTAACAACTACTTATAAAGAAAGCACTTACTCTGGGGCATTCGTTCTTGAATGAATTAGAAATATGATCTCGTGAATCCCCACAACCCTAGTACTAGGGTTGCACAAGGGAGATAGTCGAGATACTAAGAGGGTGAGCAGGACTCACAGCTCGTAAGTGGCAGAGCTGGGGTTTCAGCCCAGGAAGTCTGGATCTGATTGCATATACAGTGTCACAGTAGGTCAAGGCAAGGGCCTGCACGCGGAGTTGTTTTTTGGTCTTGTTCTACTAAGGAGGGAACCCTGGGAGGAATCCGCGGATCTTGTAGAACCCAGGGCAGGCAGAGCAGCTGAAGGCGTAAGGGATGGGCGGCAGAGCGTGTCAGGTCATCGGGAGCCTTTGCTGCCCCTCTGTGGTGTCCTGCTCTCCTTTGTTTGTTCTCCACGAAACCGGCCTGCGCACCCTCCCAGCAGCTTGAACATGGCCCGTGGTAGCCGACCAGTGTACAGCCTCAGCTCCGTAGCCCCTTCTGCCTGGCTCTCACACCAGCCTCTATCAGGGACTCTGAAAAATATAAAGACTGGCCTAAATGGACAGAGTTAAAAAGTGTGACTTCCAGAGGGGTCGTTGGACATTTGGAGTTCTACCGCAGCAACCTGTTCAGAACCCCCATCCCAGGCTCCTGCCTTCACAACAGTGGACCTGGACAGAGGGGCGGCGGCAGGGTTGCCATTAGCCCAGGGATGACCGCGTGGAGATGCAGCAGATCCCTTTTTACCTCTTGAATCTTTGTTTTCCCCCTTTGATAAAACCCATCTTATAAATCTGTTCAATATCACCATAATCACCTATGGCCCCTCATTGCTCGGGAGGTATTAACATTCCATAGGACAGAGTATCACTGTCCTTGAATTCCTAGGTGTTCTGACCCCAAAAGAGCAGTGCGTGTGGCTGCTGTCCCCAGCCTAGGAAAGCCCTACAGGCAATTTCCCACATTTATACTCTATTAGTCATCACACACACACACACACACACACACTGGTGCACACACTCACACAACACCTTGGCACCCACAACCTGCCTTGAAACCCATGTAGCCCAGTTCCCAGCTGACTTAATGACACCCCCAATAATCAAAGACAATATGCTGAGTCCAGAAAGTAGGAAGGTTTTTGATTGCACGGACTAATGAAAACACATACGAATCATCTGCGTCTCCATCAAAGCCACAGTTTTGACCACAGGAGCATCTGTCTTTTGAAAGCTAACACATGTGACGCGTTAAGGATCATTGGAGAGAGAGGGCTGTGAACCCAGGGGGAGGTGGCATATGAACTCATAAGGGCAGTTTAAGGGAGTTGACTTTCATTTTAATTCAGTTCAAAGAGGCCTGGAGCAAAGAAGAGAGCTTAAGAAGCTTGGTAGAGAGAGATGTGCCAGGAGAGAAAGCCAATGTTTTCATTTCAAACTTCATTGCACTCAGATTTTTGTAAGGCCTCTTAAAAAAAAGAAGAGGAAGAAAAATTACAATGTAATTTTACATTCAGTCTTTGACATTCAGTATGTGTGTTTGCAAAAGCACATATTTGGGGGGTTCTTTTTCCCTTCAGATATTTTCATGATTAGTGTTGGGATTTTTATGGTAGATACCATGTCCACAGCGCAGTGCCAACTCGTAACATCACCCCCGTGGGAAATAAGGGCTTACATGAAGTCAACTAGATTTGCCAGCTGAAACAATTAGGTTAGTGGTTGCAGCTCAAGTACATTCAGAGTAGCCGTGAGATCACTGGTGCCCTGGGAGGAGATACGGGACATTGCAGAACCTTTTCTCAAGGAGACAAGCAACTTTTTGACTGCCCTTTGCCACTGCTGCAAAAGGAAGAAAAAAATTCGAATCGCCCCAACAGCCCGAGAGACCTTCACTTAAGTCCGAAGTGGGTCCTCCGTGATCGGTGTGGTCTTCAGGAGGTCACTTAGCCTGGGTCTGGGTCGCTTCCTTGTGACATGGTAATTATAAAATCTACTTGCAAGGTGATGGTTAAGCTGTAGTAACAATCCACTCAGCACCCAGCACGCAGGATGGACCATATCAGTGGTGGCCATAGTTATTTTGTTTCTGACCGTGACAATGACGGTGTTTTTACTAGACATCTGGGATCACTTTCAAAACAACCTGGCTCTCTCTATGGATCTCTAGAATGCCTCCTACAATTCCAGGCCATCATTATAAATCCCTGTTTTCATTTGATAATTCATCTCAATTCAACTCAGCAGCTATTCAGCGAGCATCAGGGGTGAAGTACACATGAATAATACATGGGCTTTGCCCTCAAGAAACGGAAGCTAATTTGGTATTTATTGTTCTGGGTGCTTGGTCCCAATTCAGAGGCCTCCACCAAACCTCCATCCTACTGAGTTGACTTATTATTCATTTATGTGCTCGTTTGTTTATGTAACAAACATTTAGGTCCCTGCCACGCACCAGCACTGTGGCAGGTCTTGAACCAGGCAGTCTCTGTCCTCAAGAAGCTCTCTGGAGGGGAGGAGTGAGCCGAGAGATGCAGGGCGTGGGCGCTGAGCCCTGCTTAAATGTCAGAGAGAAGTGGCGCTGGGGACAGCAGAGTGTGTACACGCTTCCTGGCCAGAGTCCCACCTCCAGCCCCTCACCGCCTCCTGCCCTGCAGAGGCGAGAGCATGGATAACAAAGGTCTGAAGAAGTACTTAGTTCTTCGGCTGTTGACCACTCTGAGCACTTAGTCCCTGGCTTGCCTGCTCCTTCATCTCAGCCTGCCTCTGTGTGACCCGCCCGGATGGAGATCCCACTAAGCCCATGGTAAACCCAGTCTGCTTTCCCACGCTAGACCCAGCATCACATCTTATCCCTGGTTTTTAGATACACACCAAGGGTTCTTTCTTTAGAAGGAGGTGAGGCTGGGTGAGTGACTGGACCTCAGAAGAGCTCGTTGAAGGGGCTCCGGACAGCAAGGTAATTAGGAGCCCAGGTTCAGAGGTCAGGCAAGTGTAGGTTCCAATCTGGACTCTGCCTCTGTGAACTCTGGGAACTTAGGAAAGATATTCAACCTCTGCGAGTCCTATTTCCCCTTCTGAAATATGGAAATAACCGCAGCTCTTAGCTCCAGGGCTCTTGTGAAGATTAAATAAGTTAATGCTTGCAAAGACCTTAGCTTAGTGCTTGACATTTGATAAGCTCTCAGCCAATTTAGTCCTGTTAATGCAGGCACACTCCCAAAATACTGCATTTTGGAACAAACTGTCTTGGGTTCGGTGAGGGCTTCAGATCTCAACAGGGGAGGCAGTCTGGGAGCATCTAGACTTTCTCCTACAAGAAGAGGGGATGCACAGCCCAAAAGGAGAGAACTGGAAACCCCGAAAGACGCACCAGGCCTTACCCTCCACCCAACTTACCAAATTTTAACGCCGTGTCATTTTTGCTGTTTTTTTTAAGTTAGTGTGGAAGTTCATTGTAGTATCTCCCTGTCTTAATGCCTCTCCTTCCCTCCTTCTCCAGAATAACTATTGCCCTAAATTGAGTATTAATAGTTCCCATGCATGTTTGTTTTTGTGCTATAATAAGTATATATAGGTCCATAAATAATATGTAGTGTCATTTTAAACCTTATATAAATGGTATTTATGACAGAAGTCTTTAGGTACCTGCCCGATATTTACTTTTCTTCATGGAGCACGTAGTTTATTCTGGACAACAAGGTACCCAACTGAAGGATTACATTTCCCATCTTCTCTTGCAGCTATAGGGCCAGCTGTGGGGTGGAAGCAAAGCTCATTGGGCAGGGCTTCTTAGATGATCTCTCAAGGGTCTCAGCGAGCTGTGTGCCTTTTGCTCTTCCTCCCCTTCTTCTTCTTCCTTTGCGGAATGTGAGTGTGGGAGACGAAGCTCCAGCAGCCCCTGGGTTCATGACCCCACCTTGAAGTTGGCACGGTGCTAAGGATGCCAGAGCAGTAAGGCCTCGGTCTCTCACGGCCTTGGAGCCTCATTGTTGCTTTTGTTTGTTTCAAATGTAGCTGAACCTAACCCTGAGTAATAACCATGCTGCATATCGCCTTCCAAATTGAAATTTTTGTTCAGCATTGTGCTTTTATTGCTTGGTAGTCATTGTGTTTATTTTATGAGGCAGGTATAGTGTTTAAATCACCAGTTCTAGCCCTGGCTGGTATGGTTCAGTGGACTGAGTGCCAACCTGTGAACTGAGAGGTCACTGGTTCTATTCCTGGTCAGGGCACATGCCTGGGTTGCAGGCCAGGTCCCTGGTTGGGGGCATGAGAGAGGCAACCGATTGATGTTTCTCTCCCTCTCTTTCTCCACCCCTTCTCCTCTCTCCAAAAGTAAATAAATAGAATCCTTAAAACATTAATTAATTAATCACCAATTCTAGAATTAGACTGGATCATTCACAGCCCAACTCTGCCGCTGACAGCTATGGAACCTTGGGTGATTAACCTCTCTGTACCTTAGATGACTCATCTACAAAATGGGGGGATGATATTACCCCCATCACAAGATGGTCAGGAGAATGAAATGAGTTAATATTCACATGCAAAACACTTAGAGTAGTCCCCACAGGAAAATAATGACTAAGCCTACAGGGACTTTTAACTATTCCTTCAAGCGCCGTATGATATTTCACTTTATGCGTGTGACAGTTCCGTTTTCCATTTTATGTTTGGCAGGTACTGGAGATCTTTCCAGTTTCTAGCTTTTAGGAAATGATACGCTGAACACGTCTGCACACGTCTCCTGGTGCCCACGTGTGCTCGTTTCACTGGGATGCCCACCTAGGAGTGGGAGTGAGAATAAGGGTGGGCACACTCGCAAAGCTGCGCTGTGTCCCAAAGTGGTCCTCACACTTTGGATAAGAAAGCGCCCATAGAGTCTCATCTTTGTGAAATCCCAATGGAATTCATTTTTTCCCCAATCTGATGGTGTAGCCAGGTATTACTGTGCTCTCATTTTCATTGGCATTTCCCTGATTACTAGTGAAGCTGGAGATAATTTCACATCATTTAAAGCCACTTGGATTTCCTCTTCTGTCAACAATCTCTTCCTGTCATTTCTTACCTTTCTGCTGGGATGTTTGCCTTTTCCTTTTTAGATTTGTACTAAATCCACCCCTCCCCACCCCACCAGGAGCGAGGTCTTTAATACACCTAGAATTTACTGTTGTGTGTGATGTAGAAAGTAGTCGTTGTTATACAAGTTAACGCTGGTCACCACACTATTGATTGAGTAGTCCCTCTGTCCACACTGATTTGTAAGGCCACATCTGTCGTGTATAAAGTGCCCCAATCTGCACATGAGTCCATTGCCTGCCTCTCTGGTGTGTGGCCTTTGCCTATTTGCTATCCCGGTGCCCACACACACTGATGCTCAGTCTCTAGGGGGTCTCCAATCCATGAGTTAATTCAGGGATCTAGGTTTGTAGTTAGGGCAGATTTTCTCCTGTTCTGGCAGCTCTTCCAACACTACGTACGTAGGACAAGCCTCGGTGCTGCAGGAGTGAGCGCAGCAGAAGGGGGAGTGGAGCACACTCAAACTCGCCCTTTACCTCTCTTCTCAATATATATGCCACGGTGTTTCAGAATCCAAAACCCATACCCACAATCTGCCGCTGTCACGGTCTACTGTACACAATGCTGTCTGCAACGGTCCCTCTCCCCATATGGCTGGACAGCAAAGCCATTTGTCTTCCTAAGGGTCCCCAGGTCCAAAGAAAAGGTGTCTCGATGCAGTATGTATAGACTGAATAATTATAAAGCTCTTGTGATAGAAACCATTATATTGGAGATGTAATACACCACCAAATCTCCACATGCACAACTTTAAAAAGATTGAGAAAATTGGAAATAAATTCCCCCCTAGCAGATGGGGTGTTATCTTTTTGGCACTTTCATGAAAAGACAGAATGAAGTGCTAGGGAGTGGGAGGGAGGGTGAGTGTTGCTATCTACAAGTGTTAATTTGTTTTTATTTCAATTTCCTATGTCAGAATAATAAGCCAAACAAAGCAATGTCTCTGCGCAGAAATATGCTTGCTTGTGGTTTAATGGCTCTTATAATAACGAGGAAGGCTTTCAGGCTCTCAGATGATACAAGGAGGTTAGTGTTGGCAGTCACGGAGAGCCCGGAGTTCCAGCCTTGAAAGCCAGACCCCTGTCCCTGACCCCACACCATCTCATTGAGAAACTAGCGTTAACTCCACCACTGCATTTCTTTGTGGCCTTACGCAAGTCACCTGGTCTCCCTTCATTCTATTATTTCAGAGACAAAAGAGCAATCAGATGGATGTTTAAAAATACAGAGAAATTCAGAATTATCCACAGCCATACCAAATATGAAAATTCCATCTAAGCAAATTTACTTCTGCAGCTCTTCTGGTTAATTGGACAATTTCAGTTCCAACATATGCAAATATCAAGTCACGTCTAAGAAAACAGGAAACCAGAGGGTTAGACAGAAAGATGGTGTGCCGGAAGTAAAGACATCTGTGAAATAATACTGAAAGCATGTGAATTTTGAGCTTGGCACTGCACCCTGAGTATATAGGGAGAGCCTTTGCTGAGAGGCGCGAGAGCGTGCTGTTCCAAGTGCTTTGGTCAGAAATCCTCCTGAACAGAGTTAAGGACATGTGTCGTGGGAAGGGAGTTTCAGAAATACTTCCCCAGTAATTTACCTCTCTCAAAAATCCAGTCATTCCGAGTCACTGAGACCTAAGGAGCCAGAAATCAAAAGCCATGGGTTTTGTTTTTATGCTTCGTAACAGATGTTAGCTATAAACAAAATTAATTTCAAGTTTCTGGTGTTAAGAGAGGCAAGCATTAAAAAAAGTTCTGGGAGCAGAGTCTGAGTGAAGTTGTGCCATGCCTTTGTTATTCAAAAGGGTGAATGTCATTTATATTGACTTTATTTACTGTGCCACCTTGATTGTTTTGTTCAATATACTTTTTATTACACTCTCAGAACTGTAATAAAACTTTTTTAGTACTTTCCTTGCTCGCAAGGAAAAGGAACCTCTATTGGTTCTCAAGACTCTTAGCCACAGACTCTTCTGAATGAGCACAGTGAGGAACTTAACCCCATGGCTGAGGAGACCCACTATGATACAGGCCCAACCTACCTACCTCAGAGGATTGTCTGGGGGGTCAAGTGGAAGTTCCCTGAAATTTTTAAAAATAATAGTGAAATGCAAACGTTTTTATTCGTCAAAGAAATGAAGCCTTTCTTGGTGCTTATCATTGCACCAGGCCAGGAGTGCTATAAAGTCCTCACCGCTCCCGGGAGGTGCTGGGTAAAATGACAATTGACCCTACCGGGCACTGGAGTAGAGTGGTTCCTGCTCCCATGAGACACTGGGGTCCAGTGGTGACCCCTCTAGAGAAGTCCTCAGTCCTGACAAGTGCATGGTCTCAACACGCAGAACTAAGAGCTAACACCGGCTAAGGGCAGAGCGCCGTGAAGCACATGAGTAGCCCCTCAGTCATACTTCAGAACCAAGGAAGGCTTTCTGGGAAGGGTGACATCCAAGCCCTAAAAGAATGAAGGGAAAGTAGCTGGGCTTTGGGGACCTGGGAGGTAGAAAGTGCTGATGGTGTTGGTAGTGACCGTGAGAGAGACACGAAAGGAAACAAAATAATTTCCTATGACTAGAGCTGAGCATGAAAGGGAGATTAACAAAAGGCAAGGCTTAACAGAGAGGCTGTGCCCATCTCACAGAGGAAAGGGTTCGTAAAGTATATTCAAGTTTTGTTTGGAATCCCGACCAAGAGAAATTGAAAGCCAGAAAGGGTTTTGAGCAAGGTGATGACGTGGATGGCTTTCTAACCTGGTGACATCTTTCTGATGTCACTGTGGAAATGCAGAGTGATGAGGAGCCAAGTTGGGAGGAGGGGGACAAACTATGAAACCTTTCAAGTGATTGAAGCAAAAGATGAAAGTGGCCAGGACTGGTATGGTGGCAAGGGGCTCGGAGAAGAGAAGAGAGAACGTAGAGAACTCAGAGAACATCTGAGTTATGGTCAGTGGGGCTTGGTGAAAGACTGGTACATTGGAGGGAAAGCATCGAAAGACTGGGCAACTAAAAGGGTAGCACTGCCATTCCAAGGGACAGGAAAGAGGGGGCCAGGGCAGATACAGGGGTAAAGACAGTGAGTCCAGGGGTAAAGACATTTGGAGGCAAACTGAGACTGACATTCCTAAAACACACCCAGACGGTGATGTCCAACAGACAGTCGGATATTTCCCGAAATTCCCCCCTACTTTGGGAATAGACATTTGGAGCATATCGAGACCTTTCAAAAACCTTGTTGTTTATATATGAATCTAATAAAAGAGAAGCAAGAATAAAGATGGGAGGGTTCAGTTATTTCTTTGGAATATGAGAATGCTCAGCCCAATGCATGTATAAGATAGTAATTCAACCAAAACAGATGAATAAAAAAAGGCTACATTTCTGAAAAGAGAAAAGACTCAATCACGTAGCTAAGATCACGTACCTTGTAGGGACTTGCTGTCATAGAAGGGAGGAATTAATCCGCCCTCTGCAAGGTCCCCTGTCAGAGTCACTCAAACTCTTGAATTCAGAAAAGTTCAGATGAGAATTGAGCCCAAAGTCAAAGAACCTGGGCCTTAGTGACTGCCTGGTCCAACTCCCTCATTTTACAGGGGAGGGAACTAAGGCTCAGAAAGAGTCACCGACCTGCCCACAGCCACGTTGCTTGTTGGTGGGACATGTAAACCAGGTGTCAGCGTGGCTTGCCCTGACCTTTAAACTCCAGCTGAAATCAACTTGACCCCCAGCCCATCTGTCATGGAAAACTGTATGCCATCAACTTGCCCCCGCCCCCAACTTCTGTGAATTCCTATGGGACTTATGTTTCTTCCGGTCATCTCTGGTTTGATTTCCAGCATTTGCTCCATTTCTCATTCTCCACTCTCTTGTGGCTCTTCCTTCTCTGTCTCCCCTTGGCATTGAGCCAAGGACGAGGACAAGTCCTTCTTGATTTCTAGACCTCTACCCCCCAATCAAATGATATCATTCATACAAGACCACTCTTGTGTTATAAAGTTTTACTAACAAATTTTAAAGTAACATGGAGGGATATTACATTATGATATAATAGCATATGTATTTTAAGTGGATAATCAACCCTTTGAAAAATGAACGTCTTATACAATGCAATATTTTTCAGCCATAAAAAAGAAAGAAACTTGCCATCTGTAACAATATGGATTGATCTTGGGGAGTCATTCTGCTAAGTGAAATGTCAGACAGAGAAAGACAAATACAAAATAATCTCACTTATAAGTCTAAAAAAAGGTTCATAAGTGCAGAAAACAGATTGGTGGTTACAGAGGTGGGGGTAGGAGTGGGTAAAATGAAGAAAGATAGTCAGAAGGTACAAACTTCCACTCATAAAATAATTAAGTCATAAGGATGGCTATGGCTAATAATACTACAGATGACTATGGTATGATGACTATAGTTAATGGTACTATATCATATATATGAAAGTTGCTATGAGAGTAGATCTTAAATATTCTCATCACAAGAAGAGTTTTCTGTAGCTGTGTGGTGGTGAACATTAATAAGACTTACTGTGGTGATCATTTTGTGATATATAAAAATATTGAATCATTATGTTGTATACCTAAAATTAATATGATCTGATATGTCAACTCTGTCTCAACTTGAAGAAAATTATCTGCCTTCTTCCGAAAACACACACACCAACCTGCTACCATCTTAATTTCCATTTCTCAAGCTCTTGCCAGCTCCTTCTTCCTCTCCCCTTCCTCTCCATTTTCCTCTTCCCATAAATCTTGATCCTTTGCCATTCATCCCAAAGGCTGATCAGGGTATATTCCCGCCTTAAGAAAACTCTGGAGGGAGATGCTAAAGTGTCAGATGCTAAAATGTCAGTTTCCCACCCCACTTCACAAATCTGGCTCTACATTCTTTGCGCTAAGCCAAGTGCCTAGTCCATTTGACCTTGAGAAAGCACCTCCCAAATTTCTCAGGAATTCCGGAGCAATTCCTGAGAAAGACTGCCCCGCCTCAGTCTTTCCTGGGTGGATCAGTGAACTCCTCACTCACACAGCCATGCACGGGCTTTGAGGAAGCTGGACTGAGTCCATCAGTGTGCACTATTGTGTTGCAGTTGCAATCAGACCCACAGAATTGGCACAACTCTCTTCACCCTTCAGCTCAGCACTGATTTATTTTGTCTCTGCAAGCAATTTGTTCACTTTTAATTAGACCCAAGTTAATTATTTTGTCGGTAAAATAAACCAAAACAATCTATAAGACAGCATTTAAGTGAAGTCACATCTCTGCCTGGAGGGATATAAGAAATGAAATCACGCATTTCATTTTACTTGCCTCTTACCCAACAAACCCAAAAGATTGCCCACATTGTCTTTTTGTTTCCCAAGATCGTGTGCCTTGCTTTAGAAGGTACCTGGGAAACCAGCCTTGGATTACAGGGAAGCAAATGGGGAAAGGTCGCTTTCAATGGAAAGCAAATATGCGAGTGCATAAGTCAGTGACTCTCCAGGTTTGTTCGTTGGCAACCCCTACATAGAATGACCTGGGAGCTAGTTAGAAGGGCGTATTTCCCACCCCATGCCCAGAGTTTCTGATACAGTGGGTCTGAGTCGGAGGCAGATTTTATACAAAGGTAACCATAAAGAGCATTAACAAGAGAACTGAGTCCTGACCAGTGTGGTTCAGTTGGTTGGGCATCACAGGGGTTTGATCCCTGGTCAGGGCATGTGCCTAGGTTATAGGTTTGGTCCTCGGTGGGGGCATGTACAAGAAGCAACTAATTAATGTTTCTCTCCCTCCCTTCCTTTTTCTCTAAAAGAAAGAGTGAAAGCTGACATGATCTTACTTACACTGTAGGAAAACAACTGGCTGCTATGTGAAGACTACATTGGAAAGGGAGCTAGGGAGAGGATGCAGGAACATTAGACATCGATTGCAGTGGTCCGAGACAGGAAATGGCAGTACCCTTAGATTGAAAGCGGTAAATGCTGAGGAGCAGGTGGGTTGAAAGACTATTTAGAAAGCAAAATTGGATGGAGCTCAAAAAATAGATTGGCTATAGCACATAACGAAGAAACCTGGAAGTGCCTAGGTCATTTGGGTAAATGGAGATGCTATTCACAGACATAGGCACTACTGAAACCAACATGGATTTTGGACAGAATCCGAGTTTCTGAAATGTTAAAGCTGAGCTGCTTAGACAAGTGGAGATGGCAAGTTAGTACTGGAGTGTGTTAGTCCCATCCAAAGCTCACGAGAGAGGTCTGAGCTACAAATCCGCCAAAATGAAGGTCAGCTTGCTGGGTAGCTGGGTAACCGGAGATGCCCTAAACGCTAATGAACGGGGGCGTTAATGAAGAACCACATAGCTGACGACAGAAATATCTTCTTGTCTGCTTAAAAAATAGTCGTCCTTGAAAATCTGTTGGAGTAAGGCTCTTAAGGCTGAGGAGCTAAGAGAAAAACCAATCAGGGATAAAACGCATTCACTCAAAAAGTAGAGAGAGAATGCTGAGCATGGGGTGTTGATGACACGGGAGTTTTGTCAAAATTTACCCTTTGCTCGTTCCTTTCCCAGGAAGGATTTCATTTGTCATATATTTTCATTATCATCTACAGAACAGCATTGTTTGGTTAATTTTATGTAAGGTGATCGCTGTTTCTTACTCATTCTCCCCTCCCCTTTCACACTCATCTTCACTCCCACCAACCTCCAAAGGCGATAATCCCCACCCTACCCTGAGCAAGGGTCTAGACGCACTTCTTATTCAATGTTTTTTCCTCTCTGGAGGAAGTCATCATCTGGCATCCTAATTATCGGACACGTTTTGTTAGTCTGTGAATGAGGTGAATCACAACTCTTTCTCTTCCCACTGGGAAGGACAGAGCACTTTCTGGGGCTTACGTGACTGGCTGCACATGCAGCCAGTGGCTGAGACCCCCCAGTGCCTGAGAACCAGGTGAATGGAGGCTCAGAAGTTCAGCTGTCCCCATGACACCTAGACTATCTGAAAACTCCACTGCAGAATAAGGTCTCTCCTTTGACCCTCCTTTCCCACAAAGGTCTCACTCAACTTTCCTGGGCAGGTCCCAAAACTGGAAACCTTAGTAAGGGAATTTCAAACTGTGAATTTTATATTCTGGCCTACAACCAAATACATATCCTTGACTCTCTACTGCCGCCAATGTAAGAATATGTTGTGAGGATAAAAAGAAAAAAAAGAAATGTTACCATATCAGTTATGTTGACATATCTTAGGTTCCAAACATTAAAATGGTGGGGTCAGGATGGGAGGGCACATCTTGGATTCTAGTAAATATAGGTTTTCCTTAAAGGAAGTAGGAAGAAAAGACAGATTCTAGAGAGGAATTATTCGGTTCCCCTCACCTGTATTCTATTCTTCATCTGTAAAATGGGTATGGGCAAAATAGGCACAAAATTTCCTGAAGCGATGGTCGCTTTTTCCAGCAAATCTAATCAAATATGTGAAAAAGGCGAAATGAACATGCAATTGATGACAAGATTGTTTTAGTGCAAATCTTTCTTCAATCGAGTAGACTGCTTGTGGAACGGATAGGAATCTGGTTCACTGGGGTTTTATTTAGTTCCGGGTTGATGAAAACCTTTTGGGACCGTTGCCATTTTAACACGTCTGTAGGAAACGAACAAACAAAAACTTGTTGAACACGTTAGCAGCGTTTCGCACATAGTAGGTAAGCCTCGAATGATGAAAATTATGGTGCTTTCTGAGCAATTGGTGATGTTTCCAAACCTGGTCTTCAGGACAGCCAAGAGAGATACAGCAGGTCTATTACAAGGCTGTAATAACAGGCCAACAGGTTTTATTGTAATAAAAAATAAGTCTTGTTAGTACCCATGGGGAAGAAAACTGGGTGTCAAATCCCGTAATTGTGGATATCAATGTTCTAGCCAAAATTGATATTTTAGTTTTAAAGAGCAAGTGGACAAAACATACTGCATTTAATGAAATAAATGATATTCAGATATGGCAAAAATTAGAAAAAGGGGATTCGAGATTGCTTGCAATTTGAGCAAAACTGATATAACTGATTGATTATACTAACTTCAGATAGTTTTTTCTAAGGTACTTGTTAACTAGGTGTCTAACAAGAAATCATTGTGTGTGCATGTGTGTGCATGCGTGTGTGTGTGTGTGAGAGAGATTCACATATTTTGTCCTCAAGACAGAGTGTTTAAAAAACCCCTGTGGTGAAGAGCAAACTTTTTTAGATTCTAATTAATTCTAATATCAGGTTAGTGTACTACTTCCTAAGAATCCAAGTGTAGATTAAATTTTACAGGGTTTTCCCCATAGTCCTGACTAACTGATACGCTTTTTAGAGAACTCTGTATCACAGGTGGAAAACACAAGGCCCGTGGGCCGAATCCAGCCCTCCACCTTGTTTTATCCAGCCCAGCACCTTGTCTCTACCCAGTGGCAGCGCTGACCTCTCGCTTAACTGTTAAGGAGAAGTTACATTTATATAGTCCTAACATTACATCCTGCCCTTTGAAGGCAACTAATGAGGCTAATGCGGCCCCCAGTGAAAATGAGTTTGAAGGGAAAATAATTTTTGAGTAACCACTTATTTCTGCTTTCTAGCCCTCCTTGAGTTTCATTTTTAAAGTCAACATGTTTACTCTGACCACAGGAAGCTTGCAAATGTGACTTCTTCCTGGAATGGTCCCTTACTTCCAGACATACATGTACATACATGCACACAACACATACACATATACTGTATGTCGAACACACACAGAAACACACAACACAGACAGATACACACATGCATACACACAGAAGGCCATCCAGTTACCTCTCCCTCATCCCCTGACCTCAGCTCAAGCCCCACCTCTTCGAGGACAAGGCCATGCCCCTCTATAAGGCAAGCACATTGCACTCCATTCTCCTTTGTGGCACTGATCCTGGTTGGTGAATATACAGTTATTTCTATGGGCGTGCATTTAAAAATCTCTCAGTCTTGCTAGAATGCAAGCTCTAGGAAGAGAGAGGTGGATGTGTAGGTTTTACTCACCAGCTGTGAAACGAGGGTTCTTTCAATAGCTACTTGTTGATTCAATGACTAACTGGCTGACTGACCTGTAGGAGTGAAAATGGAATTTGCTAGTGATGGGGTTTATTAAGATTCATTAAAATGGAAAAGGAAGGCCCCTGGCTGGTACTTTGGATTGAGTGCCCGCCTACAAACCAAAAGGTCACCAGTTCGATTCCCAGTCAGAGCACATACCTAGGTTACAGACCAGGTCCCCAGTTGGGGGCGTGTGAGAGGCAACCAATCAATGTATCTCTCCCACATTAATGTTTCTCTTCCTCTCTTTCTCCTTCCCTTCCTCTCTCTCTCTGAAAAATACTTTAAAAAAACAAAAGAGAAAGGAACTGGAGTTGATTAGAAAGCAGGATAAAGTTTGGAAGTGAGAACAGGATTTCTCAGCAATCTATAATTAACCCAGTATGTTAGGCTGATGATCCACCAGGTAGGAATGTCCCCCGCAACCACCATCTAGGGGACATTCTGCACAGGGAAAATGACGTTGGTGCTGCAGAGGATTGCCACTTCAAGCTGGAGTCATCTGAGTGTGAACCAGCAAAACTAGAGTTTATTATTAGCGAGAGGTGCCACTGCGGAAAAATGTGAGGAGAAAGCCTTTACAACTGGGAGGGGCTTGGAGAGTTTCTCCAGGCGTGCCCCTCCCTTCCTGAAAGCAGTAATAAACCACACCTCAGATAAAAGGGTTGCACAATCCCCCTGGGTTTCCTTTTCTGCTTTTGAAAAGCAGTAATTTATCTGGAGGAAAGTAGGAGCACGGACTAAGACGCTGCCTTCCTGTCGCTGCTCTTGGTCCTTGGTGGCCTGTTCTTGGGCACTTGGGCCACAGCAGCTCTGATCTGCTCACTCCCCTGCCTAGCGCTCTTCAGGATCCCTCCTACTTACTGCTTAGGGAACAGCCTTCACAGGCCACCTGGTCTGTCCAGCCTCAGCCTTTGCCACTCTGTGTCCCCTACTTCTGTGTACTCGGTGGGACACTCCTGTGAAGTGTCTCTTCCCAGAAACAGTGCTACCTGGCACAGTCTTCCACCACTGCCCTCCCTACCCAGCTAACTCATAGGCATTTCTTCAGGGGATTGTGAAAATAAATATTCTTTTCTCCAGGAAGTCTTCCTGACTCTGCTTCCTTGTGGTATGTGTGTCTGTGCGTGTACACAGATATACATCTATACACACATACAAATATAGACATTATTTTCTGAACCATTGGGATGTCTTGCTTCTCTACCCCTACCGAACTTAGCATGGATTTCCTAGGAACTAGAACATTTTCTTATATAACCACGATATAATTATTCAGATCAAGAAATTCAGTATTATTAAAATGCCACTCCCTAATCTGCTTTTGCATTCAAATCTTGCCCATTGCCCAGTAATATCCTTATGCCCATTCTTACCTCCGCCTAGTTCAGGATCCAGTCCAGTATCACACATCACATGAGGTTGTCATCTCTTTTTATTCTTTTTAAATCAGGAACAGTCCTCCGCCCTTCTTTGACCTTTGGCATTTAAAAAACAACAGGCTAGCTGTTTCATAGACTAGCCCCCAATTTGCACTTTTTCAGTGTTTTCTCGTGACTGCGGCAGAGGCAATGTCATGTCCTGCTCAGTATATCATCACATCAGGGGGCACGAGATGTCGAGTTACCCCGTCCTGGGGATGTGTGCTTTGGCTTTTGGGGGAAGGTGGTAACTGCCAGGTTTCTCCACGACAAAGTGATTCTTTTTACCATCATCATTAATAACTGGGGGCGGGGGGGGGCAGAGACTCTGAAGCTATGGAACTGTCCCATTGAACTCTCATCTACTAGTCTGGCATCCATTTTATATCTGCTTTATTTTTAAAGAAGCTTACTTTCCATTGTTAATAAAGAATATAATTATGATACATGGGCTCTTTAAACCACCACCTAAAATACCTGCATCTTCCATATCAACCCAACTTCTTTATTTATGAAGATCTCATCACCTGCAATTATGAGAAGTCCCATATGTATGGCACCAGCCAAGGCAACATTTCTCATTCGCATTTTCAACTCTATTCACGAATTATCCTTTCATTTCCTTTTCTTTTATAATAAAAAAAAATCCATGAGAGTGACATATTTTGATAATGAGAAAGAAGATACATAGAATATTATTTCTGGCTTGTCAAATGTCATAATACTGCTTTTGGTCACATTATGAAGGGCACCTATAATTGCATTTATTTTTTCACACTTGCTACAAGGACTCACTTAAGACTCTGAATAGCTTCTTAGAGCCTTGGAGTCTGAGGATTGAAAATCATTTGGATTGATTAAAGTCATGAGGAGAATTGTGATAAGGGTCAGATCACATGGGCACCAGGAAGGGAAAAATATTACCATTTAAACTAGAAGTGGGACTTTTTCTCCTTAAGTGAATCATGTTTACAATGACAGAGAGGTAGCTCATTGTGTGATTAATAATAGCTGACATTCGCTCATCCATTTATTCAAAAGAAAATCATCTTGCGAGCCTACTAGGTAAGAAGCGCCATTACATACAACTTGCAACTACAAAGGATATCTTTGAATAATATCCTTCTGGGTCTTCGGGTGAGCTTTGGCTGAAAGGAACCTTGAGGACTTGGCTTGTAGCTTTCACTGAAAGAGCTCAGAAACCGAAATATCCTGGATAACGCATCATTCGTCCACCATCTAGAGAAATTGTCTGCTTGACAAGGGCTCGGTTTCAAACCCCTCCAAACAGAGTGGCGAGTAAGAAAGGACTCTCCCAGCCCCAGCTCCAGACAACCAGGTGAGGAAAAGCCAGCTGGTGTTTCCAGAACCCCACACAGCACATCCCAGTCACCTGAGGCCCTGAGGCCCTAGAGAAGAACCTCTCTCTTCTGTCCCACCAATCACTGTCACTTGACGTTCTTGCCCCAAACGGGGTTCTCCGAAATATCATCTGTATCAGAAAATTTTAGGGCTGGAGAAGACCTACAGAACAAATACCTTTCCCTTTAAGATATATCTCAACCTACGTTTACATACTGACCAATGTGTTCCTCACAAAAAGCTCGTGCAGAAACCGAAGGGACAGTTCAGAGATAGCAATGACCCACAGCTAGAATTCTGACCTCTGGGGTCACAGCCCATCAGGCTGGTGGCCACAGCTAGGTCATCAGAGCCCTGCCCCCTTAAATGCTGTCACGGCACTTATCCCTGTCTTAGTTGTGTATTATTTATATGATTATTTGCTCGATGTCTCTCACCCTAGAGCAAACCTGGATGATGGGAATTGCACCTACTTTCCACACACTGTATCCCAGAGTCTTCCCTGGATGGATGGATACAGAAAGGGGTGAGCCGATATACCACATACATGTATTTCTTCTGACCATAGCCACGTCTCGTGTGTGTTTCCAGACCACAGCCTGCTGCAGGGAATGGCCCTCTCGGTGGACTCGTCCTGGCCCCGGTGGCAGTGGCGATTCCGAGATGACCACCTCCAGCATCCATCAGAAGCCACCCCACTGCTGTCCCCAGAGAAGGGGCCACAGAGCTACAACCTGACACAGCAGCGGGTCGTGTTCCCCAACAACGACACATTCCACCGGGACTGGGCAAAGGTCTCCAGGAGGTACTGCGGCAATAGGATCTGCACGACCAAGTACTCACTGCTCACCTTCCTGCCCCGGAATCTTCTGGAGCAGTTTCGCAGGTACACACGCCCCTGGCCAAGCAAAACTCACTGTGACCAACTGTCTGCCGCTCAGAGAATCTCAGAGTTGTGCACCATGGGCCCCCTTTTCTTTAATATCGAAATGCATGTACATAGAATGCACCCTGTCATTCATGGGATAAGTACTTATAACCACTCTACTCTGTGTTAGGCCATGTGTTGAGTTCTAGAAATACATGTGGGGGAAAAAAAGAGACCGTCCAGAGTTTATTGTCCAGTGAAAGAGATGCTAATTTTATAAATTATATAAATAGATGTAATATTATAACCCAGATAGATATTTTCATGGAGAGATATATGGTGCTGCTGGAGCAAGAGGGAAGTCTGGCCTAGTTAAGACAGACAGGGAAGACTTCCGGGAGGAACTGATGATTGAAGTATAATCGGAAAGAGGAGAATGCGTTAACTAGGTGAAGAGAGGCAGTCAGGGAAAGGAGCCGGGAAAATGTTTCTACACATGGATCTTCATGTGCAAAAGCGCTGTGGCAAGGAGGAGCAAGATGCCCCTGGAAAACTCGAAAATGCAAGCCGTTCTTTTAGGATAATATATGCAAAATTGCCTTTTACTTATAAAGCAAAACATGCACTTAGATATCAGCCTAGATTTTGTAATCATTATTAGAAAATACCACTTATTCTGAGCAACTAGCGTGCCCCCGCACCTTCTGTTGTGTACATAAATGTGACCCATGTACTATCTCTAAGAGCCCTTTAAAGTGGGCAACACTATTCCCATTTCACACAAGACAGAACATCCTCAGAAAGGTCACACACATCAAGTAAACAGTAAGAACCAAGTTCGAATCTAGATAGATTTGGCTTCAAAACCCTTTCCGTGATGTTCCAGGTGACGCTGAAAAAGAATGTCACTTGAAGAAGTTGGAGAAGGGCCAAGGGGAGGGTAGAAACAGTGTGGAGAGGCTATTTCTCTTCTCCACGATGCTCGCTCACACCTTGCTTGCCCCTTGCAGGTGGGCTAACCTCTACTTCCTGTTCCTGGTGATTCTGAACTGGATGCCGGCCATGGAGGTTTTCCACAGGGAAATCACCATGTTACCACTGGCCGCCGTGCTGCTCATCATCATGGTCAAGGACGGCGTGGAGGACTTCAAGAGATACCGCTTCGATAGAGAGATAAACTGCTCCCACATCCAGATATATGAAAGGTAAGGGGAGTCTTTCTTCTATGTTCTCTCTTGCAAATCGACTATGAAAACTCATCAGTGCTTTCAAAAGATTGGTCTCTCTTCTCACGTATTTTCTTAAGTTCACATAATTTCAGTGATTCTCAAAAGGGCCATCTTTCCCAAATGCAGAAGACATTTGACAGGGTCTGGAGACATTTCTGTTGCTGCTTCGGGAAGGAGGCTGCTACTGGTATTTATCAAATGGGCAAAGGCCAAGGACAAGGCTAAATCAACATCTTGCATTTGCAGGACAGCCCCCTCACAACGAACAGTTATTGTCCAACCCAAAATGTCAGTCGTGCTGAGACTTAGAAACCTGAGTTTCACTTGTGTAAACACTCATATCATTAAACACAAGGATGTTATCTTATTAAGAATAGGGCTAAGAAGTCTAGTGTGGACTGGACCATCTCAGGAGACCAAGTTTAGGAGCAGATCTTTGAGCGGTGACGGGCAGTGTCTCCCAGCACGACACTGAGTACCGTGTTTCAAGTGTCTGAGCCATTTTTAATGGATTAAAAATCATTGCCTTTAGAACTTAACCAGGTAGGTTTTAGGGCCCAGAGTCGGCACGCCTGTTCCCAGCTGCTGAGGGTGGAAAAGAAAGATACCTGTGGGTGACGTCTGCATTCCAGAAGGTGGAGTCTCAGCAAGTAGGAGGAAGTGGCAAGTGCACACCTGTTCTTTGCAAACTCTTTCCCTGTTAGATTTCTCCCCGGGTGTTTGTACACTGGCTTTTTATTTTTAGTTGGCCTTCAAAAAGGAGAGAGAAGTTTCTAGCAGAGAAGGGAGGTAAAGGATGTCAGGGACATGGCTCGCTGGTTGCTGACCAATGGAACTGAACAGGGAAAAGCCTCTTCTATGTGGAACTCACAAGCTATCCGGTGAGAATTAAAGAGACGGGACTGAGCGGAGATGAGAGAGGTAGAAGGGAAGAGAAGGCGGAAGAAGAAAGAAGACAAGAAACGAGTGGTGGTCTCCAGCCTGCCCTTTGAAGGAGGGTCCCACAAAGAGAACCCCAACAGGCACTACTGTGGGAATCAGATTAAGACCAGCAAGTATACCGTGCTGTCCTTCGTGCCCAAGAATATCTTTGAGCAGCTGCACCGGTTTGCCAACATTTATTTTGTGGGCATCGCGGTTCTGAATTTTGTCCCCGTGGTCAATGCCTTTCAGCCTGAGGTGAACCTGATACCAATCTGTATCATTCTGGGGGTCACCGCCATCAAGGATGCCTGGGAAGACCTCCGGAGGTACCAATCCGATAAGGTGATCAATAACAGCGAGTGCCTCGTCTATAGCAGGTAACGTGAAACACTTTGGCTCGCCTTGGGGGCCCAGCTCTGCTCTGTCTGTGGGTGCTACCCCTGCCGCTGCTGTGCAGAGAAGGGGTGAGGAGGGAGAGAGCATCTTTTTACCTCAGTGAAGCTGTTCAGTTCTTCACAGTGAAGGCTAGGGTGAAGGAGGGCTTTCTTATCTGGCATGCTCTTGGCTGTTTCAGACGTGCTTAGTGCTTAAGCCTCTTGCACAAATGCTCACGTATCCTTCATCCTGTGTGGCCGTGTGCGCACTGGAGCGGGTTTGGACACCCTCCAGGGCAAGAGGCATCTCTGTTTGTCGGCGAGCCACGTGCAGAGAATTGTGTTAGGAGAAGCAGCCTCAGAGACCCCACGCCTGGGTTAAACGCTGTGTCTGTCACTAGAGAAGTATGTGACCTCAGGCAACTCGCTGAATCTCTCTCAGCCTCATTTCGTCATTCCTAAAATCGGGGCACTTCCTGGGGTGGTCATGATAATTGCACAAGATAATCCTTGGAAAGAGCTTAGCACGATGCCTAACATGTAATGAACGCTCAATACATAGGCTGTGGTGGCTTTGTTTTTAGAGTGTAAAACTCCTATTTGCTCCTTCATCAAACCTGTCCTTCAGCTTCCTCTCTGACGTTGTCCCAACCAAAGTAAAAGCCGCTCACCACCTATCTTGCCATATTATTTGTTATTTTATATGTGTCATTGTTTTACAGAGGTTCCACTGAGCACTTGACCAGCCTCAGGTGTTAGGGAAAAGACATGCACTTGGTCAGGAGGGGAAGAAAGTAAAGTTATGGTTGGTCTCAACTCTGTGCTGGCTCGGGTGGGCTGGAAGGAAGCAAGACCGACGAGCCCGGGCTCACAGACGGGCTGCCTGACTGCGTGCTCTCTGGGTCAGCAGCAGATGCTTAGATGATGGACTCACCAGCAGGGGAGGGCGTGACGTCTTAGCAAATCAGGAAAAGGTGTCTCGCACACAGAGCACCGTCTGTCTGATGTTTTCCCTCTGACTTTGTCAACTGTAATTCAGCACAGCTTCCGCAGTGGCTCTGGTCATTCTGGCTTCAAAGTGTGTGCTGCACCTGTATGAGCAGAGACGGCATCCTTCTAAGGAAGGGTCTTCTTCCTCGTGGAGGGGAAGACCACCCGTTTGGAGCTGGGGGGTGCAAGGGTTGCTGAGCCAAGCTCCATTTGGAAAGTTGTCACCAGGGAAGCTTCTCATGCAGGTGACTCATTTGTCTCCCGGTCACCCCGAGAAAGGCTCCATGTTCTCTGTCAGCTTCGGATGAGCTTCAGGCCTCCATGCGGTCAGGGCCACACCTGCATCTAAGAAACTGAATCACAAGGCTTTTGTTTGGGTTTGTGGCTGTTTTCTCAGCTTGGCCTAATTGTCTTGAATGTTGCTGGCACAAGCTAGAGCTGAGATTGAGTCATTGCTCACCTGCGAATAAGGAATGATAAAGAGAGGGGAACTAACTGTGGGGGTTGGATGCCTTCCTTGAAGAGACTGGTTTTGTAGAAAGCATAGTTTTTCTCCTGTCACTGATCCACCCATCACTTTTTGTTTCCACCTTTCTCTTTGTTGTTATTTTCCTCCTTCCTTCCTTCCTTCCTTCCTTCCTTTCTCTCTCTCTCTCTCTCCCTCCCTCCCTCCCTCCCTTCCTTCTTTCTTTCCTTCCTTTATTTCTTTCTTTCTCCCCGCCCCCCCCTTTAGAGAAGCCAGTGAGCCAGGAAGCTGGTTCCCTGGGAGGAGTGCACTTGGACCTCAACTAGCCTGGTCCTGTTCTCCCTGCTCTGCCAGAAATCCTGTCCGAAGTATCCCAGAATAATGGGTCTGTTCTTTGGGATAATGTCAGTGTTGATCAGACCACAGGCTGGCCTGTGCAGGGTATTGGCACCGCAGAGACTGGGCTGCTTTCCTCAAAATAACTTCCAGGACAGCATAAAACCGGGGTGGTAACAATCCTAGCAAGAAGAGACACTCGTCCGCAGGCTCACTGGCAGAGAGGGGCATTTAGGGTTTTGTGGCAAAGCATATTTAGTGGAAAAATAAGGACAAAGAGATGTCTCTGAAAAAAGACATCCATGGCGAATATATATATATATATGGTGGCCCTCCTGCCCCATGGTCCATGAAGGACTAAGAAAAAAATACCCAGTAAAGAAACCTATTCATCATTGATTCACTCAGTGTTGGTGCAAACTTACTGAACCTTGGAGATATTTGTTAATATTTATTGCTTTTTCCAGGAGAGCCAAATAATTGATTACAGGGACTGGAAGGTAATTGAGTAAAACAGACTGGATACAAACAGGAAAGCCACATTTGTGTGTGTGTGCTTATACATGGCAACTGACACTTGGCATCGGCAATAGGAGGCAGTAGAGAGTGGTGGGGACTATGGCAAGGGGGCAGGGGGCATGCATTCATCTCAGGAGACAAAAATGGCTGCTGAGCTATAGCAGGTTACCATGTGGACATACAGCGTAAGACAAAAGTAGGTTTATAGTTGTGAGTACACAAAACAAAGTTCATTCTTGTATTATGTATTGACTGTGTTATTTTCCATACAAACAAATATAAACCCACTTTTGCCCCGTACAGTAAAGGCCTAATGTCGCTGGATTGCCCAAGTTTTTATTAGGAGAGCCAGAATTAATATTTTTATTTGAAATAACCTGCTTTTTAAATGTTGGTAACGGATTGATTTTTTTTTTCAAATACTTCAGACCTATTTTATCTGACATAAAGTTATGTTGCTTGGGAACAACTTTTGCCTCATGGTGTCCTAGGAATCTGAATTCTCTGCAAAAGAATAATTGGATTCTTCTTTCGAGATTTATCTTCATGGAGGGACCCTCTTACCCGCTTTGGGCAGACGGGGGTGTGGTCTAAGAGTCAGGGAGCCTACCCTCTCGGCCCAGATCTGCAGCCCACGGCTAATACAGTCAACTCTTGAACAACGTGGTTTGGGACTGCGTGGAGATCCATGTATAAATGAAATTGCGTGGCTCAAGCCTACCATTGATGTAATAGCTTAGAGATGTCATTTAAGTCTCGGGGTCTCAGTTTACACTTCTGTAACATTTTGGAGTCAGACTAGATCTTGCACTGGAGATACACTGTGAAAGAACAGAACCCACAGCCAAATAAACTTGGGAAAAGGTACCCCAGTACCCATTAACATAATCAAAGTTCCGAGAGACCCTTGGTAAGTAACCTAACCAGCTTTGTTTAACTCAGTTGTGCCTGTTGAAATGTCTTCTCAAAGCAGCAGAAAGCTCAACTCAAACGAGTTTAAACAACAAAGACCCTTCTTGGTTTAAGTCACTACAAACATGCTGAGGCAGACAGGTAATGAGACATGGTTCAGTCTGTATCCTAGACCCAACACTTAGCTGTCCTTTTCATTCAGTCCCCCTTTGTATCATCTTTAACTTCAGGCAAACTTCCCTCATGGTGATAAGATGGCTGCAGCAGCTCCAGCCTTCACATCTACATATGTTAATTCACAAAGAGAGAAAGAAAGGCACTCCAGAAGCACTGTTGGAGGTCAAGTCCCTCCTCACACCTCAGGGACCACAGTGGGTGACATGCCTGTCCTTGAATCAATCCCTGTGAGCAGGAGATGGGATTATGCTAATTAGGTTGTATCTGAGCCACAGAGTCCTACATGCAGTCTGCTTCCCTGAAAGCACATATGAGCTACCCAGAGAAGATAAAAAATCCAAATGCAGAGAGAGAGAGACTTTCTGAAAGAAGGGTGAGCAGATGTTAGAGAGGTCACCTCCATGTTCTCAAAATTAGTAAAGAATATTTGAGTTTAGACTCTTTATAAATTGCTTTTCACATGCATGTTTCCAAGGTCCTTCAAACTCTGGAGTAAATCAACTCTGAAAAACCCCGAGATAGGAAGCTGGGAAACGATAGACTGTGTTAGTTGTTATGTTAACGGATGGTGTTCAATGGCACATCCTGTTGTCAGGTATTGATGATACATAACAGGACGTCAGACAAAGAATACAAGATGTGAGGGAATCATTTTTTTTCTGAGAAGCAACATAATAGCTTCTATCTCAATCACTAGTTCTGTCCATTTTGTCTCAGATTCACACATCTGAGAAACTGATGTCCTTTTTCGAGGTTGTTTTCATTTTTATGCAATTGAATACTAGGGCCCTTCACATTTTGCTCCACCTAATCCCATGCGTCATCCAGCCTAGACATGTTTAGATTGTGAGGGAATCTTTTTGCAAACACCAGAAGCCTTGTTAACAGACTTAGAATCCTGTTAGAGCATTTTCTTTTAATACAGCAACTGTGCTTGTGGTCTAAAGGTGACCCATTAATCAGATTTATGGAATGACTTCAAGGAGAGATTAGCTTCAGAATTGCATTAGCTCTGTTTCTCCCAGGGCTCACTTTAATGAATCTAGAAGAAAAAAAATACCCAGCAAGAGATTTTTTTCATCCAGCTTAGTAAATTGTATTTGTATTCAGAAAACAGGCAATAAGGAAGGAGAAGTGGGAACCAAGAGAATCCAGGCCAATTTTTGTATATTGTATATTGTCATGTAGCAAAACTGCTTAAAGGGCCAGGCACTCGCTCATTCATCTGCTTAGCCAATACTAATTCAGGACTGAGTACGTTTGCACTGCCATGGGCCCTGTATGCCCTTGAGAGGCTCCCAGGGGTCCAGGGGTCAGGAGGAATTTGTGAACAGCTACAGCGGCCCATGTGCTTTGGTAGCCCATGTACAAAGGGCCACGGTCAAGCAGGGGGTATGATGACTCATCTGCATGTGAGAAACTTGAAGGCAGAGGGAAGCCCCAAAGAGGGGACATTTCAGGAGGCATCGAAGGGTTTGCAGCATTTGGCCACACAGAGGGAGCCCCTTTCAGCTCACAGCCTGTTCACGCGTCACCTGAAAGTTGCGCATGTGGCTTTATGCCACTATCCCAAGTACCATGGTCAGAAAATATCAGAAACGGAGAAGAATGATTTAAATGAGAAATTCTTCAATTCTGACTTTTACCAAGATTTGGGAACTGCCTTTGTGCAAAGTCAGGCAGCGGCCGTAACATAAAAATAACTGCGGGTGCTGCAGGCCAGGGGCCGGTCTTCTGACTGCACGGCCCTGAGGGCTGGTTTCCTGCAGGAGAAGAAAGGCACCTGGCCTGCAGCCTGTTGTGTTGGTACAGCAGTTGCCTGTTTTGCCAGGGCCCCCATCGGAAAGCCTGAGAATAAAGACACCAGAGGGCCTGATCCCGGTCTGCTGCTAATTAACCAATCACCTGAACAAAGCCCCTTAAGCAGTTGGGGCTTACGTGTCTGCCCACGTGTCTCATCTTCAAGTGGTGATCATAATCTCTCTAGGGTATCTTTTCTGAAAAGGGATAGATGGTATATTTTATTAAATGGTGTCCATCTTGCATACAAGATGCAATGGTGTCCAGCTGTGGAAATAGCACAGCTGTAGAAACGAAGAATGCAATGCAATGCAGTGTGGAAGGAGGGCAAGTAAAGCAGTCTCAACAAAGGCATTTAAAACGTGACATCTTCCTGGATGTCACAGAGTCCTCCTGGGACTGAAGGACTTTGACATCAGACCTGGGATTATCACAGAACTGCCGGGTACTAAACGTGGAAACCTATGGAATTGCTGGATCCCTCTAGCCTCCATTTCAACATCTGTATAATGGGGACAATACTGGCACCTTTCTGGTAGCTTGAATGAGATAATCCTTATAAACCATTTAACTCAGTGTCTGCACCATACCTGTTAGCACTAGGCAATTTAAAAAAAATTTGTTCCGGGCACGTCAACTCTAATTTTATCAACGGCAATCCCAGTCTGAGCCTTCATCTTTCTTGCAACATTCCCCATACATACGAGGGAGGAATCGCTTCTTTTACTAGGAAAAAGCAAGGACATTCACAGAGCCACATGTGCCAATGTGCAGGGTTCCAATGTTCTAAAAGCAAAAACCTGTGCTCTGCTCTCTCATTTCCCATCTATCCCAAGGACAGAATTTAAAACCGGAACTCGGGAAATCCCACTGGAGCCGGGATCTCTTCTCCTCCCAGCCTCTCTCCTCTCCACACCACACCTGAGCACACTCACACCAAGGTTTAGATCCAGGCAAGGGATGTGGGTGGCCTCATCCAGCCCAGAGCCTAAGCCACTTTGTTCAGCCCAACTTCTAACATAGAGCGTGCGTTACAATGGCATGCTTGTGCAGCTACTCGTAAAGCAGCCGTTTGGAGCCCATGCTGCTATTAATTCTTCTGAATCGCAGTTCTCCATGAAACCCAAAGGAGATGCAGTGATAGACAAGGAGGAATTTAGGGTTTGCCAGGGCCATTCTGACGTCTAAATACAATCATCAATTCATGTTTCACCCTTCAATTATATCCTGGCTCACTGCAGGTATTAAGATGTATGTAAAATGCTTAGTACAGTGCCCGGCATTGAGTAGCACTCAGGAAATGTGAGCTAACATATCACTGAGGAGACTTCTATGACCTTGATAGCCAGAAATCACCTTGAGCTTGACTCAAGGGGAGTAAGAAAGAAAGGCTAGGGTTTGGAACCGCAGGAGAAAGAAGCAAATTTTTTGCCACAGAAGTGGACCGCAAGCTGTAACGTAATACACAGCAAAATGGGGCTGGGGGGAGAATCTGAAAAATGCAGACAACAAAGAGACATCAGTGTCCTTTGAAGCATGACAATGACAAGCACCGCTGGCTGGACACTGTAGACCAGCGGACCATCACGTCCATCCCACAGGCCTCTGGTCTGCGTTTGGCACCAGCCAACCAGGCTCCTCTCGGAAGCATCAACTTTGCAAGTGCCGCCCTCTGCCCACTGTCCCACCCTGTGCTCACAGAGGCCATAAACCATTTGGGCCAATTCAGCTTGTCATTTCAGGATGGGAGGCGTTAGGTCTTCCCTGAAACTCAGCGGGTGGAAGAGTCATAAAACAAGAATTCAAGTGCCACCGAAGCTCTGCACTTGTGTCAACAGGCCTGGTTTGTATGTTAGCGGGTGAAGATTTACAGCCTCTGATTTGCCATTAAGGAGCTCACGGTTTCCAACAGCAAGGCTGCTGTCCCCAACCCCGCCTCCTTGATGCCTGTGACACCAGCTTCTGACACTTCCTCTGCTTTGTGGCTCATTCCCAGACAGAACCAGGAGACCACGAGGACCCACGGAGCTCTTACGCTGTCGCTCACATGTCCTGGTAGACACACCTATGTGACCTAAGTTAGATCAGCTTTCTGGGCCTATGTTTTTCATCTGTGAAATAGAGGTAATGGTAACAACAGAAGTCGTTTTATTGTTGCATAGCTAAGTGGTCATATAGGTTAAGTGCCAGGTTCATGACCAGCACTCAATATATATAAGTTTATTATATTCCATTACATTAGATTACATATTAGAGGATATACATTACCTGCATTATGTCCTAGTATATCACATTATCGCATATTATCATTATTGGAAGTTTCCACCGCTAAGTCCCTAACAAGAAGAGATAGATTGGATGTTCAAACAGCTAAAGATTAGCAAAGCTCCTTTAGTGCTGCCTCCTGTTCAAGACAAATCTTTTCTTATGCTCTTGGCTAGGAATTTTATAGTCTGCATTTTACATTTGTGTCTGTGATCCATTTTGAGTTAATTTTTTAGAAGGGTGGAAGGTCTGTGTCTATCTTTTTTGTGTATAAGTGTTCAGTTGTTCAGCACCTTTTGTTGAAAAGACTCTTTCCCCACCGGATTGCCTTTGTTCCTCTAGGATCAGTTGACTCAATTTTTTTAAAGATTTTATTTCTTTATTTTTAGAGAGAAGGGAAAGGAGGGAGAAAGAGGGAAACATCAATGTGTGTGTGCCTCTTGCACGCCCCCTTCTGGGGATGTGGCCTGCAACCCAGGCATGTGCCCTGACTGGGAATTGAACCGGTAATGCTCTGGTTCTCAGGCCTGCACTCAATCCACTGAGCTACACCAGCCAGGAGGAAGCTTGTATTTATCGAGCACTGGGGGTAAAGCCCTGAGCTCAGTACTCTACCTGTGTCATGTCGTCAGTCCTCTGAGGCAAGTGCATGTATTACCTTCAATTGAAAAAAGCAGAGGCACCAAGAGGTTAAATAACTTGCCCAAGATCACACAGGGAATGAGTGGAGATGCTGGGCTCCAAGCCTACTCTTCATCCCTGCACTGCGCTCATTCTCTCTGACTCTCCCCTTTCACCCTGGGGTAGCAACCCTGCCCATTCTGGGCTTGACATTGAAGCTTCCTGAAGGACAGCCCAGGTCAGCGAATCATCCTATGTTGAATAAAAAGCCCCACATCAGGAATGTAATCCTGATAAAGTCCCCCTACTCCAGTAACTTGAAACCCTTCTCATAAAACCCACATAATGAGAAGTGAAGCCTTAAGCATCCTCTCCTCCCCCACCCCCTCCTTTTTTACCTGTTTCACTACAGCATCCAGTTGGTTACAAATCTCCCTTGCTGTTTATTTACCACTTAATAAGCTCTATCGCCTCTCGGAAAGCCATTTAACGCCGCCCCACTTAATTTCTCCTGGAGGCAGAATCTGCCAGATGGAGTCTTTATCCCAAACCACGTGAATTTTTTGGCTTATTTTTTCAACATCCGTGAACATTCCATGAAACTAAAATAGCAGTCAGTCCCCAGGTGTGGACTCACTGAGCAGGGAGGTGATCCAGACTGTGTGGACGTGTCCGCCTGAGCCAGCTGTTCCCCACGGGCTGGACTAGCAAGGGAATGACTTCCTCAGGTGGCTGGAGGTGGCAGCTGGCGGGTCAGGGTGTCACGGAGTGCAAGAGCTTGCAACCGTGCCGCCTCAGCTGCATCTGGCCGCTCATCGCCTCCTCTGGCCGGACCTCCTGGGGCTGTGCGTCCTCGCCTGTTCCACAGTCACACGCTGGACAGTTGAAAAGACAAAGTGGACCCTGGGGATCGGGAGATGGGCACAGAGTGGCCCAGTGCTCAGGCGATGTTCCTGCTGTCTCTTTATTTCTAAAATTCCCACTAAAATTTGACTCTGATTTCATAACCTAGCCACATTTAGGTTAATATAAACATGATTCTTTAAATTATGTGCCAGCTAATTCACTCAACCATATTCCGTAAACCCTCCCCCCCTCCAAAAAAGCGCATCGTTTTTTAAGAACCAACACAGCCAAAATCATGCTGGTTTCATACCTTCATTACTCCCAGACACACAGGAGAGGCCACGTGCCTAGAGGTAGGCCTGCCCCTACGGGGGGAACACAGCCCACAGCTGGGCACGCCCGGCTTGGGGAGGCGAGCCTGGAGCAGGACTGAGAATGTGTGCCATCTTAGGGAGGAGCAGGTGACATCCAAAGGAAAGACCGAGACTGCTCTGACTTACAGCTTCTTGGTGGCTCCATTGTTGTGGGATTCCTATCATTGTGGCCGCGCTTGACAAGACAAACTCTCCAGCCCAAATCACAGGGGTGACTATTCATAAAAATGTGTGCCGTGAGCTTACCTCCATAACCTTCCGTCTTCCACCACCTTAATATTCCCTAAAAATGCAGTCCTTGGTAAGAAGGGGAAAGAATGAGATTCAGTGTCCATGGTTGAAGGTGTGCTAACCTTGCCATTGATAAGCCTGCGTCTGTTGCGCCCCCAGCTGGCATTTGCAAACCTGCACTGCGTGCTCTGAAAGTGCCGATGGTCAGGAGGCTGCCCCGAGTTAGACATGCTTTTGTGAAATCCGATGTCAGATACCAGCTGGAATTCTGGGGTTATCCAATCCACCGAGACCCCGCCGTCCCCAAAGGCATTACCCGATAGGACACCGACATCAAAGA
Organism: Sturnira hondurensis; assembly: GCF_014824575.4. Taxonomy (NCBI): domain Eukaryota; kingdom Metazoa; phylum Chordata; class Mammalia; order Chiroptera; family Phyllostomidae; genus Sturnira; species Sturnira hondurensis. The sequence continues at coordinate 2,204,126 of NW_028072653.1, read as the reverse complement.
GCAAGTGTGGGGAAGAAGGTAGACAAGTTGGATGAAAAATCTTTGTTCCTTGGAGCAATGTCGCTGTTAATATTTAAGAATGCTTTTTAAAGGCACACTCTCAAAAAGGGTAGCGGGGAGGCAATAGAGAAAGCCATAGCCCATTACCCTGTAAGATTCCTTTTCTCATAGAAAGTGTGGGCCATTCTGATTCCTTTCAACAGTGCTCCCTTTAAACTGCTCTAGAGAAAGACCAGTCATTCCCTGCATCCCTCCCTCAGCGAATTATCGAACAGCAATGCTGGCACTCCCCATGGAGGCGCCTCCACCCTAAACACACCCACAAATGCATTCGTGCATTTCTGAAATCACACTGAGAAACAGTCTGGGACGGCTGTTCCTCTTCTTCATGTGGAAAAGAAGGGGTGTGGGTCAGAGAGGAAGCGTAGAAGATGCTGGAGAATGCTTAAAACGCTGTGACGCGCTTTCCCACGAAGAGAATTATTACCAAACCGCTGCGGGCGCACTGCCCCCGCTCCGCAGACATGGTCTCCGTAGCTAATGGAGCGATGCCGCCCGTGGGTGGATCCTACCAGAACACGGAGCTCCCGGAACCACGGGCACTCCCGCAGAACTCTGTGGATCTTGAAGGTTGCAAGGCTGCTCTCCGGGGCTGCGGCCCCGATTGCTTTGTAGACGCTGAGATCTCCCCTGGGCCCTCCAAAGGGAAGCACGTTCATTTCAGGGACTATGAGAGAGTCCTCTCCAAGGGTCTTTTATGACAAGGAAAATAGGGTCCTAGGAGGACTTGCTTGGGGTTCGGCAGAGGGCCCCAAAGCAGGGAGGCATCAAACCCCTTGGGAATGTTTGTGAAGTCAAAGGAGAAATGGGACATTCCAGTCATCTCTGTCTGTCTGTCTGTCTGTCTGTCTCTCTCTCTCTCTCTTTCTGTCTCTCTCTGGAAGAGTAGGCTTGACATGCCCAGGGCAACCTAGATTCCAGTAGAAACAGAAGCAATAACACGCCTGGGGGCGCTCAGCTTCAGTAGAGAAATACAGCAAAGAAGGGCCTGCCTCTCCAGGCCTGGCACGGCTCAGAGGCCTCCACTTGCAAGCCAGCTGGGCTCCATCAAAAAGGGCCCATGTGGACTATTGGTCTGTTTCCAACTCCCACATTTCAAGAGGAACATTTCTAAATGCCACTTGAGACGGATGAGTCCACACCCCCAGGGCAGGTCTTGAAACTGTGTCACACAAGAACAACTAACTGCCAGGCACTTGGAAAGTTAAATGCAACTTGACATATCCGAAAGGCTTCCTGGGACACCTGAGGGATGCCTTAAATTATTTTTCAAATGGGAGAAGATGGGATGGATCCAATTACCTGGGAGAGCAAAGCTAGCTCCATGTTTGGCTAAGGAGAAGGAAGACTTTTTGAAATAAGAGCTCCTTGGAGTGCAATGCATAGCTTTAGGGAGTAGTGAGCCCTTTTGCCAGTGGTGGAAATACTGAGGCTGCCCTGTGACCTGGGAGGAGAGGGGGCGTGTTTCTGAGGAGGGAGCCTGTGTAAGCAGTAAAAACTGTGGGGTTTGGTATCCACTGGCCTGAGGCTCAGGTCCCAGCTGTGTTTTTTTGTAAGACCTTGGGAAATTGTTCTTGGATCCCCAATTGCCTCATTTGTACAATGGGTACAATCGTCTCTACTCCAGTGGGTTATTATGCAACTAAATGAAGCATAATTAATTAATACCTGAACTTGGCACAGTAGAAATGGTAAGTTTGCCCTTATCACTGATCAGACTGTTATTATCTGAGCTTATTGAATTGGATGGGAAGAGAAGTATGTCATATCCTTAGGTTTCTTCAGTTTTCTAATTCTATGATCACTGTGGGTTTCACCCAAAGTTCCTGGTGCCATTCTCCTAATTCCCTGACAGCCCCAAGTTTTCTGTTTCAGAACCACTCAGATCTCCCCAGATGGTGGCCTGTACCCTCAGCTTTCCCACAGCTACTCTCTTCTTGTAATCAGAAAGTCTTCCTATAGCCTGGTTTCCTGTGACCCTGCTTTCTACCATGATAACTGGCTGTTGTACAAAAAGATGTATATTCAGAATACAGGCTCGTGTGACTGTATAGTCACCTTCTGCTTTCCATTTTTCCCCCTCGTAAAAAGCAAAGCTGAACACAGTACCCAGTCAGCAACCAGCCGTCCATCAAAACTCTCAATGATCATAAGGATGGATCTTTTATGGGTGGGATTCTATGGCTCACGCTTCTCTTTTCTAGAGATTCTGGTGGTGGTCCCTGGGGGCGAGGGATAACTCAGAGCAGCCTTGTGGCAGGCTGACTCACCTAGGTGTGGGTAGGACCTTCCTCCACTTACTCAGCGATTTTCCAGAGAACCTCAGGACTCACTCTGACCCTGTCTTTCTCCCACCCAAGGAAAGAACAGAGCTACGTGCAGAAACGCTGGGAGGATGTGCGTGTGGGGGACTTCATCCAGATGCACTGCAATGAGATCATCCCAGCCGACATACTCCTCCTCTTTTCCTCGGACCCCAGTGGGATCTGCCACCTGGAAACCGCCAACCTGGATGGAGAGACAAACCTCAAACAGAGGCGTGTGGTGAAGGGCTTCTTTCAGCAGGTAGGGCTCTCTCTAACATCTGCAAGGGTAGGGTCAGAGGGAAGAAGCCAAGTCCACTGGAAAACTGAGCTCAATCTGGTGGGTAGAGGGGAAGGTAGTGGCTCCTCCTTTCCCAGCCACTTGGGTAAAATCTTCCCAGCAACCCTCTGAAATAGGTATCATGCCCTTGTCACAGGGGAAGAAGGGAAGCCTAGGAAAGTTAAATAACTTGCTGAAAACCTCAGAGTTTCTAAATGAAGACCCAGTCTGTTCATCTGATGAAATTAGGCTCTCCTCTCTAAACCTAGGAGTCTAGTATCTGTTCAATTACCCTGGGGACCAACCCACTTCTCTGTGTTTATCTAATCCCTGCTCATCCTGCTCAGCGCTTCTCCAATGGCAATTTCTCCCTCCAGGAACCTTCTCTAGTATTCCTTCCACCCCAGCCTGAACAGCAATCAGTTATCAGTCATTGTTACCATTTGTGTGTATTTTACCTTCTCAACAGTCCCTCCCAATAACCTCTTTGAGGACAGGGAGCAACCACTGACACTTTCGTTTAATCCCGCCCATACATGCGTGGGACCTTGGACATCGTGGGGAAGCCGTTATTGCTCAGTGGTTTAGAGCCCGGATGGAGGTCAACTCTCAGCCCAGCCTCACCATTTATCAGCTGTCTCACCTTAGGGAAGTTATTGCTCCCTCACACCTTCACTCCCTCATCTGAAAATGGGTGCAAAAGTAGTAGCCCCTCCACAGGATAACTCTAAAGATGAACTGATACGTACATGAATTACTTAACATGCAGAGAGACACAGAGTAAGAGACCAGTAAGCAGTAAATGTCCATGGTGTCCGTAGGCAATAAGTTGACCGATTGAAACTGGGTGTGACATTCTCATTTTCAATGAAAATTCCGCTTGAAAGAGTGGATTTTTCAGTCTGGCACCTTTCTCTGCCTATGGGAAAGAACAAGCTTCATCCATTGTCTTCACTCGGCCGGTCTTTGGCTGGGGAGGAATCAGACAGGTCCGGGGATCCAGGAGAAAGAGAGCAAGTGATTCTCGTGAGTTCAGTCGTCTCTATTGAAATTCTCAAGAGGAGACCATTCATCATACTTCACTCCGCCTCTCTCAAAGTGCTGCGTGAACAGTTCTCACAAAGTCCTTTTTCGTGTGATTAATCCAGCCCGAGGGAAGTCGGTTCTCTCGTCCTGACCATGAGAATAATAGTAGCCATCCCGTGGTTTTGCTGCGAAGTTTGAATGAGATGAAGAAAGTAAGAAAGAAACTACGGGGTTTGGTGCGGAGCAGACACACAGTGAATGGTCCGTCGATGCTGCCTCAGCTGCAGTGGCTGCCCTGGGAGTAGAACCCGCCACCTCGCCTTCGTCCTGCTGGGTGTGGTTACTGAGGCGGCTCTGTCTCCCTCATGGTCTCCAGGCCCTACCTGGGCCAACCACCGCACTGCCGCTTAGTGTCTGAGCTTCCTCTCCTTTGCTTGTCCTCACCACTTGGACCAAGTGCCCCCAGTGTTCACAAAAGGGCAGAGCCAGGTCCGGGTAAGTTCACAAAGCCATTCCAGACATGCAGTGATGACCCACTGCTGAGCGCAGGGCCCCGTGGCCTGTCCCCGAGAGCCAGGGCTTTCAGACTTTCTTAACCACACTTCACAATAAGAAATACACCATGCACACACATGCACATGTGCATGTGTGAACAGGCATGTGAGTGTGTAAAGCTGCCACCTTACTTAAACTACATGCCAAGCGTTCTGGGAATTTCTATTCTGTCTCCTTTTTTTAAAGTTCTGGGAACAGTGAACCTTGTATTTGCTTATACATCTCCCATCCACCTCCTCAGCCCACGATCCTCATCGCAATTCTAAGTCCCTTTACTCTCTCTCTCGGGCAGCCATTTTGGTGTTGTGAAGTTACAACCGTCAGTTGTTCTGTTTTGGTTTTTTTCCCCTGTCTTTGGCAGCAGCTCCCAAGCTGTTCCTTGTATATTAATTAGTCAGATAGTTTGGGATTTGACTAGAGTGAAGAGCCAGATGAAGGGGTCAGTTCTGCTCCAGTGCTAGAGACCAACCAATTTAATAACATCGCCCAAACTCTAACCCTGAATCCTCCCAGGGTTCTTGGCGTAATGACTTACAAACCAAAAACAAAAAAAACAGTAAATTCATTTGTGAAGAGTGGAAGATTTATTTGAGCTTGAAGATTTTCAGAGTTCTCTCTTCTCTTTTCATTCTTGATTCTCCCCCTTTACTTTTCGCAAGTGTATCTTTTCCATTTCTAGATAATAACAATAATATTAATATGCTCTTTATCAAGCCCTTTCTAAGGCTTTGCATGACTACCTTATTTATCCTCATAAAACCCCATGAGACAGTCGCTGTTATCATCCCCATTGTACACACAAGGAAACCGAGGCATATAGAAGGTTACTTGCCCAAAGCCACAAAGCCTCGAAGTGTCGGAACCAGGATTCAAAGCCATGTTCGTCTGGAATCTCACTTCTTAAGGTTGTCAGTAGCTCATCTCCCTAGCCCTTTGTTACCTTGAGATTACCCAGAGATGCTTATTTGAAAGTACACATTTATCATTTCCAGTATTCTTTCCACATGTAAGTAACAAGTGGCAGGAGGAATGAAGGTAGATTTAGCTCCCTGAGGGAGAGTTTTGCTGCTCTCTGCTACCTGGCTTCCCCCTTATGTCTTTTTTTAATGTTTTTTAAAATTATTATTTAAGTACAGTTTTCCATCCCCCTCTCCCATCCCAGCCCACCCCCCATGCTCCCCAGCTCCCTCCCATTTCCACCCCCCCTTAGTTGTTCTCCATGTGTTCTTTATGCTAGTTTCTGTGAATCCTTCCCCTTTTCTCTGAAATTCTCTCCCCTCTCCCCTCTGGTCCCTGTCAGCCTATTCTAAATTTCAGTGTCTTTGGCCATATTTTGCTTGCTTGTTTGTTTTGTTGTTTAGGTTCCTGTTAAAGGTGAGAAGAGATCATACGGTATTTGTCTTTCACCACCTGACTTATTTCAGCATAATGCTTTCCAGTTCCATCCATGCTGTTGTAAACGATAGTAGCTCCTTCTTTCTTTCTGCTGCATAGAATTCCATTGTGTAAATGTACCATAGTTTTTTGATCCAGTCATTGACCGATGGGCATCTAGGTTGCTTCCAACTCTTGGCTATCATGAATTGTGTTGCTATGAGCATTGGGGTGCATAGGTTCTTTGGGATTGGTGTTTCAGGGTTCTTAGGATATAATCCCAGCAGTGGAATTGCTGGGTCAAAGGCAGGTCCATTTTAAGTTTTCTGAGAAAATTCCATCCTGCTTTCCATAGTGATTGTACCAGTCTGCAATCCCACCAACAGTGGACTAGGGTCCCCTTTTCCCCACACCCTCTCCAACATTTGTTGTTTGTTGCTTTTTTATGATGGTCATTCTGACTGGTGTGAAGTGGTATTTACCCCTTATGTCTTTAGTGCAAAAAGATTTCTGAATCTGGATAGAATCATCTCCTGGCTGACTCTGTACTATAGTATTTCCCCAGCGCATTGAACAAAAACACTGATGACAGTAGCAAGAAAAATACATGTTGCACAGCCAGGTGAGGTCAGAAGGCAATAGGTTACAAGTTCACAAGTGCTGTGTCCTACGGGACTTCTCCACAAGCCCCAAGGAAGTGAGGGGGCAGCAGCCAGGGTAGCCCTTTCTAAATGCTTAACCACAGAAACATTTTATTCGAGGATGACTGCAGAAGAGGTGAGATCACAGCTTAACAACTCGCCCCCAATTACATTACAGGCATTTATTTTTTCCATGTACATGACCTGGGTCTGGACGTGCATATTTTTTAAGTGTTTCCCCAGATTATCTTGACAGGAACCTACCACCACCTCCTTGAAAAGCTGTACAATAAAGGGGAGGTGCCTTTGTATTCAAGTACTTCCCCCACACCCTAAAGAGAAGGGAGAATAAAACCACCCCCTTTGTGCGTCTTGCCTGCACTGTCTATTTTAGTCCTTGCTGCCGCCGTATGAGGTGGGCATTACTAGCCCCACTTTACAGGTGAAATGCTGAGGCACAGAAGAGGCAAATTTCACCGATTACCTCAGATTTTGAACACCTACACATATGGATTGTTTAGAAATCTAATATCTTAAATAAGAGTATTGATGGCTTTTGTTAGCTTGTCTTTCCTCTAAATCCCTGCTGTCTGTGAGACTTTTGCCTTTCTGAAAGGGTTGTCGCTCACCACAGGGATTTCTGGAAACTTCCCACCCCGCACATATCCAAACACCCATTCTCACCCTGTCACAGATGACGAGAGGTGGCTACCTCTGTCAACGCAAAGTCAGTCAGACGAATCTTGTTCCAGCTCCCCTTGGCCAGTGTCTCAAGGCAGAGTCTGCCAAACCCTTAGCTTGAGCCATAGTTCTTGAAAAACGAGGTTCCTAGTCAAAGCCTGTGTCTGTGGACTCTCCTTCGTCTTTCCAATACATATCAACACACTAAGGTCTCCAAGAAGGTTTGGAGTCAAAAGGCTGGTGAAACTCTCTAACTCTGAACTTTCCAAACCTATTTAACCTCAGAACCCTTGTTCAGCACAGTAATTTGGGGCATTCCTGAGGAAACTGGGGCAAGATATTACACTGGACCCTAGAACACCCAGCATGGCGATGGGCAGAGTGGCGGAGAAGTTGACAGTCCTTGGAGGCAGTCTTAGGCTGTTCACTCTTTTCTTTCCCATCGAGATTCTGAGGGAATTCTGAAACACGAAAGGGCTTCTCAACATACTCTTCCTTCTATCACAGACCATCAATCTCAAGGTTGCCAAACAGTTCGTTTCAAAACCCTTTTCTCAGAATTCAACTTGGACCAAGCCAGTTTTTCTTTTCTCAGTCGGATTTTTTACTGTGATGGGCCATCTCTGAATTTACAAAAGTATTGACTTGTTCATGAAATGTGTGTTCCCATAACCCCTTGCTGGGGAAAAGGGCAGGAGGAGAAGGAATCTCAAATTGGGATTACGCCGAGAGGAAGTCCTTAGAGAGATAAATTGTACAGTTTCTCTCCGGTGGCATTCTGCTGCCTGAAGACTCATCTTTAAAAGGATTTCCAAGAAGGGCACTTGGCATTTAACATCTGAAAATGAGTGTGGGCCATACATTTTGGGAAATGGAGCAGCGTCCAAACCAAAGAATCAGAAATTAATTCTTCCGATTAGGATTTCACATCAAACACATTCCTGGTGTTAAAGAACAAGATTCATCTGAGTAGATCTGAAGATGTAACCAGCTTGATTAAGTGAGTCATGACTCAGGCAGTGTCCTGTCTAGCAGCTAGGAGGCTGCTCTGGGGAGTTACAGAAATGGAAAGATTTTATGAGAAGAAGGGTGGGCAAGTGAGCTATTAACAAAAGAAAAGAAAGGATTATTTGTAGACTAGGACATATTTTAGAGGAAAAGGAACGATGAGGGTTTTTATAGTGCAGATTGATTCTTCTTTTTATGGGGTTGGGTGGCAAAGTTGGGGAGGGGGGTGACGAGAACCCAACATGATCAGTTACTTCATTGATGTTGACCAGAAAATTTCAGACTGGTTGATTAAGGTTACATGACTGAGAGAGGTTGACATGGGACTCTGACCAGGTAGTAAATCCAGATTTGGTATCATGAGCTTTAATGCAACTAATGCCATTTGGACCTGTGGTTTTTCTCTTGAACAACTATTACCTGTTCAAATCACCAAAGCCTAGGTTGTACTGAAGCACGTGTCTGATGATTTCCCGGTGCCAGCCAAGAACTTGCTACACCAAGTGAGGCTTGGGTGTAGACACTCACCCCCTACCCCACAGAGAACCAGAATCTGCAGTTGAATAAGACACCACCCACCCCACCCCACCCGTGGTTTGTGTACACATTAAAGTTGGGAAGCCCTGGCCTCGAGTATCATTCATTATTGTAGTCATTGTGCTTGCCTGTTTATTGCCCAAGTTCAAGATTCTCAATTGGCTCTCCCTTTTAACTAGCTGGCATCCCACTGATGGCTAGTGTTTTCAGCTGTTGCCTCAACTGTGAACAGCCATTGGAGCTTGTGCCCTCTGCAGTGAAAGTGCGTGCCGACTTGAACATCCAGGTGGGGCACAAGTAGGTTTACAGTTGTGATTACACGAAACACAGTTCATTCTTGTGTTAGTAATTATTGCATTACTTTCCAGGTGAACAACTGTAAACCTACTTTTGCCTGCCCTGTATTTAGGCAAAGGGGCACTTTGCTCACAGATTGAGAAGGGACAGGAAGTCATTGATTGCCATCCCAGTTCAGCGGTGCCACAGCCGAAGTTAAAGCAAAAGGTACCAAGCAGCACGTTGTCTCAATTCTGCCTGCCCTGAGAAGCAGAGAAAAATCCTTTCCTGGTGGATTCTGCAATGAGGCCTGCCCCTGACAGGTTGCTCCAAATTTCTGTTAAGATTGACATTTAGTCTTTCTCCCTGCTTAAAGGCTGAGTCACCATCATATTGTTTAGGGTTCTGTTAACATAGGATCTACATAATAACATGCAATAATAACAAGTAACATCAATCAGTAACTTGATTGAGGGCATGAAATAGGCACAGACGGTTCTTCTAAGTGTAAGGTGGACCTATTATCTCTTTCTAGTCCTCATATATAACCCTACGAAATGAGCATTGTTGATCACCCCATGTCACAAAAGGCAAAAGCAGTTAAGCTGCCCTGCTAGCAATCGACTCTCTTCAGATTTAAACTCAGGCAGCTTCCTTCCTTCCCTCCTTTTTTAAAAGATTTTATTTATTTATCTTTAGAAGAGAAGGGAAGGAGAGAGGGAGAGAAATATCAATGCGTGGTTGCCTCTCATGCGTTCCCTGCTGGGAACTGGCTTGCAACCCAGGCATGTGCCCTGACTGGGAATCGAACCACAATCCTTTGGTTTGAAGGCCCGCACTCAATCCACTGAGCTACACCAGCCAGGGCCTTCCTTCCTTTCTCTATCTTCTTTTTATTACGGAAAATTTTCAAGTATATGCCAAAGTACAGAGAATACTACGTCGAATTTTTTATGGACCACCACCTCATTTTAATAATTGACTCATGATCTGTCCTGTTTTATCCATATCCCCCCTTTTCTCTGCAAATTATTTTGAAGCGAATCTTTCGTGTCACAACATGTCACCCATAAATATTTTAATCTCTGCCTCCTCAGGATATGATCTTTTAAAATACCAGTTTATCACTGTCATGCCCGACATATTCACAATAATTCCCTGACATCAACTTGCAAGTCAGGGCTCCATGTTTTCAGTGTGTCTGAGTCAGGATTCAAAGGAGGCCAAGTATTGAGTTTAGTTCCCTAAACCTCTTTTACGCTACAGGTTGACTATGCTGCTTTCTTTTTTATTTTCTTTAATGTATGTTTAGTTTTTGTTACTGAGTAAACCAGGTCGTTTGCCCTGTAAAATCTCCTGCAGTCTTGGTTTTGCTGATTGTGCTGCCATTTAGCACATTTCCTGGTGTGATGCATTCCTAATATCAGTAGGTTAGATGTAGTGCCTAAATCAGATTCTGGGTGGAGTTGAGTTTTGTTTGTTTATGTTAATGTTTCATGCGTTGACTCCCTAGCATCTTCCAAAGGTGGCCAGTGCGTTTTTCCTCTTTATTTTCCATATGAACTGGCGGGTTTCAGTATATTTGGTGGATGTCAAATCAGTGCCATTATTATCTTTATTGACTGTCCCATCTGTAGCCAGTGGGAGCATCTTCAATTTGGCTCCTGAGTTCTTTTGCCACAACCTTGGTAGCCTTATGTTGACACCTAACACTCACATAATTTTATGTCAACTTATAAAAAAGGATTGCAAGATTACATTTAGTCAGTGTTTGTCCACTTGAGGAGAGGGAACAGACTCTAAGATAGAGCCTTCCTCCCTCAGCCCTCCAGTCCAATCCGGGTGCTTTGGTGGGAATCAGTCCCACAAGCAGAGACAAGGAGTGATCGAACACGCAGGCAATTTCCTCTTCCAGATCAGAGGGGCCATGACAGCAGGTCGCCCTATGGTGGCTGATCTTGGAAAGAACTCCTGCCCAACCCGGCGTCAGGAAGGTCACCAAGTTCTGGGGACTGTCGTTAGTTTTCAGATGGGATTCTCACACGTCTGTGGGTTCATTTGTATGCCAGGAAGGAAGGCTGGCTCAGCAGCTGGGGCATGAACATGTGCTTCTACAATGTATCCAAACCAGTAGAGAGAGGGAGAGAGGGAGAGAATGAGAGAATGAGAGAGAATGAGAGAATGGGAGGGAGGGAGGGAGGGCAAAGCTTTAAGTAGTATTTTTGCAAGATTGCATTGTCCCTCCTGCACAGCTGCCAGGGCTGGTGGAGACTGTGTACCCTGTCACCCCCAGTCCCTGCAAAGCCTGTGGGGAACTCTACAGATGAGTTTCCACCGCTGCACTGCCATCCTAACCACTGGGGGGGGATGGGAGGGAGGAGTGTTGCTTCTGGGCAACTCGCCTGAGGGCTGTGTGGGAACCAGACACTCAGAGCTGCACAGGCGCGTGGCGACCCCTGGTTCAACTCTCCCGTCCCACAGTGTCCCAGGGTCACAGTAAAAGCTCAGTGAATGAATGCATTCTGTGTTTAAGGAAAGAGTTTAGCTGATTTCTCTTTTTTCGATTTATAACGTCTTTCTTAAATATTTCCTAACAGCCAAGGAGGGCTTTCAAACTGGTCTAAGACACACTTCCTATCCTCTAAGACTTTAGGACTATGAGTCCATTGTATAACCTATAACGACCCTTGTGACTATCAAAACTGTTTGATAAGCTGCCTCATTTCCAAGCTCTCCCCCCTGAAAGTAGTTGCCCACTCAGAGTCCATTATTTAAGAAAATAATAGAAAAAGTTACTGTGAATCTGATCACTTCTTTTAATGAATTCATAATTGATTTCAAGAATTCCTATGTAAAAATTTGCAAAACCACATATGTGTGAGGCTTATTTTTACCCTGTCTATAGATGACATTTTGGTGCATATGAGAATTTGCAGACCAGTTGCCAAGTTTAATCTACCAACTGGCCTATAGAAACAGCTTGGCACTCGACACTTACAAGTGTAAGAAAAGTTCAAAGTGAGTGATATAGATATTTAAGAATTGTCTAGGGTCAAAGGAAGGAGAGATTGTAAGGGTCTGTTATGGATAGATGTGTCCTTAGGAGGTGTAACTGTTGAGCGTGTGAAAGTTTAAGAGACTTGTCAATACGGAAAACTTGCCCGGAAATCATGAAAAAGGCCCAGAGGGTTAAATGGTTACATCAAGCAAAGAACAGTGGACGTTTTAGAATCAGACACACCTGCGTGCTCATGAGCCGTGTGACCTTGTGTAAGTCCCTTAGTATAATCAGCATTCGGTGTCCTCCCCAAAACAATGGAATAACCTGTCCTGAACCTGTCGCAGGAGAGTTGGGAAGATCAAATCGGCTCAGATAAATAAGAGGCAGCATTTATTTCTGGACTCTAGTTTTACCAAATTCGTAAACATCACTGTTACTTTGTAAAAGCCAAGATATGCCACTGAGTACGCCACTGTGTTGATTAGGATTCTGTGTCTGCAGACAACAGACGTGATCTCACTTAAACAGAACAGAATTATTACAAAAACGTGGCGGAAGGTGGCGTGGAAGAAGGAAACGCACGACACAGCTCCCGGGAACTAGAACCAGGAAACAGCGCAGTGGGAGAGAGCGGGAGAGGCAATTATTTAATGCTCTCATTTGTTTTTTTCTTCCTTGAGTCACTCCATTCAAGTCAAAATCCCACAGTGGGAGAGTCTCGTGGGCCAGGCGGCTTGATCAATGTTCCCACTGAAATTACAAACCAGGGATGGGAGGTAGTTTCCCAAGAGGAAAAGGTTGTTAATGAAAGAGGAGTAGAATGGATGGTGAGTCTCCAGAGAACAGTGATCCACTCCAAAGAATTTCAGAAGATCATTCATGCTTTTATGCATTTATGTAATCCTGCGCACAGACCAACCTGAAAGGCAGCTGTGAAGACTAATGGAAAGCAAGCCTAGAAAAGTGAAAGCTGAGGCTAGTGCAAGCAAAATGGAATATACTTCAAGCTCTTTGCTTCCCCTTGANAGTCAGGGCACATGCCTGGGTTGCAGGCTGGTTCCTTGCAGGCTAACTCCCAGCAGGGGACGCAGGAAAGGCAACCATACATTGATGTTTCTCTCCTTCTCTCCTTCCCCTCTAAAGATAAATAAATAAATAAAATCTTTAAAAAAAAAAAGAAAGAAAGTAAGCCTAGAAAAGTGAAAGCTGAGGCTAGTGCAAGCAAAATGGAATATACTTCAAGCTCTTTGCTTCCCCTTGACCTTCCCAGGGGGCCTGGGAGGATGCAGTTTGCTCTGTCTGGGCAGTAGGTCGGTGAGGAGTACCTTAACCTGGAGGGTGGTTACACACCAGCCCTTGGCTGAGCTTCCTATGCTCTCCTAGACAACGCTGTTGATACACATGGCCTAAACTGGGAACGTTGAGTTGTTTTATGGCTGCAATCATTGATTTCCGTTTACCTACCTCTCCTCTCTGATTCTCCCTTCCCTGTGGTTCAGGAATCGTGGGCATTCAGAAATGTGTGAATGCATGAGTGAATGATGGGGAGACTACTCAGGCCCTTGTTGGGGAATTGAAGGAACTAGCACGTATGAAATCCTTAGTTGTTTCTTGACACAAAATAAGCATCCAGTGGAGGCTATAGCAATAATAATCCTAATAACAGGAGAAGGAAGAGGAATAAATGATGACGACGATGACAGTGATGATGCTCTTGATTCCAATTGGCTTTGGACTCCAATGACATGAATTGCAATCCTGACTCCGTTACTTACCCACCGTAAAACAATGGCTTTCGTGCAGAGTCTCCCTTTGCACGTCTGTCAAAACCTCTTAAGGTTACTGGGAGAAGTGAAGGACAGGTGCCTGGCACGTAATAAGTGCTCAGGGTAGTAGGTAGGCTCTGCCCGAAGAATGCAGAGACACCCGCTCTCCTTTCTGCAAAGGGCTCGTCTTTGCCTGGACCCTGACTGAGGGCTCCCAGGCCATTTTGCTGTCAGTAGGGCTTCCATCAAGAGGCTGTGCACAAAGAAGAGCTGGTTGGGTGGGCTCGGAGGAGCGGATCAGAAGGGAATCAGAACTCCTGATTAAATTAAGGACCTGGCAGATTTGGGGGTGGGCATGGCAAAGCCCTGCTGTCCTTGGTCTCTTTTCTCAGCTCCTGGGAGTGAGCTTCAACAAACCCATCCAAGCGGAGCCTGAGGGCCTGTCTTTGGCCACAGCAGGGTCCACATACCCCTTTCCATCGCCCATGTTCAGGAGGGGAGGAAGGTGCCCAGGGCACTCCTCCACGAGGAGAGACAGAGGACCTGAGCCCAGAGCCCAGAAGACAAGCAAAGCACTTCAGGAGGAAGGTCACTGGGAAACCCCTTGGAGGGATGAGAGAGGAAAACCTGGCCTTTGAGGGGGATCCAGCAGGTCCCATTAAACTGCCTACGGGGACTCACGGCAGCAGGGTCATTAAGCTCTCAGACCCTGTGGCCACTCCTCTCTGAAATGAGTTTGGATTTAGGAAGCCGACGATGGGCTGATGCTGTGGATTGGGAGGGAAGCACACGGCTTAATCAGGGGCATGAAAGCAGCTGACAAATTCCAGCGTGATTTGTCATCATCTCAGAACTCGGCAAGTGTTTGTCCCTGAAAGAATCGATACCTGGAGGGAAGAGGGCCATATTTTTAGAAACTCTTGGATGGGTAATTTATTTCAAGAGACTGGAGAGTTTATTTATGCCCGTGTCCCCACAGATCCAGTGGATAGTATATTTGCACGAAGCCAGAAAATGCTATCATTTCTTCAAATCAGTTTGCCCCTTTGAGCAGCGTACCTTGGAGCTTCCAGCTGTAAATTCACTCCCCATGCAAAAAGCTCTAGGCAGAAAACCTTTTGCCTCTAGCCCCGCCTCTAGTACTTCTTCCTTTTATTTGCTTAGCTCTCTGCCCCTTTCACAACTTCCCCACACTGATCCTATCTTCCAGGACTCTCCAGATGGACCGGGGAGGCGGGGCTGATCCCATTCTACAGATGCAAAGACTGAGGCTCGGGAGTTGAGTGCAGTCATAGTCAGTTTGCAATATAATTTAAAAAGCAAGATTTTCGTACCCTTAGTTGTGTCCCCTCCTCCTATTGGACTATAAAAGATTATACAAGTAAATTACCCATTGAAAAAGGAAAAATGGAGGAAAAAACAAGGAAGTATTTAAAGTACTTTGCCCCAGGAATATGGACCAGGGGGGCAGTGTGCTGTGCGAGTGACACCAGATGGTCTGCAGTGAGACCCGCATCCCAGTCCCGATGCCGGGGTGACCTTGGGCAGCCACCCTGACCTTCCCGAGCCACAGTCCTTCCAACTCCAAAGAGGGGATAATTAAAGTTCCCACTTCTTCGGATCATTGGGAGCTTGAAAATAATATGTGTAAAGTTCTCATCACAGAGTCTGGCAGAAATAAGAATACAGAAAATGCTAGTTACTTTGTTTTGTTAGCAACTATTTCCCCATAATTTTTGCAACAGCAGAAGAAATTGAAACAATGTAAATGTTCAATCATGAAATGATTACGTGAAATACAGTGGCATTCAGACAATTGGTTTCTATGCAGGCATTAAAAAGGACGTAGAAAATTTTAATGAGGTGTGAAATGTGTTCAAGGACATGAACACCAAATCTCTGTTTTGAAATGCATCATGGTATATGTGCGCCCATGCATAAGTGTGTATGTGTGTGTTTATTTATAAACCCTGGGAATATTATATACGCAAGAATACGAACTGTAGCTATCTCTAACTGGCACGATATATAATCTCTTCTTTTTGTCCATCTATTTCTGTGCTTCCCAGTGCAGAAGCCGCTAGCCACATGTAGCTATTTAACTTTAATTAAAACTAATGAAATCTAAAAACCAGTTCCTTAGCCATCCTACCAGGTTCCAACAGCCACCTGCCATTCGTGGCCTCCACGTGGAGCAGTGCAGACTTAGAACATTCCCATGGCTGCAGGAAGGTCTGTCGGGCAGTACTGGTCTAGCGACTCGACCCCAGGCATTTTGGCTGGTCACAGCTAGGGGGGATGCTGCTGGCCTCCAGGGGTCAGAGGCCAGAGATGCTGCTGCCCATCGCAGAAGGCACAGGACAGAGAAGTGCTGTCGTCCAGCTTTTCTCTGCTGTGCATCCAAATTTTATTTGCATCTATTTTCTCCTCCTTAATGAGGATTTAGCTTTTTCCTCTCGTGCATTAGGGCTAGCGCGGTGCAGCAAATCAGGGATTACCTTATTTGCAATGGTTCTAATCGTGATTAGCTCCCTGATGATCCTATTAAAACCAGATCCCTCTTAATAACCTCATGATGTCAAAAATAATAACAGTGATACCCTCGTGATCTCCTCTCTCTCACAGGGGGTACAGTTTGAACCAGAATGTTTTCACAGCACCGTCGTGTGTGAGAAACCCAACAACCACCTCAGCAAATTCAAGGGTTACATGTAAGTATCTCATGCCCGTGAGCTGCTAGTAAACATCTCCTCTGCAGCTAGAAATCATTGTTGTTGTTGTTGTTTTTTCTCAAAATGGCCAAACAGAGAAGCATTCAGGTCCTGAGGAAATGTGTTTCTTTATCACAAAGAAGGGCTAGAGAAACCTAAGTTGCGAAACTTTTCTGATTCTGTTTCCTTTCGCCGGAGTGACAGTTAATTATCTTGCAGGATTAGATTTCGTAATGTTGTTTCTCAGAACTCAGGTGAAATAGCGTCAGAATCAAGACTACACTCTGATTTAGGGGAGGCAGAGTAGATTTCACTGAGATTGGTTTTCTGAAAGCCCCTGTATTGCATTGTAGGTAAGAAGAAGGACATTGGAGTTTGACGGACGTAGGTTCGAAATCAGATTCTATCACTAGTGAAGCTGTGTGACCCTGAGTAAATTAATTAACCTCTCTGGGCCTTAGTTTTCACATTTGTAAAATAAAGATTATCATACCTACATTACAGGGCTTTTTTCCCCAAAGAATCAAATTGTTTATCCTATGCAAAGCCCTTAACACAGCTATGGGCCCAGAGTGAGTTTTCAGTTAATGGTGGCTGCTTCTGACACAATTACTGTTATTCTCGTTCCTCAACTTTGGCTCAGCCTGAGAATTTTACTGAAATTCTGCTCTCACGTTAGACTATTGGGTCTTACTTAAAAAAAAAAACCAGTAACAGATATAAATAAATGTCCTTATGGAGTGCTTGAACAGGTTTTAGAGTGGTTTTACAGAGCATCACCACATTCAATCCGCACAACAACCCAGGGAAAAATGACTCCGTTTTTCAGATCGGGAGTCGGATGATCTAAGACTTTTCAGGACTCACCTGAAGGTGCACAGCAGGTATAAGACAAAGCCAGGGTTTACATCCGGATCTCTTCACGCCACCACCAGCCCCCTGCCAGTGTGTTCCCCGCTGTTGGCCCTGCTGGGGCGACCTCTCCACCAGCTGGAGTGGGAAGACCGGTGTCCATGCTGCCCCTCCATCCACATTTCCTCAGGCCGTATGGGGTGTCATGAGGAGCAACGTGAGAGGGGACAGGGGTCAGAACAACACAAGAGGAAGAGCAGCTTTTAAACGCCACTGACCTTTTGAAACCACAGAGCAAGCAGATGGAGACAGAGAAGGGCATGGACTCCTGGGGGAGAGGAGGATTCTTGGCGGGGATCTGGCGAGGTAGAGTTTGCCACCTGCCCCCCAGCAAGGAGTCCGTCCCTCGCACCCGAGGTTTGTGAGCTGGGTTCATCCCGAGTCACTTGCTCCTGGAGTCACTCTCCTTCCTCTTCCAGAACAGCCTCATCCTGGGTTTCTGTTCTGCCCCAAACAGCTTGGGCCAGCAGCCAGCCTCTCTGAGCTTTCCACCTGGGTCCGTCCCCCCATCTCAGACAGAGCTCCCCCACCTAACCCCTAGCACTCCCTCTTCTTGGTTGCTGCCCCTGGAGACGCCCTCCCTCACCTGCCCAGGCCTCATGAGTGAGCTCTAGAAGCCCCTCTGGTCAGCCCAGTGGCCAAGCATGGAATGATGGAGAATCCTCCGCTATGGTCCTACATCCTTTTTAATCCTCTTTTTCAGGGTTAGGGATGTCAGATTGGAAAATGCAACTTTTAAACAAAAAGATCTCTATAGAGCAGTGGTTCTCAGAAAAGGAGCAATACCCACCCCCTCCACCACCCCAAGGAAACCTTTACAATGTCTGGAGACATTTTTGGTTGTCACACTAGGGAGGGGGCTGCTGGCATGTGGTGGAGAGAGGCCAAAAATGCCGCAGAACAACCTGCAAGGCACAGGACGGTCCCACGACAAAGAAGGACCGTGCCTAAGGTGTCGGCAGTGTCAAGACGGAGAGAGGCTGCTCTGTGTGCAGACAATCATTCGCCCAAGCCACCCTATGTGGGAAAGTTAGACACATAAGTGCTAGAAAAAAGTTAGCAATGTCCTAGCACCAAACAGAGACATGTCTCCCTGTTAAATTCAGAAGAACAGCCCAGGGAAGTGAGTCTGATTCAGTGTAAGGTAACGGGGCACCGATTTGCAAACCCTCAGGCAGTGGAACCGCATGAGGGTCGGGGTCACGTGGGCTGTGGGTGCCCAAGTCCTAGGATGTCTCACTAGGTGTCGGTCTTCAGAAAAATCTGTCACCCTCTCTGAACTTCGCCTCTTTCACAAGGAAGGGTACTCACCCTGCTTGCTTCCCAGAGTCTTGAAGGGTCAAATAACATGAGAAAAAGCAGTTTATAATACAGTTAGTCCTCACTGTATTAGGACTAATACAGTGAGGACTAACTGGCATTGAAAGGCGTATTGAGTTGCTGGGTTTGAATCTCTCCTCTGCCCCTTAGTAGGTCTGTGAACTTGCCTCAGTTTCCCCATCTATAGCGTGGGTGTGATCACATGACCTAGCTTAGAAGGCTGTCATGATGATTGAGTTGATACACAGAAAACACATATGCCAGATGTGGGAAATGAACTATTGGAAAGCTAGAAGGAGGAAGAGCCCTGAAGTTTCGGTTCAGATTATTATTTTTGGTCTCCCCGGTGTAATGGGGAAGTTATAGTTACACTCCCTAAAAATCCCAAAGGAACGCCATCCGGGCGGAATAAGGTCCAGATGCCAGGGATCACTGCATCGCCTGGACCCGGATCTTTCTAGTGTGGGGTGAAAAGTGCGATGCTCCCTGAGGCCAGAGCAAGGAAAAAACTCCATCCAGCATTAAGAAGCCGCCTCCCTGTATATTGCACTGAGGGCCACGGTCTACTTTCTGTGATGGAGCCAGAGGAGGGTAGTTCAGGAACTGGGCCAGTGAGAGAAGGAGCTGGAAGGAGAGGAGCCCGCCAGCGGCCCTTCCTTATCTGGCTCCCCCTACCAGAGGCAGGACTGCCTGGTGTCTGCCTGGACTCAGGGGGTCAGCCCATGCAGTGCTGGCCCCAGCCACTAGGGGACAGCCGGCAGGTGAACCCAGCCCGAAGGGAACATAACACAGTCCTCACAGGGCCAGAAGCCATTTCCCCCACAAAACGTCTTCAGGCTTTTTCAGAGTGCTGCTCTTCAGGTGGGCAAACGAGGACTTCCTTAGGGGTGGGTAATTCCCTTCTAATGGTCCAGCCAGAAGTTGCACCTGAACTTGGAGATTAGATTCCAGATTAATATCACTCTTCTGAAAAAGAGGGAGGGCAGGGTCGTTGTTCACTCACCACTTCCATCCAGTTCTGGGATGCCATTGAGGTTCCATCGTTCCCAGTGACATGACGAGGCCACCAAACTGCCCCCTGTCTTTCCTCGTCCCCAGGGAGCATCCTGACCAGACCAGGACTGGCTTTGGCAGTGAGAGTCTTCTGCTTCGAGGCTGCACCATCAGAAACACCGAGGTGGCTGTTGGCATCGTCATCTATGCAGGTGACAGTGCATTTTGTCCCTTTCCTTTAACTTTCCTCCTCTGTCCCCTCCTCCAAATCCACCTCCAAGTCTGGGGGATCTCCCATCAATTCCAAGGGGTAGAGTCACATGAACTTCCCATTTCCCAGCTGAGCAAACTGAGGCTGGAATCCCAGCTGCTCATTCAGTTCACAGGAGACAGAATTAGAGTCCAAGGGACTGTCACTCAGCTGAACAAGACAGGGAGAGAGATTCCCGATCATTCACCCCAAATGGTTTTGCAACACTAGTGGGCAAGATGCAGTATATCTTACTGAGCCTGAGGCTAAGATAGTAAGGCTGAGTAATGCAGAACCTCACCAAACTGAATAACTTCATCTTTCATGCCTTGGTTTCCTCATCTATACAATGGGGGGAAACATCTGTATCTGCCTCAGAGAGAGAGCACTCATGAGGATCAGATGAGCCAACACAGGAAGTACCAAGGCCTGACCGGTAGTCACTGTGCTGTTTTTGCAATTAAGTCTTTATCGTTATCTTGATTCATTTTATGGCTTGAGTTATGGCGGTTGG
Source organism: Sturnira hondurensis (assembly GCF_014824575.4). Classification (NCBI taxonomy): domain Eukaryota; kingdom Metazoa; phylum Chordata; class Mammalia; order Chiroptera; family Phyllostomidae; genus Sturnira; species Sturnira hondurensis. The sequence goes on along the minus strand of NW_028072653.1, from coordinate 2,183,918 downwards.
TCTCTCCTTGCCACTGCAATTTTGCTTTCTTGTTAAAAAAAAAAAATAAAGACAGCAGCCTTTCTTACTATGAAATCTGAAGTCTTAGAAGGCGGTCTGAAGACTTCTGTATCCCTGGAATGCATAGCCTAGTGCCCCGAGAGCTTTTAGTAAGTGTCTGTTGTTACCTTAACAACAGCAGGCTTCTTCCCTCTGTAGGGAAACAGACTCCCCGAGGTGTCCGCTTTCACTGGAAGACTCCAGAATGCATTTGCCTGGGGCTTCCACTCACTGGGACACTTTGGAGTAGTTAGTTTGCTTGCTGTGTTGTGTGATTTCTTTTATTTATTTTTGTCTGAGGAGAACCCCACTTTTGATGGACATAGAAGAGCATGTGAAGCATCGGTCTACCTAAGAATCATCTTGGGGGACTGTCAGAGAAAAAAATAAGCATTTAAACATCTCCCTCGTTTGAGGGAAGGGAGGTTGTATTTGTTGGTTCAGGTGACTGTTTGTAATGGTGTTCGGTAATGGAGTTCGGTGCCCTCTGGCAGACCTACTGAAGATAACCTCTGTCCCACCAAGAAACCCCACGTAGGCGTACAGTTGGCCTCTCTGAGTGGTCAGAAACACAGAAGCGCTGTGTGGGCTATGGGAGTGGTACGTGGGGGACAGATTTGGAAAGAGAGTTCACTGTGGTTCTGGGGGCGTTGGCCCACCTGCGGTAAAGTCCACTCACCGGCGGCACGCGCCTGAGCTAGTTTGGCTGAGCTTTCAACGCAGGGGAACTGAGAGTTCCTACCTTGTGGGGTCATAAGGTTCCCACGAAGTGATCTGTGAAGGGGACAAAATGCCTGGCGCATAGTAACTTCACAAATGTGTACTGGGAGGGTACTGATCATCCCCCCTGTTGTTACCTAGAGCGGGGTGCTCAGCCTCGCACAGCCGACACCTAGGCCCGGCTTGTTCTCTGTGGCGGGGCTGCCCTGTGGGATGTTCAGCAACATCCCTGGCCCCTACCCACTAGATGCATTGGCACTACCTTCTCAAGATGTGACAACCAAAATTTCTCAAGGCATCGCCAAATGTCTTCTGAGGAGTTCAGTCCCCCTGGCTGAGAACGACAGGTCCAGAGTCCCTCCCTGGATAGTTTGGGTGGGCAAAATTGGAGCAGCTCGGTGTCAAAGCCCCAAAAAGCCAAGCTGAGCTTTCCAGGGAAGACAACCCAATGCGGAGGTGTGCGCCCCTGCTGTGTATGAGGAATGCGTGTAGGTGCTCTGTGTATATTCATTCACTCCCCCGCCCCAAACACATACGCAACCATTATCTCCCATTTTACACACAGGGAATTGAGGTGCCAAGGGGTTAAGTCTGTCAAGGTCACTTGTCTCCTAAGATTAATTCCACGTAACCCAAGGTCAAGTGCCTGCAGAGTCTAACTCTGACTCTAGAGCCCACGTTCTAACTGCTGCACCACGCTGCCTCCCCCTAAGGCCAACTTTGGCTGAAACCACAGAGGAATCGAGAAGGTGAGGAGGAGCAGGCATTTGAAGAGGGTGGTCCCAAGCCCCCTTGTGTGGGGCGACCCTGAGTCAGGCAGGAGGGCGCAGTGTCATCAGCATGGTCAGCCTGTGCTCACGTGTTGGGGAATGCCCCTCGCAACAGCAGCGACCCTGGTCCCATCCAACAAGCCTAGAGTTTGCTCACTTCTACCATCTGGTTGCACTTTACATCCAGGGGGCAACCAGCTGAGTGGCATTAAACCCATGCACTGCTGGAGCTGATGCATTAGTCTCCTTTAATTTTGCACAGAAGAGATGTAAGTGGTGGTTTGCCACTTGACTGTGGGAAGGCAGCACGGCAGTTAGAATTCAGTAGTTCCCAAGCACAGGCTCCAAACACAGAGTCTCGGTTCCACTCTCAGCCGTGTGCTGGTGGGAAGGGAAGTGGGCTGGGAATCGGGGTCCGGGGCGCTCCGTGTGGCTCCGGAGCTAATTTCCTCTTCCGTTTTAGGCAAGTCCCTTGTACTTTTCTCTAACTAGAAAAAGGGGTGATTGGATGAGATTGATAGTTTTCCAATGTTGTTGTCCTTTCTTTGAACAAAACTTTATGTGGGCAGAACCCCAAGGCATGAGTCAAGCTGCACAGTTTATGTCGGGGTGGAGGCCTCGGGCCCGACCACTCTTGCCCAAGCCATGCCCACACCTTAGACAAAGAAACAAACAGGAAAACAGCTGGCCCTAAGCAGTGTCCTGCCCCAGGGCCTTGACACCTACGGTTCCCCATCCCCTTCTCCCAAGTCTTCTCTCTCCCTTCAAGTCCTTTTCAAATGTCATCTCTTCCCAGAGGCCTTCAGGAATCATGCTCTCTGAAACCATCTCATTTATTAGCCCTCCGTTGACTGCTTATTTCATGGGACATATTACTAACTGCAGTTACTTATTTATTTCCTTGTATATTTTCACCAGAAGGTGAGTCATCTGTCTTAGCACTGTCTACCACCACTCGCCCCTAACAGTGCCTCTGTGCAAGTGAGAAAAAGATAGCCCTTCCTGAAAATAGCTTCAGCCCTTCCTCAAAAACCACTTACTGTCATTCACCAGAAGTGGGCCACCATTAACTTACAGATCCATGACAACTGCGAAATGAGGGGTGCCTCTAGACCTGCGCAGGGCACAGCCGAGCATGGCAGCCTTGCCAGCGCCCACCAGGGCCTGGCATGTTGGGGTGCTCAATAATGTGCAGCCACTGCAGCAGCTCTCAGCAGCCCCCCTGAGGCAAGGCAGATGCGGGCTGGGGGAGGAAGCCCCCCCGGGGCTGTGGGCTCCTGGGAGAAGTGCCCAGGCTGTGGTCCAGGCCAGAGGCAGACGGGAGCCAGGAGACTGACAACCTCATTTTTCCTCGAAGGCCACGAGACGAAAGCCATGCTAAACAACAGTGGCCCCCGGTACAAACGCAGCAAGATTGAGCGCCGCATGAACACCGATATCTTCTTCTGCATCGGGCTCCTCTTCCTCATGTGCCTCATTGGAGCGATAGGTACGGAATGTTCTGAAAGAACAATACACACTGCCACAGGAATCTTTTCCTTTGCCTCTCTGAGCCTCAGTTTCCTCATCTATAAAATAGAGGTCATCAAATATAAGGCCTCCCCTGTCCTGTCACAAGAGACCAGGGATCTAAAAATGCCTGTGAAAATCTCCTGGAAGTACTAATTACTGAAACTGTTAGGAATATCGTCTATTATTTATTTGTCCGAGAAATACTTACAGAAGCCAGGCCTCTCTCAGCATGAGAAGACGAAACAAGGTGAGTCCGTTGGAGCCCCCTGGTCCAGCAGGAAGGAGCCGGCACGTGGACGGGACCCGTAACAGTCTGTCCCCTGGGGAGGGCCACAAAAAGTTAACACAAACTTACTGGTTTAGAACGGCACACTCTATTCTGTTAGCTCTGGGGTTCAGAAGTCCAAGATCAATATCACCATGATAAGATCAAGAGGTCAGCAGGCCTGGCTCCTTCTGGGGGCCCCAAATGGAGAATGTGTCCCTTGTCTTTTCAGCTGCCAGTGACCACCTGTGTCTCTGGGTCTGTGGCTCCTTCCCTCGTCTTCAATGAGTATTACTCCGCTAACACACGTCTGATAATTCACGTCTCACTCTCCTCACGTTTTTTTCTCCCTCTGCCTCCCATTTATAAAGACACTTGTAATTACACCCAGGGGCCCACCTGGTGACCCTGGGTACTCTTCCTCATCTCAAGACCCTTAACTTAATCAGTTGCATCTACAAAGTTCCTTCTGCCATGTAAGATAGCATATTCCCAGGCCCCAGGGTTAGGGACGTGGACACCTTAGAGGGCGTTATTCACTCGACTGGAGACCACAGGTGTTGAGGAAGCATGAAAGAGCAGTAGGCACTCTCAGAGAAGGTCGGTAGGAAGGGGGCAGGGGCAGGAGGGGGCGGGCAGATGTGAAAAGTAAGAGAGAGGTCACTCTTGGCCCCAGGGACAGCACAGACATAGAAAAGGCAATCAGTTCGGACAGAGGAGCAGTTGGCTATTTGGTGTGGTAAGAGCAAGGCAAGAATGGCGACCCAATCGGAACCTAGCCGGGCTGAGTTCCCCACCTGCACAGGGTGGAGAGCCATGAGAGGCAAGGCGCAAGTGGTCCAAGCCATTCATGTTGAGCCTTGGAATGTAGGCACTGAGGGACCCTTGTTCTCACCCACTCTGCCCCCACTAAGGTTCTCTCTCAGGCTAGTTCTCAGGACCCTTAAGGAGCCCCTAAAAAGCTCCAAGGAAGGACAAGAGGGAGAACGCCCGTACTGAGTCCAGAACCCCCTGCTGAGCAGTGATGATGTTCGCTCTTCAGTCACCTGCATCAGCTACTGTCCCCTTCGCTGGTTTTAAAGGGGAGAGTCTAAAAGGCTAAGACCTTCCTAGGACCTGAGAGCGTATGTCTGTGCCATCACCAGTGGGAAGACAGAGGAAGTCAGTCCTCTGGACAGCCCGCAGTGTTTAATTAATACTTCCCAGACGTGTCTAATGGCAGTCCCCATGCGAGTGGCCCACGGCTGGAAGGAGGGCACCTGAAGGGAGGGACACAGACAAGCAAGGAAACCGACCCCGTGTGGGCACATTGTGGGTTCTCAGACACTGCAGTAACTGTCGCCTTTGCCTCAGGACCTGCTTTTCAAGGAGTGTCGGAGCTGGAGAGGACGTTTGAGATCACCTCACTGTGTCTCTAGAGAAAGGAAGTTAGTGATTATAAAGGTCACACAGTGAGATAAGGCACAGACAGGCCAGAGGTAGCTTGGCAGATCGCCCAGACAATAAATAAATTGAGCAGGCATGGGAGAGGCGGAACGCTATTCTTTCTGAGAGTTGATGACTAATGCGCAGAGACGTCCCTGCAGGATGGGAACGCTTTTAGCCAACGCCATTCCGAGTTCTTTATCACACATTTGCCTTGATTGTGTAACAATTGTGCCTATTTTTTTTTATGGCCAAGCATGCCCTCCCAGGCCTTTCGGAGCACCCCATACCCACCCAGGCTCCAGGACCCCGCAAGGCCTCCTCCACTGTGCAGCCTTCTCTGGCTTCTCCCATGAGTCTCTGGCTCCTCTGAAGGCCAGTGGCCCTGACTCTGTACCATGTGTTGGCCCCTAACCTCGTGCCTGGGAGTCTCCTTTCTCCTGCCACATATGACGGGATTTGCCCCAACCTCCTGGGAAAAGAAGCATCTTGGAATCCGGGCAGCATTTTAATTTTTAGTCCCTATAGTACCTACTCTAGAGCTGGGAGCACTGCAGAGCACATTTAGGCTCTTCTGGACTCTCAATAATCCTGTAGGGAAGGTAGTATTACAAACTGGCAGGTGAGGATGCTGAGACCCAGGGAGAGGCCAGCAGGTGCTGGATGCACTTCATCTGGTTAGTCTTCCCACGATGGGTGTTCTCCCCATTTGCAGGCCGTGAAACAGAGGGCTCAGCCTGCACCAGATGCTCACGGGGCATCGCAGGCTTTGGCACAGAGCCTCTCAGGCCGTAGGGGATGTGTCCCTGTACAACTGGCTCCCTGACTTGGCAGGGAACTTCTCAAGGACAAGAACGAGGACCGATTCCTTCTTGAATTGATAAATGTCAGAGGGAGGGAGGATGGATGGAGGGATAGATGGATGGGTGGAGAGATGGATGGAGAGATGAATGAACAGAGAATGGATGAGTAGGAGAATGGATGGATGGGTGGGTAGATGGACAAGGACATGCATAGGGGGAGAGACTAGGCAAAGATCTGGGTGTGTCAGGACTCCCCAGCCATGCACTTTCGTATCCCTTTCCCATTTTCCAAACCCGATAGAACAGAACTTCATGGAGATATAAGTAATGCCCATGCTAGTCACCTGTGGTGAGACAGACGGGATGCCTAGGGAGAGACTGATGTGTAGGCTACAAGAAGGACCACGGCAGAGCTAAAGGAACACAAGCTCACACACACAGCTAATTATATAAAATAGGGGTGGGCGGCTCCAAAGCCCGCTCGTTTCCGGGAACAGGTCAAGGGCTGATGCAATTGCCCAGCCTCAGGACTGAGTGGAGATTCTGTCTCACGCTGGCTTTGCCTCCTCTCAGGTCACAGCCTCTGGAACGGGACCTTCAGAGAGCACCCTCCCTTCGATGTGCCGGATGCCCAGGGCAGCTTCCTGCCCCTCGCCCTTGGGGGCTTCTACATGTTCCTCACGATGATAATCCTGCTCCAGGTAGGACGTCCCCTCTCACTCGTGGTTACGAAACCTGTGGCCAACACCCGTACAACCGTGTGAAATGACAATCAATGCCAGCCCCAGGAAGGAACTAATGGATCTGAGATGGGGAGACGTTCATTGCTTTCGTGTGGGTCTTTGAAAATATTTGCACTGGGGTGAAGGCGGGACCAGGCCTGCTTTGTGAGGGAGACTCGCCCCCAGATACTAGTGGAAAAGAATACTTATCAGGCTCTTCTCCATAAGAGTGAGATTACGGCAGAGACCCACGTACGCCTGCGCCTTTGTCAGGCGCTGAACAGGTGAAACCTAACACCCGGGAGTGAGATAACGCAGTGCAGGGAATGACAGAGAACTGTCGAGCCCTAAACACTGAGAGAAAGAAATCACAGGTGCTTGAGCATTTGATAAGTCAGGATTTTAATTTTTTTCTAAAAGGAACTGACCCTGTATAGGAGAAAGAAACAAAAACACAGAGCACCTACATGAGAGGAGGGAAAAAATCTTCAGGCTCTATAAGAAATCACAATCTATGAAAAGACGAGGAGGCTTCATCTGCATTTAATGTCTTGCCCTATTAGAGAGCGGTTCATTATCCTCTTACTGGCGAACGTTTTCGAGTCGTTGGCTCATTCATTCGTTTAGCAGAGTAATCCTTTCTACGTGTGAATCAGATCACACCCTGCTCTGCACAGGCCTCTCCAGTGGTTTCACATCCTCTCAGAGCCCAAAGTCCGTACTGCAACCAATCAGCACTGAGTGATCTGGACCCTGACCCCCTCCCTCCCAGGCTGCTCACTCACACACCTGCTCTCACTTCCCAAACACCCAGCCGCTCCCAGGGCCCAGCGTTTGCGGGAATGCTCCTCCTCCCACAGATAGCCTCGAGACACACCCTCACCTTCAGGCGTCCACTCCAAGGTCCCTCCCAGCCATCACCCTCCACCTCTTTTTCTTTATGAGACTTACCAGCACCTGATATGTATTTATCTGTTTGTTGGAATTTGAGGTCTTCAAGGCCAGAGATAATGTTCTGCTCAGGGCGGTGTCTAGGCGACACACAGAAAGTGCTCCATGAATATTAGGCATTGAATCCCTGGCCAGCTGTCGACAGTAGGTCTGAATCCCTGTCAGATGGGAGGCCACCCTCGGTGACACTGACATCCAAGGAGGAAGGAAGTCCTGGGACCCTGCACAGAGGCAGGACAGCACCTTCCCTGCTCCCCGCTCCACATTAAACAACCAGTGGCCAGTGCCTGCCTCACCCCGGACTCCCCTGCTGGAAGAAGGCATGTCTGTTTTTCAGATCCCCCCAAGAATTTCAAGGGGCACACGGAGCTATCGACCTTTCCTTTCTCAGAGCATGTCCGTCATGTGAGCCAACCTCAGCTTTCCATGAAAAGCCTTTGCCGCCTGCCAGACAGGGTCCTGAGACAAGGACCCGACCTGGGGCCTGACTCGGTGGGACTCGATCTCTCGCAGGTGCTGATCCCGATCTCCCTGTACGTGTCCATCGAGCTGGTGAAGCTCGGGCAAGTCTTCTTCCTGCACAACGACCTCGACCTGTACGACGAAGAGACGGATTTGTCCATTCAGTGCCGGGCCCTCAACATCACGGAGGACCTGGGCCAGATCCAGTACATCTTCTCTGACAAGACAGGGACGCTGACCGAGAACAAGATGGTGTTCCGGCGCTGCACCATCGTGGGCAGCGAGTATTCTCACCAAGAAAACGGTAGGAGGCCTCCCGGGGCTCCCTGTCCTGTCTAAGGGAATCATCCTGCTCCCCCAGAGAAGGGGACAAAAGACGTCACCCTGGCTCTCCACAGCGGCCGCATGGCTTGTGGAGAGGAGCGTCCAACATCCCTGTGGCTTCCTTGTCACAGATCGGTGCTGCTCTCATCACCTGTGAACTCACATTTGTTCACAAGGCTACCAGGGACCACCTGTGTGTGGCCCTGCCACACGTCCCAATAAGGTTCCAAGGTTTAGGAATTTCTTGGTCTACCTTACCCGAGAGGACAGGCCTGGGTCTAGGTGTGTGGTCAGGTGGACACATCCCGGAAATGCCTTCCATGCTCACCCATCTCCTGGATGTTCAGAGGCAAAGCTTCAACGTAGGAGACAGGGCTATAACATGCCCAGGCTGTCGTCTCGCGTGGACTGAAGGTGACCTTTAAACCTGATCTGATTCCCTCGGTTGCCCCAATCTGCACACCCAGCCCCACCCCGTGCACACACACTCACACACACATTTTAACTAAAAGAAGAAACAGGAGAGCAGCGTTTATTCTTTTGGGTGGGATGGATGGAGAAAGAGAAAGGTGGCGACATTCTAGGGAACCCAATTCCCTTTGCCTCAATGCTAACCACTTACATGGGAGCTTCTGATCCTCTCTAATAATCAAAACAGCTATACTATCAGACTCAGAGCATTCTAAGCTTCAGAACAACTCTTAGAGTTCAGTACTCTTTTAAGACTCTTAAGGAAACAGAGGCACAAGTGTAGCCGAAGCTCAATGCCACGTAGCTAGGAGGTAGTAGAACCAGGGTTTGAACCTGTCATTTGGTTGCACCCCTTTCTCCAGTCAGGGCAGCCAGCTCCCTACTTTCCTGAGCAGCACCGTGTTCTTCATCTTTGCTCTGACCCCCACTCCCAAAGTCTGGGGTTGCCCCCGCCACGGTCCAGCCGAGGTATGTCAGGGGCAACCACAGGATTTCTTTCTTGCAGCCAAGCGACTGGAGGTCCCAAAGGAGCTGGATTCAGACAGTGAAGAGTGGACCCAATACCAGTGCCTGTCCTTCCCAGCCCGAAGGGCCCAGGGCCCAGCAGCCAGGAGGAGCCAAGAAGGGATCCAACCTCTGAGGAGGAGCCAGAGCGCCCGGGTACCCATCCAGGGCCACTCCCGACAAAAGTCGGTGGGGCGCTGGGAAAACGCGCAGTCCCCTGTCGCCTTCAGCAGTTCCATAGTAAGTCCCGGCCTTTTCCTCTTCGATTTGCAAGTGGTCTCTGCCGGGGAGAGATGGGGGAGGGCTCCAGGGTGTGAAAAGCAAAGGGCGGTGTAAGCCCTGAGGGACTCTCAGGATGCCACCCCTCAGTCTTATGTCTAATCTTCCTACCTGTTTTCTTGAGCTTACGCCATTCTTGCTAAATCCCAAAGTGCAGTATTTAGAATCAGGGGATTTCATATAAACGTAGATTTAGGGCTTCTCTTTTAAAAATGGAATTTGGAAACTTCTCCACACTGAGCCGGCATTTCCATGTGGAAGTAATTGCTCAAATTACAGAGTTGGTGCCATTTAAACGGGGCATGTCATCCTCGGTTCATCACAGTCCCCCGCCCCGCTTCTCTGTCTGTCCCTGTCACTGAGCCGAGAGCCAGCGGCATGCTCATTACACGGGTTTTTCCAATGATACAGGTACAAGGAAAGAGAAATATTTGCCATGCCTCTGTTTCTATAAAGTGGAAAAACCAAAGATAAGATTAGTGGCTTATGCATTTCAAGAAAAGTGTGACCATCAAAAAGGGTCTTAAATTTGTTATGGAGCAAAGAACCTCTATGTCAAAATTACCCATGCCAAAACTCCCTTCACTTACCTGCCCGGCCCCTGTGGTCATTGGACTCTGCAGCTTTGGTCTGCGGCTTTCTGCGTATGGTCCCTTCACACTTGACCCACCGGGACATCCATCACTGAATGTCCAGGTTGCAGGTGAAGAAATTGAGTTTCTTCTCCCAGATTTCACAGTGTTGCCTAGCAGTCACGGCCAGAACCAGGGCCTCTGGCCTCTGGCCCATTCCATACTCCTCTACACCAAGCTCTCTCTCTCTGGGGGACATGTCATCTGGAATCTTCTGCACTTACTGAAAAGGGCACAGGGAACCTCAGCCTCTTGAGCAAGTCACATGCTTAAAGAAGAACCTAAAGTGCTCTTATCCCATGACTAGAAAATTAGATTTTCAAAATGATCCTTCCAGTGAATTTCCTGCCAGTATTTATTGTCATTAACACACAATGAGAGAGGGAGAGACAGAGAGACACGTCGACATCAATGAGAAAGGGAAGCATGATGGGTTGCCTCCTGTGGGTGCCCTGACCGGGATCGACCCCACAACCGTTTGGTGTACAGAACAACCCAGCAACTGACTGAGCCAGCCTGCCAGGGCTCCGTGTTCACATCTTTAAAAACTTCTGCCTCCCGAGGTCCTTTTGAGGATTTCATCATTGAAATCATGCCTTCTAGATGGATGGGTAACTAACCGAGGTTTTAAATAACCTTTCTCAAAGAAAGCTCTCTGCTTTGGACACATGCTCACGTATCTGGAGACATGGGAGGAAAGTAGGAATTTTTAATAAAAACAGTGCTGAGCCCCCTCCCCTGAGATTCTGGTATGCTTGGTCTATAGCAGGACCTGAGCATTCATACTTTTATTTCTGATGATTCTAGTGAGCGACCGAGACAGAGAGTCTCTGGAAGCACGCCCATCCACCCCGACTAGGAAGCAGTCTGCCTTTGGCTCACATAGGCCCCTTCTCCAGCTTGGAGGGCATTGGCTGAAGGGAGTGATTTACACAGCCTCATTGGGCTCTGACACCCCCTGTAAAACATCCATGGCCAGCTCTGGCTGGTGTGGCTCAGTGGATTAAGCGTAAGACTGTGAACCAAAGGGTCGCTGGTTGGATTCTCAGTCATGGCACATACCTGGGTTGCAGGTCAGATCCCCAGTGGGAGGTGCACAAGAGACAACCACACATTGATGTTCCTCTCCTTCTCTTCCCCTCTCTCTAAAAATAAACAAATGCTATCTTTAAAAATATATCTGTGGCTAGAGTGGCAGGTCCTGGAAACAGTCCGTGGGCAATGTCCGGGCAGCCCCAGAGGATCTCCCAGCTCCCACCCCTCCCACTCTCGGCCGGCTCTCGGAGCTTGCCTCCTCTGCCCCCAGCCCACATGACACTCAGGCTGGTCTGATCACCTGCCGGCACCAGCAGGTCTGGACCTTGCCTTCGAAGACGCAGTCAGAACCTGCCTCTGAAGGCCCTGGGTGCCCTGTCATGGTGGAGCACCTGACTGCGTTCCAAAGGAGCCTGGTCTTGGTCTCCTCAGCTCTTTGTTCTGAATCAAAAATATAATGAGTCTCAAGGAGAACAACAAAGGCTGGGTTTTTTATTTTACTACAAAGAACAACGAAGCGTGCGTTATTTTTTGCCTAATTGAGTGCTATAGAATTTGTGGCTTCAGGGTAGGGCAATATACGCGGGCAAGTGGTGAGTGCTGAGCCAGCGTTTAATATTGTTGATGGACAGACAACGAAATGCCTTCCCCCACCCCCACCAGCCCTCCCCCTCAGTAAGCAGCCAAGATGGGAGCAGAGGGTCTTTGTTTAGAAGTGCTACTTGCAAAATGCTTTCCAGAACCATCAGACCAAAGAACATCTTCCTAATCTTGAAATTTGCGTTGGGGACCCACGTATTCCCAGACATCACCCCTACTCTGTGCTGTGGGCACGGCCCCTCCCTCCCCTCCAGAAAGAACACCTGGCCCTTTGCCTCTTTCCCTTATCTCAGTCTTCCTTTCTTCCTTAGTGAGAGATTTGCACAGCACTCCAGTCTCTTCCTGGTGGGAAGGACGACCCACGTACACCCTGCCATACCCCCCGCCACGGGAAGGTTTGATAAGAGTCCTGGTTTAATTAGCCAAGCGCAGGGAAATCTTTTGGAAGTGATGTGACCACACGGGCAGGAACAGATGAAGGCAATCTCAGCTGTGCTTCCCTTCGTCCCCAGGGTCCCGTATGGGGACACATGGCTGCAGTGACCCTGTCCACAAAAGATGGAAAATGCCCTGCTTGCTAGGCCCCTGAGTATTTCCCCCCCCGGGGGCTTAGGTCCCATTTGGGGAAAGCTGGCCACAACAATCCACGTGCGTCCATTTAAGCACAAATTCACAAACATCAGGCTCTCCCAGTTCTTGAAGCAGACCTGCAGCATCAAGGGCACCACAGCCTCAGCCAGGGCAGCATCACCTCCCTGAACAGTATTTCAGCCTCCAGCTCCTCAGCACCCAGGGAGGCTTGTTTCCACCACAGAAGTGCAACCACGTGGTTAAGCAGTGAAAAGAAACCAAGGGGCAAAGAGTGGAAAGTAGGTCTCCCTCCCTGCCTCTCCTCTCTGTCCCCACCACCCCAGAGGAAGGGCGTGGTTCATGGTCCCTGTGTCCTTCCCAGCGGTGTTTTACCTGCAAGGAAGCAAACAAGCATGGTATGAGCATGTCTTTGACCTCAAACGGAAGTATACCCCACACACTGTTTTGGACTTTGCTTTTTCCTTTTTACCGAATGAATCTTGGGAAATACTTCATGTACAGGGAGGGGCAAAAGTAGGTTTACAGTTGTAAGTGTGTAAAAAGGAATAAAAGACTTTATTCTTACATTATGATTTGTTAATTATAGAATTATTTTCTGCCCTGGCTGGCGTCACTCAGTGGATTGAGCCCAGGCCTGCAAACCACACGATCGCGGTTCAATTCCCAGTCAGGGCGCATGCCTGGGTTGCAGGCCAGTTCCCAGTGGGGGACACACCAGAGGCAACCATACACTGATATTTCTCTCTCTCTCTCTCCTTCCTTTCCCCTCTAAAGATAAATAAAAAAGATCTAGAAAAAAAATTTTTTAAAAGAATTATTTTCCATAAGAATAACTGTAAACCTACTTTTGCCCCCCCCCCCCCGTGTGTAGACAGACAGACAGGCATTCCATAGAGTGCTACTTTATCCCTTTTTATAATGGCTGTTAGCAATTGTTGGATGGTGGAGCCATCATCTGTTTATACGTGTGTGTGAGTTTTTCTAGTGTTTATTCTTAGAACATCACTACTAAATTGTGAGTACGTACATTTTTTTTTATTTTGATTGACACTTCCCAAGAGGCTGTACCAGGTTCGACAGCAGCAGAGAAGCGTCTGCTTCCCCCCGCCCCTGCCTGTTCTGTGGATCTCAGCGCCCACTACTCAGACTCTGGTGCTGGAACCGGGGGCCGGAGCACCACTTTCGGGAGCTGGTGGGAACCCAGGTGCTAGACTTGCTGAATCAGCATCCGTGTTTAACCAGATGCCCGGCTGATGCGTGTGCCCGTGGAGTTGGGGGAGTGCCAGCGCAGTGTTTCAGGGTTCCGGTTTTGCACTGGGCAGAACTGGATCCAAGTCCCAGCTCTTTTGTGTGTGTGTGTGCATGTGACCTCGGACAAGTTGCTTGACTTCAGGGAGCTTCAGTCACCCCTTAATTAAAATGCGAGGCTGATAGTAACTATTTCAATGCTGTTCTGGTGATTAAATGATGTATTTGGAAGCACTTAGCAAAGCACTTGACTTTGCTCTAAGTTGTCGGTAAATGTATGTGAGGATAGTAACAGGATCTGCAAGGTATTGTGTGAGGTCCAAGGTCACCTTCCTCAGAGAGGGTTTGTACGAGCTGTAGGTCATCCTCAACAGAAAGAAATCCAACCGGTTGGGTGTCTGACCGCCACAAAGCACTCATCTGAACAACTGGTGGTCCCACAAGTTTGTATTTCTTTTTGTTCAGAAAAGTAGACTAATCAGAGAGCCCCAAGGTGGGCAGTGCACTGCTTTCTCTAACTGTCCTAAGCACCACGATCCTAAATGTTAACGGATCAGACAGGAAACCAGTGGGCTGTGGGCGAGGGGAACCACAGGGACCCTGCCCTCCAGCAGCAGGTCCGTGGTGACTGGATAAACTTAAGTGACATCTGCAGCGGACACAAGCAGGCCGGGCCCTCTGCCAGCGCTGGAGAGAAGGAGGTCCTGTGCAGAGATTTTTTTAAATGTGTCCCTGTTTGATTGGGTGGACGGGCACCAAAGAGGAGTTTGAACAGAGGGGCCCGTGAGCTACCCCGTGGTGAGGGAGCGTGGCGTCTTAGATAGGAGTCAGCCGACAGGTTTGCGTGGTGCTGTCTGCCAGGCACCGGGGACACATGGCTGTCTCTCCTGATGGTACTGAGACTAGAGGGTAAGTGGTCATGGTATAAACAACCGTTAAGTCACTTTAACTTTGTCACCATTCAGAAATACATAACGCATAGCTTGCGGCGAAGCAGGTGTGTCCGAGGCTGGGAGTCGGGCGACGGGAAGGCTGCCCTGGTTCTGACCTGCATTCAGTGTGTGATCTTGAGTGGTTCACCCCCTTCTCTCTGCCACTCAGTTTTATTGTCAGCAAAATAAGGGGGTTGGCTCTGCTGACCTCCAAGCTTGTTCCCAGCTCTGGGTATCTGTGGTAAGAACTGAAAGCACCCCACTCCTGTATCCCCCCTCCCCCACAACAAAGAAGTCTATTTCGTGAAGAAAGGTTCCCATAACCCCTTTATAATCTTGTCGTCTGTCTGCTGAGCACTAAGGATTAGATACACAAACCCATCCGTTGTGTTTGGGATGCCAGACCCTGAAGATGCTGGCTGCCAGCAAGGACCAGAGCACTTTCTTCTCATAAGGTTATTCCCTGGCATCGAGGTTGAGAGCATGAACTCTAGGGTCATATGATCTCGAATCACCTGGTGTCACATGATCTTGGATCAACTGAAGGAATCTCTCCCGCTTACGGTGTGACTTTGGGTGAGACACGCAATCTCCCTGGGGAGCAGTTTCCTCATCTGAAATGTGAGGATCACTGTACATTCCTCCTAAACTTTCAACCAAACTCGGATTACTGATAGGAGTGGTCTCACGTGGAATCTTCTGTGCAGAACGGCCTTTACCATGGCTAACTGTTGAAAGCTGGTGGTTGTTGAACTTCGGCTTCAAACAGAGCAGTGGTCAGAGCTCTGGAAGATACAGCTTTGTGGTAAATGCAGTCTCTCTCTGTCTTTGAGGCTCTAACCTCATCTCTGGAAAGGATGGAAGAAATTTGACCTTACAACATAGGTCAGTTATGTGCTGAATTCCAAAGGGTGGTATAAGTGGCAACTTCTACAAAGATGCCAAAACTTGGAAACCCACAGATCCAGCCCACAGACTGAAAATAATAATGAGTTCCAGATCATCTCAGCTTTATCTCAAATAATCACGAGGTTTGGCAAAGCAGGCTGACACTGGAGCATCTTACTAGCAGGGCCGTTGCCAGCCTTTCGGTGAGGTAGGACTGGCCAGCGCTCACAGCCCACACGTCCCACAGTGTCCTCCTCTGCGCTCGGGCCCACTTCCCTCCTTCACCGGGCCTGCTCAACTGTGGACATTCTGAGTCAGGAGCCTGCTCTTGGGGCTCAGAAAACAGAGAACTCATTGTGGGCGGATAAGCTCTCATGGGCACATAGGCCTTCGCATGGTTGTTGGAGTCGAAGTAGGGTTTTGGTGGACAGGAAGGGACCTTCCAACCAAGGTGAGATCAGAGGCACAGAACAGGACTCTTCACCCAGGAGGCAACAAAGAGACACCCAGCTAAGCTGAGGTCTGCGTTTAGACGTGGTGGGAGTAGAGGGTGGAAGTGCAGACTGCGAACAAGGTCAAGTGAGAGTAAATGGATTGTGTTAACAATGAAGATCTCCTGAAGGTCTGTCCAGTTCAAGAGTGCCTGAGGGAAACTGTGTTTTAGGAAGATGTGTAGGTGATACATATGAAGGGTGAGAAGGAAAAGAGGCAAGAGACAGCAACATCAGTTTGGGGGTGACGAAGAAATCAGGATTGAGGGCTTTAGGATCTGAGCCTGGCTGGTAGCATCAGGAACAGAGGGAGGTACTGTGAGGGGAGAACTTCCAGAGCCTATAATGGGTGGGCACGTGGGTGAAGGAAAGGGAGGAATCAAATCGGAGTCCGTAGTGCCTGACTTCGGGGTAGGGGCAGCCATCTGGATTCCGGAGTGCAAGGAAGACGATCATTTTTGCCCCAGGTGTGCAAAGAACCCAGGTCTGGAGGGGGCCTTGCTTTGGGAAAGACTCACCCAGGCCTTTCTCTTTCAGGAAAAAGATGTGACTCCGGATAAAAACCTACTGACCAAGGTGCAAGAGGCTGCCCTGTGGCTGGGGACCTTGCCAGACTCCAGACCCGCCAAGCCTGCCCTCTCTACCACCTCCTCCATCGCTGACTTCTTCCTTGCCTTGACCATCTGCAACTCCGTCATGGTCTCCACAATCACCGAGCCCAGGCAGAGGGTAGGGGCTGGTGAAGGTGGGGTGGCAGGGAGAAGGGGGGAGGGAGGAGGGGGAAAGACAAGAGGTGAGGCTCTGAACAGGAAGACAAGGCACTTGGGCCCTAGCCACAGACTCCAGGACCTTGAAATCATACACTTCCTGAGCCTCAGTTTCCTCATTTTTAAATAAAATGAAAAAGGTTATTTATGAGCTTTCTGTGTAGCTTTCAAATTTTGTGTGTCTGTCTGCAGGGTAGATAATAAAGGTTAATATTTACTGAGCGCTTGCTACGTGCCAGGCTGCACAGCAAACACTTTGGCTGCATTATCATTTAATCCTCACAGTGGTATGACTTTAGACTTAACAAGTGAAGAACCAGAGGCTCAGAAAGCTTGAGTTATTCAACAAAAGTTGTATGTTTAGTACCTGACAGAACCATCCGTATGACTCCATAACATCTTGCTACACTGGTCTCTGCTTTAGTGATGAAGACAGCTTTGTCTTTCACTACCCATCGACTCTCCACCAAGCTCTCGTGTGACTCACTGCTGAGAATATTGGGTGTCACAACTTGTGACTATGAAATTAAGAAAAAGATTCACCCAGGCACCTACTCAGAGCCTCCCCTGCTTATGTCCAGATCCCAAAGCACCCTGAAAAGTCACTCCAGGCACTGAAAATTCGCCCAGTTATCAGAAGTCTCCAGGGATCTCTGAGAGGACGTTAGCATCACCGGAGAAATTAACTCTGTCTCCGTGAGGGGAGGCAGTAACCTCTGCAGGAAGACAGCCTCCACCTCCCAGCGTTTACATTAACAGGGAGGCTGCAGTTGGCAGGGAGCGGACGATCCCACCCTCTGGAGTCAGACAGAACCGGCCCTGAGTCCCAGCTCTCATGCTGGGTGATGATGGCCCATTTACTCAACCTCTCTGTGCTTCAGTTTTCTCATCCATGAATTGGGATGATAGCAGCCCTGAAAGTTGCTGGGAGGATGAAGTGCAATGAAGGCTGTGGTTAGGGCCTGGGGAATGTGGACTCTTAGTGTGGGTCTGGCTTTTGTCTCCTTTCCTTTGTCTCCGATTAGAACGGATGGTCATTACCAATCCCAAGAATGTCACAAGTGGAGGAAACATCTGGCCTAACAGTCTCATTTTCTAGGTGGGCAAACCGAGGCTCACCTAGGGGAGAAGGCTCGCCCACAACCCGGGAAGGCCCAAATAATTTATTTAAAGCACAATGACCTTCAGAGTCTGCCGTAAGACAGCTTGATATCTTTTTCCAACTTTGAGAGTAACGTTCTCCTTCCCCCCTTTGATCTCAAGGTCACCCTGTCCTCCTCGACCAAGGCTCTGGGGACATCCCTGGAGAAGATCCAGCAGCTCTTCCAGAAGTTGAAGCTTTTGAGCCTCAGCCAATCTTTCTCATCCACGGCGCCCTCTGGCGCCGACTTGGGGGAGAGCGTGGAGGCCAACCTGCCCACCACAGACTCAGATGAAAAAGAGGACGATGCCTCTGTGTGCAGTGGAGGCTGTTCCTCTGATGGCGGCTACAGGAGCAGCACATGGGACCAAGGTGACACGCTGGCATCTGGGTCGGGCGCCTCCTTGGAAGAGGCCCTGGAGGACCCGGCCCTAGGCCTGGCCAGCTCTGAACTCTGTTACGAGGCCGAGAGCCCCGATGAGGCCGCCCTGGTGCACGCCGCCAACGCCTACAGCTTCACACTGGTGTCCCGGACACCCGAGCAGGTGACCGTGCGCTTGCCCCAGGGCATCTGCCTCACTTTCAACGTCCTCTGCACCCTGGGCTTTGACTCTGTCAGGAAGCGAATGTCTGTGGTGGTGAAGCACCCGCTGACAGGTGAGATCATCGTCTACACCAAGGGCGCTGACTCGGCGATCATGGACCTGCTGGAAGACCCTGCCCGCGGTGAGTGCCCCTCCCCAGGGCTCCCGTTGGACTGGGCTCTGAGGGGTCAGAGCAGCCTGGAACAGTAACGGCGAGTTCCAGTTATAGCATCACTCGGCCCAGCCAGTCCCTCAGGGACACAGACCCACATGCCGATCTCCTCAAAGCAGGTTCCTTAACACACACTGCATCCCGTGTCTCCTCGACCTGGAGAAGGATGGTCTTATAAAAGGAAAGCCTCTTTGTTATCCCAGTTTCTAGTTTTCCAACCTCATTGAAACATGGACTATCCATACACTATTTTTAACTAGGGCACCCATTAATATACCCTAGAATGTGCTGTGCCCCTAACTCTAAATTTTGGAGAGAAGCCAACTAAACCCACAGAGGGAAGTGACCTAAGAGAGGTGCCCTGGTCACTAGGGGTAAATTCTCCGCCCAGGTATGGTCCCTGAAGCCTAGCCCAGAGCTCCCTCCCAGCCTCCGAATTCTGCACCAAGCTCGGTTCACTCTGAGAAGCCTCCGGTGTCCCTCTTTATCACCCCTTTCCCCAGCCTCTCCTAAGTAGATTTTCCTAAACCTGCACCAAGCCAGAAGAATGTTCCAAAGTCTCTCCCTCTCAGTGTCCAATTTTGGAGCAGCATGCCTCGGTGCACAGTGACTCCTTGGTTACTAACAAGGAGCAGACAGTGATGGGGCTGTGATTCTCCCGGGACAGTGGATTCCAGCCAAGCTTCGGAACTGCCCAGGCAGCCCTGGGCCTCCTGCATTGTCAGCTGTGAAGCAAAGCCAAGAGGTTCATAGCGATGGATGAGTGTTTAGAATGGGAAGGGAGCTAATGAGGTCTCTTCATTTCCAGACTCTGGCAGACAAGTGAATTCAGTGTCTCTGAGTCCCTGGGCCACGGCCACCAGAGCCGCCCCAGAGGTGTTTTTTATTTGTTCCTCGGCTGATTGCAAAATGGCTTAGAGATGCTCCCAATAAAAGACACATGATCAATGTTGCTAAAGCATTGAGAACTAAAGCTTTGAGATGGACGAGGGGGAAAATAGCCTGCGGTTTAACATAGCAATGGGGTTTGAACATCCGATTGGACCCCAAGGTTTCTGTTAGCCCAAGCAAAACAGGTCAATTCAAAGGTAACCAGATAGAAGGCAAAAGGGTTTAATCTTAGAAACTGATGTCTTTGAAAATAAAATATTGCACATAGTGCTCAATAAGACAATGCATAAAGACTGTGCTTAAGGCACCGGGAAAACAGTAACACCTTTGAAAAAATGAGAAAATAATCTCTCTGAGAGAAATTTTGCAGTGTATAAAAACAGCCTTAGACTGCTATTGTGGGGGGAAAATCAGAGCTCATTGGGCTTTCTTATACTTATCTTACTTTTAACTATTGTATCTTTAATTTTGCATTCTATGGAGGGATGGATGAAGTGCACAAAATCTGTTTACTACGTAGGGCCTCTGAAGATCTCTATCTAGACCTGTTTTTAAAATAAACTCTGACCCTTTTTCAAGCTCAGCTTGTAAAGGGTGGCAATTGATTGGTGATGTCTGTGGCGTCTTAGATAAAGCAAGCAGCGATAGCATCAATCCTGCCCCATACCCACTAACCCAGGATGAAAAATTCTTTTTATCTGGTAGATAAAAGTATGGGAACTTCAAGAGAAAAAGATAACTTTTTCTAAAAGAAATGTATTGTGTAGGACTTTCTAAAGGGGACTGTGAGCAACACAATGAAGTATTTTTCATTCTAAATACTAGATTGGTAGGAAATGCAAAAAAAAAAAAAAACAATTTCTAAGACCATTTCTTATCTAGAAAGAAAGCCTAATTCAGCAAACCCAATGTGGTGAAGAATTTAGCAATGAGAGTCGAGTCCAAAGCTGTCTTGGGACCTAACCTGATGTAAGGGCTGAAGTAGATGCCAGAATAGGTGCTGGAATCTATGTCTAACACTTAGCAAACAGTTGGTCATCCAGGGCTAAAGCAGCTACCAAGAAAACACTGTGAATAATAATAAAGATTCCGATTTCTGGTGCCCTGGTTCCAAAGAGCTTCGACTGGACCTGGGAATCTCCATTATTTGTTGAAGGTCCCAGAGAATTCTGAGGTCAACAGGCGTTTGGGAACAACGCATAGACCATCTACTCTGCTTAGACAGTGCTCTGCCCAGCCAGGCTTTTGACAATCAGCTAGAAAGAGCAGAGGACGGAAGGGGCTCCCAAAGCCATCACATCACCTTCCTGGACAGCCAGGAGAGCTCCCCTGTATACAGGGAGGGCTGTAAGGGGCCCCCCCCCTCTTAACAAGTCCAGGATGTTAGGAATGGGATCCCTGAGATTTTGCACATGACTTCATGGGAGACAATGACTCTTTCACAGTGACCGATGCCGATGTGGAAAAGAAGGTGAGGAGAATCCAAGCCCGGACTCAGAAGCACCTAGACTTGTATGCGAGAGATGGCCTTCGAACTCTGTGCATCGCCAAGAAGGTGAGAACAGATTCCCCTCTACGACGTAGCGGAGGGGCCTCGACCCTGATGTTAGTTTCTTTTCAAAAGGCCGTTAATGTTGGTTGCTGTGATAACTTTCAAATTGAGCTCTTCTGAACTCACCACAGACCCATGACCTTGACAGTTTTGCTGGGGCGGAAATCGGAACGACAAGGTTCCACCAGTGTGGCTTTGTGGTACCCTGCCTTCCAGGGTCTATGGAAGCTGGTGACCCCTCGCTCACAACGTAATTTTTAATGTAATTTTGCTTTCAGCCTATTCTTTTTAAACTGGCATTATTTGCATAGATTTGGGATTTGGCAGGTTTTATGTGATCCCATAAAAATGTAGATTTCTGGTTTCTCTTGAAAATAGAGAGGATCTGTCAAAGCGGGTCTCCGATCTCAAAGGGCAGAAAACAGCGACAGCCATGTCGCAGCTGATGCCTGATGAGGAACATATTCTGTTGTGTTGTGGTCACAGTCCCCACCATTCCCAGCAGGATTGCCCTTGGCCCAGCTCTGGGCACGTGGATGACCCACCTCACCCCCTGCAGGTCTTTAACTTGGCAAGAGAGGCAGACAGGGCTGCCTACCCCAGAGCAAGGGCATCTCCGGAGGCACCTAAATCAGGCACCTAAACCTGTGATGGGCAGGTTTCCAGGTGGCTACACTGATTTCTCCTCCATCAATCCCCAGAGCTCATCTCTTCTATGCCGCTCAGGCAACCACAAAAACATAAAAGTTAATGAGCACCCGCTCCGAAGCCAGACCTACCCGGTCCAAGTCCCCATCTCACCACTTACGTGTTGTGGAACCTTGGGCAAGTCTCTTCGCCTCTTGGAGTTTTGAATTTCCTTCTCTGTAAAGTGGTGGGGTCATTGCTCCTTACCTCCCACAGCGGTCATGGAGATTAACTAAGGGGCACATGTACAGGGGACAGCAACCAGTGCTTACTACACTGTAGATTGTACTTATACCCTTACCACCTTCTATTTTCCATTGAAATGATGTGCGCCTATTTTGTCTCCTCTAATAAGACGTAGAATTTCATAAGAGCAAAAGGCCTGCCTGTGTCCACTTGGTTCTCCCTGTAGAGCCAGGCACAGAGAGAAAATATATTTGATGTTTGGACAGAAGATTTATCCATTGCTGTAGAAGGCAGTGTTCATGTAATGCCCACAGAAGGCTCCCAAAGTGCCGTGGGACTCCGAGGGAGGAAGACACGTCCTCCAGTTGTATTCTTCTGGCTTTTGGGTAGCACCTCCAGTAGCCAGCTGGTAGGGCTTTCTACAAGGCTTTGCAAGACCTGGCTTCTGCTTACCTGTCATACCTCATTGCTGGCTCCTTTCTATCTGGCTCCCCATTCTTTAGCCAACCAGCATGTTTAAGGAACAGACAAAACCAGGTTCACTGCTTTCACAGCCTTTGCTGTTGGCCCTCCCTATGACCGAACCCTTCTCATCACTGGATCTCAACTTGTACATCACCTTGTCTAAGAGACCTGAAGATGCCAATGAAACAGCCCCTCCCCCATAGCTGTCCCCCAACATCAGTATATCATCCTCTTTCATTTCTGTATAGGGCGCCTTGAAATAACCCATTCTTTTAAAGTATTTACTTGGATAATGTCTCCCGCCCTCTGGTAGCAGCAGGTAAGCCCAGGCGTGCAGGGATCGGTCTGTCTTGATCCCTGCTGTATCTCCAGTGCCCTGAGAAGGGCAGAGCCTGCTCAACAGATGTTTGGGGATAATGGAACATAATTGATTTATCGATTCGTGCATATAAAGAAACAACCATTAAGGACAAAGCCCTATCAAATAGTGTAGATATGTCCTGACTGGTGTGGCTCGGTTGACTGGGTGTCGTCCCGTAAGGGAAAGGTCACTGGTTCCATTCCTGGTCAGGGCACAGGCCTAGGTTGCAGGTTTGGTCCCCAGGTTGGGGCATGAGTGAGAGGTAACTGACCGATGTTTCTCTCTCACGTCAGTGTTTCTCTCCCTCCCTTTTTACTCCCTTCTCTCCCTCCCCTTAAAAAAATGTGTAGAGAAGCTCAAACAGACACGTGGGAAGGGTGAGGGATGCACTCAGAGTTGTGAATGAGTCTATGCCTGTCCCACAGGTCATTAGCGAGGAGGACTTCCGGCGGTGGGCCAGTTTCCGGCACGAGGCTGAGGCGGCCCTTGAAAACCGAGAGGAGCTCCTGATGGAGACCGCGCAGCATCTGGAGAATCAACTCACCTTACTCGGTAGCTAAAAATAAGTCCTCATGAGATGAAAAATAGGAGCCTGGCAAGCTGGGAAGGGAGTTCTTGGCCCCGATTCTGACACTGCTACAAATGTGTCTCAATTAGGAGCCTTCCCTGGGGCGCCTTTCTGGGTATGTGGCACGCACAGGCTGTGCCAACGTGCCACCCACACTCCCCGCACAGCTTCCCGAGGGGGCCCAGGGGCATCCCTGCACTCCCTGCCGGGTGAAGCCTTGGTTGCTGCTTCTGCATTCGCTCAAATGCTTATTGAGCACCTACTGTGTGCCAAAACAGTACACTAGGCATTAGGGCTACAACCAGGAACAAGAGCACAGGACCTGCCCTCCCATAGGTCAGAGTCCAGCAAGAAAACGGATTAAATGAGTCATTAAACAAAGTGTGGTGGGGGCTGGCCTGGAAGATGTACCAGCTGGGGTGGAAACACAAAGAAAAAGGTGCCAACCTGGCCTGGGGGCCGAGGAGGGGCCAGGCTGGCTGGACTGAGAGGAGAAGCAGACTTGGTTGGGCCAAGGGGAAACACGAGTGTTCCTGGCATGGAGAGAAAGCCTGGGCCTGCCGGTCCTTCAGGTCTGCTGTGGCTGGCCCCCCGAGGTTGGGGGAGAAAGGGCCCAGGTCATGAAGATCCATGTAAATCGCACAACAAACATTTGGAGGGAGAGGCGAAGGGAGTGAAAGCGGGGATAGATTTGCGCTTCGCGGAGGTCCCTCCAGCTGCTCCTGCACAGAAGCGAGGTTGCCGCGCTGGGGGAAGGTGAGCAGCACGCAGACCACAGCTCAGAGACAGCGCTGTGTATTTCTGTTGGGCAGGAAGCATGGCTGAGAGAGAAGGGAGCTCTACTTCCCAGAGTCAATCTCTCAGCTCGGGAGTAAGATCTTGGAAAGGCCCTTCGGGAGCTGCGTGCACGGGAGCAGCGTGCACGGGGGCAGCTTGGGCACAGGGGCCACATGGCAGCTTCCTTTGCTCTCGTGAGATAACGCTGCCTTAGGCGCAAGGGCTACATCCCGGCCCTGTTCAGACCTTGGCCCAAGGACACATCCCCGCAGCCCTCTGCGCCTTGGCTCCTCTGGATAAAACGCACTCCCCCACACTGCCCAGCCCGGCCAGTCCCTGTAGGAGCAGGATGCCCTGCTACACATACAAAGGTACAGCATCGAGATGTGGCGAGACGGGTGGCATCTGGGGACAGAGTTCTGCCCCCCACCTCCTCCACCCTTTTGTTTCCGTGTTTCGAGCGCAGGGACCTTTGTCTGCGGCCTCCCAAGGCCCCCTTGAAAGCTGGTGGGAGGAATTCATGTCAACAGGAACCAGGGGGTAGCTAGGCCACAGCTCCGTCCGCCACACAAGGTCACCGGAGCGTCACCCCGTTAGGGCGCCGAACCCTCTCACCCGCCGAGGTTTCTTGTTTCTGGTCTCAGTTGGTGAGAAGGGCTCTTCAGCTTGAAAGGTGGACACACTTGTCAGGACCTGTCTGCTGCCTTGGCAGGGGATGGTTTGCCCAGCTATCCCGTTTCATTTTCTCTTTCACACAAATGTGCTTTTCTCCTTTCCCCTTCACTCTGCCTCCCCGTAGTATGAATCAGCTTCGGAGGCCCACCTCCCCAAGCTAACCCCCGGAGGGAAAGATGAGGCCAAGCCATCCCTCCTCCTGGGGCAGTTTACCTGCGTGTTTGGGCCTCAAACACAGAACAGACGCCTTTGGGGACAGCGCAGCTATATTTCTTCCCTCGAGGTGCTTCTGGAAAGAGACAGCTAGGGCCCGGCAGATTTCACCATGCCACCAAGAAACCGCCCTGCCCTTCCAAACCTGCCTGGCCTTCACGGTCGCTCCCACAGGGAAATGATCTTTCCACTGCGCATCCAGCGTGACTGGTCTGCCAACCTGTCACTCAGAACTACTGCAAGAAAAGAAATGCCTTGCTCCCGCCCAGAGTGAAACGGGCCTGTGCCCCGAAATGAATCTCAATGTAAATGCTGGTTTATTTTATTTATTTTTTTTTTTTGCTTAATCGCTGCTATCCAGTATTTGGGTTGGTGCAAAGCTGGAGATGATTCAAACACCAGGGAAGCTGCATGTTTAATTCTCTCCCAGAATATTAGCAAAAACCTGGGTCTCTATTAATTCTGCCGTGAGCGGCTGCATCGCGAAGATTTCGGTCCCTTTGTCTCTCTCCACTCCACTGCCACTGCGCCTCCAGCTCTGTTCCTGGCTTGTGCTCAGCCCCACTGGCCCTGAATTACTTCGCCCTGCGTGCTCCAAACTCCAATCAGTTCTCTAGAATGGTGTTCTGAAAGCTCAAAACTGATCCTGCCACTCTCCGACTTGAGTCCCTTTGATAGCTTTCTCAGCTGTGAAATGAATTCCAGTCCTTTAAGGCCCGATCGGAACAGCCTTATCTCTTGGCCCTCTCTCACCCCATTCTGCCTCCTTTTCTGCACCTTCTCTCACTCTGACCCCTGGGCCTTGGCAGAGGCTGATCCCTCTGCCTGGAATTCTCTGCCTTCTCCACCTCTGGACTTTATCTTCCAGGTCTGAGCTGAAAGGGCACTTTGCCAGCAAGCCTTCTCTGACCTTCCATGGTACCCTGGGCTTCTCATGCAGCTCAGTTATAAACCCTCATCAACAGGCCTCGGAGCTCCAAGAAGGCAGGGGCCAGCTCTGTGTGTTTCACTGCTGTATCCGGGGTGCTTAGCACAGCCTGGGACGTGGAAGATATTTAATAATTCCTGCCTGTCTTGATAGGGCTTTGGGGAAACGAAGCAGCTACTTTCCCACCATAACTGTGCTCTCCGGTGTCTTCGATCCCTCCAGGAGCCACCGGCATCGAAGACCGGCTGCAGGAAGGAGTGCCCGACACCGTGGCCGCTCTGCGGGAAGCCGGGATCCAGCTCTGGGTCTTGACTGGAGACAAGCAGGAGACAGCGGTGAACATCGCCTACTCCTGCAGACTGTTAGATCAGACCGACACTGTGTACTCCATCAACACCGAAAATCAGGTGAGGACAAAGCAGAGTCCACACGTCCAAGTGCGGCACAGCCCTCAGGCCAACTGGAGACGGGCTCATGGGTGGTGTTTGGGCATATGAGGAGGCCACGCCACCAAAACCTTGGAGCTCAGAGGGCCCTGGAAGTCATCCAGCCCAGGACCCTCCACCGCACACCCACGTAGGGGGAGCCAGTATTATATTAGGTCTAACCGCAGGTAGTTGAAAGTTATTCCTCTCCTGAATTCTACCCTTGGCCCAGCCTCTTCATTCTATGTATGAGGACACTTAAGATCACAGAGGCTGTCACCTGCCCAGGGTCACCCTATAATTTCTCATAGATAAGTCTAGAAAGCCGGTCTCCTTCAGGCCACAGCTGTTTGCATGATACCATACTGTTTGCTCACAGAACCTCGATGGTTCATTCATTATAGTTTGGATTAACTCATCCATTCAAAAAAAAAAAAAAAGCTTCACTTAAATTGAAATAATTCTGAGTTTAAAATTCCAGCTCCAACTTGTAGGTCAAACTGATTTGCCACAGAATAATTCCTGAAGGGAATGACACGTGCAACCAGCCCATTTTGTTGGGATGGGAGAGAAATAAGCAGAGTTATGACGAACACTGTGATTTTCAACCTAAACAGGCTGTAAGCGGCAGGGAGCAAGGTTTGGAAACAAGGCTGTGCCCAGTCTGGAGACGTGTGTTCAACGTCGTAACACCATTTTATATTTAGGAGGAAAAGTCTATTTTCAGGCTGTGCCCAGTCTGGAGACGTGTGTTCAACGTCGTAACACCATTTTATATTTAGGAGGAAAAGTCTATTTTCACAGTGCCAACTGCAGAAAAAGTAAACAGCCCCTCTCTCCTAGGCTGATGAATATGGGAAGTGGGTGTTGACCTGTCTGCTCCTACCGAAAGGAAAGGAAGCAGGGATTGGATGAGATGTGGGGCGTGGACAAGGAAAGCACTGCAAGGGCGGGGGGCGGGGGGGGGGGGACCTGGACACCTAGAGCACGCCACAGAGAAAGGATAGAGCAGAGAGAGGTAAGACGGGAGAGGAAAGACCAGCACAGGAAAAAAAAGGGGGAGAAGGATGACAGAAGCCGATCAGCATCCAGAAATTTGTGAGGTTTAAAATCTGGTTTTTATTTCATGAAGAATACACTTACACATTTTTTTAAAAAGGGTAGTATATACTGTGAACAGTGCCGGAGGCCCTTTAAATTAATTGGAAAAATCATTTACTTTCTTGTCAGGTGCACAGGTGATGCTACAGTTAGATTAAACCCCAAAGAATTTTCAAAATGAAAATAATATCAGGGAAATCTTTGGCATTAATATTATGCTTAGGAGAAAAAGTAATTTGCAGCTTGCTTGAGTTCTCAATCCCTGCAAGAGTGTTGATGTCTTCCTGCCCTGCTGACAATGGAAATTTTGTTTGCGAAGATTATTTCACTCAAGGTGATACCAGAAGGGCATTTGCAAACCCGTGATGTGAGCCGGGCGGGGAGCAAGGGGGCTGTGTCTGCAGGTTCTGTTAAATGCAGTGCGTTCCTGCAGGAAGCTGGGAGGTTTGTTGATTAATTAGCCAAAGCTTCTAGAGAATGGTGGGCCACACTCCACACTGAGTTCAGTCACCGTCAGCTTTGAAAGTTGTCTGGGGCCCTCCGAGAAGGTGCCTGAATGCTAGGCCCCACCCACACCCCTGGGGTGCTAAGCCCAAGAGTCTGTCTTGTCCCCTTGTCTGGGGAGAAGAAGTGGATCCCTAGATAGGTCAAGACAGCCACTGGGGAAATCCACTCTAAACCCCAGATTTATTTAAACACCCATTTAATGTAATTACATATTCAGTGGACATTTCCTCCAAGGGTTTTTATCTGCCTCATCCGTTATAAATTGATTTAGGGCTACCATTGCTTTGCTATGCATCTTGAAGCTGTAAGCAAGTTAGGGGGCCTACATAGACCTCAGGGTTCTCATCCGTAAGATGAGAATTAACCACCCATCCCTGAAATATCAATATGTCACGGAATCTTAGATGGGACTGTAGTGTTAAGTAGGAACTAATAATAGCAACTATTATTGTTATTATTAACAACATATTGGAAGGCTTAATATTGTCCAGATACCGTAACTCTCTGAATTTCATTCTCTTCATGGTAAAATAGAAATTAAAAAGATTTATTTCAGAGGCTGTTTGGGACAGTTAAATAAGATCATAGAAGGAAAACATTTATTAGCACAGTATTTGTATTAGTTAATAAATTACTTCAAAACAGAAAACAACACTTTCATTATCGCGTAGTTTCTGAGGGTTAGCAGTCCAGGAGTAGCCTGGGTGGGTACATTCTCTGGGTCAAGGTCTCTCTTGAGTTTTCAGTCAAGGTGTCAGGGTTGTGGGCTCATCTAAATGCTCAATTGAGTGGGTCATTTGGGACTGGAGAGGAGTCCTCCTTCAAGTTCAAAGACATGATTATTAGCAGGCCTCCGTTCTTGCTATGTGGGCCTCTCCACAGAGGGCTTCACACCGTGGCAGCTGGCTTTCCCCAAGGCAAGCCGTCGGAAGCCGAGTGAGGCAGAATGCCTTATGGGTAACCACACTCCATAAACTACCTGGGGGAGTGACCTCCTGTCGCTTTTGCGGAACTCTTTGTTAGGAGTCACTCTTTGTTAGAGAGGAGTCGCTAGTCCTGGCCCCCACGCAAGGGGAGGAGCTCACACTAGGGCGTGAGTACCAGCCGAGGAAATCACCGAGAATCACCTAACAGGCTGCCTACCCCGGTACCTGACATACACTAAATCTTACATGAATGGTAACTACTGTGATTATTACATAGAAAATTTGAAATAATTTGGAGATTTTATTTGGAAGCTTATGTTCCCAATGATTTGGTGCAGTCCTGAGTTG
The DNA here is from genome assembly GCF_014824575.4 of Sturnira hondurensis. NCBI lineage: Eukaryota > Metazoa > Chordata > Mammalia > Chiroptera > Phyllostomidae > Sturnira > Sturnira hondurensis. The sequence continues at coordinate 2,154,980 of NW_028072653.1, read as the reverse complement.
AAGGAATCTTTATTTAGGGTGACCCCATCTTCAGCAAGGACTGTCTTGATCTCTTTCCCAAGAAGTGTTTTGGGTACGACCAGCGGCTCCTCTTGCTGCTCCCTGTGGCCCCCTGGGTTCTGTGCACACTGTCTGCCAGTTCAGCGTCCCCTAGAGGGAGGATCGGGAATAATGAACCGCAGTCCCACTCGCTCCAGACGAAATGACAGCATTCTCAGAAGCTTCTAGATCAATAGTTCCCAAACCTGTCATTTCAGAACAATGATTCCAATTCTTGCCAAAATCTGCATATTACCTGTGCTATTTTTTAATTGAATGATTTCACTTAAGTTGACTCACTTTGAACATTTAAAAGTTTATTTTCAGAAGGAATTTTTGGCACAACAGTAAATGGAAACTGTCACCCTGGACCATGCCTAAAAATACGCTGCTGAGTAAAGGCCGAGTGAGCAACACGATGCTGTTAAAACTGGTGATACAGTTGCCTGCCACAGTTTGTCTCCACCTTTGTTTAACAGTGAGGTTTACAGAAGGTAAAGAGGATTAAGAATATATTTAGAACCAAAATCTGACTCGGTATTTGATATAATCAAAAGTAGTGGAGGAGACTTGATTAAAAAAATAACTTCTTCACTATGTTTCAGGGAAACACCAGAAAAAATAAGAAGTTTCTTTAAACCAGTAAGACTTTCACATCCACAGTCAGTTTTAAACAATACAACCAACACACTCATACCAACAGGTAAATGCACAATTAAGGTAATTTTACAACTGAGAAGCCACAATTTGAGTGGTAATGATCTGCCTCTAGTACTAAGTTGGATGACCTTGGACAAGTTAATGACACTTTCACTGTTTCCATTTCTTCATCTCTAAACAAAGTTAGAGATGCACCCCACTTCCAAAGTTACTACACAGGAATGTCCCGAGGAACACAGGAGAGCTGAAATGCCTGTGACTCGTAGAAAGCACCATACCAGCGTGATATATTGTCCTTATTTACTGTCTGACTAGGTTTATTATCTCACACCATCTCAGTATCTGTCTCTAGCTTGCTGAGCTATTTCCATTCCCAAGCAGTCTCCCCTGTTTTGGACATCAATTTGATTCCCAATTAATATTCCTTCGATGCTATTTGAAATAGTGCAGAGAAGCATAAAAATCACAGAATGATTCCCAGGTAAGTAATCTGTGTGGTGATAGAGTTTTGTAACTATTTTACTGAAGGATTTTAAACATACATTTCCAATGTTGCTCACTCATACCGAATGTGTGATTCTGAATCTTTACAGGAAACCTGTGAATCCATCCTCAACTGCGCGCTGGAGGAGGTAAAGCAATTTCGTGGACCACGGAAGCCAGACCGCAAGCTCTTTGGGTGGCGCCGACCTTCTGAGACACCTGCCGCCACCACGGCGGGAGCAGCAGGTCCAAAGGTTGGCTTGGTCATCGATGGGAAAACGCTGAACACCATCTTCCAGGGGAAGCTGGAGAAGAAGTTTCTGGAGTTGACCCAGCACTGCCGCTCCATTCTGTGCTGCCGCTCCACCCCGCTGCAGAAGAGCGAGATCGTCAAGCTGGTGCGAGACGAGCTGGGCGTCATGACGCTTTCCATAGGTACCCATCATGCTCGGGTGTGGGTGGCACGGTGGCAAGGCTGCTGTGACCAGAGGCCTGGACCAGAGGTGGGGGGAGGTCAGGCATCTAAGTTAAGATGCTTAGGCTGAGGGGTCGCTGTCCTAGAGGGAGAGAGGTCAAAGTGACAAGATGTGGCAACCAGGAGACGAAGCAGAGGCTAAGCAGAGTGGGAGAGTGAACCAAAGATCTCAGGATTAGCAGGTGAGCTAAGGAAAACTTCGCACTTGGCAGAAGGGCAAAGCCAGGAGGGGCCTCAACTTTGGAGCATCCAGGTACCTCAGTAACACACGCACAGGCCAGCTCAATTCTGGGACGCAGACCATCTCCCGTCCAACCTTCCCACACGGCACAACGCTGTGAACCTCAGGGGTTGTGGGTTTGATACGCTGCTGAGTGCCGATGGCTGGCGGGGAGATTTAAAAGCCGGGCCTGTTCCATATTTAATTTTGTATGTTTACTCCTAAATTCAAGGCCCAGCACAAAGCATACACTGGATTGAACGCTGGCTTGTTGGTCAGTGAAGAATTCTTCACGGGAGAACAAACTTGAATCGTGGTGGAGGCAGAGAAGTAGAACCTTCCAGGAGAACCCAACCCTGGTTTGCAAGAATCTTACTGATCGGGTCTCCATTAACCCTCCAGCCATCTCTCTCCCCAGGTCCCAACCCAACAAAACTGCTCCCCATTCTCAGGAGCCTCGTCCTCTCTCACACCCAGGCCCTTGCACAAGCTATTCCCTCTATAACCACCCCCCTCTGCCAGTCCCCCCTAACCTCCCTTTTCTCTGGGCCTCCCCTGAAACACATCCCCCCTACCCCCCAAACGCCTGGATGCTTCCTGTGATGGCCTGCTCAGGAGACCAGGAGTCCCCGCATAGAGGGACAGTGCCAGTCTTACCCACCGTTTCATCCCACACCCAGCACGTACCACACGGGGCGTAAATAGCACATTTATTTAGGGACCTGCTTACCGATGGTTTCAGGTTCTCTCCTTCCTGCACAGGCGTGGAGAGATTTTCCTTCCTGGCATTCCATATAAGAAGCCTATTATACATTGTTTTTTCTCCTGGAATTTTGGTAAAAGCAAGTAGAAATAAATAAATTAGGGAGTGGGCACCAAAAAATACAGGGCACAGAGCTCTAGCCACTACATTCTAATCTTATCCCCCGAATCGTCCTCTTCGAAACTTCAGACACACACGAGGCAATAGCCCAGGACCGATTCCCTGAAGAAAGACATGGGCTCCACTCCCATAGCAAGAGAAACAAAGCCAGTGGGGCGAGAGAGAGCGTGATTATACACCGCTACTCCTCCCACTGGTTTGCTAATAGAAGAGGGTAAAGGGTGGATTTGTTCTGCCACAGGGAAAGATTAAAATGATGTGCTGTTCTGCTATCAAGGAAAAAAAAGTCAGTATAAGAATAATGGCTACTTATAATGATAAAATGTTTAAGATCAGTAAATTTTGTTGCCAAATAATTAGGGGAAGGAAATGCTCTCCCCCGGTGCCATATACTCTATGAAGTCTAATACAGATTTAATTGCAGACGCTGAGGACCTACTGGAAAGCAGTGGGGTCAGAGGGTTAAGGCAGTATAATGTCTAAGCCACGCCCCACAAGCTGAATCCAGCCCACTGTGTGTTTTTATAGGGATGCTAAGAATGGTTTTTATTCTTCTAAATGTAAGGACAGTTGTATGGTTTTGCTTCTTGGCCGACAAAGCCTAAACTATTTACCATCTGGCCCTTTACAGAAAAAAGTTTGGTCAACTCGAGTGTGAAAGATAAAGCATTAGGAAGACCCGGGCTCGCAAGCTCTACAGCTCCTTGTCCAAACGGCTTGCCACCTACCTGTCTGTGGCTATGTACATTTAAAGTCAAAGTTTAAATAGAATTCCATCAGCCACATTTCAGCAGTCATATGTGGCTAGTGGTTTTCATATTGGACAGTCAAGATACAAGACATTGCCATCACTATAGAAAAATCAATCTGGCCTTAACCTCCAGTTCTCTGAATTATTCACTGAATGGCAATTCAGTGTGACTAAATGTACCTCAGTCCAAAAAGTAGTCTCATTTTTCTATATTCAGAAACAAAACTGAACACTGTCCTTAAGGCATCTTGATAATCTGATGCCTTAGCTGTCCAAACATCCCGATGGTCTCGATGTGGTCAGCAGTTCGTGTTATACTGAGTTAAGGAAGGCACGCTAGCCTTGGAATCAGAAAGATCTCAGTTCCGATTTCTCTGGGTCTCTTCACTGGCTAGATTACTCTTGCCAAGTGTCTGTGTTGCTCAGATGCTCCATTTGCTCCTCACTGAAGTCCCTCGTAGCATTTGTAGGCCTTTTGTGTAAACTATAAAGCAAAGCTCAAGTCTCACTTACTCACCAATAATTCCCGACACCTAACCTGATGCCTAGAAAAAGGATTCAAATATTTGTTGATTTAAAAAAAAAAAAAAAAGTAGGGCTCCTTGTCCAAAGAAGAAAAGACGTCTCTCAGGCCAAGTACTGTAGCAATTGACTTTTCCTGTAGGACTATTTAGAGCTATGTTAAAAGGATTCAATTAAGTACAAATGGGACACTTTAGAACCATTTGTATACAACCCTCCCCCGTGTCCCGCATCAGCAAGACCAGGAATAAAGATCCCCCGTGACCTCTCTTCTTTCAGGTGACGGAGCAAACGACGTCAGCATGATTCAAGCTGCGGATGTTGGGATTGGAATATCTGGCCAGGAAGGCATGCAGGTACAGCTGCCTTCGCCTGTTCTCATTTCTTCCTTGCTCTCGTTGCTCCCTGTTGGGGAGTCAAGGCATTCTGCAGCGTGGGTTAAACTTCTCCCTGAGAGTTTTACGAAAGTATCATCTGAAAGTTAGGCTTCCATGTCATAAACCTCCATCACCAGCCCCCTACTGCCAGGCGCTTCCCAGCCCAGAGAGGATCAAAGGTGCTCAGCCTTTTACAGACAGCTGGTGACAGCTGTGTCCTAAAGCCCAGTGGTACCCAACCACTCAGGGGGGTGTTCCCAGAAGGGTTTTCCTTAAGTCCACCTGCCTGCATGCACTGGCCCTAAGGAATGCAAACAGGAGTTTCCATCATAGAAAGTTTTAATATTGCATTGGCTAATCCAGAAGCAGGGAGCCAAAGGTAAAGACCTGACTTCCCAACGGTGTGTAGGTTACAGATCATATAGAGCAAAATCGTAAGACACCGTGGTTTCGGGTATGTGCTGGGAGCAGAGTGTCAGGGGCAAGAGAAGACGCTGAATTGCTTCTTCAAGTCTTGAGGACAGCCTGAGGTCTTTTCTGCTTGTCCTTCTGTCTGGTCTCATGGGAAAGTAGTCGGGGTCATCACCTTAGGGCTCAGAACCAAAACATAAGTTAGGTCAAGATGTTATCATTAGCCTGCCATGCTTTCCAGACCAGGTGACCAACAGCTTCTCAGGTTCTGGCTACTGTCTTCTGCTGCTTATCCAGGGGAAAGGTTGCCGGAAAGACATGGGGCAGGGGGGGAACATGTTGAGAGAGAGAGAGATTTCTAGAATTAGGATTTAAAGCTACATTTAATCAACATCATGAAATCCCCCCGTTTTATAAGACTAGGCCTCCCTCTGACTCCATGCCTCCCTGGCTAGGTTCATACCAGGCTTTATGACCAGACTTGTCCCAACTTCAGAGTCTTAAAAGAGCAGAAGGAACTGTGTTTTCTGAGGACACAAGACACACTGCATCGGAGAGCGGAGCAAATGGCCGGCCTCAGCAGGCGACCAGGGGTGTTCAGAGGCTTGAGGATTGGTTGCCCCAAAGCCCCGACTCTCCAGGCCACCATCGCATCCCTAGCATGGTTCCCGAAACGTGCAGGGCCACAGTAAATGCCCGTTAGATAAATGCAGATGAAGGCCCAGCTACACTGTGGGCCCCTCCCGACCTGCCCTTATTGGATTCCAGGGAGGTTTGGATTTCCTGGAGGAGAGGTGGGGTGTCCAAGTCAAAAGAGCCACCCAAGGGCACCACATACTGGCCCTTTGGATCCAGCACAAAGCCTTGCCCTGGGGGAGCCTCCGTGGTGCCCCGACAGCTGGGATGGGGGCTAACGTCTCTGCTCCGCCCCCACAGGCTGTCATGTCCAGCGACTTCGCCATCTCCCGCTTCAGGCACCTCAGGAAGCTGCTGCTCGTGCACGGCCACTGGTGTTACTCGCGGCTGGCCAGGATGGTGGTGTACTACTTCTATAAGAACGTGGTGAGCAGCCCACGGCCACCTCCCACCCGCGCCTTGGGAGTCCTGGGCCTGACTCGCTCTGGGGCCTTGGGCAAGACAATACACTTCTCTGCGCCTCGATTTTTGTCTTTGACAACCTGCGTCTCATACTAGCTGTTCCGCGATGTTATTGTGAGGCCAGCAGTGCTGTGCGTAAAGCACCCGGTACCTAGGAGGCAGCGGGAGCGGTTACCACCGTGGACTCCGCAGTCAGACATATCTGGTTCCAGCCTAGGCTCCTGTATTCCGTAACGGCCCTACACACCTCAGTTTCACTGTCTGTAAAATGGGGCTGGCGAAAGCGCCTTTCTCATGTATTCACTGAGAAGATTGAACGAGAGCTCTTGGGTAAAATAACTGGCATGTAGTAAGCACACCGCAGAGTCAGCCTTTGCTTTTTATCACTGTTGCTTCCTAAGTGAGATTTATTTTCTGGCTTCAAGGAAGGAAAGGCTTTGAAGACCAACTAGGGTGACTTTTAGATGTCCTCGCCAGACACAGCCGCCCTGACGCAAGACCCACGGTCCACCCGTTGGGGGAGTGCAGGTGAAGATTTAGGGTGAAGTTCTTGACTTCTACCTGACTCTACCACTCACCTCCCAACAGGCGGTTGTGAAGGGTCAGGACACTAAATAACGTATCTACTGACAAAAATGTTTTGAGTGGAGAGGTGACCTGGGAACAGTCACGTAGCCTCTCTGAGCCTCGGCTTCCTCATCAACACCACGGGGAGACTATGACCCTCTCCGTGGCATCTACAAATACGAAAGCATGGCTTCTCCTACGAAATGTGTTCACCTCTGTCTTGTTGGTAAGGGTCCAAAGCAGGCACACACCAGCTGGGGTCGTAGAACTGTCAGAGGTTCTGGTTTGAAAAGCCCTGGATGAATAAGGCGTCTAGGAGGACGTCAGGATATTGCCTTACTAAGGGAGGGAACTAGGGCCTGAGTTGTTCATGATCTAGTTCAAGGACTTGTGAATAATCCCCAAGAGCCTCCATAGAGAATCCATTCCTGTTTGCATAAGGAAAGAGGGGTGGGGGAGCCCTGAAACCAGGGCGATGGACGAGAAAAACGGCCTAGTAGCAGCCTCAAAGTTCCGTCTTCCCCCCTACTCCCCAGTCCTGCTGGCAGGCGCTGCGGCTGTGTCTGGGGCTCAGGCGTGAGCACTTCTGCGCAGAGGTCAATATGTATAAACAGCACGGCAAACAATAAAGGTAATTCGATAAGGTGAATGATACTCTTTCAGCAAGTCTCCGCCAAGTCACGCAATTTGCCTTGAAAACTCACCCTGAGCATGAGAGACTGTTTACTTAGAATTCAAAACACCCATTTAATTTTTTTTTCTTTTGGCCTCTAAGGGAATAGTTCTTTTGAATGAGCCCAGCCTCCCCTCTGCATTGAATTTGCGAACTAGAAAAAGAAATGGTTCCAGCCAGCCGTGCTTTCAGAGCTTAAATGATATTTATTTCCAGCCCGATGCCACGCTCGCCACGGCGGTACTGATGGCACATTATCTCCCCTTTGCAATTAGGAGGTGGAGAACCATGACTCCCACATGCGAAACCAGTTCCAGAGGGGCTTCAAACCCCGCCTGCTCGGAAATGTGGACAATGCACGAATGACTGTACTGGGGCCCCCTGGGCGCCGCCATCGTGGGCCTCAGCGCACTCCCTCCGAGGCTCCCAGACTGCAGCCAGACGGAGGCAGTGGAAATAAGCAAAGTCCTCCAGGGCCTCGGAGGAAGAAAACACTCTGTGGTGTTAAGACTCCAGCCTGAGCGTTAGGAGAAAAGAACTGAGATAAATGAAAATTGTTCAGATTATTATTGAACATCTGTGTCAGGGACATTCTCAGGCACTGGGTATGGAGACAGATGTAGTCGCTGCCCTCACGAAGCTCACAGTCAAATCAGGCCTCGGCAAACTTGTTCTGTAAGAGGCCAGATAGTACTTTTAAGCTCTGTGGCTCATCCAACCTCTGTCGCGGCTACCCGCCTCTTCTGTGGCAACGTGAAGGCAGTTATAGACACTCTGCAAATGAATTGTTGTGGCTGAGTCCCAGCACCTGTGGCTGGATTGGTTTGTCAACTCCTGGTCTCGATAAATCTTGCTTTTCTAAATCCAGTTTAGGGACCAGCAGCATTAGCTTTCCACAGACACATTCAGAAATGCACATCCCCGTGGTCCACCCAGGACCTGCTAATTCGGGATGTGCATTTTTAATACGATCCCTATGTGATTCCTGTGAAGCTAAAAGATTCCTAAGCACGAGTGCAGGAAAGAACGGAGACATATCTCCCTAGAGGAAGGTCAGGGTGCTATGGACACATCTCTAGGAGATGAGGAAACCAAGGCTCAGAGAGGGTAAGCGACTTCTCCACGTGCACACAGCATGGGAGAGTCAGCAAGACTAAAACCCAGATGACCTCCCTGCTCTAGACATTTTTGCCACTTTACTAAGTGTCCTGACCTCTGTGAACTCCCTGTCGCAGGGCCTCCGGTGGAAGCCAGAAAGAAATGCGCATTTCAGCCACGACCTGAAAGAGAGTAAATAAAACTGTCCCCTTGCTGACGGGGAGAGGCTTGACAGCCTCCGTCCTTATAGGAAATTATTTCAGGCAGCTTATGTATCATTTTACAGCATATGTTGGACCTCATTCCAAAGAAGTGTAAGTAACTCGCAGTAAAAACAGTAGGGAAGTTATAAAGAAAATATAAGAGTATAGATCAGGGGAGGGAAGTTGTGCCAGGACCCTGGGATAAAATCCTAAGTATTCGACGTCTGACTGAAACAAGCAGACCAGTTCTGGGGCGGGGGGAAACCATATTTTCTTTGCTCTAAATTCAGAGATTAATTTGTCAAGCAGACCTTTCGAAAAAGGCCACACAGAAACCTTCGGGAACTTGCCTTCCCTGGCATTTTTGTAGGGAATGAAAATTAACCTCTGTCTATGGTCAGCCTTTTTCCTAACAACCCTTAATGAGAGTCAGTATTAAATTATAATTCAGGAAGGGCATTTCTATGGGAAACCGAGCCAGCGATATCGAAGGACAGAGCATTTTATCCCTTTAACTAGGACTTGGGGAAGCCCTTCAGCACCGCCAGCGCCTGTGGCGTAGGGCAAGGAGCTTCAGAAATGCTGTGAGCTGTATGACGCCCAGCTCACCGGGGTGCTCCACCCCACCCACCCCTGATGTCTGCGCCATTTCCTTTGTACTCAGTACTGCTTGCTACTGTTTGGCAAAGCATTACCAACGGTAACATCCACCACTAGTTACAGAGAACCTATCAGGTACCAAACACTGTGCCAAGAACTTCACATTCATAGGTACCCATGAGAGTAAGTGGAGTACAGGGGCTCAGAGCCTATGTGCTGGAGCCAGACCAGGTTCATATCCCAGCCCTGCTCTGCTATTGAACAGCAGTGTGGCCCTAGGGAACTTGTTTAAGCTCTCTGTGTCTCAGGCCCCTCATGTGCAATGGGGATGCTCCCTAGCTCACGGGACTTTTGTGTGCATAAATGAGCTGCTGTATGCGAGCTGCTTCAGACAGCAGCACCTCACCTGGTAAGTGCTTAATGTCTCCAGGTTTAACTAGATGATGGGGCCAGTGGTGGCAGCAGGTGCTAACAGCCCTGTGGGGTGGGGACAGGACACTTCCCACTAGTCATCTGGGCAGAGAAGCCCCGGAAGGAAGCTCCTGGGCTGGAAGAACCGCAGCCAGCCTTGCTGTTGCACAACCCAGAGATGGGCCTGAGAAGGCTTGGGGTGGTCGGAGAGCAAGAGCCTTGAAACTCGGGTTGTGCCACAGTCTAGCTCTGATCATGGGCAGGGGATAGCTCATGATTCAGAGCCTCAGGGTCCTCACCCCTAGAGGGGGGCTAGTAATGTCGTTATCCAGATATGCCATTAATAAACACACAGGCATAACCGTATTATTAGCAGTAATAATTATTAATCTATTAAGCAGATTATTATTAATCTTGCAAGGCTGTAGGGACAAATTATAATGTACATCACATTTGATAATATATAATATACTAATATACTGGCACAGTATGTGTATGTGTGTGTATATATATATATATATATCACACACCTGGCACAAATAGAAGGTCAAATACTAATTATCAGTGTTACTAACAGTAGTATTAACATGTTTGGATTATTATTACAATAATAAATAGAGAGCCTCTTCAGAAAAACACTGGCCCAGCAGTTAGGGAATGAAAATTCTAGTTTGAACGCAAACCTGCTGAACGATTTCTTACAATACCCTTCACCTGTTGTGCCTCGGCCACACAGAGCAGAGAAGTTCTGGTCCTGACTCCAGGGCGCTGCTTATGTGGCCTTGCTCAGGTCACCGAACCACGGCATGGCTCACCATTATCAGAGCTCGTGGTGGTGGCCAGCCCATCTCTGGAGGGGAGGGGTGGGGCGTGCGTGGGAAAGAGCTTTAGCAAGCAGAACGCAGCAGTCAGGCAGCAGGTTGTCTTGCTCACCAGAGTTGTGTGACCGTTGGGAGAGTGTCGAGAGAGACCTCCTCACACAGTCTTCTTCCCTCAGTCCGTCTTCCTTTAGTCCCTTTCTCTCACCAGCCTGCTGGTCCCTGCTGCCTCTCAGGGTCACGGGCCATGGTTGAGGTACCACTACTCCCACCTGAAAGGAAGCAAGAGGGTGTTCAGAAAGGGTGAGCACTTTGCCCAGGGTCACACAGCTAGTAAGCAACAGGACAGGCGTTTGGTGTCAGTCCTCTCTGCCTCCAAAACCTGTGCACTTCACCAGGTCCCGAATGTGGTCGGTAGCTAGTCGCAGCAGTAGTTAGTGGTGACAAGAGTGTCAGGAGCTGCTGCTCCGAGGATCTGAGTTGTCTCCATCCTCACCTGACTCTGCATGTCCTGAACGGGGACACTGAGCCCCCTGTCAGCACAGTGCCCCGTCAGAGGCCCCCGAGCACACGGGTCCTCGCTCACACGGCCACGCCGTCTCTGCCCGCAGTGCTACGTCAACCTGCTCTTCTGGTACCAGTTCCTCTGCGGCTTCTCGGGCTCCACCATGATCGACTACTGGCAAATGATCTTCTTCAACCTCTTCTTCACCTCGCTGCCTCCTCTCGTCTTCGGAATCCTCGACAAAGACGTCTCTGCGGAAACACTCCTGGCGCTGCCCGAGCTGTACAAGAGCGGCCAGGACTCCGAGGTGAGGGGCTCGGGAGGGTGGGCGGGGGGTCAAGGAGCCCTGTGTTCTAGTCACCACGCTGCCACTCACCTCCCATGTGACCAAGGAACTTCGCTCCCCATTCATGGCCTGCTTCTCATTGGCTGTTGAGGGTGGTGGACCGGACTGGAGAGTGTGTTTCTTTTTAGTAATTTCTTAATTTTACCATCCGTTATGGGACTGCCCTCGTTGAAAGGGCCGAGGACATGAAGCCAGCCCCCGAACTCCAGGCCTCCGTCAGAACACCTGGGGTCGACAGCCAGCGCGCTCAGCACTGGGTAACGCATTCACCATAAAGCAGGGCTCCCACCACACAGCGGGGAAGGCAAAACCCAAGATCACATGTGGCCTGGAACTTACTGGTATCAGGCAGACCAGCGGTCACCTACCTTTTTGGTAACTGGGGCCTGATTCATGGAAGGCAGTTTTTGCGCAGACCAGGGTGGGGAGCAGGGAATGATGGTTTGGGGATGATTCAAGTGCATTACATTCAAGCTCACCTCCCACCAGGTAGCCCGGTTCCTAGCAGGCCCGGACCAGTACCGGTCCGGAGGTTGGGGACCCCTGAAGTAGGTAAAGAAGGCCTGGGAAGCCATCGGTTCCGTAAAAGACCCAGAGAGGGCACAGTGGCACCTGACCAATTGGGAGAAGTCAGATAGCAGGCACGCAAAACCTCAGGAGGTCAGGAGGTCAGGAGGCAGGAGCCGGAGAGGGAAGCTGCCTCCGAGGAGGAGCTCCGGGAAAAGGGACAGTGAAGCACCTGAGAGGAAGTCCCGCAAAGCCCGGTGTGGTGCTTAAGAGCTGGTGACAGTTGTGGCCAGAAACAAAGAATCCCAGCCCTGACCCGGAGTCAGGGGAACACAGCAGGCCCACCGCCCAGGCGAGGGAGACGTGGGGAGGGCTCATGTACATCCCAGGCCCCGCCTTTCCGCACCCGCGCCGGCTGGCTGCTGTGTTGTTCCTTGAGGCCCTAATGTTACAAGAAGTTAGTGTAGAAAAAGCAAAAACTGTGAATACTTTCCCTTTCCCAGGGAAGGCACAAAAGGAGAAGGCTTGTGTCCAAAGCCACTGAGCTCTTGGCAAACTGTGACCCTGGCCTGTGACAGATCTTCTTTTAAAATGCCGTTTAGGAGCCTTAGAATCTCTAAACTTACCAAGTTTTTTTAAAGAGGGTTTCTTTTGTTATTCATTTACTTGTTTTTTTTTTAATTCCACATGTAAGTGAGATCACGTGGTACTTGTCTTTCTCTGCCTGAATCATTTCACTTAGCATAACACCCTCCAGGTCCATCCATGCTGTTACAAAGGGCAAGATTTTTTTTTTGGCTGAAGAACATTCCAGTGTGTGTGTATAAGTACACACACATATAGGTATATACATATATATACATGGCCATAGGGGTACATATACCTTTTTTAATTCATGATTTTGTGTTCTTCATATAATCCCCGAAGGGGAGTTTCTAGATCGCATGGCAGCTCTCTCCTCCATATTTTCAGGGGTCTCCACACTAGTTTCCACAGTGGCTGCCCCAAGTTACAACCCTCCGAAGGTGCAGGAGGGCTGCCTGCCCCACGTGCCCACCGACACGGGCTGTTTGCTGCTTTCCTGCCGACGGCCCCCCGGGGGTGGTAACTGCTGTTGTATTCTCTCCGGCAGTGCTACAACCTGCGGACTTTCTGGGTCTCCATGGTGGATGCGTTCTACCAGAGCCTCGTCTGTTTCTTCGTCCCTTACCTGGTGAGTCACATGGTTCCAGCCATACACACCGCGGGGCGGGGCTGGCCCTGTTTATGTGACATCCTCAGCCAATCATGTCTGGACACTTCAGAGCAGAGGTTCAAAGCAGGCGGCCCGCAGACCCCATCCAGCCTAGGGCACCTGACACGTCAGAACGGTTTCCCCAAACATTTCACTCTCTGCCAGGTTTTGAAAAACTGAACGCTGACACTGCGTTGGATCATTTTTCCCTCGTGGCAGAAATCCAGAGTTAACACATAGCTCCGCTTAGATGGGGCCCATATTCTCCAGTTGGCCATAGTCCCCACCACTCCCTTTTGCTGTCTTATACTTGGCCACCTTCACTTATTTACTCTTTCCTATGGGAGCGCTGTAGGGATTTGAATTTATAACCCTTGATTTCGATTTGTGCTTCTTGGGTCAAGACAGCAAGCATTCAGGCAGCAAGATATAAAGAATACTCTAGCACCTGAAATAAAAACAAGAGTACATGCAGCAAGGACAGCAGCCCCATCTCAATATGGCTCCCCGGTGTAGTGTGAGAATTTAGAGAGTGAAGGAGATCTGTATTTCTCCTGGACAGAGAACCAGAACGTGGGGTAACTGCCACCAGGTAAACGGCAGTGTCTACCCAGTCTCAGGGCTCGTAGCCTTTTGCAATTAGCAACATGGGGGTCCAGAAAGCAGGCATTTTACTCTCTATTTGAATTTCCTGGCTTACAAATCTCTCCCTGGCCTCTGCTTGCCTTTTCTGCTGAGTCTTTTGCTCCCACTGTGAGCTCAGCAGACCCACCCCGAGGACTATTTGAAGTCCTACAACCTCAGTTCTGGCCTTCAGCTGGACTGCCTTTCCCCCTGCCCTTCAAGACATTAACTCCTCTTCTTACGGTCTCAGCTGACACAGCCCCTCCTCTTTACGCCCAGTGTGCCTTGCACTTGCCCCCACTGTGGCATTTACCCCCTTCAATCATGCTGCTAACCCTGCCAAGTAGGCTGTGAACTCCTGTAAGGCAGACACAAACTACCTTCAGCAATTAGCATCATACCTAGTGGGTGCTCAGTAAATTACTCCACTCATCCCAAGCGTTCTGGAATGCCCACTGTGGCTCCCTGCGAAATGGGTTTCTAAATAATGTAGCCCCATCACGTCCCCCGTCATCTTGTCTGCTCTGTGGGTCAGTTCCACACAGGTGGCAGCTGGGTGTCTTCTCCCCATTCCTCCCACCCCTTGACACCTGCCTTCACCGATGCTTTGGAATCACTGTGTCAAAGACACGGCCTTGAGCCCACAGGCACGGCTGACAGTCCCCCTTCGTTCCGCCTCTGCAGACCTACAGGGACTCCGATGTCGACGTCTTCACCTTTGGGACCCCCATCAACACCATCTCCCTCGCCACCATCCTCTTGCACCAGGCGATGGAAATGAAGACCTGGGTAAGTGCCTCCCTGGCTTAGAATTTGCAACCACGTTCAAATCTGCTGTACTTCCTACCATTGATCCACTGGATAAATCATACTGAACTTTTCCCTGTGTCTCTCCTAAACAAGGATAAAGGAGGTGTGGAAGGTAAAATTTCAGGCTTCAACTTGCTTATCAGCCAGCCAGGAGGATGAAGCTAACATATATAAAAAACAATGAGACCATTAGTTGCAAAAATTGGTATTAATGAAAAAAGTGAAGGGTATTTTCAGAGGCAAGGAGAACGTCAGGCTGATCGTGCTGTGGTTGAGAGATGTGCTCCCCTTTAATTTCAGGGTGAAAGATTAGAAAACTATATGTAACCACATCTCAGTATCTAAAAGGGCAACACCAGCTTTGTCATTAAGTTCTTCTGGTCAATAATGATAAAAAGACATTAAAATTGTATGCCAGGTACCTAGCTACACAATTTTAAGGTATTATCTCATTTAACTTCCCAAAGCCCTTTGTGGTTGGTGGGCTTTTGTTTTGAGATTTAACGGACGCACAGCTCTCTGTAAGTTTAAGGTATACAGGGTAATCACTTCCCACACACATGTTGCAAGGTGATGGATGTTAACAAACTTACTGCGGTCACTATTTTGCACTACATGCATGTGTTAGGTGTTTTATATATTCCCATCTACAGATATAGAAATAGGTACAATGATGTTTAAAAAACAAAACTTGCCCCAAGCAAGTTCAAGAGAGAAACATGCTTGAACCCTGGCAGTCTGACTCCTGAGTTTTTAACTGCTGTGCTTATAGTGCGAGAGACCACTGTACAGAAAGAGTTGTCCTTAGCCAAGCTGAAGTGACTCTTTCTGAAAACACACATATTAAAAAAGTTTTTAAACGGCCCCCAGGAGGCACGGTGTGTTCCCTGCATTGTACAGGGCAACTTCCTCCCCCTCCGCGGTCACAGGCCAGACCAGGCCCTGACATGCTCAGTGATGGCTGGGAGGAGCCACCCAAGGGGGCTTCGGGATCAGCGAGCTCCCGTTTGACAAACCCGCTCTGCTCGCACTCCTGCCCCAGGCAAGTAGAACAAAGTGATAAAAGCGAAAAGGCAGAGCCATGGTTAAGTACAGGATGAACGTCTCCAAGAACCACCAGCCCCAGAAGAGGCCACAACATGAGAGGAAGGTACTGGACAGGAGCAGGCAGCGGGGAGTCTGGCTCCTCTGGGGTGAGCCCCAGGTTTCTGCTGGGTCTCAGGCCTGAGCTCAGGAAAACAAGCTTAAAAAGTGACAATGACAAGTACTTGGAGTTAGTTTTATCAGAAGCAAGAGCTTTATGAGAAAGGGAGGCAAGAGACAAAGATATAACTTTAATACTAGGAACTGAGCCAACCTAGGAAACATTTAGAACTCTTGACATTGAAACATTATCACTGAAATTAAAAATGCGATTTGTGGTGTCTTAACAGGTCTAACATACATTTGATTAAACTCCCAGAAAGAAATGGGAGAGAAACTGAGACAGTGGGAATATTTTAAAGGATAGTGACTTGAGAATTTTGCAGAAGTGATGAAATACATCAACCCTCAGTTTCAAGAAAGTCAGTAAAACCCAAACATGATAAAAAGAAATCCACATATCTCATATCAAAAAGAAACTGTAGAACACTAAAGACAAAATAAAAATCAGAGAAGCAGGCCAGGTTTTAAGTGACGGATGTTCTATGGAACAACAGATGAAGAGTAACTCCGGGGGGGGCGGGCAGCAGAGGGTGAAAAAGGAGACAACGGAACTTGAGCAATAATAAAAAAATGAATAAAAAAGAGTTACTAATTTCTCGGTAGCAACAAGGGAAGCCAGAACACACTGGCGTGCCATCTTCAATATGCTGAACGAAAATAACTGCCAACAGAAATGCTGTGCCCATCAAAAATGAGTAAAATAAAGTGTAAGGAAGAGATCACCAGCAGACTCCCCACTAGGGGCAATTCTGGAGGGTGTACTTAGGAAGAAAGGAATCGCTGATGGGAGGTCCAAGATTCAAGGAGGAATTGAGGCATACAAAGTAGTAGACATAACTAAATGTTAATAAATAGTGACCGCACTAAACCATAATAACATGTGTGCTTTAAAAATGATACAGTAGCAGTAAGATACGCTGGGAGGAAGGTTAACAGAGCGAAGCACGCCAAAGCCCTTGTAGAATGCAGGAAGAGAGAAAGGCGTTCTAAACGGTAGACTGCGGTAAGTTAAAATTGCCTGTTATTATTTATCGAGTAATCCCGGAAAGAATCGAAATGGAGTACGTAACTTTCAAACTAGTAAAGGGGGAAATAAAATCATACAAAATAGTCAATACATTTAAAAGAAGAATGGGGAGAGAAAGCAGCACAAAGCAGGCAGGACAAAATACAATTCGACTGAACGTGGAAAACAAACCACAGCCACGTGGGGAAAAAACGGATTTGTCATACAAACATACTGAAGAGGGAAAAAGCTATACAAAATATGATTCTATTACTAACACCTAAAAAAAAAAGTCTATGCAGAGAAACACAGAAACGCGGTTAAACAGCAAAGGCCAGCTTGGGGATCATCGCCCAAGCCAAGGCTGAGGCAGAGCTTTAGGGGTGCTGGGGGGTGCACGCCCCCCCCCCACCGACCCAGGAAGGCTTAAACCAAGTGAGGAAGTGAGTGCGCTGCCAGCTGACCCAGGCCCTCCCTCAACAGCCTTCCCTCCCTCTCGTCCACAGACCCTCGTCCACACGCTGGCGCTCGCAGGCAGCTTCCTGATGTACTTCGTCGTGTCCCTGGTGTACAACGCCACCTGCGTCACCTGCAACAGTCCCACCAACCCCTACGGCGTGATGGAAGGCCAGCTGTCAGACCCGACGTTCTACCTCGTCTGCTTCCTCACACCGGTCGCGGCTCTTCTCCCAAGGTGTGAGCAGGAGCCTCTTTCAACCTGTCCTACAACCCCCCAGCTCTCCTCAATAAGCCATTCTCATAGCCCGGAGTCAGGAGCTTGACTTTTGGTGGGGATCCTTGAGGCTACTGTTTTCCAAGATAGGGCCCTGGGACAGAAAGAACAATGAACTCGGAGGCAAATAGGACGGACTGTGGTCCCAAGTCAGCCGCAAAGGAGCCAAGTCGCCGAATCCGGCATGGCCTCGGATGAGACATCTGTAAAGTGAGAGTGGTCCTTCCCGTCCTCCAGCCTTACAAATTTAGCTGTGTGTAAGGAAGGGGTCATGTTGAAAAGCTTGATGGGTCCTTTGTGAGCCCCAGGGCCTCATACAAAGGCCTGCAGAGACGGGCAGGCAACCAGCTGAAGCACAGATGTGGGGAGCAAGACCTGGGCGCCTTCCCCCATCATTGCCCCCAGGAGTAATCACGCCGAGCATTCTCGAGCTTCAGATTTCTCCCACAAATTCAAATTTTGCATGCAACAGCCAACTTTTTAATATTAGTCAAATTTGTTAACACACGCACAAGATGTATTAGCCAAATTAATCATTCATGCCCAGGGACTATTTCTAACATTTTCAGCCTAAACCCTCTGCACTTGCCCTTTCCAGGAAACTAGCAACAACGCCTTGTGTCTCCTTGGAGCTTGTTCTTATCAAACACTGTATCTAGCCCCTCATTTTGCTTCTTCTATCACCTAGAAATCAGGAGGAGCTGTGGTTCTAGTCCCACTTGTTCACAGCACAACTCAAGTGCCAGCATGGACCAGAAATGTGCCCAGGAGCTCGCCACGAATCCCAGTGGGAGCTGGACTCTCCCAACTTGGTGGCCAGGGTTCTAGTCTCCATCCACACTCTCCAGTCAAGCAGTCAGTGAACTTGACAATCACATACCCACAGACTCAACTCAGCCCCTCCCTCCATCCTTGCAATCTCTCCACTCTGAACATCCAAATTCAGCCCCTTTATCATTATAAGCTGTCGGGAAAACAGACCATCGCAACGTTGTACAGAACATGTGCTAATGCAAAATCGGCAGACAGGGCTTCCTTTGATAAATTTGGCAGCTGGTTTAACCTAGGTTGGCCTCCATGACCTCTCCTGAAGCCACCTCAAACCTTGACCTCTATGCAAGGCTGCAGGCCAAAGATACCAACATGTGGAACTCCCATGTTGGCTGAGTCTGAATGGGCACTGAGTGCACCCAGCTCCCCCACTCCNCCCACAGACTCAACTCAGCCCCTCCCTCCATCCTTGCAATCTCTCCACTCTGAACATCCAAATTCAGCCCCTTTATCATTATAAGCTGTCGGGAAAACAGACCATCGCAACGTTGTACAGAACATGTGCTAATGCAAAATCGGCAGACAGGGCTTCCTTTGATAAATTTGGCAGCTGGTTTAACCTAGGTTGGCCTCCATGACCTCTCCTGAAGCCACCTCAAACCTTGACCTCTATGCAAGGCTGCAGGCCAAAGATACCAACACATGCAGGCCAAAGATACCAACATGTGGAACTCCCATGTTGGCTGAGTCTGAATGTGCACTGAGTGCACCCAGCTCCCCGACTCCAGCCTCGACTCCGGCCTCGACCCTTGGGCCAAACACCGCCAAACTGCTCGTACTTCCCTAAAGGCCCCTGCCCTCTCCCCTTCCCATGGTAGCTCCTGTGTTCCTTCTACTCAGAACGCCCTCCCCACTAGCTCCTCCCCCTTTGACAGTAGTTCAGGCAGCGCCATTCCAAGCCCTCCCTACCTTCACCTACCTTCCTCAGTGAAACAGATTCCTCTTCCTTGCTTGTTCCATGACCTGGGTGTATCTGTCACTGCCCTACGCATAAATCGCCTGTTTGTCTCTGTCTGCCCATTAACTCCCAGACAGAAGGTATCCCCCTTATTATACGACCCACACTTAGCACGATTCCTGTAGCGATGGCTGCACTCGGAGACAAAGGAGCAAAGGAAGCTAAAGGGACAGAAGAATGGGGTCCTTGCTCTCAAGAAGCGTGCAGTGCAGTGAACGATTCAGACCTCAGTTTGGCTATAATCCAAGAGTCAAAGAGACGAGTATTCACAGAGGGCCCTGAGAGCCAGGAGTGGGGAGCGATTAAGAACAAGCACAAGCCTCAGACAACACATCTCCCGCCATGCCCCTTCTTCAGCCCCCCCCTCCTCGGGAGCTGGACCCTGGGGGAGACTGTGAGAATCGCTCCCTGGCTGGAAAAGGGCATCAAATAAGTGGCTTAAATACTTTGGTCCACACTTTGGGGGTTAAACACGGCTGTGATCAAAACTGACCAAGAACTGATCTGTTCTGTGTTTTGGCGGGGGGGGGNTTAGGTTTTATTTTGTGGGGGGGGGGGGGGGGGGCAGGCATATAGAAATTGAAAATTATCAGCCCCCTATTCTTTGTCTTATCCTTGGCTAGAAAACATACTTGGAGCGAAAAGCTACCAGCTTAATGAGAAGCCCTGCAAAGTCTGAAAGACTGTTAACACATGCTTTGTAAAGGCAAGCACTGAACATTCCAGCTTGCTAAACAGACGCATTAGAAAAAAGTGAGCAAATATTTACTTGTTGGTTACCATAGCACATAAGTTAAATCTTTGCTTATTCTACATGATCACCATAAAGTTGTATTTCTGTTTAATTCTGTTTACTAAGTAAAGCAAAAAGGTTTCTTCTGAGAAAGGATTATTTTAATAGTTCCAAGGACTGTTGACTTGTACCCTTGGAAAAATTAATGTCTGTTCTAGAAATCTACATGATAGAACGTTTGCCCTATTTGTTCACTTAAGGTTATAAGCTGTATTTGCCATATTGGAGGTAGAGTTCACTTACCAACCTTGTGATAATTGGCCCACTGACCATGACCTCACTAATCTTGGTCTAATTAATTCAACCAAAGAACTATACCTCCCTCAAACTAAGAACATGTAAATCGTTGGGCAGATAAAAACAAAAGAAGCTAACACGTGAACTTTAAAACATAACGAGCATCTTGATTAGCTACAGCACGGGACACCAGCCCTCGGACACGCTCCCCGACGCCGCTGCGTTTTTCTCCTGTTTCGTGTCCTTGACACAGTGTATTGTCAAGCTTTGGTCATCGGTCCCTTTGTCTTCTCCCTTTACAGTCTCTCTCCACAGACATAGCAACCCCTCTTGTGAAGGTAAATATGTTTTACAGACGAACCTCCAGAGTAAACTCCCAACCCAGATCTTGCTTCTGAATCCCAGATACATCTTTGTAGCTCCGCTGTGCCGCCTTCGCTCGGTGCGTGGGTTCGAAGAAAGGGAGAGACATCTGTGATTGAAGTCATAATCTTCCTGTTATCGCCAGCACCTTCCAAGAAACCTGGGTCTGTTCCAGGGTTTCTTCCATCAAATGCTACCCCGCTAGGACTCAGGCAGCCCTGGGACTCATCCCCTCTCCCCTCATCCCCACGTCTAGCCCATCACCAAGAACTGCCACTTCTGTCTGCGACATTTTTCTCAGCTCTGCTGCCGTTTCCATTCCTACCACCACCACCACCGTGGATCGGTTATAACCCCTTCATCCCGAATCACTTCCAAAGCCTCTTATTTACTCCAACCCATTATCACTGTGTCAAAGTGAGCCCATGTCATCGGCCTGTAACCCCCCCAGGGCTTCCCCTTTACCATACAGCACAAGGACCCACCGTGGCTCTCAGTCCCTGTCTCCTCTGGCCCCCACAACCCCTTCTGTGTCGCTTCCCCACTCTTGTCCTCACTGTCCCCACTCCAGCCACTGCGTGGACTCGGTCTCACTTCCTTTGTCAGGCTGCCTCCTATGCACCCCTTGGTCCCCAGCTGAAGTGTCTGTCCCCCATGCCCCATCCGGTGTCTGACACTGTCTCTCTCTGCTCCGCTGCTTCCAGTTCTGCTCAGGTGCCTCGGGGGACCAAGAACCTGGTCTGGCCTGTTCTCAGCTTAATCCCAGGGGGCGCCTGGCCCTTGGCCGGGACTTGGTAGGGATCTCTGGAAGGAATGGACAGAGAAGGAAAGCGGTGGCTGGGGGGGGAAAGGTTTTAAACTGAGAAGGCGCCAGTTTGCAGGAAGGAAGTTGAGTCTTTCCTGACCCCAACATGGCCGCCTGTACTGCCTCTCTGCGTGAGAGGAGGAAGAAGGGGGGAGCTGACCTGAAGCCATGGGGGGGCTGAAGAACCGCCCCCCCTGGCCCACTGTGAGGCTACCTAGCGCTTTCAGACGCAGTGACAGGATGGGGGCCTCTCTGCCATAAGGCTTTAGAAATAAACATTTTAATGAAAAGGATTACTTTGGGGAAAAACCTTAGGTGTCTACTTTTTAGGTAAAGAAACTGATCCCCAGGGAAGGAACGTGGCTTGCCCAGTATCACGAGACGGTTCGGGCTTTCTCCAGAGACCACGCAATTGTTTTCACCTTCTTATTTTTTTCCCCAAACGTGGGACAGGAAAACACTCCAGGCACAGGGAGAGACGCCCAGTCCCAGGTCCGGAACCGGCTCCATGCCGCTGGGCCGGGGAAAGGAACCCTGCGTTAACCAGGGGGAGACCCAGGAAAACCCATCTCATCTCTTGAAGAGCCTCAGCTTCTTCATCTGGCAAATCATGACAATACAGCAATGCCGCAATGCCATGAAAATCGCATGGCCCCCAGATGCAAGAAGAGAATACGTATTTAGAAACTACCTAAGTTCCACAAAGGGCTGCTCTTGCGAAGCATGTACAGGTGCCTCGGTTAGAGTTGCCCAGAGTGAGAAAGGACTGCCCTGCACACGGTAAAGAAGAGAAAACCCAGGGATCCAGGGGGCTCGGTGCGGACGCCAGTCAGTCTGCTGAGTGGCTCTGTGCAGATCCCTGTCTCACTGCCTCGGTTTCCTCGTGTGTAACACGGGGGGAGGCGGGGGGAAGCACCAGCCGCGTAGGACTGTTGGGAGAGATGAATTAACGATATTTAAAGCATTTAGGATAGTGCTGGCACATAATCAACATTAGCTATTACGTCTTGTTATGGAACGAACTCCCAAACCCCAGACGTGCTCAGCCATACATTTGATAACCATCCGTCAGAAACGCAGCAAAAAGGACCGTGTCCTGGGTGGGGAGATGGATTCAAAGATCGCTTTCAATGCTCAAATTCAAGAAGTCAACAAAGATCAGCAAAGCTTGATTCTGCTGTTTCTTTTTTCCCCACCAGGTACTTTTTCTTATCTCTACAAGGGACATATGGGAAGTCCCTGATCACCAGAGCTCAGAAAATTGACAGACTCCCAACAGACAAGAGAGACCTGGAAATCCAGAGCTGGAGAAGCAGACAAATGCCTGCCCCTGTCCCCAGAGAGCCTCAGCGCCCCCACCATCCAGTGCCACCTGTCCCTGAACAGGACTTCAGAACCAGCAGCCCAAAGAGCTCCGGCCCTCCCAAGCAGAAGTGCAAGGAGAGCTGGGGGTTGCGCGGAGAGAGAAGCAGCACAGAGCACATGAGGGATGACCCGTGCTCAGCGGACGCCTCAGCTAAACTCCCATCCAGAGAGCACCTCCTTCTGGGCGGCATCATGGCTCCCGGGGCACCCCCCAGTGGACAGACCGGTGCATACCAACGCTCGAGCAGGGGCAGCCATCGCCGATCCCAGAGCGCGATGACCATATGAGGGGCCTGCAGAAATCCTCACAGACTGAGAGGGGCCCGTCCAGGCCCTGGCCCCATGAACCCAATTCTCCTCCTTTTCACAAAGGACAGAAGGACCCAGTCCTACTCTTCCATCCCCACCAGTCTTGACTTCCTTGGAGGAAGAGCTGGTCCCAAGGGGTTTGACAAAAAAAAAAAAAAAACCAACAGACTGGAAACCAATCAACCTCTAGTTTTCCACTGCTGCCAGGCAGCACACCTTGCAAACAGAGTTTTCTAAAGAGCCTCTGTTTCTATTGGCACTGAGTTCCCAAATGTTTTTGCTCTGAGATGTTCTTCTGATCTGCTAGATAGTAAGTAAGAGCCTAACAGGCCCAATGCCTAAGTTTCCAACATTCCAAGAAATATATCAACCCAGGCGACCTCTCAGGCTATAGGAGTTTCTGGGCTTGTCAAACCACCCCCTCACCCCGTGGGTGCCAGAGTGTCCATTTCAGGAGAGACCCATACACACAGGGGTTTCGTCTTGTTGGTACAGCAGAGACGGCCGTGTCGGAGTTAACATGTCTTCCAACCACAAAGAGTCAGGTCGCTTTTTGTCTCTAAGCCAAAGAAAACCACATGTAAAGATTAAAACTAGACCTGAACTCAGTGCCACAGACACGTCAGGGAGCTGTAGGGCCACAGCTGGTACAAGAGGCAGAAAGAACTTCTTTCTTAGTGGGCTTCTGCACACTAAGGGAAACGGGTGTCCCAGAACCCAGGCTTCACCTCACAGACCCTACGTCCCACAGCCTCGGGAATCTACCGAGAGCAGCACTTTTTGTAAAGCTATTTATTGTATTTATTTTTAAAGAAAAGTACTCATGCTCATCCAGCTCTCAGAACAGGAAAAAGCTAAGACCAGTAGCTCTTAGCACACCTGCACCCAGAATAGACCCACAGGATAGGAGCAAGTCGGAGCCCAAACAATGACTCCTTTAAGGCTAGGGTCAATGTCAAACCCTGGTCATTAAGCCTAGCCCAGAGGAGCACCAGCGGGAGGACTCGGGCACGTGCTTCCATTCAATTAGGGAGACTCGCAGGGAGTCTCACTTGCAGGGAAAAGAAGGACTTCTTAGGCTCCTAGAGGTAGTAAATTCTAAAAATGTAATCAGTCAAAACAGCGTTGAAATAAAAGAATGGATGGTTGGTAGAATTCTAACAGGCTCTCAAGAGAAGCTTAGGTCTCCTGTGGGAAAGGAGAGCCTGTCCCCCCTCTTTTAAGGTAAGTCAGGGAGGGCTACTAAACCCTTTCTCCTTTAGGTGGTGCCGCCTCATTAGGCAAAATCCCTTTTGGTTAGGAATAAACGTGATGAGTCTTTGAGCCCAAGAGTCATAGCCACCTCGCTTGAGTAAACTTCCCAGCAATGATGCCCGAAATGAGCTCAACAGCCAGCTTGGCAAACGGCAGCCTGAGCTGGTCCTCTGACACCTGCAGACAAACCTGAACTGGAGGAGCTATTTGGAGCATCGCCCTGGAGCCCAAACACTGGATCCCTTTCACTGACTCCCACAGAACGACACCAGCCCTGGCCAGCTGGTGGGTATCCAGGGGAATCCTGTGCAGTAATGATATGCATTGTCCCAGACGAGGGGATTGAGTCAAAACTTGGATCTCAGGGGCCCTTTCTCCATGCAATTCCTGCCCAGCCCCAAAAGCCAGATGAGACAGGCTGTTTCAGAAAGGAACTGAGGAGTGGGGAGAGCACAGCCTCAGGCGAGCTGGAGTCTGGAGCCTGGAAGCAGGAATCCCCACCTACAAATTAGGCTTGAACTGCCCTGCCTCCCAGGCTAGGCCTGAGGATCAAGTCAAAATGGAGGGGGTGGAGGGGAGGTGAAAAAGCTTTGAAAGCTGTCACGCCCTCCCTCGCTAATGACGCAGGGATTCGTATTTCAGAGCTGAGAGGAACCGAGGTGACAGAGAAGTTGAGAAAGTGCCTGATCCTGACACCTAAAGGCCAAACCAAAACTGTCACTGGGATGCCGCTCTGTCTCGGCACGACCGACCTCCCCCGTTAGCCGGGATTTTCCCGGTCTCAGCACTGCAAGTCCCACGTCCTGGGAACCTGCTCAGGCCTGGCCAGCTGGGGCAACTGGCCACCCACTCCTGCCCTTTGTAAACCAAATCAGCTGTGGCCATGCCACGTAACTACTCACCTACGACATCGTGTTAATGATTGCACTCAATATATTTTTATACTTTTATGTTCTTCTACTGATTGGCTGGAAATGTGCCATCCTTCATTAGAAGAAAAATAAATAAATTTTTTTTTTCAGAATTGCTTACAGTTCTGATTGGTCTGTCATCCATCCATCCTTCTTTGCATTCACTCATCTGCTCATTCATCCATCCATCCATCCATCTACCCACTGAATTTCTGGCGGGCCCCTGCTACATGCCTGGTGCTGTGCTAGGGGCTGCCCGGAATGCCTCCCTGCCTTGCAGAAGCTCACAGCCTGGTTGGGCGCAGAATATCAGGAACGTGTCTGATCCCGTGGAAGAATGCGACACAAACCAAAAGGGCTACAGGAATGAGAAGCAGCACACACAGTCCCCTCTCTCAGAAACCCTGACCTGGCTACCCACCCTCTTCTAGGAAGCCTGACCACAACCTCAAACCTTTATTGATCACGAGCCCCTTTGCATTCACTTGTTCGGCAAATACCCAGCAAGTGCCTGCTGTCCGCAGCATTAGGGCAAGCAGCAAGTGTAAAAGAGGGACCAGAAAAGCCCCACTCCCACCCTCCAGGAGTTCACTGTCTGGGGGGGGGGGGGTGCGAGGAGGGGGGAGGGTCCAGAGAAATCCAAAATTTCAGCTTACTTAACCAGCAGAGAATGAAAGTATGAATACCCTGAAAAAGGAAATAATTGGTAGATACCTCTCCCCAGGCAAGGAAAACAAAAGAAAAACTAAACAAACAGGACTATATCAAACTAAAAAAAGTTTGCACAGCAAAGGAAATCATCAACAAACTAAGACAACCCACAAAATGGGAGAATATATTCACCGGTACATCTGATAATGGGTTAATAGCCAAAGTTTACAAAGAACTTGCAAAACTCAACACACACAGACAAAAAACAACCCCATTAAAAAATGAGCAAAGGACCTGCCTGAATAGACACTTCTCCAAAAGGACGTATGGATGGCCAATAGAAATATGAAAAGATGCTCCACATCACTAATCATCAGAGAAGTGCAAATTAAAACCACAATGAGATACCATCTCACACCCGTCAGGATGGCCACCATCAAAAACCAACAAACAACACACGCTGATGAGGACATGGAGAAAGGGGGACCCTTTTGCACTGTTGGTAGGAATGCAGACTGGTGCAGCCACTGGGGAAAGCAGTGTGGAGATACCTCAAAAAATTTAACATGGATTTGCCTTTCAACCCAGCTATGCTGCTTCTGGGAATATATCTGAAGGAACCCAAAACACTAAGTTGAAAAAACATGAGCACCCCGACACCCGTTGTCATGTTATTCACAATCGCCAAGATATGGAAGCTGCCCAAGTGTCCATCAGTAGATGAGTGGATAAAACAGCTATGAGACATTTACACAATGGAATCCTACTGGGCCGTAAAAAAAGAAAATTCTGCCCTTTGCAGCAGTACAGATGGGCCTGGAGAACACTATGCTAAGTGAAATAAGCCAGTTAGAGAAAGACAAATACCATATGAGTCCACTTATATGTGGAATCTAATGAACAAACTGAACTGACAAGCAAAACGGTGACAGAGATGGAGACACCCACTCACAGATGAGGAGCAGGATGACAGCTGGGGGCAGGGAGGGAGGTTAAGAAGTTGAGGGATTGAGCAAAAAGGAAAAAGATGCAGACAAACAGTGTGGTGATTGCTGGCAGGAAGAGGGTATAAGGGGACTAAATAGTAATGGAAAAAATAAAATAAAGATTAAATAAAAAAATATTAAGGGAGAGACGAAAAGAGGCCCGTGTGGCTAGAACCTGGTGAGCAGGAGGAAAGGCCCAGGACGTCGTCAGCAGTAACAACGGCACCCGCCACCGCGGGCTGGTGCTGGTCTGAGCGCACATCCGCAGTAAGCTTCGCCGCAACCCTGCAAGGCAAGTACTGTTATTCTCCCCTCGTCCATTGCCCTTTGGCAACATACAAACAACCCCCAAACTTAACAGATTGGCACAATTAGTTATGTGTTCACCATGCTGCGAGTGGGCAATTTGGGCTGGGTGGCTGGGACCTTTCTCCCCACGTCTCTCACCCTCAGAGACGTCAGCTAGCCTCGTCGCGTGGCAGCAAGGTTCCGGGAGTAAGGACAGACGCTGCAACGTCTCGCGACATCGAGGCTCAGAACTCACACATCGTCATTGCCACCCCCTTCTCTCGGAAACCAGTCACAAGGCCAGCCCAGTTGCAAGGGGGTGGGAAAATATAAGCCACATTTAATGAGAGGAGTTACAAAGACATGTGAGACCCTATGTAATCTACCACATCCCACTTACAAAAGGAGAAACTGAGGCAGAGAGCAGTTACAGACATTTGGCACAGTCCCACAATTAACAAGTGGCAAGGCAGCATTCTGATGCCCAAAGCCTGAAACCAAAGCCTGTGTATCCTCTTAGCCACAGAGCTATACAAATGTGAGACGGGGCTGGAGAGATTGGACCACAGAGCATACGGTCTTCTCAACATCCTTGTGAGAGACAAGGTAGTACAGTGCTTAGCGAGCCTGAACTCCATCCCATCTGTGCCACAGACCAGCAAGGTGACCTGGGGAAAGCCCACGCCGTATTCAGGTGGGTTGTTCACCCAGTCAAAGGCTTCAGTAAGCAAGGAAGATAGCAGCACCTACAGGGACCTGAAACTCCAATCTCCTCCAGCTGATCACCCAGCCAGGACTTCCAGCTCTGCACACAGAGCCCCCAGGAGAAATCAGTCCCACAGGAGTGAGTTCTCCCAGGTCACCAGAGAACCCGTGGCAGGGTGGGGCCCAGGCAGGACCACACAGATTCAGAAGGTGGGGCCCGTGGGCTGGGGCGATGCCCCAAACAGGGAGGCCCTTTCAGGCCAGAGCCCAGACCGACAGCCTGTCGTTCGGAGGCGTTCTGGCGCCACCTAGCAGCCGCGGAGGAGCTGCTGCACCTGGGGGCTCTCCCGGCAGCCAGAACGCAAAAATAAATAAAAACTAAAAAATAACCAGAACAGAACAAGGAGGGAACTGGGACCCAAGCCGGGTGTCAGGAGGCCACATATTAAGCCAGGCTCTGCCAGCAGTTTCTGCTGTGACTCCAGACAAATCCCTTCACCAGCTTCAACCTCAAACTGAGGTTTAGCCAGTTTCCCCAAACGCTCAGGGTGGGGACTGGTCTGGTCCTAAACTGCGGTGCATTAAAAGCTACTTTGGGGAGGCTGGTTACAGTATAGGAATGAGCCCTGGTAAATGGACTATTGGATTCCCCTGTGTGTGTGCACAAGCACACACATGCACGCACGCACACACAATGGAAGATCCCAAGGGAGAGGGCCCCCCCAACCCCCCAACCCCCCAACCCTGCCATCTGCTCTCAGCTACAGGCCCAGTGCTCAGTGCTGAACACTGGTGTGACTCTGGCTGTTAAAGAAAATCAGAGATGGGGCTGGTCTCGGCAGGGGAATGAGAAGGCAGGGGGGCAGGATGCACATCTGCGAAGATGAGGGCCCCCCCCCCCGTTGCCTTTTTCAGACCACCAGATATTAGGGAGCTGCAAATACCGCTGGAGCGAGCAGAGCAGCCCCATTTCCGCCATCAGAAGAGCACTCAGAGGCCTCTTTCCCTGACCCGGGCTTTCATGGACACAGTCCAGGTGCTAAACTCTGTAAGGAGTGGGGAAAGGGGAGCTTCCCTTTCCTAAAATCTCCATCAGCATCTCCTACCACCCCCCCAAAAACGAAGAGCTGCTCACCACCTAAATGATGCACCGAGACAAGTCTCCAGTACGCCTTCCAGGCACAGCGCAGCCCCCAAGCCCCGCCTGTCCCCCAGTCAGCCCACTACAGGGGCCAGCCCCTCACAGCTCACACTGGGGATAGGTAAGCCCAGGCACCTCGGGGACCAAGGATGCCTAGAGCCTGTCCTCAGGCCCCTGTTCAGCCAATGGAGACTGGTTGACAGACACATGACTGAATTGAGGGGAAAATGGGTTTTTGTTGTTTTTTTTTCCAGTACCATGAGCCCTTCCTACCCCTGCTGACCTATGTTCCCGTAGATGAGGTGAGAGGCATTTCCGAAGACAACAGAACTCAGGTGAGAGAGAAGCAGATGAGCCCAGAGCCACCCAGAAATTTAGAACGAGAGCTGAGACTAGAACAGGGTCTCCAGAAGCCCCTCAGCGAGGGCCCCTCAACCACCTCACCAGCCTGAGATGAGTAACTAGCAATTCTTTCCAGGGCTGCTTGGCCATTTCAAAATGAGAAGGAAGACTAACACAAAAAGGGATAATTTTTTAAAAAGGCCTCTTGGCAAGTGAATCGGATCTGTTTGACTATGGAATCCTTCCCGAACGCCCTACGTTGCCCTGTTTGCAAAAGGGCAGCCTCGGGGAGGGAGGTGCTACACCAGTAAGAAGTCCCTGCTCAGCATCTCCCATCTGCAGAGACGGAAATGAATTCTGTACTCCAACAACTGCCGCTTCTGAGCCTCCAATCCTGTCTTTAAAATAACCCATCTTTTACGCACACGCACTACATATACACAAACACATTTGTTCCTTTCTCCGGATGCAAAAGACAGAAGTGTGAAGAGAAGCATACAGTGGCCAACCCCATTTATAAGAAGCTCGTACATCAGGCAGTGAAAGTTCTCTTTCAAGAAGCAAGTACAAGAACCCTGGGCAGTGGGCCACTGGTGCCGCATTTGCACACAAGCAGCCCTCATCAACTCATGCTGAGAGCTTTCCTAAAACTTCTCAATGGCCACAAACCCCAAACCAGCAGTGGCTGGCCTCAGGGTCTTCTGTGCCTCTTGCTGAGCAGCCCCGAGCGTGGCACAAGCAGAGACCAGTCTCAACGTGCATTGTAACTCTCATCACATAGCACCAAGCCTGGCATAAGCTGCAGCCAGTGTTGTCTTGGGACGTAGCCTCAATAAGCAGCCACGGACCTGGAACACATGGCAGTTGGCCTCAGCTCACAATGTGGTTGGTGCTCACCAAAGTGTCCCCAGACTGGCACTGATGGCAGCAAGCCTTGAGTCACAGCATAGCCTCTCCCAAGTGCCTCCAACCCAGTACAGGCAACAATGACCTTGGTCTGCTCAGGGGCCCCTCCCAAAAGACTCCAGAACAAACACACCCGTGGTCAGCTTCAGATCACACCATGGACCAGCCAACCAGCTCCACAAATGACACCAGAGACCCTGCTACAAAAACTCCCACGCCATGGGTTCAGCCCCGACATAACAGCTCATCCAGTGTAGTCACAGCCAGCTTTCACAGCCAGTGAGGCCTGAGAGGCATTCTCAGTCACTGACCTGCCAACAGCAATCAAGACTCAACTACAACAGGAGAGCACACACAACCCACACAAGAGACACCCTGGAGCACCTGGCTCAGGTGAACAGGGAGACTGTGCCATGGGGCTTCACAGGACACCTACTACATAAGGTCACTCTGCCAAGATTCTGCCTAACACATAGAAACAAACACAGGAAGGCAACCAAAGTGAGGAGACAAAAAAGATGTCTCAAATGAAAGAACAGGACAAAACTCCAGAAAAAGAACTAAATGAAATGGAGGCAAGCAATCTACCAGATTCAGAGTTCAAAGCACTGTTCATATGAATGTTCAATGAACTAAAGGGAAGACTAGAAGAACTCAGTGAGAACTTTAACAAAGAGAAAACATAAAAGAGAACCAGTCAGAAATCAATAAAATAACCTAAATGAAGACTGCATTAGAGAGAATCAACAACTGATCAGGTGACACAGAGATTAAATAAGCAATCTGGAAGACAAGGTAGCAAAAAACATTCGATGGGAAGATGAAAAAGAAAAAAGAATTTTAAAATATGAGGATAGATTACGGGGCCTCTGGGACAACATCAAGCATGCCAACATTCACCTCACGGGGGTACTAGAAGGAGAAGAGAGATAGCAAGGGATTGAAAACCTATTTGAAGAATAGTGGCTGAAAACTCCCCTAACCTGGCAAAGCTCATAGATATATAAGTCCAGCAAGCACACAAAAGTCCTGAATAAGGTGAACCCAAAGAGGCCCAAACCAAGACACATTATAATTATAATGCCAAAGGGTAAAGACAAAGAGAGAATCTTAAAAGCAGCAAAAGAAATGCAGTTAGTTCCCTACCAGAGAGCTCCCATAAGACTATCGGCTGATATCTCAACAGAAACTTTTCAGGCCAAGAGGGATTGGCACAAAACCTTCAGAGTGTTGAAAAACAAGAACCTAGGGACTTCTGGCCAAGATGGAGGCGTAAGTGGAAACACTGTGCCCCCTCCCACAACTAAATTTAAAGACAGCTAAGTTTTAGTAAGAAAAAAGCAGCCATAATAGTGAAAATGAAACTGTACGGAAGTCCAACAACAACAAACCACTCAGCCAGACTGGTAAGAGGGGCAGAGTCAGTGGAGGAGTGGGGTCGGGCTGGAAAGATCCTTCGGTCTGACTGACCCAGGAGCAGAGGCAGAGGCGGTTGCTGGATCCCAGGCGTGGGGTGGCGAAGGGCAGACCCAGTGAGGGTGCAGGGAGGCTGGCTGACTGCAGTCACACATTCACATGCAGATAAACCAAGCAAAGGAGTGAAGAGTAAGACAGATCTCTCAGGCTAGGGCCTTAGTGATGGGAATTAGAGCCTGAAAGCACCAACTGGAAAGATTTTCTCAGGGTCGAGGGGCCAGAAGAGGCTCCCAGGCCCACAGAGAATTCGTTGGAGACCCAGAGGGTCCTGGAGGGTACATGGGCCCACACACCTGGGAACCAGCACCAGAGGGGCCGAATTTGCTTGTGGGAAGCCGCAGAGGGGACAGAAATCTGAGAGCGAGCGGAGTGGAGCAAAGCACCATTTTTTCCTCTCTCTGACCCCGCCCCCACATACAGTGTCACAACCCAGCAACTGGGTTGCCCTGCCCTAGTCAACACCTAAGGCTCCGCCCCTGATACATAACAGGTGCGAACAGACCAAACATTCTGACTCAAGAACAGCTCAAAGCCCCAGAGCCTATAATTCTAAGTGACCAAGAAATAGCCAGCCTTTCAGATGCACAGTTCAAAATACTGGTGATCAGGATGCTCACAGAATTGGTTGATTTTAGCCACAAATTAGAGGAACATATGAAGGCTAAACTGATTGAAATGAAGGGAAATGCACAGAAAACCAATAGTGATGGAAAGGAAACTGGAACTCAGATCAAGGGAGTGGACCAGAAGGAAGGAAGAAACAACCAAACAGAAGAGAAGGAAGAAACAAGAATTTTAAAAAAATGAGGAGAGGCTTAGGAACTTCCAGGACATCTTTAAACATTCTGACTTCCAAATTATAGGGGTACCAGAAGGGGAAGAGGAACAGCCACGAGTGGAAAACTTATTTGAACGAATAATAAAGGAGAACTTCCCCAGTCTGGCAAAGGAAATAGACTTCCAGGACGTCCAGGAAGCTCAGAGAGTGCCAAAGAAGTTGGACCCAAGAAGGAACACACCAAGGCACATCATAATTACATTAGCCAAGACCAAAATGAAGGAGAGAATCCTAGAAGCAGCAAGAGATAAGGGGACAGTCACCTACAAAGGAGTACCCATCAGACTGTCAGCGGATTTCTCAAAAGGGACCTTACAGGCAAGAAGGAGCTGGAAGAAAGTATTCCAAGTCATGAAATCCAAAGACCTACAGCCAAGATTGCTTTATCCAGCAAAACTTTCATTTAGAATGGAAGGACAGATAAAGTGCTTCTCAGATAAGGTCAAATTCAAGGAGTTCATCATCACCAAGCCCTTATTATATGAAATGCTAAAGGAACTTATATAAGAAAAAGAAGATAAAAAATATGAACAGTGAAAGGACAGCAAACTCACAGCTATTAACAACCACACCTAAAACAAAAGTAAACTAAGAAGACAGCTAGATCGGGAGCAGAACCATAGAAATGGAGATCACATGGAGGGTTAGTAACATGGGAGTGGGAGGAAGAGGAGAAGGGGGGAGAAGGTACAGAGAATAAGTAGCATAAACAGTAGGTAGAAAATAGACAGGGGGGGAGGGCAGGAATACTATGGGAAATACAGAATCTAAAGAACTTCTGACACACAGACATGAACGAAAGGGAAAGAATGGTGGGGAGGTGTGTGCAGGGTGGAGGGGAGTGAAGGGGGGGAATTGGACAACTGTAATGGCATAATCAATAAAACATATTTTTAAAAAGAAAAAAAACAAGAACCTAAAACCACGATTACTCTACCCAGCAAAACTATCATTTAGAATCAAAGAAGAGATCAAGAATTTCCCAAATAATAGAAAAACTAAAGGAGTTCATCACCAATAAACCAGCTATAAGAAATGTTACAGAGACATCTTTAAAAAGAACAGATTTAAAATATGAATAAGAAAATATAGGGAAAAAACCTCACAGTCAGAGACAAATACATAATAAAAGCAGTGGATCAACCAACTCTAAAGGTAGTACAATGGTTAAATGGCAAAAGTAGGAAGATCATGTGTAATTCGAAAATAAGTTAAAGAATACACAAAAATACCCACATGAAAAAAGGTAAAAAATAATAACAAAAACATAAACATTGAGAGAGTAAAAATGGTAGTGATTTTCAAATGTGTTTAAACTTAAGTGACCGTCAACTTAAAATGGACTGCTATAAATAACTTGGTATATAGAAAGAACATAGTAACCACAAATCAAAAATCAACAAGAGAGAGACAAGAAATAAAGAGAAAGGAATCCAAACACAACACCATACAAAATCATTAACATGCAAGAGAAGAGAGCAAGAGAATAAGAAAGAATCTGAGAACTACAGAAACAATTCCAAAACAATTATTAAAATAGTGATAACTACATACCTATCAATAATTTTATATGTAAATGACTAAATGCTCTAATCAAAAACAGGTGGCTGAATAGATTTTTTAAAAAACAAGATTCATACACATGCTGCCTACAATAGACCTTTAGATCAAAAGACACACACAGACTGAAAGAATAGTAATAGAAAAAATTATTTTCTTGCAAATGTAAGGGAAAAAAGCTAGAGTAGCAATGCTTGTATCAGACAAAACAGACTTTAAAACTAGGTCTCTAACCAAGGAAGCACACACCAAGACACACTGTAATTACACTACCCAAGATTAAAGATAAGGAGAGAATCTTAAAAGCAGCAAGAGAAAAGGAGACAGTTACCTACAAAGGAGTTTCCATAAGACTATCAGCTGATTTCTCAAAAGAAACCTTGCAGGCAAGAAGGGGCTGGAAAGAAGTATTCCAAGTCATGAAAGACAAGGACCTCCATCCAAGATTGCTCTATCCAGCAAAGCTTTCATTTAGAATGGAATGGCAGATAAAGTGCTTCTCAGATTAAGGTCAAGTTAAAGAAGTTCATCACCACTAAAACACTTATTATATGAAATGTTAAAGGCACTTATATAAGAAAAAGATTAAAACTATGAATAGAAAAATGACAACAAACTCACAACGATCAACAACTGAACCTAAAAAAAAAAAGCTAAGCAAACAACTAGAACAGGAACAGAATCACAGAAATGGAGATCACATGAAGGGTTATCAGCGGGAAGGGGGGAGGAGGGAGAATGGGGCAAAAGGTATAGGGAATAGGAAGCATAAATGGTAGGTACAAAATAGACTGGGGGAGGTTAAGAACAGTATAGGAAATGGAGAAGCCAAAGAACTTATATATACGACCCATGGACATGAACTAAGGGGGAGAATGCAAGTAGGAGGGGAGGTGCAGGGCAGCGGGGATACAGGGGAGAAAAAATGGGACAACTGTAATAGCATAATCAATACAATATACTTTTAAAAAGTCACAATAACAAAAACCAGGGCTCTAACAAGAGACCAAAAAAAGGATATTTCATGATGATAAAGGAACCAATCCAATAAGACAACATAACTCTCATAAAAATCTAGCCACCCAACATGGAGCATCTACATACATAAAGCAAATCCCTACCAAAATACTAGTGGCATTTTTCACAGAACTAGAACAAATAATCCTAACATTTCTAAATTTTCTAAATGGAACCACGAAAGACCCCGAATAGCAAAAGCAACCTTGAGAACAAAAGAACGGAGTTGGGGGATCGCACTAGCTGATATCAAACTACACCATAAGGGTAGTAATCAAAAAAGCATGGTACTGACATAGAAACAGACACACAGAAAAGGTTAACAGAAAGGAGAACTCCAAAATAAGTCCATGCCTATATGGCCAATGAATCTGACAAAGGAGGCAAGAACATACAATAGGGTAAATACAGACTCTTCAATAAATGGTATTGGGAAAACCGAACAGACAAATGCAAAAGAAGGAAACTGGTTCACTGTCTTTCCATATACAAGAATTAACTCAACATGGATTAAACACCTAAATGTACAACCTAAAACCATAAAATTCCTAGAAGAAAGCAGCAAGCTCTCTGACATTGCTCTTAGCAATATTTGGGGGGGATATGTCTCTCAAGCAAGGGAGACGGAAAAAAATCAACAAATGGGACTACATCAAACTAGAGAGCTTTTGCACAGTAAAGGACAAGCTGGAAAGACAACCTACTGAATGAGAGAAGGCATTCTCCGATGACACATTTCATAAGGAGTTAATACCCAAAATATAAAGAACTCATACAACTTAATACCATTAAAAAACCCAAACAATACGATTAAAACATGGACAGAGAACCTTAATAGACACTTCTCCAAAGAGGACACACAGATGGCCGATAGACATATGAAATACACCATCACTAATTATCAGAGAGATACAAATGAAAGCCACCGTGAGATATCACCTCACTGCTGTCAGCCTATCTAGCATCGATAAATCAACAGACAACAAGTGCTGGCGAGGATGTGGAGAAAGGGGAACCCTCACGCACTGTCGGTGGGAATGCAGATTTGTGCAGCCACTGTGGAAAACAGCATGGAGGTCCCTCAAAAAACTAAAAATGCATCTACCATGTGACCCAGCAATTCCACCTCTGGATATTTACCCAAAGAAATCTAAAACACCAATTCAGAAAAATATACGCACCCCTATGTTTGTTACAGCATGATTTACAATAGCCAAGATACAGAAGCAACTGAAGTGCTCATTGGTAAAGATGAAGAAAATGTGGTATGTATATATAATATATATAATGGGATATTACTCAGCCATAAAAACAAAATAAAATAAAATCTTTTCATCTGTGACAACATGAATGGACCTAGAGGGTAATTATGCTAAGTGAAACAAATCAGAGAAAGACAAATACTGTATGATTTCACTTAGACGTGGAATCTAAATAACAGAATAAAGGAACAAACAAAACAAACAAACTCACAGATACAGAGAATGAACTGATGGTTGCCAGATGGGAGGGGGTGGCGCATGGGTGAAAAAAGGGACGAGATCAAGAAGTACAAATTGCCAGATATCAAAATAGTCACAGGGATATAAAGTGAGGCACAGAGAATATAGTCAACAGTGCTGCAGTAACTATGTGTGGTGTCAGATGGCTGTTAGACTTAGTGGGATGATCACTCCCTACATTATATAAATGTCTAATCACTATGTTGTACCCCTGAAACTAATAAAATGTTATAGGCCGACTGTAATTGAAAGATAAAATTTTTTTTAAAAAAAAGAACCCTGGGCAGTTTAACATTTGCTACGCTTCCAGCTGAGCCAACCTCTTTTTAAGGGACAAAGGACGCAGCGAAGGGTTGCAAGACCCCAGAAGGGGGACATGAACTTGCAGGAGGTTGAGGTCTCTTCAGCTACTCTAGCTTGCCCCATGAGCCTGCTGACTACTCATCTATTTTTTTTTTTAAATCACTCCTTCTAGAACGTTAGAGCCTGAGGTGACAGGTCATGCAATGAATCCCTTCTGGGCCA
Source organism: Sturnira hondurensis (assembly GCF_014824575.4). Taxonomy (NCBI): domain Eukaryota; kingdom Metazoa; phylum Chordata; class Mammalia; order Chiroptera; family Phyllostomidae; genus Sturnira; species Sturnira hondurensis. Next base: position 2,117,957 of record NW_028072653.1, on the reverse strand, counting down.
TCTTGGGGCTAGAACCAAGCTTTGGCCAATGCTAATGGTAGCCCAGCTCATGAGAATGTCCTCTCGTCTAGTCCTGACCACAAATCCAGGAGGCAGAGGCAGGACATTTCTTTCCTCTGCCTCTCCCCGTACCAGGACGTCTCCGTCTCAGCCGCCTGTCTTCTCCTCCCCACTGGCAGAGACTGAGTGATGACCCAGTGATCAAAATTCCCGGAAAATCATTAGTTCTTGATGACCTGTCTTACAAGTGTTCCGTGTAGATTCTGGACTCCTCTCTCTGCTCTGGATTTCTTCCTTCCAGGGGGTCAGCAACCCCAACAGAGCAGAGACTCACCTCAGGTGGAAGCCAACCTCTCTCTGGCTCACTTTCCTCTCATTCACTTTTGGCCACTGGACTGAGTTATAAATAAATCATTGTTTCCAGCCCTGGCTGGTGTGGCTCAGTGAATTGAATGCCAGCCTGCGAACCAAAGGGTTGCCAGTTTGATTCCCAGTCAGGGCACATGACTGCTTTGTGGACCAGGTGCCCGGTAGAGAGCACACAAGAGGCAGCCACCCATTGATGTTTCTCTCCCTCTCTTTCTCCCTTCCTTCCCCTCTGCCTAAAAACAAAACTAATAAAATATTTTTAAATATTACTGTTCCCACCCTGTTACTGTTTCTTCTGACACTAGTCTGGGTAGAGGGGAGTAGGAGAATGGGGAAGTGGGGGCCCAGATTGGGGAGAAGTGATTGTCCATATGGGCTACAGACATTCCCGAGTTCTATGTCCATGAGGCCACCAAAATACCATTAAAATGTCCACTGTAACTCATCACCAATTTACAGGTAAGCAAACGGAGACTCAAAACAAGTAGCTTAACGAAAGATGCACTAAGAGGTAGACCAGTATTCCAAACTGGGTCAGACTCCCAGCCCCTTCACAAGTAGGGCAGCCGGTCTTCAAGGAGCAGCACGACGTGTGATTTGCCCAGAGTCCTATCTCACAACCCCCCTCAGGGTTCCAAACTGTACCTCCAGCAACTTAAACATCCCTGCCTCCTCCCTGCCTGACTTCTCTGCAGGCACACCCTCCATCCACTGCCACAGAGCCCAGGAGAAAGGCTGGTGCCCTAGAAGACGCGTTGACGTTGGCCTGGCTCTAATTACTGCTCTGACAGCCTGCACTGTGCCTGGTAGACAAGCCAGAGCAGAAGCACATTAATTTCTGCCCCAGCTGGCTCCCACCGTGGGCAGGCTCCCATTGGCATGCTGAGAGGGGCCCCGCCCAAACNGAATACGAGCCTGAGGTGACAGGTCATGCAATGAATCCCTTCTGGGCCATCTTGGGGCTAGAACCAAGCTTTGGCCAATGCTACTGGTAGCCCAGCTCATGAGAATGTCCTCTCGTCTAGTCCTGACCACAAATCCAGGAGGCAGAGGCAGGACATTTCTTTCCTCTGCCTCTCCCCGTACCAGAACGTCTCCGTCTCAGCCGCCTGTCTTCTCCTCCCCACTGGCAGAGACTGAGTGATGACCCAGTGATCAAAATTCCCGGAAAATCATTAGTTCTTGATGACCTGTCTTACAAGTGTTCCGTGTAGATTCTGGACTCCTTTCTCTGCTCTGGATTTCTTCCTTCCAGGGGGTCAGCAACCCCAACAGAGCAGAGACTCACCTCAGGTGGAAGCCAACCTCTCTCTGGCTCACTTTCCTCTCATTCACTTTTGGCCACTGGACTGAGTTATAAATAAATCATTGTTTCCAGCCCTGGCTGGTGTGGCTCAGTGAATTGAATGCCAGCCTGCGAACCAAAGGGTTGCCAGTTTGATTCCCAGTCAGGGCACATGACTGCTTTGTGGACCAGGTGCCCGGTAGAGAGCACACTAGAGGCAGCCACCCATTGATGTTTCTCTCCCTCTCTTTCTCCCTCCCTTCCCCTCTGTCTAAAAACAAAACTAATAAAATATTTTTAAAAATTACTGTTCCCACCCTGTTACTGTTTCTTCTGACACTAGTCTGGGTAGAGGGGAGTAGGAGAACGGGGAAGTGGGGGCCCAGATTGGGGAGAAGTGATTGTCCATATGGGCTACAGACATTCCCGAGTTCTATGTCCATGAGGCCACCAAAATACCATTAAAATTTCCACTGTAACTCATCACCAATTTACAGGTAAGCAAACGGAGACTCAAAACAAGTAGCTTAACGAAAGATGCACTAAGAGGTAGACCAGTATTCCAAACTGGGTCAGACTCCCAGCCCCTTCACAAGTAGGGCAGCCGGTCTTCAAGGAGCAGCACGACGTGTGATTTGCCCAGAGTCCTATCTCACAACCCCCCTCAGGGTTCCAAACTGTACCTCCAGCAACTTAAACATCCCTGCCTCCTCCCTGCCTGACTTCTCTGCAGGCACACCCTCCATCCACTGCCACAGAGCCCAGGAGAAAGGCTGGTGCCCTAGAAGACGCGTTGACGTTGGCCTGGCTCTAATTACTGCTCTGACAGCCTGCACTGTGCCTGGTAGACAAGCCAGAGCAGAAGCACATTAATTTCTGCCCCAGCTGGCTCCCACCGTGGGCAGGCTCCCATTGGCATGCTGAGAGGGGCCCCGCCCAAACCCCTGATGCTGGAGGAACACCCCCAGCTCTGCCTCGCTTCCTATTCTTAATTAGAAGTTCCATTAGAACCACTACAGCAATGAGGCACACGCCAGGCAGCATACTTCAGGACAATTAGCACACTCCTCGGGTTGCTAAAATGGCCTGGGCCCTGGTTTGAGCCAACATAATTACACCAAAACATATAGCCTACCAGGAGGCGCCCATGGTAAGGGGAAGGAAACAATTAGGCAGCACAATCTATCAGGCAGTTAGGTCTGTAGGAAATTATTCTGTACACAGAGTTTACCAAAGGTTGAGACACATGGAGATGATCTCTTGCCTATGGCCCAATCTGTCCATAAACCCACCCCACCCCGTGCTGTGAATGTTCTGTGCATTTGTGCATAGATGCCCAGCTCGTGGGGAGACTGGCTGTGACCATCTCGGGTCTGGATCGTTGTAGGTATGAGCGTCGCTTTCCTGGACTGGGGGACATAGTCAGCGGGGCACAGGGGTTCAGGAATCTGCACCTACCTCCCTGCCACTTTCTGAATCCCAAGCCACTCATTAAAACCTGCCCCTAAGACAGATCCTGGCTGAGTCATCCTGCTGATTCTGAGGAGTACATAAAAAAGAGCAAATTAGAAAACAGGGAAGAGCCCTCTGAACAGCAGGAGAGCTACGGAAAACCACCCGAGGCTTCCCAGACTCTGTTCGAAGCCACACCCTCAGGTTCTGCACACAGGACCGTCTTGTCTGCCTTCGATTTCCCGCCCAACCCAACCGCTGCACCCTCTGCAGGCTAGCAGTGCCACCGTCATTAACATTCAACTGGCATTTCCACTGCCCACTCCAAACCTGTTCTTCCAGCCCTTTTGAATCCTATTCAGACCAAGTAAGCTTTGCCCTTGTGTTGTGGTTTGAGCGGCAGCAATTATTAAGACTGCAGATGATGGCTTATTAGCATTTATTGAATAGCCACAGAGCCCCGCGCGATAGCAGTGGTCACTAGGTGTCCGACTCCCAAACTGAAATTAACAAGCCAGCAGGACACAAGTGCAAGTGGTGGGAAGAGGCCATTTTGGGCAGAATTGTTATTCGTGGTTTTTCACCTAAGGCTGTAGATAGGGTGGAAGGTAGTGAGGCTTTGGGGAAGGGGGTGGTCAGGCTAACAGGAGGCAGCCACTGTTCGGTCACTCGTTTTAGCACGGACCAGAAACTGAAGGACAAGGGCACTCAGTGCCATAGACCAGTGGTTCTCACACTTTAACAGACACCAGGGCCACCTGGGAACTGACAAAACAAACATTCCTGGCCCCACACCCAGAGTTTTTGATTCAGTTGGCCTGGGCTGAGAGTCGAGACCTTTCCAGATCACAAGTGACACTGGTGGGATGCTGACCCCAGGACCACACGTGGAGCTCGGCTGCCATTGACCCTGGAGTACAGACCAGCCCCCTGGGCAGGGTGGAAAGTTGACCTGGAGGAGGGAAAGGATGATGGGCAGCACCTGGGCATGCACCCAATCCACACCATCCGAGCCATTAGACCCAACAGCAAATGCTGCTTGTAAAGAGCCGAAGAGTGAATATCTTGGCCTCTCAGGCCGAGCCTCTCTGTCGCTCCTCCTTACCCCCTGCGATCACAGCACCGCATAAAGGAAAGACAGTAGCTGTGTTCTGAGAAAAAGTTACTTCTACTTCATTATTTATAACACTTTATTTACTGTGAACTCATTTAAGGCTTCCCCACCTTTGTATCTCCACAGTGTTCAAAACAGCCGCCACAACCACTCCCTGAGCGCCCACCTATGCACACCAGCCGCTTCTCAGGGCATCGTCTTCGTGCTTCCAGGAAAAACTGAGATTCAAACTGTCCCAGCCAGGATCGGCGCTTGGGTGGCTGTCAGTTCAATTAAGCCACTATAGTTCATCGGCACTGTGTGTCAGAACTTGTGCCTGCTAGTCGTTCCAGAGCCACAGGAATCACAACAGCCACAGACCCTAGCTTTGAAGGTTAGTCAGCTAAGGAGACATCAGTTAAGGTTTTTAGGTCACAAGCAACAGATGTGAGACTGACGCACTTACACGAAAGGAAACGTGTTGGGAGAATACTGGTGTGCCCGTGGGCTCAAGGGACAGACAGATGGGCCATGTATTGAGAAGGCCAGAAAGCAGCGTAGCCCTGAGGAGAGCCACCGGGGCCCAAGCCCAGTCTCGGGACTCTGTTTAACCCAGTCTTGGATGGGGACCCAGCTTACGCCCAGGGACACCTCGGAGACATCGAGCATTCAGCTCCAGGCCATGCGGGAAAGCGATATCACAACAAAGTGAGTCATCATTTTCCTGACTACCATTTGTAAAAAAAAAAAAAACACATTTGTGAAGCATCGTAAAGCAAAGCACAATAAAACGAGGTATGCCTACAGTTTTAGATTTTCCCCAGATGATTCCAGTTTGTACCCATGGCTGATGACCACTGCTCAGGTCTCTTCAGCAGAGGTATTGTTGTTCTCCGTCATTCCGGTTTTTAGCAGATCACTGACTCCTGGTAAAGTTAAAATCAACTTTTTTTATTGTATTTTTTCCGTTACCAGTTAGGCCCCTTCTACCCCCGTCCCCCCAGCCATCACCACCCTGTTGTCCATGTCCATGAGTCCTGTTTCCTTTCTGCTCAGTCCCTCTACCTCCTAACAACCCCCCGCGCCCCGCCACATAGCTGTCAACCTAGTCTCTACGTCTGTCTCTATTTTGCTTGTCAGTTCAGTTTGCTCATTAGATTCCACAGATGAGTGAAATCACATGGCCTTTGTCTTTCTCTGGTGGGCTTACTTCACTTAACATAATGTCCTCCAGATCCATCCATACTGTCGCAAAAGGTAACACTGTCTTCTTCTTTATGGCTGAGTAGTATTCCATTGTGTAAATGCCCCGTAGTTGTTTTACCCTAGAATCATCTTTTAGAAGTCCACCCCAAGCCGCCAACTCCCCAGGCTCACCAGATGGATAGAACAGCACATTTCTTGTCATTCTCAGGTGTCTCATCTCAAATGACTCTCACAGCTGCCCTGTGAGGTAGACGGCACAGAGGTAACGTAACTGTTCCTCCTTAAGGTAAGGAAGCCGGTGATGGATGTGCCCACATTCACACAGTGAGCAAATGGCACAGCTAGGGTGAGAACCCGGGTCTCCATAGGGCTGTGGTTCTCCCACCTTTAGAGGGACTAAGACACACTGGGACCCTTGTCCCAGTGCAGTGTCCTTGGCTTCCAACCCAGAGGTTCTTGTCCAGTAAGTCCTGAGTGAGGCACAAGCACCTATGTTATCGCCAAGCTGCCACTGTGCATACAGCCCCAACGCCTCAGTCGGTCAAACACTGCCGCTGAGGAAATCTGCTCTGCCAACGGCTTTGAGTATTCCCCTGCCCAGAAGAGAGTCCGCCAACTCACGATCTCAAGGTGCTTTCCGAACCTATGGCATTTCATTGGCTTTTCCCTTCATCTTCTCACTGATGTTAGCTTTCCAGAGCAATAATAGGCAAAGACAAGCTCCAGATCAGGGGTGGTGAGTTTAAGTTCAACATGAGATCTCCGGTCCACAAGCAGGGGCTTCTTACAGCCTTGGCGTGAGAAGCAGTGAGACGGTAAGAGGCACTGGAAGTATACTTTGGTAAGTTAGTAACGTCTGTCATGGGCCTGGTGAGGATGCTGGTGGCCAGCCTAGCACTGCTCTGGATAGTCCCCTGGCCTGAGTGCTCTCTTATTTTTTTTTACAGAATACGTCTGCAAAGAGAGACCTCGTTTCCGACTACAGATAATAAGAAATGACTTTTTAAAATTGCCTCCATGCTACCCATAACTCTGGGTTCTGCTTGAGACATTTGGATGCCGTGATTTAAATGTAAATATCCCCTGAAATCCATCAATGTCTGGGGAGCTGATTAAGCACCATGGACTAGAACAGTGTTCTTTTTTCTGATCTTCGGGCGTTTTTATTTTTGTGAGCTGATATATTACCATGGTGAGGGGACTTTCTCACACATTCTGCTCATGATAACAGACGAGGTGTGAAATTGATTCCGAGCACCTGGGAGGGTTATGATTTATCATCATACATTAGGCCCCGCGGAGCTTTGCTGGATGAGTCCCAACTACACCCAGATCCAACTGCACTTCTGGAAACAGGACACACAGTGACTCAGGATACGTTCAGCACAGCTATTTCAAGCTGGCACCCAATAAGCAGCTCCCTTTCATTCAGTCAGTCAACAAATATTTACTGAGCATCTACTATGTGCCAGGTACTGTTTTAGGAGCGCAGATAACACACTGGGCAAGAGAGACTCATCCCTAGACTTGCCTCCTCTCCCCAGTTATAACTTACACTCCTCATTGGGTAAACACGCCAATAGCCTGGTGCCTAGGGATCAATGCCTCACGTGGCCTGAACAAGACTTCATCCTGCAGTTTTCTGGACTAAAGATACTGGGCGGAGCCGATCTGACAATGGCTAATGCTGCACCTTCATTGTTGCTCTCAGTACAAAGGATGGGCCCGTGGAAATTTTTACTTTATTGATTTTAGAGAGGAAGGAAGGCGTGAGGGAGGGAGAGCAGGAGTGAGAAGAATCAATTTATTGTTCCATTTACTTATGCACTCACTGGTTGATTTTTCTCTGATCAGTGCCCTGATCAGAGATCGAACCCACAACCTTGGTGTTTTGGGATGACACTCTGAACCCCCGAGTACTCGAGCGAGGGCAAATGGAAATTTCTAATGAGGGTGCAAGGCACATGAGCCCCACCGGAAGCCACTCAGTCACGGGGCTCAGGCAAAAGCCTCCCCTAACTGGAATTGTGTGGACATCTAGAAAGAACTCTCTCTCTTCTGCCAGTCAGTGCCTAAAACCATGTTCTTACACAGGACTGGACAAGGGACAATGGGGCAGTACACCAGAAATTCACTAGGAAGTTTTCTGAAAAAACACACTCCTGAGGCTCTGTTCTGACGCCCCAGAAGCCTGCCTCTGAAGTTCCGAATGGGCCTCAGACAGATAGGTCTGTGTTTGAAAAACACCCAGTGGTGATTCTGATGAATCTAGAAAACACTGTTTCACTCAGATATGGGCCTGGCCTCTGTCCAGATACGAGGCACAATTTATAACCAAGGGCATGGAAACCTGCATGACTGGGAACCTCGCTGCCGGGGTTCCAGTCCTTATGTCGTCTTCAAGCAGCTGTGTGACCTCAGGCCAGGCATCAGGCTCTCTGGGCCCCATTCATTAGACGCACAGGAGGGGACAAGGAGTAAATGACTTCTAGAGTGTCTCAAAGAGCCGAGGTTGTGCAGTTATGTTTTTCCACATTTGCAGGCCAGTTTCAAACACTAATTGATTAAGTCCAGTATAAATAATCACTGACAAATCGTTCTTACAGGAAAGTAATGCACATTTAAAACATATTTGTGCCCAGCCAGTCCTTCGCATGTTTAAACATCAGGATCCATCCATTCTGGGTGCTCCGTGTAGGGTGTTCATGGACCTCCCAGCAGCAGAGTCACCCTTGGGCTCTTTGTCACCCTGCCTTCCGCCTTCATGCCCTTGACCCACCTTTCGGATGTCCCCACAGCCATGGTACTTAGTCACTGTCTGACTGTCAAGTGGAAGCTTCTAGGTTTCTCTAAGAATATCTTCTGTAAATTCCATCTTCCCATGAAAGAATCCAGAGTTGTGTCTTTTTACACACCTCCAACAGACTGACTTTTCACCTAATCATCCCCCTTTGATGAATATTCTGGCGCTTTCTCATTCTGATCACCTGCCTCTCCGTGCCTCACTCACGAACACCTGCAAACACTCTGTGCTGATGGCTAAGCAACCAATCAAGTGACAAGCACCAGGATTGTTGTCCCTATTGCTTCTCCAGACAGATCGTTTCCTTTGATGAATGGGACTGAAGTCTGACTTTCTTGCCCAATCAAACTAATGATCTCCTCCACACCCCTCCCTCAGTCCTTCGCCAGTTCCCACTTGACCCGGCCAGTGGTCACCTTGGGAAAGGGGCTTGTATTTCACCACTGAGCTAGGGTCAAAGCACATGAGAACAGGTATCAAAACTTCCCCGTGACAAGAGTTCCTTGGGGATGTGGCAGCCCCACGCTCCCCGTTGCACCCCCTCCTCCATGTCGCCAGGCCCGGAAGCATGCACACTGGGTTTCTCGCCCGAGGCTTTGGTTAGATTCGGCCAGGGTGCAGCTCTCTTCTGTCAAAGTCCCTCCTGGGCTGTGCTGGGACAGGGGAGGAGGAAAGTCGGGGAGGCAGAGGGTAGGAGGGAGGCCAAGGAAGAGAACCAAGTTTCTCTTGGTTTTCGTATACAACATCCAGACTTCTCGGAACCTGCCTCCCTCCAAAAACACTCCTTCACTATCTAGGGCCAGTTAGCAGCCGTTTGGGGTTCTTAGGATGTTTTTTATTATTCAAGGTCCATACCCCAGTCATAACCAATATATTTCTTTGAAAGACATAAATTGTGCCTCCCAAAAATAGCCTACTGAATAAACTTGTCTCCAATAACGTGTGTGTGTACACACGCATCCGGTATTTTGTAATCAAAATCCCATCAACACACAATGAAGGCTATGTTCCCATTTATACATTATAAAAAACATCTTGTCAATACACTTTTACAATTTCATTCTCAACGCTATATAATATTTCATTGATTGTATGTATTGATTTTTTTTAAGTAATGGTCTACTGTTGGACAGCCAAGCTATCCAATATTCTTTATTTTGGATATCTAGTTATTTCAAACTATAAAGCAAGGGAAAAAACCTCTTACACCACCTTTCTCATCTGCTCAATTATTTCATTAGGATACACTCTTAAAAAGGAGTAGCTCAGTCAAAGAAAAACAACGGGCACATTGAATGAATTGATATGTTTTCCCAAAGTTTTCTCCAGGTCTAGACCAGCAGACATCCTATCAGTGACATGAATGTTTACAAGAGAGGGTTTGGAAGCCCCGGTTATAAAGAAAGAAGAAAATACACATCAAGAAGCCAGGAGGCCTCTCCCTGGGCACTGGTGCTGTATCTGTTCCTCCAAACAAGTTGGTCTTTATCTCTGCCCCTTTGTAACCTTTGAATAATCTCTGCCCCTGAAACCCTGACTCTTCTGTCCCCACCTCCTCCCCAACACTTTCTTGGACAGCCAAAATGACTGGAACAAGAAATATTTCATCCCCTAGTCTCAGTGCTTTCTATACTGGTGTGCACCGAGTTGTCCCTGTGTATTAGACAGCTATTACTGCAATAATACTGCTGCGAAACAAAACATCACAAAACTAAGCGCGTAAGAGCAAGCATGTATTTTCTTGCTCACAGAGCCTAAATTTGTTTTGGGTGTTAGGGCAGCCACTCACCCATCCCAATTCATGGGCAGCAGTCCTGACTGCCTTCCTGCTATAACGAAATGCAGGGCTCTGGGACCCTAGTTACTATCCGTTTTATTGGTGAGTCATTGAAAGGCTGAGGCAGTGCCTCATGTCAAGTCATGGTTCAGAAGGGCATCATTCAGCCCATGGCAACTGCACTGAAAGAACAACAAAATGTAAAACATGAAGAGGAGAGAACACTTCCAAATTCACTTCACAGAGCCAGCCATTACCCTGATATCAAAACCAGACAAGAACACTGCAAGAAAAGAAAATTACAAGCTCAGATTCCGGATGAACACAAATGTAAGAATCTTTGACAAAATATTGGCAAACCAAATTCAATAATGCAATTTATTCCACAGATGCAATGGGAGTTTAACATATGCAGAATCGATATGATACATCACATTAACAAAATTAGGGATAAAACATCACATGATCATCCTCAATAGGTGCAGAAAAAGCCTTTGACAAAATTCAACATATGTTCATGATAAAAACTCTCAACAAACTGGGTATGGAGGGAATGTGCCTCAATATAATAAAGGCCACATATGGCAAGCCCACAGCTAACCTCATACTCAATGGTTCTAACAAGAACAAGACAAGAATGCTCTCTTTCAGTATTCCTTTTCAATACACTGTAGAAATCCTAGACGAGCAAAAGAAATAACAGGCATACAAATCAGAAAAAAAGAAGAAAAAGTGCCTCTACATGCAGGGAACATAATGTTATACAGAAAAAACCTTGCAGACTGCTCAAAACACTGTTAGAATAAACAAATGCAGTCAAGTTGCAATATACAAAATTAATATATTAAATTCAGGTACATTTCTATACACTAAATTATCCTAAAGAGAAATGAAGAAAATGATGTTATAATATCCAAAAATCCAAATGCTTAGGAATAAATTCAAACAAGGAGGTGAGAGATCTGCACACTGGAAACCATAAGACCTTGACGAAAGCAAGGGAAATCAGAAAATAGATAGTCCAGCCCTGGCTGGCGTAGCTCAGTGGAATGAGTGCGGGTCTGCAAACCAGAGGATCGCGGTTCGATTCCCAGTCAGGGCACACGCCTGGGTTACAGGCAGGTTCCCTGCAGGCCAACTCCCAGCAGGGGACCCCATGAAAGGCAACCATACATTGATGTCTCTCCGTCTCCTTCCCCTTCCCCTCTTCCCCTCTAAAGATAAATAAATAAATAAAATCTTTAAAAAAAAAAGAAAATAGATAGTCCACACTCTGGGTTGGGAAAATTAACTAATGTTAAAATGTCCACACTACCCAAAGCAATCTACAGTTCAATGCCATCCCCGTCAAAATTCCAATGAAAATTTCACAGAAATTTTTCTAAAAATCATAAAATTTGTAGGATCACGTAAGACCCGAGAGCACAAAATTCTGGCCGGTTGCAAGATCAGTAAGTTCTGGGGATCCGATGTACAGCATAGTGATTATAGTTAGTTAACACTGTTTTATCTATACTTGGAAGCTGCTGAGAGTAAATCTTACATATTCTCACCATGAAAAAGAAATGGCTCCCTGGCTGGTGTGGCTCAGTGGATTGAGTGCTGACCTGTGAACTGTAAGGTCTCCAGGTTGATTCCCAGTCAGGGCACACGCCTGGGTGGCAGGCCAGGTCCCTGGTGGGTGGCATATGAGAGGCAATCAAGGGATGTATCTCTCACACATTGCTGTTTCTCTCTCTCTCTGTTCCTCCCTTCCCCTCTCTCTAAAAGTAAATAAAAATATTTTTAAATGGTAATTACCTGCTGTGATGGAGGTGTTGGGTAATATTATTATGAGAATCCCTTCAGAATAGAGAAGGATAGCAAGTCAACACCTTGTACATCTTAAACTTCCAAATGTTTTGTCAATTATATCTCAATAGAGCTGAAAAAACCTACAATAAGTGATTTGGAAATTAGAATAATTTGACCCATGATATGCACTACAACTTACATCATTTGCCAAAGAGTTTTTAAAAATATGGAGTATACAGACTAAAAGGAGTTTCCTATTATTCTGTATTTTGGTCTGTATTACCAAACAAGTTATTAACTATTTTGAGCATCACCTCTGCTTGTTCTGCACCAAGTACATTATAATCTTCTCACTCCTGTACTTCTCTCTCCTGTTAGAGTCTGACCCACCCCATTGCCCACCTAGAAGGCAGGAAGGCCTTCCCTCCCATCCTAAGATCAGCATGCTGGCTCGAAGGGAGTGTCTGCAAATACTGGCACCACAGACTCACACAGCTGAAATGGACTTTTAGAGATCCGGTCCGTGGTTCCCTTTACACGTGAAAAACTAAGAGCTGGGCAGAAGAACTGACTTGTGCGAGAGCAACCAGCTTGGATTCGAACCCAGACCTCCTGTCATTCGGGAGGGACACTGTAGCACAGGGGTTAAGGACTGATGCCGAGAGATGTGGGTTCCGATTTTAGCTTTGCCACCTACTAGTTACATGATCTTCTTTCACGTCTCTCAGCTTCTACAAGACATAGACATTCCTACATTCTCAGGTTGTTAGCAGGGTCAGTGAACCTATGTCTGTGTGCATGAATGCATACTCATATGTATAGATACATATATGCTCTCGTTATCATCATTTTGGCTCCAGAAAAATCTCTTACTGTCTCATCCTAATCCAAATCACCTTCTAGTCAGCTGCCCTCTCCCAGAGCCACAAAAAGAGCATGAAAAGGGTAGAGAGGAAGCAATGAACACAATGACAATGGGCTGTAATAATGAGTAACAAACCTATCCAGATGCTCCAAGCAATACAAACAACCAGGACTTTAATGCCTGCTGGCTCCAGTGTCAGGGGGGCTCTGGGGCACCACCATGGTTTCTACGTTACTTGCAAAATTGTGCCAGGGAAAGCAGGCCAGCATGCTGACCCTTGGCTCAGAGCAGTCCTCACTGGGACTGGAATAAGCCTGCTCCTGGGTCAGCAGCATACTCTGTTGTCCCAGGGAACACTTAGAATGGGTCTTACAGACTCGCCACTAGGGAAATACCCTGAAAACAACAAAACTAACTTGGTTAGAAAATAAAATTAAAATCTGGATGCCTTTTATAAGCACTCATTGGGCCTTTCGCTAATGACCCATTGAGTCGTCAAGAAAGGGCAAAGTAGGTTTTGGGTGAAGTGGTAGCATGTTATGTTGTTTCACTTCCATCTGTGGTGGGACAAGGGGTTCAAAATAAACAAACAAACAAATAAATCTGTAAGATTGTTCAAACCCCCACCAACTGAAAAAGATTCCTGGTTGAAAAGGTCAAAATTTCCTGGAAAATATAAGATTGGGGGAAAACTGGCATAACCCAAATAGAACCAGGTCTTCCAGCTCCTACTTTGTGGCTCTTCTGAGTGATATCACACTCAAACACAAATCATTCTCCAAAGGCCTCCAAGAGGAACAAAGTCTTTAGAAAAGGTATCTTGAAGATGCACCAAAAAAGAGTTAATTACATCACAGCAGGCAGAATAATTCTGAAATTCCCCCAAATCCTCCCTGGCCATTTGCACCTCCTTGTCCCCAAAGGTGAGAAGCGATTCCCCTCCTCCTTAGCAGGCAAGAATGGGAGACCAAATACTCGTTCTTTACTATTCTCCCCTAGGAAACGACTTTTAGTGCCATTCAGTGCTTTTCCAGGCCACAGTCAAGTTCTGAAGAGCGCCATCACAAGCACTGAAAACCAGCAACTCATTTTCTGAATCACTTTCTTCTCCTGCTACCCAGAAAAGATCACTGCAGTTCGGAAAGCTATTTAGGCACATTCTCCTGCAGGTTTTATATTCAACAGACTATTCTGGTCTTCCTAGGGTTTACAAGGAGCCCCTGTTAACTTGAAAACTTAACCTCTTTTTTTGGTTTCAGTCTTTCTTGTTTCATCTTCTCAAGCCTCAGCCAAAGGCTTGGAGACCACACGACTGCTACTCAAACCTCAGCGTTTGTAAAGGGCTTACATTCCTAGGCCTGGATTCTGCGAACAGCTGAGCAGGTGAAACTTAAATTAAGCCGCACCTGGGCACATTGGTTCTCCTGGAAAGGGGAAACTATCATTAGGTTCGCATTTTAAAGTGAGTACACGGAGTTACAAAACCACGACAAAGAATATTTTAGTGTGTGTGTGTGTGTGTGTGTGTGTGTGTATAAAACAACACTATATCCAAATCACAGCATGCCAGGATTATGACATTATTAACAGACTCGCCAGGGGCCCCATGTCCCACAACGTCAAAGGGCCGAAAAGCCTTTGCCTCATCCTGGACTAAGTTTACTCCTGCAACAAAAGTGATCTTGCTATAGAAGAACGGTCACAATCCTTGAAATCAAAGGACCCAAGTTCGAGTACAGCCCTGACTTGACCTTGACCAAATGCTAGTAAAGGATTATATTTGTTGATCTCCTGGTAAACTAAATGTAGCTACGAATTCTTCGCAGCTTCTGCCATCTACAAGGGAGCTTCTCCAACCTTTACATCTTAGCTGGCCTTGTGACCTGCTTTGACTAACAGAACATGGAAGACACAACATCGTGGAAGTCCCAAAGCCTTAGGGCTTCTCTCTCCAGCATCTTGGAATGCTTCCCTGAGACCACCATGTAAGGGAGCTAACCCAGCCTACTGGAGAAGCCACATGGGGACAAAGAAGGCATAGCCTACATCTAACACCAACCGCCAAATAGACAAGCGAGGCCTTCTCCTACCTTCCAATCCAACTGACCTGCCAACATCCAGCATTTTGAGTCCAGGGAAAAGCAGCAGAGGCCAGCCTAGAAAAGCATGAAGAACGAGTCGTGTTACTTTCAGCTTCGGGGTGGTTAGTTACACAGCGAAGGCTGAGTCCCAATCTCCTCATTCAAGGGAAGGCAACGCCCATCCAACTGTTCGTTCATTTATCCACTTGAGCTCTTGATGGCCCACTACACAATATCCACAGAACACATAACTGCACATAATTTTGAGAATCAAGTGAGATAATGGATGTTAATATACATGGTAGTATTGGTTTTATTATTGTTACTAGTGCCTTCCTTTCACTGCACTCCCATATTTTTTAAGCACTTAACTTCACTTGCTTTAGGTACTCTGGGGCTCAGACGGCATTGTGTCCAGTGCTCTCTGATAGAACTGACCTTGACACCTGCCCTTCTACTCTCATTAGAAGGCAGGTCTGTCCTTAAATGAGGGAGCTCTGGGACTTTCTTTGCACAGGTCCAGAAATTCAGTCGTTTGGGGGGAACACACAACCACGGCCACAAGCACTCACACTGAGGGCTTTTCCTTACCGTCCCGAACAACAGCCTCTCAAAAAATTCTGCAGTTATAGTAATAGCTAAAATTTATTGAGCAATTACTATGTGCCCAGGGCAGTGCTGAGCTCTTCAGCGAACTGTAGTCTGCTCAACAGCGCTCTGCGTAGGTGCTATGACCATCCCTAATTTGGGGTAAAGGCACTGAAGCCCCAACGACATTAAGTAACTTGCCCAGGGGCAGGTGGTGTGAGGTGGACTGATATTCGTTCCCTGGGAGGCCGAGGCCAGAGCGCCACCCTTACCCACCACCCTGGCCCACTCGCTTGGATGTCCCATGCCGTGTCTCACTGTGGCTCCCAAACCTTGTCCAGGACAAAGAACATGTCTTTTTGAAGCTGCGTTCATCAGAGGTTAAGTTCTGTGACCTTGACCAAGCCATCTCCTACTCTAAACCTCTGCCCCACGCCAAGTAAATCACGCAGGTTAGACCAGGTAATGTAGAAAACCCCTTCCAGCCCTGAAAATTAAGATGGCAAATTCTTCCCCAACATCTTGTTATAGTCGGAGTTTTATTCTCTTTCTTACTCGGGCGACTAAAGAGCATCTGGGGAGGAAAGAAAAAGCAGATGTTATAAGTGTGTTTATTCTCTAACATAAGAAAATGAAAGGGCTACAGAGGGGATTCTGCTTCCATCTCCCTTAAGGATTAGGCCATGGTGCGCACTGTTTGACTTTTTTAATGCATTCAGTCAGAGCTGAGAGCCTGTCGGGTGCTCTTTAAGCCTGACATTGAAGGAAATAATTCAAATAAAATAGGCTGAGGCTTTTGCAAGGTATTAAACCCCCTGAAGAGAAGGTCTAGGAAGGCCTCCAGGCGGCGTGGGGGAGGCCGTGGGAAACTGGAAGAGCTGAGGCAGGGTGTCTCTGGAGGAGGTGTCCCGTCGGAGCAGAAGCTGCACCTGGGGCGGGGGGGGGCGGGGGGGGGGGGACCGACTGGGCCCAAAAGCTTCCCAACAGCCCAGGGGATAAAACCTACCCTCCCATAGCATGGGAAGGGGTTTAACAGCAATCACTCACAGGTGCCATTCACTGCAAGCTCGCTGTATTCCAGGAAGGGTGCTGACCTAAGCCCTTGACGTGCCTTATCTTATACAGGCTTCGAAACAGGGTGGGGTTGAGTCTCATCGAGCCCAGTGTTCGTTTTGACAGCACGAAGACTAAAATTGGAACGATTCAGAGATTAGCCATGTGCAAGGATGACACGCAAATTCGTGAAGCGTCCCATGTTTTTCTGTAATGGCTTGTACTCATTTCTTTACATTAAAAAAAAAAAAAATAGCCCTGGCTGGTGTGGCTCAGTGGATTTAGCACCAGCCTGTGAACCGAAAAAGTCACCGGTTCAATTCCTGGCCAAGGCACATGTCTGGGTTATAGGCCAGGTCCCCAGTTGGGGGCGTGTGAGAGGCAACCACACATTGATGTTTCTCTCCCTCTCCTTCTCCCTCCCTTCCCCTCTAAATATTTTATTTATTTATTATGAAGAATTACAGTAAACAATATTAAAATTTAAAAAATCATGAAGCCCATTTTATAAATAAGAAAACTGAGGTGCCAAAAAGAGCCATGACTTGCCCAAGGTTACCTGGTGCCAAAGCCAGTGCTTGTCAGCTCCGTGCCACTCAGAAAGGCCAATGGCACGTTACTGCAGGAATCTGAACTTGGGGAAGCATGTGGACACAAAGAGACGGAGACACAGTCCCTTGCCTCGGGTACATCCAGGCTGGTCAGCAAACATGACTTCGACTAAACTACAAGTGACTGAGCTAGGATCTGAATAGGAGAGCACGTGTGCACTTCAAGTTCTGCTCACGGGAGCAGAGCACAGAAAACAAGAGTGTGGAAAGAGGAGGATGTGAAACAGGCAAAATGAGGGCCAAAAAAACCACCCTTCAGTTGGGCCACCCCACAGGGGCCCGGTTAGCCACTTTTTTTAAACCCTGATAAAATTCTTGACTCTAATTCCAATGTTCTGGGGGGTGGGGGTGGGCACAGTGCCTTCCTTCCCACACCAAGTAATTTTCCCATGCCCACTGGACATTTGACAATTCAACTCAATTTGTCACTCTTTTCCCAGAGGTAGCATCAGATTCCACAGGGGGAAGGCCCAAGCCCACGAGATGTCCCACCCCGTGTCCCCACTTCAGATGCCAGGTGCAAGCCCAGGTTTTCCGACTGTCCACTATAGGTTAGAAGTAACAGTGACCTCCTCCTTAAGCTCAATTAATTTACTTAGAGGGACTCACACAACTCAAAGGAGCCTTGTACTTACAGGATCGCAGGTTCACTGTGAAAAGATGTAACTCGGGAACAGCCAGATGGAAGGGACACGGCTTTCATGCTCTCTGGGGACAAAACTACCTGAACCTCACAGACAGGAAGCCCTCCCAAACCCGTCCTTTCAGGTTTTTCTGGAGGCTTCTTTAGGCTTGATGGATTAAATCTTTGGCCATTGGTGGTCGACGTCAATCTCCAGGCCCTCTCCCCTCCCCGGAGGTCAGGGGGTGGGGCTGAAAGGCCCAGCCTCTCATCCAGGTTTCTCCTCCTGGCAATCAGCCCCCACCTTTAGGGGCTTTTCAAAAGTCGCTCATTAACACAACAAAAGACACCTTTCCGGCTCTGGCTCTCCTCTCAGGAATTTCAAGGGTTTCGTTTGTGAGGAGGAAGACCAAATATATATTTATCGTTAATCACAACACCACACTCGGGCATCCCCATGGGGTCAGGAGCTGACCCAGCTCACTTCTATTTAAACAGTATCTGGCACCTCCATTTTGTTGGGAGAACGGGACAAAGACAACAGAATACACACAAAATTAATTAATCAGAAAGAAAAAGAAATAATCCTAAACTTCACCATTCTCCCCTGAAGGGAAAACAGAAGAGAGAGCACCCACACTCGAGCAGGCTGGAGCACGTGGAGGAGGGGGGTGGGAGGCGGCGAGGACCTGAGATGCCCGTTGGTTCTGATGGGAGACCTGGACAGCTGAAATGACCACCTGGAATTGCTGCCCCTCCATCAGTACTTATGGAACTTGAGTATTCATTAGAATCACCCGGGGAGCTTGTTAAAACGCAGACTGCTGATTCACCCGAGTTTCTGACTCAGGCGACCAGGGAACCTTGGCATTTTTAACTAATCCCTGGGTGATGCTAATGTCCCTGTTTCAGGGTCTAGCACTTCGAGAACCAATAACACTCAGCCTTCACTGCACATTAGAGTCACCTCGGGGCTTATAGAAACACCCCGGCCGAGCCCCGCCCAGATCCATCGGAATCCACGTGCCCCTGGGGACGGGACACACGCATTTGTGTTTCTTAAAAACAGGGACCAGGTGGTTCTGCTGTGTAGCCAAACCAGAGAGGAACTAATAGGAGAGCACGTGTGCACTTCAAGTTCATACACCGTAAAAATAACAGTTAACATTTATTGAACAGTTATCTTGCCACCGGTCACTGCTGAGTGCATTGCTGCATGGTCTCACTTAATTCACACAGGCACCTTTAGGGTAGGGACTATTCTCCCCATCTTAGTGATCAAGAGAGTCAGAGAAACGAAGTAATCTGTTGTGGGCCACAATGCACTTTCCCTGAAGATCCATCGAGTCAAGACCACACACTGTCTCCCATCCACCAGACCTGAGCATAAGGCAGTATCCTCCCTCTCTTCTAGAACATTCTTCGTCCTTCTCCTGTAATACGCCTGCAGCTTTTAAGCTTGTGTTGTCACGGGACACCACCGACCACCACTCCTGTTTCAGCCCCACTCCCAGCCTCACATGCTTCATTCTTGAATATTTTGCTCCTGTCTCTCCTCTCTCCAATTGCAGTTCTGTCTTCATTACTGGTGATTTTAATACCTACTTTTTTGTGTTTTAAATTTTTATGTTTTATTTTATTTATTTATTTATTTATTTTTAGAGGGGGAAGGGAGGGAGAAAGAGAGAGAGAAACATCAATGTGTGGTTGCCTCTCGTGTGGCCCCCCCTGGGGACCTGGCCCGCAACCCAGGCTTGTGCCCTGACTGGGAATCGAACCTGTGACCTTTTGGTTCACAGCCCGCGTTTAATCCACTGAGCTACGCCAGCCAGGGCTTGTTTGTTTATTTTAACAGTTGATAAAGTCACATGATTCAAAATTTAAAAGGAATATCTATGGTGTTATCTTACCCCCCTACCCTCCAAAAATCAAGCTTTAGTCTGCACAAGTCTCTATCATGACCAGTTTATAGAAAGTACAAAAACCAGAGGAGGAGCATGGTAAGCAATACCATGTGACTGCATCAGCAACATCCAGAGCATCTACGTTTCTGACCCTTCCCATGTCCTGTTCCCTCAGTTTCCTGATTTTCATGCGTCCGATGAGCTTGTTCTCCATCCCGCTTCACCGGTCACCCCCATTGCCTCGCCGCAGGCCCCAGACCTCGTTGTTACCATTGAGGCCCAGGGCAGGCTGCCCCAGGATAGCTCACTGCGACATCACTTAGAGGTAAAGTGACTTTAAAACCGGCCATGCAAGCCCTGGCTGGTGTAGCTCAGTGGATTGAGCATGGGCTGTGAACCAAAGGGTCGCCAGTTCAATTCCCAGTCAGGGCACATGCCTAGGTTTCGGGCCAGGTCCCCAGTGGGGGCCATGTGAGAGGCAACCATACATTGATATTTCTGTCTCTCTTTCTCCCTCCCTTCCCCTCTCTCTAAAAATAAATAAATAAAATCTTAAAAAAAAACTGTCCATGCAAGAACACTCTGACCTGTCTGTCCACTTGTCTGTCCCCCGGAAAGCAGGAGGTAAATGTTCCACATGAAAGCTGCCCGCCCGCACCTGGAGGCTGAGGGAGGTGCCCTTACCAGTACAGTGAAGGGATCCAGGCTCAAGAAGGTGACAGAAACAAACCTGGTTACTAATCTCTATCTAAGCCCAAACTTTGTCAGATTCCTCACTAAGGGACACCCCAGTGCCCTGTTGATTCTTCAGAAATGCACTGTGTCTTCATCTGGTAAGTATAACAAGTTGGGTGCATTGACGTTCAGGGGGCGTCACCTATGACCTCCCATGCACACATGTTATTTGTTTGTTCTGTTCACCTGTTCTTGTGTCCACATTATCAGTCTAGCCACAAAAACCCAAGACGGGGAGTGGAGGGGCTCCTCTCCAAAATCTCCCTCTGAAGCATCCCTTCCTCCGAGCCAGCACGTGGCATGGGAGAGAGGGAGAGAGACAGTGACCAGAGGCTCAGAGTTTCGGTCCATCGTTATTACCTCTCCCTCTGGGCCAACCCCCTGGCCTCTTCCCACTTTGTCACACTCTCTTGGCTAATCCACCCATTTCTCAGTTAAAACCAAGTCTCTGCCTGCTCTGCACCTGCACCCTGAGAATTTAAAGGGAAGAAAAACATAGCCACGCCAACTGGGTTCCTGTAAAGTCGACCTTGAGCCTTGAGCGGCTCCAATCGTTAGTCCACGCACTGTTCTGCCTTTCCAGATGATTCTTTCGTGCCTTTTCTCATAGCTGCAAACCTCAAATTCCCATTCCCGTTTTCAACCCTTGACTTTGCTTCTCCAAATCGTTAAGAAAATAGAAGGCAATTGGGTAGGAACTTCCACAAGCTCCCACCTTCATTTCACTCTCCTGTGTCTGCACCCAAGGTCTCCGTGCCCCTCCCAGGGCTGTGATGCAGGGACTCGAGAGACCTTCCCCTCTGGCTGCATCCAGGGATCCCAGACCCTCGGCACCAATAAACCAATAGTGCAAATTCTCTAGCTCTGCTAGATTGAAGGATACCACGGAGACAGAAAATGAACTGTGGTGGGGGTGTAGGTCTCTTTTCTTTTGTTAAATTGGAAATTTAAATTATTCTTTTGTGCTATGTACCCGAGTAAAGGATAAAGCCCTTGACATGCTATTATTTAAACAAACAGAAGGCTAGGCATCTCTATTGTTCTTCCCTGGATGTCTATTTATCTGGCTCTTTCTTATTTCAAGGGCAGTGACCCAAAGAAGACAGACAAAATAGAATTTGAAGTCCTTAATGTGTTGTGTGTTTACTGAGATTTACAAAGACCAATTGTTCGATTTGATTAGCAAAAATAAAATTGCATTCAGTCTTTTTCTCTTGTAACCATTGGAGGTTCTCAACGTGAATCATGTATTGGGTGGGAAGTATAAATGGTGGGGGAGGGCGGGGAAGAAATATTATTTTTGTCAACTTTTTTTTAAGTCTTCACTTGCCCCAGTTTTTGAAAAAGAGTTCAAGAGATCAGACCCAGTAATCTCTGGTGAAGTTAATTACTTGGCAACATGATAAAAAAAACGGCCAGACTGATCTTCAAGTCCTCTTCCCATCCCACGCCTATTGCTGATGCTGCTGTCTCCCGAAAGAGGCCTCTTGTCCCCAGGCAGAGACCCACAGTCCTGAATTTCCTCTCTCCCCATCCACACTGACCTCTCCTACGGCCCATCTATCAGGGAACCTTTCCCACAGGGAATCTGCTCACATTATCAACTATAAAGTAATCAACACTGAGTGTTAGGTTGGTCCATGATTCGGGCTGCGAAAGAATTCACAAGGAGAAGAAAGTATAGAGTAGGGGTGTCCAACTCATTTTCACCAGGGGCCACATCAGCCTCAAGGTTGCCTTCAGAGGCCCCAATGTCATTTTAGGACTGTACACATGTAACTACCCCTTAACTGTTGAGGAGTTGAAATTACATTAGGCCCTTTGAAGGCCTAACTGCAAGGCTGATGTGGCCCCTGGTGAAAATGAGTTGGACACCCCTGGTATGAAGTTTTTATTCACTCTCCAAGAAAGGAGAGGAGGGGCATGGTGTGGAGAGGTACACCAGCATTGAGGGGTGGGGGCTTTGAGCTTTTATTGGACTACAATTGGATTAAAAAGGGTGGGGGTGCTGCTGGGTGGCCCCTGGGCTGTGGGGGGCATTGTAACTGAGGGTGCCGTTTGTTCCAATCTTACCTCTGCCTGGGGCTGTGGAGGGCCATTCGTCCTGTTCTTCTTTCTTTCTTCTTTTTTAACACCTTTTTAAAAATTTTATTTGTTTATTTTTAGAGAGGGGGGAAAGGAAAGAGAAAGAGGGTTAGAGAAACATCAATGTGTGGTTGCCTCTCATGTGGCCCCCACTAGGAACCTGTCCTGCAACCTAGGCATGTGCCCTGACCAGGAATCGAACCAGCGACCCTTTGGTTCACAGCCCATGCTCAACCCACTAAGCTACACCAGCCACGGATAAACATTTTTTATTGTTGTTCAAGTACAGTTTCCTGCCTTTTTCCCCTACCCCTCCCCACCAACCCAGTTCTCCCACCTCCCTCTCCTGTTTCCACCCCTCCCCCGTGTTATTGTCCATGTGTCTTTTATACTTGTTCCTGCAAACCCTTCACCTCTTTCCCCTGAAATCCCCTCCCCTCTCCCCTCTGGTCACTGTCGGCCTGTTCTCAATTTCAGAGTCTCGTTTCTCGTCACTTCCAGGCCTGGAAACACAAGCTCAGAACAGTAAAACGGCCTCATGTTTACCAAGGTCGCAGGCCTGCCTGGCCAATGGGTCCACGATAGCAATGGGGCTCGCTCTGGCCTTTCAGTAAGGGTGAAAGCTGTTAAGAGATTAAGGTCTCAAAAATAAATAAATAAATATATAAGAGATTGAGGTCTCACGGGCAGATGTAGGAGGGTGCCGCCAGGGAGTCCCCAAAAGAAGGATTTGTAATGGGGTCCAGAACTCAGGGTGTCCAGGAAATATTAAAAATATGGGATGTCCTCACCCCCACAAGTCTGAGCTGGGGGGATGGAATACCTGGAGCAGGGCCATTGAGTTGTTTTGCATAGCAACAGTTTCTCAGATAACCTCTAGAATGGTCATTTAACGTATCTATAACCTTTAACTGGTTTCATAGATATGTTAAATAGCTGTGGCCAGGCTTTGAACCACGGAGAAGGGAGTGAGTTCCACCCAAGAAGTAACTGGGAGGCAACTCCCAGACCCCATTACAGCCCCTGCGTGAGATCTTGGAGATGATTGGCTCCACACCATGGGGCCACGCCTGCCCAGACTCATTATGGCAGCCCAGTGAAGCTGGGAGGATAAGGGAGGCCTGGTAAGTGTAGCCGATTGTGGGAGGAGTCAGAAATGGGGCTGCAGAGGAAGATTGGCGCTGGGATTTAAATGCAGAGGTGGCAGCCCTTGAGGGCAGAGCCAGGCACTTTTGGCCAGAACAGGGACTCTGGCAGCCCTGTGACAGAGAATCACCACATAGCTTTAGCAGAGAGAACCATGGGCTTTGGCCAGAGTGGGGGGACCACCCCCACTCCCGCAGCCGAGAAGAATCACCATGCAGCTTTAGCAGAGACCCACCACATGGCTTTGGCAGAGAATCAACACGCAGCTTTCTACTTCTTTTCCTGAGATACGGTACCTTGGACTGGGCAAAGGGGGGAAGAAGGACTGGGTGTGTTTGTGGGTGTTTGAAGGGACTTTGGGATTCTTGATGAGGACATTAAGTCATGACTCTTAAGTCTGTATAACTTGAATAAATAATTCCTTTCCCTTTCACCAATCTCTAACATGGAGAGCTATAATTCTCTGGTGAAGGGGAAGGCGAATCTAGTACAGGGGTAGGGGTACCGCAGGAGAAGGGGGGGTCAACTAGGTAACACTGTGGGACCCCCTTCCCTGGCAGTCAATCTGGGAAAACCATGAGAGACCACATGTGCAGTAGGTTTAACGTAATACAACTACTTGTGCATGCACAGTAAAATCCCGCCAGAACTAGCCAGGAAGGATCCACGCTATAAGAACAGAGTCCCGGCCCTGGCTGGCGTTGCTCAGTGGATTGAGCGCGGGCCTGCGAACCAGACGATCGCGGTTCGATTCCCAGTCAGGGCACATGCCTGGGTTGCAAACCGGTTCCTTGCAGGCTAACTACCAGCAGGGGATGCACAAAAGGCAACCATACATTGATGTTTCTCTCCCTCTCTCCTTCCCCTCTAAAGATAAATAAATAAATAAAATCTTAAAAAAAAAAAAAAAAGAACAGAGTCCCTCCAGCCCATGAGGTCAATCTCTGCTTGGAGTTGGCCTGCTCCCATGTTCTTGGCTATAGACTCTGGGTGTTTGGTTCAATTCTTTGTCCCCATCACCAAGAACCCGGTTACCTGTGTCCACCTGTGACACAGACACATACGTACATACTCGCCTTAACAATGTGTCTGGATTTGCCTCTCCAAATCCCTGCACCTATTGCCAGTCGCTCGTGTTTTCCAAACCAAAATGGAACATTTGGACTTGGACACTGCTGACAATTAAGATGATTGGATTTGATTCTCATTATTCTTCATTAAATCGACAATAGAGGCTTATATATTTTTCTGTTCACTTATTAATCTGCCCTAATATTCCTGCACTGAATATATCTTCATTGCAAGAATTTGAATAATGAAAACAATGAATGTAGAAACTCTATGAAGGATAAAGAATGAGCTCTCATCCTGATGCCCTGGATGACGCTTGTTTTTTTCATGCTCTTTCTCCCTCCTCCCTGGCAATTAAAAGACAAGCTCTGTGCTGGGGGAGGGTGTGCGCGTGTGTGCACGTGTGTGTGTTAGAGCAGAGGTGAACGGCAGGACAGTTATGCCACCGCCGGTATGGTAACACCGTGGCGTGGTAACTCCATGTCTTGACTTGGAGAATCAACTCAACCCACATTTTACAAAGATAATGATGAGTCTCCTCCTGGGTCCGTGTCAGATCTCAAAGGGAATGTCCTGCCTAGACAAGACACAGCACAAGGGGTCCCAGGTGCATGTGGCATGGAGGTCCCCAACCCTGGCTGCTCCTTAGAATCACCTGAGGACCTTTAAAAAGAGGTCACGCCTGGGCAGCACCCAAACCGAGACAATCAGGCCCGCCAGTAGTGAGGTCCAAGCCTGGGGACAGAATAGCTCTACAGGTGATTCCCATGCACAGGCAGATGCAGGGACCTCTGCTGGTGAAGCTTCGCACATACAAGGAGAAAAATGCAAACAAGCGGTATTTACTCACTGGGTGTGACTGATGAAACTATAATGCATCCACACAATGGGATGCTGACCAGTCCTATCTTTTAATTTTTTTTAATAAGGCAAATCTTCCGGTGTTGTTCAAAGCCATTCTCTCCATCAATGCTGTGGGCACAATAATTGAGGGCTGTAAGTTTGGGGGAAGCCTATAAAAATGTTAGAGACCTGAAAAAAGAGTTGAACATGTGGAAAAACAAGAGAGGAAATCAGAGTTTACTGCAAAGGACCTGATTCAGGAGCTGGCCATTTCTCTTTGAGTCCTTGAAGTTTCCCAGTTCTCCGATTTTACGAAAACAGTGTGGTATTGATAGGGAACTTAAGAGTTGGAAATTTTTAGTTTAAGTAATAGCTAATAAGCTTAGTAATCAATGCCTGTGAAAGCTTTTTGTTCTAGGAACTGAGGGTATGACCCACCCTGACCCCAGGAGACCATAAGCAGTTCCACCTTTGTTCCTCAAGGGGATTGCAAGGAACTCAAGATGTTATCTGAGCCATTGTACTCCAGGTGAAATGACCACTTCTCAGGACACAGCTTAAGACTACCACCCAGGATGAGAATGCTGAAGTTTTTTTCTAATCCAAGTAACTTCAAACTGAATTTCAAAACTGCTCACCACACCTTGTTTATTCCCTGTTACAAAAAACTTGGGCTGGGCCCTGGCTGGTGTGCTCAGTGGATTGAGCGTGGGCCTATGAAGCAAGGGGTCACCAGTTCAATTCCCAGTCAGGGCACATGCCTGGGTTGAGGGCCAGGTGCCCAGTAGGGGACATATGAGAGGCAGCCACACATTGATGTTTCTCTTCCACTCTTTCTCTTTCTCCTCTCTCTAAAAATAAATAAATAAACTATTAAAGAAAAAAACTTGGGCTGGAAAGAAAAGACAAGATGGTCTGTTAGGGTATGAACCCACCATCTTCTCAGATTGCCAGCCACTTGAACAAAGCGCCCATAAAGATACAATCCCTGTCTCTGCTTATTGGGTTTGGTAGTGACAGGCAGCCCGAACTCCCGTGTCTTTTCCAGTTTCAGTATGTCATCTCGTCAGGTTGTCTGCTGCTCACCTGCATTTGATCTGTTTGAAATATACCCCATCCTGTCTCTACACTTGTTTTAGGCACTTGGGGGTCACGTGCCCCACTGATATTCTACTGACAACTGAAGACCCTTTCTCCAGAAAGCCTACGTATGCAGAAAATCTTGCACACAATTTCAGTGGATACTCAACCACCTTAAGACTTATGTGACAATCATTTGTTTATGTGCTCATTCACTTGCTCACTCACCTATTCACTCACTTACTGTTAATTGCGGAGATCCAGGTGCCGAGTTAGTTGTTGGAGATGAGTGAACTATGGTTCCTGCCCTCAGGGAGTCTGTAGTCAAGATTAGAAATAATAAACAGACCATCTGTGACAGTAAACTTTATGTGTCAACTTGACTAGGCAAAGGGGAGACCAGAAGGCTGGTAAAACATTACTTCTGGATGTTTCTTGAGGAGATTAACATTTAAATTGGTTGGCTGAATAAAAAAGGTAGCTCTCACTAATTCCGGGGGGTATTATCCAATCCATTGCTTGTCTGAATAGTACAAAAAGGAGGACAAAGGGTGAATTTGTTCTGTGCCTTGCATCTTCTGCCCTTGGACACCGGCATTCCTGGTTGGTGGGCCTTCAGACTGGACCTTACACCATTGGCTCCCCTGGTTCTCAGGCCTTTGAACTCGGATTGAATTATACCACTGGCTTTTGCAATTTTTTTTTTGTTGCGGTGAAAGATAGACAACAAAAAATTCATTTTTAAGTGTGCAAATCAGTGACATTAAGTATATTCACAGTGTTGTACAAACATCTCCTCCCACTATCCATTTCTAAAACTTTTTCATCATCCCAAACAGAACTCTGCACATTAAATAGTAACTCCCTATTTCCCACTGCCAGGCCCTGTCACCTACCTTCTATTTGCTGCCTCTATGAATTACGCCATGACCTTTGGGGAGCTCACAGCTTCAAGGAAGAGAAAGACAATCCTCTGCTCATCTCCCCTAGTCATCAGGGAAATGCACATTTATGTTTTTTAAGATTTTATTTGTTTATCTTTAGAAGGGAAGGGAAGGAGAGAAGGAGAGAAATATCAATGTATGGTTGCCTCTCGTGCGCCCCCTGCTGGGAACTGGCCTGCAACCCAGTCATGTGCCCTGACTGGGAATCGAACTGCAATCGTGTGGTTCACAGGCCCGTGCTCAATCCACTGAGCTACACCAGCCAGGGTGAAATGCACATTTAAATGCCAGTGAGGAACATTTTTAGAACCATCAGATTTTTTATGAGGACACAGGAAAAGGGGGTGCTCCTGGGAGTGAAAACCTAACATCCTCCCGGAGGGCAGTGAGTCAGTGCTCACCATATACCCTACCCTACCTCGCCCTAGGGTCAGCGTGGCTTACCTTACCAGCCAGGAACCCTCCTCCTAGATATGCACCCCTGGGAATTTTCACACTGAGTCCTAAGAGGACATGGGGGAAGTTATTTTCCAAGACTCCTGGGAATACTCTTTCAGCCTCCTCCTACCTACGGAGAATGTGTTAGAAACGTTGGTTAAATAATGCTCTACCACCGGCGGAAGAATCCACAGGCAATGCCCTTGACCTGACCTCACCACCTGGCTCCCTAACTCCCGTCTTCAACCAGGGAGTACAATTTATCCGTGTTTCCAGGTCGGGTGGGGGCAGTTATTGGAGGACAAGTGTTCCCTGGATGCTGAAGGCAGAAATCAACTCAGAACCATGGCCTTAGATTTAGTAGACGTCTTGGTGGTCACTGTATGAGAATTGGAGACCCATCTCACTGGGTCCTTCCACGTAGTCCTCCGTCTTTTGTGGGTTGAATACTTAAGAGCACACATATCGAGGGAAATCATTTTCTATTTTTTTCCCCCGAGACTATTAAAAACTTAGGTACAGGAGAGCTATGAACCTAATGGATAGAAGGGACTAGAGATACAAAGGGAAACTACAATTGAACGCAAAGGTTTTGAGAGTGGAACCTGGACATGACTACTCTGTAAATTATTTTAAAACAACATAGTTCTCACTATTAATGTGCCCTAAGTCGCTTAAGAACTATTAATGTGCTCTCAAGTCCCTTAAGAACCTGAGGGTCTCTATGAGGATTTCAGAGGAGCCTACCTTATAGGGCTCTTGTAGGAATAAATGAAACAATAATTTTGAAGCATTTAGCACATAACAGGGAGCCCATAAATGATAGTCATTATTCACAAAAGTTTTCCTTTTATTTTCTCAGCCAATAAAGTTTTTTTAAAGATTTTATTTATTTATTTTTAGAGAGCAGGGAAGGGAGGGAAAAGTGAGGGAAGGAGAGAAACACCAATGTGTGAGAGACACATCAGTTGCCTCTCACATGCCCCCGGGTTGGGGGTCTGTCCCACGACCCAGGCATGTGCCCAGACTGGGAATTGAACTGGAAAACTTTCAGTTCATTGGCTGGCACTCAGTCCACTGAGCCACAGCAGCTAGGGCATAGCCAATCAAATTCATTAAGCACTTTTGTGTTCACTGAACTAGCCCTCAGGTATAGAAAGTTAGACCTAGAATTAGAATGTTTTAAAGGGGAACAGTAACTTAGGAACCATCTGGTCCATTTTTTCCATCTAAAACCTTCACTGTAACACCAAAAAATAGTAATAAAAATAGAGCTGTTCTCACAGGATAGGTCAGTGAATGAAGACCTACCCTGGTGGGTACCCGGGAAAACATAGGGAAACACAGAACACAGCGGAAAACCTCAGCTCGGTCAACCTCTTCATCTTACACATGAGGACTTGGGACTTAATGGTCTGGCTCTAATTGCTTGTTCAAGGTCACCCAGCTAATCAGAGACAGGCTGCCTGGGTTAGGAGCTGAATCTCTGATGTCAAGGAATTTACCAACCAGCTGTTGGAGACAGGATATATGCATGCTGGGATGTGGAAGAAAATATGGGCTCAGTTTTTTGTTGTTGTTTATTTTTGAGTTTGGGGGTTTTATTTTTTTATTTTTATTTTTTTTAGAGAGAGGGGAAGGGAAGGAGAAAGAGTGGGAGAGAAACATGAATGTGTGGTTGCCTCTCATGTACCTGGCCTGCAACCCAGGCATGCGCCCTGACTGGGAATCGAACCAGCGACCCTTTGCTTCACAGGCCCGTGCTCAATCCACTGAGCTACCCCAGCCAGGGCTGGGCTCAGTGGTTCAAGTTGTATTAACAAAGCAGGGGCCTGTGTGTCTCAGCTTCTCCATCAATCTTTCTGCTCTTAGTAAGCTATGCGTAAGCATCCATTCCTGTGAAAAGAAGGATCACTTTCATGCTCAGTGACTCCCGCCAACTTTTCATCCGGTATTTTTATGAATTCATGGATTTGTTATGAATTTATTCCCTAAGTAAAATAAAAATGCAAATATGTTCACACTGTAATTAAGGAAAATAGTTTTAAATAAAACATTCTGAGATTTGGAAACACATAGAAAAAGCTCTGAAAGCAACTATTAAGTCTGATTTCTATCTTCTCTGTGCCTCACACAATAAAGCCTATATCATCTTACGCAGCACGGGAGCTTCATTTTTTTTAAAAAAACTTGTTAAGACATATTTCAGATACACGAAATAAGCTGCCCTGCTCTGACACCTTATTCTAAGCGGGCAGAGTACCAGAGAGCCGGGCAGCTTTAATTGAATGCAATTCTTCCCTAATGGCAGGACAGAAGACTAAGCATTTCTGAAGACGGGGGTGTCCTCCTGACTTCCCGGCGGGTGGGAACAACCCAGGGGGAGTGAGGCTTCCTTCAGCCCTCTGTCCCCCAGGGCCTGGGGCTGCCGTGTGCTGCAGAGAACCCCCAGACCCTCCCTTTCCATCTCTTTCAACACTGCAGGCAGGAGCTTTTCTTGGGAAACCCACAGCTATTCCATCCATGCGTATAGTCTTATTTAAAAGACCCCAGATGGAAACAGAGAGGGGTTTCCACCGGAGCACACAGCAGACGGAGTGGGGGCCAACCCCCTCCAGCAGCGGCTCCTCCCCCCACCACCCCGGGCCCAGCCCATACACTGGACACAAAGGAAGACAGAGGCCCAGCCCCTGCTGGCAGAGTTCACTGCCGGTGGCTAACAAACTCCAACACGTAGACACTGAAAGGAATAGACATTTCGGGGAAAAATGTTCGATCAAGCGAGTTCAATTAATTGAGAAGCCATGGGAATTTAAACCACAAAATCATTTTAAACAGTCATTGCTAGTATTTAAAAAAAGGAGAGAAAAAAAAGAAATGAACCATGAACTAAGCCTGAAATAATGCTAACAATTGGGTATTCGGGATGGAAGGTATTCTAAGTGGGGGAAACAGTGAACAGAGGACCCCCTCCCACAAAAAAAAAGAGAAAAAGACAAGATGTATGAAAGCAAGTGGGAAGGTTCATCTGGGCAGACACAGGCTGTGGTTAGAGGTGGAAACTGAGGCCAGACCCTAGAGCAGGATTTGTGGTTGGCCTGTTAGGAACGGGGGCTGCACAGCAGGAGGCGAGCTGTGGGCAAGGGAGGAGCTTCACCTGTATTTACAGTCACTCCCCATCACTGGCATTAGAGCCGGAGCTCCGCCTCCTGTCAGGTCCTTGGTGGATGGTGGATTATCGTAGAAGGAGACCCCTACCGGGACCTGCACGCGTGAGGGATCTAGGTTGCGTGCTCCCTATCAGAAACTGATGCCTGGTGACCTGAGGTGGTGGTACTAGTGCTGGAGAGCAACTGCAAGTAGATTATCATGAGCAGAGAGGGTTGACTGCACAGAGACCGTAATAAATCCATTGCCTGCAGACTCAGAGCAAAACCCTACCCATGGGAGGCAAGTGACAATTAAGCTGCATCCCGTGGCGGGCTTTATAGTGTCAAGGGCGTTGATGTGCTTCCATTGTACAGCTGCATCTGCATTAAGGTAAATTGTAGAATTCTTTCGTTATATATTACAGTATACTAATAATAGAAATAAAGTGCACAATGAATATAATGTGCTTGAATCATCCCGAAACCAACCCCCACCCCACCCCTCCACTGTCCATGGAAAAATTGTCTTCCACAAAACCGGCCTCTGGTGCCTAAAAGGTTGGGGACCACTGCTCTAAAGGGTCTTAGTACCCTCCACCCTCTGGTGACACTGATCTGATACAATAATTCATAAACAGTGCTCGGTGGCACGTGCTTTGGCCCCTCACTCTCCGAAACCCAGCGATGGAAAACGCCTTTTCTGTGTCACACAAATCCCATCAGTTGGTAGACGCTGCAAAGAGAACTCTGTCGAGAAAGATGCTACGGTGACCGCTGAGTTCACCGTGAGTGCGGAGATTGACAACTGCTTCCTGTCAAGGACAGCACGGGAGGAACTACAGTAAGAAGAGCAGTGCGGATGCTCTGTATTTGCCAACTGTGCCTTATGCAAAAGGGATGGCATGGCTATCGTGGTGAGAAATTCAGGCATCCAGTTTGCTTAACGGGAGAAATATTGTGGAGCAGAGAATATCTCACAACTTCTGCTAGTTAGGTGAACTACCAACTCCGTGCTTAAGACCAACCCCAAATGAGTATTCTGCCTGAGACTATCAGCGCAAATATTGAGGCTGACATCTGTCCCCAGCAGTACAGAGTACTGTAATTGATTAGTGATGTCTGCCATGGGCTCAGCAGTAAGGACCGGTGCTCTGCATGCTACATACCAATTTTGCCTAGCTTTCCTAGAAGGACCGACCACACAAAAAGTACTTCAGGCATCAGAACCAACTGATATAAGGCTAGGTATTCTCGTTTAGCTTGGTTTAGTTTGAGGTTAGGAAAGATATGTTTTTTAAACTATTAAAAACTCAGTTGTGCCCTGGCTGGTGTAGCTCAGTGGATTGAGCGCGAGCCTGTGAACCAAACAACTGCGGTTCGATTCCCAGTCAGGGCACATGCCTGGGTTGCAGGCCAGTTCCCAACAGGGGACATACGAAAGGCAACCATACATTGATATTTCTCTCCCTCTCTCCTTCCCTTCCCCTCTAAAGATAAATAAATAAAATCTTTAAAAACAAACAAACAAAAAAACTCAGTTGTTATATAACCAAGCGGCAGGTATCTTTCTGCAAATCTATGTAATTGCTAAGATCAGGCCACAAGGAACCCAAGGCAGGACCACAGAGCTCACTCATAAGAGAGCTGAGGAATTTTAAAGCCTTTAATCACAGCAGTTGTGTTTATCGTTATCTTTGGCGAGATCCACCCAATACTTGAAAACTTGCAGCCCGCACCCTGCCAATAATTCCTGGAGCAGACCAGCCCTTCCTGGCAGCTTCTCCCCCTTGTCTTTGATCTCTCTGCCTCTAATTTTCTCTGCTGCTAGAAGCCCTCCCTCCCCTCCCCTCACATACTCCTGGGGATGATGGAGTCTGCTGGCAGAGAGAGCAAATTTTTTCTTCTTCTTTTTATTCTTCCTGTAAATGCAAACAAATGACCGGCACTACAAGAACTTTCATATTTGCAAACTCTCTGCTGTGTTTCACAAAAATCAATTTAACCAAGATCCATAAAATATAAATTCACCTGCTGCAAAACACGGGATGACTCTGGAGAGTTCTCCCCCTACCCCCGCATTGCACAGCGTCCATACAAATGACTCTGGAAACTGCACCAACTACTAAAGCCACTGGATGAATCTCAAGGTCAGGAGCATTTGCAGGAAAAAGAAAGCA
Organism: Sturnira hondurensis; assembly: GCF_014824575.4. Classification (NCBI taxonomy): domain Eukaryota; kingdom Metazoa; phylum Chordata; class Mammalia; order Chiroptera; family Phyllostomidae; genus Sturnira; species Sturnira hondurensis. The sequence goes on along the minus strand of NW_028072653.1, from coordinate 2,084,786 downwards.
AATGAAATGCACCGTTAGGGAGGTTCCCTGTGCAGCGTAGAGACTGCCCCGGTGCACATTCACACACAAGTACGTGATTTGGACAAGAAATAAATCATCCGCCTTCCCTTTGGGAGACCGCAGCTGAGAATCACAGTGCCACCGCCCATTCCCAGAGGCAGTTCCTAACCCAGAGCCTTGGTGATGTGTTTCTGTCGATGAGGAAGATGTGAGGACTGTCCTGGGAATGGGAAGAGGCAGACAGAAGGGGCATAGCTGCGGAATGTTGATACATATAAAATGGTTACCTCTAATTGTAAAAGAGTACCCTTACTTATTGGAGAAACTTTACAAAACACCAGGAAAAAAAATTTGAGTCCTCATCCCTTCCCAGCCCCTGCAGTCTCTGAAGGCTTGGGGCACAATCTCCTGGTGAAGACAGCTGGGCCACGGGCCACGTCTATGGAATCCAGATTTTTGGAGTTGGATGGGTCTCCCCAACTGCACTTTCTAAAATCACCCTCAGAGATTCTTACGAGGACCTCCTCTCTGAACTGTATTCCAGGGCCCGTCACACGGGAGGTCCTCAATAAAGACGTGTTGAATAAATAAATAAATGCTATCCTAGCTGGTTTCTTTGCATAGATACATTTTTCTTCTCTTCCCTTCCTTGTTTTCTTCAAATATGTTTTCATGGTTTTCACTTAACAATAGGTAAGTCACTTGTCACTTGCTTGTAACTGTCCCCTGAGTTTTACAAGCATTGTCTTATAACGCTCCCATAAGGTAATTATTATTTACAGCCCTTGTTCTCCCATGAAATATCTTAGGTGCAGAGAATTTCTATAACGTGTCCAATGTCATAAAGCTAGAAAGCGTTGAAGCAGGTTTCAGCTTCAAGAGTATAAATCCATAGTCTTCACACTTTATGTCTGCATCCATCTTGAACTTCTTAGGTTTTCAATGTTGTTCCAATTTTTTAAAAATATTTATTTATTTTTACTTTCAGAGAGGGGAAGGGTGGGAGAAAAAGAGAGAGGGACGCATCAGTCTGTGGTTGCCTCTTGTGCGCCCCCCTACTGGGGACCTGGCCCACAACCCAGGCACGCGCCCTGACTGGGATTGAACCCACCACCCTTTGGTTCACAGGCTGGCACTCAATCCACTGAGTCACACCGGCCAGGGCTGCTCTAGATTTTTTAAATGGGAATATGGCATTTTACTGTACAGATGCATCAGGATTTGAGAATTATTAGGCAGTTCCTCTCTGTTTCACAATGCTGTATAAAGAGCATGTTAACTAAATTTTCCCATAACCTTATTTTTATTTCCTTAGAGTCAATTTCTGAAATGGCATCAACAAGTCAAAGGGTATGACCACTTTTTGAGCTTTCGATTCAAACTGACAAACTGTCCTAAAATATTTTAATATGTATATGTCCACAGCAGCCTAAAGGTGTCTATTTCTTCCCTTAAAAAATACAGAAACTCTGGCCCCCGGTGTAGTTCAGTGGATTGAGCGCAGGCCTGTGAACCACACGATCATGGTTCGATTCCCAGTCAGGGCACATGCCTGGGTTGCAGGCCAGTTCTCAGCAGGGGACTCACGAGAGGCAACCATACATTGATATTTCTCTCCTTCTCTCCCTCTCTAAAGATAAATAAATAATTTTTTTTAAAAAAATACAGAAACTCTGAATATCATTAAAAATAGGAATTCATGCCTCCATTGTGGGGGAGTGTGTTTTAGTTTTTATTCTGGCAGGCGCATCTCTCATGCACAGGGCCTGATGCTGGCAGTACGGTGGGCAAAGAATTAGGAGGACACAGCCCCCCTTCCCCCACACCCCAGGGAAAGCCCCGGGTGTCTCCCAACCCAGTGTGGGTTTTGTTTTGTGCTTTCATTTTGTTTTGTTTTGTAACCTCTTCACCTTCACTACTTTGGGGTATTTCGATTTCTATGCATTTCACAAATTCACTTCCTCATATCCCAGCCCTTGGCTGGGCATGCTTCTCAGAAGATTTATGAAAGGCCCGCTAAGGGCCAAGGAAAGCCTTGTCTGCTGTGATTATCCACAATGTCCCGATAAAGAAATCGAGTTCAGCCAGGCTGAGCAACTTGCCCAGAGTCACACAGCTTGTACAGAGACGGTGTCTGCATTCTCAGACCTGGAGCTCTTGACCACCACCCTCCACGACCTCTCCATGAGAGAATAATCCCGAGCTGTGAACCAACCATTCCCAGGGCCGGCTGACCTGGCAACCCAACTGCCAACGTACAGATCGCTTGCCCCTGTGCGGAGGAGAGAAGGCAGGGCCTTCCTGCCTTGCCCGAGAACTCGGAATGTAACCACCGCTCCTCCCAGAGTCACTGGCTTCAAACGCTGCCTCTGGTGGAACTGCAGGCACTATCGATCCAGAGTGTTCTCGAAATGAGCTCACAATCCACCAAAGCCCGCAGACAGCCAGGTTCCTAAGGGCAGCTGCCCCTGTGATCAGCCCTTCCCGGCTCATATTTACTCTGAGAAATTAGAAGTCAAAAGTAAAAGCAAATAGAGAGGGACTTTAATTATTCTGAGCAAAGACATGGCAACCGTGGAATGCTGTTCTTCTCCTCTGATAAGCAAGAGGACGGCTGAGTTGGCACACAGGCACTGCCCGAGCTGACAACTCTTCCGCTCTGTTCCCAGCATCTCTGTCATCCACTGATTGTGTGTAAGCTCTGTGGGGGCAGGGGCTGTGTCCTGTCACTCAAGTGCACTAATTCTTTCCTGATGAGAAGCCCAGAGGAAGGTGGCCGCAGACTGGGCTGACAGCTGAACCCAGTCCTCAGGATCTGGGTGCCCCTACTCTTCTGCTCTGCCTTCCCGCTGTGCAGCCTCACCGCCCCCACTTTCCCCAGCCCCAGCCATCAGCTCCCCACTCGAGGCAGGAAATCAGGAAATGGGGTGGCACCACCAGGTACCCTTCCCATCTGCCCTTTTGCTCAGAAGAACAGACCCTTCCCCAGAGACAGCCATCCTTCCCCTCACATCTTATCCAGCTCAGGATCACGTGCCCACAGATGGGGTGGGACGGGGTGGGATGGGGCAGGTGGGGGGACTGTATCCTGATCCGCCTAGAACGAGCACTGAGGCGTCACTAGAGTCTAACAAATTCTTGCCCCTCCCCCACCAAAAAAAAATGAGGTTCTGTGAGAAAGGAAGAAAAGAGGGCCCGGCAAATAACAATGTCCGTCACAACTGCACACTCCGCAGGCAGCAGAAGGCCTGGCCTGGAGACCGCTGTCCCGTAGCTGAGGGTGGAGACTGCAGGGCCGACTGAGGAGCAAGGTCCAAGGGGAGGACAGAGGAGGGTGGAAGGAACAAGTGGGAATGGGCTTGAGCTCCAGTGGGTGAGGGCGTGACGGCCAGAAACTGATGGCACCACAACTCAGGAGTATCCCAGCAATATTTTGGAGGAGGGGAAATGGCTGGGGGCTCAGTGTTCCCAAGAACACAGAGACAACAGGGCACAAGGCCAGGCCACCACACCACCCAGCAAAGTCCTGCTCCTTGCACGGAGAGCCAAATTGTCCTCGTGATGGGCCTCGAGGTGGGGGGGGGGAGGGGCGTGGCTTCTGCGGGTGGGTCCCCAGGCAATGGACTCTACCTGTCAGGTGGGAGCAGAACAGAGGAGCAGGGAGTCCACACAGACTGTGGAGGACAGGCTGGCTCTGGGACTACTTCAGTCAAGCCATGGCAATCCCAGAAATCACCAGGGGATACTTAGATGGGGAGCGTGCTGTCAGCCAAGCAGGCTTCTGCCAACACAACTTGTATTTGCAGGCTGGTGACATTTGGGTTGCAAATGGACATAGTGAAGTTGGCTACGGTTCTCCCACACAGCCCATAGCCTCTTGGACAGGCTCGAGAAGGGCTGGCCTTCTGGGTGAGGATGTGAGGGTGACGGCCAAGCAGGACTCATATCCCACAGGGCACCCACTGGTGGCCAGGACTCCCACTACCGCTAGGCTACATGGGGACCAAGATTCACTTCTCACTCACTGCTTCAGACAGTCCCCTCTGCTCCCGTGGGCCTCTGTCTGCTCAGCTGTAAGATGCAGGGACCACATGGCATCTCAGGTCTTCTCAACACTCACATTCTATCTCGTTAATTAAAGAATCAACAAAGAAGAAAAGCGTTGAAATAAATTAGAGCAACTAGCCTGAGGGTATGGCCTGACCAACAGGCAGGAAGATTCAGTGGTTGAGAACTTGGGCTCTGGACACGGCCAGACCCAGGCTTAGAGCCAACATCTGTCACTCACTCTACGATCCTATGTTTGTAAGCCTGAGACCAGTTTTCCTCACCTATAAATTGGAAATAATCATCGCCATCTCATAAGGCAGCACTGAGCATTAAACGATACTTACGCTGGCTGATGAAGTGCCAGGCAAACACCAGGCGCTTCAGGAATGGCCCTTTCAAAAAACCAAAAAGATGAATCCTCAAGGGACCATCATCCTTTAGCACTTTTGGAATCTAAAAATCCTGGTTTGGGTTTCCAAGTCTTTGCTCCAAAAGGACTGTCCATTTTCTCACATCCAACTCGGGGCTCAAGGAGGGTGTCAGAACCATGCCACCTTCCCGAAACCTCGATGACCTCATGTTTTATATGGGTACAGCCAGGGTTCATCCGAGACTCAGGTGGGGGGTGGGGCAGGGCCCTCTTTCGGGGAAGGACCCACCCATCTTCCTTCCTTGCGCCTTGTTGGAGAGCCGAACAAAAGGCTCTGCCCACTCACATTCAAATATCTATTCATTAACGGGATGTAATTCACATTACATGCCACTAATTACCCGAGGAAGGCAGTAAAAATTAATAAGGATCTACAGTTTAATTGTTTGATAATGACAGGGAGTGCCAAAGTGCCCTCTTGAGTAATAGAATTAACATTTAAACTAGTTCAGTCAAAGAAACTTCCCTTAAATATAACTCGTCACGATTAGCCTGGCTCATTTATTTACTTTCTCTTTGGGTGGCTCTCCAACACCGTAACTCATTACCAAACCTTGAGGAGCTGCCCAGTGGTCCAGGGCAGTGACTGGAGCGTCTGCAGGGTTGAGGGTGAACTGTGGGTGGCACCCACGGCCCGCACACACAATGAAACCACAACCCACGACGCGCACGCACGATAAAACCACACTGTCCTACGTGTATTTAACAAGAGCCCAGGAGCCAGTGCATCTCCCTAACGGGAGATGGGAGCCTGGGCCAAATCACTGCCTAGGGTACAAAATCCTACAAAAACTCAGAAATAAAATGTTTGCTATAGGGCCATTCCTTCGCTCCCGAGCTGATAGTGCTATTCTAGGGTGCTCTCTGGGGTTTTGCTTAAGGGAATATGGTGGTTTTAAAATATGCCTGTAAAAAAAAAAAAGTTGAGTGTAATCTCCTTTCCCTTAAACAGAGTTGGGACTTGGTGATTCTCTTCTAACAAACAAAATGTGGCAGAAGTGACATCGAGTGACTTCCAGAACCAGGTTCTAAAGGGGTTTCAGCTTCCGCCTGGCTCTCTCTCCCGAGATGCTTGCCCTGGGAATCCAGTCACTGTGTTGAGAGGAAGCCCAAGTACGTGAGAAGCCACACTTGGGTGTCCCGGCCAACAGATGCAGCTAGACCCCCACCCAGCAACAGTTCAACCACCAGACTCATGAGTGATCAAGTCTCTGGATGACTCCAGCCCCCAGCCTTGGACTCACCCCAGCTGAGGTCCCACACCTGGTACAACAGACACGAGCCCGGTGCTCTGAACTCCTGACCCAGAGAAGCAACAAAATTATCTGAAGCCACAAAATTGGGGAACAAGCTGTGACACAGTTAAGAGCTGGCTCCTACAGGAAAGTGTAGAGATGTCAAGCTTCCTGGCTCTTGAACCAAACAAACCCTTAAGGTCAGGAAGGCGTGTGCAGCCAGGGTGAAATGGGAATGTGGGGAGAGGGCTCAGCTGCCCCTGCCCCTGCCCCATCCCCAGCCTTCCAACACGCCTGTCACGCTGCAGAGCGCCTTACCCCCAAAGAAGCTCTTTAGCCCTGAGCAATTTTAAGGTTGAAGGGTTGTCTTCATTCACAGAGAGACTAAGCACAGTTTATCCACCTGGGATGCTCGCCTTTCCTGAAGAGCTAGGGATTGGCATTGATAATCCCTCGAAAGTGGACATTTCGAGAGCTTCATCATGTTGTGACTCATTTCGCACATGCTTGGGAGAAAGAAAAAAGCCAACAGAGAGGAAATGGCTGTGTCCTGGGTGGGTCATGCCCACTCCTCCCCGCTCAGCCCCAAGTCCACGCCCATGTCCACTGTCTCACAGCAGAGCTGCTACCCTCCCAGGCCAAGCCAGCTGTCCTCCCCCCTCATTCATTATTCACTCACTCATTCATGCATACGCGTATGCATTTGTTCAGTATGTATTGAGTGCTTGCTGCGTCAGGGGAGACAGACATTAAAAAACTAATCATAGAGGTAAAGAATTCCACTTGTCCCAAGCAGGAGGAGAGAGAAATACAGAGACCTATGGGGAGCCAGGAATATTTAAGTTGGGCTCCCCCCAAAACAAGAGAATTAGCGAGGCTGGCAGGGGTGAAGTGGGGGCATAGGGAGAGCACCCCAACCAAAAGGCCACACTGTAGGAAGAAAGCGCATGCTCTCTGGGAGCCTGAAGAAAGATGGGATGCTGGGAGAGGGGAGAGCAAGAAAGAGAGAACCCCAGAGGGTCTGAGGAGGGAGGGAGCAATTGAGGGACCACATGAAAACATTCTGTCTGTGTGCAGGAACAACAGGCAGCTCAAAGTTTATGGCAGGAGAGTGACAGGGTCGGACTGCATCCGTTAACTCATTCCAGGGCTCCCCTGTGCAGCCCAGCTCATGTTATGTCACATCTAGTTGCTTAGGCATCTTTCTTGCTCACCAAGCTGAGGGCCTTTTAAGAGGCCTCACCATATCTGTGGCTCCATCCGGTCCCCACTGCTCTTGGGATCAAGAGCAAACTCCTTTTGTGGCCTGCAAGGCTTTGGGCCATCCATCCCTTACCCACCTCTTCAGTCGCCTTTTGCTCTCCCGTCACCTGGCATGGTTCAGACACAAGGGCAGACCCCTCACTCCCTCGGGGACCTTCCAAGGTGCCCTGATTAAGACAGCACAACTGCTGAACGTTCTCAGAGCAATCAGTGCTTCCCCGCCAGAGCACCTACCAGGATCTTCGTCATAACTTATACACATTACTAATGTGATGTCTGTCTCCCCTCCCAGCCTATCAGTTTCAAGAAAGCGAAGAACTTGTTTGTCTTGGTCACCATTATATCCCCAGGACCTGGCACTTCAGGAAGTTGGCACTCCAGGTAGAGCTGTTAGGTAACAGCATGGATAAGAAGGCATGAATAGGGTACCAAGACAAATAAAAATGGCCCAAATGGAAGAACCTATCAAAGCTCCAGAAAAAATACAACTAAGCAACAAAGAGATAGCCAACCTATCAGATGCATGGTTCAAAATGCTGCTAATCAATATGCTCACAGAACTGGTTGAATGTGGTCACAAATTAGAGAAAAAAATGAAGGATATGCTAAGTGAAATAAAGGAAAATGTACAGGGACCAACAGTGATAGGAAGGAAACTGGGACTCAAATCAACAGTGTAGACCGGAAGGAAGAAAGAAACATTCAAACAGAACAGAATGCAGAAACAAAAATTCAAAAAAATGAGGAGAGGTTGGAAACCTCCAGGACATTTTTAAACGTTCCAACATCTGAATTATAGGGGTGCCAGAAGGAGAACAGGAAAGGCAAGAGATTGAAAACTTATTTGAACAAATAATAAAGGAGAACTTCCCCAGTCTGGCAAAGGAAATAGACTTCCAGGAAATCCAGGAAGCTCAGAGAGTCCCCAAGAAGTTGGACCCAAGGAGGAACACACCAAGGCACATCATCATTACATTAGCCAAAATTAAAATGAAGGAGAGAATCCTAGAAGCAGCAAGAGGTAAGGGGACAGTTACCTACAAAGGAGTTCCCATCAGACTGTCAGCTGATTTCTCAAAAGAAACCTTACAGTCAAGAAGGCGCTGGAAAGAAGTATTCCAAATTATGAAAGGCAGAGACATACATCCAAATGACTCTAGAAAGCTTTGCTGACTCTATCCAGCAAAGCTTTCACTTAGAATGGAAGGGTAGATAAAGTGCTCCTCAGATAAGGTCAAGTTAAAGGAGTTCATCATCACCAAGCCCTTCTTATATGAAATGTTAAAGGGATTTATCTAAGAAAAAGAAGATAAAAAATATAAACAGTAAAATGACAGCAAACTCACAGTTATTAACAACTACACCTAAAACAAAAATGAAAGCAAACTAATCAAACAACTAGAACAGGAACAGAACCACAGAAATGGAGATCACATGGAGGGTTATCAACAGGGGAGTGGGAGGGGGAGTGAGGGGGAAAATGTACAGAGAATAAGAAGCATAAATGGTAGGTAGAAAATAGACAGGGGGAAGTTAAGAACAGTATAGGAAGCATAGAAGCCAAAGAACTTACATGTATGGCCCACGGGCATGAGGTAAAGTGGGGGAAAGCGTGGGAGGGGGTGTGCAGGGCAAAGGGGAGAATAAAGGGGGGAAAAAGAAGGCATGCATAGGAAAATGGATGAATGAATGCAGGCATGCCCCCAGTGGCCACCCAGGCCAGCTCATCAGCTGATATTGCACAGCTGCCTCTCTGGTCACCCTCCAGCTCCTTCGGGGACATGATATCTTTGCTGGCCTCCCTACCTCTCCACTGGAAGAAATCAATGGTAGCAAAGCCCTTCCGGAATAAACGGAAAGTAGAAATGAGTAAGTAGAGAAATTGCCAGGAAGGCATTTCTGGCAATCTCTGAGTAGTTATTATCTTAACCGTTCCGCCAAGCAGGAGGAGGAAAGCTGGCAAACACCCGTACTCAGTAAATGAGCCCACGCACGCACGGGGCTTTGGCTGCGTTCCTCAGCTCCCCAAGTCAGGGGCAGTACGAATGCTGAAACAAGAACTAATGGGGTCAACTACAGTCCTCTAGGTCAATGCCTCTCAAAACTATCTCTAGTAAGGGGCCGGGTTTTACTTTTATTTTTATCCATTATTGATCAATCCTTCACGAAACACAGAAATTATACACTTGGATGAGGCAGCAATGTCAAACTGTTTTAAAAGTTTCTCACGGCTCACATCCCATCTTTGTACTCATTTTATCGTGAGTAACAAATGACTTGCAGACCTAGGCCCACCTGCAGACCACACAGTGAGTGGCGCTGACCCACGTGACCTTCATTCCCACGGCCTCACTCTCCAGCCATGGCAGACATTGCCAATCGATCGTCACACATTTCCCCACCGAGCTCATGTTTGGCTTTAAAAGCTTTCTCTTCCCCCAGTTCAAGACAACCACCACCACACCAACATTCAGAGACTCTGCAGACAAACTTATTTACCATCCCTGCTCTACGTGGTCCAAAGATTGGCCATTTGTAATATTTATGCCCAGAATAAGAAATGACTGTATTTTTATTTCCAGTCTAATGAAGAGTTCAAGGAGAATGGCCGTCTCACCAAAGGGAGCCCCTCCTGTTCCTTCAGCCCATTCCCAACCTTTCGGTAGCTTGAGATACACATACCAAGAGGAGACAGAGCACTCTAGCACATAGAGAAACTTCTGCTGTGGTCTCAGATGTAAACTGTGGGGACCGCGCGTGGGAACCTGAAATCGCTGGCCCCTCATTGCTTTGACTCTTTCTCTCAAATTCTCTATTCCTGTGGCTCACCTGCTTTTATTTCAAGTCATCATGAGGGCCCCTTCACAGGGGGATGTTTTCACTCCTCATCACACTCTTGGACAGCAAAGGCCATCATCCCTCCCATGCTCAGTCTTCCCCCAGTAAGATGACCCCTCAGCCCATCTCAGTCTTCTCACCGAGAGGCCAAAGAAGCCACCACAGGGGAAGAGAACGGGCCTGTGATCCCTGGGGTTCGAATCGGGAACTCACCCTGGAGAAAGACAGCTTCCACTTGGAACCTTGTGTCTCAGCCTGGACTACAAAGTTACCTTTGGAATGTTTTTGCACCTACTTTTTGGCCCCCGCAAGCCACAGAATCACACTGTTAGAGCTAGAACAGGCCTTGAACAGCACGGGCTAATCCAAAGCCCTCTTTTGACAAGGGGAGAAACAATGAGTGAGGTTTGTGTGAGCAGTCAGGAGACCGAAGGCCCTCCCTCACCAGAGGATGCCCTCAAAAGAGCTAACTCCCCTCTCTGAGACTGTCCCCACGGAACACAGAGAAGACCCCTAAAGTGGCATGAGTGTGACCCACTCACACAAGGCTGGTTGAGAGTTAGATACTGTGAACAAAAAGAGCTCGAGGCTGTGAGTACCGTATGAATGCCAGGATTTTAACCGCCCTTCTCAGAGCACCATGGGAAACTGGAGGCCCAGGTCCAAATAGAAATACTGGGAGTAGAAAGGAGCGGATGGGTGATCCGATACGGCTTTTGACAAAGATCTTCTATGACTACTTTTCTGACTATTTGTAGCCCAAGCAAGAGACGGATGTAGCTCGAACTAGGATGGAGCTTATGAAAGGAAAAAGGGGCAGATTCAGACATATTTATGAGAATCATCGGGGCTGGGCGATGGTTTGGATAGGGGAAGGAAGAGGGAGGGCCATGCTCAGGGTAACATTTCTGGGTTATTTAACTGGACAGCAGTGTTGTTTGACCAGACAGGAAGCAAGAGGGGGAAAACAGGAGGGGAGGTCCAGGTTGGTGAGCCACCGCTGGGAGAGCAATCTCTACTCTGGACATGTTCAGCTTAAGGTGCCTTGGAGACTTCCAAGTGGAAATGTCAAATAGGCCATCAGGGCTGAAGGATATGTGTGACGCAAGTCTGTCCACACAGGTGGGAACTGAAGTCAGCCTCTAGGATAAGGTCACAGAGGGAGAGAATACCGGGTGGGACAAGAAGTGAGCACAGGACGAGTCTTGAGGAAGCGCAGAATTGAACGGCAGAGGAGAGTGAACCTGAAGAGAGACTAAGGAGAGACCAGAGAGACAGAAGGAAGTCAAGGGAAGAGCACAGTTCAAGAAGAAAGACATGACCAGTAGCATAAAGTACTGATAAAGAACTTAAGATAAAGATGGATGTTAACTCAATTAGCAACAGAGGCCACTGGTCCTTTCGTGCAGAAAGCAGACCCTAGACCCTTCCAAAGAGAGGGTCTTCTTTCCTGTTGCCCACCCCTCTTACCACCCAGCATTCAAAACGGACCGCAAATCTCAGGGAAAACCAATCATTCTTAGGGTCCTCCCCACGATGGCTGTTTCAATCCAACAGCTGGGGGCTTTCACAAAGACTAATTTTCTGGAGGACCCACTGAACCCTACGTAGGAAGAAATCCATACACTGAGTTGGGTTTACTCTAGATCGCAGGTGGCTAATATGCAGCATGCCTACAAAACCCACCCAACATCACTGACGGATGAGGAGTTTCCACCTAAAAACGTGTCCCTCTAGGGGGTCCCTGTCCCCTCCTGTCGAGCTCCAAAACCCTGGATCCCCTGCCGGTTCATTTAGCTCCATTCCCCACCCTCCCCTGAGGCAGGGAAGACATCAGAGCAGACAGAGAGGAGACGCACTCCACGCCACACCACATCTCCTGTCCCCAGTCCCGTGCTCCTGGCCGACTGGCTCCCTCAGCCCGCAGCCAGACTGTCGCAACTGTTCCCGATAGCGATGTGACTCACAGCGATTTGCTTTGGAAATCAAAGTCTGGGGACGGTGCGTTTCCCCTGCAGAGCAGGCCCCGCTCCACTGGAGAAGGGGGATGGCTTGGCTCCCGCACAGCCGTGTGTGTTTGGCGGGTCCTGTTGGACATGAACACCCACCAGGTCCTGCCCAGCACGGACGGTGCGCGTGCCTCCTTGCCAGTCTGATTTGGGAGGCAAATAAGCTAAACAAAGGAGCAGATGATCTCGGAGGCTTATTTGCAGTCTGCAGGGTTTATATTTAGCCGTCCGGTGACTGGGTTGCAGGCTCTGTGTGATGATCGCCCTTGGGAACTTCAGTCCTGGGGATGCAGAGGTGAGGCGGACCTGGGAGGGGGCAAGGAGAGCTTTGAACTGCCGCTCTGGGGCACAGGAAAACAGGCCAGACCACGTCTGCCCACTTAGCAATCAGCTGGACACCGCTCAAAACATGGGAGAGATGATAAAAATGTATAAGAGGGGATATTTTTCTCACTAAGCTGTAAATTGCCAAGCACAGGGGCGTGTGGTCCCTTCCTCTGCCCTCCACGACCACCCTCAGGAAGCCTGGCAGCTTAGCAATTTAGAACGCCTGGATCCCAGTCCTCGTCTGCCATCGGCCAGAAGCCGGGGCCCTGCTCTGTAAACTGAACGAGCCAGAGAGGATGATCCCTAAGACGCTGTCATTCTTCCCATGACAAGATAATGCAGGTGACCCCCAGGATGTGCAACGGGTGGGGCAGGTGGGGACCTGCTGGTTAAAACCAGTGGACAGTTAGAAGGAAACATCTGCAGTCCTTAAAAACTGTGAGGCAGATGCCACCCTGCCAAAAAAAAAAAAAAAAAAGAACTTCCATGAAATGTATCTTAAAACTAAAATAATTGTCAGAGAAAAAATGGTGGTGCTGATCTATATTAATGGAGTCTGAAGGTACGTTTAATGTCTCATGGAGTGAGAGTATTATGCAGGAGCGAGAAGCAGCGGCTGACTGTCGATCAGGCAGTGGGGGGGGGGGGGGACGGGAGAGAGTGAACATGGAAGGCAAACGGCCCAGAGAGGGTCACTGAGAGGGAGGCGACCCCAGACACCAAGTGGAGCCTCACCTCACCCCTGCTGGCCCTTCCCACTCTGTATTCTGGGACTAAGTCATCTGGGAAGGTGAATTCCAGAAGCTGATACAGCCAGAGAAAAGATTTTGTCCGGGGTTTTGGTGCTTGCTTATTTGGGTTTATTTTGGTTTTCAGTCTCTGTGATGTTTCATGAAAGAGAACTTGGAGAGAAAGCCGCGTCCACTTCCTTCCTCAGCTGGATCCAACAGGGGGTACATGGGGATGGGAGCATTCCCATGGGGGCTCCTCTTAGAACAAGCCTGCAGTGGGAACCAGCCTCCTAGAGACCTCTTGTCTGGGCCTAAGTCTTCAAATTCCAGAACGACAAGGCAGCGAAGGGCCTTAAAACTCATCCCCACTCAACCCCAGGGAGGTGCAGTTCCCAGGCCATCAGCGGGCAGCCCCGTGGGTGTGGCGGTTCAGTGAAGCTCTGGGTTCCAGGGTCGTGAGGGTTTTCACGTGAGTCTCAGGGAGGGACTTACTTCTGGCAAATACTGCCCCAGTCAGTCTCCCATATAGGATTCAAAGGCCTCATCCCCTCAAAGGCAAAGAGCATTCTGACCACCCTGGTGGATTTGAAAGAGCCGAGAGTGTCCCTCCCTGCACTCGCCCAAACTGCCCGCAGCTCTGCATTCCTCTGTGTTAAATACAATCGCTTGCTCAAATGAAACGAGGCGTGAGTCAGGAAAGCGAGACTGTCACATATGAGAGAGCCCCCAGATTAGAAATCACAGTAGCAGGCGTGTAAGGGCCCAGCTATCTTCCCCACTGGATTCTTTGACTCAGAAGGGACTTTTCACAGCATCCCATCCTCTCATAAAGGGGCAGTTAGGCCCCAGGGGTTATGCCTTTCAGCAATGTCACGCAGCAGCACCCTGGGGGCCCGGACTGGGGCCCTCGGGCTCCTTCGCACGTCCTGAAGGGCTCGGAAAGGCTAAACTCCAGTCCATGGCACCGTTCCTCTGTTTTACAGGCAATAGGAATGCCCCCTTCCAAAAGCCCCCTTTTATAAAAATTTTCTCTTCTGGCACTAGCATCTGTAACGATCAACAATATGCAGAGTGCGATCATCACCGTAAATACACCTGTGTCTCCGCATTGAGACTCTCGGGGCTCAGGGCTTGGGAACTTCACGGGACCCCAGACCAGCCGAACCCTGTCGGACTGCCAGTGTGTTACCTGCGGGCTTTAGTCCTTTGCCTTGGCGCTCCTGCCCTCTAGTGGCAGAAAGCTTTACTGCAGGCCTTCATCTGCAGACAAAAGAAATGGGAAGAAACGCTTGAGGGGATAGCGGCAACCCGCATCCTTCTCCATAAAATCAGGCTTGGTTATAATGGGAAATGTTTTAACGTCACACTCATAAATGCAAATAACTAGACGTTAGCCCGCAGCAGATTTGAACCTGCGGAGAGGTGAGGCTAGGGTATCAAGGATCCTGGGTTGAAAATAAGTTATATAACTGTCTCGGGGACTTGTGGGACAAATGTGCGCTAAGAATGTGACGGGGGCAGAAATAGGACAAGCTAAAATCGCAAAAGAGGGGGTGCTGGCAAGTGGAGGCCAAGGAACACTGGCGTCGATGCGTTCTAAGGCCTGCCCAGCTTTGCACAGGCTGTTCCCCGTGCTCGCAGCTCCGGTCCCCACCCCTTCTCGGCTAATCCCTGCTTCTCTGCCCAGCTCAGCTAGAGCTTCCCTGGTCTCAGTACCTGAGACCAGCCCTCCTCGTTTGCTCGCACAGCACCCGGTCCTCTCCCTTCATGAGACTCTCACAGTCCCTAGCGCTGTGTTTCTCGGATCATTTTCACCTCCACACTGAAATCGGAGCTCCTAGAGGACAGGCACTGAGGCGACCTTGTTGACTATTGAATCTGTGTCCCTAAAAGTGGTGAGCACACAGGAAGCCCTCAGTGAATGCTTTTTAGTGGAATTAATGAAATCACAAGTGGTGGTTGAATGACTGAATCGCATCTGTTTAGACCATTAAAAAACAGAGCTCATCTCCACAGATAAAGCGGGTGAACTGCCTCTCGGGGCTTTGGTGCAGCACCCCCTGGTGGTCACTGCTTTTTGGGCCACAGATCAGGGTTACTCCTCACCTATAAAAGGCAGATTTTTGCCCTTGACTATCACCCCAAATGCTCACCATGGCCCTTGGGGAGGGTAGCTGGGCTGGTGTCTTTGTCATAACTACACTTAGCGACAGTCAGCCTCCGTTGGCTGGGCTTTGGTCCCTGAATGGTGGGAAACCCACCTGAGGGCTGAGGGACTGGCAGGCTGGAGGCTTCAAGGACGTCAGGAGACCTGACCTTCAGGGCTGCCTCTCTATGTGACACCTGCCTCATTGGAGCCTCCTTGCCCTGGCTGCACTTGTAAAATAAGATCTTGGAGTAAGTAACATCAAAGTCATTGGTTTCCAGGTGCCAGAAACCCAACTTAAATAGCCTCAGGGTAGAAAAGGGGACATACATTTGCTTGTGAAACTGAAAAGCCATGGGTTCAGGGTTGACTCAATCCAGGAGACCAAGTCACATCACCTGAGCCTGGTTTCATTTCTCCGTCCTCCAGCTCTGCCTCCATGGGTTAGTCCGCTGGTGGGCCTGCCCCTGTCAGCGGGGGTCTCCAGCAGCCCCAGCCTGTCATCCCCACAGCAGAAAGACAGAGGGGGCTTCCTCAAGGCAGGACCACACAAAAGCCCCGCGCCAGCCCTACTGGTGCCTTTGGGCCACATGCTCATCCATGAGCCAGAATGTGGGGGAATGGCTGCGAGACACACACACACACACATATACAAAATAGCCCTTTAGAGTTCCTGATCCTGAAGGGCTCTCCCAGCTTTGAATATGCTGATGTCACAGATTTGGTGCTGGGGAAATAGAAGGGAGAATAAAGCCACAGACACGCTCTGGAGTCAGCCCAACCCCAAGCCCCTCCAAAAAGCCTAAATGCCAAGTAAGACCCCTCACCCCTCCTAAAGGAAGTGAGGGGTGGCACTGGCAGCCCCAGAAAGCCAGCAGTGAACGCTGACCCTCCAGAAGCCGAGGGGCACAAAACGAATGGTATTTCGATAACGCCACTAAAATAGAACATTTCTGTTTCCCAAAAAGACAGACACTGTCAGTAAAACTCATTTTTTAAAAAAACTTATTAAACTTTCCCTTTCACTGCCTCTTTGTATCTCTGGTTGCAACGGAGCAGGATGCAGGTTGCCATGGTGACAGCTGAATTTTTAAATAACAGGGCTCAGGAGCTCCGGCTGCTGGCTGTACCACCCCAGGCGGGAAGCAGTGGGGGTAAGGAGAAAGGCAAAGAGAGAGAAGGAGGAAAGCCGCAGGGCTCGCCTCAGCTCCTTGGTCTGAGGATGAGGTCTCCAAGTCACACACTCCGGTTTCCTCACAATGTAAGAGAATGCGGAGCCAGAATGCACAAGGACAGGACATTAGAAGTCCCTCTGTCCATCTGCCACCTGATTTTCTCCCGTGACAGATGGGCTTTTCCTATACTTATACCTCTCCCCAGGCACGATGGGCCCAGCCCACCCAAGTTTTAGACGGGCCACTGGAAACCTGGCCCTCAGAGAAATGTGCCAAGACCTAGAGACCCTGAAAGCAAGGGCCGGTGGGGTTTTTAAGTGAGGGGAATTTGAGGACGAGGGCTTGGCTGCTGTCCATTCAAACAGCCCCTGCCACAAACTCCAGTTCCGGTCTTTCACTCTTGGGTGGCCCCACCCCTTGTCCCCTGAGAGAAATGGCAGGCCACCGAGTCCATTCAGTATTTGTAAGAGTGCCTTCTGGAAGTTGAAAGCAATAGCGGTAATAGTAATAAACACAATGACTGTGCCTCCAAGCTGGGAAAGTGGCAGGATTACCACAGTGGGAAGTGTCTGGCTTTTCCCCAGAAATCAGGGGAGCAGAGGCCCTGGGACAAAGGGGAAGATCCACAGAGATGGGGGCCCTGGGCCGGAGACCTGCCCCAGCCTGGTCCTGCGCCCTGGGTCTGGCCATCTAGCAGCGTGGAGCCCAAGGGTCCTGACCATCAGCACTCCCCAGGCAGATGGCGAGGAGCAGGGAGAATGGCTGCACTTTAAGAGAGAGACAAAAATAACAATAATAAGCCAGACTCAGAGTGAGGGGGAGGTGGGCCACCCTCCTGCACCTTCCTGAACAGAGTCAGGAACTCCAAGGCCCCCGGCCATGCAGAGGCAAAAGGTGGCCAGCCAGCACTTGGCCTGTCATTGACGCTGCCTAAGACCTACTGGTCTCTCTTCCCAAGGGCAAGCTTAGGTCGCAAACCACCACCCCCGGCCTCAAAAGTCAGCGCTGCCTGCCCTGCAGGTGTGCGCCTGCTCACGCACAAGCCTGGAACAGGGGCAGGAGCCGCAGGGGCCTTAGACGCGGAGCCCAGGTGTCTGGACACGCAAGGCTTGCACAGCTCCGGAGTGAGGCCCAGGTCCATCAGCAGAAAGACACCAGGGGCCCAGCTTAGGGAGGTAGGAAGTGGGGGGCCTGTGTTTCTCCCCATGCCTTTTTTTAGACTTTTCCCCACATGCCTATGTTGCCTTTTCAAAAGACAGGTCCTGCTCTTCTTTACAGAGCACACATACTGAATCTGTCCCCTGTCCCGGCCACTTGACGCCGGGAAGACAAAGTCCCAGGTCTATTCCGCCAATAATACTGAAGCAGTGTCATGCCAGTCTCAGTCCTCCCCCCAACACCTCGTTTCCTTCCCGGGAGCTGTAAAATCGGGTTGCTTAGACCTACCCTACCTTCGTCACAGGCAATGTAGGAGTTCGACAAGATACAGTAATAGCTGTGAAAACAGCTATTGGATATGGACTGCTCAATCCTAAAACAACCCTATCAGATAGCAACTAGTATGAGCCTCATTTTAAGCGATAGGTAGATAGATAGATAAATAAATAAATAAATAAATAAGGCAGAGAGAATGAACTTCCTCACGCTCGCGCCATCTCGCACCTGGCCTTCTGACTCTACAGCCAACTCTTTAACCCACTAAACACGGTATGCCAGTTTGATATTAATATTCATTATTCCAGATGCAGCTTCCTGTCCCAAGAGGCTTGGGGGAGCGATCGGATTGCCTCCGCCTGTTTGCCCCGATATTGGAGTCTCTGCCTCAGCTTAAGACAATTCGGGGAAGGGCTAGAGTCTAGAGATGAGGGGAGAAGCAGATCCCAGGGTGGGATCCCGGTCCTAGATGTCAGCATTTGTTTCCTGGCGGAGACCTCTGCCTCTTCCAGCCCATCTTGAGGCTCCTATCCACGCTGCTTGTCACGCCCCCACTCCCACCATCGCCGTGGTGACGAGGGGCCTTGGATGCCAGGCCTCAATCCTTGTTCCTGATTTGCCATCTTCCTAATTCACACTTCCCCTTTCGGCGTCTCCTTCTCTCCCCTGCAGACCTCACAAACCTCCACGACATCCCACAGGGCGAGCAGCACGCCGTCCCCCAGGCCCAAACCCGTCTCAGTCGCCCCTGAACTGCTGGCAAAGACTCTACTCTCTTGCCCTAAAATCTAGCTCCCCATTTCCTCAGGCTCTGGCTCACAGCTCCCCCTGACAGCCCCTCCAATACCTGGAGGTGGTCCTCATGTTCTGCCTGGGCCTCTCTAGGCCAGCGAGCGGTTCTCAGAGTGGAACATGCATCAGCCGTGCAGATCTTGCCAAACCACAGAGGGCTGGGCCCGCCCCCAGAGTTTCTGATTCGGGGGACCTGGGGTGGGCCCAGAAAGTTCCATCTTCTCTAGTGGCCGCTGCTCTTGGAGATCCTACTTTGAGAACCTCTGCTCTAGATAAACCCTCCTTGTTCCTTCGAAAACTCCTTCTGCGGGAAACTTCCCCAGGCTTCCTTACTGTTCTAGCCTCTCTCCTTGGGACCTGCTCCAGTTTGCCAATATGGTGCCCAGAACTAGACAAAGAACCTTAAGGACAAGCTTCAGGTTACAAGGAACAAAGGTTCCCTCAGGCTACCCCAAGTACCTCAAGTAATAGGAGGTGTTTATCGTGGACTTCGGAAAAAGAGGAACATCAAGTTCATGGCCTGCCTGAGTGGACCAAGGGCTGATGAGGCCTTTGGGGAAGAGTACAGCTGGCAATGTTATCGAATCTCTACCCACAGGACAAGAGAGCTTGCCAGTCCCTTGGCAGCTGTGTGACATTTATCCTCAGTGCTCTCTGCCCCTCTGTCCACCGTTTCTGCCGCCGCCACCAATTCCTTATCCCCTCTCCCTTGCAGATGCTCCCCACCTCCTAGCTTCTGCTTCCCCATTCTCACTTCTGTTTTCTGACGTTCCATCTTTTCCTCTCCCACAGCGTGGCCTCTCTCCATGAACATCTCAGCTCCTGGGCCTGCCATCAACTCTCTGAATTTCTCTCTCTTTTTCCCCCTGAAGACAGAATTCCCAAAGGAGAGAATCAGAGTGAGCGAGCTCGTTTCCCCATTTGGATGAAGCTCTTCAAAGCAGCCTATGGGCCTGTGCCCAATCTGTTGCAGCTGACAAAAGGCTGGACCCCATGACGTAAGCATGAGCCATCCCCGTTAGAAGGAGGTCACGGGAAGACCATGCAGCCCATTGGCTACCAATAGGTTTCAGCGCGTGGGGCAGCTCCACGCGAAATACGCTGGCTGCTGTAAAGACTGTGGAGAGCATTCGGAGGCCACATCGAAACGCAGTGGAATGTGATTCATTAACGCTGTCCACTGCGGGTAAGCACACAGGGATCCTCGGCGCGCATGCAGCTCCCGGCCCGCCCCGTGTTAGAGCGCGTGGTCTGATGAGGACAACCTATGCGGAGGCGTCGCCTTCCTCTTTCTGGACTTCCAGCGTCTCGGTACCAGCGTCTCTGTACTGTGCCAGGAGAGAAAAGGAACCAAGCAGCTAGAGTTTGCATTTTTCCCTGGTAGACTCTATCTCGCTTCCTTGAGCCTTCCTATGGAGTCTAAATGATGTCTTTTTCTGGACTCTTCGATAAACCGCTCAAACTTTGCCTGCAGGCACCTGTCCAGGAAATGGGGGCTCAATGTTTATCCTCTTACAGCATCGACGCGAAGGTAAATCTAGGTCATTTGTTCCCGTGGACCGGACCTACTTTGCACCACTGGGTGGACCGTTGCTCGGTAATTCCAAGGACGTACTTCCGATGACCATGCACACGCGTGTGTCTGTCCAGGGTGAGGACAAAGACAGTTAAACTACTTCATGAAGGCAGCTCCTTTTCGAACAATTGTTGTCACTCACTGAACCACCATTCTGGGCAGTGAATGCTTCACTACCCTATTTCTGTCCCTGACAACAACTTGAAGAGGCCGTTTTTATCGTCCCTTTTTTTTTTAGGGATGAGACAACTGAGGCATAAAGGCTCAGTCACCTTTCAAGATCACACAGCTTGTATGCGGTAGGGCTGAGTCCCAGCCTCCACCTGTCTGTCCCCAAATCCTGTGTCCTTCCCAAGGGGTCCAGGGCCACGTGCTTGTCCCTGTGCCCGCCTCGCCGGAAGACAGCAACGCTTGCTGGAAATGACCCAGGGCAGAGGTTGGGAATTTGAATCTACTTAACAAGGGACCACCTTTTTAAAAAAGCACCACCTACATTAGGTTTTAAAGAGTGTGGTCTAGCTTTGGAATGCTACACAGTCGAAGAATGGGGTCGATCTACATGTATTCGTACAGAAACATCCAAGACTTTTTGTCAGGTATGTCTATCCTGATCAAGTTTCTCCAACATTACATTAACTCTTGTGGGTAGGAAGTACAGATTGATGGGGGACTCTCTGTCTCTATTTTTAACATTTCCGTGTTGATTGGATTTTCGCATTTATATACTACTTTTAGAATTCAAAAACAATGTGTCAGAATCATCAGTCATTCCACCCCTTCAATCCTGAGTTTCTCGCATCTGCACGCTGAGTAAAGAGCGGAGCCTCCGGTGTCTGTGGGGATGACAAGACAGGCACTGTCGTGCCATGGGGACCTGAAGTGGGCGGGGCTTGGGTTGATTGACTCAGTGGTTTACTGAACCCTGACGGTCTAAAGGGTCTTTGCTCCCTCCCAGGCCCAGCACGAGACCTGGCTTCCTACACCTTGTTTCCTGGCTGTCTCGGTCTGGGGCAGCCGGAGCTGCAAGGGTAATGGCCAGTGGAAGGAGAGGCAGCTGTCTTCCTCCACCCACCCCTTCAGCAGCGAGAACACCCTATTCTACCAACATCCACGGGAGACTTCTCACGTCCTGCTAGTCGGAACTGCGTTCCACAGCCCTGCGAAAATTAACTCAACATTGGTTAAAGACTTCAGTGGAAGAACCAAAGCCTAAAACTCCTAGAAGAAAACCTAGGTGGTAAGCTCTTAACATCGCTCTTAGCAATGATGTCTTAAATAGGACTCCGCAGGCAAGGACAACTAAAACAAAAATCAGTAATCGGGACCACATCAAACTAAAGGCAAGGGCTTAATGCCCAATGCATGTAAACAGCTCACATACCTCAACAACAACAAAAAATCCAATGAAAAGTGGGTGTGTAGGAGGTGGAAGAGAGTAAAGGGGGAATAAATGGTAACAGAAGGAGGCATGACTTGGGTGGTGAACACACAGTACGGTGTACAGATGATGTGTTGCGGAATTGTACAGCTGAAACTTATACAATTTTGTTAACCAGTGTCACCCCAATGAATGTAAATAAATGACCAAGCAAATAAGGAAAGGACACAGGATCCGAATGAACATTTTTCCATAGACGACACACAGCTGGCAAACAGTCACATGAAAAGATGCTCAACATCACTAATCATCAAGAAATTATGAGTCGACACATGAACACGTATAAAGGACACATGGACAATAACTAAGGGTGGGGGGCGGAAATGGGAGGGAGGTGGGGAGCACGGGGCGGGGGCGGGCAGGGTTGGGAATATAAGACAGAAAGCTGTACTTGAACAAGAATTAAATTTTAAAAATTTTAAATAAAAAAATAAAAATAAAAAATAAAAAGAAATTATGAGTCAAAACCACAATGAGATACCGCCTCACACCAGTAAGAATGGCTATTATCAAAAAGACAAGAAACAAGTGTTGCTGAGGACGTGGAGAAAGGGGAACCTTTGTGTGCCGTTGGTGGGAATGCAGACCGGTTCAGCCACTGTGGAAATCGGTACGGAGGTTCCTCAAAAAATGGAGAATAGAACGACCACATGATCTAGCAATTCCACTTCTGCGTATGTATCTGGAAGGGGAAAACCCACTCATTTGAAAAGATGAATGCATCCCTGTGTTGGCTGCAGTAGTGTGCACAACGGCCAAGGAGCAGAAACAACCTTAACGACTTAGACATTAGTGCATGGAGAGGTGTGCTGTGCACTCACACAGTGAAATACCACTCAGCCATAAAAGAGACAATAATAATGAAACCTACCAGGGCACCACATAGAGGCACTTTGAGGGTGTCTTACTAAGGGAGATAAGTCAGACGCAGAAAGAGGAATGCCATAAATGTCACTTAATGCCATAAATGTGGAGTCTGAAAAACAAAAAGAAATGAACAAAGAAAATAAAACTCGCAGATACAGAGAACAAACTGGAGGTTGCCAGAGGGGGCGGGGCGTGGAGGGCTGGGCAAATTTGGGGAAGGGGTCAAGAGGCACCAACTTCTGGTCATAAAATCAGTAAGTCACAGGGACAGAATGTGCAGCCTGGTGACTATAGTAAAAAATATCATTTTGCATATTGGAAAGCTGTTAGGAGAGTAAGTCTTAAAAGTCCTCACCGTATTAAAAAAAAAAGCTTTTTGTAACTTTGTATGGTGACAGATGGTAACTAGACTTTTTGTGGTGACCATTTCGCAATGTATACAGTTATTGAATCATTATTTGTAAAACTGAAACTAATGTAATATATCAATAATACTTCAATTTAAAAAACTAACAAACAGACCTGTCTTGGATATTTAAGACCCAACTCCCTATAAAGAGGGTTTAGTGCATTCTGCCACTCCTCGGAAAAACTCAAAGTGTCACCACACCACAGAGTTCAGCCTTTTGTCCACTTGGAAACTCATCAAGGCCAAGGTCTCAAGCCCCATGTTGCAAACATGAGGAATCTCTGACATGGAATCAGTGACTTTCCTGGCAGGCGAGGTTGGCCCAGCAAGGCTGCCGGGGAGAGAGAGTGAAGGGGGTGAGGCTTCCCCAGCCCCATCAAAGCTGAACCTTGAGTTCCCCGCTGTCTTCGCATCTCCCCCTATCCGTCATCACCACCTGTCCCCTAAAATACCCTGGGCTTTGACTTGCCTCGTGTGCTGGATGCCTTCATCGGTCCCCAGTGTGGCTCTCTCCATTCTTCTGCACCCTGCTCTGTGCCCCCAGAGCCTGCAGAAGTGAGTCAATGGGCCCCTGCCCCTTGCACTGCCAGGTGGGTTTGGCACTGGTAGCAGACCAATGGGAAGGAGCAGAGAGAGCTGGTGAGGTTGGGGCGCTCATCCTCCAAGTCCCCTCCCTGAGGGGTTGCCGAGGGCTGGCTGCATCCAGAGGCCTCAGCTCAGGTAGGGCAGCCCTCTCCTCAATTCTGTCTCCCCAATTCCTCATCTGCCCCCAAAGACTTAGGAGTGGTAATGGAACCCCACTATTACAAATCTGGGGTGCTGCGCTGTGCCTTTGTCATGGTCTCCCTACACTGTGCCCACGCCTTTGTAAATAGTTTCTGAAACTCGGCTTGAAGTATCTGTTTCCTGCTGATACACCTCTCAAATTTGATCTTATGTGGGCCAGATGATACTTCTGTTCCTGACACCTGAATCACCGTTCTGCACAGTAAACCTAAACCTCAACTTCTAGTCACGTAGAATGGGGGGGTCATATCCCACTCCGCCTTCTGTAGCTAAGCAGACCTCAGGCCAGTCACTGTACCTCTTTGAGCTTCAGCTTCTTCATCTGAAAGTGGTAATAATAATAATAATGTATCCACTCTATAGAGATCCCCTGAGGATCAAATGAGACAATAGGGAGCAGTGGGGAATGTGACATGACAAAGTACAGGACTCATGCTGCATCTCTGAGAAAAGGGAGGCAGTCGCTCCCCAGACCCAAGAGATAACTGTCTTGAAGAAAAGCCAGCCCAGACTTCAGTTTTTCTGCTACTTCAGGAGGCCGGAAGTCCAGATTTTTACATGAAATCTCCCCTTTACTAGACTGTCAGCACCATGAAAACAGTAGTGACTATTTTATTCATTACTGTGCCCCCCCACTAGAATAGTGCCCAATACATAGAAGTAATCAAAAAGTATTTGTTGAATAATTATTCCAATTTTAAAATATTCCATCTCGTCAGGGAAAAACAAAACCAGGACCAGGGTGGTGAACACACAATACAGTAAACTGTTGATGTATCAGTGCTATGGGATTATACACCTTAAGCATATATAGTTTTATTCATCAATGTCACCCCAGCAAATTCAATAAAAATCTTTTAATTGAATATACATGTCTACAAAATACAAAATAAAATAAACAGTGCTCAGCTGTAAAAACAAAGACAAAAGCAGGTCCTTGCCAGAGCTGCGTGGCCATGGGAGCGCACTCTTTTTACATCTTGCTNCCCAGACCCAAGAGATAACTGTCTTGAAGAAAAGCCAGCCCAGACTTCAGTTTTTCTGCTACTTCAGGAGGCCGGAAGTCCAGATTTTTACATGAAATCTCCCCTTTACTAGACTGTCAGCACCATGAAAACAGTAGTGACTATTTTATTCATTACTGTGCCCCCCCACTAGAATAGTGCCCAATACATAGAAGTAATCAAAAAGTATTTGTTGAATAATTATTCCAATTTTAAAATATTCCATCTCGTCAGGGAAAAACAAAACCAGGACCAGGGTGGTGAACACACAATACAGTAAACTGTTGATGTATCAGTGCTATGGGATTATACACCTTAAGCATATATAGTTTTATTCATCAATGTCACCCCAGCAAATTCAATAAAAATTTTTAAATTAAATAT
The DNA here is from genome assembly GCF_014824575.4 of Sturnira hondurensis. Classification (NCBI taxonomy): domain Eukaryota; kingdom Metazoa; phylum Chordata; class Mammalia; order Chiroptera; family Phyllostomidae; genus Sturnira; species Sturnira hondurensis. Next base: position 2,059,892 of record NW_028072653.1, on the reverse strand, counting down.
ACACATCTAGAAAATACAAAATAAAATAAACAGTGCTCAGCTGTAAAAACAAAGACAAAAGCAGGTCCTTGCCAGAGCTGCGTGGCCCTGGGAGCGCACACTTTTTACATCTTGCTTCCCAGGTGACTCCCTCCCCAGCTCCAGCCCAGCCCTGGACACACCACTCCTGCGAACTGCTGTTTAGATTTACACTGAAGAAATAACCACGATTGAAAGGTGCTAATAAATAGTGCATCCTTTGGGGGGCCCTGCTGTGTGGACACAGGCAGGTTTTCGTGAAGGGGATACAGTGATCATTTTCAGAACCTCCACTGCTCAGCCCCAAGCCCGCTCACCTGCAATGAGGCAGGTGACTCAGTGCTCGGGGCTGAGGGGAGATGCAGCAACTCGTTTGAGCCCAAACAGCTCACACCCACCCCTCCCTCTGCCACAGCCTAAGGATACAAACCCAGTGCGCTGCAGATTTGTTACCCCATTTATAAATGCCAAGGAAAGCGCTCTCCAGCAAAAGAATGACTCGGAGGACACAGGGCAGATAAATAATGTATGAGACCACTTCTATTTTAACGGCACTTGGCGGTGACACTAATATTGATGAAAAATGTTAGCATGTGTTGGATGGTGTTGTCTTCGGTGAGAGATGAGGTTTGACAGGCCCGGGCACACTTCTGGTCTCAGCCAGAGATGTGAGAAACAGCAGCTGCCAGCCAATGGGCGTGACTCCCCGCATGCAGCAGGCTGGCTGGATTAAGACCAACGCTTGACCTTGGCAAGTATCTTGTGGTGGCCGCTGCCGGTCAGCAGATCCCTCCATTGTCGTCAACTCCCACTCTAGAGGTTGGCAAAGTTTCTCAGCTGCTCCTGCAGTTGGCAGAGGTCAGGTAAATCACAGCGATTCATGAGTGGGATTCTGCAGGGGGGAGGAAGGGGTTCTGGGAAGAAAAGGTGCTTTCCCGATAAAAGAAGCCAAAGTGTCCAGTCAGTACCATCTGTCTCACTCTCGTCCTGCCCTGAACTGGGATGTGATGTCGAGGGCTGTCGCAGCCATTTTACAGCCAAGAGGCGCGGAGAAGAAGACTGCAATGACAGCAGTCTGGACGTCGCCGAGCCTCCGAACCAATGCTAAGAGATGCCAATTTTTGGATGAGAGGAGAAAAAATAAGTGCCTATTGATGTTAGTGTCCGGTAAGCCAGATGTTCTGCTCAAAACAAATGAACGCATTCTGACACTTAACCTCACTGCGCCTCTGAGGTCTCATCTGTATAATGGGAATAATAACAGTATCCACTACTGTGTGAGAGATTGATGGCCTTAATGAGTATCTGTTCAAAGCCTTGAAATAGAGCTTGGCACATAGTAGATCCTTAACACTAACATCATTACACATTAACGAAGCTGCTAAGCTTTTTCAACACTCCTAAAACCATCACGAATAAAGCATGAATCAGTGTAACCAAAAGACTAAAAGAAAATAGAGACAGATATGGGGTGGGGGGGGGGGGACGTGCAGAAGCAGCAGATTGGGAATCAGGAGAACCGGTCCTAAATGTCCAGTAACAGGAAATAATCCTGTTAACAAGGGACCATGTATCTGGCCATTGGAAATGGATGGAAAAGATCACGTGCGAACATGGGGAAATGCTTATGATAAAATGGTTTAAAAAATGAAAAGAAACAGAACACGCACACAAATTACACTGGAGGGATGATTCCATTTACATTTTAAAAAGTGAAAATGAAAGGAAATAACCCTGAATGGTAATCTCTGAGCACATGGGAAATGGTTTTGTCCTTTATGATTTCTCTGAATTTTCCAAGTTTTCAGGGGGAAAATGCTTAATCGCTGTATAATAAAAATGTCCAGATAATTTAAATTTTTTTTCTCATTTATATGTTTTTGCGTTTGTAAAATTCTCTGCAGTAAACTCATGTTATATAAGAAAAATTAGTTTTTCAAACAAGAAAATACATTGGCTGCCCAGAGAGAGATGGGATCCGACCAGTCTTAGCATTGCACGACCAAGAGCAAAGATGCATCATGGTTTCTTAAAGGCTGCCTACTACGTGCCTTCAAGAAATGGATGCTGTAATTTTAAGATACTTTAAAGTGTGAGTGTGCCCCTGAGGGTGGACTTGGTCATGTGGAAAGTCCCCCTCGTGCTTCCCAAAGACACAGGGGTGAGCCAGAGTGGACCTCAGCATCCACTCCTCTAGTGTTAGTGATACTGGGGACACAGAAGCAGGGGGGTATTTACTCTTTCGTTCCTTCTAAGCTGAGGCGTACCCTATGAATTGTTTAGGTAAAACTATCTTTTTATTATACAGATTTGGGAGTTGAGGCTCAGCCTCGCCCATCACCAGCTGTCGGACACAGGGACAGACAAGCCACCTAACTTTTCGAAAACTCCATCTTCCCGTCTCTAGAATGACGGTTATGCCATCGGCTCCACTGCTCCACTGGGGAATGCTAGGTCCAGCACATGTAAGAGCGTGCCAAAACACTTGGCAGTCGGTAAAGCCCAGGGCCAACCTGGGAGAGAACTCAGGCTCTGGTGAGGCAGCCTTGGGTAACATCCCAGCCGTGACACTTTGCAGTGCATGGAAGTTAGGCCAGGGATGCAACCTCTCCGAGCATCAGTTTTCTCATCTAGCAAATGGGGATAATACCTTCCTGGTATATGAGACACCTGGAGCGTTGTAAACGCCTCATATAGGAACGTTGCAATTGTGTTGCTGCCTGCACTTTCCCGAGAGCAACCCAAGTTAGCTCTTCCGCTTGGAAGAGCTGCCCTAGGACACAGGAGCAGGACTTGCCTTCAAAAACAGTGAGGGGAGAGGGGGGAGTGGGGGGGCGGGAGGGGGTGCTGGTGTGAAAAGGCAAAGGGGAATAAAGTTGGCAATACCGCAGTGAGTTTACATGGTGAAAGGTAATGGCTAGAATCAGTGGGGTGATCACACTGCAAGGAATAAAAATGTCAAATCGCTATATTGTACATGGGAAACTAATCCAACCAATATAAGCCTGGATACCAACTATACCTAAATAAAAATAGAAATAATAAGAATTCCCCCCAAAGCCCCTTAGGGCTGTGAAGACCGAAGAGGGAGTGGGCAAGGTGCCCGATTCCCCGCCCACACCCCCAGCGCATTTTTCCACTCTCCTCCACCAGCCAGACACCCCAGCTATGGACTGCCTCTCTGAAATAGTATCCAAAGAAGGGGGAGGAGCAAGAGGGCCTAGAAATAAACGTATCTTTTAAAGGAATTGCAAAGGTCAATGTCATGTCAGCCTGTATCAAACATGATTTGGGGTGTGTCTCAGAGGATGCTTTTTAGATGAGTTAAACATTCGAGTTAGCAGGTTGAGAGAAGCAGACGGCCCTGCCTACTGTGGGTGGGCCCCATCCAGTCAAGAGGAGAAGACGTGAACAGAGCAAAAAGGCTGGCCCACTGCTGGGAAGAGGGGACACCTCCTGCCTGATTATTGAGCTGGGACATTGGTTTTCCTCAGTTTTGGATTCAAACGGAAACATCAAGCCTCTGTGGGTCTTGAACCTGACGGCCTTCGGACTAAAACGGCACCTCGGCTTTCCTGGTTCTCAGGCCTTCAGACTCCGGCTGACCCACACCCTCAGCTCTCCTGGGCCTCCGCCTGGACGAAACACCTGTGACCTTGGGACTTGACAAGTGGGACTCAATAGTCACACGAGCCAATTCCCTATAATAAATCTATACACTCACACACACACTATACACACACATATGAGGTCTGTCCAGAAAAGTCCAACCATTGTTAATATAACAAGAATGGTTTTTGCAACACCAATGTAACCTGGCAGCCCAGGAGAGTGGACTGGGATGCACGTGTGTGAACAATGACGACTTCACTGTACTAGTCGACGGGACCCAGGAAGCCACTGTGTCCCTAAGTCAGTAACTCCCAGCAGCCATGGATAGGTAGTGACTATTGAGTAGTGTGCCCAGCCTCCTAACATATCCCACCAATGTGAGCTGTCACCTGAAGACGGCAGCCCTGTCTCCTTCCAAGTTCGGAGCAGAGAGGACAATGAGTCTGCTCCCAAGACCCCAAAGCAGGAAGAAAAGGATGAGAAGGAAAGAAGAAGTGGAAGGGGGGACAGGGGAAAAAAGAAAGTCTGAAAAAGCCTAAAACTGTTGCTCAACATCTTGCCGGAGAAATGCCTCGATGGGACTTCCCAATGGTGACAGTGAAAATGGCGGACCCCAGGAGATGCTGAGGCTGCGGGTCAGGGGAGGCCCCAGGAATCTGCTGCAACTAATAACCTCTTAGGGTGACTTTATGCACCTCAAGTTTGCACTTTAAAAACTTGGGGACCTACGGTCACGGGTGTAGATGATCACTGGTTGTGAACTTGGGGTTCTGGAGTCCTGCTGTGCACCCACTTTTCCGAGACAAGCTGCATGGAATAGCCACACATGCACGTGTAGGAGACCAGCATCTTTCTTTTTTTTAATCATTTTTTAAAGATTTTATTTATTTATTTATTTTTAGATTTTATTTATTTATTCTTAGAGGGGAAGGGAAGGAGAGAAGGAGAGAAATATCAATGTATGGTTGCCTCTCATGAGTCCCCTGCTGGGAACTGGCCTGCAGCCCAGGCATGTGCCCTGACTGGGAATCGAACTGCGATCGTGTGGTTCGCAGGCCCACGCTCAATCCACTGAGCTATACCAGCCAGGGCTTATTATTTATTTCTTTTTAAAGAGAGGGGAAGGGAAGGAGAGAGGGAAAGAAACATTAATGTGTGGTTGCCTCTCACTCTCTCCCCCACTGGGGACCCAGCCTGTAACCCAGGCATGCACCCAGACTGGGGAATCAAACAGGCAACCCTTTGGTTCACAGGCCGGCACTCAGTCCACGGAGCCACACCAGCCAGGCCAAGGCCAACATCATTCACACCGACATTGGCTGCACCTCAGTTGAGTGGAGGGGGTGCCCCATGATTGACACCAGTTCTAAAATGTTAGGATGCGTTTGTCAGCTGAAGGGTTATTGAAACGGAAATCGCCGGGCCACTACCAGGGTTTCTAATTCAGTAGGTCTTGGGAGGAGCCTGAGAATTTGCATTTCTAACAAGCTCCCAGTTCATACTGATGTTGCTCATCCAGGAAACACACTTTGAAAACCACTGATGAGCACGACGGGCGAATTCTTGGAAAGCAACATGTATACTGAGGGTTCTTTCTTTTCTTATTTGGCCAGAGAAGCATAAGCAAAGGCGAAAAAAGAAATCACCTGCTACCTTTGCCACCCACTACCCACTGGACTTAGACACACTTCTCTTGGAATCCCTCCGTGGGGGATTGCCTACCTCCTTCCCTGAACACACCAGGAACCTCCCTCCAACTCCCCCATGACACATCTCTGCAACGTAACTTCTAACCAATGCCCAGTGCCCACACTGTCTGGATTCATCACAGTTGTATGTGACACGTCTTTCAGTAACTTTGTTGTTTTAATTAAACATGTTCAGCATGAGAATCAAGCAATGGAGAAAAGTACAAGGAAAGGAAAATGTGTCTCAACTCTCTCTGCCCCAGAGGTACTCCCCAATAGTAACTGATGTGCTTCTTTCAATGCACATAATCCTCTATACTTTTATAAGTTTACATAAATAGAATCATATAATCCTAACTCTTTGGTACCCTGCTTTTTCCACTTTTATAAAGTACGTATAGATAAAGCAAATACAACCTCCAAAATTCTCGGAAAACGTATTAGTGGAATCTGAACACGAATCCTCTTAGGAAATGAAGCGTTCTTTTATACTGTGAATTTTCGCCGACTCCCCATGATCCACCAGGTTACTGTGTGTGTGCACACCTGCACGCAGGTATGTACTCCCCATTGCATCTGTCAGGGTCACTTCAGGATGAGTTCACCTGCAATTAGAATGTCTTTTGTAGTCAGTCGGAGCTCTGAGTCTAAGTCGGTATTCACGGCAGCAGTGGTCCAAAACAGAGTATTGAAGCCTCTAATGTAAACTCTGAATTTTCTCTGGGGGGTCTAGGACTGACGACACTGAACTCTGGTCTCAGCTCAGTTTCCCCCCTGTTCTGGTTCTAGAATGAGTCACCGGCTAAGGGTTGCCTAAGCCAAGGGCAGAAGTGGGCAGAGTGAGAGGGGTGGGGCAGGTCCTCGACAGGATCAGCAGGGGCCAGAGAGCACACCCACACCCCACACCCATGCTGGGGGGCTTTCGGAGGAACCAAGCACCCCTTTGCACCCACAGGGGAGCACAGGACAGCCTTTTGTTCATCTGTCCTCATTTTCCAGATGAGGTTTGGTGTGAGACTCACTGGATCACGCACAAAACACCCTGGCCCGGTGCCTGGGACACATTGCCCACTCGACGTCACTGAGAAGAGTGGGCATCCGCGTGCTGGAGGGTCGCTGGGCCCCGCCGCGCTTTCGGCCTACAGACTCCAGTGAGATGGGCATTCCAGGACGCCAAGAGACGGTGAGGAATCGAAGATGAGCTCCCCAAAACACCAAGCACACTCTTTATTCCCCGTCGAATATAAAGCCTTAACAAAGTCCGGATGGCATACACACAGCCCCCAGCCCTCCGTCTGAAGGTGGAAATCCTCATAGCAAGCCCGGCCCAGGAGCAGAGCCAGCTGATTCCGCGGAGGAGGGGAGCAGCGCAAGGGCGGGGCCCACAGCACACAGCCGCGTGCCAGCAAGTGGAGGGAGCCTTCCCAACCTCGCATCCCTTTTCCCTGAGAGAAACTGGGGTCGAGCATAAGGACAGTCTTGTTTGGAATACAAAGACACAATGTAGCCCTAATGTTTTTACAGAATGCAGGGAGGTTGAGATTCAAATAAAGGGAGAGGGGGGCCGTAAGAGGGATGTACCCATATTTCTCATCTTTAAAAGGAACCAGGACCCCAGCAATTCATGCAGAAGAATACTTGTCGTGTTCCCATGAAGAAGGGGGAAAGTCGCTGCAGGACAGAGCCAGGTGTCTCAGTTTCACTGCAGTCATTTGCCCAAGAGAACGGAAAGCAGTGAGTCCGGTACCCGGCTGGCTGTGAGTGACCAGTCCACGTAAAGTCAACCTGCAACAGCAGCCGTGGCAATGACTCGCCAGGAGCATTTGTCCGGCTCGTTGGAACCCTGCTTGGCACAGAATGCAAGGCTTCTCGCAATGAAAATGAGTGCTTTTCCTCGTGAACCCGCCCTCCCTGTTCATTCAGAGCTGAAGACTTCACCCAGCTGTCTCCAGTCTTCCAAGTTCTTCAGCTGACCTTGGGGCTGCTCTGTCCAGCGTCCCTGGAGTCCATGATGACAGTGCTATCCCAGCTGAAGAACTGAACTTCACAGGTCTGACATTGACACAACCCATGGAATTCAGTTCTCAAAGCTGAGGGCACACAGCGTCCTTCCTGAGTCAGCGCAAAGCCCCCCTCGGAGCAGTCCGGGCCCATCCCCAGCCTGGAAGATACAAGAGGAAAGCCAGGTGAACCCAGAGCAGCTGCCCCCTGGGGCCCGGTCCAGCCCTGGCACCCACCCAGCCTGAGCATCTGAGGGCACGTGCGTGGTGGTCACGTGCACCGTGGACACGTGCATCACGGAACATCACTAAACATCAGAGCTGGTCTTTCCCACCTTGTGGCCCCCGCACACGCTCTCTCCAGCCTGGAAAACTCTTCCTTCTCTTTAACACCAGCTCATCCTTTGGTTCTCACCTGCAACGCCACTTCCTCAAAGAGGCCATCTATGGTAGACACTGCTAATTGTTCGCCCAACCTCTGTCCACCCAGAACCCCGAAGTTAAATCCGGGCGCATGGATACCTGGTGCATGACGTCATTTCCTGGCTCCTGGGACGGAGTTCTGAGCAGAACTGATGAGCCATCCGCTGTTCCCTCCCCCGCTTCTCACTGCTTGGATAGTAGACATGATAGGGGGCCCCCACGGGCCACGCAGATGAGGGCAGCCCCCCAACACCAAGGGAGGGACAGAGCAACCTTCTAGGAGATCCCTGAAAAGGTAGGCCTCCAAATGAGCCCAAGACTGCCCTACACCTGCGCTACCGAACTTGACCTCTACCTGGTTTACCCACTGCTATTAGGGGCTTTCTGTCAGAACACCTAAATAGTGTACTTTCCTAATACCTCTTTGCTAACCCTCACTAGCCTGCTAGTCTCATGTCTAATACCCAGTTCGATAGTGCTTAACGCAATTTGTAACTGCAAATCTCTTTGTATCATTATTGGATTAATATTCGTCCCCCCCTTAAGGTTACACTTTTCACGGGAGCAGAGGCTATGCTAGGATTTTTAAATGCACATAGAAATATCTGGAATAGCTTTATGGAGACATAATTCACACGCCATACTATTCACTTATTTAAAGCATACAGTTCACTGGCTTTCTGGTATACTCACCGAGGACACAACCATGGACATGAGCAATTTCAGAACACTTTCATCATCCCCCAAATACACTGAATACCCGTTGGCAGTCACTCCCCACTTTCTCCAGCCCTAAGCAATCACCAATCTGCTTTCTGTCTCTACAGCGTTCCCTATTCTGTGTGTTTTATATAAACCAAATCATGCAGCGTGTGACCTTCTGTGGCTGGCTTCTTTTATTTAGCATCACGTTTTCAAAGTCTGTGAGATGGACATTTCAAGACACCAAGAGACAGTGATGAATCGGAGACGAGTTCTCAAAGCAGACGAAGCACACCCCTTACTCCCCATCAAATCTACAGCCTAAGGAAGTCCAGAGAGCACCGAGGCAGCTCCCAGCCCTCCCCCAGAAGGTGGAGACTGCCGTTGGCCACAGCAAGCCCAGCACGTCTCGGGCTCAGCCCCTATCAGCACTTCATTGCTCTTATGGGTGAATGATATTCCGTGGTTTGGATCCACCGAATTCCGCCTGTCCGTTCATTAGGTGGTGGGCATTTAGGTTGCTCTTATTTCTCGCCTGTTGGAATGATGCTTCTGCAAACACTGCCTTACAAGCTCTTGTGTCGTTTCATGCTTTCGTTTCTCTCGGTTCGACACCGAGGAGTAGAATTGCTGAATTATACGGTAACTCTGTGCCTCACCTTTTGGGAAACTCCCTGTCTCCCAGAGTGGATATGCTATTGTCCAACTCCATTAGCAGTGCATGAGGGCCTTCATTTCCCCACATTCTTACCAACACTTGTCCTTTTCTTTCCTTTGATGGCAATCCTACTGTGAACTGATATTTCGTCGTGGTTTTGACTAGCATCTCCAGGATGATTAATGATGTTGAGCATCTTTTCCCGTGCTGACTGGCCATTTGTGTGTCTTCTTTGGAGAGATGTGTATTCAGATCCTTTGCTGATTTCTTAATTGGGTTGGTTGTCTTTCTTCATTAAGTTGTAAGAGTTCTTTCTATATCCTGGACACTAGCCCCACATATATAAACATAATTTCAAAACATTTTCTTTCTATAGGTTGTCTTTTACCTTTCTTGGTGTGTGTGTGTACATGACATTATTTCCAGTTTCAAGCATGATACCTGGGTCATAGCCAGCACTCCAGTAATTAGGAAGGATGGATGGAAGGAAGGAAGGAAGGAAGGAAACTCACAGAGAGCGTGTGGTTTAATTCCTTATTTTATAGGCGGGGAAACTAAAGGCCTAAAATCATGAAGACGCCAGCATGATGAGATAATAAAAACAAGGAGCTAAAGTCACACTGGATTCTAGTCCCAGCTTCTCTTCCACCAGCTCTGAGAAGCAGGCAGGTCACGTTCTCTCTGCACATGGGAGACCTTCTCCTTCCAGTCGGGTATTGGAAGGAGCAAAGTAAACTAATGCACGAGACAGCATTGCTCAACCATGAGTTATAACCAAGGCCCAAGGTCAAACAGCTAAATCATTCAAGTCGGTAAAAGGTAGTCATTCAAGTCAGTAAAACTGGTGACCCAATTTCTGGTCCAGGGCACATGCTGGGGCATCATGATTCATTTTCAGAGTGTTGCTGATTTCCATCATCAGTTGGGACACTTTCTGGCTCAACACAAGGAAGGCAGCACTGACTTAGTCCCAAATCACAAAAATCCCGAGCCTTCCCACCCACTCGGAGTCCTAGACGAGAAGCGATGTTTCCGCCAAGAGTAGCCCTGAGCAGGGGCTGTGTCCCATTGACTATTGAATCCTCAGCATCTAACACTCTCTCTGGCACATGGCAGAGGCCGGAAAGTACTGTGTAATCGATGAGTGAACAAACAAATGAGTGTCTACTGCATACGAACTTGAGCCCCACAATCTCGATAAAGCAGATGGGAATGAATTTACCAGGCAGAGGGGTCCTCAGGCAGCCTCTGGCGCACCTGGAGGCAGTAAAGCACAGCGGCCAGGGAACAGGCTCTGGACTTGGGCTGCCTGCACATGCTACCCTCCTCTCTGAGCCTGTCTCCTCACTCACATCTGAAGGTATAACAAGAGATCTATCTGCCCCGCTGAGTTGTTGTTGGGAGTGATCAAGAGGATATTTGTAAAACGCAGTGCCTGGCGTGCAGTAAACACCCAGGAAATGTTATTTTTATAACAGACTCAGGAATGAGTGGTGTGATAGATTAATGAAGTCTGCCGCAAGTGCCAAGAGGAAAGAGGCACCTCGTGCACCTCTGCTGAAACATACACCTGTCCCTATCTGCCACTGTGAGACACCCGTGCGTCCCAGGCCTTCACTCTGTGTCCGGCTTCCTGCTCCATTCATCCATGGGCCCAGCCAAAGCTCCGGGCACTTGGTGTTCCAGGGGACCCACCCGATTTGGTGGTTACTACATGAACGTCTTCCATGGCTCGTGGGGCAGCCTCAATCGCACCCACTCAAAATGGTCCACTGTGCCCTCGCTTGCCTGGGGAGGCACCCAGGGCTTCTCCATCAGCCTCAAATCGATGCGGCCTGTTCCACTAAGAGCGCAATGTAACGTACCACGCGAACGCCCACAGGGAGGGTCTCCCCTGTTTCATCGCTTCAGTCGGTCTTGCTTCCCCCTTTCACGAGATGGAAACCCAAGCCTTGAAGGGGGAAATGTTATCCCCTCATCCTAGAGTGCTTCGACCCAAACGACCCTGAGAGATGACAGCCAGCAAGACAGAAGTGTGATGGGAGGGGGAGCCACACAATGTAAAGACCCCCAAGTGACAACTGCCCGCCGGGCCCAGACAAGGCACTGCACGCGCCAGCCCCCCTTCACTCTCACAGCACCGTGAGAAGCAGACACGTCCGCCACCTCCAACTGACCCAACAAGAATAATCTAACGGATTAAATCCAATCAAGAAGGAAGAGGAAGTGGGGGATCAGAACAAGAAGGATGGAGAGAATGGAGACACGGGGAAGGGGAAAAGATGTTACGCAGTTAAAACACTCACCCCGGCACACCTAACTAACAATTTTATCCACGCTGCCCCACTGTCTGCCTCTTGGAGAAGTTTGTTGTTTGTTTGTTTGTTTTTAAGTGATTTCTTCCCTGGGGAAAAACAAGCAACTAACTGTAGAAGGCAACAGAAAACAGATGCTAAGCCTGGTGTCCACAGCAGAGGCGCACAGCTGGTTGGAGGGAGACCTCACTCTGGGATTGATCCCTGGGAAGGCAGGCTCTTCCCACAGTCCACTGACTCAGTGAGTGCAGACCCCTGGCCCAGGTTAAAGCCTCGGCATGCCTGGGGGACTCCCCTCTCCCCTCTGTTCACTCCCTCTGTAAGCCCTGAGAGCTCCGCCTTCACAGTACACGGCAGCCTGCCCTCTCCCCTCCCCCCAGGCCACCAGCACTTCCCACCCAGCCCAGCCACAGGCGCCCAGCGGGTCCCCTGGATCCACCCCTGCCTCTATTGTCCACCTTCAAGCAGCAGCCAGAGGGATCTAATCAAAAGCTAAATCAGATCATGTCAGTCCCCTGGAAGGCTCTCCAACAGTTTCCACCACATTCAAAGCAAAATCCGCCGCCCTTGGCTTGGCCTGCGAGGGCCCTGCTGTCCGGCCCCTGTCCTGTCTCCAGACGCCTTTCCTCCCAGGCCTCCCCCACGCACCCTGCCCACGGGGCTCCCGGCGGACTCAGGGCCACCACACAACACGCACCCCTCACGTCTTCCAGACTCTCCGCCAGTGTCACCTCCTCAGAGCCACTGGACCCCTGCCCTAAAATGACCGCAGATGTTCCCTCGCTGGCGCTCACGCACTCTGTCCCCTGCCCTGCTTTCCTTCACGGGGCTTCTCATTCTCTGACAGCTGTGGTTCCTGCCTTGCTCATTGCCATCTGCCTCACCAGAGTGAAAGCTCCTTGGGGTGGGCACGTGCGCCCGAATAGCACCTGACGTGGTGCTGCTCAGCTCCCAACCCTTTCTTCCTGCCCCTGAAAGAGCCTGTTTTCCTAATCACCCCCCGCCGTGGAATTTTAATACCACAGGTACAGTACACATCTGTTTACATACTAGATGTATATCTGTGCTAAAAAGAGTAAGACTTTTTTCAGGCCCAAGAGCAAATTTTCGTGCCCTTCAACGATCAGTTGACGGACTAGGGCTCGCTAAGCATCTGTCAAAGGCAGGCAACTCCTGAGGTGGACAGCTCGCTGTAAGACCGCATCCTTCAAGACCTTGGGCTCAGCTGGGGAAACTCCAGGCACCCTCCCCACCCCGCCCTCCCATCTGTAGTGTGAGCACATCCTGTCAAGCTGTGTCTGGTGACTAGTGGGTATTTTTCTAATTCAGGTTCTCGGCGTTTTTTTTTTAACCCCCATCTTGTTTTGCACCCCAATTCTTTCTGCTGCTCACTACTGAAATTTGCTCTTCCGTCCCCCTCACCCTCAAGCTTGCTTTAACATCCAGGTGAGCCCCTTCATTCCTGCAACTTTTATTCTTCCTCCCACAAACCTTCACGGAGTTTCTGTGTGAGCCAGACGCGGGAGATGAAAAGACCGTTGTGGTCTAAGCCCTGCCGTCCAGAAGCCGTTGGAACACAAGGGCAGGCAAACAGGGATCCACTGCCACGTGCCCAGTCCCCTGGTCCTAGGAGATGCTTTGAATGGACAATTGCATTGACCCGGGGGGGGGCTCTCTCCTTCCACGTCCACCCATTCACTCACTCACCAGTCATCACACATTCACCCAGCAGGACTCAGGCCCTGGGACGATGCTGCGGATACAGCAGGGAACACGATGAACGTGGCCCTTGTCCTCATCCTCGTGGAGATCACCACATGACAGCACAGACCAAGAGCTCACTGACAGTCTCACAAAAAACAAGTGAGCTTAAATGGCAGAAGTGCCACCAACAAAAAAAAGCACACGATCCCATGAAGAGGAGACGCTTCAGGAGAAGTCCTGAAGGACGAACAGGACGTGGTCTGGGGAGGGGCAAGTCAAAGGAGGTCCAGGCACAGGGGACAGGATGTTCAACCACCCTGAGATAGGACGTGACAAGCCACACAAGTGGGGACTAACAGGGGCCCCGCGGGGGCCAGGAGGAGACCAGGAAGGCACAGAGGTGAGGGAGGCCCAGGCAGCCACAGGTCAGCGCACACCATCAGCCTTGCTTAGGAATCTGGAGTCCACCCTAACAGGGGATAGACGAAGCAGGGAACGGGTGTGATCCCCACTGCATTTTTAAAAATATTCTGGCTGGGGCTGGTGAACCGTTGGGAGGGGGCAAGAAATAGTCCCAAGTATCCACCGCCTGGTCACGCAGTGTGACCCTGGGTCCTCCGGGTCCTGAGTGCATCAGTCAAGTCACAGGCGACTGTGAAACTCTCCAAACAGCCTCGAGATGTTCAGCCTCTCCCGCTGCCCCTTCACAGCCCATAGTAGGTGGTTAGAAAATGTATCTCAAGCAATTATTTTGTGATAACTAATAATTCTATGGTTTCCTCGTGACCAATAATCGCTCCCTTCTGCCCTCTGAAAGACCCCCTTCTGTCTCTGATCCAGACAGTCACTCCCCCACTCTCTGCCCGATGAAAACCACCGGAACTTCCAGGTCAGGTCCTTTCTAGTTCTCCGAACCACAGGGAGCAGACGGGGACACCAGAGGCCACCAGGGTCTGACTGGTGCGCCCTTTCAGCCATCGTGGTCTGCTTCCTGTGCCTAATCCCCACCTGCGCAGGGGTTAACCAAACCCTCCAGCCTCCCGCTCCTCAGTCTGCATTTCAGGGTCAAAATGAACTTAAGCTGCACGGTCGGGACCATTTCTCCAGCAAACGGAGGGCAGGACAGAGCAAGACAGCAAAGTGACTGCTACCTGTTTACCAAGATGAACTCGGTGATATGAGCCTTTTCGTCAGCATCATGAGATTTGCAGTCAGAAACCGTGGAAACAAAAGAACAACACAAAGGTCTTTTACCCACTGACCACTTACATTTATCGACACTGCTGTTAGATGTATTATTAGCATTTCCCCAGCGCAGAGCCCAGGAAACTCACATTGTGTGAAATCCATAACAAGCTGAAAAGCTGAGTTCTCTGTTGAGACAGAACATTAACGTGTGACTCTGTCAGGTAAATGTATAATTTGCCCTTTGAGAAGAAACGTCACACCTGCTTTGGTCTTGGTGCATTATGATAAAGAAGCTATTCATTTCTATTTCCAAAAGTTCATCCCCTTCTCTTTTATGTATTTTTCCCACTATCAGAGGAAAAAATAAAAACTAATGTGAGTTATTGTAAAGAGGATTTTGAAAAAATTCTCCTGTGGCACTTTGCTCTTGCTACCTGGAATCAGAATTAAAAAGTGGGTTTTCAGTATGCGAGGCTTTTAGAAAAACTACTAATCTAGTATAAATGTGCAAATCTAAAATCCTTTCAAAGCTAGCTTAATCCTGGTCTTCCAGTTAACTCCCAAAAGGTCTAAAAGAGATACATCCACATTGCTCTATGTTTGCTATTAAAAATAAAAAGTCCCTTACATAGCACTTCATTTTTTAAAAATGTTTAAATAATTATCTTATTTAGATCTGTGACTTAGGAGGAAGGCTGGAGCGGACACAGCCATGTGAAAGACAATGGATCAACAAATCTTTGCCAGTCAGAAACTGCAGGGTTATCTTGGTGTTAAACTGAGCTAGCCGTTTGTGTAAAACAAAATCCCTTTGCAGCCCTGTGGTGAGTTCTTGCAATGAGATACAAAGACTTTATAAGACACAGCTCGCCAAACCAAGACACTCAGCACCAGACACTCAGCACCTCTAGGCTCTGGGGCCCAGTCAGCCAGGAATCAGACAGAGCCTAATACAAAATATGCTCAAAGCCCATGAACATCGTGCTGGCTGGATCCACTCTGTAGAGGTGGCGGTACTCTCCGCTCTGTCTCCCGGCCTGGCCACCTCAGGCTCAGAAACCAACGCCAAGCTCCACAGCCCTGTCTCCACAGCCCCGACTGTCTGTCCCTCCAGGCCCGGGCTCTGCCTGTGTCTAGGGTCCTTGCCTTTCGTGGTCACTAAGGTACCGGTGTCTTGGGGCTTCTCTGACTCCTGCCACTTCCACAGCCTTCAGTGCTCACTCTGATGTCCCCTTGGAGGCACAAAGTGTTGCATTTGACTTAGTAGATCCCCCACCCCCGGACCAACGCTCCTCTTGTGGAGAACACACAAATGAATAATGATTGTGACAATGATCCAAATAGCTAAGATGTACTAAGTACTTCTTCTGTGCCAGCTGCTGGGTGAATTATCTCGCTTAAAACTCACAGCGAAGCTATGAGGCAGGTGCTATCAGCAAATATCATTTCATAGGTGAGAAAGGTTAAGTGACTTGACCAGGGCCACAGAGCCACAGCACGTTAAGGAACTGGGATTTCAACCTAATCATTCCAGAACCCAGGCTCCTACGTACCCAGCTACGCTGGCTAAGTGAATTAACCAACCAAGCCTCACCAAGGCCATCAAACCAGTGAGCCCTGCGGGGCCCTCAGACCCTCCAGCTCAGGCCAGGGCACCCCTCTCCTCTTCAAACCAAGTCCTGGTTTCAGTGGAGGAAAGGAGTTTTTCGGGCACAGGTGAAGACAGCCCACTATGTCAGCCACAGTCTCCTTAAAGATTTAATCATCTTATTAAAAGTCATCCTCTCCACAAGAGGGGCTCTCGGGAAAGCTGAATAGCAAGCCCTGAGGTTTTGCAAAAGCTGGGGCTACAAAAGGGAAAACAACTTCTGGGAGACAAAATAACAGGAGTGGCTGGAAGATGAGGCTTTCGTCCACCCCCCTCTGAACTGCAGGACGATGGTGTGTGTCCACAGCAAATGAACCCCTTGTGCCCAAGGCCAGCGCCTGAACGAATCAAGTGAATGCGCGGTCTCTCCTCACCCCAGACTTCCATCTTCCCCCTGCCGTTGCCGTCTTGCTTTGAAAACCATGCTCTGGGCCCTTCTGCTGCTCCACGCAGCTCGATTGTTCCTCACAGGCCCATTAACTAGCTGGGATTGCTCTTCGGGGCCGCAAGTAAAACCCACACACAGCTCGCATGAGTTCATCAGGGGACTGGTTAATTAACAGTTCTGGAGCCTGGAAACAGAGTTCCGTTTCATGAACACGTAATTTTTTTGGTGAATATCGTTATGATGTAAGCACCTTGGTTCCTTGGTGGGGAAGGTGTGGAGGTGGTAGAAAAATGGGAAGTCTGGGTGTTTATCAGAAGTGAGATCAAATGGAGAGTTTTTAAAATAATAGTAACAGCTGATGTTCTGCTAGGACTGCCCTACCAGGGTCTATTCTGAGTGATCATGGGTGTTTGCTTGCCTGCCCTCCAGGACTGTTAAAAAATAAAAAAGCAACAGGCCAAAATGGAGTCGCTTATGCTAAGCCACATCTCCAAACCAACCTCAATAACTAACCTACTTACAGTTTCCTCCTTTCCGAGGAGTAGAATTTCAAACCTATCCGTCTGGAATTCCCTGATTCACCCTAGCAAGGGACCCTGCAAGATAAAATCCCTGTCATTCCTTTCCCCTCAAAAGAAGATGACCTGGACTAAAAATAATCTTTTCTTTTTGCTAATAATTCTCCTGCCCAGCCTTCTGCCCACAGGGACCTTCTATTTTGTACAACCTCCCCAGAGCAGCTTCCTAGCTGCTAGCCAGGACGCCGCCTGAGTCATGACTCACTTAATCCGGCTGGTTACATCTTCAATCTACTCAGTTGCTTGCTGTTCTCTCACAGAATCATCCTAGGAGAAGGGCACCATTATTTGCATTTTCCACAGGAGGAAACGGAGGTTCCCAGCTAAACCGAACAGTGGAGCCAGGGACAAGCACAGGCAGCTTGACTCCAGGACCCGAGTGGTTCTCGAAGTGAGGGGAGAGGTGCGAGCCCAGCAGATACCTGCCGTGTCTGAAGATAATTCAGATCGTCCTGCGTAGACAAGAGAACTACTGGGACCCGGTGTGCAGAGGCAAGGGACGCTGCTAACCCTCGAATAATGGCGCAGGATGGCCCCCACAGCGAAGCACTAATCAGTCCCAAAATGCCGACAGTCCCGAGGAAAAGGAAGCCCACTGCGGAGCCTCGTCCTTGCCACTGTGTCCGAAGCTGGTGCTGCAAGAACAAGGCATTCGGTACAAGAGGCGGGTCACCACGGCTGACCTCCTTCCCGATGTGCCAGAGAAATGCCTGTGCTCCTTCCTGGCCAGTCACCTCCACAGCAGCCACACCCATCAGCAATATTACAGATGTTTTTAACTGCCCGAAGTCTGGATGGGACCTCTTTAAAAGCCCCGTGTGATCTCAGGTTCCTATCAAAAACTGGGACCTCTCTAGAAACAATACGAATTAAACCTTAAACATGTGACCGTGGAGCAGAAATAGCAAAAAATATCAATAGGAGAAAAGTGAGATTCTGAGAAGACATCGTTGTACACGGGGCAATGTTGGGCCTTGCAAAATCACCCTTCCAAATCATACAACAGCCGAGAGGGGTACACAGGAGCCATCTGTACTCACTGTGCAACGCTTCCATCAACCTCAAACCCACCTAAAGTTAAAAGCTTGTTTTAAAAAGTAGCAGAGGGAAAGACTGGCACCTATCGAGTGAAAAATCGTATCATCTGTCTCGCACGTCACACGGATGAAAGAGCTAACTGCAGATAAACATTGTGATAACAAGTAAAACCATACGTGCTTCATAAGCACAGGTAACAATAAATCTTTACAACCTCACTTGAGAAATGCCTTTCTGAACCACACACCAACCCCATCGGGGGGAAAGGCTGGCAGGTCTGAGACCACCTTGGTGGCGACACAATTGCATTTTGAAGAGGACAGGAGTGTCGGTTCAGGAAAGAAGTCACCCGAGTTGTTCTGCGGTTTTCCTCCGGAGAAATTTTGTAGCCAGAGCTTTGCCTCTCGGATTACAGACGTCTGAGGGAAAGGCCCTTGGGCCCATCCCCACTGGCGTGCCTCTGTAATTAGCTTTCGATTTAGGAGGCGAATTCTCCTTCCTGCCCTCTGCTCCTGGTTGGAGGAAGTCTCTGGCAAGCGGGTGGGATGTTGTGAGTGGTGCACAGGCATAATAACCCCAGAGCCACGTCTTGGTGATCCCATGTCTGCTCTCCGTTAGTAGAACAAGGGGCTCTTTACTTGTTATTTTAATATCTGAGCTGATTGGGGTGACATTTCCTCCAGTGTTGGACGCAGCTGGTAACAACGATCTTAAGCCAGGCTGCTGCTGGTCCCCTCCCCCTGCCAGAACGGTGGCACTGTGGGACTCTTGAGGTACCGAGAGAGACAAAGCTACGGAAAAACTTTCAGCTCCACACCCAAAACTCTGGTATTAGCTTTCCCTGAAATCTATGCAGTTTTTATACGCCAGCCCCCCAAGAAATACTAAAGCTTCAAGACAGTCGGGGTTTTTTTTTTTTCCAGCATGACCTTGCCTTTCTGTCTCCAACAAGGAATGCCTCCAAATCTTAAGGAAAGGCTCCAATCTTTGGGCCCTCCAATGCCTCCAAATCTATAGGAAGGGGTAGGCAAGGCTCTCTGTCGCCTGTTTGATAGTCGAGTCATCTGATTGCATTTTCCCAGTGTCTCTTTTCATAGAAGCAAAGACACTTTCTGGGAGGAGGGCAGCCCAAACCCTGCACAACACCATATCGGAGCCAGTCTGGGGAGGAACAAGTCAGGAGATCTGAGTGGAGTCCCAGCTGAGCAGTGTGGCCTTGCGTAGGTCGCCCGACCTCCTCAAATCTCAATTTCCTCGGCAGTACAATGAGCATAACACAGTCATTCAACAACTGTTTAATAAGCTCCCATTCTGCGCCAATTCTTCTCTCTTTACTAACCTCACCGATCTTATGGAAGAATTACATGAAATGACCCATGAAAACGCTTTGCAAATTGTAAATCATAAAGACTTCATTGGTTATTGCTAAAACAAAAAGAATCTGTTGTCGTTGTGAGTATTAAGACTGAGCCCGAGACCAAATTCAGGAACTTTTGCCAGGTTGTATAAAAGCCCAGGGGGAGGAATCACCAGCTGAACTCCAACGGCGCCCAGAAGCTGGCTTGTAGGACCACACCCAAGCAGAGAAAACATACCGGGCCCATTACATACAAGTAACGCCTGCTTCAGTGCAGTTGGTAGGGTAATAATTTATAGTTTTAATGTGAACATTTCACCTAAAATGTCATACAGTGCGTTTGAGTGTGATATTGTTATATTACAGAGTTATATGCTTATGATTTTGTAATAAAAGGTTTTATAATAAAAAAGAAGCATTATTTGTGCCGGACCCTGCATGTGCTACAGATTTAGCCCAAAGGCTACACTGAGAAGAGACCACCAGGTTTCCACAGCCCACAGAGAAATGGGAAGACAGGAATTCAGAGGGACGAGGACAACCAGGTACCCGGTCCATGCCCAGGCGTGGTGGCTCCTGAAGACAAGATTCAGACAGCACCCACCCCACGCTAACCACCCAGGTCATTGCAAACCCCAAAGTCAAGGTTCCTACCTTCGTCTCCCGCCGTGAGCTCCGCCAGTGAGGGCTCTTACGCCGTTGCTTACCTGTTCTGAGGAGTGCTACGTGTCAGGATGGCAAGGTGATTTTTATTGAAAACAAACACCTGAAGAGAAATCCGTGCTGTTTACAAAGCCATCATTAACAACTCAGGGCCGCGCAGTGCTTGGCAGGGTTGGGGCAAAACCCTGTGGAACCCCAAGCAGGCAAAGGAAATAAGGCACAGGGGCCGCGAAGGTCCCAAATGACGAGAAAACGCAGTGATACAACAACAATGCCTTCAGAAAGAAAAGCTACACTCTTGACCAATGGATACAAGTCCAGTTCAGAACGTCGAAAAAAAAAATAAGAGATTCATTCCCAAAGAAACCAACAAAACTCATCTATTTAAAGACAAGGTTGAATGAGATCAAGAATAGAAACATAACGATGGGGGTAAAATGGAGAAAACTGTACTTGAACAACAATTAAGTTTTTTTTTAAAAAAAGAAAAAGAATAGTAACAAAAAGCAGTAAACAAAATGTAGCCGCCATAACCCCAACCCCTAGTCCCCAGAGCACACCATGTGTCCTGGACAACGCTCTCACAGTCTCGGCGCAGCACAGAGTCTGACTTGCTAAATGCAGGCTCCCGTCCACGACCCCAGGGAGTACAGCCTGCGATTGTCAGTATACCTCCTGCACGGCGTCCTCACCCCACCCTACCCCACCCCGAAAATAACAAAAGGTTGAAAATATTTCCCTCTTGGCAATGGAGCCTCATCTTCACTAAGGCACTGGAAGTGTCTGCCAGCCGCATTGTTATAGTTATACACCATGACAAGAATCTCCCCTACTTTAACTCATTCAATGCACCTTAAGCATCTTGATTATATCTTCAATGTGCCATTTACTACGCAATAATCCACTGTTCAAAAGCCTGCCGCCTCTCAGACAGGAGATAAGTACGTCATAAATCAGCCTGCAGTGATTATTTTTCCCAACTCACACGTACAGGGAGCTCCTAAAATTTTACTTTATCTTTTCCAGGGCTGCAGCGGCCCTCCCCCTCCTCACCCTGCTACTCCCTCCTGCCCACCCCGCCCACCCCGCTGGTGTGGCTCCTTGCCCAGGTCTGGGTTTTACCACCGCACTCGGCACCCCGCGGGGCCATCCAGGGAAGGAGCTGTCAGGGGTCTGGAGCAAGAGCATCTTTCTGGAGACCGGCCCTTGATCGCTGGGTGGAGGAAGGCACTCGAAGGCCTATTTGCATATGCTTTTATTCCATTTCCACACCCTGCACGCAAACGCTCTCTGGAAAGTCCCTTCTGAATTCCCTCCAGGGCGCAGCGAAGGGGGTGGGGGGGAGAAGAGGCTGGGCCGGAATAGAAGGGTGCAACCTCACTGTGTGTCAGCGCCTCCCTGGGAGCGGCCTCGACCGCCCTCCTGTGCCCACCCGGTGCGGACCCTGCGGGTGAGGCCGTGGGACCCTCGGCCAGCGCGCCCCCTGCACTCTGTGCAGCCAGACATCTGCTCTGGCCTGCGCGCTCTGCAGAGTTCTGGGCAGGATGCCCGAGCACAGCCCCAGCCTCCCCCGAGGAAGTTCTGGTCAGGCGCCAGGTCCCCCGGCTTCCTGTCTGTACTCTCCGCAGCGCCCCGGGGAAATCCCGAGACCTTTATTCGCTGCCCAACGACCCTGCTCGCTTTTCAAGTGTGCGCAGGCTGAGTTTCGGTCAAAACCTCAATGTAACGTTAACCAAAAACAAAAGTAAATAAATAACATGTGTGCAGGCATATATATACTTATATATCATATATATAAGTATGTATGTGTATACATATATACATATATACATATATATATATATATATATATATATATATATACACACACACACTTATATATCATTTTCAAAAGAACGGGGCCTTTTAGAAAGGATGAGGTTCAGGCAGAAATCTTTTCCTTGCTGCAGATCCAAGGGGCCCGGATTTGCTCAGCGCGTGGACGAGCAGATGCAGTGCACTGTGCACTGGCTGCTTGAAGTGCGCGGATGCGGCAGGCAAGGGAGGCCGGAGAGGCGGGAACCTCCTTGCCAGGACTCTTCTCCAACGTGCGGGTATGCAAAGCAGTCTCAGGGCTCACGCAGCTACTGGGATCCTCTGCGCCAGGCACCCTGCTCCACGTGTCGCTGGCAGGAGCTTTCCTAACCCCACAGCAAGGGGGTCGGGGAGCCAGGATACCACGCCCATTTTACCGGTACAGGGATTTTACCTCCCACGAGGTTGGGGTGACTTGCCCAAGGTCACACAGTTAGTAACTGTTTCATTGGGGGACCTTCCATGCCCCTTTCCCCAAACTAGGAAGGACTCCGGAGGCGCTTGGAATATGCAACTGCAATTGAAGATTCCCAGACAAGAGTCTCTGGAAATGTACCCACGGCCACCAGTTTCTACTTCCAGGTAGAGACACTCACCTCCCCCAGCTCCCCAGAAGGGATTTGTTGCTCACCTTGCCGGGCTCCCAAAAACTTGGTTTGAACTTCTATTATGGATAACTTATTTTCTTTCTCAATTACAGCTCACACGTGATGTCATTTTGTATTAGTTTCCCGCGTAAAGCAGGGTGGTTGGACAATCACGTACTTTACCAAGTGATCCCCAGGATTTCAAGTACCCACCTGGTACCCACACTCAGTTATTACAATATTACTGACTGTATTCCCTATGCTGTACGTCCCTGTGACTATTTTGTAACTACCCGTCTGAACTTCTTAATCCCTCCACCCTTTTCTCATTCAGCCCACCACCCTCTTCCCCTTAGGCAACCACCCATCTGTTCTGTGTCTGTGAGTCCGTTCCTATTGTGTTCTTTAGATGACACACGTGTGTGTGAAATCACATGGTTTTTGTCTTTCTCTGTCTGACTTATTTCACTGAGCATAACACCCTGTAGGTCCATCCGTGCTGTCACAAATGGTAAGATTTCATTCTTTCTTGTGGCCGAGGAACATCCCATTGCATACATATTTGTACTGCTGCTTTTCTTACCCACTCATCTATTGATGGGCCCTTGGGTTACTCCATAGCTTGGCTATTGAAAATAATGCTGCAGTGAACATTGGGGTGCATCTATTCTTTTATTTTTTAAGAATATTTTTACTTAGTTTTAGAGAGAGGGGAAAGAAGGAGAAAGAGAGGGAGAGAAACATCAGTGTGTGGTTGCTTCTCATGAGCCCCCTACTGGGGACCTGGCCCACAACCCAGGCATGTGCCCTGACTGGGAATGGAACCAGCCACCCTCTGGTTCGCAGCCCACACTCAATCCACTGAGCTACACCAGCCAGGCATATTCTTTTAAATTAGTGTTTTGAGTCTCTTTGAATATGTACCCAGAAGTGGAATCACTGGGTCATAAAGCAGTTCCATTTTTAACTTGTTGAGGAATCTCCACACTGTTTTCCACAGTCTGCATTCCCACCAACAGTGCACAAGGGTTCCCCTTTCTCCACGTCCTTACCAGGACTCCTTGATTTATTGATGACAGCCACTCTGACAGGTATGAGGTGATATCTCATTGTGATTCCAATTGCATTTCTCTCTTGATTAGTGACATTGAGCATCTTTTCATATGTCTATTGGCCCTCTGTATGTCCTGTTTGGGGAAGTGTCTATTCGGGTTCTCTGCCCACTTTTGGGGGGGTGTTGAGTTCTTTATAAATTTTGGATATTAATCCACTGGCAGGTGTATCATTGGCAAGTATCTTCTCCCACTCAGTAAGTTATCTGCATTTTGTCGGTGGTTTCCTTTGCTGTGCAAAATCCTTTGAGCTTGTCATAGTGCCATTTGTTTCTTTTTCTTTTGCGGCCTTTGCCTGAGGATACATGTCAGAAAAAAATTTGCTGTGAGAAGTGTCTGAAGGGACTAAGTGGTAATGAGGGGGGGAATACAATAGATTAAATTAAGAAGAAGAAAAAAGAAAATGTCCAAGATTTTACTGCCTATGCTTTCTTCTAGGGTTTTATGGTTTTGAGCCTTACATTTAGGTCTTTAATCCAGTTTGAGTTTATTCTTTACAGATAACTTTTATTTTTTAATATATTTTATTGATTATACTATTACAGTTACTCTATTCCCCCTTCATTCCCCTCCACCCTGCACACCCCCTCCCCCCCATTCCTCCCCTTTAGCTTATGACCACGTGTCTCAAGTTCTTTAGATTCTATATTTCCCCTACTATTCTTGCCCTCCCCCTATCTATTTTTTACCTATCATCTATGCTACTTATTTTCTGTACCTTCTCCCCACTTCTCCTCCTCCCACTCCCCTGTTGCTAACCCTCCATGTGATCTCCATTTCTGTGGCTCCGCCCCTGATCTAGCTGTCCTCTTAGTTTGCTTTTGTCTTAGGTGTGGTTGTTAATAACTGTGAGTTTACTGTCCTTTCACTGTTCATATTTTTATCTTTTTTTTCTTAGCTAAGTCCCTTTAGCATTTCATATAATAAGGGCTTGGTGATGATGAACTCCTTGAATTTGATCTTATCTGAGAAGCACTTTATCTGTCCTTCCATTCTAAATGAAAGCTTTGCTAAATAGAGCAGTCTTGGATGTAGGTCTTTGGATTTCATGACTTGGAATACTTCTTTCCAGCCCCTTCTTGCCTGTAAGGTCTCTTTTGAGAAATCCGCTGATAGTCTGATGGGAACTCCTTTGTAGGTGACTGTCTCCTTATCTCTTGCTGCTTCTAGGATTCTCTCCTTCATTTTCCTCTTGGCTAATGTAATTATGATGTGCCTTGGTGTGTTCCTTCTTGGGTCCAACTTCTTTGGCACTCTCTGAGCTTCCTGGATTTCCTGGAAGTCTATTTCCTTTGCCAGACTGGGGAAGTTCTCCTTCATTATTTGTTCAAATAAGTTTTCAATTTCTTGCCTTTTCTGTTCCCCTCTGGTACCACTATAATTCAGATGTTGGAACATTTAAAAATGTCCTGGAGGTTTCCAACCTCTCCTCATTTTTTTGAATTTTTGTTTCTGCATTCTGTTCTGTTTGAATGTTTCTTTCTTCCTTCTGGTCCACACTGTTGATTTGAGTCCCAATTTCCTCCTATCACTGTTGGTCCCTGCTCTGCTGCTGGCTCCGCCCCTTACCAGTCCAGTTGAACGGTTCGTTGTTGTTGGACTTCTGTATAGTTCAATTTTCTGTTCTTTGGCTGCATCTTTGTTCATCAAGCCTTTGTTGTATTAAAACTTGGTTGTGGGAGAAGGCACAGTATTTCCACCTACGCCTCCATCTTGGCGGAAGTCCTCTACAGATAACTTTTTAAAAAGCAAATATTCACTGAGCACATGTGTGCCAAAGTACACACACACACACACACACACACACAGGGGCTCTTACCCAGCCCTCCCAACAGCCCTAAAAAGTGATAATAATATCGTCCTCAGATTACCACGGAGGAAATTGCAGCTCTGACAGATGTAAAAACTTGCCCAAAGGCACACAGCTAGAAATCCACAGAGCCAGGGTTTGCACTGACGTCTGCTCTGCTCAAACCTCTGGCCGCGATACCCCACACCACTCTGCCTCTCATGGGCTTCAACACCAAAACGGTTCACTTGTGTGAGATTCTCTCTTGTGGGGAAGGGGAGCTCCTGGTGGGGGGTGTGGGCCAGGCCCCAGACACCTGAGTCGGCTCTGAGCTGCCCTTGGGCACTATTCAGCATTGGCTGAAACACTGGATGGATGGGGTGAGAAAGGGTAAGGTCACCGGAAGTGGTAAGGAGAGAGTGACCTTTGTGAAAGGCTAAGACCTATATGAAAGGCTAAGAACTGTATAATGTCAATCAGTGACACACATGTTTAAAGAACTTTGGAGTGATGTGGATCCACTAACTGGGGCTAGACTCAAAAGGAACAAGCAGGAGAAACCCAGGCCCAGCTGGTCTCTGCCAAGTGCATTACCACCCTGCAGTCAGTCAACTGGACTTCTGCATTCCTAAGGGCTCCCTCACAACACGAGGGGCTGGCTTGGTAGGGTTTTCCGGAAGCTGGCAAGTGGACCGGGACTTAGGTAGCCAGCTGTTGCCAGCTGTAGGCATCTCTGCTGCCTGCCTGCAGCCTCAGTAAGAAGAGACCCTCCAACCTCGAGCCAGGTTTTCACGGACGATGTGGGAATTGAGCTTCATCCTTCCATAACCAAAATTTACATCATTCCTATTTTGTTGGGGCGGGGGAGGCATGGAGTGGGATGGAGGCGAGTTTCAACACCATTTCCAGAACTTCTGTGCCAGGGAAAGTGCTGGGCCGCTTACCCACATTACCTTATTTAATGCTCCCGAGGTGGGCATTACCGTCCCTGCATCAAAGATAACTTCTCGGAGTCACAGAATTAGTGAGACCATCCCAGGAGGGGAATTAAATGACTACGAATCTTCTGCCTTTCCTGGTTGGGAGCCCCAGTCTAACCAAATCCCATGCCTCCTCTTCACAGGCACCCACAAATGCAAAACGTAACAGGGTTTCTGGGTTGGAGCTATTTTCGACCCAGTTACTTGAGAGGCAGGGGAACGACATGAAAATGTTTTAGCCCTGCATTGTTTTACTTTAAATCCAAGCAGGGCCACCCTTCCTTCTGAATAGCTCACTCACTCCCCCGACTCTCCACCACCGTATTGGACATTTCAAAGTGCACCCACAGCCCACAGGGAGTACCGCATACAGGCAGTCCTCGATTTTGCACAGCACTGTGTTAACTGAAACGAGTGTTGACATATGATTTGAGTTAAAGTTCATGAATTAACATAAAGTTTGATGTTATATTGGAGAGGCATTTAATTAAAACTGCACTAGCTTTGACTGTAGTCTTTTTCTTTTTGAATTTTGGAGCTGGTCAGCTTTTCCCACGAGCCCTAGAAAAGCATGTGCACACAGCGTCCAGAATTGGATGCATACCTCGTTCCACGTTTCACAAGGCGCAGGCAGGAAGCTTGAGAATCTTGCCACTATCCACTTTAAATATCACAGTGTGGGTTCAGGGGCACAGAAATGTTAAACTGGAAAGATGACCTTCAAGCGTGCCCCCGTGTCCCACGGGGACGTTATACCTGAGTTGTGTGACCCTCCGACTCTTTGATTCAGAACTAGGAAACTGTGACATATGTGGCTATAAAAAATACCCCCAAGAGTCACGATGGCGCTTGTGTTTCCAGCCCACACGGGAGCTGAGATGCTTGGGGCTCTTGAACCCAGGAAATCCCCAGACAGACAGCATCTCTTGGGGTGAGAATTAGAGCCGCATCTCGGTCAGCTTACGGTTCAGCTGGAGCCCAGAGTCAGAAGAGAACTCACCCTCATCTCTGCAGGTTCAAGGGAGGGTGAGCTGTGTCCGAAGGAAAAGCCCACAAAACCGCACGCCCTGCTGCTCGGGTGGCCCGTACAGGGCGTGATGAGCAGCAGGAGGCCACCGAGGGTCACAACCCAGCACCCCGCCCTTCATCACATCACGTACTGTCCCCGTGCGTGCCTTGTCTGATGCTTTTAACTTCTCCTTTGTGCACAACTGGTCTCTCCAGCTAGTTCAGTGCCTACCGAGGACAGCAAGGACTAGCAGAAAGAGCCCGTGTTCAACTCCAGCTGAGAAAAACCTAACAACTTCTAATGAATTTCTAATGCAACAGGGGAAAAATTCCTCCCTGACAAGGTTTCATTAAAGCTTAAATAAGTGCCAGACAAACTACACAGTCCATGGCAGACCCTGAAAAGGATGGAGCAAAAAGATCACCTATTAAACATCTCTGTATTTCTTGTGCAGCCTTTCCCCAAGCTGGGCACGCGCAGAGAGCTCTCTCGAACTTGGTTCCCGGTAGAGGGTTCATGCTACACTGTTACATAAAAGAGCAGGCCAACAATAATGATGCCAACTGTGTGCCTGCATTTTGGGAGTCGTCTGCTCCTGAAACCGAAAATGGGTGAGGGGACCATCAAGCATCTCTGGAGGCGGGAACAACACACATGGGCCGGGAAGGGATACAGAGCATCCCCAGCTCCGGAAGTGGACACCTGCCGCCATACTGAGATAGCCCACTCCCCTCACCCCTGCCCCGACAAGAAGGCAACACTGTAGCAAAGATTTAGCAGACGGTGCTCATGCACGGAGCTGTGTTAACATCAAAATACTGGCAGCAAATCCAATCGTCCCGAATAAGGACTTGGTTAAATACATTGTGGTGCATCTACCAAATAAGCATGTCCACTCTAGAATGATGCTACAATATTGAATGTCAGCTGTACTTGAAAAATAAAATTTTTATTAAAGATGATGATGCTAAAGAATGCTTGATAACATTTTTGAATTGTCTGTATCTCTTTTCAAGTGACAATAACACTATATAATGCTTGCTGTCATGTGATTTCCATAAGAAAAAGTGAAAGCAACACACCAAATAAAAAGGAGTTATATATAGAAGGAAGAGGGGATGACGTGAGGTCTTTCTTACGTCTTCTCATCTGTGCTTCTACATCTAAAAAAAAATCCAAGTGTGTTCATTTTATATAAGCAGGGTGGGGGCAATTTGGGAGAGAAAAAAGGAAAAAAAGAGGGGAAAAGGGAAAGATCAGAAAGAAGGGGCATCAACTTCTTCCCACCAAGCGCTCCCCTCTGCAAACCTTTCTGCCTTCTTCCTTCAGAACTTCTGAGGAAGAGCACCCCTCGCCACACTGCTAGTAAAAGATTGCCGACAGAACACGAGGAACGTACGTCCAATGCTTTACCAGAGAGTACATATTTCTAGATCAAAGGTAAGTGCAATTTAGAGGTAATTTTAAGTAAAAATTACTTTGTCTTTCCCTTGTATTCCTAAAAGCCTGAAAGGACTTCCAAACTACCCCAAAAGTCCCAACTATGTGGAATGATCCAGAGCAGCATGAGAACGCCATCTTCTTNTGATTTCCATAAGAAAAAGTGAAAGCAACACACCAAATAAAAAGGAGTTATATATAGAAGGAAGAGGGGATGACGTGAGGTCTTTCTTACGTCTTCTCATCTGTGCTTCTACATCTAAAAAAAAAATCCAAGTGTGTTCATTTTATAAAAGCAGGGTGGGGGCAATTTGGGAGAGAAAAAAGGAAAAAAAGAGGGGAAAAGGGAAAGATCAGAAAGAAGGGGCATCAACTTCTTCCCACCAAGCGCTCCTCTCTGCAAACCTTTCTGCCTTCTTCCTTCAGAACTTCTGAGGAAGAGCACCCCTCGCCACACTGCTAGTAAAAGATTGCTGATAGAACACGAGGAACGTACGTCCAATGCTTTACCGGAGAGTACATATTTCTAGATCAAAGGTAAGTGCAATTTAGAGGTAATTTTAAGCAAAAATTACTTTGTCTTTCCCTTGTATTCCTAAAAGCCTGAAAGGACTTCCAAACTACCCCAAAAGTCCCAACTACGTGGAATGATCCAGAGCAGCATGAGAACGCCGTCTTCTTCCAAAGCACCCGAGACAGAATGCAGTTCACAGCAAACAGGAGGAGGGGAATGAGCCTGAGGAGCAGAGCTCCTTCAGTCCCAGCCTGGGTCTGGTGGAAACTTGGGTGTAAGGGCCAAGCAGAGGATCCAGAGCCAGATGGCCCAGGCTGAATTCTTTTGCTTCCACTCAACAAGTGGGCGACCTACTTGATGTATTTCTCTCGGTTGCCTCATCCTGGAGATAGCAGAAATAGTAGCATTTCATAGGGTTTTCATTAAACGAGTGGATGCATGTAAAATCTTTAGTAGAACTGTGGCCAACAGAGAGTAGGTAGTGCATACATAAGTACTTGATTATTCCAGGAGACGGTTAGGGCATACTGGCAGCCTAGCATCCATGTCCTGCTGAACACTGTTCCAGATCTCCTGCCTGAAACCCTCACTCCTCTGTTCTCAGCCCTGTTATTTTGAATGGAATTGATCCCACGCTCTCCTCCAAAGGTGGTCACTGATTGGCTGTAACCACTCTTCTGAGCAATGATAAAAATGGGTCAAGAAAGAACACGTGACCCAGTTCAAGCCAATGAGAGAGATGCAGTTTTGAGGCTTGAGAAGGGTCAAGAAAAGAGACTCTCTCTCTGCCTAGATGATGCATGACTGTGGGGCTGCCTGTGCCGGAGTGTCCCATACAGGAGCTGAAAAAGAAGCCATCACCAAAAGAAAGTTTCTGACAGATATCACTGGAGTCCCTGGATCAGTCCTCACCTGAAGCCAGCCCAACTGCTGAGCAATTCAGTTGTATGAAGCAACAAACTCAGTTATTTAAGCCATTTGGCTTGGCCTCTATAACTTGCAGGTAAGAAGTGTCCATGGTTAACATCTCTGAGGTGACTCATCCTCTGCATTTTTTTCTCTGGAACATGACTGTGTTCTAGGCATTCTTTAGAATTCTCTAAATCAACAGAATTCAGTTGAGCCTCAGACTCTCTTTCTATGATGAAAACAAAAGAAAATAAACCTTCAGCTGCCTCCACCCTTTCCCACCTCAACCATTTCAACACGCCCCAGTTTCCAAGTACCTTCTAAAACCAACAACGTGACTTGAACAATGGTCCAGGCATTTGGAATAAGAAAAATATAGAAACTAAGTAAAATGCATACAACTCTATATTGTATATATGTGTCTTTTACCCCAAATAAGAAATATGATTTGAAATGATATGCTTAACCAAACTGGTGAAATCTCACTCCAAAACTGATGTTGCTGGAATTTTGTGATGAGCTACTTGAAAGACGGGGCACATTGTCACGCAGCCTTGAGTCACCCCAGCACCCGGGCCAGTGTCTCCCAACAGACAGACACTCACTTGTCAAATTCAAATGTGGTTCATCCAGGCTGCGCCCTGCTTGAACCACAAATGCAGCTATTTACCGAGCACCTACTGTGTACCAGACATTTTGTCAGTCAATTTACGCTTACTCTCTTAGATAATTTACCTCAAAGCACATCTGCATGGCAAATACCGAACTTTCACCCCTATTTATAGGGGAGGACACAGGGTCGGTTTGTCCCGGGGCCACACAGGTAGTAAACGGCGGCACTAAGATTAGAACCCTGGCCCAATATGTAAAAGACGCATCAACAGTGACACGCATCACGTGAGTAGCAGTAGAAGAAGAAACAATCACGTGGTTACGCGATGTAAAGGTCAAGGGCAAAGACAGTTTTAAGGGGCGGAAGGCAGTGAGATGTTGAGTAAAAAAGAAACAAGTGGTCACGCAGCTCTGCCACAAGGGAGCTTCATGACATTAAACAAGACAAAGAACCCATTTATTCGCTCATTCAGAGAATAGCCACCGAATGGCCAGTACGGCCTTAACACTCAGGAAACAACAGCGAGTAAAACAAACACAGTCCCTCTCCTCGGGGAACGTGTGATCCCGTGGAGATCCTCGGAATGAAAAGGCCATTCAGGATCCCGGAGCCCAGCTCTCCCTTCGACAGACGGAGAGACTGACGCCCAGGGAGAGGGAGGGACGTGCTCAAAGCCACACCGCGGGCTGGTGCACAGCAGGACGGGCTTAACCCCAGCTCTTCACGTGGCCCCCTGCCACGCTGCACACAGGGGAAGGGGGCGGGCTGCCGGCCCCTGGCCCGCAGGACCCCCCCAGACCGCTGAGATGGGGTGTCTGAAAGCAGCGCAAAGGCGGGCAGACCAACACCGCCTGCAGCGCCGGCAGGAGCGGTGCACGCACATCACACACACACACACACACACACACACACGCACACACCCCAGAAACCACGTAAATGCGCTCTAAGGAGGGAACTAGGGCGCCTCCATATGATGGGTGCTTTTGTCCCTGCGGCTGCTGCTAATGATAATAATAAATAGTGGTTTTATGGCTCGGTCTGGAGAATGGCTGTGGTATTCTGAGAAACACGGGGAAAGCAGGTTGTGGACCAACAAACACAACATGATTCCAGAGGCTGGTTACGTGGTTTTACGAAGAAAACACAGACGTGTTTAAGGTTTGGGTGCCCACGTTTCAACACAGAGATGTGACGATACACATCACTGGTTTCTCCGGGGGTGGGACGGGAAAGCAGGAGAGGCGATCGTTAACCTTTTCTTCACATACGACTTGTGTCATCGGACTTGGCACAGGCGTGTGTTCGTGATCATTCTGTATCTGTGATCACTCTGTGTGTGCGTGTGTGTTATACACACGTAGTTCAAGTTCCAGAGACGAGAGCATGCAGGGCAAAGTGTCGCCCGTGCTCCTGAGGCCCCAGCCCCACAGGCCCCCTGGTCCCTGCGCGTCTCTCCGGAGACGCAAACACGGAGGCAGGACACGCCCCACACCTGCCTTCTTTCACATAACGGCACGTTTGGGGTCACGTCGTCTCCGTCAGCTCGGCCGCTATGACAGGACACCACAAACCGGTCGGTTTAAACCATACACACCAACTTCACCCAGCTCTGGGGGCCGGCAGTCCGAGGTCAGCCCCCGATGAGGGCCCTCCTCCTGGCCGGCAGGTGTACGGGCTGGGCCGCATCCCCCAATGAGCAGAGACAGAAAGGAACCTCGTCCCGAGGGCCCCACGTCCCACACAGAGGGCGTGTGGCGCAGAGGACGGGCTGGACGAGTACTTGTCGAATGGATAAATATGAAGGAATTGCACATGTGAATCTCTTTCATGACATACATATTTTTACCAATTGTAATGTATTTAAGTGTGGGGAAAGCATATTACCCTCGGAAGAGGGAGCAGGGGAGTCGTATTGGGTTGACCAAAAATTCCGTTACATTGTTTCTGTAGAATAAAGAACACATTTTTCATTTTCACCAAAAACGTTACTGATTTCACCATTTTGAGTATGGTCAGCTGTCTCCCACTATTGGCTTCTAGTGGGCAGAGGCCAGGGTGCTGCTAAACACCTTCTGATGAATAAGACAGCCTCACAGCAAAGAAGTATTTGGCACAGTGTCAATAGTACAAGAAACTTCACAGACTACTTCTGACACATTTGATCAGTCACAGCACCTTCTCCATACACTGCACAAATCTTTTTTTTTTTGCATTTCAGTTGTGTTTTCACCTTCCTTGAGATAATAAAGCATAATACACTGTTGCATATCTTCCTCCAGCTTCTTCTTAAAATGACTGCACAAAAATCCACCAATTTTGATAAGATTTTTAAATGCACGCTGACATAACAGCTGTCACAACACAATCTAATGGAATTGTTTCGAATGAAATCGAAGACAACTAAGTGCTACCAGAGCCACCATACAGAAAAAATGTAACGAACTTTTTCGCCAACGTGACAGATGGTAATTATGTTTCCTGACAAGACCTCCGCATAGAGCCATAGAAGACTTCCTGTGACTTCTTTGTGTCACTGCACACACCCCTCCAGTGGCCCCTTGCAGGGCTCAGGGAACTGAGCGCAAAGCAGTGCAGTGACTGGTCTGAGGTCCAGGAGAATCCACAGCAGCAGTTCAAACGCGGGCAGCTGGTTTCTGACGCAGGCTCTCACCTTCAGAGCTTCAGCTCCGATCCCCTTCATGCCTGGGGCGTAGTCCCTGAAAGGGAAATTCTAGGAAGCCAGTCATAAATCACTGGAGCCCCAAATCCTTACCTTTGTTTTCACACGTGCACGCAGCACGGAGGGACCCCTGAGCCCGCTCCAGGCTGACGGCCCTGAGGTCTAAGTTGCTCACCCATGGCCACGCCGTCATGTGCAACGGAGGCATGGTATGGACCCAGACCTCCCTCCCTCCTGCGCATCCCACCACACTGCCCACACGTGGGCCACGAGGAAGAAAAAATGAGTAGCAAGGCTGTGTGCATGGAAAGACCGGGGAGCCCAGGTGGGTCTTTGTCCCGAAGGACTCGCACCAGCCACCAAAAACCGCGCTGCACATTCTCTGGAAAGTTCTGACGTACAAGGTTCCCTCCACAGGAAGTGCTGCCACTCAGAGTTCACCTTGATCGGTGCCGTGGCTGGAGCTCATGAGGCTGCATCGACAGGGCACAAGACAATTGACACCCTGGCAGCCTCCAGCTGTGGTCTAAGGGGCAGCTGACAGTCACCTCCAGGCCATCAAGGGTGTCTGTCCGACGGGCAGCATCAGCACAGTTAGTCCCTGCGACCCACTGCCTGTTGTACCCGTGTCTCCTAACGGGACATGGCAAATCATAGCTCCGTCTTGGGCGGTGGCTCCTTTCAGGGCAGGGGCGGCCGACATTTAACTGCCACCGACCTACAGCTGCCCGTGTGCACTTACGAAGTAACAATGCAGAGTGAGGGCTGCCTTTACTGACGACGGGCTGCCCAGAGTTTCGTTTTCCTAAGAACCCCACCGGCCTGAGAGTCAGGAGACCTGCGTTAAGGTGGTATCAATGAGCTTCAGACAGTCGCATGACTTCTCACCGAGTCTCAGTTTTTTCATCTGAAGAGTGGGCGGCTGGGTGGCCGTGAATGCCACCCAGATCCACGCTGAGCCCTGGGACTCACTGACCCCCATCCACTCCAGTCCTCACCCTGGCTGGTGCCAGAGGCAGGCTGAGTCGTGCTTAGGGTCTCGGAAAAAAACAAGGACACCAAAAAAGGAATGCTGAGAAGCAACAGACACTTCCACAAAAACACCGTGGGGAATATGTAAACTTTCTGTTAGATTATAGCTTTTTCTGATGGGGAAACACTATAACCTTTCCATGTTTACGCTAACCTGCCAATCGCCCCGGTTCTGAAAACAAAGACGGCTTCTGGCCGCCTCCCAGCCTCCCTCCTCCGTTTGAAAAGATCCCCACACACCTGTGCCTTGGTCCCCCGTGTTTAGAAGAGGGGCCGTTGCCCAGAGTTCTCCCAACGGTACATGGTTGCACCTAAGGAATGCGGATCCCTCACCGCGAGGTGATGAGGTGTGGGCAAGGGTGTTCTCTGTAGCAGTGTTCGCAGCGGCAAACCAGGGGAACCGGTGTAAATGTCCGTCAGCACATGCCTGTTTCACCGGCCCCAGGCACCGGGTTCCACGGAATGCTCCGTGCACTGGCCGGCCTGTGTGTATGAAACGGAACCTGCTCCAGGACCCACCTCCAAATGAACGAATCGAGATGCAGGGCAAGGCACAGTGGCTCCCACCGGTGCTTCCTTAAAGACCCGTATTCACCTGCGCTGCACGTACAGGGACCATCTCCAGAGGGCTAAACAAGAAACCGGGGCCAGCAGCTGCCTCTGGGGATTGGGCTGGGTGGCCAGAGCCAGAGGGGATGAGACTTCGTTTTCATTCCATGTGCTCTCGCACTATTTACTTTTTCGTATCACTCCTGCGCAGAACCTCTATTTAAATACACAAAAGGGCCACGTTTACGTACCATCCTGTTACCGATGAGAGATCCTACTTGCAACATCAATTGGAAAGCATTCATGCAGTTCAGAGACTGGTGGAGCATTTATCACGCGCCAAGCAACGAGCTGCGTGCACGAGCTGCGTGCACTGGCCGCGCGCGCGGAGGGGCCCGGAACGGCTGTGGGAGGGCACCGCGGGCCCCAGCGCAAGCTCTGGAGGGATGTGCAGTCCGCTCAGGCGCGCCGGGCCCCACCACTGTCTGGCTGGGCGGCTGTGGGGAAATCCGCTCACCTCCCTGAACCTCTGTTGTTACTGTTGCTGTTTTAGCTGCACAATAAGGATATTTAAAGAGCCTACTCCCCACCCCCATCTCCAAAAGCTGTTCGGAAGGATAAATGAGATAAGACAGGTGAAATGCTCGTCTCTGGTTCTTAGGATCAATAAACGGTGATGACTGCAGGCCACCGTCACGGCAGGTGTCTCTACCTGAACCTAGCTACTTGCTCTCTCCAAACCCGTTCCTCCCTCCACAGTTCATTTTAAGAAGCTCAGGAGTCTAAGGCAAGCCCTGTAAGATAAGGAGGCAGATCCAGCTGGCAGGGGTTCGGGGAAGGGAAAGGTGGAGATCCCTTTTGGAGGAAGCAGCCCGGATGAAGAGAATGAAGCAGTGAGGACGCTGAGGGGTGGTCAAGAGCCCAGCCGGGGCCCCTCCACCGTGAGGGCCGGGGGGGAGGGGGGTGGGCAGGCAGGGTAAAGCCCCAAATGCTGTGATCAGAGCTTTCGGGACAAAGCAGGTCCTGAAAGTTGAGGAGCAGTGGAATTTCCTGAGGGGCGCAGTGGCTGTGAGAATGGAAATGAGAAGGCCGACAGCCCACTTGGGGGTGAGTTAGGGGAGGTGAAGGAGAAGCTAGAGACCAACTCCAGAGTCTAGTGAACGCCATGAGTCTGAGCTTCCCTGGCAGATGAAGAGAGAAATGGGGGCCCTGTAAACATGTATTGATCTGATGTTGCCAACACAAGGCACCCTTTTCAATTTCCAAGCCGTTGGAAGCTCTGAGCGTTTCTAACTCATCCAATAAATATTCATTAGGCACAATAGTGCATTAAGCACTACACCCTGAGCCAGAAATATAACAGTAAAGAGAGCACAGCGTTGGATCTTAGAGTCCTTACACTCTACAGCCAAGTCCCCGCAGGCTGTCAATCACGATCGCGCTGGGACAGGGGCTTGCAAGAGATGCTGGGATTTTAAGGAGGGACACCCACTCCAAGCTTGGGTGTCAGTGAAGGCTTAGGAAGCGACTTCAAAACTTAGAATGAGAAGTGGGTTTTAAGACAAAGACCGGGGAAAGAATATCCCAAGCAGAGCAGACAGCTCATGCGATGCTCCGAGGATGCGGAGGAGCCAGCCGGAGGTGAAAGAAGCTGGCTGGAGGTGGGCAGTGGGCCGAAAGGAGGCCACAGGGGGGCCAGGTCATGACCTAAGGTGTTAGGATTCATACTCTGTGTGTTGCTCGGCACCAGCCTATCCCCACGCCGCCACCACTGTGCAGACCCCGCAGCCCCTGCAGCTCCGGCTGCACACGTGGGGGGGCTGCAGTGGGCACCTGGGTCTGGGAGCCCCCCCCACCCCACAGCCTGTGGCAGAAGCAGGAGTCAGGCCAGTGAGTCGGAACCAAGCTAAAAAATGATGACTTTGCTTTGTATCAGATTTCTAAATAGGGACTTTTCTTCAGCCCCATCAATGTCATGTGCATTGGGTTCCTCCTTTCACTCCCTCTCAAAAACAAGACAAAACTAAAAAAAAACTCATGCCAAATGCCCATGAAGGTGGATATCCTGATGTGATGGTGAGCACATTTGTACACTAAACACAGAACTTCGCCTGCAGGCTTCTCTCATCCTTTCATTTGACGGTAACGATGCCCAGGGACACAAAACATTACCTCATTCTAGGGACACAAAATACCAGAGCCAGTTTTATTTTGCTCTTGGTTCTGGCACTTGAAAATATTTTGTCACCTGCCCAAGGTCATCTAGCAGTTTGCTGTTCTCAGGGCAAGAGCTTCGTCTGGCCTATTTTTCCACTTCCTTTTCCCGACTTCTTCCTCCCCATGCATCTTCTTTCCCTTCCCACTCTCGGGAGCAAGGACTGGAGACTCACTATCGGCCTCGAGCAATGGAGGTGGGGGGAAATGCCAGTTACAGAGGGGAACCCGAGGCCCACGGTGCAGCGGCAGGAAGCATACCCCTGAAACGCCCCGTTGCTGGGTCTTTCAGGCAGAGCTGAGTCTAACCCCCAAGAGGCAAGAGGTCAGGAAGGTGGGACTGGGGCTGCGTCGCCTCTCGTACGGCTGCTCTCGCTGAGGCCGGGCCTCTGTGGTCGCTGCCCTTTACCTTGTGCCTGTTCTGCAGCTCCCCCGACATTTCCATGAACCACCTGATGTGCTTTCAGTAGGTGCCCTGTCTGCTTCAGACAGCTTAGCTGGTTTTGCTGCAGAAGCTCCAGTGGATGCAGGGACTCTCCACAAGCGAGGCCTATCTGACCCAGGTCTGCTGAGGAAAAGAGCAGAACTCTCTCTGCTTTAGGTGGCAGTTGTGCAATCCCGCCAACAGGGTGTTTTCACCAAGACAGTTCTGGCGGGTCTGGAAGATCCTAGGAACAGCGGTCACAGGCAGGTGTCCCTGAGCACGAGCAAAGCAGCACCGACATGACCCCGCTGCCCCAGCCTTCTTGCCCAGCCCCACCTGCCTCGGTGGCAGAGCTGATGGCGGGCCACCACGGGTCAGCTCTGTCTCTCTGCTGCTCCCCCACTGTCCCCTGCCCCACGCTCACACTTGCAGGCCCCTGTGCCCAGGAGCCAGGCAGAGACATAGGAAACCCGTGGGCTAGAAAGCCACAAGTCACTCAGCTAGTGCTATAAAACAAAAATTTTTACCTTCTAAAAGTCTTAAAACCCACACAGAATATGCTCAGCCTTCACATCACCACCAAGGCCATGTGTGGGTGGGACCACCTTGCACATTCACACTCACCTTCCTCAGACAAGGCCTCCCCTTCCCGGGTGCCTAGGGAACTCACTCCATCAGGTTAACAGTACTGGGGACAGGGCCCTAGACAGTGTTCCCCAGTGGCCTGCCTCCGGGACATCTGTTTCTCCTTCTTTAAATGCCTTAGGAAGCGGCAGAGTTGACAGGGACAATTGCTAACACTCGGGTCCGCCCCGTGGCAATCTCCCAGCGTGCACGTTATCACGTCGAGCGTCCAGTGAACACGAACACTGCGACTGTCCGCACTGCACAGGGGGGAACTGGGGCAGGAGCGGTGCAGTGACTCCCTCCAAGTCCCAAAGCTGGGATGAGGGGGCCAGAGTGAAGACGGAAATCCAGGTCTCTCGGACTCCAGGGCCTCAGCTGTTCGCTGCTCTACCCCGTCAGGCTACACTGCGTCTCAGATGAGAGGGAGCAGCTGGTTGAGGCTCCTCTGAGAACCCTTGGCTTTCTCCAACCCTTTTCAACAGGAAGTCTAAGTACAGAACAGGAAGTCGCCCTCACTGGAGGGAGACCCAGGGCTTCATACTGTTCTCACCGGAAGAATGTCCTCATTTTACAGGGGAGGACTGAGAGGGCAAGTGACAGGTGCAGGAGGGGACACACAGCTGGTAAGTGGTCCCTGGATTCTGAGTCTGGGAAGCCACCCAGTGAACCTACGTCTCCAGAGTGAAAGGCATTTTGTCCTTCACTGTATGAGACATGACTTTAGGGGCAAACAGCAAAACCTGTAAAATGACAGGGATTTTCTTAAATAATAAGAAGACTATTCCCTTATATCCCTCTGTTGGTCCTGATTATTTTAAGGACACTCTCAGTTCACCATCACGAATATATCTTTGATTTCTCTAACACTTGTTAAACTCCTTTTTTATGGAGAGAGAATGAAGATTTGGTGGGAAGCTTAAATATGAGCAAGAATGTAGCAGCGATGTTTTCTCTTTTTTTTAGTTTACCCATTTATACATTAAACTTTCCATTTAAATATACTCCAATGTCTTTCGGTTAAAGAAAAACGGAGTCCATTTAAAGAAAATTATTAAATGAATACTTACTGCTTGCTCTAGCAGAAAGTAACCTCAACAATAATTCCAATGAAAATAGAACAAACATGTTACTTCATAACCTCCTTTAAAGCAAATGACTCCATAAACAAAACCAAAACTTTAAAGCACATGACTCTAATCATAGTGTGTGCATGTGACCAGAAATCTATCACAATGACTCGAGGGTCAGCTCTACACTTTGTGACTTCCTCTCTTTATACCCCACTTCCCACCCTTAGCACTCAGGGGACCTCGGGGAGCCAACCATGCTACCCCAGGAGGAATCTAGCACGGTGTGATTACAAGGGCCGGGGGAGACAGCCCAATGTCACCGCATAGGCCCCTGAGGTTCCCAGGGGAGGAATAATATGCCGCCCCCTGGTGGACACTTTGGAAAGTTGTGCTTGCAGGCTTACACCTGTAATTAAGCCTGATACTCAGTTGTATTTTTTTATTATATGTAAGCATATACCACACATGTACAGACATATACTGCCTTTGAACTTCACTTCAGGATAGTAAAGGCAGTGTTATAAGGTGCTGTCTGGTGAGGTTGAGAAGTAGCATGCGAAGACAGTAAGACCAGCTCCCTGCTTTAAAGGGCGCACAGTGACGGCAGGAAAGTCCCCTAGGAGACCATTTCCCAGTCCAAAGTACAATTCCCCTGCCTGACCAAACTCTCTCACTCATCTCCTTCTGTCCAAACCCTGCTGCCTGCCAGGCCTCCCTCCCTCCCTCCCTCCCTCCCTCCCTCCAGCTCGGGGCCACCTTGCCCTCCTGCAATCAGCACACTCCTCCTGGGTTTGAACCTGCTCCACCGCCTTTGAGCTGGGCTTTGCCCCAGTCACCTAACCAGCCAGAGCCCGGGTCTCCAGGTAGTAAAAATGAGCGCCATGCCCACACCCCACAGAGCTGCTCGGAGACTCCCCGAGAGGATGCACGTGAGGCAGTTGGCACAACCCCCGCATGAAGAACCTGCTCACGAAATGTCAGGTGACTCTGGTGACACCCACAATCTTCCTCCCACCCACCCCTTCCCGTCACTCCCAGGTTTATTTAAAGAGGTCTCTGTGAGTGTGTGTTGACTGATACAGAGGCGGGTGTCTCAGACAAGACCTACCACACTCACCGAGCACGAGTGCCCTAAGACACCATCTCAGCTAAAGAACGCTTCCACATCAGAGAAAGCAGCACGTGAACGGATAGGAAGTCGGGAGGTGCCCTCTAGTGGTATGACTTCATGATTGCAGGAAGAAAAGCAGATTCTGGCCATGGAAAGCTGAGAAGGATTTAGCCTAATTTTTGAGGAGAAAGACAAAACCAAGTGTTAAACTGAGGCAGCAGCAATGACGCCTGAGAGATACAGTGGGAACTTACTCTCTCCTCAGTGGACCACCATGGATGCCTTTATTATCTAACTTTACACCAGGGGAAGTGGCTTGCCCAAGGTCAAGTAGAGCTGGGAGGTGAACCCAAAGGTACCAACTACACATCTGGAAATCTTTCCCCTCTTGGACAACACCTTCAGAGTAAGAGGACTTGTGCATTTTACATCCTTCGCAGCATTAAGCACAGGGTTATGCATATACAAGGGGGCGACCCCAAATCACTGGAATTTAATTATTAAAAAATGTGCATTTCTTTTGTTTAAACTTCAGTCACCTTCAAATTTCCCTCCATTTGAAGCAATACACCTCCCAAGACATTTTTTCCCACTGCCCAGAACAGTGTTTGAAATCCTTGATTTTGGTGCCTTTTGGTTCTTCAGCTTTTTTTGTTTCCCCTCTTCTGACTTATTTCATCAGGGAAACAAAAAAAGTTGCTGGGGCGAGATTGGGTGAAAAGGGAGGGTGGGGCATGGGGGTCATGCTGTTTTGGGTCAAAAACTGCTGAACACTCAGCATGGTGTAGGCAGGTGCACTCATAAATCACCCATCATGAGATGGGCAAACACACTGAAAGAGACTTCAAAAAAAAAAATTCACTGAAGCCAAATGCAGCCTCTCACAACGCCAGCTGGTGCACCGATACAGATGGGTTCCTAGACCACACACCTGGCGGGGAGAAGCCTGTACTACAAGGGGCTTGCCCTCCAGAAGATGAATTCTGTTGTTGGGGGGGTCCACCCCTCATACTACTATATGTATTATTTGATGAAATGGTCAACATTTATAAAATGATCACTCTGTGCCCAGCACTGTGCAAAGTGATACTAACACACTTCATTTGTTGTTCACACCAACTGCAAGAGGTAGCCTGGTTTACAGGTAAAGATATTAAGTCTCGGAGAGGTTAAGTGACTCGCTTAAGATCACGAGGCCTGTGTCTGCAGGCAAGCGCACGAACTCCAGATCCTGACCTCCTATCCGCTCACCACAGCTCTCAACCTGTTTGATCTTAGGATTCCTTTACCCTCTTAAAGGACCACAAAGAGCTTTTGTTTATAAAGATAGTATCTAGCAATATGTACACTATTAGAACTCTTTACTGACTTAAACATTGCAGTAACAACCCCTTTTAATGTTAATATAATTAATACATTTTCATGAAAAACAACTTTTCCCAAACAAAATAACATTTAGTGGGAAGACTGATAATGTTTTATGTTTTTGCAGATTTCTTTAATATCCGGCTTAAAAGAAGGCAGCTAGATTCTCATCTCCACATTTGCATTCAGTCTGCTGTGATGTCACACTTCACATAGCTTCCGCAAAACTCCAGGACACACACGTGAGGGAATGGTGTGGAAATGGCAAATAACACCCTTAGTTCCGTTGTTGACCTGGCCTTGACCTCGTGCACCCCTGCAAGGACCTTGAGGGGCCCCTGGGGTGTCCAGAGCCCCTGGAGAAGCTCCGCTCTGTAACCGCGTTGTCTGCGGGCGAAGGAAAATGAAGTGCATGCCCACAGCCCTGGTAACTGCTCGGATGCCACTTCTTCCTCTTTTCCTCCACGCCTGTTCTCTCCCTGGCACCTGCATGTCTTCTAAGTCCCCTTCCCCTTCCTCTGGGCCCTGGATACTGCCTCTCAGGGCAGGAGGAGCCCGAGGCGGACTCCCCCGAGCAATTCAGAGGGGCTCTGTCTAGAGCCTACAGGCCGCTCTAGAAAGACCCAGGGGCGGAAACACTTAATTCCTAACTATTATTCCACCTCTAGGAGAAAGAACTGAAAAAGCCTCGCTCAATTTCACCCAGGCTAAGAAACCTAGTATTAGGAAGTGATACTCCCATTTATGCTTCATTAGAATTAATAGATGTGTCAGTGAAAGACATACTGCACACCCAGAGGGAACCTTGGCTCCCTGGCTGCCACCCCTGCTCCAGTCACCAACCCTCCCCTGTCCTCCCGTCCCCACACCACCCCAGAGGGGATCCTCAGGGCTGCTTCCAGACCATACTCCCTCTGCCTACCCAAAAAGCCCAGCTGGGATCTCGGGTCGTCCGACTACACCATCCCCTGACCGTGTTGCTGCAAACACCCAAGCTATGTCCTCCCTCCCTCCTGGGAGGCTTGGCCCCCAGCTCGCTGCCATTCTCTCTAAACCCCACTGCTCCGCTCTATTCCGTCCAAGACCCGCTCTCAAAATTCCTCCACGATTCCCCTCCACCTCCCTCAGTCGCTCGCTCCCTGTGGTCAGCTCCTAGATATTATCACTCCCCCTAACTTCAGCCTCTCCATAATCTGACCTTCAAGCACCTACCCACCATCTTCCCTGCTCAGCACTACCCTGTCCCCAACAATCTGTTGCACCACCACCCACCCACAAAGGGACCAACACTAGAGATCCAAGCTCATTTCTACAGCCTTCCAGCTCCTACCTGATTTGGCCACTGACCGCCTCTCTGGTGCCGTCTCCCACCCCCTCTCACTGCCTTCCAGCCCCTGACCTTTCTCCAATCCTTCAAACATACCAAGTCCCTTCCTACCTCAGGGGCTTTGCACTTGCTCTCTCCTCTGCCTGGACAGTCTCATCCCTGGATAGCCTCAGGACTCTTCCTTCACCTCCTTTAAAAGCACTTTTGTTCAAAAGTTATCTTTCTTCAAAAGTGCTTTCCCACTGAGGCCCTTGATAACCTCTCTATTTAAAATTTCAACCCACCCACCCATAGACATATGTCCTCCCCTCCCATATTTTTCGCAGGCTCCTCTCACTTTCTAGCACATCGTGTAGCTTATTATTTTGCAGATAATCTGCTCCTTCTAGCTGGGATGAGAACGCATTTTTATCTGTTTTGTTCAGCGCTCTATTCTTAGAACCTAGAAC
Source organism: Sturnira hondurensis (assembly GCF_014824575.4). Classification (NCBI taxonomy): domain Eukaryota; kingdom Metazoa; phylum Chordata; class Mammalia; order Chiroptera; family Phyllostomidae; genus Sturnira; species Sturnira hondurensis. The sequence continues at coordinate 2,016,257 of NW_028072653.1, read as the reverse complement.
AGTGCCCGGCACATAGGGAACACTCAACATTTTCCCGCATAAATGAAGGGAAGTGCACTGCAAATTTGCAACAATAAAAATAAAAAGAATGGCCCTCGTTGGTGTGGTTCAGTGGATTGAGTGCCGGCCTGCGAACCAAAGGGTCGCTGATTCAAGACACAGTCAGGGCACTGGGCTGCAGGCCAGGTCCCCAGTAGGGGGCACACGAGAGGCAACCCCACGTTGGTGTTTCTCTCCCTTTCTCCTTTCCCCCCTCTCTAAAAATAAATATTTTTTAAAAATTTTTTTTAAAATAAAAAGCATGATCAAGGCATCTACATAAACCTTTTTAGAAGGTAAGTATTATTTACTATTTACTGAGTACCCATAATGTGCCCGGGGACACAAGCAGCCAACTACAGTGTGGGGTGGAAGGGCAAAGGCAGAAAGGCGCTCGGGTCTGGCTGGCGCCTGCGCAGAGCTCAGAGCGGACTGCCATGACAGGAGGAAGGGAGAGATCCACCTTAGGATAGACTCGGGGCCTGTAAAAAACGTGAAGTGAGCAAACCCAGTTTCTCAAAGGCTTGATTTGAAGAAACAAAACACTTTCTGAAGATGAAGCTGTGTCACAGGAAGTGTTACTTATGAAATTTACTCAGATCGGCTTTCAAACACACACACACACCCATGCACACCTCATTGGGTTGAGGAGCAGGATATGACTTAGGCTAAAGAATAAACGAACATTTTTGTAGCTGAGTGCCGCACCGAGGGAGGCACTGAGATTAGTGAGGGAGGTTCTCTGCTGTGTGACTTGCGTTATCACCTTTCTAAGGAAAGGTGAGACGAGATGGTACTGCCGAGTTTACAAAACACTATTTGATGACGCGGTTCATCTCCTCTGGCATGAGGAAACAATCGCCCTGCGGACACCAGTAATATAAACAACATCATGCACAACTGAAAACAGGTAGGCAAAGAATCTATCATCGTTCAAAAGCAACAGTCTGTCTCAAGAGCACACAGATAATATCCTGTATTTTCCATTCAGGATAGGGCCATCATCTACTTGCTCTCTTCTCATCCGTGCTGAGTCATCAGCCAGCCTGCCCAAGACCCAGCTTGCCCGCGCAAGCCCATTCTCCACAGACGGAATGTGGAGTCTCACCCTTGTGCAACAGATCTACCAGAAACCGGGCCGACGACGCCAGCTGCGGCGGGGCCAACCACGGCCTCCCCTCGGTTCTGCTCCGGGGCTATTGTCAAGTGAGCCAGGGTGAGGTACCTCCCCGACACCTTCAATTCACCCCACTGCCAGCCAGGTCAGAGCGCCCCGCCTGTCTCTCCTGGGAGAACGCTGCCATCTAGCGGAGGAGTTGCCAGTTCTTCCTCGCCATCCTCTTTTATCCAGTCAAGAAAAAGATTCACAGTCCAACTTCCCTTATGTGGTTATCCTCTCCCCAGGGCCACAGAACCTGACTCCCACTACCCATCGAATCACGTTGGGCAAAAAGGGATGCGCGTGATTCCCACCCACCCTGCAGTCCCCAGGCCCAGCTGCTCAGGCTCACACAAATGCTGTGCTGGCCCGGAGGGACACTGGAACCAAGGTTCCCCTCTATCTCAATCAAGATCACAAAGACCACGGCTCCGGGAGACTTCTTGACCCCCGAGAGAAGGCTCAGTTCCAATGAGTGGAGAACAAATATACAGACCCACAGATGTTGAATTCAGGACCCATTCGGGATCCAGTTTTACAAGCGATTGAATACATTCCATAAGCTCTTCCTTGTCAAAGTCTGGCAAAGTTGCCCTCAGAGCAGATCAGTGCATTCTGCCCATGCTGAGCTTTGGCTGAAAGAGTCAAACTGTGAATCTGCTCCTCAAAATACCTTCGTTCCTTCAAATAACTCCACAGCACAGGGCAAAGCAGATGAGCTAGGATGCAATGACAGGTTCTGAAAAGGCTTGATATATGGTCTCTTCCATCCAGACTCTGAGGACCACTCCGAGTGTCAAGATGTGATCCATGAAACAGTTGGGAGAACCGCAGTATTTGGGTCTGGTTTCTCCTTTAAAATGGTGGCTGGCGTGATTACCAGATCTTTAGCCTTTAAAGTCCCCACGACCACGCTGGATCTTGCTCCGCTGGCGTGTTCTGCAGGGCATCCATCACTACAGCCCTTCGTTGCTTGGCAGCTGTGGGGGTGGCTGGAGCTGAGCGGAGGCCAAACCTGACGTGTCCCAGGCCGTCGGACCTTCTCAGTTGTCGGCTGCGGGCATGTCTGAGAAGTGGCTGGGGTGGCGGCGGGACCGCCTGCATAAACGGTGAATGCAGCACCGACTGATTTTTCAGAATTTATCGAGATTCACCCTTCACAGTTTTTTTAAATATCACAAAGAGAACTCTTTGTCACTGTTAAATGTCTGAATTTTAAACAGATTCTTGGACTGGGAGCTCCGACCCCTCAGCTCGTTCGGCTTTAGCACCTGTCTCATCCCCTGCTTTTCCAGAACTCCTACCTTCACCACGAAGCTCCACGAGTTTTCCCAACTCAAACCCGCGCTTCTTCGGCATTTTGACTTTCTTAACAATGACATCAGAGAGTAGATAGATTGGCAAGACTTTTCTGTCTTCTTCAATGCTACCTGGAATCTATTTATTTTTTTCGTTTTAACAAAGAGAATGCCTCTTCTTTTTTTTTTTTTAAAGATTTTATTTCTTTTTAGAGAGAGGGGAAGGAAAGGAGAAAGAGAGAGAGAAGCATCAATGTGTGGTTGCCTCTCATGTGGCCCCCACTGGGGACCTGGCCCGCAACCCGGGGAATGTGCCCTGACTGGGATTTGAACTGGCAACCCTTTGGTTTGCAGCCTGCGCTCAATCCACTGAGCTACACCAGCCAGGGCCAATTTATTTATTTTTTTTAAGAATTCATTTATTTAAGCCCTGGCTGGTGTAGCTCAGTGGAATGAGTGCAGGTCTGCGAACCAGAGGATCGTGGTTCGATTCCCAGTCAGGGCACATGCCTGGGTTGTAGTCCAGTTCCCTGCAGGCCAACTCCCAGCAGGGGACCCATGAAAGCCGACCATACATTGATGTTTCTCTCCCTCTCTCCTTCCCCGCTAAAGATAAGTAAATAAATAAAATTTAAAAAAATTCATTTGTTTACTTTTAGAGAGAAGGGAAGGGAGGGAGAGAAGCATCAATGTGTGAGGGATACGTCGATCGGTTGCCTGTCACATGATCCCCACCTGGGGACCTGGCCCACAAAGCAGGCATGTGACCTTACTGGGAATCGAACCCACAACCTTCTGTTTTGCAGGCCAGTGCTCAGTCCGCTGCGCCGCACCAGACAGGGCCCTGGAATCAATTCACTGACCACTTCTTTCAAGTCATTTGCCCTCTCAGGTCATGATTTGCACCGCCTTTGGGATTTGGCAGACCTGGTGAGGTCTTCCAAATCTGACTGTTGCATGTTTTAGTGAAACCAACACGGAACAGACAAAACGAATAACCATCAGTAGTCTTGCCACCAGCCGAGCTTCGATAGTGGCACGTTCTCCTTGCCTCCCTTCTTGCCTCTGTTCCTAAGGTGCTTGCTCTGCCCACCACCATGGCGCTGCCCAGAGAGCCAGCAGGACCCTCTTCCCACGTTTCAACAGGTCTAAAAGTGAAGTGTACATTATGTTTATGCTGTTGGTACATCACTTCATCTCTTTAACATGTGATGACTTGTCATGGGCTAAGCAGTGTGTCTCCCCACCACTCCACTGCCCCAAATATGTATGTTGAAGTCTTAACTCAAGGACTCAGCATGTAACTGTATTTGGAGAACACCATTAAAGAGGTAATTAACTTAAAATGAGGACCCTAGGGTAGACGTGCTGGTGTCCTTATAAGAAGAGATTAAGACACGGATAGCACAGAGGAAGACCCTGTGAGGACAGAGAGATTGCAGCCACCTGCAAGCCAAGGAGGGAGGCCTCAGAAGCAACCAGCCCTACTGACTTCTTGATCCTGTACCTGTAGCCTCCAAAACTGTCAGAAAATAAAGTTTTGTTGTTTAAGTGCCCAGTGTGTGCGGTCTTGTGTGTGGCAGCCCAAGCACACCAATACAGCATGTTAGGATTAGTCTTAAATTTTGTCAACTGCTAATAACCGAGCATGGTCTTCAGGAACACATTCCTCCACGAAACCCAACAGTCCTGCAGCTGAGCACCTGCGAGGGCCACGCACTGTGTGCCGCCGTGTCTGCTGCCGTCTGTCACCACTCCTCTCCGTCTCCTTTTCAAGCTATGACTTCATGCCTGCTTTCCCCACCTCCCTTCACCCGACTAGCTCCTTCAGCATCTCCCATGCCACCCTCGCCCCTCTGCCTCCAACTACAAGCCAGGACTGAAAGATGATTTGTTTTTCTGCTCTAGTTAGTAGCTATTTTGAATCTGGGATTGCAGAAGAGTGTGCTCAATGAGCTATTGATCTTTCTAGAAGATGAAGATGCTGCCAACTTGGGCCCTGACCCAGACTAGAGTACCACTGGGTACCCCCAACGAGCTGTCCCTTCCAGTGAGTCAGTGCACAGGTGCAGGAAGCCAGTGCCAGCTGTGGCCTGGGCTCCGAGCAGCATACCCATGGCAGGTAGCTCCCCCTCTGCAGTGGGGCTGCATGATGGAGGGGTGGGGTGGTATGTGCCATCACCATGGAAACCCCTCCCACCTCCAGAAGGCCAGGCCTGCAGCCTGTTCCACTTTGTGCTTGAAGAGGAGCTCATCACTCTGGGCTCCTCTTCCAGGAAGCAGGCCTCTGCACAGGGAGTGTAGGCACAAATCCTCCTGGGAGCCTACGCACACAGGGAAATGGGCAAGCCACTGGCTGCCACACGACCGGCTGTAATGCAATTCCACAGACTCATTGTTTGTCTACCCCAGGCCAGGCCTTGGACTTGGAGACTCAAAGATAACCCCTCAGCAGCCGTTCATTCTAGCTGGAGAGGGACAGGAGACCAGCCATCTGATTGCTCCTCTTGCTTGAGCATATGTGGCTAAAGTCCCCAAAAGCCACTAAGGGCAGCATGTTCTAAAATGGGCCATGGGCTTGCCCGAACCAGCCCCGTGAGCACCAACCACCAGGAGAGAGGATAGCGTTCGCCTTCTGGCATCTGCAGGGAAAAGCCACATAGTAGTGGGAGGGTTACCACACGTGCTGGGTCCCAGCCTGAGCCTGTGCCAGGGGAGGGAGGAGGACGGCCTGTCGTGAGTTCGAGACTGAAGCTTTAAAATGAATGGGACTGAAGCTTACATGCCAAACCAAACGGAACTTTAACCAAAAGTAACTGGAAAGCTATGGAATCCGTTGAGATGCTGTTAAGAATCACCCACTACCTAGCAGGGAAGAGAGGTCAACAAAACATCACTGGCAGCAGTTACTGAAGCAAGAAAACCAGTTCACATCTGACCCTGACAACCTTGACCTTCTCAGAAGGGAGATGGGCAGGGCCATGAGAACACAAACAGGACGCAGCTGTGGCAGGCGCAGGAAGTGACCAACACAATCTCCGTGGAAACCTGTGACGGTGAAGCCTGTGAGGGCTCCTTGGCCCTGACGCTGCATGATGCCAACAGCAGGCGTGGTGCAGTCACTGCGTCTCTAGGAGCCTGCACCCCCCAGGACAGATGGCATATTCACTCATTTCGGCAAACACCTGAGCACTGCCACAAGCCAGGCGCAAGCATACACCAATGAGTCGGACAGACCTCCGCCACCTCCTCAGGCAACACAACAGACAGCCACCCAGGCAGACAGCCACCGCTTAGTGTGGGAAACACTGGGAGACATTCAAGTACCCGGGCTAGCTGAGCAAATAGGAGGTCTCTAGTCCAATGCTGGGGTATCGGGAAAGGTTCCCTGTGAGAGCGGCGTCTCAGTGGAGAGCTCGAGGGTGGACAGCAGGTGTGAGCCAGGCCCTGATCAGAAGGGCTTTCCGGGGGAGGACTCACATGTCGCCTCCCTAGGAGCCATTGCACGGCCTTGGGACTTGATCCCAGGGCAGCAGGGCTTCATTAAAAATTAAATAAGCCACCCTGACTTGTGTGGTTCAGTGGGTTGGGCATGATCCCACAAAGCAAAAGGTCGTAGGTCAGAGCACATGCCTAGGCTGCAGATTCAGTCCCTGGTCAGGGTGCATACCAGAGGCAACTGATCAGTATTTCCTTCCCTTTCTTTCTCCCTCACCCCCTAAAAAAAATAAAATATTTTAAAATTAACTAATTAATTTAATTAAATGAGGAATGGCTGCCTAATGAGCATGGGTCTCTCTTCTGGGGAGATGAAATGTTCTGAAATCAGACAGTTGCACAACACTGTGAATGTACTAAAGGCCACTGAATTGTACACATTAAAAAGGTTAAAATGGTGAATTTTATGTTATATAAATTTTATCTCAGTTAACAAAGAGAGTCACCTGGACAGTTTTTTTTTTAAAGATTTTATTTATTTTTAGAGAGGGGAAGGGAGGGAGAGAAACATTAATGTGTGGTTGCCTCTTGTGTGCCCCCTACTGGGGCCCTGGCCTGCAACCCAGGCATGTGCCCTGACTGGGAATCGAACCAGTGACCCTTAAGTTTGCAGGTCAGAACTCAATCCACTGAGCCACACCAGCCAGGGCGGAACTTTCAATTCCAATCCAGATGGAGTAACCAGGAACAACTTACCCTCCTGCTCAAAACAACTAATAAACAGGACAAATCTATCAAAAATGGTTTCCAAGAAAACAGAGATCAGGCAAAAAGGACAGTGACCCCTAGAGGATGGGAAATAAATGAGGTACATCCTGTGACTGCCAGAGTGGGGAAAAAAGGAGGGCCCAGGCCAACCCCCTGCACTGAGAGAGAGCGGAGTCAGGGTAGACCAAGGCAGCTAGTTTGCAGGACAGAGCACTGAAGGGCTGTGGGCATTCACAGAGGGTCCCTCTCTAGTATTCAGGAGAGCACAACACAAGCGAGAAAACTATCTACTCCCACTTCCTCCTATCCCCACCCCGCAAATAAGCACATGGAAAGATGTTCTTCAACATCATCAACCACAAGGAAATATTACATACCAATCAGAATAGCTAAAATAAAAAAGCGACTATACCAAGTGCTGGCAACGATGCAAGCACCTGGAACTCTCAGACATTATTGGGTGGAATGCAAACTAGTACAGCCACTCTGAAAAAGCATGATAGTTTCCTAGTCATCTACCCCAGGGAAAAACACCTCTATTCACCCAAAAATCTGTACATAGATAATCACAACAGCTCCCCATTCATAAATGCCCAAACCAGAAACCACCCAAATGTCTCCCAACGGGCGAATGAACAAACAAGTTATGGCATGGCCCCTCTCTATGTCCAGCAACAAAAAGGGAAGACTGTCAACTATGACATGAACACACCTCCAAGGCTTTCCAACATCTCAAGAGGCTACATACCACGCACTGCCACCTCACAACACTCTCCAAAAGACAAAACAACAGTGACAAAGACTAGCGGCTTCCAAGGGTTAGGGGTGGGATGAGGGCATGACTATATAAAACAGAGGTTTATAAAAGCAAACATTTTTGCAGAGGGCCAGATAGTAAATATTTAGGGCTTATGGGTTGCATATGGTCTCCGTGACATCTTCTTAATTCTTGTTTGTTGCTTTGTCCTTTTCACACTTTATAAATATAAAAATCCGCCCTGGCTGGTGTAGCTCAGTGGATTGAGCGCAGGCCTGTGAAGCAAATGGTCGCCAGTTCAATCAATTCCCAGTCAGGGCACACGCCTGGGTTGCAGGCCAGGTCCCCAGTAGGGGACACATGAGAGGCAACCACACATTGATGTTTCTTTCCCACTCTTTCTCCTTCCCGTCTCCTCTCTCTAAAAACAAATGAATATTTTTAAAAATATAAAAATCCTTCTTAGCTTCTGAGCCCTAAGAAAACAGGCCACAGGCCAGATTTGACTCAGGGGTGGCTTGCAGACCCCTGCTCCATGGAGACAGAAAGAGGGAGGTAGCTGGGGGGGTGTGATGCAACTGTCCTGCATTCTAATTGCAGGGGCGGAGGCACGAATCTATAGACGGGTCAGAACTCAAGAGGAGATCTTCCCACAAGTGAATTGCCTGCTGCAGTCTGCAAAGAACCCAACTGAGGATCCCAAGGGAGTGGAGTTCTTAGGAGACACAGAGCTTCTCCAATTCTGACCACTGAATGCCGGGTATTAAAGTCACTGGAAACGAAACAGGACCAGCAATGAAGAATGCCGAGCAAAGAAGAATGCCGAGCAAAGAAGAATGCCGAGCGAAGAAGAATGCCGAGCGAAGAAGAATGCCGAGCGAAGAAGAATGCCGAGCGAAGAAGAATGCCGAGCGAAGAAGAATGCCGAGCAATGAAGAATGCCGAGCAACAGATGCTTAGTGAACTTGAAGTTGAAGATCTCTCTTCTACTCAAGAGATCTACCAACCACCACCAGCCGGCGGCCCCGACAAAGCCGCCAAGCACACACTGCGGGGGCGGGTCTCAGGGAGATGAGTGGCAGCCCCGGACACAGGCTGTTAAAACAAACCAGAGGGGGTTACGGTATATTTTTCAAAGCAGACAAACTTCTACTGTCAGATTACAGGTTCTTATCTATTAACACTTCTAATGATACTAGTTCTTATATTGTTTGAAGCAAATTACAAATACCAACCACAATATTAAGAGTCTGTCAAGGCATTGCTTTATTAACACAAATGATTAATACGCACACACGAACTGGAAAGCACTAAAACTAAATCTCCATGTCACAGCACACCGGCGGCAATTCCACACCCAGAGTCGACAGAATGCTTGAGGGAGACTGCAGCGCATCTAGAAAAGAGGATTCTTATTCAGTGTCTGCAAATCCTCATTCACTGCCCATCTCCACACAGATGTTGGCTGACATTTTTAATCATCAGTCGTTTTTCCCTTGTCTAATGAACCCCTGCCCCACCCCCACACCAGTAAGGGTCAACAATACCACTCATGTAAACTACAAACTTTAAATCATGAAAGAGTGGAAGTTGTCTCCTCGGGACAAAGAGAACACCCTGATGAGGGCCTCTCAGCACCACTTTGAACCGAGACCTCCAACACCGCACAGTAAGGCTCTGTCATTCCGTGCTGTTGTACAGACACCTCGTTCCTGTACAAGCTCCGGATGTGACTTGGAATTTCCACTGCAAGCAAGTTTATTACACCTCAACTTAGAACCTACGAAGCTACATGCTAAGTTCCATCTCGTTTCGCTCCACCTAAGGCTGTCCGGACTCCAGAATGACCTCATTTCGTCTGGGCATTTGGAGCTAATTGAGCTACCAACTGAGAACAGCTTTTACTGTTCTGAAACCTCATCCTGCAGTTTGCAGGACAGAACTCACTGGCAGGCGACCCTCTCACACAGCTGCCCCCACGGTGATGCAAGTGCCCTGGCGCTGACTGCTCGGGGCCCTACCCCAAGGGCCCTGTGCACTTACCGGACGCCCACGGTGGAGAGGGCATCTTCAGAGGGGAAGGGGGGCCGAGGTGCAACAGCCTTTCGAGGTTCCTCTCCTCCTCGAGGATCATGAGAGGCACTCCGTTCAAGGGCAGCTGGGCGATCTGGTGCTCTTCGGGCAGGTCAAAACTCTCGAAGTCTGCCACGCACAGAAAGGATTTTGTCAGGGCAGCAGTTCTCAGTCTGGTCGGCGGACTCCCGGGAGCCCGAGCCCCAGGCAGCGGGTCCACGAGGTCAAAGCCGTTCCTGTAGTACCATGAACACCGTTTCCCACTGTGCTGGCATGCTCAGCAATGGCACAAAAGCAACGGTGGGGAAAGCAGTGTGCCTTAGCATGGACAGCGGCAAGGGGCGGTACGCTACATTCCTCCCTACCACTCATCTGCAGTAGAAAAATGCCAGTTTCACGTACAGTAAAAAGTATTCATTTTTTTAAGCTCTCGATCTTTGAGGATATATCTCTGTAATATTCTGTATGGTAAGAAAATAAGCATGCCAGAAAGCACTCTGCTATATACTAAAGTATGATGGTGATCTCAGAGAAAAAGGGTTTGGGCAATTGCTTGACTTGCAAGCTAAACTAGAGGCCTTTTTCCGAATGCCATTTAGTTGCAAGAACTGAAAGACAAACTGTGCTTACTCAGAGTCAGGTGTTGGCTGCCCATTTTCTCAGAGGGAAGAAAGAAGTCTATCCCTTCTGGGAAAACAGTGTTTGTTGCCAATGATAAAATTCACAATTCCAAGAAAAAAACTAGAACTTTGGAAAACTTATCTGCAATCATTAGTTTGACAGCTTCATACTTCAGACTTTTCTGATAAGATCGGTGATTAAAGAACTGCTTTTGATACGGCATAATGAAGCATTTCAACATGTGGTTAATCTACTTTTTTCAAGAAACCAATATTCCTCAATGACCAATGTGTGATGACAGGATAAAACACATGTGGAGTGCAAAGAAGACCGAGTCATTTCACTGCCAGAGCACAAAACGTCCAGAGGTATGGATTCAGATTCCCCACTGTGTGGTCAGAAACAGCCACTGACCGAATTCTAGTGTCGTGTCAAAGAGAACCACCCTTGTCGGAAAAGACTACTAAACGCTTCCCCCTTTCCGAACGAGACATCTGCGTGAGGCCAGACTTTCTTCATGCACTTTAACCGAAACAGATGCATTCAGTCGAATGCAGACATCGGAGGAGAAGCCAGCTGTCTTAGAGTGAGCCAAATAAAGCACATTTCCAAAAATATAAAGCCATGCCAATCTTTTCAATAAGCTTTTTTTGTTTTGGAAAAGTTATTTTATATTTTTTAAAGTTATTTATATTAACACAATAGGTTGATTATTTTTCTAACCAATTAATCATTCTAAATATCTCCACTTTAATTTCTAATATGGGAAATATAAAAACACACAATTGGGGTCCTCCTTAATTTTTAAGAGTGATTAAACAAAAATTTGAGAACCACTGTCTGTGTTATTTAAAACTGGTTTTTCTTGACAGTAACAAAGTAGGATTTAAATATTGAATCTTTCCTCTTTGCAAGGAGGTTAACCATTTTCTCAAAAGATAAGAACAAAGAGGGCCCTGGCCAGGCTGCTCAATGGGTTAAAGCATTGTCCAGATATACCAACAAGCGTGGAAGTTCTCTGAAGCCTACATACTGGGAATTTGTCTGATCCTTTTGAAGCCTGGTAAAACCCAGAAGTCAAAACGGAACTGAACGACAGTGACTACTTAATTTAAAACCACGGAATTATGAAGGAAACCAGAAACAGACTAAAAGACCCAGGAGGAAACAAGTCTGCAACGTAAGAGGGCTAGTTTCCTGTATCCACGAAGATCTCTTACAAAGAGTCACATTATCAAAGGAAAACAAAGATCCAAATCGAAGTTAAACTACAAATGGCCAATTATCAAAGATGCTCTGCCTTGGGCATACACACCCCCCAATTCAAAACACACCCACTGTGTTTCTGATGAGGGTTGGCGGTTTCAAATAGTTGCAGTTAGACAGCATGGGGGAAGCAGGAGGCAGCTTCAGTAATTTACGCTCCTATTTCAAAGGACAACTCGGCCATGCCTTTTTCCTGAAACACAGCACACCGGAGCCCTCCTTCCTGGGCTAAACCTACCTCATTCCCTCAATGTCTGAAGAGTAATCATTCGCTCGGAGGCTCTCAGAGTGTCATCACACAACGTTCCTAAAGTTCACTCACTGGGCATACTCACAAACTCACAACACTGTAACTTCCAGAATACTAACTGTGGAACTGTCTGCCATGGAGAAAAGCCACAGACAGCCAGGTTGTGTACTAGTACAATGGCCAAATGCCCTTTGGGTGAAAGAGCGAAAAATCCAGCTGAGAAAGCTAGAAGGCCCTGCTTGCTCTGCCCCCCTGCTTCACCAGTATCATCCTTCACTCCGCTTTCGGTTCCCCAGAACCACACCAGTCCTTGGTCCTACCTCAGGGTCTTTGCACACGCTTCTAGGTACAACGCTCTGGCCTTAACCATGCCCTTCTTCACCCACCTGTCTCCTTAGAGCTTTCAAGACTCCACTTTGTGTCACGTTGTGAAAGCTTCCCTGCTGTTCCAGGCTAAGTCCAATTTCCCCTAACGGGCCCTGTTTTGCTGCTTGCTCACCCTCACCATGAGATGACTTGCTGAGAACTGGACAAATTCAGAGCCTCCAAATCATGAGCAAACAGGGTGCAGTCTGGCGTACAGTAGCCTCTCCTCAAATGCGAGTAAATTAAAGCCAAAAAACCTGGTTCTATAATAAAAACATTTCAGATACATGTAGCAGGTTGATGGAATAAAAAAAATATTCATGTTTTCACTGGCTATGTGAAGTTTTCAGGCACTGTTTAGTTTGCCATAAAACCCACTTTCTAACAGGCTTACTAAGGCTGTCCGCTATAGACTGACTTGTTCAAGATTAATGAACACATCTCCTCCCCCCGGGAGGGAAGAGGTTCTCCACATCGCTGCTCCAATTCCCCTTCTGACCTAAGATGATGCCTCACAAATAAACCTACTAACAAGCGTATCTGTTCAAAGCAGCCCAGATTCAGACAGTCTCGTTACAGTTTTGGGTCATGTGTCATATTCGTATCCATAGCAAGTTATAGCTGAATCGGATTCTAAGAGACATTTAAGGTGTAGGCATTTCTGTAACACCAAAGGACTCTACCTAGAGGATTGAAGGGAAAGAACTTCTCTATTTCTGGATAGGTGTCCTCTGAGACAGGAGCAGAGCTTTTGCCTTTAACAGTCTTCTCAGTCACCTAGAACAAGCCAAGAAAGGATGAGTCAGTGAGAGGACTCCTTCAAGACACGTGAAGGCTGCCCTGGTCAGGTAGCTCAGTTGGTTAGAGCGTCGCCCTGATACACCAAGGTTGCAGGTTTGATCCCTAGTCAGGGCACCAGTGAATGCATAAATAAGTGGAACAATAAATCAATGTTTCTCTCTCTTTCTTCCTCTCATTCCTTAAAATGAATTAAAAAAAAAAAAGATGTGAAGGCTTCACTGCATTTTAAACTTTTTCAATTTCATGCTGACTTTTAAGAATCATGATTCTTACTTCTTTTTTTAATTTTTCTTCATCCTTAGTTCTGTGATTATATACGAATACAATTCAACAAGCAATTCTAGTATCGAGGCTCAAAAGTTAAGTCTGAAATGTCAGTATTAGTTCCCATCAGCCTAAGCCATCCAGAATGCGGAGCAGAGGTAATTAACTCACTCAGCCTAAGAGAGGAGGAAAGGACCCTGAGTCAGCCAGAACACAAGCTAATACTAAATGTCATTTTTGGCTTTTGGAAGTATGATTTTTTTCCATACGTTTCCTTCAATGTTACTTTGTTTTTTCTTAATACACATTAAACAAAACAATCATTCAAATAAAGTGTTAATCCACATGCCCAGGTCATCTTTGTCAGCCTGGGATGCACAGACCTGCAGCACTAGCTCACCAGCTAGGACACAAACCCAGAGGCGGCCGTGCTAACAAATTATCCCCTAACCGTGTTGCTGTTTGCTCTGGGAGGTGGGGTGAAGGATGGCAGCACCTGAGCTATTATATGCAAAACACTTCCTAATGTGTAAGTAGATACAGACATATTTCATTTTATCACATTCACTTTACGACACATCATCGTTTTTTATTTATTTATTTTTTTTAATAAACTGAAAGCAAGACCCTCCAACAAAGGACTCGCTTTATGGCACTACTTGTTTTATGGTGGCCTGTGGCCTGGAACACAACCCTCACTATCTCTGAGGTAAGCCTGTGCTCCCAACCAATCTGCTTCAAGACATTAAGGGCAGGTGAGGCAAAAATATCCACCAGCTGCTTCAGAGGCTTCTGATCTCCAGGTACAGAGGAAGTTTGCAAAAACAGTATGATTCTCTTCTGCCAATATGTTTGCTAGCCTGTATTTGCCCTCCTCACTGGGAAGAAAGCCAGATAGAATATCATTTTAAGAGTCAGAGTGCTGAAGCGTTTAAACTTAGTGTCGTTATAGACAATACTTACCTTTTTAGCAGGGAAGGCTGTCTGTTTCTGCTTGAGGGGTCCATTGCTCTTTACTGACTTTTCTGAGGTCCTGTTGACAGTTCCCAAAGCCTTTCTGGGGGCTTTAGGTAAGGCTGGTGGAGCATCAAACATTTTGCCAACATGTGTTGTTGAAACCCGAGATCTCCCATCTAAAGCTTTTACTGCTTTAAAAAAGAAAAAAAGTACTATAAGATTTGGGCAATACACATCTGTGCAACTTGAGGGCTGTGTATCTACTTCGCCTAATTCTCAGGACAAACTCAACCCCCATTTTTGACCATGGCATGGCAACTGTCAATCTCAAAGACTGAACATGCAAAAGACTCATAACAAGCACGTTGTAATAGCAGTAGAGGTACACCTCAGAGATACTGCTGGTTCAGTTGCGGACCAAAGCAAGTACAAAGCGAGTCACAATCTTTCTGCTGCTTCGTCTTGCCCTTAATTTGTAAAAAAAAAAAAAAAAAAAAAAAAAAAAAAAAAAAAATCTGCGAAGTGCAATAAAAGGATGTATGCCAGTATTCCGCAAGCTTGACTCCAACTGCCNAAGATTTGGGCAATTCACATCTGTGCAACTTGAGGGCTGTGTATCTACTTCGCCTAATTCTCAGGACAAACTCAACCCCCATTTTTGACCATGGCATGGCAACTGTCAATCTCAAAGACTGAACATGCAAAAGACTCATAACAAGCACGTTGTAATAGCAGTAGAGGTACACCTCAGAGATACTGCTGGTTCAGTTGCGGACCAAAGCAAGTACAAAGGGAGTCACAATCTTTCTGCTGCTTCGTCTTGCCCTTAATTTGTAAAAAAAAAAAAAAAAAAATCTGCGAAGTGCAATAAAAGGATGTATGCCAGTATTCCGCAAACTTGACTCCAACTGCCTACGGAAAGTACACTAAATGCCTCCCTAGACTCCAGGGCACAACTGCAATTGATCCACAATACCTGTGTACCTGATTGCAAACTGTATACTTACAAGGCCGGGACCCCAGCTTCAGCCGGTCCTTAGGAGTAACACGGGTGCCCGGTTCTCCGTTTTCCTTATCCACAAAGATCACAGTAGCCATTCTGTATTAACTAGGGGTGTAAAATATTGGAACCTGGGGGTTGGAAAAGACCACAGAATCCAAGGTGTAGCACAAACCGAACTTTACATTAAGCAGAGAGAAGCCCGAGCTTGTGTCAACGGACACTTAATCCAGCTCTTAACTTTTGAAGGATGTGTCTGACGCTAAATTCCCGAAGAGTTGGCGGTTTGGAGCCAGCAGAGACACTGGTACTCATTAGAACCGAACGGTCGGGGGTTTCGACGCACTCGGCCCTACGGACGACTCGGAAAGCCCAAGCCCTGGGCACGCGGTCCTAGCCCCACCGCCTCCAAATCCCGACCCTGACCCACCCACCCCCACCCCCACCCCCACCCCCACCCCCACCCCGCGTCTCGGGCCCTCGGCGCCGCACCCCACACACCCGGCCGCCACACGCAGCCCCCAGATACCGGCTCCCAGTCCCCGGCCTCCTGCCCCCAGCCCTCAATACGCCAGAACCCCCCTTTCCTCGCCAGAACCCCCCCTTCCTGCCCAGCTACTCGCAATTTCTCGAGTCACCCACTTTAGGATCAGCACCAAATTACCCACGGCCCAGCCTCTTGCTGTCGCGCTCCGCCCGGCCCGGCGTTTGAACGATAACTCACATCCCTATTGGCTCATCCGCCCAGAAGGCGGTACCGGAATGGGAGGGAGGCTCCCCCGAAAGAACCAATGGGAGGAACCTAAACTCCTTGGGTTCCGCCCCGAAAGTCCCCGCCTCCTCCTGCGCCCGCCCTCCCGAGCTATATAATCTAGGGCCTAGCTTTTATAACTTGTTTCTTGAGAGGAAGGGGGGAAAAAATCAAACCTCCTGACACCTTAAAAATTAACTTTCAGGGTTTTTTTTAACTTGCTCCCCACACAGGTAGAAGAGGAGTGAATATAGTCTAAAATTGCAAATAATTATGATGATGATTATGATATCAGGATACAGTTTTGTTGTTTCCTATGACACTTGAGGGGCTAAAACGTTCTTAAATGAAATGATTGTAAGGTTCAAAAAGTAATTGGCAGCCTGGCTGGTGTAACTCAGTGGATTGAGCATGGGCCTGCCAACCACACGATGGCGGTTCGATTCCCAGTCGGGGCATGTGCCTGGGTTGCAGGCCAGTTCCCAGCAGGGGACTCACGAGAGGCAACCATACATTGATATTTCTCTCCTTCTCTCCTTCCCTTCCCCTCTAAAGATAAATAAAATCTTTTTAAAAAAGTAATTGGTAACAGAACTGTTTTCCTAAAGTCTTCAACTAATCAACTCTTCGTGCAGAGAGTAAATAGACCACATGAAATAAAAACGAAGAGGCATCCTGGAGTAAAGGCATGGTAGTCCTCAGGAAAATTACTGAGGAAAAATGGATACATTACAGCTGAAAAAACACACAGTCAGGTGGGGGAAACGACCCATATTAGGTTTAAAGGACACTAGCAGAGCAGAATGAAAAATTAAGAAAAAATGTAAGTACAGGTAGATCAAACATCAATATTTGAGCCATTCTATCATGATTATAATTAAAAATGGACAGATTAACCCCTAACTGAAGGCCTTTCCTCAACATTTCAGGGTAGGATGCTGTTTCTAGTATGGCAACAAGAATCTGGTTTAGGAACAAGATGATGACCCTAATGAATACATAATTCAGGCTTCCTTTAAAAGTCTATCATTTAATAGGGACTGGCACAGACATGGTTCTCAAAATATGGAAGATCACTGACCCTTCTTCCCTGGCATTTCAGGACCAAAACTGATTGAATGATTCATTCAGTAAACAATTACTGAATGCTGCTTAATGCATCGAAAAGAAAGGATCCTAACTCAAGAAAGTGAAGAAAAGAGAACAAAATAACCATGCATATCTTCATTACCTCTTCCCAGTCCTTTTTCTTTTAATCCCCACCCCTCCCCTTATTTTTTCCTTGTATCACCTTCTACATGTCTTAGCTCCATATTATATCATCGGCACACAAAAGTGTTCATTCTTGAAACCAAATCTGTACAACAGATCTCTACAACTTCCAAGTGGGGATCTTCTACCTCCTAAGGTTTGGGGCTGCAAGGTTTGTATCTCCCTAGGGGTATGTCTTCCCCTTACAACAGGAAGCCCCGTCTCCCAAGGTCATTCAGTAACTGAAAATGCCATAATCACCTCCTCATTGAGTGATTACGGTTTTCTTATTAATGATGCTTCAGACCTACTTCATTAGGTCTGAAGCATCCCGAACAATTAGTGGGACACCCAGTTGTTACACCACCCTCCCTTCACAAGGGCACGCAGATCCTTATCAACCCCAATGTATCCTAATCCTGATCTACAGTCAGCAGCCCATCCAGAACTGCCTCCTTAAATCCTCCTCAGAATCAATCCTCCGGGGAGGAACCCAAACCTTACAAGAGATGCTTCCCTCTTGTCCAGCACATTCTATGAATTCTCCCAGAGAGGAGCTCTCTGGCTTGTGCCTGGTGGTTTGAACTCAGTACACCTCAGTATTTCCAAGCAAATTTCAGTAATTGTCTTAAGATGATAAAAACCAAGTGTGGGTTTTTATTCATAGACTACTCACTTTCAGGCTATTCTCTGACACTTTATTCCTTTAACTATTGCCCTGTAGAATCAAAATTAATATTTACATTCCTAAACTCTAGGCACTGCAAATTCTTTTTTTTTTTTAGACTTTGTTTATTTATCTTTAGAGGGGAAGGGAAGGAGAGAAGAAGAGAAATATCAATGTACGGTTGCCTCTCGTGGGTCTCCTGCTAGGAACTGGCCTACAACCCAGGCATGTGCCCTGACTGGGAATCAAACCACGGTTGTTTGGTTCCCAGTCCCCACACTCAATCCACTGAGCTACACCAGCAGCCAGGGCTGCAAGTTTTTGATAAGAAAAAAATAGATGATATTTAAATGAGCTATCTTATTGAGGCAAAAATGTTACCTATTTTCACTTTTACATCTTAAAAGGAATACATGTTATTTTGATAATTTTTTAAATGACCGGAATAGGTGGGAGTAAGAATGAAAATTCAGCTGAGTTAAATGTGAAGCTCTAATTGGCTTTATTTAATGATTCATGAATCGGGCAGCATCCCACCTAACAATTACACCAGCGTTCAAAAGGTTTATATAGGAAGAAGGATGGGGCAAGGGAGATACTGAAAAAAGAGAAAAAAGAATTTGGGGGGGGGCAGGACATCTTTTGCAGAGATCACTGGAGGAAAAAGGGGAAGGTCTTATCAAGCAGATATATTCTTCTTTCCTTGGGGGTAACGGATGAAAAGCGCCCATATGACAGGTAACCATACTGGGACTTGAGAAGGGAAAGTGTGTCTAAGCTGCTGCTGGAACTTGATCAGTAACCAAGGCAACACAGTAAATTCCTCACCAAGACTTCCCTGGAACTAGCCACATATATTTTCCAATGGCTCCAATTAAAAAGATAAACGATTATAGAAAGCAGTCAGTGCCTGTTCTTTCTACATCATAAAAATGTGTAAAAACAATTGCTTTGAGAACCCTTCCCATGACTCGGAATCCAGGTGCTTGATGACCTTACCTTATCTGTATATTTTCTTCACCTGATGTAAACCTACTAACCCTAGAATATATGTAACTAACTAAAACAGCTGATGCACGGCAGCATTTTTCTTTGCCCTCCTGCTTATATAAACATCCCCGAACTCTGTTCTCACACAATGTCTTCAGATGGGCCCAAATAAATCTGTTTTCTTAAATTAACAGAGGTGCAAGTCCTCTTTCCTTGATATGCTTGATTAGAAAATCCCACACTGGGTGATTCAATTATATTTCTGGGATTGGTTGCAACTGCAATAAAATCCAGGTTGGGGGTAGGCGGCAGCAAACAAGGTAGGAGGTAGAGAGTTATAGGTGAGAGAGGTGAAGCTGGAGAGCCCCGGAAAATGGGCTGCAAGTTTCTAATTCTTAGGTACAACCTCATAGGCGAAATGAACGCCAGGTTGAGGAGGGAACGGGGAACGGGTACCTCGAAGGAAGCCGCCATCCTTATCCTCAGACTTCGTATTTAGGCTAAATCAGGCCAGAACTGTGACGTCAGTGGTTTTTAAAGTAAAAAGTATGTCACTGGAGCAGCCCTACCCAGCATGACAGCTATTAGCTGCTTGTGGGTCTTAAGCACTTGAAATATGGCAAGTCTGAGCACGTGACATCCATATCAGACTTTAAAGACTTAGTTTACTTTTTTCTTATAGCGAATTAATATCCTGGATATACCTGGGTTAAATAAAATATTGCAAAAGTAATCTTACCTGTTTCTATTGTCATAATATGGCCACTGTAATATTTTAAATGACCCCTACGGCTGGCATTATGTTTCTCTTGGACGGCGTTGCTTTGGAGGTTTTTAACGTTGGGTAGTGGGACGTAATATGAACAAATTCAGGTTTTACAGAATATCGACTTGAGAAAGCCAGACAAGTAGCAAAAACTCGAAATCTCGCGAGACTGACGTCTCGGGATCTTGGGACCCAAAGAGTTGTCAGTGCGCATGTACCCCGCGGTGGCTGCCGGAAAGTGCTGAATACAGGAAGTAAACATTGACGTACTGGCTTTGTTTCCGTCCGTCTAGTGGCTTTGGGGTCCCCTGCGACGGGACTAGGTGAGGAATTATTTTGAGAACTTGGATGGGGAGAGTAGTGAGGCGAGCGAGAGCGGGGATGGTGCGGGAGGTGGGGGAGGTGAGGGAGGTGGGACAGTGCAGAGGGGTGGCGCCGGCGGGTCGTGTACAAGGAGAGGAATGTTAGGCTCGAGAACCCCGGAAAATAGGCCGGACTTCTTAATTCTTAAGATATACCGTCAGAAGGGTGAGGAGCACCAGGTTGAGGAGGGAACAGGGAACGAGCACTGAGAAGGAATCCGCCGTCTAAACTGTACACGTGGTATTGTACTTAGGCCCAGTCAAACCAGGACTGTGTCTTTATTGGTTTTTAAAGTAAAAATTATGTCGTTGGCGCTCCCCTGCCCAAGGCGATAGCTGTTATTTACTTGGGTCTCTTAAGCACTTGAAATGTGGCTAGTCTGAGCAAGTGTAACATCACTATCAGATTTTTAAAGTTTCTGTGTTTTTGTGGCGACCTAATATGCTGGAAATACTGGGTTAAAGTATTGCAAAAGTAATTTTACCTGTTTCTTTGTATTGTCGGAATATGGCTGCTGGACTATTTAAAATGGCGTGTAGTTGGAAAAAGGAGCAACACTAAGGTAGTAGCGTTGAGAAGAGGGTTACATGAATATGAGTGGTATTCAGAAGGTGCCCATAATTTTTAGTGATGAGACAGATGTGGGGATTAGCTGGAACCCTTAAGTAAAGGGATGAATGATGGTGTTTTTCATTAAGAGAGGAAACTGGAGGGAGAGTATAGATTTCGTAGAGGAGATCATGAGTTTGAATTGAAATTTGTTGAGGTTAGGTGTCTCTGAGGCATGAAAGTGGAGATGCTGTGAAGTAAGCAATTGTATGTATCAGATGCTCAGATAAAAGGTCTGGAATAGAAAAATAAATTGGAGCCCACAATGGTGAACTGTGGCTACTAAAGTCGTGGAAATGGATGGGCTTGTCCTTCTAGTGGTGTTCAGGGTGATGAAAGAGGCTATAGGACTGAGCCTTGTAGAATCCAAAATTAACTAACTATGCAGAAATGGGTAGCCCTGGCTGGTGTAGCTCAGTGGATTGAGCGCGGGCCTGCGAACCACACGATCGCTGTTCGATTCCCAGTCAGGGCACATGCCTGGGTTGCAGGCCAGTTCCTGGCAGGGGACTCACGAGAGGCAACCATACATTGATATTTCTCTCCTTCTCTACTTCCCTTCCCCTCTAAAGATAAATAAATAAAATATTTTTTAAAAAAAAAGAAAGAAATGAGTAAACCTGCAAAGGAGACAAGAGGAGCAGTGAGAGGAGTACAAGAAAAATCAGAAGAATACAGGGCCCCCTAAGCCAAGGGGTAAGAATATAGCACAGAGAGGGAATAGTACTGAAAAGAATGTCCACCGATAACTTAGTGGTAACTTTTCGCAATGGTAAGGGTTGGAAGCTAAATTAGAGATTAAAGAGGGAAGTAGCTGATTATCAAATAGAGGTAATAAATAGATATAACTCTTAAGGCATTCAGTCATTACGTGTAACACAGATCAGACCCTGTTTACTCATTAAGGGTTAGTGTGGTAGGAAAGTTTAACCTTTACATACAGAAGAATTTGGAAACATATGAGATAATCTTAAGAAATTTTAAATACATATGTATGTCTCTTCATTTGTAAATTAGAATTGAGGGAGTACCTACAATAGTAGAGACTTTTATTTAGGGGAAAGAGAACCTTTCCTCTCAGATACATTGAAAGAATAGGAACATATGAGACAGTGTTTGTTACCCACAGTATGTGTCATTAGAAGGTAATTTTGATAGATGAACTTGTGAAGGCCTATTTACACTGATACAGATTTCTCCCTTTTCACAGAGGAGGCCAGATAACAATGTCGGCTACCGCTGTGGATACAGCTAATGCTGCCCCTTTGTCGGGGTCCAAAGAAATGAGTTTGGAGGAACCAAAGAAGATGACCAGAGAGGACTGGAGAAAGAAGAAGGAGCTAGAAGAACAGCGAAAACTGGGTAATGCTCCTGCAGAAGTTGATGAAGAAGGAAAGTAAGTAATTTTTTGCATTATCCGTTCAAAATTCAAATTCATGTCTACTTTATCAATTCCTCATTCTTTGACAAAAAGTTATTTTTACATTTACAACATGTTTGTTTTATTTGCTTTATCAAGCTCGTATGTGTACGGTTTAGTAATCAAATAATATTGAAAGACTTACAATGAACAACACTATAGTCCCTTTCAAACCTTCCTACTCCCCGTCCCACTACAGGAGTTGACTACTTATAAATCTTTATATTTTTAAGTTTTTCTGGCTGTTACCTCCACATGTCTAAATAATACACTTAAT
Organism: Sturnira hondurensis; assembly: GCF_014824575.4. Lineage (NCBI taxonomy): Eukaryota > Metazoa > Chordata > Mammalia > Chiroptera > Phyllostomidae > Sturnira > Sturnira hondurensis. The sequence goes on along the minus strand of NW_028072653.1, from coordinate 1,994,106 downwards.
CCATTATTTTAATCAACTCAAAGACATTACTGTTTACCCCTTGGTCTGATACAAGATTTATCTCATTAAAATACATCTCTCTTCCTCCTTCAGTTATATTACTATTAGTGTCTTTGGGAGCAATTTTCTCACTCTACTTTAAACAACTTTTTAAAAAATTATATTATACAGAGATATCAAGCATATCCTCCCCCCCCCCGACTGCAGTATCTCTATTCTCAGATTCTGTATAGGCTGCTGTTAGTAATTGTAATATCAATTCCTGTTTTAACTTTATTCTTAAAATATTTTTTATTTTATTACAGAGACATCAACCCTCATATTCCTCAGTATATTTCTTCAGTACCATGGTATATTGATCCATCCAAAAGACCTACTTTAAAGCACCAGAGACCACAGCCCGAAAAACAGAGGCAGTACAGCTCATCGGGAGAGTGGTACAAGAGGGGCGTGAAGGAGGTGCGTGGGCACCCTGTACCTCGCGTGTGTAAATGGAGATTTTACTTAAAAACTTAATGTACTGACCTGTAATACACTATATAAAGGAGAAGTGGATTGCATAACTTTTTATCTGGTATTAAAATTCACAATCCACATGACATTAGCTCCTGTGTTTTGCTTTATAAATTTTATATTGCTGAAGTCCTTTAACTTTCTCCTTTATAAAAGTGTAGAGACTCTCACTGGTTATCCTTTTAACTAATAAATCACTTTTTTAGACAACATAATGAGAGCCAGTATTATTTCCAACTTACTCAGATAAATCACACATTTTCTTTGTATTCACGTACAGAATTCCATAGCTACCAAGTACCGCAAGGGAGCGTGTGAAAATTGCGGGGCCATGACACACAAAAAGAAGGACTGCTTCGAGGTACGTGCCCTTCGGGGGCTGAGGAAACTGTGGTCAGCGCCCTTGCCCTTCCTTCTTCACTCCTCACCTATTCTTTTTTCTGAAGCTACCTGTTCTTAGCCACCAGTTAAACAAAAATTAGTTTGCATGAACGTAATCTTAATTCAGCATCTTTAAATTTTTCTGCTGGAAGACTACTAACTGGTAAATCTATAAAATAGACTGTAAAGTCCCATGGTATGTCCACACCTGCTCTGTAAACATCCTACAAAATTTTCCTCTGGGCTGCAGGTACTCGGGGAAAGGTTCAATCTTACCCTGTTTTCCAGAGACCTAGGCGTGTTGGAGCAAAGTTTACAGGGGTGAATATAGCTCCAGACGAACACATGCAGCCTCAGCTGACATTTGACTACGACGGGAAGAGGGATCGGTGGAATGGCTACAACCCGGAAGAACACATGAAAATTGTAGAAGAATATGCCAAAGTCGATCTGGTGAGCAAAATTCCTGCGTTCCTGGTGTTCTTAACGAATGTACAGTTTGCTCTCTCTCTAACTTAGCAACTCTTATTTTTTGAGTCCTCAAGGAGTTTAAAAATGGTGGCATTTTTATGTAAGCCTAATTGAATAATGAGCATAAACTGTGACAGCAATTTCTTCTTATTTGATTCTCATGTGGTCCTTTACTCCCTGACTTAGGTTGCAGAAAATTTTGGAAGTGTGAGAACAGATTATAGTGTCCAGAGTGTTTGGCTTTCTAAGGTTATGAAATTAGTTCCCAGACTGTATGTTGCCCGTGGGCTTAGTTTACAATTGTCTCAGAGCATTTGAGGGTGGCAGAAGGGGACCAGGAAGCTTGTTTCAGAAAATGGAGTTTTACTTTAATTCGACCTCAGTTTTTTTCTGTTATGTTTTCACCTACTCACCCCTATTTAAAACCGTAGTCACACTGCTTTTTTATTTCTCTAAGCAGGAGTTAACATTTAAAAATCATGAGATTTTACATAGTCTAAATTTTATCTTCTTCTGAGCAGTGAACTATATGGTATTACTGGGCCTGCCTGACATAGTCACACTGCTTTTTTATTTCTCTAAGCAGGAGTTAACATTTAAAAATCATGAGATTTTACATAGTCTAAATTTTATCTTCTTCTGAGCAGTGAAATATATGGTATTACTGGGCCTGCCTGACAAGAGTCAGTCATCTGCAGTCAGGTGACCGCCTGTTTTAGACAGGCTTGCTCTCTGCAGTTTATCCCAGGTGCTCTCGGGCTCAGTTTCCATTCATCCCTGGATCAAACAGGAGTTTGTAACTGCTGTTCCTTACAGAGCATAGGTCTAGAGCTCCAGGAAATTGCAAAGAGATGACCTTGTCCACCGACCTTTTCTGAAAACAATAGACTTATTCCTCTTAAATGTGTTACAAAAATTAACTGTTCATCTGAATATTGTAAGTAAATTGCAAATGTTTTGTTTCGTTTTTTGGTTAGGCAAAACGAACACTGAAAGCCCAAAAACTCCAAGAAGAATTAGCCTCGGGAAAATTAGTGGAACAGGCTGTAAGTAATGAAAATGATCAATAACAAATTTTCATATCTTAGTAAATGAAAATTGAAAGAAGAATTTATTTTATGTATCTTCTGCTATTGAGGGAGAAGACTAAAACTGACACTTCTGTAGTATTTGGGCAAATATAAATTGATGTAATCATTTTGGAAAGAATATTGCCATAATTTATTTGTATACCTTTTCTGGAATTAAATTAGCAGATTCTCCATGCTAAAGAATTATCTAGTATTCGTAAAAATTATTGTACACAAAGATGTTCATCATAGAATGTTTTTCATTAGCAAGAAATGGAAATGGTTTAAATTTCTTGAGAGAGGTATTTGGTGAGGTAAGCTGTCCTACAAGCCAACATTTTAGCGTATAAATTTTAGCACTAAAATTATTAGCACAAGCTAACAGGCTAAAATCCACCTCTGCCACCTGTCTAGCCAGGTGGTCCTAGAAGAATTCATTTGCCTCTCTGAGCCTCAGTTTATTATCCCTAAAGTAGGCTGCCCCCAGGGGGCTTAGCATACATATCACATAGTAGCTGGATTAGTAGCTATTGTTATTATTTTTACCAACTTTGGAAAAGGAAAAATGGCCTATTTCTTTTAGTCTAACATATTCTCTGTTTGCCATTAAAAGAGTATAATTTTCCGAGTGAGCATCTTTAAATGTGTGTAGAGCACTGATCACTTTTGCCACTTGAAAACTGGGATGTTAAGGTTTACTACATGTGGCAGAGCAGTCTCTGTTACAGAGATTCGGCTGTCGTGGAGCAGTACACACGTCCTTTGTCAAACTAGCAGCTTGAGACTCCCAGACATTTTTTTTAATATTTCTGATTTTGAAAGTCATACATATTTAGTGAAATAAAAATTTAAAAGTTAAAAGAATATATACTCCCTTTGTTAACTACTAACATTTTGAAGTAGGTCTTTCTAGGTCCCACACCATATCCCACACAGTGTTGTATATGTGTGTAACTATAATAATAACGTTATTTATGTGGAGTTATTTTTATATACTCATGTATCACCTCCTTCGATGAAACAATATATAGTGCAATGATGGCTTGTCTTCTCTGTCATTAAATACAAACTTATTTACTTTTACATAAATTCACATGGTTGAAAGCTCTAAACAATGTAAGATGCGCAGCAAAAAGTCTCTCACCTGTCTCCATCACCCTGTCTCTAACCCTCATCCCCCCATAACCTTTTATATTTTTCTTGTAGATTCTTTCAGAGTTTCTTAAGTAAATACAAACAAGTAGAAACATAATGAATGTTGTTTCCCCCTTTTGCCCACCCCTCTTTTTTTAAAAGATTTTATTTATTTTTGAGAAAGAAGGAGAGGGAAGGAGAAAGAGAAGGAGAGAAACATTGATGTGAGAGAGAAACATACATCAATTAGTTCCCTTTTATATGCTCCCAGCAGGGACCTGGCCCCAACCCAGGCATGCACCCTGACTGGGAATCGAACCAGTGTCCTCTCAGTTCACAGGCTAATGCTCAGTCCACTCAGCTGCACCAGCCAGGGCTATCTTAACCTTTTTTTAAGTGTTAAATAATAAATTGATTTAGTAGAATAAAATAACAATTTTTTTCCTTCTGTCATGATGCAGAGTTCTCCAAAACACCAGTGGGGAGAAGAGGAACCAAATTCTCAAATGGTAATGAATATTTGCCCTATCTGGGTATATGTTTAACTTTTCAATTTCTGATGGCTAGTATAATAATATAATTATTGCTAATATAATTAGTAATAACAGCTTTAAAGAACACAAGTGAATAAGGGTATGGTTAAAGGGAAATGAAAGGAAAACAACTAAATACTATTCTGCTTTTTTTTACTATTTTTTTCTTTCCTTCATTCAGGAAAAAGATCATAATAGCGAAGATGAGGATGAAGATAAATATGCAGATGATATTGACATGCCTGGACAAAACTTTGACTCTAAGAGACGGATTACTGTTCGGAATCTTAGAATTCGTGAAGATATTGCAAAAGTGAGCCTGAACAATTTAATGTACACATTTCAGAAATATTTGTCTTCCCAGCCTGAAATGTACCCACTCTTCTGATGTCTGGGCATTATACGAGTAATATAGTCAGTCATTCCAAAATTAGGTATCATTCTGGTTTTTTCTCCATCTGTGCCCCAGAATTCATTCACACACAGAATTGATTGTGATCGACTTCTAGTCTGCTGAAATTTTTTTGTTGGAATTAAACAGTAATAGAGTTTTTAAACATTTTTCTATTCTAGTATTTGCGGAATTTAGATCCAAATTCTGCTTACTATGATCCCAAAACGAGAGCGATGAGGGAGAATCCCTATGCCAATGCAGGGAAGAATCCGGATGAGTAAGTATCAGGTTAAATGTACAGATTTCGAGATGGAGAGGTGAGGGGGTTTGCTTTTAATTGTAAAATTGAATCTACATTAAAATGAATATCATCTGTGGTTGGGTCAGAAAGAATTAACATTTCTTAAATCAATCTCTGAAATAGTTTTTTTTTCTCAATTTGTATTTGCAGAGTGAGCTATGCAGGAGATAACTTCGTTAGATACACAGGGGATACCATTTCTATGGCTCAGACACAGTGTAAGTGTTTGCTGTATTGTCAAGGCATTTCATACCAGCTCATAGGACATTTGGGGGCATTTAAAACGCCGTATAGCTGACAACTGACTGCTTTGAATTGCACTAGTGTTTGCATGGGAAGCCTATGACAAGGGATCCGAAGTGCATCTGCAGGCCGATCCTACCAAACTGGAACTGCTGTATAAGTCCTTCAAAGTCAAAAAAGAAGACTTCAAAGAACAGCAGAAAGAGAGCATCCTGGAAAAGGTAATTTTGACAAAAATGCTAAAGAACGTTTCTTAAAGAAAAGGCACTACTTAATAAGCATTTGATCCACACTTGAAATACTATCCAAAGAGAGTCCTTTTTAATTCATCAGGAATAGTTCCTTTCTTTCCATTGACTTAATCACCTGGCAGATGGTATTAGTATAGCTATATCCCTGAGCTTTGGTAGCAAACACACCAACCCAAAACTTCACAACTTAAAATGAACACTTATTTCTTCTCATTCTCTGTTGGTCTGGGCCTGCTCATCTGTGGCTGGATGGTCTTGGATGGCCTCACTCTGGTCTCTCAACAGTTGGCAAGCAGGTTGTCCGAAGAGAGCCTTATCTGAACAGTTCCTCTCTACCCCTCCTGGGCTGTCATCCTGAGTCCAGCTTCCTTCCATGGCGTTCTCAGGACACCAGAGGGAGAAGCAAAACGTGTGTCCCAGTGCACGAGTGCTTTCCAGGCCTTTGTGTGCATCCCATGTGCAGGCTTCCCATAGGCCACAACAATTGGCATGGCCACGCCTGGATTCAAGGAGTGGAGAAACAGACTCGGTCTCTTCAGGGCAGGAGCATCAAAGTCATGGCAGATGGGCGTGTGTACAGGATAGAGGAACGTATGGCCATATCCAGCAGATAAATAGCAACTGAGACATCTTGTTTTTGTCTATGAAAATTTGGTGGCATTTGCTTCACTGTGTTTTGCATAACAGGGCCCATAAAGAATATTCCTTTAATCTTTATGATTGGAAATAAACCCTTCAGTAAGCAGTTGAATGCAAATCTTTATCATAAAATATATTTAATAATGTTCAATGTCCTTTTAGTATGGTGGCCAAGAACATTTGGATGCCCCTCCAGCTGAGCTGCTTTTAGCTCAGACGGAAGACTATGTGGAGTATTCGAGACATGGGACAGTCATCAAAGGCCAGGAGCGGGCTGTGGCCTGCTCCAAGTATGAGGAGGATGTGAAGATCCACAACCACACGGTATGCGCTGCCCCAGACCGGTTTCCTGTCCTTGTGGGCATCCCGCTTGGGCCGTATCTTTATGTTACAGCTTCACTACTGAATCCTCCTTGTGCATTTTGGTTTGGGGGTGATTTTTTTTTACATTTTAAGTTTGTTTTGTGAATTTTTCCAAAATCAAAAAAAAAAAGTAAAAGAATACTAGTCTGTTCACATGTTCCTATATATGCTTTGACTGAAACACTTGGAAATTACAGGTATTATAACATTTCACCCATAAATATTGGGTGAATATTTTGGGTATCTCTTAAAATTAGAGATAGTCTTTTTCATAGCTACAGTAGCGATTCAGAAAATTGACATTAGCGCCTTAATATTATCTAATCTTTTGGCCTTACTCACATTTGCCAAAGTGTACTCCAAAAGGCTTTTAAATAGCTCTTTGGAGGGTTTTTTGTTTGTTTGTTTGTTTGTTTCTTGAGTCAGAATCCAAGCAAAGTTTATTTTGGTTGTTATGTTCTTTTTTTCTAGAGTGTATCTCTCCTTTTTCACAACAGTGACTATTTAACAGATTAGGCCAGTTACCTTGTAAATTGTCCCATTCTACAGTTGACTGGTTTCCAGTCATATAAGTAACTTTCCCTCTATTTCTTGTATTTCCTAAAAACAGGAATTCACACTTAAAGGTTTTATTAGTTAAGTGTTTTGACAAGAACACTTCACAAGTGATGTAGAGTGCTTCGTGTTGCATCACGTCATAAAGCATATAACATCACTTGCTAGACTTCTAAAACACCCAAACTACAGTTGTATTTCTAAGTTAAATTAAAAATTTAACTACCTGTGGGAGTCAGGCAAGAAACATATGTGAGTGAGGTGAGCCAGGCACATTGAACAAAGCAGAGAACACAAACCCTGTCTACTAAGCGTGTTCACTGTTCATCAGTAGCTAATTCTTGCAAAGCAGGAATATGGGCCCAGAATGTCATCGTCCTTAATTTTCCAAGAGAAGTCACACGTCCTAAAATTTTAAATACGTCATGGGAAGAATATAAAACCACTGCACCATAAAGCCTGCTTCCCACACTGAGGTTAGGACAACCTTTGCTTGTTAACTAGCTCTGGAATCCTTGTAATTTTCCTCCCATGTTACCTTTACAAGGCTATATTTTATACTCCTGTTAACAGTATATGACAGTCTCTTGTTTGGGTTCTTTTTTTAAGGGTGTGTTCTTTTATTATTTTTTTAAAGATTTTATTTATTTACTTTTAGAGGGGAAAGGAGGGAGAAAGAGTGAGAGAAACATTGATGTGCAATATATACATGGGTTGCCTCTCGCACACCCCCAACCAGCGATCTGGCCCGCAACCCAGGCATGTGCCCCTGCTGGGAATCAAACCAGTGACCTTTTGGATGGCAGGCCAGTGCTCAGTTCACTGGGCCACACCGGCCTGGGCGCAGGTTCCATTTTACATAACGTCTTTTTCTCTTTCTCTCTTTACAGCATATCTGGGGATCTTACTGGAAAGAAGGCCGATGGGGATACAAATGCTGTCACTCTTTTATCAAGTATTCCTATTGCACTGGAGAAGCTGGGAAAGAGATCACTGTGAGTAATTGTCCTCCAGTTCTCAGCTGTAGAACAGCCAGGGCATTAAGTCAAAGTCTGTATGAAACATACCCTCATGCTTCACATTCTAACTTTTTCTTGTATAATTGGTAACTATGATAGTGAAGCCCAGTTGCATATGTTTTCCCACAGAATTCAGAGGAATGTATTGTAGATGATGTAGCTGGAGAAGAATCCGTGAAAAAACCCCAAACCCTCATGGAGGTAAGTCCTGAAGTTTCAAATACCTGAAAGAGGACTTTAAAACTTCCACTAAAACTTTGTTTTTGCTTAATAACGCTGTTTTAATTCTCTCTGTCAGATGCATCAGGAAAAACTAAAAGAGGAGAAGAAGAAGAAAAAGAAGAAGAAGAAGAAGCATCGAAAGAGCAGTTCAGATAGTGATGATGAAGAAAAGAAGCATGAAAAACTGAAAAAGGTACTTTGTGCAATGTAAATAATGAAAATGACCAAAAGTATTCTTTATCGGTAAAGGACCTTAGGAAATAAATTATCTAGTACCACGTTCAAGCTCATTTTAAACATGAAGTGAGTTCCCGTTCTGGGTGATTTGCTCACGTCACCTTGTATTAGGTCAAGAATGTGAGTGGAGATTTTGTGTGTCTTGGTATTGCCTCCTTTATCAAATATTTGACAAATATGACTAATGTACAGGCGAAACATGCTTTGTAAAAGCTGTAATTTTAGCATGATTGACATGTTTCCTGGAAAGAATGGCCTTCTAGCTCAATAATCTATAAGTCTCAAGTCCTTGGGAAAATTCAGAATTACAGTCTCCACCAGAAGCATCACGTGTGGGCTTCTGTCAGTGAAATGAATGTCATTCAATTTTTGCTATTAAGTAAAAAAAACCATTTTTACATTAAAACCCCTTTATTTTACTAGAGCAGTTTAAGTCCAAGCAAAATTGGGAGAAGGGTACAACTGTTCTCTATAAAATCTCATTTATAGCTTTCCATCTTACCAACATGCCCACCATTGGGGTACATTTTTAAGACTCGCGAACCTGCATTGATGCATCATAACCACCCAACATCTAGTTCACTCTTGTTTTTTAAATTTTTATTTAATTTATCGGGGTGACATTGGTTAACAAAATTATATAGGTTTCAAGTATACAATTCTCTAATACATTATCTGTGTATTGTATTGTGTGGTAGCTATCCAAAGTCAAGTCTCATTTTGTTACCATTTATCCCCCCTTCTACCCTCTTAAGTAAAAATTCTTTTTTTAAAAAAATATTTTATTTATTTATCTTTAGAGAGGAAGGGAAGGAGAGAAGGAGAGAAATATCAATGTATGGTTGCTTCTCATGAGTCCCCTGCTGGGAACTGGCCTGCAACCCAGGCATGTGCCCTGACTTGGAATCGAACCGCAATCGTATGGCTCGCAGGCCCACGCTCAATCCACTGAGCTACACCAGCCAGGGCTAAAAATTCTTTAACATTGAAAATATCATAGAACGATTTGGGCTCTATGACAATCATCATATGAGCCAAATAGTGATTAGTTGCAGCTTGAAGGTGGAAGGGCTGACTCCCAAGCTCTGTCAGGTAGTCTGGGGATGGGGTGAGGGGGGTTGTTTTGTTTGGTTTTTTAAGGTTTTGTTTGTTTATTTTTAGAGGGAGGGGAAGGGAAGGAAAAAGAAAGGGAGAGAAACATCAATGTGTGGTTGCCTCTTGCACATCCCCAAGTGGGGACCTGGCCCACAACCCAGGCATGTGCCCTTCCTGGGAATCGAACCAGTGACCCTTTGGTTCGCAGGCCAGCACTGAGCCACACAGCCAGGGCGTAGTCTAGGTTTTTGATATAGCAGTTTATATTCAGTGGAGTCTTGTGGTATTCTGCCACTTTGGAACAAAAGGAACTGATGTAGAACCATGGCACTCACGTGTTTCCTCTCACCATAGGCACTGAATGCAGAGGAGGCCCGCCTTCTTCATGTCAAGGAGCTCATGCAGGTTGATGAGAGGAAGCGGCCTTACAATAGCATATATGAAGCTCGGGAACCCACAGAGGAGGAAATGGAGGCCTATAGAATGAAGCGGCAGAGGCCAGATGACCCCATGGCCTCTTTCCTTGGACAGTAGTAACTCGCCACAGACGGTCACCCATGATAAACACAGCTGATGATAAATTCTTTCCAGCTTCTTGCCGATGATTGTAGATGGAAAAGTCAGTGTCTGCTCATGACTTTAATAAAGCTCCCAGAAGTCCTATGGTAAATGTATTCCTTTCCACACTGAAGAAACAGAAGAACGAAGAGGTAGCACATTAAGTGCAGATTAAGGCTGTATTTCCAATTTCATGTTAGTGGTAAAGAAAGAGGCCTCAGTTCACTTGCCCGTGCTCGCTCTCTCTCAAGACTGTCTTCATCTCAACAGTTAAGTCTTAACCTTTATTTCTTCAATTTTATGGCACTTTATCTAGAGTTTGCACACATTTTAAAAGCAGATTACTCTTCCCAAAACTAGGGAATCATTTTTTTTGTTTTTCACTTTTACTCTTTTTTAATCCTCACCTGAGGATATGTTTATTGACTTTAGAGTGGGAGAGAGAAACAGCGATTGGTTGCCCACCCTGACGGCACCGGCAGCCTAGGTATGTGCCCTGCCCAGGAATTGACCCTGAAGCCTTTGGGTGTTCTGGTTGACACTTCAACCAGCTGACGCACCTGGCCAGGGCTGGGCTTCATTTTTTAAGATTAGTAGTAACTATATTGTAGCTAGTTTATAGTCATTTGTTGTTGCCTCCTAAGGTTTTCCTGGTCTGGAGCTAAAATAATTCAGTCTAAAAGGAAATTTGTAAAGATGTGAATAACTTTATCCTTTGTGGTAATATTTCTGTTTTTCACTTGTTTATATGGTTTTGATTTGTAAAATATTTGCTTGTGTCTTATACCCAGAACTAAATCTGTTAGCCTTTGAATGGAAAAAGGAACTCTCTTTTCCATTCTTGAATCAGACGTGACTAGGTCCTGTACCACTCTGGAGATGAGCCTGTAGACAGAAATCCTTCCCTGTGTCGTAGAGGATACAGTTTGTGATGACTATTTTTTTTGTTTTAATTGTGGTTGCTTTTATGTAACAATCATGAATATGAAATTTGACTTTAAAAGCTTATAAAATTCCCTTGTACCTAATCTTTGTATCCAGCAGGTGTCACCTCATAAAATTTGCAAAAGCAAAACCTGAGGTTGAAGGTTTCTTAAAAGAACTATGAGGATAACTTGTAGGGCTACTAGATTGCCATGATCCTCAGGGCTCTTCTAAGGACATTGTGAAAATAAAAATGACAGTGAAACCCGGTCCATGAAGATAAACAAGTTTCAAACCTCCGACCTGAGTACATTGACTTTTAACGGCTCATTGGGTTTTCTCAGCTACCAGAATCCACTAAGATACTTCGTTAAGTTCATATCTCAGAAATAATTCCGGTGCTCACTGTGGCAGCACACACAGGAGTGATTCTGCTGGGAGAGCATCTGAACCTAACGGTCAGGTTCTGTGGATATCCACGTGGCATCCAGACGCAGACTGGTAGGAAATCAATTAAAACAGCAATGCAAATAGATCTAATTTTAACCACTTTGAGAATGTCAGAAGTTTGTGTTTTCATATTCCTACTTTAACAGGATAGTTCAACATAAAGTCTGAGACTGGTGTTTATTTTGTATCTTATTTATCTTTTGTTAATAAAGATATATGGTTGAGAATACTTAAGTATGTATGAAATGGTTTGTGGCATTATTTCAAATATCTGGTAGAAAAGTGGTTAAAGGACTCTGGGAGGGCCTGAGTTAGTTTCTGTGAGTTCAAATCAAATTTTCAGGGTCTTTTGTCTCAAAAAATGTGTCACGTTTCTGGGCTTCTATTCCCTCTCCTGCAAATCCTAATTTACTCTGGTTTTAGGAAGAATTCTTTTTTTAAAAAATATTTATTTATTTTTAGAGGGGAAGGGAAGGAGAGGAAGAGAAACATCAATGTATGGTTGCTTCTCATGCATCCCCTGCTGGGAACTGGCCCCTGCGGGGAACTGGCCTGCAACCCAGGAATGTGCCCTGACTGGGAATCGAACCACGATCGTCTGGTTTGCAGGCCCGAGCTCAATCCACTGAGCTACACAGGAAGAATTCTGTAATTCCTGAAATCATGTCTTACTTGTATTTCAGTTAGGAAGAAAGGTAATATCCAGAACGTTTCTCAAGATATGTGCTTTGATTTTATCTCAACAATAGATGCTTTTTGAGTGCTGGGACTGTGCACTATAGTTTCCATAACTAACTTACCTCCTCAAAAGAAGTGCGTGGGGTAATGGATGGTGTCCGTACTTAACAAGCACTTGGGCTTAATGACTGTTAGTAGTTTGCTGAAGGTCTAGGAGTTCAAAGTGCTGGGGCCAGGACCTGAAGCCAGGGTCTCTCTGACTCTAGAGCCTACCCCTTTCTCTAGTATTCAAAGCCCGGGTTCCCCAGCCAGGAAGGCTGGTCTTTGCAATTTCTTCCGCTAACAGAAACTTGGATCATGCCCTCTGTCTTTACCAAGTTCACCGTCAACACCTGAAGATGATACTTGTGGCCCACATTCTTAAGCACTCTCTGGTCCTCCAGCCTTGTGGGATGCTTCTAACAAGATTGACTACAAAAAAATGAATTAAATGCCATTTCCCTAAGTATATAGAAATTCTGAACTAAAATATACCCCAAATAGGACAGAGTGCTATGATTGGATTTGTTTCTTTAATGTTTTCTAGCTCCTTTGGAGTTTATCTCTAATCTAGGTTTATAACTTTATGGCCCTGTTAAAAAGAATTCTAAATAAAGATTTTTTTTCTAAAATAGATGATTCTCAGGAAATTCATCCACTTGTTTTGATTTATGGGAGGGGTGGGGAGTGACCTGCTTGGGCAACAAGACCCGAGCCCTGGAAGCCCACCCTCCACTGTGAGCATCTCAATGGAATGGATAGCTTGTCTCATTGGCCTGAATGTGTGATTCAGGAGTACCAATGGACTTCCTTTTCTTTTTCGTCACTGATTCCACATATAAAGTGGTAAATTATTGGACTTTCACAAGCTCACCTGACACTAAAATTTCATTTCCAAAGCTCTGAAGAGATATATAGACTTTGCAGTGTCTTCCATTCCTCAGATTCCATTTTTCTGGCATTCTTTCTGGCAAACAAAATGAAAATATTTCCAGCTCCAAGTACACGATCTTGCAAAAAAAAGAAAACGGGTCTAGGACTGGGGTTGTGGGTGACTGACAGCGCGCATGCTCCTTATTCAACCACCACCCCCCCCACCCCCGCCCGGGGCCTGGGGGCCCGGCTGCTAATGCGCCTGCGTGCCGGGAGATGCCCGGCCGCATCTGCGGGCGGGAAGCCAGCCGCAGAACCCGGATGGAATCCCGGCACGGCTAGGGCGGAGGTGGCTGCGGGGGCTTCTGTGTCACTCCTCTCCGCAGGTTCCTGCTCCGAGGTCGCACCTAAGGAACCACCGCCTTGAAGGCGCCCAGGGGCTAGGCCCCAGCCTGAGCGGAAAGTGGCCTAGATCCCGAAACGGGATTCTAAAAGGATCCCGAGCATCCTTGGGGCCTGCGCTGGGGCTCCAAGAGGGGCGGGTGGAGACCGAGCCGAGTCTTCCTTCGTCGCCGCCGGTGCCCAGTGCTCCCTGGGGCAACCTCCTAAGCGTCCTTAATAACACCAGCAGGTCCTTGCAGCCAGTTACGAGCAGCGTGTGCCTTCCACGCATGCTCATAAGTAAACATCCCAACGACCCTATCAGGTAGGTGCTATTGTCATCCGCAGTTGAGGAATTGGGACTTGGAAAGGTCCCAGTCTGTAAGTGACAAAGCCAGAATCACAGGCTTTTGCGTCTGGAGCGCTTGCTCGTCCCTCTTCTTCTGGCTATTTGCTCTTAATGATAAACTGCAGTGATTAAATACGCCGCCTGCCTGGGCACCCGCACCTGGCAGGGGATAGACAGTAGAATTTGTTTGGAGTTTTAGGTTTGCAACTGCACTTGGGTGTTGTCATTGCCGAAATGTATATGTGTTAGCATTCCCCAAGTATCTGTTGTGGGGATGTTCACCTCTAACTTTTTTTTGTCAGTCGCGATACTTTTTCGTAGCTACCCTTGTACATTATCAACTTGCAAAAACATTCTACTTTGTTATATCAGATTTTGCATCCTAAGATGCCTTCAAAAGAATCATTCTAAAAAAGAATGACAACTTTCTTAACAAGATATTGCTTTTTGTTTGCTTATTTTGCTGTGTATTGTGGAAAATTTCCAGCCTACATAAAAATAGAAAATAGAGTATGTATACCCATCATCCAGTCTTAACAGTTAACATCTCAAGGCTGATCTTATTTCTTCTATCTCCTCCCCACTTTTTGTGAGTGTGGGCACATGTGTGCTGGAGTTCACTATATTAAAGGAAACCCCAGCATCTTATCATTTCACTTGTAAATAGTGAGTCTTGTAAATACACTTGAGTCTGTATTTCTGATAAGTGAGGGCTTTTTTTTCAAAGGCAACCATGCCATTATCACACCTGTTAAAACAGACAATGTTTCCTGACTGTGATGATGCTTTTTTAATATTTGTATCTTTTAGAATATTGTGACTACTAAGTACCACAAAGGAGAAAGTGGAAATTACGAGGTTCTAAAACACCAGAAATCTTTTTGGGGAGTAAGTTCATCTTTGAGGACCTTGAACATTGGTGACAATAGTTGTGTTTCTCCTAAGCAACTTGTTTTGCTTTTCTCTTCAGACAGTATGAATCATGGGCTGATAGTGTGTTACACTTTTGCACCAGAAACTCTGAGCCATATTTGTGTTCTGCTTCTGTGTCAAGGGTGGCTTAATCAGACCTGTTTGAAATTCTCTGCTTAGGTTGCAGTCAAAGCCCCAACCTAAGGATCAAGTAGTTTTACAGCCCTGTTTAATCCTTAATTATTGGGTTGGCTAAAAAGTCCATTTAGTTTTTTTCTGTAAAATAAAAGACACGTTTTTTATTTTCACCAAAAACTTTATTGATTTGACTATTTTGACTATGTTGCCTATCTCCTGCTGTTTGGCCTCTAGTGGACAGAGGCCAGGGTGCTGCTGAACACCTTCCAATGCATAAGACAGGCCCACGGCAAAGAAGTATTTGGCCGCAGTGTCGAGAGTACCAAGAAACTGCACAAACCACTTTTGACATGTTCGATTGGTGTCACAGCACCTTCTCTTTATGCTGCCCAAATCTTTTTTTGCATTTCAGTTGCATTTTCACCTTTCTTGAAATAATAAAGCATAATATGCTGAAAAATGTGTATCTTCTCCCATCCTGAACATTGAAATCACTGAACAAAAATTCACCAATTTTGATGTTCTTTTTTTAGTGCACACTGATAAAACTAAACGAACTTTTTGGCCAACCCCACAGTGAAAAGAACTAACCACTCTGCCAAAGTACCTGCCCTTCCTTATTGTAATTAGTGAATTATTTCCTTCTCTCTTCAGGGCTTCATACCAGGGGCTGTGCATACATCATTGGCCTGAGATGGAAGGAGGGGATGGATGGTAGTGAGATGTCCCTTCTGGGCATCCACATGTACCATATTTGTTCAGAACATGTATCTTTGAAAGCAAATGAAGCCATAACTGCAATTCACCAGTAGAGGATTTAAGAGTATTCACAACTTGCGTAAACCTAAATCGCCCACGTAGATCTTGCTGGACTTTAGCTGTGAGCTTCTAGCTTAGGTTGGAATGTCATGCTGTCATGGCTTACTTTGAACTGGTATCTTAACAGGCTATTTCTTCACATGAACACAAATGATAGGAAGGCATATGATGTGGTTAGCCACTGATTTTTTATTTTGTCTTTTTGTTTTTTGAGCCACTGACTTTTAATGTGTGGGTTGTATTTTACTCCCAAAGCAAAATTCTGCAGCATCTCTGGAATACCACCTGAAAATTGCAGGGTGCCATGTCGAAGAAACGCAAATGGGATGATGACTATGTTCGTTACTGGTTCACCTGTACGACGGAGGTTGACGGAACCCAACGCCCACAGTGCGTCCTGTGTAACTCGGTATTTTCAAACGCTGACCTCAGACCATCAAAACTGTCTGACCATTTTAACAGACAGCATGGCGGTGTCGGTGGGCATGACCTCAGTAGCCTGAAGCATATGCCGGCACCATCTGATCAGAGCAAAACCTTGAAAGCCTTTGGAGTTGCATCTCAAGAGGATGCCTTGTTGCAAGCCTCCTATCAGTTTGCATATTTATGTGCCAAGGAGAAGAATCCTCATACAATAGCCGAAAAATTAGTGAAACCCTGTGCATTGGAAATAGCACATATAGTTTTGGGTCCAGATGCACAGAAGAAGCTTCAGCAGGTACCCTTATCAGACGATGTGATCCATTCAAGAATTGATGAGATGAGCAAGGATATCTTACAGCAAGTTCTAGAAGACATCAAAGCCAGTCCTCTTCAGGTGGGTATTCAGCTTGCTGAGACAACAGACATGGACAACTGCAGTCAGCTGATGGCGTTTGTGCGCTACATAAAAGAAAGAGAGATCATAGAAGAGTTTCTATTCTGTGAACCACTGCAGTTAACCATGAGAGGAAAAGAGGTGTTCAGTCTCTTCAGAGACTTCTTTCTGAAGCATAAGATAGGGTTTGATGTATGTGGCTCTGTTTGTACTGATGGTGCCTCATCTATGCTTGGAGAAAATTCGGAATTCGTTGCTTGCGTGCAAAAAGAGGCACCTCACATTGTGATTACACATTGTTTGTTGAACCCTCACGAACTTGTCACGAAGACGTTGCCTACAAAGCTAAGGGATGCTCTGTTTACTGTCGTGAGGGTAATAAATTTCATCAAAGGGCGAGCTCCGAATCATCGCCTGTTTCAGGCCTTTTTTGAAGAGATTGGAAGAGAGTACAGTGTCCTCCTTTTCCACACTGAAATGCGGTGGCTTTCCCGCGGCCAGATACTCACTCATATTTTTGAAATGTATGAAGAAATCAATCAGTTTCTTCACCACCAAAGCAGTAGTTTAGTTAATGGCTTTGAAAACAAAGAGTTTAAAATTCACCTAGCCTACCTTGCAGATTTATTCAAACACCTAAATGAACTTAGTGCTTCTATGCAAAGGACCGGGATGAACACGGTATCAGCCAGAGAGAAGTTATCTGCCTTTGTTAGGAAGTTTCCATTTTGGCTAAAGCGAATTGAGAAAAGAAATTTCACCAACTTTCCTTTCCTTGAAGAAGTCGTTGTGTCGGACGATGAAGCGGGAAGCATTGCCGCGGAAATCACACTGCATCTGCAACAGCTGAACAACTCCTTCCACGGGTATTTTTCCGTGGGAGATCTCGAAGAGGCAAGTAAATGGATACTGGATCCGTTTCTTTTTAACCTGGATTTTGTCGATGATGGTTATTTAATGAAAAATGATCTTGCTGAATTACGAGCAAGTGGCCAGATTTTAATGGAATTTGAGACGATGAAGCTTGAGGATTTCTGGTGTGTTCAATTTACGGCGTTTCCAGACCTGGCAAAGACAGCTCTGGAAATCCTTATACCATTTGCATCCACGTACCTTTGTGAATTGGGATTTTCGTCACTTTTACATTTTAAAACAAAGTCCAGAAGCTGCATTAATATGAGTGAAGACATCCGTGTGGCTATTTCAAAAAAAGTTCCTCGTTTCTCAGACATCATTGAACAAAAGCTACAGCTACAGCAGAAGTCACCGTAAGCTGATACACTTTTTTAAATGAATAATTTTCAGTATATTCTTAATTCCATTGTAAAATTAAGCTAGAATTCTGTCTCTTTTATGTTTATGGTATACCAAATTCTACGTTTAAAAAATTTAGCATCTTTACCTTTTCATTTTCACATGAGTCATGTGAAAGTACGTATGTTTTGTGAAAGGCAAGCAGCAGAAAAGATTACCGCTGCCTAGTTAATACATAGGATTCTTGTAAGTGTCTGTTTAACCTGTTGATGTGACGCATTAAAAGGACGCCCCGGCGCTAGAATATCCAGCAAAATGGTGCAGTAGGCTAAGGACTGGAGCCAAGATGGAAAACAGGACCTCCCCGAGCACGCATCTCTGTGTTAGGAGTAAAAGTCAAAGGACGAAACGACAGGCTGTTTTCCCATCTGTGAGGGCTGTTGCGGGGAGATGGATGGAGTCGGAAGAGGATTATGAAATGTCCTAGAGGGAGAAGGGATGATTCTGGCTTATGTAGGATTTATTTTTAAATGTGTTCTTTGGAGTTAGTCTCCCAGTGTCCATTCCTCTAGCTACCATGCCCTAAATACGACATTAATAAATATCCTAATATCCTATTAGTTACTCTTTGTCTTCGTTTAATTGCATCGGGACTCCAGGTCATGGAGGCTGCGAAAAGGAGATCGCAGATCCTTACCCTAGAGATGCTGATGTAGTAGGTCTGGGTGTGATCAAGGATCCTCATTCTTAAGCAGCGTTCCAGTGCTTCTGATGGAGTCTGGTCGTCTGGCCTCATCTTATTTCTCCTACACTTATTTTCCCTTTACTCCAGCTTCCTGTCTTATTTTACATCTTATATGTATTTTTTTAAAGATTTCATTTATTTTTAGAGAGAGGGAAAGAAACATCCATGTGTGAGAGACATATTGACTAGTTGCCTCTCGTGCCCCCCTAGCTAGGGATCTGGCCTGCATCCCAAGCCATGTGCCCTGACTAGGAATCAAGCCAATGACCTTTTGGTTGACAGGCTAGCACTCAGTCCACTGAGTCACACCAGCCATGGCCTTATGTGTATTTTTCTAACATGGTTTAAAACTTTTGAATGTACCAGAATATAAATAATAAATTGTCGTGAAGGCACTGTAGTAATTAAGAGCCATCAGAAAGTTTCCCATCGGGCCTTGGCTGGTGTAGCTTAGTGGACTGAGCACAGGCTGTGAACCAAAGGGTCACTGGTTCGATTCCCAGTCAGGGCACATGCTTGGGTTGCAGGCCAGGTCCCCAATTGGGGCATGTGAGAGACAAATACAGATTGAGGTTTCTCCTTCCCTTCCCCTCTCTCTAAAAAATAAATAAATAAAATATTTTTTTAAAAAAGAAAGTTTCCCATGGGAATTTAAATTATTGTACTCTTTCTGAATGATAATTTGGCAAAAAAATATTTTTAATTTAAATAAATTTACATTTTATTTCAAAACTTTAATGTTTAATCAAAGTGCTGTGTGCTCAAGGCTGGAAAAAAATAGTTCTATAATGAAAAGCCGCAGTCTTCTTCCTGCCCAATTTCCTTGCCCGTTTCTGCTTTAACATTTCATGCTTCCACCCCTATAGCCAGGTAATATGCCAAAGACATATACCAGTTTTGATTTATCTTTAGAAGTTATATATTGACGACTCCAGATGACAGGTAAGATTTGAATGTATACAATATCCATCTCCTTTCCTATTACTCGTAATTTTTTTAATCATTATGGTACTAATTTTAGTTCCTCTGTTGGTTATTCATATCCCTTTGATTGAGGATTTTTCCTTCTAGGAATTTTCCACATGGAAGAATCAAGGATTTCCACAAAGTGTTATTTAGAAGGTGGGCAATCACAGCATTTTATAGTGGTGAGAAATTGGTGGCAGGGACCTGGAGGGGAATGGAATGTGACTACCCAAGTGAGATGCCACTGAATACTGCACGTTGAAATTTGTCTTGTCTACACAAAACTGAATGTTATCACCACCCATCAAGATACTTTTCTCAATAAGTATAAATACGTGCCTTTTCTCATTTAAAAATATAGTTACAAAATATGTCTTAGTTTTTTCCAGTGTAATCTAACGTCAAGAACGGTTGGAAAAATTTCCTAAGTTAGTAAAGGAGTAAATCTGGATGAATGTGTGTAATGCTTAATACATTTGCATATCTAAAGGTAGGAAGGAGTAGGGATGAGCGTGAAGCTCGGACCCTAGCGGCACAGGAGCAGGATGCGGGTGAATGCCAGAAGCAAACGACCTTTACAAACACTCTTTCATGAAGTCCACTAGAATTCTCCCTTAGACGAAATTCATTCATTTCTGCTCGCAAACAAAAAACCTGGAGGACACTTTAAAGGAGAGAGCTGATTTTTTAAAAATTCATTTTCAAATCCTACGAGTTTATTTTCCTTGATCAAATGAAAGAGACCCCATCAAATGAAGAAACTTAATTTCTTTTAGTTTTAAAATTTCCCACAATGTTGCATATATTAGCACATGTAAGTCATTTGTGTTGGCTTCTTTTTCTCCAAGGAAGAGATAACTTTCCTGTATTTTTAATATATAATTAAGGTCATTGATAAATTGCAGAGGGGAGCCACCAGATAGGATACAGTCGTAATTATTATGACCAGCAGATGTCACTCTGTGCATGATTGGTTGAAAGCAAACTTTCTGTATTACAATTTTGCCAAATACCTGATTTTAAACATCTCTAGAAAACCAATTAGTAGCTCAAATTTAAAGTGCCCCACCTCAGCCTCTCTGTAGGCTCAAAACTGGTAGACAGAACTCTGCTGGAGCTGGTAGCCACCAGGACACAGGAAGTCACTGGGAAACCAGGCTGGGGAAGAGAAGATATAAACGGCTTTTTCTCTAAAACTGATGCGATCATGTGGATCTTTTGACATCTTGGCTGCTTTTCTAAGTCACCAAAAGCTCTTGAAATGGGTGGGTCAGTCAGCATTTTCAGACATCATTCATTGGGAATTAAAGCCAAATAAAGGATAAATTTTACAATATATTATATTTCAGTTTTTTAACAAATTTAAAAATTAGGCTCTTGATAATTACAGTATAGAATCCTTTCAGCACTAAATTCAAAATATTTTAAACCTGGCTTTTATGTCTACCAAGCACTTGGAGAAATCAAATTTGAAGCTTTTAATTTACCTTCATTTAAAGGTCAGTATAAGGTGATTGTCTACTTCATTGTGTTTTGTACTTTATCTTTTGAAAATAAAAACACCTACGGTTATTTTCCTAGTGTTTTACGTTTTTGCTCTAAATCTCACAGAAATGGACTCAACTAGTGGCCCAGCTACTTACTAGCTGTGTAACCTCCATAGCTGTCAGCAAATAGGGACCACGTGGTCCGGCAGACCAGTCACCTCGAACTCTGCCCTGTTCGGCATTCGGTCACCCACTTTTCACAGTAGCACCCTTATTTTTACCTGAGGAGCTTTCCTTACCCCACTGTCAGTAGGTCTGGCTCAGTCCTGGCTAATCAGAGTCAGCTCCAGTACTTCGGCCGGAGTCCGTGGGGCAGATTCTATACTTGCTGAACTCGCAGGGTGTTGAGTCTGCAACTTCCAGGGGTCCGCTCTGCTGCCAGGGGGTGAAGCAGCGAGACAAGGCCCAGAAGAGAAGAGGGACAAATCCCTTATGACATTGCTGCAGCCCTAACTACAGTCATAGTTGTTTTTCTTCCTTTCAGTCACCTGGGCTAACAAACTCCCTCATTGCTTAAGGCCATTTGTTTCCTGCCTCAGGCAACCAAATAGACTCACTTTGTGTACTTGGTTTTCTGTCTCCCTGTGAATGGCCAATGGGAAAGTTTAGACTCCATTTATTTTGTTGTGTGATTCTGTACAGCACTCACCTACCCTGGGCCTCAGTGTTATTCCCTGTAAGATGAAACAGTTGGGTAAGCTTTCCCAAGAGGACCTTTCCATTTTTTCCCACAGAGGCCATATTTTACTTGCTCAATTTTAGAATTTTGGTGACACTGACATCAGTATGAAGAACCTGCCCTAGATATAAATGGAAAACTCAGTTTTTTTTTTGTTTTTGTTTTGTTTTGAGATTTCTGTTTGTTTTTAGTTTTGGATTTTTTTTTTTTTTTTTACAATGGGATCAGTTTGGTTTCTGGAGCAAACAGTTTCAATGTATCATTTCCTTCTACTAACAAAAGCTCCATGCTGCTATTTTGGATACTCTCACCTTTTATCAGGTTTACCTTTTNCCTGCCTCAGGCAACCAAATAGACTCACTTTGTGTACTTGGTTTTCTGTCTCCCTGTGAATGGCCAATGGGAAAGTTTAGACTCCATTTATTTTGTTGTGTGATTCTGTACAGCACTCACCTACCCTGGGCCTCAGTGTTATTCCCTGTAAGATGAAACAGTTGGGTAAGCTTTCCCAAGAGGACCTTTCCATTTTTTCCCACAGAGGCCATATTTTACTTGCTCAATTTTGGAATTTTGGTGACACTGACATCAGTATGAAGAACCTGCCCTAGATATAAATGGAAAACTCAGGGTTTTTTTGATGTTTTTGTTTTGTTTTGAGATTTCTGTTTGTTTTTAGTTTTGGATTTTTTTTTTTTTTTTTTACAATGGGATCAGTTTGGTTTCTGGAGCAAACGGTTTCAATGTATCATTTCCTTCTACTAACAAAAGCTCCATGGCGCGATTTTGGATACTCTCACCTTTTATCAGGTTTGCCTTTTTATTCTGGTGCTGATGCGTATCCAGATTTTCAGAGGACCTTCCTTTATCCCCAGTGTTTTATTATGATGGGTCTCACACATACCAAAACGTTGGAAGAGTGATACAATGAACACTGATACGCCTATTTCCCAGATGCAGTGAGCATTTTGCTGCAACTATCCGTGTATAAATGTATGGGTATTCATGTGTCAAACAGGGTCCAGTAGGAAACAGGAAACATACCAGTGTTTCAACAAATAGAAGCTACAATAAAGAATCATTAACTAGGAATTGGAGAACTGCAAAGGCAAAGGGGATACAGAGATAGTAAATTCTGGAAGCAGCGAGCGTCACCAGGGCTGGGTGAACACAGAGAGAGGTTGAGATTAGAAAAGAGGTCCCTCGGACGTATGACTCAGTGTCTGAGGAAGGGGCTTTGGCTAGACTGGCACGTGTGTTAGTAGCACAAAAGTGGGAAGAACGTGTACCAGCTGCTGGTGCTGCCCTCTCTGAGAGCACGTGAGGAGACTAGCTCTGCAAGTGGGGGAAACTGCACATTTGAACCCATTAGTTCCTACTGCTACTGGACCCAATTCTCACCACAGCCCGGACTTGCTGCAGGGCCTCCCTGCACTCAGCGCTGCAGTGCCCCGGAGAGTGGGTCCGAGTGACACACTCAAATGTGGTATGTGTTGCTTAACAGACCGACCACCAAAGCTCTCCATTAGAAAGGCATGTTTTCCCTTTGAACTTTTTTTTAAAAAGAGTGTGTTTCATTTTCAAAAGATATTTTATTTATTTATTTTTAGAGAGAGGGGAAGGGACAGAGAAAGAGTGGGAGAGACACATCAATGTATGGTTGCCTCTCATGTGTCCCCTATTGGGGACCTGGCCTGCAACCCAGGCATGTGCCCTGACTGGGAATCGAACTGGCGACCCTTTGGTTCGCTGGCTCATGCTCAGTCCACTGAGCTACACCAGCCAGGGTGTGTGTTTCATTTTTAGTATGCACTGCAGGCATAGGGTGAGTCAGAACATACAGTAAAGGCTGAATCTCCCACCTCGTGTCAGCTCCATGGTTCTTCCCAGAGGCAGCCACTCTTACCAGGTTATTTTTAAAGAGATGGTTATACATAAAGGTGCATATTTTCATAAGTGGTAGCACACTAGACACTCTTGTATGCTTTGAGGTTTTTAACTTTTTTATTATTCACATTATAAGTTAAGTGGAGCATTATTTAAAAGAAATCTTTTGAAATACAAGAGTTAGAGAAACTTGTCTCCTGCTTCACAACAGCTAAGTTTCTAGCTACTAGCTAAATTTCATTTATGCAGTTTAGTCAATCCTCATCTTCTCAGTCGGGGATTTCTGCTTTTCTTCCAAACCAAAGGCCAGGGGTAGATAGAGCCTTTATTTCTCATATTTCCTCCCAAAGTGATGCTGGCAAAGTCTTGGTTTCTATACTCATTCGTATGCTGCTTTCTCAAAGCTTGATTCTCTAAAGCAGAAGCCTCTCTGGGGGTGTCCAGCCTGCAGCCCGGGGGCCCCGTGCAGCTCAGGATGGTTATGAATGTGGCCCCACACAAGATCGCACATTCGCTTAAAGCACGAGACTTTTTGGTTTTCATTAGTGTTTGTGTATTTAACATGTAGCCCAAGACAACTCTCCTTCCACGGTGGCCCAGCGACACCAAAAGTTTGGGTGCCCCTGCCAGGGCATTTTCCTCAAATCAAATGTCTGTTCATTTCTGATCCTCACACTGAGTTGTGAAGCCTAATCAAGAGCTTGTTGCATCAGATTCCAGAATGAATTCTCCCCAACTGAGGCCCTTCAACTTACATCTGGAAACTGGCTGGATCTTTCCTGGGTCGTTTCCCGTTGAATTAAGTCGTGTCTATTTCGGTCTGACTTCATCTGTGCTGGGACTTTAACTCTCCTGAAATGTGATCAGAAGAGCCCCTCAGAACTCTCTGGTTCTTCTTTTCCTCCCCAGGAAACCTCCTCTGCCCGCTAACTATGGTCCAGCAGACAGAACGTGTGACTGGATCAGATCTGCACTCCCACCCCAGCTCTGCCCCTCCCTCCCCGTGAAACATTGGGAAGATGGCCTTTTTCTGCACCTCAGTTTCTTCAGCTGTAAAATAGGAGAAACACTTGTCCCAAACTTGGACAATTGCAACAGACTGCTCTTTGAAATATTTTAATGCAAGTATATAATTATTGGGGATTTATGATTATTAAGTCTCTAAACTCTGCCACATCCCCAGATCCAGCATACCCGTAAGAGCAAAGGAAGAACTTCCAAGAACTGTAACACAGCATATACTTTAAAAAAAATTATTGAGGGAGGGGTGTAAATAAGCAATAGATTTTTGTGGTTTTAAAAATTAAATTGTCCAATGCCCTGGCTGGTGTAGCTCAGTGGATTGAGCGCGGGCCTGTGAAGCAAAGGATCGCCGGTTCGATTCCCAGTCAGGGCACGTGCCTGGGTTGCAGGCCAGTTCCCCAGTAGGGGATACATGAAAGGCAACCACACATTAATGTTTCTCTCCCACTTTCTCCTTCCCTTCCCCTCTCTCTAAAATAAATAAATAAAAAAAATATTTTTAAAAAATTAAATTGTCCCAAAAGACATGCAGTAAAAAGTAAGTCTCCCTCTTACCACTGTTTCCCAATTGCCCTCCCCAGAGACAACTTCTTGTGCTGTAATTTTTTTGTGTATCCTTCCGGAGACAGATTATGCTCCTACGTCCTTGTGTTTGTGTGTGTTTTCCTCACCTCTTCTTATTCAACTTGAATGGGAGACAACTGAACACACTGTTCTGCTCGTTTTCTCACTAAACAATTTATTTTGGAGATAATTCCATAAGAGTACATAGACGTCTGTATCTACGTATGCAAAATGATTTATTTCATTATTCCCCTATTACTAAGAATTTAGATTGTTTCCAGCCTTCTATCAGTTCAAACAAGGTTGCAAAGGACATCCTTGTACTCACTTTCAGGATATGTTACAGGAAATAGAACAGCTATGTCAAAAATTAAATTGTACATTTTTCATTTTTATAAATCTGCCAGGCCTTCCTCGCAGTTCAGCTGTCATCTTGTTTCACTCTAAGTGGCATAATACACACAGCTGCCAGCATTTACTCCAATGTCACGGTCATCCTGTGGCAGCAAGTCCCCCTCCACAGCTGTCTCCATCTCTGCTGCGTTAGTGATTCTCCATCTGGGATGATCTCACACTGGAGAATTTTGCAGGCCCACAGCCCCTGGTCGAAAGTAAATATTGACAGCTTGGGTCTTGGCCATTAGCTGTTTGGAATGATTCAGCAATCATTTCTAAATACTCTTTTGTACAAAAATTGGAGAAAAGGTTGAAAAAGGCAAACAGGAAGGCCTACATTTTAATAATGGACACAAGACCAAACGGTCTTGGGTTTCCTTTGTCTTGACTGCACAGCTCACTGCCAGGTCACTGGAAGTCTCTGGCCCTCTTTGTCCTCCTGTGAAATGAAGAGCACAGCCCAGGTGATTCCCCAGGACCCTTCCTGCTTTGAGATCTCAAGGTTCAGATGGAGTGTAAGCCAGGGGCATGCGTCCTCCCAACCTCACTGTGTTCGGGAAGCAAGAGGTGTCACACATCCGTCCATGACTGATGTCCAGATGGTGCAATTGACCAGGGATTTAGACAGTGACGTGCAGGCTGGGGGCTTAGTTGGGGCAAAGACGGCCTTGATTTGTAGCATTTGCCGATTTCTGTAGCCTCATTATTCCCACTATGACAATTTCAAACTGCTAATGAGCAGACACTGAACTCAGAGTTGGGAGGAGAGGCCCAAAATTGGCTGCCGGCTTCCGCAAACAATCCGCTAGGAATTCAAAGAAAGCATTTTCTTCAGACTGTTCTGTGTTGTGAGGACTTCATGAAAGAGGAGAGATTTGAGGTAGGCATTGAAGAATACCGTATTCAGGTATTTTTCCATGATAACCAACAAACAAAGTAGCTTAAACAAAGAAGGAGAATATGAGAATGTGAATGTTTTAGCACAAGGGTCTGAACAAAGGGTGTAATAATGCAGTCACAGCACTTGCTTCCACCTGTCAGTTCTTCACCCATCCACTGTTATTTGTGCACTGATGTCATCAACCCCTGTGATAAGCAGGCTCCCTCCCCGAGGCAGGAGGAAATAGGCTCTGAGCAACCCAGGGTTCTGTGGTCAGTTAACCAATCAGAAGAAAAGCAGTGCCCTCCCATGGAGATCACATGGAAAGACTGATTGGTTCTGCTTTGGCCTCCTGCCCACCACATAGACTCTTGACAGGAAAGGAAAGGGTACCTGGTCCACATGCCCCTGAAGCCAGAGGGCAGGCAGAGCACTAGGAGGGTCCGCCCTTTCCCTGCCACTCCATGCACGTGAGAGTCATCCATACAGACTTCCCCAGTGGGCAGAGGAACACTGGCAGATAAGAGCCATGAATTTCTAATAGACATATGGGCGAGGCTTTGTGATGCACAACAGTGGGCACTACTTTGAGGAAACTGCTTAAGTGGAGGTGCATCTAGGAGCCAGCAAGAAGTCCCCACCCCCAACCAGAGCAGGGCTACCCAAGCAGTGGTTCTCAATGAGGGGTGATTTTGCCCCTGTTGGGACATTTGGCAATGCAGGAAATGTTTCTGGTAGTTACAATGGGGGAGCGGGTAAGGGAGGACTACTATTGTCTCCTAGAGGATAGAGGCTAGAGATCCTGCTAAGCGTCCTACGATGCCCAGGAAAGGCCCCCACAAATGAAGACTGTCCAGCCTCAAATGTCAATAGTGCCGAGGCGGAGAAACCCTGGCACACAGGAAAAATAGGAGAACCAGCTGGAAGGTGTCAAAACAGAGGGCTCTCAGTTAGGCTGCAGAAAGGCTGCGGTGCCTGGTTTCCATCCTGCAGCTGTTCCCCGGGAGGATTAGAAAGATGTGGAGAAAGGCTAGTTCGGCTTTTACACACGCGGGTGCTGCTGCCCGGCCTCTCTCGGCGCCCCTCCGCCGCCCCCTTCCGTAGCTAGCCTTCTTTTGTCCTTTGCCACTCAGCTTAAGTGTCACCTACGTAAGAGATCTTCCAGGCCGCCCGGTCGGAATAAGTTCTCTCACAGGCCCCGTGCCACCACCGTCTCCCACAGTTCCCCCTTCTTTCCCTTCATAAGTCTTACCCCAGTTTTGAATTGCACGATCATTTGGGTGCTAATTGAACCCAGTTCTGTATCCTCATAAGCACCATGGTGGCCGAGACTTCGCTGACTTGCTCACCGCTGTGAGCCCAATGTCAAGCAGAGTGCCTTGTGCATTGCTGTTGTTTCAGATCTAATCATCTGGTTAATTGATGTGAAGGCTGATTATGTGAAGAGAGGTTGAAGATAGGAGGTGGAAGTGGGAGAGGGAAGAACGGCAGTCCTCCGGATTCCGTCCATGCTGCTTCTGACCCGCATTCCTCTCCCTTCTCTGGCTTCCACATCAGCTAGGGTCCAAGTGAGGATGCCAAACCCTTCTTGCTGTGTGAAGCAGATTTACTATAGAGAATTGTGAGGATTTAGAACTGTTACGCAGCGAGCTCTGGCCTGGGCCTCCAGGAATGATTCCCAGAACGCCACCACTGTGCTGACCTCACAAGGGAGCGCCACTTTCTGTCACAGTAGGGAAGCCAGGAGTGCAGGGAGCAGCTACTGGTCCAGCCTAGCTATGGGAACCCACCATCCAGGGTGTAGTCTGAGGCAGCCACTGGCAGAACCCCAGGGCCACACTGCATCTCTGGTTCAGCACCAGCAAAATCGACTCCTCCCAGAGTGCTGTCTTCTCTCCACCTAACTCAATTCTTTTTTACAATTCAGTCTGGCACAAGCACACAGGACTGGCTAAACCTAAATTACAGTGAGCGCTCCAGCAGCAAGGAGTCCAGGAAACGGGCTTTTCCTTTTTCGGCCTCTGTAGTAGATAGATATGGGAAGGCACACCTGAGACAGGTTTGGACAGATGTGGACAAGCCCAATGCCACATCTGTGGCCATCAATATCACGATGTCATTCTTCTTTCCTTGTTTGGTGCTGGGCATGTGCTTTAGGTAGGAAAAGATGTAAAAGGACTTGAACTGAATCAAACAAAAGGGAATAGCCTCCTCCTTTCTTATAATGCTTTGTACCTTCCTTACTGCGCTACTGCGTTTGACCTCTTCGAGGAATGCGTGTTCTCCTTCATTTTCCTTGTAGACCAGAAGTTCATCTCCTTGTCCTTACACTCATAATGGGTAATGGGTGTTTGTGGGCTGAACTAAACACAGAAACAGGCTAGAGGGAGGGAGTTCTGAGCCCCAGGGTAGCTTGAGGCAGCTCCTGGAATAGCCATTTCCCAGTACCCTTGAGTACCCGCTGCATGAAGCCACCCCCCCTGCAAGCACCCACGGGACAAGGCCCCAGGGATTCTGCTTGGCTCCAGGAGACCTAGGTTCCCGGGCACTTTCCAAACCTGGAAAACCATCCACCCCTCATTCTTCCATTTACGCAACCAGGAGACATTAAGTGCTTGCTGGTTGCCAGGGGTTAACCATTTCCTTAGCAGCAAGAACAGGCCAGCAGTCTCAGCCTCTGCTGCAGTGGTGCCCCGAAAGTAACACACAGAGATCCCTACTCTACCCTGCGTGGGGGGCTCTCCTGAGCCCTTTAGGTTCTGAAGGGGCTCCACGCATTCTAAGCAGGGTTTCCTCACCTTTTCAGATCCAGCATATCTGGGAACGGACCGACTTACCCAGACGGGTAGCGGGCGGAAGTCCCCTTCCCAGCCATCTGCGAATCAGCACGCTACGCTCTACTTCACACGGCATCTTTCGTAAACGCAGTGAACTCACACCTCCCTGCACCCAGACGGGTCTCCGTCATCCCTCAGGGCTCAACCGAAACCTCTTCCCGAAGCTTCCCCCCAACCCCCCAGTTTTCTCCTCAGTGTTTCTCTCTTCTGTAGCACTCGTTGCAGTCAAAACCTGAGTTGTCCTTGCTAGACTCAACTGCCGTGAGAGCAGGCACCAAGCCTAGTTGGTTTACCTTTGTCTTCCCAGCATCTAGCTTGGGGGCTGACACATAATAGAGACTCATTAAATGTTTGCTGAATAGATGGTCGTTGAGCCCACCAACTTTCATCCTCAAATAATATTTATGTAATATTAGTAATAGTCCTCTACATAGTTCAGTGGCTTACCAACACCTTTATGGGCGACTGTCCCAACTTTAGGGGCAAAGACAGTGCAGTGACATTGTCCTCCCAACTTTTCGGTAAATGAAACACCATTTATGAAGCAGCTGACTTGTCTAAAATGGCGGAACCAGCATTAGAATTCGAATGCATACCTGCATTAAAATTCTGACAGTAAACCCTGGGCCATACACCATCTGTTAGCCAGATGCTCTGGCGGCCCAGTGAAATGCTGGTAGGGAGTGGAAGAGAGCAGGGGAAGGAAGAGGGAGAAGCAAAAGCCAGGCCTCTGAGGGCCGTTTTCCCCCTAGTGTCTGCTTGCTACCTGGATGAGGACCGCGACCAGGGGCACCTGTCCGCACCATTATGCATGCACACGCATCCAGACACAGTCCACACCAAGGCGTGCATGCATATAAACACACCCGAGGTTTGAGCCACTGCACAAGCAGGTGCCCGCAGACATCAGGCATGTACATACTGATATGTGGTTGTGTGCTCGCATTCACGTTTAAACATGCACCCAGCGCGCAGACATCCAGCCACTGCCGGGTCTACCCAGCAGCTGAAGCACTCTCTGGTTGCACACCAAGCTGCTTGTGCATGTACATGTGCATACATGAGCTCTGATGTGTGTTTGCACACAAGCAGTTATGCATGCACACACACACACGTGTGCATGACTCTCACTCTAAAGTACATGCATATTCAGTACTCAGGGAAATGCGTCTGTTGTAAGCAGTCATGCCCACACGCACCCTCAGGTCCACAGTGACATGAAAGCTCCTGTGCGAGCAACAGACATATGCGCACGTACCCACATCCTTGCATATGCCGGGGTAACAATCACTTTCATGCACGGAAACCTCCAAATACACTGACAGGTTCTGAAACACACGGAGAGATGCCTTGACACACCCAAGTTGCCGCCAGCGCTGAAAAGTTTTTTCCAAACCTACTCCTAAGGGGGAATCGCCACGCTGCGCTGTGAGCGGCCACGTGACTGGGAGGAAGGCGCTCCCGCCGGTGACGGGATGGGAAAAGTATGCCTAGGGCGGCGCGGGAGGCGGGCCGCGGAGCGGGCCGACAGCTTTGTAGCTCCGGACGCTCCGGGACGTGGCGGGCAGCTGCGAGGGTGAGTGTCCGCGGGCTGTCTGCGGAAGGTGCGGGCTGGGAGGGGTGGGGATATGCGGCGACGGGGCGGGGCAGGGGATAGGAGTCTGTGGGAGGGGAGGACTGCGAGCCCCCCTTCTTTGCAGGCTGGGCAGTCCACGGATTCCTCCCTCTTGACCTCTGCCTTCTGAACTATGTATAACGTGAATTAACATTTATTGAGCGCTTACTGTGTGCCAGGCTCTGTGCTCGGTGGTTTACCTGGTGCTGGCAATAGTTTTACCATTTATTGAGCGCCTGTTTTGTGCCAGACCCTGCCAACCCTCTGCTCCTGCTCTTCCATTTCCATGACAACAGCCTATCTGCATCTGCAAAAGAGGAGCCAGGCTCAGAACGACTTGCATGTTAACGACTTGCATGTTAACGACTTGCTCTGGGTTGCGCAGCTAGTAAGTGGTGATAAAGGGAGTTGAACCCTGATGAGTCTGAGTCCAATACCCAAGCTGACGCTCACAGTCAACACATATCAGCTCATTTACTCTTCACAACACTTGCTCAATTAAACACATTATACAGACGGGCAAACTGAGCTCAAAAGGTACTGCATGGAAAGCAGAGATTTGCACCCAATCCTTCACAACTCTCTTCATTCTCCCTCCTCCCTCAAATTTGGTTTTTAGTTCTCCATCCCCACTGCCAGTGCCCTGTTCCAGGCCTGGCAGTGGTCCCCAGTGGCCTCCCGGCACAGGCCCCTCCCCTAACACTGTAAGTGCTTTGCACAGCCTCAGGGTGGTCCTCCTCTGTCCTTTCACCACAGAACTCTCCTGCCTAGAGCCCTTCAAGAGCCCCCTCCTTCGATTGGCCGTCTCCCAGACGCCCTGTGTCCCTGCCGCGCTGAACCAGTGGCAACAGCAACCACAGTGTCCTGTGTCTGTCAACCCAAAGCTGAGCATTGTCTGAAGTCTGTCCTCTGCCACTCTCCACTTCTGTGCCTCTGTCTACACAGTCCTCCGACTCACTCTGTTACCTGGTGATCACGTGCATTATGGCTGCCTCACCCGCCACCCCCTCTGGGCCCCCAGGCTTTCGGAGCTCCCCTGCCGCCGCCCTTCATTCTCACGCAGAGGGAGCTGCAGGCCCTATTTCTTCCGAGATGTCCGACTGCCCCCAGCCCCTGCAGGGACACCAGCCTTGCCTGCCTTCTCATCCAGCAATGGCAGGGTTACCTTTGTCTTAAATGACATAAAACTAACAGAGTTCATTGTAAGAAATGCAGACACTTCAAAAAGGCAGCAAGTGAAAGGCAAAAGCCTATGTATCTCCCAATTCTGAAAGGCAGCCCCTTTAACAAGATGTTGCATCCTTTCAGAGATTTCACATACATATTTATGTGTCTTTTTTTAACTCAAAGACAGTCGTACCTTACGTTCCCTACTGCTGCTTGCCTTTTTCACTTTTGGTGTCTTGGCCACCTTTCCGTATATCTCCCTATATGGGCCTAACTTAGTTCTTACAACGGCATCTTAGCTCGTCACGGCACGAACAAATGGAGACTTCTTTCACCAGTCTGGGTTCACCTTTGAAGACACTCTACCTCTACCAAATATTCAATAAATTCCCCAAGAAGCTATTTCTTTCTCTGCAAATCCCTCCATCCTGCCCTGTGTTGCTGTTCCTTCTCTCATCCTCATGTGCCCCTGCGGCTGACACAGATGACCAGGACTTCTTCTCCACAGTCCGAGTCTCTGCTGCCGTCAGCTCCGGAATGCGCACTGTGGGGTCACAGAGTGGAGTGTACACACTCACAGCTTCCTGCCAGTCGGGCTTTGTCCCTGCGAGATGAACCCCTGCAGAAATTTTATTTTCTGTTACTTAACTTCTACTCTACGTTTAGTTTTTGAAGGAATTCTTTGCTGAATCTTTTTTCAAGGAAATAATCCTCCCTTGGGGTTGTGATTTCTGTAAATGGCTTGTTCACAGAGCTGCCCTGGAAGGTATGTGTACATGGGTCCCGTGCCCAAAGAGAAGGGCCGTCCATGGTACAGGGTCATGAACCCCGGGCCCAGAGCCAATAGGTCTGGATTCTATCCCAGTTTTGACCTGGGAAAAATGACTTCATTTTTCCGAGCTCTGTTTTCTCTTTTGCTACATGGGGTTGGTAGTATCAGCCTTAAAACTATGGGGAGATTAAAGGAGAAAATGAACATCAAAGCTTTGAAATAAGCCCTGGCTGGTGTGGCTCAGTGGATTGAGCGCCAGCCTGCAAACCAAAAGATCACTGGTTCGATTCCCAGTCAGGGCACATGCCTGGCTTTTGGGCCAGGTCCCCAATTGGGTGCGTGCAAGAGGTAACTAACTAGTCAATACATCCCTTACGCATTGATGTTTCTCTCCCTCTCTTTCTCCCTCCCTTCCCCTTTTTCTAAAAACAAATAAATAACATCTTTTTAAAAAGAAAGCTTTGAAACAAGACCACACAACTTGCATAGAGAACACATTCACAGAGAATCTCCCTTTTCCTCAAGGTCGGGGGTGACAAACTCATATGCCAACTGGGGCTGTCATTTTAACCTTCTCCCACCATCTCTCTCCTCCTTCTCATGTATTATTCGTACATCAGAACGACTCTGCTGTTACTGAGCGCCTCCTGTGGGCCGGGTACTGCGTGATCTCATTTAATGTTCATGTTCACTCCGTGAGGGAGGCCTTCCGAAAGACCTCATAGCATTCAAACTGGTGTCATCCAGAACTCACCGCCGAAAGAAGGATGGCAGGGTTTCTGTTTCCCGATTTGAATAGGGCTGCCGTGTGGCTCCAGCAGAAACACACTTTGCAGATCACCATTCGTGCTGCCTTGCAAGGTTCTTGGCAAACTTTCACCCAGCAAGTGAAACCAGGGATATGTTCATATCGTGCTATTTCAAATTCAAATGATTCAAATATCACCATACGGTATTAGGGGGTTTTTTTCCTCCTTTTACAGATGAGAAAACGGAGGCTCAGAGGTTAAATAAATAGCTGGGAAATGATTCTTAACCACCAGACCAGCTCTGTGCTTCTTGAAGGCTAGTCCTATGTCAGATCTCTGAAGAGTTATTCTGACTGTCTGTAGGGCCTGACCAGAGGGAGCTCCATGGAGACCTGTGGGCCCAGGGAAGTCAGGGAAAACCTAGCCTTTTCCCCCTAACCCTTCGGAGCTCGGAATTTGTTCCTCTCCCTCAGTTTCCAGATCTTCAAGGGTGGCCCCTCTATGCCATTCCAAGGAATCCCCTAGCCCCCAAATTTCTTCCCCCCGCCATCAGCGTGGTCCTGGCTGCCCTTTGAGAGAGAGCCCGCTACACAGAGACAGGAAGGGTGAGGTGTGCTTTCTGTCCCGGTCACACAGCTATGCCAGGCTGGATCCTCAATATAACCAGACCCTGTGCCTCTCAGGGCAGCAACCACACCTTTCATTCCAGTGTCTGGCTTCAAAGGCAGTAAAAATGGGTGACATCACGGACTGGGCACTCTCGCCAGGCCGTGGTGCCAAGCACCAGCTCACATGGTGTCCCACTGGCCTTGTGTCACTTGAAGAACTAAGCACTGTCCCATTGATTCCTCTGTCTGTATTAGTCACCCGTGTTATGGAGCGTGGTCAAGCAGGTGGCTTAGCCACGTGGAGCCAAGGCAGGGGCCGCATGCCTTCCCTCGGCGCAGAATGGCTAGGCAGAGACTAAGGCCCAGCCTCCCTAGGACAACTGTGGACAACCGGCAGAAACACACCGCAAACTAGCCTAAGTGAAAATGGAGAATTTATTCTAGGACTACAGGGGCTTCCACCTGAAATGCTGCAGGACTCCTGGAGGAAGGCCAGGGCTGTTTTTCACTAGTTTTCACTGTTTTTCACAGTTGGTGACAGTTACAATGATAAACTTGGTCCAAGTTTTTGTATCAGGTGTTACCTCCAACATCCATGAGCTGGCTTGATTTGCAGAAGGGCAAGAAATAATGAAATAATAATAGGTAATGCCTTTATCCCTCTTCCCTTATGCCAAACCGTATTCTAGGAGCATTATACCGTCACAACAACCTGGTAAGGTAGATGCTTTTACCGTCGTCCCCATTTTGCAGAGGACATGGCTGAGGGAAAGAGGATAAGTAATTTGTGAAAAGCCCCACAGCTAGTCCGTGGGATTTCAACCCGAGCAGTTATGCTTAGAGCTGAGGCAGTAGCCGGCGTGTGGCTGTTGGGCGCTTGGAACGTGGCTTTTCTGAATAAGGATGTGCTGCAAGCATGAAATACACACCAGGTTTCCACGACGTAGTGCCAATTAAAGAGTGGAAAGTACCTCATCAGTAGTTGTTACATTGGTTACGAGTGATGGTGTTTGAGATGTATCAGGGTGACTAACATATAGCATTAAAATTAATCCCATCTGCTTTTTTCAAACCTTTGGAGCATGGCAGTAAAGACATTCACAGTGGCCTGTGGCCTTGTGTTGTCTGCCTGCTGGACGGCACTGTGCAAACAGGGTCCCAGCCCTCGGGAGAAGCAGGACACAGGGCTCTGAACACCCTCAGGCCCCCGTCCCTCCCCGCACATCTGGCAAACCTGCTGCATTCTTCTCGCACACTGCTGTGCTGAGCAGGTCCAAAGCTCGAGGGCTTTGGCCTCAGCCACCCCGAGCCTGACTCTGGACTTCACTGCACAGGCAATTGACGTAGCCCAGGGCCCAGAGGGGTGGGCTCCACGTCCACCACATCACGTGCCACATTTGCCGATGTCTAAGGATTTGGGGTGTTAGTACAGTGCCCACCAGGCTGACTCCTGGCATGCTGTCAGGAGTGCCACTGGGAAAAACCCCGCGAGGCCCTGGCTTCCGAGACCTCGTTAGGTCATGGTTTGGCCTCAGACTTCTTCTTCTAGACTGAGCCAGAAAGAGGGGGTGGAAAGACAGGAGAGAGCTCAGATATTTTCTGGGGCCTTGTGACCAGTGGGTCCGATGACTTGCCATGATCTGCACTGTTGACTTGGCGTGCTAGAGTGTCCACATGGGCCATGATCTGGACAGCCCAGGAAAGGGGATGCTGGGTGAGCACCATGTGTGAGTCGCTGGCACCCATCCCCCTCACCTCCAGTTGGTGTCTCAGCTCTTCAGAGAACCTGGAGAGGGCTGTTTCCAAGTTGCTCCCTGGAATTCAGGGAGGGCATGGGGTGTCTCTCATTACAGAATTTGCAGTCCCATTAAAGCCAATTTTTAGCGCATTTCATCAGCAAGCAAGCCCGGCCCCCATTCCAACCACCAGCCCTTCCTTTTGAACTCCCGACACTGGGGGAATTGCCCAGTTAGGCCAGATTCAGGTATCCTTCCCCCACGCAGAACTAGGCCTCCCTGTGAAATATTCCGGGGGGGTGGGGGTGGGGCGGGGCCCAGTGCCAGGTCAGGTCTGCATGCTGTTAGTTCAGCTGCAGTCATCATCAATTATAATTTTAAATGAGACTCTAACTTTTGTATTATGTTTTGCTCTCGACACCCATTACCCCTTTGGATTCTCAGAACAACCCTGCAAGGCAGCTGGGTGAGAGTTACTGTCTCCACTTCGTACTTGAGGAGATGGAAGCCCAGATAAGAGGAAATGACTTTTCCATAGTCCGTTGACCAGCACGTTGCAAAGCTGGGACGCAGACCCACGTCTTCTGAATCCAAGTGCATATGTGTCGCTGGGTTTCCCTCAGTAGCCAAGTGCGGCATGTCATCCGTCCGCTTTTGGTCTTTTTGCTCTTTTATTACCAGTGACCTTTCCATTCAAGGCTGGAACAACTGTGAGCTGAGCACTCACTGCATGTGGGTGGTCACCGTGCTGGACTCTAGTGACAGAACACAGAGCAAGAGGGGCGGGGCGTCTGCTTTCCTGGCCCTTCCACACCAGAGGAAAGACACAGACAGGTAACGAGTCAGGAAAGAAAGAAAGATATAATCTCAGCTTGAGCCACGTGCTTTGGCAGACAGACCAGGGAGGTCTGAGCCAGGGAGGTCTGACTTGGGCTGTTTTCGATCCGGAGCTGGGGCAGGCCCCTCTGGGGAGAGGTTACTAGACCTGAGTGGGGGAGGAAGAGGCAGGTGGCCATCCGAAGGCTTTGGAGAAAGGAGAGTGCCCCCTCCACATCAGGGGGCATTTTAGGCAGATTTCTCACACCTGCTGAGCATTCACTGTCACACAGTGCGCTAGAAGCTTGGAACACATTTTCTCATTGTAGCTACATGAACTTTGATAGGTAGGTACTCTATGGTTCCCATTGAATAGTTGAGGACACTGAGTAGCCAGGTGTCTCACGTCTCTTAATCACTGAGCCAAACACCACCCCTACCTATCGGTGTGTCACAGCTGGACAATGAGCAGCTCAAATTCATTTGAGCATAATTTATATCCTCTGATGTCCAGGGTGAGATTATTCAGAACTCAGGCCTAGCAGCCTTGCTCAAGGCCCAGACAAGTGTCCCTGGCATCTCTACTGGTAGGACCATGTTCAGGTAGAGTCAGTGAGGGTCAGAGGTCCCACTTCTGGCCCTTCCCACACCACAGTCTGGGTGGAGGGCCCTTGGGAAGGAACTGGCCGGGGCGTGGGGACACGGTCCTGTGGTTGGGAGAAGACGGAGAAGGAAGAAGGCTTAGGCTGGGGCCCTGTAGCATCTAACATTTTCCTAGAACCTGTATATTTATGAATCATTAGCTGCTTAAAGGAGAGATGAGAAGGCCAGGTAGTGGGCAAATTAGAACCAGACTGAAGATCTTTGTCCAAGTTTAGCAACTCATGATTCAACTCACGCCAGAAAGGACAATTTAGGAGCTAAGATTGTTTTTAAAAGGTGAGGAGGGACCAATACATTTCCCCCCTCTGATCACTTGAACAGAAATGTATGGAGCACCAGCTATATGGAAAATATTCTGCACGGCCCGCCCCCCCCCCCGGAGTTGGGGTGGGGTCCCTGTGCTCTAGGAGGTCAAAAGGAAGGAGGGATTAGGTCTAGTTTGGGTCAGAAAAAAACAAGAAGGAGATGACTTATTGAAACCCAAGAGTATCGACGCCCTTTTGGATTTAGTCCACCGCCTTCTTTTCCCTTTTTTGTGGATGTTCTTGAGGGTAGACTCTGGGTATCAAATGCTCACTAATCAAGGAAGTATTTCTTAAACACCTACTGACTGCAAGAAAGTTGGAAACTCGGGGAGATAGCAAGTCAGCTGTGGTCCCCACTCCCGTGGGGCTTCCGTGTCAGTGGGGGACAGAGTGGGGAGGCAGCAGGCCCAGAAGCAGGTAGGCAGGCAAAGGCAGGGAATACAGGTGAGCTTGCAGGGCTGGAAAGAACACAAGCAAGGAGCTGGGGACCAATGAGAGAGCCATCAGGAAGGCCTTGGAGGGTGTGATGTTGACGCTGAAACACCGAGTAAAGAGTCAGCATGCCAGAGGGTGGGGCCCCTGGGTGTCAGAAAGAGGGGCAGAACAGAGTTCGGTCTGAAAGAGAAGGGGTGTCTGGAGGAGTGAGGAGAGGTGGGGAGGAGCTGGGGGTGGGGTGGGGTTGTGGGGGGAGCCGGGTGATTTAGGGTCTGGTGAGTCACATGGTCAGGGGTTCCTACATTTGCTATTTGTAACCAGTAGCCACTGCAGTAAGACCCTCCAGGAACTGATGCTCCTGAATTACGCTTTTAAAGGGTCCCTCTGGCTTCAGCATGGAGTGTCCATGGGGGGCCAGGGAGAGGACCAAGAGATCATGGAGGCTGCTGTTGCCAGGTCCGAGCAAGGAATGAGCTGATGGCCTCTGGGTGTGCTCTTGTGCACCCTGGTCTTTCGGATCAGCCCCAGGAAATACCCAGCAGTGAACACTCCAAAGAGGCTCATGGTGGGGAATCAGAGCCCAGGAGGCTGTCCCCTCTACCCTGACCCCCATCATTTTGGCTGAGTCAAGTGCAGACCTCTCAGAGAACAGAAGGTTTTCTTCACGCATCGATTTACTCAAGTGTCCCGAGGGAGAAAAAGCATCGCTCTTAACATTTTTAAAGTCACGTCTTTGTGTGTGTGTGTGTGTGTGTGCGCGCGCGTGTATAAAATGACAAAATACAAAATATCCAAGAAATCTTCTATTGCTCTGTGTAGCTTTGCCACATACTTCAAGGTCTCTCCTGTAATTTGGGATATTTAGGAGGAAAAATCAGACATGCTGACATAATGAAAAGCATTTGAGCATCAGGGTCAGCCAAACCCAAGTTCAAATAGAACTTCTGCCATGAGCTAGTCGTGTAAACATGAGCAAATTGGCCTCTCTGAGCTCCAGTTTCCTCTTCTGTAAAGCAGAAATACCAGGAGAAATGCCAGGAGAAGGCAGCAAGGTGCAGGGGTCTCAGTGGGGTCTTCCAAGCCCTGTAGACTCGAGTTCAAATGCTGCCCCGACTGCTCCAATCCCGTGACCTTGGGTAAATCATTTGACTTCTTAGAACCTCTGAAGAACATAACAGGAAGTTTTCCACCTTTGTAGGATTTGTTGTAAGCTGCAAATAAAAGCATTCAGGTAGGAAGCAGCACGCAATGCCTGGGGCATTGTAGACACCCGTACAGCCAGTTAGTTTCTTTTTCAGTTTTCCTGTCCCTAACTGAAGAGATTAGATGAGACCATTGTTTGGGGCTCTCCCCAAGTTTGTGATGCTGAATTTATTTAAAAGACCTGGGAGAGTTAACCTGTGTGGATTCCTTGGGGGTCATGGCACCCCACGCCCAGGTTTTCTCACCACTTTGGTGTGGAGAGTAGCCTGCTGGGGCCAGACCCCGGAGGGCCGGGAGGGCCGGGAGCAAGGCTATTTGGGGCTTGTTTTTCTGAGAGGTGCCCTGGGGCCACGGAGACTCTCCTCTCCCGCCCTCTAGGTTTGGAACTTGAATCCAGTCACCCCGCCTTTATTTCCAAAACAGTCCCTGGCTCCAGCCACGGGAACCTCCAGCTCCCAGAAATCCATTGCTCCCTGCGTGTTCCAGAGCCCAGCTCCTCCACCCTGACGCTGGGGCCTGCCCTGGGCCAGCTGTCACTGAGCCCTGTCCCTGCTGTCCCGAGAGGCTGGAAAGCAGGCCCTCCTCCCTCTTGCCCAGCATGTGAGGCTGAGAGTGGAGGTCAGAAGAGAGAAGGGATGGGCGACTGAAGGACATGCTGCCCTGCTCTCCTGCCTGTCTTGGTCTAGCGGTCCACACCGCTTCCTCTCTCTCCCTCTCTCGCCCTTGTCCAAAACGTTTGCAGATCGCAGCTTTCCAAACCAGTCCAAACCTGCTTGCATAATGCGGTTTCCCTTCTGGGAGCCCCAAAGTGTCGCTGTGTCACAGCTCACAAGTCACACTGACCAGTCTCCCAAGACTCTCGCTCATCAAGTCCGGAGGGAAGGAGACGGAGAGTCTGGGACCCACGGGCTGTCTAGGGCACCAGTTTCCAGGAGAAATAGCTGAAGGAGTTTGGGGCGGGGCTTGAGGTTAAGGATGGGTGCGAGAGCAGTTTTTTATTATAAGCCTTATGGTATTGTTTGATTTTAGAAACAATGTGAGTATATTATTCCAATTGGTATTTCTAACTTAAAAAAAGAAGGACACAGTGTAACCTGGGACGAAAGGGCAGGCACTGGCTCTGCCCGGCGTGGCCCAAATCTCAGCCCTGCCACCTGCTAACGGAGGGCCAGGCATGTTGTGAACTTCTCTGGGCCTCCATTTCCTCACTCGTACCTACCGGGGAAGGATGTGTGGGGGTGAAGAAACATCTGGAAGGCTCTCAGCCCGTGCCTGGCACCCAGAGAGCACCTGGCAGAGGAGATGCCACCGTGGCCTGCCAGTGTCACTCAGAGCTGAAGCCTCACTCCCCGTCCCCCACAGTGGGCTACCCTGAGACCCCTGGAAGAAGCAGCAAGCTGTAAATCAGCACCTGCAATTTGAAGTATTTCTGCCCTTGTAGCTTTCCATGTGGGTCACATATTTGAATGAAACCGTGGCTTGTTTCTCTCCGTCCACAGCTCGCCCCAGTCAGCTCTCACTGGGCCGTATGTCCTGCCACTCCAGGGGACAAGGGTGGTGTGAGGACGAGTGCCTCACCCCAAGACCCTCTAAAGTATATTCTGGGCTCAGCTCATCCAAATATATACTCGGGATATGATGACATGGTCCAGCTACTCGTATGTATGTGATGCAGTGTAGCAAGTAGGAGCCAGAAATAGCATCCAGTCTCCCAGCGGCCGCCTCCTCCCCTGCGTCCTCTCTGACAACCAGCAGTGGCCGCACTCCCTGCTCACAGCTCTCTTGCCTCCTGCAGGTGACACCATGATCCCCTGGGTGCTCTTGGCCTGCACACTCCCTTGTGCGGCCGACCCTCTGCTTGGCGCCTTCACCCACAAGGATTTCCAGAAGGGCTCCCCTCAGCTGGTCTGCAGCCTACCTGGCCCCCAGGGCCCACCCGGTCCCCCAGGAGCTCCAGGGCCCTCAGGAATGGTGGGAAGGATGGGCTTTCCTGGCAAAGACGGCCAGGATGGCCAGGACGGGGACCGGGGGGACAGCGGAGAGGAAGGTAAGAGGCCCAGCGCCTGCCCCTCCTGTGCCCACCTGGTCTTGACAGCACCTGGCACAGAGAGCTGAAAACTGGTGTCAGCCCGTGTCATTATCGGCCAAATTAACATCCCTTTAAAAAACAAGCCTGTGTTCTCCTGAAACAGGGGGTATTAAATCTTATGCTCCTTCCCCAGCTACACCATTGGTTTGCTGAATGACTTTGGGCAGGTTTCCTGAAATACTACTCAGACCCCTTCTGGTTGCAAGGGGCAGAAACCCAATTTATAGCCCCAAATGGAATTTATTGGCTCATGCAATGGAGAAGCCCAAGAGTTAAGCTTCAGAAATGGCTGGATCCAGGAGCTCAAATATTGTTGTCAAGGCTCTGCTTCTCTCTGTGTGTTGGTTTTCGCAAAGGCTGGAAGTCCTGAAATGGCTCCTGGTGGGCTCAAGCCTTCCTCATCATGGTTTGACCCATAGAGCAAATCTCAGGATGACTGATCCTCCCCGATCACACGTGCATCCTGGACCAATCCCTTTGATCATGGAGGTGAGGTATCACCACTTGCCTGGACTAGGCCTTGTGCCCACCCCTGGGTGTGTGTGATTGGGTGGGAGGGCAGTTGGTCACTGTGATTGACAGCCTCACTGGGACCACATAAAGCAGTGAAACACGGTTCCGCAAAGAAAAAGATGCCAGGCAGCCAGCAAACACATTGAATACTATCTATCTACACGCCCTCTCAGCCTTGACTTTCTTTCTACCTCCAGACCCTCACCCTAGCAACCAAATACTTTCCGGCATCAGCAGCACCCCAGAATGCACATATGAAGCAGCAGGGAAACCATAGCTTTTATCTGTATGGAATTTTAACATTGACAGAGCATTACCCCATTTCCCGACTGCAGTGGAAGATTCGGATCTGGACATGTGCTCCGTGCAGGGCCAGCCCAAGCTCTCCCTGACGTTCACCCCAGGAACCCTAGGGCAGGAAACAGGTCTCTGCCACTGGCTTTTCCCTCTCGGCCAAGAGCTGTGAGGGTGCAGGCGTGGGGCTGCCTTTGGCCACCTTTCCTGCCACGCACTGAATCTCTGCTGAGAATTAATCCAACACGCCGAGGAAGGCAGTGTCGAGAAGTGGGAAGCCCTGACGTGTGTAACCCAGATAAAGCTCGGGCTTACTCCTGGACCAGCCGGAGTGCAGGACCACCACCAGCCACCTGCCCCTGACAGACACGTGTAAACCCATCTCCAGAAAGGTCTTGAAGAGGAAGTCGGCTTTTCCTGAAATTTCTCGGGAAAGTCATCAAGAAGGAAGCACCTCGCTTTCCAGTAAGCTTCCTTATTTTTCATCCGCCCCAAAAAACTGAAATCCAAAATGACTCTCTTTACTCCTCTTCTCCTAGCTCTTTCTCCCACCTTGTGTTTCCTTTCACTTTTTTAAAGATTTAATTTAGTTTTAGAGAGGGAAAAGGAGGGAGAAAGAGGGGGAAAAATATCAACGTGTCTGCCATTGTGTCTCGAGCACCTCCCCCTAGGGACCTGGCCCACCACCCAGGCATGTGCCCTGACCGGGAGTTGAACCAGCCACCCTTTGGTTCGAAGGCAGGCACTCAATCCACTGAGCCGTGCAAGCCAGGGCTATTTTCATTTTTTCAAGGAACAACTTTGTGACCTTTCCTAGTTTTATTTTTCCCCGTTCCTTTTATTTATTTTTAATCGCATGAGTAATACACAAATACATTTTCTCTGTAACAAATTTAAGCAACACAAATAAAACAAGAGTCCCCCTTAATTTGCACCCCCTTCTTGTCCTCCTCTCATCCCCCAGAGGTAACCACTGATAACTGGTTAAATGTGTATCTTCCCTGGCCTTTTTCTATGTATTTACACAGTGTACAATAATGCCAGGCATTGCTGGGTGT
Source organism: Sturnira hondurensis (assembly GCF_014824575.4). Taxonomy (NCBI): domain Eukaryota; kingdom Metazoa; phylum Chordata; class Mammalia; order Chiroptera; family Phyllostomidae; genus Sturnira; species Sturnira hondurensis. Next base: position 1,950,949 of record NW_028072653.1, on the reverse strand, counting down.
AAGCAATCTGTTCCTGAAATTAGATGTTCAGCCAGAAAAGACTGTTAGGTAATCTACTTCCCACTTGTTTAAACCAAGAAAAATAAAAATACATGACATGTTAACCCCAAACTCTACACCACAGTAAAATGTCTACATGCATACATGTAAGAAGCAGAGTATCTTGTTAGGGTGTAAAATGCCTGTATTACTTTCTACACACCCAATTTATGCGGTGGTAAATAAAGAGTTGCCTTGTTACGATGAGGCTAGAATGTTCTTCAGTGCCAACAACCTTCAGGAGCAGGATCCTTGATTGGCATTCAGCAGGCTTTTCCAAACACCAACACCCGATTCTGCCTGTTTACCTGTTATACCAGCTGTCCATTTGTGTTTGGATGTGAAAACAGTTTTCAACTCTTTATCCATAATTTGTTTTATTGAAGGTGTTGTATTGAGTTTAGGGGACATGAAAATAAATGTTTTCAATGTAATCATGGGCCAAAAATGTCATACTGAAAGAAATGCACATTTTATGAAATAGAGGCATGAAGAACCAAGACCTGTTCCACAGGAAATGTAGCCTAGGGTAGGCCGAGTGTATCCAGCAAATGCTTACTGTGGGTCAGGCAATCTTCCATGCAATTAAATGGCTATAAAATAGCATGGTGGGTGGCTTTGAACAAAAAAAAAAATCCTCCACCTGCTCTTTCCTCTTAACGGGATATTTTGAAGAGGTTTTCACATAGTGCACATAAGTCTGCCTCATTTTAAAATCTCCTGCATAGGACTGCCCGTTATGGGTGGACCACAATTTTTCCGTCATTTCCCCTTGCGTGGGCAGTTAGTCATTCTTGGTGTTCACTACGGTAAGCAGCGCCGCACTAAACTCCCTCCTGCGCATGGGCAAAGCTGGTGCAATAGGCAGGGATTTCACTAAGGTCAAGGTTTTGAGGTCAGAAAGCTCTCAACTCTCTCCTCACCCATTGCCAGCACAACCCATTGTATATTGTTTGGGCAGACAAACCAGACTCTTCCTTAGAAGGCAGGAAAAGAAAAGGTTGTGACTTGTGTTATTTTTGCCCCGACCCCCAATGATTCTGGAATGTGTCACTGTTCCCGTTTTCCGGATAGGACTTCGAGACGCGCCCCAGGTTAACACCATCGGGATTTGCGCCCGTTCCCACTGACTCCAAAGTCCTCTTGTGCTTCCCATTACCCGGAGGCTTGGCTCCAAAGGTGGAAAGCCAAGGCCCGCAGCCTCTGCCTAGGTCTCCGAGGGCCCTTCATAACTCCAGCTGCTCTGTCTTCCAGGTCCACCTGGCCGGACAGGTAACCGGGGGAAGCCAGGACCAAAGGGCAAAGCTGGGGCCATTGGGCGGGCTGGCCCTCGCGGCCCCAAGGGCCTGAGCGGTGCCCCGGGGAAGCACGGCACACCAGGCAAGAAGGGGCCCAAGGGCAAGAAGGGGGAGCCGGGCCTCCCGGGCCCCTGCAGCTGCGGCAGTGGCCACGCCAAGTCGGCCTTCTCAGTGGCGGTGACCAAGAGCTACCCACGGGAGCGGCTGCCCATCAAGTTCGACAAGATCCTGATGAACGAGGGCGGTCACTACAACGCCTCCAGCGGCAAGTTCGTCTGCAGCGTGCCGGGGATCTACTTCTTCACCTACGACATCACGCTGGCCAACAAGCACCTGGCCATCGGCCTGGTGCACAATGGCCAGTACCGCATCCGGACCTTCGACGCCAACACGGGCAACCACGACGTGGCCTCGGGCTCCACCATCCTGCCTCTCAAGCAGGGGGATGAGGTCTGGCTGCAGATCTTCTACTCAGAGCAGAATGGGCTCTTCTACGACCCCTACTGGACCGACAGCCTCTTCACAGGCTTTCTCATCTACGCCGACCAGGACGACCCCAATGAAGTGTAGACAGGCTGGCGCTGGGTCTGCAGGGACGATGAACAGGCTCCTGGACTTCTGCTTACAGAGCACGACCCCTGGACAGTCTGCTGGGGCTGGGAGCCGGGAGCTTCCGGACTCAGGGCGACCTCCTCTGCCCCCTTTTTCTACACCATTAAATCCAAGCTTTTTTATCCATCCTTCCATTTATCCATTTACTGTTTTTTTTTTGTTTGTTTTATTTTGTTTTTAGTACCTACTGGGTGACAGGCACTGTGCTACACTCCGGGAGCTAGCTACCTCGGGGAACAAGACAGACATGGGCTCTGGCCTCAAGAGCCTTGAATTCTAGTGGGGTATATAATTTACAAGAAAACACACAGATAATGTTATTTTGTGCCAGGATGGAAATGCACAAGCCATGGTCAAGAGTAACCGGAATAACAGGAGACAGGAAAGAGGTGGACTTTTTTTTTTGATTCTGGCTTTTTAGGTTTACTTATATACAGTAAAGTCTACACATCTTAGACAGCTCAATGAATGTTTACACTCGTGCACTCTTTGTTAGCTCCATGCAGACTAGGAACAGAATATTTCCAGCCCCCCAACCACCCAAGGCCCTCTGAAGTCCCTTCCAATCAGTACCAGGGAGGGGTTCATTGTTAAGCTGAGCACTGAAGCAGGAGACAGCCACACGGAAGGCTGGGGGAAGAGGTCTCCTGGCAGAAGGAGCCGCCCGTGCAAAGGCCTTGACATTGAAGAGAGTTTAGCGTAGCTGAGGAACCGCCTAAAGGCCAGAGGAATGGAGGGAAGTGACAAAGAGACGAAGCCAGAAGATTACATAGAACCTCACAGGCTAGGGAGAGTCCATTCCACTCAAGAAAGCTTGTCAGGAATGCAAGAGTGAGCAGGACCTCCATATGGGGGTGACCTTGAATGAGGTCACCCCCATATGGAGTGCATGAGTCAAATCCGTCTCACACTTCAGCACTTTATTCTTGGTTGCACATCTCCTGCAGGCCCATGTCTCAGTTGGTGAGCTACACAGGGATACCCCAGCATGCCCGAGAACCACAGCTCTGAGACACAGAACCAGTGGGCCTGGGTAGCATGTAAATGAGTCGCCCCTGCCCCAGGGGTTTCCGGTGCACAGGAAGCTGAGGGACCAGAAGCCACAGTACAAAGTGGCTGGTGGGAGAGGGCTCCCCAGGTCAATTGCTGGAGTTCTTTGATGGAACCACAGCTCGATGCAGATGGCATTCACCAACTTCTAGCTGGAAAGGGGCCCCGGGAACAGGGAGCACTGCCTGGGAGGTCCCCTCCCTACGTAAAATGGAGCTTATTTAAAATAACTCCATGGTCACTGGGCCACAAAAAGTGTGGAACTAGGATGCATCTGAGAAGCCCAAAGTGTAGGCCAGGTGTCCTGCCTGGCACCCCAGTGAGATTGTGCAGGGATCTTTGTGAACAGTTCTTTTCACCTTTTTGTTTTACTAATTTTTTTTAGGAGCATCTTTAACCACTTCCTCTTCCTTCCCCCAGGGATGCAGGCATGTAAAGGCAGTGAACTTAACCCTTTGTACCCCGGGTAATAAATCCAGCCTGAGCAGGAAGAACAGGACCACTTCTGGGCCTGACCTAAACCCATGTCGTTTTGTCACCCTGCCAGGGAATCAACTGGGAGTCTGGTGAGGATGATGGGGGGGGGCGGTGATGGGGGCAGATCCTGGCAGGAACCCTGTCTGGGATCTCGTCCCCTTGGGATGTGGTCCAGGACTGTGGAGGTGGCGAGACAGGAGTGCTGGCTTTGTGGCAGGTGGGCAGAAGCAAGTGACACAGTGCAGGGGCGTCTCTGGTAACCAGCTGAGGGCAGGGAAGAGGACTGATTTAACCACTAGCACTTCTGAGTGGCTGCCTCCTTGGTGAACCACTGGGGTCCTCAGGCAGGTGGTGCGGGGTGGAGGCCCAGACGAGGAAGGTGTTCCAAGAAGGTTGCCTTCCCAGACACTCTGGGGGACCGATCCACCCCACACTGTGAGCCTCAGCAAAGGGGGCCTGCCTACCTCTAAGCCCTCACGTTTGCAGGCATCGACGAAAACCCAGAGCCCACTGCATCTTTGTGCAATAAAATTGCCCTTGAACCCGGGGTCTTTTCTCATAAGGGACACACTTTGAAAGGCAGCCATTGTCAAAGATAGACTAAGCTCCACACTAGTTAAAGTGGTGAGATCAAATTTTAATCAGGAATACACTATTGCAACAGTATAGAGAGAATATATAATATAAAACTTGCAATAATACAGGTGAGGCAAAAGTAGTTTTACATTGTATGGAAAATAATACAATAATTAATAAGTAATAGCAAGAATAAACTCTTTTGCATATTCATAACTGTAAACATACTTTTATCCCACCCTGTATGAATAATGTATTAGTGTAATATTTTAATACATCAAAATTAATGCAAAAATATCTGTGATGAACACAGTATCAACATTTTAAATAAAGACAAGATCTGACAGTGCTGGGATTAGGACGAGACCGGGAAGCTGAGTCTTCAGCAGCCCCTCCAGGCGAAACTCTTTTCACTTCCTGCCTGTCATCTTCATTTATTCCACCAGGCGGAGCACGTCTACTACACAAAACCTTCAGTCCTGTGCCTTGGAGGTTGGAAGACCTACCCAGGTTTCCAGGCTGTTTTCTATATTCAGGGCCAAAGATTAAAAAAAAAGAAAGGAAAAGAAAAGAAAAAAGATGAAGAAGAGAGAGAGACATACGTCATTCTGGCTCATTGTTTTATGTAACCATGACCTTCTGCTAGGGAAAGAAAAAGAATTAAACACGAGAGCTGCGCGTCTTCCTAGCGTCGTTAGCTAAAGGGATTTTGTGCTCCTTCTAAATTGCAGGCACAGCTGGCATGGACCAAGACTCTAGCGGTTGTCCAGGAAACAAGAAATCTGGGTTCCAGCCCTACTTCTGTCTTCAGATTTTTCGAGCAGATTTGGCCAAGACATTTCTAGTCTGGTGGCCTCAGTTTTTCCATCTGTAAAATGAAGTGTTGGATCAGATGACCTCAGAATCCATCTGGGCACTGAACGCTTATGTTTCTGCCTCCAACATGGAGCCAAGAAGAGAGCCTGACATTCCTGAAACATAAAGTAAAACAGCTGGCTGAAGCAGGCCAGCGTGTTCTGAAATGTTGAACTTTGACATTCGGCCCTCTGCTTTTGCTAAAGACTTCCGACAGATTGCTGTTCTTGGGTTTTCTGAGCTAGAATAGAAATCATGACTAACTGTTCCCGAACATTAGCCACATGCTGGGTTTTATGTATATTGTTTCTTTCCAGCCTCTCAACAGCCTCTCAGCAGTGCCCCCTCACCCCTCCCCCGCCCCCCCAGTGCCTTTACAGGTGGAGAGATTTCAGTCCTAGAAAGAATGCCAAAGGTCACCTCGCTGGTAAATGCTACACTGGCCTGGCCTTCCCTGCCTTTCTCTGTGTCCCCTGGGGGAAGGCAGCCAGAGAAATGAGAAGGGCGGGAATTCTGAAGCTCCCCTGAGTGGCAGGGGGTGAGGCCCCAAACGCTTTCTTCCCACAAAGCAGGATCCTGTCTAGTGGATTAAAGATTTCATGTCGGTTCAGGAGACAACTCCTAAGCACCTGCTGTGGCAAGGCTGGGGAAGGCACCTGTGGTCCCCAGGACAGGTGGGGAGTCAGAATCTCCCAGGGCAGGTGGGACTGTGAAGGGGGTGAGACAGCAGCACCTGGTCTGACCCTTGGGTCTCCTGGGTGCAGCCTGTGAGTCTGGCCCTAACAGCCCCTTAGCCCGCTCTCAAACACAGCCAGGGTTGCCAGTCCCCGGAGCCAGTGGAAAACAGAAACAGGAAAGACTCCAGTTCTGCTCTATTTAATGGGAGTGGGACATGAGTGTGTTCCTTTTTCTCAATTTTCCCCCATTCCTGGTGTCCCTTCCAGGAAAGCCCAGGTGGACACTGAAAATGGACCCTGAGGGTGATTTGGAAGGTAAGCTCACAGGCCCGACTCCTTAACCAGCATCTGAAGGCCACAGGGGCGGGGTTGCTTGCTCACCCCTAAGAACATCTAAAATTTTCAGCCACTCCCCTCTTCCTGCTAAAAGAGAAACTCTCAGAAAGGGCCCACAGATGGCTATGGGCAAATTGCTTTTTAATTTTTGAAAGACATTTTCCATCTACTTTCTAATTTTGCCTCAGGTTGGCCCTGATTGAAAACAAGAAGGAGGAGGTCCGTTTCTTCACCGGCATTTGTTTTCCTGGGTGCCCCTGTAAGCCTGCAACCGACATTCATCCTGCCCTCAACTGGTTTCCAAGCTGAGGCCAATAATTATCCAGAATAACCTCCTAGCGTGAAAAGTCTACATCCCAGTTGGGGCTCCTTTATTCCTTAAAACTCATTAATGTATGGGCTTAATTACATGGAGATCAAGGGCCTCAGAGGTGAAAGGCTAACTAGGGCGTTAAATCCTGACCCACTTCTCGGAACTGCGGGCGCAAATCGCTCTTGAAGGGCTCCACGTCCCGAGTCAGAGTCCCGGTCCAGGCATCGAACAACCAGAACCTGTTCGGAGGGGGTTGTGCAGGGTCCGGAAGAGCCACCTTCTACAAGCAATGGAAAGAAAGGAGAATGGAAGTCCTGAGGGTGCCTGTCGCCCGCTGCAGAGTGGTCCTGGGGTCAGAGACACCGATGGCCTTGGAATGATCTAGAGGAGAGAACTTGAATAATGGCTGGACTTCATCGAGTGGCCAATTTAGCCAGTTTATTTGCTCAGTGAATACGTATTACACCTGCGCTATGTGTCAAGCACTTAGTCGGGCCCTGGGGACCCTGGCATGAGCAAAACCTTGGTCTGGTTTCCGTCCCCCTGGAGCTTAGAGAGCAGCCAAACAACCACACGACTGTCTGTAAGATGTCAGCTGCGAAACGGTGCCACGAGCATGGCTCAGTGAGGGTTCGCCCTAGTACGAGTGTCACGGAGTGTCACGGAGAGCTCTACAGCTGGAGTGACAACAAAGCCGAGAAGTGCACAGTGCACACCCAGGAAGCAGTCCCAGGGGTGGGGCAAAGCGTGGCAGGTGGTGGGGCGGGGGGATCAAAGTAGTCCCGTCCCCCAGGTCATGGTGGGGAGGGTGCAGGAGAAGATCAGGGGGCCGAGCCCAGAAGATCTAGGAGGCTGCTAGGTCAAACTAAAGACTTCAGTCTTGACCCTGAGAATAATGGAAAACCACAGAGTGACTTTAAGCGAGCAGGTGACGTGAACAGCCGGGGATCGAGAAGACTCCTACAGCTGTAAGGACATTTCAATGTCACCAAAAGAATAGCTTCCTAACATGATGCTTGACTTTGAGAAAGCAAAGACAATAAACATTCACTGGCCTCTTACTAGGTGTGAAGCTCTTTGCCATTTACTTTTTGTGGCTTAATAGCCTTGGGCATGAGAACACCATCTTGGGGAGGTGTAGAACAATGATGCCCTTCTCAGAGGTGAGGGAACAGGGTGCAGAGGGCCCTGCGAGGCCAGCTGGCAGGGCTGCAGAGCAGGAGCCCAGACCCTGGTCTGTCTGGCTCCAGAGGCTCCATCAGGACCATAGTGCCAGAAGCTACGAGGGACGACAGCCCTGGTCCTCCACCCTCCCAGCACTGCAGGGGTCAAAAAGGTTGGAACCCTTCCTCCCACCTCCTTAGTTTTCCTAGCTGGGCTAGTAACCAAATTAACAGAGACAGAACGTCGGGAGAAAATCAGATGTTTACAAACATGTGCGTGGGCAATTCACGTGAGCATAAAAATTCCAAAGGTGATGAGGCAGCATTGGGGGCAGAGAACGTTAAGGACAGGAGAAAAGGAGAGAAAGGGGGGAGGTCTTGGGTTTCAGAAGTAGGAACAGGAGACTTACAGGTCATTGAGGAAGAATCGAGTGTACATCGTCAGTGGTGGTCACAGAGAAACAACAGGACACGGCAGGCATCTCGCTAACAATCTCGGAGTCTTCCTCACTAACGCTAAGGCAGAGATTCCTAGAGTAATTATGCAGGTTTTTCTGTCTGAATCTCTTGGGCAGGAAAGTGGGGAGGATCAACGTTTCTTTCTGAGTCTTGCTCCTTAATAAACAGCTTAAAATCAATATCCTGAAAAGGCAGCTTCAGGGTGGTAAAACTTTGGTTCCATTCAGCGCACTGGAATCACCTGGGTGGGGGGTTAAAATTATAATCCCCCACCGCCCTCCCCAAATTCTGTTGCAATGGTCCTGGAGAGCAGTCTGGGTGTTGGGAAGGTTGGCGACTCCCCAGGTGAGCCTGCCGTGCAGCGAGGTCAAAACCCGCTGGCCTGCAGCCCGGGAAACCACAAGGAAGATCTGCTCTAGCAGAGCGCCATCTTGCTGGCTGGACTCAGTGACCCCGAGTCCCCTTACTGCTTGCACAGTCTGGGATTGCATGATTCACCATTTCTGCTTCCAGAAGCCTTCCCCCACAAGGTCACTGGGTTTCTGGGACTGACAGGTGGAGGCTGAGGGGCCTGGGTAACATCGCACTGCTCCGATGGATGGGCAGGGAGAGCCAGGGCTGCATTTCCGAAGCCCTCCAGCCACCGTCTGGCTGGCTCAGACCCAGCTTGCAGACAAGTTCAGAGGAGGAAGAGAACAGTCAGCCAATCCTGGTGGGCACTGCCAGAGCCAGGTGCTGCTGGCACCACTACCAGGGACTAATCCACTCCTTTGAGAGCATCTGGAGCTTTGGAAGTTTGCTGAGGACCCCTCCGACTGACCCCACTTCTGACCCCCTCAAGTCACAACTGCTTATCTGACGTTCTCTGAGCCCAGTGGCTCACAACCACGGGAAACTGGAAAGAGATGGGTCATCGAGAGTGAAGAACAATACCTCGTGTCTGCGAACTGCTTCCTGCCTGTTCCAGAACCTCTGGAGCAGTTATCTCACAGACTCAGAATCTGATAGCTTCACGAGGACCTCTTGCGCCCTCCTCATAATATAAATAAGAGACTTGGGGGGCAGGGGTGGTTATCAGAGATTGTACGGCTGGTACCCAGTCATGCAGCTTGTGGGTGGCAAGGCCTAGACACCGACTCCAACCGGTTTTGAGGCCCCTTTGTTCTCAGGATAACTCTGCAAGACAAGGGGGAGCAGCACCATCAGTCCACTTTACAGATGAGGAAACAGAGGCGCAGAGATGAATGGATCTGCCCAAGGTCGACTGGGTCCCATGGGCAAGCAGAAACCAGAAACCCACACCATTGGCCTTTCCTACCATTACTTCTGAGAGGGGCGGAGAGAAGGCAGGTAGGGAGCAAACAATGCCAGTTAACATGAGTTTTAAGGGGGAAAAGCTCAATTCCTCAGAACTGGAGTTTGCCAGACAAGCCCAGTCCCAGCCCAACCCAACCCAACTTTTTCCCTTGACCTTATGTCTCAGTCTCCTCATTCATTAAACGAAGACCGTAATACTCCACTTACAGTCTAACAGAGAGAGAGATAAGCAACAACCTAGATAAGTTGGTAAAATAGTATGTTGGATGGTCCTAACCACTATGGAGAGAAAATAAATTAGGAGATAAAATAGGGCGCTAGTTAGGGCTGGGTCACGACTTCAGTGAAATGTTACTACAAAGGTGACATTTGAGTGAAGACCTTTTAGAAAGTGAGATGAGACTACAGACCTTTTCGAAGGCCAGATGAGACTATCTCAGGGTGTTGTGTGGGTGGGAGGGGAACATTTCGGGCAGGGGGAACAGCAAATGCAAAGGCCCAAGACAGCAGCTTGCATGGTGTGAGGCCAGGAAGCCACAGCAGCTAAAGTCAGAGGAGTGACCATGGGCATTGTAGACCGTGTATGGCAGCATGGACCATTGGCCTGACCTTGGCTTTTACCTGGAGATGGGGAGCCCCTGACCCCACATTTGAACAGAGGTTTTACATAAATGGGCATCAGTGTAAACGAGAAATAAGTGAAGACTCCAGGACCCCCTGCAGAGATGCTGGGGGGTGGGGTGGTCAAAGCTGCCCTAATTCTAAGAATGTGTCCTAGTGATTATCACAATAAAGGGAGTGGGGTAGAAAACAGCCCCAGAGAAATGCACCACCTTGAACCTGGTTATAACAACTATAGGTGAGAAATAACCCCCTCAGACCAGGGTGAGGATGTTTGCCCTCTTAATTTTTTTATTTTTGATTTTTTCTATCGTGCTCCACTGAGCTTTAGCTCTGATAAGCTGACATGAAAACCTTTGCAGCACACCGTACTAGGAGATACAGCCTCCCCCCGTCCCTACCCCACCTCAACCGGGGCCCAGACATACTCCTAAATGCTTTGTACATATCACCCCATTTCCACTCATTTAATCCTCACACAACCTTGTGAGCTGGGTCCTGTCTGCTTCATGACATTTTAAATCAACAAAGAAGGCCCTCCCATTTTAAACTTTGTCTACTTTTTTTTAAGATTTTAATTTATTTATCCTTAGAGGGGAAGTGAAGGAGAGAAGTTGAGAAGGAGAGAAATATCGATGTACGGTTGCCTCTCTGAGTCCCCTGCTGGGAATTGGCCTGCAACCCAGGCATGTGCCCTGACTGGGAATGGAACCGCGATCGTGTTGTGCGCAGGCCCGCGCTCAATCCACTGAGCTACACCAGCCAGGGCTTCCATTTTTAACTTTGTCTACTTAAAGACAAGCAGTACCTCTTCAAATGGGTTCCTTTGTAAGACACTGCCTCAATACCAGAAATGTTCCAAAGCTGGTGATAGAGTGAAAGAAATTCGGAGTTACCACTTCCACTGTACAGATGAGGAAATTGAGGCTGCTGCAGTTAGGATAAAATCCGGCTCTTGCACCCACAGCCATGTGTTGCAGTCACGGCTCACTGTAGTAACTGACAACCCCATCCAGGTAGGTGCTTATCTCAGAAATGCCAGATCGTTTCCTGACTGCCATATTGACTCGGAGGGTTCGTCTTAATCTGAAATTAGCAGGACATTGGCAGATGGAGCTTCCCCTCCACACCAACCATCTGTTGACTTTTTGCTCCATGGCCCAGCTTCTGAATTCTGCTGATCCCTTTTATTCTTTAAAATACATGTGACTTTGACATTCTACTCATTAACATTTCTACTTTATGAACGTGGAAATAAAATATTTTTCTTAGCCAAATCTTTGAATCATATTGACGCCTAAAGGAAAATGGCCATGGCCTTGGGTACCCAGAACACATTAATACAGTTGGACCATTTGGATATGTGTTTCCAATTAGTCAACCACAGCCTGCCACTTGGCAGATATGGGTAACAGATGAAAAGGCTCTTTTCGTGTCACTGTTAATGTGTCACAGAAAGCAAGCCAGTGACAATTTGTCACATGAGAGAAAACCACCATATCATTAGGCTGAAATATTTGGAGAGGTAAGAAAATCTTTGTGTATTTAAATCAGAGGCTTTTTTAAAATATGCTGCTCATTATAAATTCTTAGAGTTGAGAGGCAGTTAAGATTTCACTCTGGGGAGTGGTGAACTTGGAAATATACTTTTTCTTTATTTGTACAGATTCCTATGTGTTTGTTAGTACTATCTTTGTCTTGGGTTTTATTGCTATCTCTTCAAATCCGTCTTTCTCACCTATGATCATTGCCTAATAAAAACAGCCTTCATCATGTCCTTACTCTTCTCTTTCCATCACTCTTCGCCAGCAAAACCCTACTCTGGCCAAAGCCACGCCTTTCTTTTCTGCACTCACTCATTCCCTACTGGAGGTTAAGAGAACACACAGGTGTGCTGATCAGTCTCGTCCATGTCTACAGATGTCAAATGGCACAAAATGTAGTCTGGTAACCTCACCAGCTCCCTTCCCGAACTCCCAGCATTCTCAGTGAGACGTTTCTGAGGTGCTGGGTGGAGGGGCAGAGTAGCAGGAGACGACATCGGAGTGGCTGAGATGCTCCGATCCCATAGGCCCTTGAAGGCCCTTGAAGGCCCTTGTAGGGACTTGGCCTTTATGTTTGGTGAGATGGGGCCCCATTGGAAGGCTCTGAGCAGAACAAGGACAAAGTTTGACTTAGATTTTAACAGCATCACTCCAGCTATTATTTTTTAAATAGTTTTATTTTATTTCTTTCTTTTTATTTTATTTTATTTTTAATATTTTATTTAATTTATCTTTAGAGGGGAAGGGAAGGAGGGAAGGAGAGAAGTATGGTTGCCTCTCGTGAGTCCCCTGCTGGGAACTGGCCTGCAACCCAGGCATGTGCCCTGACTGGGAATCGAACCGCGATTGTGTGGTTCACAGGCCCGCGCTCAATCCACTGAGCTATACCAGCCAGGGCTATTTCTTTCTTTTTAGAGAGAGGGGAAGGGAGGAAGAAAGAGAGGGAGAGAAACACCATTATGTGGCTGCCTCTCATGTGCCTGCTCCTGGGGACCTGGCCTACAACCCAGGCCTATGCCCTGACTGGGAATCGAACCTCCGACCCTTTGGTTTGCAGGCCCACGCTCAATCTACAGAGCCACACCAGCCAGGGCTCTAGCTACTGTTTTGACGATAGACAGTAAGAGGCAAGGACAAAAACCATGAAGCCAGGAGATGATTACAATAATCCAAACAAGAGATGCTGAACCCAGGTGGTTGCAGGGGAAGGGGGTTCCGAGTGATCTGATTTTGACTAACTTTGAAGGTAGAGCCCACAAGGTTGGCCGAGGATTTGGATGTGGGGTGTGCTCGAAAGTGAAGTGTCAGTGCAGACACCAGGCTTTGGGCCTGAGCAACTGTGTGGCCTGAACCACACCCTCTACTGAGATGGGAAAGACTCTGGTCGGGGGGAGCGGGAGGGGAGTAAACGTGGAGCTTGTTGTTGGACACGTTGAGTGGGAGATGTCCACCAGGTGTCTCTGTGAGCTTCCCAGGGTTGCTGAAACAGATTACCACAAACTCGGTGGCTTAAAACAGCGGGAATGGATTCTCTCACAGTCCTGAAGCCAGAAGTTTGAACTCTACATGTCAGCAGGGCCATGCCCCCTCGGAAGGCTCAAGGGAAAAATCTGTTTTTCGCTTCTTTCGGCTCCTGGTGGGTGACAGCATCCTTGACTTGTGGCCACAGGGCTCCATTTTCTTCGTCCGTATTCGTATTACCTCTGTTCACAGAGAGGTAGGAGGGAATCAAGGGGTGGGCCCTAGAAGCCGAGTGTCTTAGTCCGTTTGGGCTTCTGGAACAAAGTACCATACACTGAGCGTCTTATAAACAGTGGAAATTTATAGCTCTTAGTTCTGGAGGCTGGGAACTCCAAGGTCAAGGTGCCAGCTGATTCAGCGCCTGGTGACAACCCACTTCCTTGTTCTCACACAGCCATCTTCTTGCTGTGTCCTCACACGGTGAAAGGGACACGTGGGCTCTCTGGGGGGCCTCTTGTACAAGGGCAGTGAAGCTGAATGCATGTGGGCTTCACCTTCATGACCTAATCACCTCCAAAGGCCTCACCTCCTAATACCATCGCCTTGGAGATTAAGTTTCAATGTATGAATTTGGGAGGGGGCTCAACATTCAGGCTATGGCGCACAGAGGAGTACGAGGATGTGGGGGGCTTTGTTCTTAATTGGCCTGGGGTCCAGAGGGAAAATGGCAAAGTTCAGGAGATGGGGTCAGACAGGGGAGAATGGTGGGCAGGAGGATTTGAGTCTCGGGCGCGAGGGGAGGCCTGGGAGACCTGAGCTGGAGGGTGCCGCCGGTACTTGACTGTGGTCTCAAGGCGGATCGTGATGGGGAGGCTGTGAGTGTTGGGGAAACGGAGGGATGAGGTCTTGCCCGCAGCATCTTCTTCCTGCATCTAATCCTCCAGCAAGTGGGTGGTTTCTAGGATGTGCGTTCATCGGGTGGTGAGAGTCTAGGCCGTGGAGTCCAATGATCTGGGTTCACATCTCTGCTCTAGGTGACCTTAGGCCATTTGCTCAGTGTTTCTCTGTCTCCATTTCCCCATCAGTGATATGAGGCCAAGACTAGTACCCACCTCTAAGGGATTCTGTGACCACTAAGTGAGTGAGTTTTTGGAGGATGCTAGAGGTGTGCCTGGCAGGTAGTAGGCCCTCTGCGTGTCCCCCCGTCTTTGTAAAAGCATCCCAAATCTTCTACTTCTCTCGACCTCCATTGTTCCGACACTAGTCTGAGTCGGCGTTGTCACCCACCATCACTGCCGGGTGTTCTGTTTCCACGCCCCACTCCAGCCCACGCTCACACCGCAGCCAGAGTGATTCTAAAACCGCACATCAATCCACGTTACTGCTTTGCTTAAAATCTTCCTGTGAGCTCTTCTCCGTGGCCTTTAGAATAAACTCCCAGGTCATTATTCCCGGATTACAGTGTCTCTCACCATCTGGCCTTCCTCTCCACCTCATTTCCTCACGCACTGAATTCCCAGTTCACTCACCTTTCTCTCCGTTAACATGCCGAGCACACCCTGCTTTGGGCCTTTGCAGCCGCTGGGCCCTCCATCTCAGATTATTCTTTCCCCTGCTTTGTGCGTGGTCAGATTCTTCTTGTCCCTGAGGTCTCAGCTGAGGCCTTCCACGGTCCGCTTGCCATGAGACCTCCGCTCACGCACGTTCATCACGCCGATTTTATTTCTCTGCCTGGTACTCACTACCCTTTTGCAGTTTCTTGATTTTGGTTGTTTATGTCTGTCCTACGTAGGATTTCGCCCAAAGGAGAGGCTAAGACAAGGATGTGGGTGCTGGTGGCCTATTTGGAAGATGTTGCCAGAGGCGGGGTGGGGGGGTGAGGATGCAGAGAGACAAGGACGGGTGCAAAGTCAATGAAAGGGTGTGATTGTAGAAGAGAAACAAACTTTCCTCTACGCTTGAGGTTCTTTTGGCTGGTCTAATAAGCAGAGAGACAGGAGACAGATTAGCGAGAGAAAATAACTAAATTTAATATATACACACGTTTGGGAACCCTGCATATGTGAGGGAGTCAGAGACCCCCCCCAAGCACAAGAGATTCAGAGACAGAAAGGGAACATGGGTACCTAAGACACTCTGAGCCGGGGAGGAGGTAAGGTGGGGCGGGGGGCTTTGCAGAACGCTAAGAGCAGAAGTAAGCAGAAAATTTCCCTGCCGTGTAGTCAGGTCAGAGAGAGATTATGGCAGATAATGTCTTATTATGGGCAAGGGCCCTTATTCAAGCTCTTCTAGGGAGCTGAAGGGAAGTTTCTCGTGAGCTCAGGCTAAAATCCCCTATAGCGCTAAACAATCGGCATGCCACAGAGGCACACTTTGAGGTGACTTGTTCTGACCCCCCCCCAAACACACACACACATAATCAACCTCCGGAGGGGAGGGTCTTTATCCCACCAGGACCGCTGGGAAGCACACTGAAAGCCTCTCAGAGTTTTCCTGCCGAAAGACGGGAGGCTGAAGCCTTTATCCCACCCCACCCCCCACCCTATTAGCAGAGGGCTGTTCCTGGAGCATTCGTTCCGTGAATTCCAGGTTGCGCTTGTCTGAGGGCCAAGCTGGTTCCAGCTGCAAGGCTGCTGCCCTGCAGGAGGCTCTGGCAGCCAGAGGCAGTCAGCACTGCCCCGCACAGCCCTGCCTGAACACAGAGGCAGGCGGGATGCCCCCAGGGCCACCCTGGTGGCGTCTGCTGACCCATTTCCCCTTCTAGAGTATAAGGTCCTGGTGTGTGGAGGCTGCCACTTCTGTTCACTCTGTCCCTAGAGCCCAGAACAGAGCCTGGCAGAAGGTAATATCAGTAAATATTCGTTGAGGGAACTTAACCCGTTCATCAGTCTGGGGTAGGTGCTGAAGTCATCTTCATTTTTCAGATGAGAAACGTAAGACTCAGTCTCCCTCACCTGACTCACCCAGCTGGCTGGTGAGACAGCTGGAATGTCAACCCAGGCGATCGGACTCGAGACCCAAGTTTTGAACTAAAAGAACTCACTTTACCAGCAGCTGTGGTTACTGAGGAATATTATTAGACTTGATCATTTAATTTAGCGTAATGTTTTTAGGTACTTTTTTGAGACTGCCCTATTTACCTGGCAAAATGGCTATTACGTTGCATTGGAGTGTCCTGTAGAGGATTCATTAAGGACGAAAAAGGCAAATGGATGGAAGAAGGTAAGAGAAATACTTGCATCTGGCCAGGCTTGATCTGAGATTCCTGGCGGAAAGTGGAGAGCGCGCGCCCCGCCAAAAGAGCGTTCCTATGAGACAGTGTGCTACAGAGGCTTAGCCTACATGCTTTTATTAACCCATGTCACCCCAGTGAATTCAATAAAGAAAAAGTAAAATAAAGAGGACCTCTGTGGTCCCCCGCCATTGGTGCCTTACCGCAGGGGTCAGCAAACCTTTTTGCGTAGAGGGCCCAATGGTACCCAGGTTTTGTGAGCCACCTAATCTCTGTGACAGCTGCTCACCTCTGCCGTTGGAGCATAAAAGTAGCCACAGAGAATATGGAGACACATGGGCATGGCTGTGTTCTAATAAAACTTTATTTACAAAAACAGGTGACAGGCCAGGTTTGGCCCACGAGCTATAGTCTGCCTTATAGGAAGGCACTATTCCAGATTTTCTGATTCTTCAAGAGAGAGTGGAAATCAGGATTTTCTATGAAAACTCCCAATTCTGAAGATATATGGGCTGCTGTTTTGCACTCACTAATTTAGCAACTTGCCTTATTGCCTCAGAGGTTCGTATACTGCTGCTCAGAAAACAAGACATCGGCAACCATAATGCATGCGGCGTGTGGAAAGTACTGTAGCTCAAGGGAGAAAATTTTCTCTGGACTGGGCAGTAGTTGCTGAAAACTTTATGGCGAAGGTGGGGTTAGCTGGGGTTTAAAGTTAGGTAATGTTTTTCCGTGTAAAATGTACAGCATGGGAGCATTCCCAGCAAAGGCAATGCTATGAGCATAAATATTGGGGGAACCACAAATATTCATTTTGAAGGGAGCAGAAGGTAATAGTCTAGAAAACAGGGAGGGACGCAAAGAACAGCTGAGGGGGGTGGGGTCCAGTGTGCAGACTTCAGGCAGTGCTCTCACCGCCCCTTAGGAAGGTTGGTGTGAGCGATGCCCACTACAGATTGGAGCCTGGAGGGACAAAAATGGGAGACCAGTTAACACACCAGGAGCCTCAGCGGTCTGTCCTCCCTGGCTCCCAACTGTCTGCATGCCCAGCCAAGGATATCACCACGCTAATAACACACAGGTGCCTGGTGGTACAGGGGGGTGGGTTTGTTCAGGCTCTTAACACTTTAATCATGCTTTAGTAGTGTTACAAGGAAAGTGATATTTTTGCAATAACAACATATTATGATAGTCGGTTGCCCAGCACTCTCCCCCACATCCCAGCCTCAGTCTCTCCAGGTGAATGGCTGCCACCTTCAGCCTCTGCTATTCAACCTTGGGTCTTTGCACACCTGGAAGCTTTGGAAGCCCTTCGGAAAAGGTGATCTGAGGTGCTCTGTGGTCTGAGAAAAGCAGTGTCCTGCTGCTGACAAGCCAGGACCTCCTCAGCGGGTGGGTAAGGGTCCCACAGGCGGTCCCTGGCAGGTTTATCTGGTGGCTCTTTAGTGTCCAGTTGCAGTTTCCTTCCTGTTCATTGTCAGAGGAGGGGAGCAGGCGCAGGGGCTTTGAAGTGAATGGCTGCTTTTATTTCCTCCTCCTGGGGTCTCGGGGGCTCTTAGGGTCCCCCTCCATTGTTCCTCACAGACTCCTGGTCAGGCTGGGAGGCTCCTTATCGCACACCTGCTCCAGAGTTCCTGAGGTAGGGCTGATGCTGGCGTGGCTGGAGACATTAAAACAAACACGAAAAGGGCAACATAGTGGTTTAAAAATCAGGAGACAGCTCGATTTCTTATTTGTTTAAAAATTCTAGCAATGCGGCAATGATGGGCCCAAATTCTGAACCATCAGAGGGGCGCAGAAGTGGCCCCTCACTTTAGATTCACTCCGAGCTCTCTGTCTGACCACAGTCCCCCCCCCCCGATCCCTGCTGTCCCTGGCTTCATGGCTGGGGTGCCCGTGGACCAGCAAACATGTGCTTGTGTGTGCTAATGCATTCAGTTCACACCACAACCATGGAAATGCCACATAAAACTTACATCACATCTGTGACAGCCCTGTTTCCAAACAAGGTCCCATTCTGACATACTAGGTGTTAGGCTTTCGGTGTCTTTTGTTGGAAGGACACAACCCGACACGTAATAGAATTCTAAGAAACATACAATGACAAGCATTTCTGAGCACAGGCCTCACACAGGGTGAACTCGCCCCGGTAGAGGGAGATTTACTTTTTACTTATTTCTTTTGTACCATTTTTATTTTATACCTTTCTTTTGTGCCTTTTTTTATTTTATACTTTTCTTTTTTTTAACACACACACACAAAAGCAATATGGGCTGACTCTATAAATGTCCTGGGTTTTGAGTTCTGTGGGTAAAGTGCTGCCTTTTTCTTCTTCCTGCCTGGTCCCCAGACCTAATCAGTGGAGTTCTGTCTATCTCAAGAATTCCTGGTCAAAGACCATAAAGGATCAGGCTAATGTCCTCCTGACTATCTAGAAATGGTTTAAAAGGATTGGCTTGATTTTTGGTTAAAGACCAGAGCGGTAAACAAGGCTTATTTCTCAGAGTTTACTGCCCAGATGTCTCCCCTCTGTCCCTATAAACAGAGCCAGCCTTCATGCTTTCGGTCCTAATGGAGCAATGCAAACCATTAAGACACCAAGAGAAGACTACTCAAAGCCCAGACCTCAGCTTCCTCTGAAAACTGAGTGCTCGAAGAATTTATGTCATTGACCTCCCTGTCCCCCAGGAGATTTACAACAGTGTGGCTCCGGCAGCAAAAGATTGGAAAGGACCTAAATGTCCAGCAAAAGAAGACTGGTCAAACCCACTGTCATGGAGCTATGCTATGCAATTGTGGCTAACTGTGCCTGCAGCTCTGTGGTCACTGCTGTGAAACAACCAAGGGAAAAACCAAGGTACAAAAGGATATGCACCGTATGCCATCATTTGCGTAAAAGGAGAAAAGGGCCCTGGCTGGTGTGGCTCAGTGGATTGCGAGCTGGCCTGCGAATCAGAGCGTCGCTGGTTCAATTCCCAGTCAGGGTGCATGCCTGGGTTGCAGACCAGGTCCCCAGTAGGGGACACGTGAAAGGCAACCATACACTGAGGTTCTTCTCCCTCTCTTTCTCCTTTCCCCTCTGTCTAAAAATAAATAAATAAGTAAATACGTTTTTTAAAAAGGAGAAAAGGCACGAATGTCTATGTTAGTAAATGCATGGGTCACTCCTGGAAAGAAACATAAGGTGCTGTTTATCCCTGGAGAGGAGAATGAGGCCTGGGACCCGGGGTGGGGACAGGTATGTATCTGTCACGTGAGAGCTTGCATCGTAGGAAAATAGAAAAGAATAGGGAAAGCTACAGTGAGCAGTTGGTAATAGTAGACAGATTTGTACCCTGAGGAAGACTGGAAAGGTCATCTTGTACCTGGGGAAGTTGAGGATGGGGAGGATGGTCTTGCTCTAAATATTTTTGGTTCCCAACGCGTGAGCTTCAAAGGACTGGGTGGTAACTGGCTCAGCGTAAGCACTTGATAAAGGTTTGTTTGGGGAGGAAAGAAGGAAGGAAGGAAGGGAGGGAGGGAGGGAGGGAGGGGGGAGGGAGGGAGGGAGGCAGCTTCTGGGCCTGGCTGGGATGGTGTGGGTGGGAGAAGTCAACTCCAGTCACACTGTCCCCTGCTGTTCACCTGAGGAAGCCTCTTCTGCTAAGGGCGCCGCCACCATTTCTACCTGTGGACAGTGACTCACCACCCAAAACATCAGTGCGATGGTTTGAGGTTTGCAGAGGCTATTTTTTAATAGCTTGCAAAAAAAATTACTGGGGCAACATTGGTCAATAATATCATATACACTTCAAGTGTAAAACTTCCTAATACAATATCCGTCTACTCTATCGTGTGCTTACTACTGGAAGTCTAGCTCCCGCCACCCTCTACCCTCTTTGTCCTCCCCCACCCGCTTTGTGCAATGTATTTGTATGCTTCAGAGTTACTGAGAAAATCAGAGCTCCCGAAAATGATACACAGAGGCCTGCAGAGTACGAACGATGTTTAGAATCCTTTTAAAATAGTCCCAAGTCTCCGCCTCCTTCTCGCCCTACCGGGACTCCTGATAACTGAGTACTGAAGTGTAGGAAGAGAGGGCTCCAAATTAGAGAATAATAAAGGCCTTTCTTTCAGGGTGCCCAGCATAGAAAATTATTGAAAAAGAAGTAACACAGCTATGAAAAAAAAACGAAACAAAATAACACTGCAAGTTACGTGATTCCATGGAAGGCCACACTAGCTAAGTGTTTCATGTGATTATTTTAAAATCACATTCATCCATTTTTTCTGATTATGAAAGTAACGCACGTTTCTTATAGAAAAATTAAAGAATACTGAGATATGCTAGAATAAAAAGTAAAATAAAATTCCCCACAACCCCACTACTCTGATCACACAGTTAATGATTGCCTGGGTATTCTTCAGTCTCTCTTGTGTGTGTCTGAGTGTGGTATGGGTGGGGTCAGACTTGGGCCTTTTCACCTGATATATTCTGAACATTTCCTGAGTCTTTATTCATTCTCTCTAAAATGTTTTAAGAGCTAAATTATTATTGAACTAATTCCTGTTCTAATAATTTATTATAATAAAAAAGCATTGTGACAAGCCCCTGTAAATACATCCTCGTACTCATCTTTTCATCTTCTTATTTTTTTAAACTTCCAGACATGGAACAGTTGGAGCAAATGGCACATTTTTTAACTTTTTGAGTTATACTGTTTTTCAGAAAGACACTATTAATTTGTATTCCCAGCAACACTGGCTACTTGTCAACCCTGCATACTATGATTTTAGAAATCCTTCATAGAGATGTACCCTGGTCTTTCTACGCAAAATTCATCGATTTCTGCATTTGGGGTGTTAGTGTATTAAGCATTGATTTATAAGATTTCTATAGTGAGCCCTGGCTGGTGTAGCTCAGTGGATTGAGTGCCAGCCTGCGAACCAAAGAATCGCGGTTCTATTCCCAGTCAGGGCACATGCCTGGGTTGCAGACCCCAGGGACCCCAACCTTGTCACAAATCGAAGCCTAAGTCAGCTTGAACTTCCCGGAAACACCTGTCCCAGAAACACCTGTCCAGGAAATCGAACAGACACCAATCACAGTCTTCCAACTCAGCTTTCACCAGCTTACCTTACCGAGAAAATAGCCGTGTAAGGAAATTCCGCCCTCCTAGACAGCCATGCCCTGGTTCTGTGTTGTCTCCGTAAAACTGGCTCTCGCCCCAGATCCCGCAGGCACAGTACTCTATTGGTTGTGACTCATGGTACCTCCCCGACCCACGGGTCGTTTTCCCTGGAACGGAGGACGTTAAAATCGGTACTCACTTCTTTTAGTTTCACCATTTGACAGCTTCTTATACTGATTTTGGTGATGGTTTAAGTAAATTCTTAGTTGTATGTTTCTCCCCCAAATTAATTTCCCCAGCCTGATTTATTCAGGAGTTTATCCTTTTTCCCACCAAAATGAAATGTCCCATTTACTCTATGTTTAATTTTTTTGAGATTTTATTTATTTTTATAGACAGAAGGGAGGGAGAAAGAGAGGGAGAGAACTATCAATGTGTGGTTGCCTCTTACGTGGCCCCCCACTGGGGGCCTGGCTTGCAACCCAGGCATGTGCCCTGACTGGGAATCGAACTGGCAACCCTTTGGTTCGCAGCCCACACTTAATCCACTGAACTACACCAGCCAGGGCCTATGTTTAATTTTAAAGTATGTTGCCTATGTTTCTAAGCTTTCAATTATTCCACTGATGCTTATTCATCTATTCTTGTATCAACATCACACTGTTTCAATGATAGCTTTGCAATATGTTTTAGGACTTGGCAATATGTCTATCCCCCATTTTAAAAATCCTAGCTTTTTTCATAGATCTTCTTCTCTTTAAGTATGAGAAAGTTATGTCATCAATTCCCCATCCACCCATGGCCATTAGAATTTTATTAAAAGAGTTAATGTGGGTGAAGTTGATATTTTCACCTTCTATTTCTTCAAGCCTTTCTTGTTTCAACCATTAAGAGTCTGCACTTCAGAGTAAGTTTATTCCTGGGTATTTGACACTTTTACAAGAGTTCATAATTTTTCTTTCTTCACATTCAAACAGCTCTGTAAGCTCCAATTGAAGCTTATCAAAGCTTACTTTAAAATTTCTTTCCAGGTGAGTATTTGCGTGCAGGAAACCAGTCAGAAACTAAAAGCTCTTTCTTTAGTAACAGCTATTTATTGCGCTCATTTTACACTCAGCATGGCCATTATCCCTTGATATGAATTGTTTTATTTAGTGATTGTATCTTCAACAGGTAGGTGCAATTTTTATTCCCATTTTAGCCATGAGGGTTCCCAGGCTTCGACAGCGTGAGGAACTAGGCAAAAATCACCCAACTGGCAGGTGGATTTGCAACGGGTCTTTTGGTCTGGAAGTCTGAATCTCCACACGTCTCACAAAAAACAATCAGCCAAGTGGACAGCCAACGCTGTGCTATCAGATATGGGGATTCAAAGGAGCGCCTTTTCGAAATCAGCTAAATTGAAAAGACAATGCCTTCCACCCACCGGACCCTCCAAAAAGCCTGTTTTTCCTTCAATGTACGGGAAGATCGGTACTTTGCAGTAACACTATAAATACCAATTGACTTACGGAGCCCCTTTTGGAACTAGAGACTCGTGAATAATCAAGAGCGGTCTTTCTGCAGGTTTCGTGGGAACTGTCCGTTTGGAAATCTACCTCCCCATCGCAGGACAGGTTCCAAAACAGAAAGAAAGAAGGTAGAGAAGGAAAGAGAAAGAAAGCAAGGAAGGGAGAAAGGGAAGAAGGGAGGAAGGAAATAGAAAAGAAGTTAAAAAAATGAAAGAAAAGAACAGGTGGAACCGACGTTAAGGTTTGCTAGGGCAGCGCACGCAGGAGACAGAACTTTGGGGGGCATCCTGCCCGCGCGTTTCTCGCGTGGTGCGCGCAGGTGGCGGCGCGGTCCCAGAGCTCCCCCGCTCCCCGTGTAGGCCCGCGGGGTGCCCAGGAGGCCACCAGGAGTCTCCACCAAGGTGAGAGGAAGCTTTCCACCCAGGCGGGGGAGGAGGGCGGGCAGGAAGCGGAGCCAGGGCTGGCGAAAGAAAGACTCCAATTCCCAGCCCCCCGCCCCGCGGGGTGCGGGGGCTGGCAGCGCATGCGCGAGGCCCGGCCCCCAATTCCCCTAGCGAGAGGGGGAGGCCCCCGGCGGCCCGGAGGCGGCGAACCGTGGCGGCACCCGAGCGCATTCTGGGGCGCGGCGGCGCGGGGGCGAGCCCGGCTGCGGAGGCTGCCGTCTGTAGCGTGGAGCGCCGGGCGCGAGGGTTCGGCAGCGTGCGTGCACCCGAGGGCCCGCCGCCTCCGCCCTGGGAGAGGCTAGGTGCCCGAAGCCCCCCACGCCCGGAGAGGAATGAGTGAGTTTCGCCCCGGCTCGAGGGCAGGATGTGGGAGCAGGACAAAGGCTGGGCGGCGGGGGAGGAGTTGGGACGGCGAGCTGGTGGCGTTTGCCAGAGCCCCAGCCTCGGGCGATCTAACGAAGTCAGCAACTTTCTCTGCAACTTTTGCGAAAGGGAAGATAAAAATTCTGTAAGTTGTTGCATAGCTCCAGGTCTTCCCCCAGGTCCCACGAACAGAGGGGAGGGGACACCGCCACCTTCCTGGGACGGGAGGCGACCGCCGGCTCTCCTGAGGCGGGCTGGAGGGTCTCCCATCCCGGGAAGAGCGAGGATAGAGATGCTGGGGGTCGGAGCGGGGAGCGCCTGCGGCCGCTGAGGTAGTCCGTGTCCACGCAGGGTGCGCCCTGAGAGCCCGGTAGCCTCGGATCGCGGCGCTGCAGACGCGGTGATGGATGAGCCGTGGTGGGAAGGGCGCGTCGCCTCGGACGTCCACTGCACCCTGCGCGAGAAGGTCAGTTCCTCCCCTCCCTTGTCGCTCTCGGGGCTGAGTATTTAAAGTCTCTTTCGCTCTCACCCTGTTTGCTTGGGTCGCTCCTCGAGGGACCTGGGAACTCCCGGTGCCATTCTTTGCTCCAGCCCTGAGCCTCTTCTCTCGAAGGATCCGGAGGGGAAATGAAATTGGAGAGTTTAAGTAGGTTTTTCTGATTAGGCGCCCGGAGCACCCGGCCAGCTAAACCGAGACACTGTACTCTTTAAGGTGGTATTTTCCATAGTATTGCCACCCTAGATTACTTTAAAAGGTGAATGAATGGGCTTAAAAATAATGTGCAATTTAAGAATATATGTATCTAACAAATTTTGCACGGGATAAAGGATGCTGATTTTCTATTTACTGTCACGATGTAGCAGTTCCTCTTAAAAGAAAGTTAAGAAAAAGTAGTGATTTAATATAAAAACTCTTAGGTAAAGGATAGTGTAAGGTATCATAGTTATACTCCCCCCAGTATCTCTAGGATGGGACCAAATAAAATTTAAGAAACACTAATCTCAATGAGGGGCTATAAGTCTCTCATGTAAGGAGGATGCGAGGAGAAAAACACTCCCCTGCCAGTTTGCCTCTGGTGGCAAAAGGTGGGGGCAGCTGAAATGTGATCCCTGTACTACCCTCACCTCAAAGGCAGGAGTGCTCTTGGGCATTGACAAGGTGGGAAAGTGCAGGTGGGCTGGAGGCACTGCCTGTGTGTGTGTGTGTGTGTGTGTGTGTGTGTGTTTTGCTTCCCACCCCTAGGATGGGACTGGGACAGTCAGGTGGTTTGGGGTACAGGTGTGAAATAGAGTGAATTGGTTTCCTGGGGCTGCTCTGACAAAGTACCACAGATGAGAGAACTGAACGCCGCAGAGGCTAGAAGTCCAAGGGCCAGGACTCCTTGGCTTTGTAGATGGTTCCATTGCAGTCTGACTCTGCTGCCCCATGGCATTCTGTCTGTGTCTCTTTTTCCTGTCCTATAAGGACGCCGGTCATTGGGACAGGGTCTACTTTAATCCAGCATGACCTTGTCTTAATTTAACTAACTATTGTACTTCTGAGAAGACTCTATTAGCACATAAGGCCACATTCTGGGGGTCCAGGTTGACATGAACTTGGGGGACACTGTTCAACCCTGTACAGGAAGGGAGAGGTCTTCTCAGTTGCTTCCCCGGGTCCCCACACAGACGTGGACACCCAGTGTCCACGGAACTCTGATTCGAAAGTTACCAGCTGTTCAGGGTTTCTTCCTCACCTGGGAGTAGCTGTCTTTCGGCCAACTTATGTTTTCCTTTTTTCTGTACCCACTGGTCCATCTCTGTCCTGTGTTGCTTGCCCAGGCTGTGACTTTCTCTGCTTCCCTTGGTCTTCTCCCTGCAGCAGAATGGTCACGGTGCAGCGTGTTCTGGGCATCCAGAGAAGAAATCCTGTCTCGGTGGTTTAATTAAAAAGCAGCCCTGGCTGTCACGGCTCAGCGGATTGGGCACTGGCTTGCGAACTGAAAGGTCGCTGGTTTGATTCCCTCCCAGTCAGGGCACATGCCTGGGTTGCAGGCCAGGTTCCCCGGGGGGAGGGGAGTGCTTGTGAGAGGCAACTGATTGATATAGCTCTTCCACGTCGATGTTCCTCCCCCTTTCTTTCTCCCTCCCTTCTCCTCTCTCAATAAATAAGTAAAATCTTAAAAAAAGATCAGGGGCCGTGGGATAGTAGACCAGGCAGGCTTGATTCTCTCCTGGAGGTGGTGGCTAAATGAGTTAGCGCTGTCACAGAAATCGGGCTGCCTCCCTTATCGTGGGCTCAGGTGGTTGGCAGTTCTGCTGGTAGCTTGAGAGGAATGACTTTGACCTCATTTGCCCCTTTCCAGCAGGAAAGATTTCTAAGAACTGTTTAAACTCAACCAGCTCAGTTACCTGAGAATTCCGTCTTTCGTAATGTGTGTTCTAATCTCTCTTTTACCCGCTCAAAGGAACAGGGCAGGCGGGTCCCATTAATTGTGCCTCACCCATGCCGTAGTGCCAGATTAGTTTACTACATTGAGGAAGGACAGGTTTGTTCAGGTTTTACAGGTTAAAAGTAGAAACCTCACTCGGGGTGATGGTCAAGGTCACCTGTGATTTGAAGCTGGTCTGATAGGGTAAATCCTGGGTTCCTTTGGTTATAATGTCTTACCTTCCCAGTATATTGGCTTTTTTCTCCTTTATTTCTGCTCCCCGTTCAAAAAAAGATGCTTCTAGAGAAAATTTGGGTTAGTGGAGAAAAAAGCAAAGACTAAGGGGAACCCTGCCCACCCTAGCCTCACCTTCCTCCGGGAATGAGGACCGGCTCTTGATTTTTCCCAGAATAATTTTTTGCATTAAACATCTGCCTAATTTTTCGGACTGTAAGATGCACCAGACCATAAGACGCACCTAGGTTTTAGAGGGGGAAAATAGGGGGAAAAGTTTTTGAAGCAAAAAATGTGGTAAAATATTTTTGATTCACAGGCCTGTGCTCAATCCACTGAGCTACACCAGCCAGGGCTTAAAATATTTAATAACATAAATAACATAGGCCGCGTCCCCCCCCACACAGCAAGCCAGGTAGCCTACATTCGGACTATAAGACGCACCCCCCGTTTCCTCCCAAATTTTGGGGGAAAGTGTCTCATAGTCTGAAAAATACGGTAGTCTAATACAGTAGTCTAATTAAAGTCATTTTTAATAACTATACAAGCGTCTGGCACACAGGAGACACTCACTGTTTGTTGAATGCTTCCAGCTGAGTACAAAGCGTGTTACTTTATTTGCTGCTGAATTGTCACCACGCAGCCACCAGCGGCTGTCCTCACCTGACTGATTCAGGGTGGGAGGCTGGGACCACAGAGATCGTGGGAACCTGCTTTGTCTGATGTGCCGTTCCTGTGGAACGTGAGACTGCAGTGTGTAAAACGTGATGCTGTGGAAATGAGCCTTGGGGTTGGATGTGCCCGAGTAAGGGCAGTAAAATCTGAGCTGCTCGTTTCAACTTCTCCAAACCTCTTTCAACCTGGCCGCCATCATTCCTTCTTCTGCAATAGCCGGAACTTAGACCATGTCACTTCCCTGCTTTAAGGACCTTCCAACGGCCCCTCGCTGTGCTTGCCATAAAATTCCCTGTCCTTACCACCACCTGTAATACCTGATGCAGCTGGTCCCTGGTCTGTTATTCTGCCTTGTCCCCTACCCCCTCCCGCACTGACCCCCTTTCTGTCGAGCTCCTTCGTGTCTCAGGGCCTTTGCACTGGCTCTTCTCTATATTTGGAGTCTGCTCTTCTCTGCAACTGTTCTTCTGTGTCATTGTATGAAGTCATCCTGGTTAGCTTTCTTTGTGGCATTTACCGACATCTGGAATTATTTTCTGTTTTACTGACCTTCCCCCCGAATACAGGCTCCACAGGAATAGGCCTGCGTGCGCCTTGTTCGGTGCCAGGCCTCAGTGCCTAGAACAGGGCCTCCCCGATCTGTGTGGCACGGTGAGAGGAATGACTCTTCCAATTTCCTTGTTGGCAAGTTGGAGGAAACGTTTTATAGGCTGTTAGGAGTGGGTGGAAGAACCTAACAGCTGTGTGAGAGAAACTTGTGGCAGGGACAGGGATAGGCATCGTGCCTTCCCACTTAAACGATGGGCGTCTGAGGCCCACAGCCCTTCCACGCTGTGCGTGGTCAGGGTAAGGCTTGGGGTTTGTGACCACCCTTGGGGGGGTCCACAGTCCTGACAGGCAGCCCCCAGAAGAAAGACATTGCGATTCCATTGGACCAACAGCAGAGGGGGGGCCCCCCTTCCATTGTCCTTCAAGCCTCTCTCCCCGCCACCGTGGTTCCTAGCACCAACCTCAAGTTTATTTCTCTCACCGTCCTTCTCACCCTGTGTAGTAATTCGTCCTCACTCAACTGTGAGTTCCTTGCAAGCACGAGGAATGTCTGGTGTCTCAGCATGCCTAGACCAGCGTCTGGTGTGGAGCAGGCCGAGGGGTGTCCGCCACCTCAGCTGCCCAGGCGCAGCATTGGGAGAGCGCAGAAGGGAAGGACAGACGCGGGGACTCTCCTGGGGCACGTTGAATGGGTTTGCAGGAGGGCTTCCCAGGGATCCTAGTTGGGGCTTTGGCCTGTGCCAGGAGATGCCCTTGGCCTGGCCGCAAGGTCTGCGCAAGTGGCTGTGGTGCCTGCCAGGCACAGCACCAGGTAGAGGCTGCCTCCCAGCTTCCTACAGATTTGCATCTTCTCCTCTCAGATAATACGGGGGTGGCAGGGAGGAGAGGAATGGGGGAGGGGTTAGAAGTAGAATTCCCCACAAGAGCAGTTTATTGGCATGGGTCAAAGTGCAGCGGAAGAACCTTAGAATAAGAACTATTGGTTGAACCTAGGTCAGCACCCCCATACTTCTGCCAAGAGGTTCCATCCTTCTCCCCAGATAGTTATCTCCTAAAGAGCAACAGAGTAGATAGAACTCGGTCTGGTCTCCTTTTGATTTTCGTCCATCTGACACAATTTTCACTCTGGTTAGTAGGAAGTGGTTATGTTAGTAAGCAAAGGAAAGGTTCAAGGACCCTTAATGCCGTGGTGTAAGCCTTTTGCGGTATATGGAGGACTTTCTGAATATGGGGATTTGGGAATACTTGGGGGGGAAAATCCCACCCTCCCAAAGCCGTGTGACAGGCTGTACTTGGAATGACCTGGTAGGTTTATCTTCTTGGGCCACAGGCTCCTCCTACTCCTTCGGGTGTTGGCCTTTTCCTGGGATTGGGGCCACGGGAGACCTTGGTGGTCTTCTCACCCTGCCCCAGATTTGAGGTCTGCAGAGCCAAACACGGTTTTCCCGCTCCCGACTCGTGCATCATTGCACGCATAGAGCACTCTGGTGTGTGAGACCATACCTCTTGAACCAGAAGATATGGGACATTTTTTTGCTGATTTGTGACTGAATTTATACAAAGATTTTCCAAAAGGACCTTTAGTGATGATGCCATGAGTGGCCACGGTTTATTGAGCATTTACTGTGTTTCGGGCAGGGTGCCGGGCACAGGAATGCCTGCCCCACGGCCAGAGCTGACTCCGTTTTATCGGTAGGAAACTTCAAGTCTCAGAGGGTGTGAGTTGGAACCGAAGTTTATTGAAAAAAACATCCATCTTAGCAAAGTGTAGAAGCACAAGGCAGGAAACAGTCGAGGTTCTGCCGCTGGTTGCACCATGGAGTCTGGACTGTAGTTTGTGTTTTGTACAGAGGCTCAGCCAGAGCCAGGTTCTCCCCAAGCCATGCGGGGAGGCTGCCAGCTGCAGGCTCTGGCATTGGTCTGCACGTTGGGAAGGTCTGATTGCAGGTCTTCCCTGGCCCGAGTGGGTCCTGGTGCCTCACCTGTGTGTGCTGCGTTTCACCTTGCAGTGATTGGGCCTTTGCTGTCGCCTGTCCCGGTGGTGGGGGGTGGGGGGGTGCCCTATTCTAACTTGCCAGAGTAAGAGGGACACCCCGGGGCTCCCTCTCCTGCCCGGCCGTTTGACAGCTGGAATCTCATTCCAGCCCCGTCCCTTGCCCCTGAGTTAAAACCACGTCATTTTCTAGTGACTTGTAAAGCTTGTGCATCTTTTTACTTCTCCCAACATTAATGTTTTTTTTCTTCTCGCGCCTCCCCTGAAATTCCCCGAATTTCCCCATTGCAAAGGCTGAATATCTGCCTCCTTACAGAAGGTGGTGACCCAGGTCAGTGCCCAATGATTTAGCTAGGTCACCCTTCACTGATATTTCTCTTCCCTTCCCCTCTTTGGACTTCTGCACAGCCCCCTCTCCCTGGGGTCAGTTCTTCCCAAACCATGAGACTCACCCAGCTCTTCACATAAGAAAGTATTCCAGACACGGGCAGTGGCACGGGCCTGCCTAGCTCAGTTCCAGGAATGGACCCGAATGCTGGCTTTCACAAGCTCTTACCTACTGACAAGGCTGCCTTATGTTCGGGACCCTAAGCAAGTGGCCCTCAGGGTCCCTTCCTGGAGGTGAGGGTGAGGCTGTTAGTATAAGAAGGAGTTTCTTGCTGCTCAGACTGCAGCGATGATCTGGGCTGCCCCCCGAGGTGGGCACAAACGGAGGACGGAAGGTTGGTGAGAAATGGGGTCGGGGGCTGGAAGAGATGCCATTCAAGGTGATGTCCAGCTTGGAGACTCCCCAACTCCAGGGCCTTACCTGTATTCTGTAGGAATCCGAGGACAGAACTTGGCCTCCTCTCTTGGGTCCTTCCTGTCTTAGGTAGCAAAACGCTCAGTGTGTCTGCAACACTCAGCCGAGACTTGGTCTCAGTGCATCTTCTCTATAGAAGCAGCAAAGTATGTCGGAGCCTTCCCTTCATCTGTAAGCCTGGACAGTGACGCCTGCCCCGTGGGCCTCCCAGGTGTCCCAGGAGAGAGTGAGTGTGGGGGCACTGGTCAGCTTCTGGGGCCTGTGGGTTGTGATGTGGGGAAGGGGCTCTGTGGGTCCTCTGGTCAGCCTGGGAAGCCTGTGTGCTCTTTGAGTGAGGGCACGCCCTCACAGTCTTTGAGCTGGCCCTGTGCCCTTGCCCTTGACTTGTTCTTTGTCTTCCTAAACCACAGCCCCTTGCGTAAGGGAACCGCAGCCAACCATTCTCTCGTGTGTCTGAGCACCTAGCAGAAGTGGGTGACACTGTGATTCTGCACTTTTCTCTTTGTTTCCCATTTTAAGGTATTACACATGCACAGAGTGTGTTTTCTTGCTTGTTTGTTTAGGAAACTGCAACAGTGAGTTATCAGCACAGAGAGGAAAGCTCAATCCTCCCCTCCCCCAATCCCTATCCGCCACCCCAGGCCCCCCACCTGGAAGCTGGCCTTTTGGTGCTGTTTCTTGTGCCCAATCACAGTGCATTTCTATTTGGACTTTTTTCAGTAACACCTGAAAGTATCTTGCTCAGAACGCTTTGTTTATTTAACAGTGTACCACGCATACATTCTTGTATCTTTCTTCTCCACCCAATTCCCAGTGATCAGACAGGAACACAAATTTAGAAACTATTGATTGTGTTTGTTTAGAACACGGAGTTCAAGAACTGGTAAAAGAAAAACAGCCAAGTTCTGTGAAGGATAGGGTGTAAATAGTCTTCCTCGCCGCCGCCCCCCCGCCCCCCACTCCCATTGGCCTGGTTACCCTCCCTGAAAGGTCCCCCTGGTCCCAGTTTCCCCGTGAATCCTTCAGAGTTATTTTGTATGTGAACAAGCACAAGTGTGTGTTCCACCACAGGGGGTGATACAATTTACACTCTTTCCTTTTACTGCTGGACTTTTTTAATGTTTACATTTTAATAATTTAAATGTTCTATGAAACCACCAAATAAATAGCAGCTCCATGACCAGAGGGATTTAAAAAAAAATCTTTTCTGCTCATTGTAATCATAAAGGTATACAGTAGATACGCAGTACATTTGTATTTAAGGAATGGCTGGAATATTTCTTTTCCCTCATTTCCTATCCAAATGCATATATTTTATTTTACAAAAGTGCATCGTAGTATATTACAGTTCTATGACTTAATTTTTTCCTTTACTGTATGTACTAAGTAACTTTCAATGTCATTAACTATTTTCCTACAGTATCGTGCATAATGTTTAAGTGTGTGGGTATGCTGTGATCAGATTAACTCGTCTCCCAGCTGGATATTTAGATGGAGCAGCTTATTATTACAAATTGAAGTTTAATTTAGATACACTGCAATGTACAGATCTTCAGTGCGCATAAGTTCAGAATTTATAGTAAGTTTTGACAAATGTATACACTCAAGTAACTGCCTTCGTAACTGAGATAGAGAATCTTGCCCCCAGCCTGCGGAATTCTTCGGTGCCCCTTCTCCATCCGTCACGCACCCTGCCCTGCTCCCAGCCTCAGGCCGTCACGATCTGCTTTGTGTCTCTGTAGACGAGGTTCGTCTTTCCTAGAGTTTTATATAATGGACTTAGACGTGTGTACTCTTTTCTGTCTGCCTTTTTTTTTTTTTTTTTTTTACTTAATGTAATGCGTTTGAGAGTCATCCACATTGTTGTATATGTTAGCGGTTTATTCCTTTTTATTGCTGAGTAGTATTCCCTAGTGTGATTATAATGCGGGGTGTTCCCCCACTCCCCTCTCTGCGGTCTTTTGGGGCGTCTGTAACATGCCACTGGTTTTACACAGTGCGGCGGAGGTGATCCAGGGCTTCTGTCTGTGAGTGTGGCTCAGTTTCCTGAACAGAAACCGCCAGTCACAGGGCATGGTTTTCAGACCTTTGTGTGCCACCAGTTAATAAAGTCTCAGAAGGTTGGGCCAGTTTGCACTTCCACGGGGGCTGTGGGAGAATGCGTGCTTCCCAGCATGTTGCTAAACTCTGGATATTATCCTTTAAAAAAATCAGTGCCCTTTGGGTAGGTCCACATGGAGTCTCTTGGCTCCAGAAGGAGCAGAACCCAGAGTGAGACGATCACAGGAGGCCCGAGGGAAGGGGCAGGGAACTCTGAACACTTCCCAGGACTCGGAGCGTCCCATCTGCAGCAGGAACCAGCCTGAGACCCGTATCAGGCCGGGTGAGGGCTGTTGGAAGTGACCTTCCCCACCCCCTTCCCCACCCTCTACACCCATGCGGCAGTTACTTGGGTCCCTTACCGGTCCCTGGAGCAGATGGTGCCAGAACCGGAGCCTTCTTTGTGACGTGGACATCCACACTGGTACCACCAGAGACTTAGTCTGGAAACGGTCATGCGGTGATTTGGGTGGGTGGGTGGGTTGAGGGAGACAGGTGAGGACGGCTTGGGAGGCTCATCGGCTTGGGAGCATCAGGAATTGCAGAGACTCAGTGAGTGGAAGGAAAAGTTGGGAAAAAACGAGATGCCATCAAAAGGAAATGGTTCCACTGGGGCGCATCCATTCACTGAAATACGGCGGACAGCGTTGGGCTGCATGACGAATAATTTTGCTGGTCATGGCAGAAAAAATCCAAGCATTTCAGAGCACTTCTGACCCTGGCGTGAGCCACGGTTTTTTCTTAACTTTTTAGTTTAGAAAATTTAAAAGGTACACCCAAATGGAGAGAATAGTAGAATGGATCCCCGCGTACCTTCCACCCTACCTGAGTCCCTGCTGCTTTTGTCCCCAGAGAGCGAAACACTTCACCGATGAACATCTAACAGATAAAGGCTCTTGTCATGTAACGACTCAGCCATCATTACCCCTAGCAAAACTAACAGCAGTTCATTAATACCTCATATTGCCTAGTTCATATTTAGTTTTCCCCAGCTGTCTCAAAAATGGCTTTGTAGTTGGTTTGTTCAAGTCATGGTCCAGATAAGGTCCACGAATCCCATTTTTTAAAACGTATTCTTAAGTCTTTTATATTCTAATGGCCTCCTTGCCTCCCATCCCGGTAAAAAAAACAAAAAACTTTCATGCCATTGATTTTTGGAAAAACCAGGTCATTTGTCCTGATGAAGGTCCCCTATCCTTGATTTGGCTTATTAATTTCCTCACGGCATTATTTAATGGGAGTTCACTGCTAACGAATGGTTTATACGCGTCTGTACTCTCGTGGGATTTGAATCTGCTTGTGCTCTGTCAGCCCAAACCTCGCTTCCTTGGGTGCCTTCCCTGGGGCCCAGACAAGGTCAGGGCTGGGTCCCTTGTTATGTGTTCTCAGACCACTGTGGGTTATTTTTTCGCAGTCAGCACAGCTTGAAATTATGCACTTATAAATGCAATTATTTTGTTTGGATCCAGCTTCCCAGGCTTGTGAGGCGCTGTGTCTCCCCAGGTCTAAGCACCCCCCTGCTGGCCCGTGCCCCCCCGCCCCCCTGGGATCAGTCTGTGCACATCAGGGTCACCTTATCTGAGGTCTGTGCCTTACACCCCACACATCCCCTTCCTGGACTTCACTGTTGCAATAGTCTTGTGTGCGGGGTAGGGGGCTTAGCTGCCAATAACACCATCCTTCTGCTAGAGAAACGGCCTCCAAGGGCTCAAGGACTTGGCCAGGGTCCCTCTCTTGGGTGGGAGAGCTGGAGCCTTAAAACTTGGCCATCTGCTCTCTAGAGTCAGACTTTGGACAAGCAGAGGAGTTGCAACCGGCCGGCCTTCAAATCAGTGATGGTGTAACATGAACTTCTGCTTCGCAGGGGCTGACACTGGGCAGCTCCTCAGGAGGTGAGAAGGCCCTGGGGGGGCGGGGGCGGGGGTGGGGGAGTAATGTTGAGCTGTTGACTCTGAGTTGCAATCTCTTGCTGGTCTCTCCTTGTGTGTTCACTTTCTGTTTTGAAGTAGTTTCAGACTTACGGAAGAGTTGCCAGCACAGTTCACAATTGTGAGCATTTGAACACATAGGCCTTACCATTCTCTTTCTCTGTCTTTATATGTATTTCCCCTGGAACCATGTTGCAGACGTACCCACTGATCCCTTAATACTTCAGGGTTTCTTTTGCATGGCCACTCTTAAAATGGGCCATGAAGTGATTTCTGGGGGAATTTTGGACGAACCCTTACTGACATCTTCCCAGGTGTCCGGAGGCCTTTCTGCGGGGAGGAGAGGATTCAGCATTCTGGGCAAAAAGGAGGAAGCCTAGCGGGTGTGAGTAGCCTGTGGTGCCGTGAGTCTGGGGAAGGCAGAGTTCTGGCTCATTTCCTTGGACCTTCCCTGTGGCTTAGTTGGCAGGAAGCCTCTTTATCCAGCAGTTATTTACCGAGCCCCAAGTACGTGGGAGGCTCTGCCAGCCAGGCCCCGGGGGCCTCAGTGTTAGAAGTGACTGTCCACATGAATGGGTGCTTGCTTGACATGCATTCCCTTCCCTTAATGAAGTCCTCAGACAGTCTGCTCTAGCAGGCACTGTAACTATCACCAGGTTACAGATGGGACACGCTCAAGTTGGGAGAATTAAATAATTCACTACCCTCACAGGGTGATCTGATCATAAATGCCTGGGCGGGTCATGGGGTGTAGTCACACCCCATTGTTTCTGTGTATCTAGGTTAGCATACCTCAGGAGAGCACGCAGTCTTAACTGTCCTGTAACCCAGTCCCCACCTTGCTTTTTCCCACCTCCATGTAATCATCTTTAAGCGCTCTTCTCAATTTCAAATGCATAAAAGAAGCTGAGAAACTGTTCCCCTCTGGGGCATTTAAGATCTTGCTCCCCATATATGTCATCAATGCGGCACAAATAAATGCTTCTTAAAATTCAAATAAGTAAATAATGCACACGAAGCCACACAGCTAACTGAGGGTGAGGTCAGGATTCGAACTCAGCTATTAGCCGTGGTACCAACAGGGACATCCAGTTCCCTGGGGAAGTATAAGAGGAAGTGCTGTGTGAGCTGGGTTCAAAGGATAAGCAGAAGTGTGCTAGGCAGAGAGGGGTGTGGAGGAAGTTCATCTACCGGGGCTCAGGGCAGCTTCTGAAGGTTACACACCAGTGACCTTCAGGTGGTACTCTGGTGAGTAGCCAAGAGAGGGAGATGGGCCATGCGCGTTGGCTCTGGGAATAGGGATCTCCTTAGGTGTCTGCTCTTGTCCTCAGAGCACCGGGAGGGGTGTGAGTAGGGAATGCTGGCTCACTGGAAGATGACCTTGGTTGGCCTTGGAGACTGGGTGTTGGCCATGATTCCAAGAGATGACGTCTGAACCAGGGCAGGAAGTAGAGACTCTCGAGAGTTCTAGGAACTAGGGTCCAAAGGCCCAGCCAACAAAAGGCGTGAAAGATTTCAGGTTTCTTACTAGTTGGGATAAAGTAATCTTCTGTTGCTAATCATGATGGACCTTTGTCACACTGCACGTTGTTCTTAGAAAGCTTCTCTGGCAATTGCTGGTTTCTGTGTAACATTGAAAGATTCCCACTAAATTGAGGGAGTTGATGTTTCTTGGTCACCAACAGGATGCCAGACACTGCTAAATGCTTGATGTACATAATCGAAGCAACTTTTGATTATTAAAGTTGCTTTTAAAAAAAGTAAATGTCCTGACCAAAGCACTAGTGGTCCTTGAACACCAGTGCACATTCATTCTTGCATTCAATGTCTGTTTTTTAGCAGCTGGCCACCTGCCAAGCTCTGCCAGCCACCGGAGATGTCGTGTCCTATGCTGCATAATGAAAATTTGGTTAACGACGGACCTTATAAACAACCGTGAACCCATAAAACTATATAAGAGCTCACTTCCCTGTAAGAGATGGAAGGATATGTTGTTGAGGAAGATTTTTTTCCTTCTCTACCGGGAGCAGTGTCTTGGGGTTTGGTGGGAGATTCCCTCCCACTCACAGCACCGCAGTTTTGAGTGCACTGACTCCGAACCGGCCAGCCACTTACCTTTTTCACACAGAGGAGCCGTCCCTGGGCAGTGCTGTCCTCCCAGGACTAGCTTGACTGTCTTCAGAGCACATAAGACCCGAGGTCCTGCATGAGGACACAGGTCCATGGGAGCCTCCTTAACGAGTGTTCAGTGCCGTGGCCACTCTGGTCAAAGCTTTCTGCGGGAGTAGAGCCAGCCCATCCCTGGACTTGGGGCATGTTGTCCGTCGTAATGATGTAAAGCATAGATGAGTTTCATTTCTTCTATTAGTTCAATGCCAGAGAGAACCCTTTGTGCCAGACAGGGTCAGTGGAACCAAAACAGATTCCCAAAGACAAAATATTGAGTTCTCAGTTCTCCCCTCTCCATGTTAAACACCCTCTCTTTTATGAATATACCACCGAGTTCCTTAACCTGACCACGGCGCCAGCACGAAGCAACCGCACCCTGCCTTGCCGAGACGGCTGCCTGCGCTCCTTCAGCGCTCTGTCTTGATTCTCCTTCCCGCTGATCCTCAGACCCCCTTTCGCTCCCTCCTGACAAGGAATCATTGGGGTCTGTGCCTTGCCCAGCCAGCTTCTCCTCGAGTTCCCATGCATTTCTAATCAATCCAGCCCATATCACTAGTCGTGGGGCAGCACGGACAGCTTCTCTGTTCTGCTTCTGACCCTGTCGGAAGAAGCAGGGGAGGGCCTGGGGGACAGTGTTTACAAAGTCTGCAGTGGTGTCCAGCAGTGCCCTAGGCCCTCACGCTCGCTCAGTGCCTCACCCGGAGCACCCTCCTGTCCTGCAGGCTCCGTTCATGGCAAGCGCCATTTTTTAGATTTTTTGCCATCTTTTTTCTGTACCTTTTCTCTGCTTAGGTATCTTCAGGTCCACAAACACTTACCGTTGCGTTCAGGTGCCATGCTCCCTTCAGAGGCTCTGGAGAAGGTTCTTCCTTGCCTCTTGCAGCGTTCAGTGGTTGCTGGCAACCCTTGGTTTTCCTCGGCTTGTAGCTGAATCACTCCATCCCCTGCTCCCATTTCCATGTGGCTTTGTCCCTGTGTCCGTCCTTGCGTTGTCTTCCTCTGCATGTCCGTGTCTGTGTTTCTCCTTTTATAGGGACACCAGTCATTGGGTGAGGGCCCATTCTAATCCATTAGGGCCTCATTTAAACTTGATCATATATGTAAAGTTTCTATTTCCAGATGAGGTGACATTCTCAGATTTTGGTAGACATAAGGATTTTTGTTTTGTTTTGTTTTGTGGGGAGGAATTGTCCAATTCAGTGCAGGAGGAAGTTTCCATTTTCAAATAGATCCCCAGGAACTTCCAGGGCCTTTGGTCAGCCAACCACAGATGCAGGAACCCTGGGCCACAGATCAGCAGGGGAACAGAGTCCCAGCCGAAGTGATGAGCAGGTGGGGGTGGGGGTTACTTTCTGACCTGTTTGGGGATGCGGGTGAGTGGCAAGGTGATTCCATCAGAAGGAATCTGGAAACTGGAGACGGGAGTCGAAGTGTGGAATAGAGAGCTCTTGAGGCCACAGGAGGACCCAGGAGGAAAGACCCAGGATTGGGCCTGTTCTAGGGAAGGGGTAACCCCTACACTCAGTAGCAGAGGGGGAAAGAGGGGCACACCCACTCAAGAAGGCGTGTGGGAGGCGGTCCCATTAGGAAGTTGGTGAAAGTGAAGGACTTGGGTGGGTGGGGTTATAAAAAGGCTGCGAGTGTTGTC
This sequence comes from Sturnira hondurensis, assembly GCF_014824575.4. NCBI lineage: Eukaryota > Metazoa > Chordata > Mammalia > Chiroptera > Phyllostomidae > Sturnira > Sturnira hondurensis. The sequence goes on along the minus strand of NW_028072653.1, from coordinate 1,912,982 downwards.
CCTGGGGCTGTTGGAGGGGCTCAGTGGTGTGGGTGGGAGGGGGACCACCCCGAGGGCGGCAGACATGCCTTTGGCCACAGTTGGATGCCGGGCAATGGCTCTGAACCTGGGAGGGAGGGGGTGTGTCTGGAGCCCCTCTGCCTTTGCCGGGTTCAGAGGGCTGGGGAGAGTTGTGGTTGGTGGCCGGGGGTGGCCTTTCTCTCTACTAAAAAGGAAGCTCCGGGCTGCATGGCAGCAGGAGGGGTGTCACTGGCATTTCAGCTTCCTGTGCCACAGGCCACCCTTTGGAGAGTGTTGAAATAGGGTTCCGCGGACATGTTGGTTCTTTACCGAAAATGACTCCTTGGGTTTATGAAGCAACGGGACGCAGGGAGGAAGCAGGGTGATCCTCCGGCCTCGCAGGGCCTCCCAGGGCAGTGATGCGTGCTCCTGTAGCCTCTGAAGAATCTACTTACCCCTCCCCTGTCTTTTTCCTTTTCAATTTGCAAGTCTTTGCTTCCTGTTGGTCACCTTGGTTGCCAGCTACCCGGTTGCCTGTGGGGTTTCTTCACGTCTTGCTACTCTTTGTTCTCAGGGAGACTCAGCCCCTGGAGCTGTTTCCCAAGCGGCTGGCCCAGTGCCCGGAGACCCAGGCTCCCTCCAGAGGTGCTGGCAGTGGGCAGCAGTGAGGATGAGTGTGGCGCTGGCCCTGGTGGACAAACACAGGACACGAGAGTGATTTTCTTCTAGTGGCCACTGTGGGAGAGCAACTCAGCTCTGTGCTGTGCCCTGGGCTGTTTCAGAAGCAGTGTCACAGCCCAGGCCTGGCCAGGTCCTCCAATGTCCAAGTCCAAGATTGGCCACCACCTGCAACACGGCCTTGGCCAGTGCACTTCTTTTCCTTGGGTACTAATGCTGCCACTGCCTGGGCCCACCTCTGGAGGGTGGGCATCGGGGTGGAGATCCTCAGTCAAGTCACAACTGTCAGGGGTGGTAGTCCCATGAGAGGGAGGAGTAAGGAGTTGTGTGTGTGCAGAGAATCAAGACGGGAAGGGCGTAGTCTGACGCATGTCCATACTCGGAAGTTAACTCCAGCTGATGGGATGGCTGTTGATTTTTATGTTCTTTGTACTCATCTGTGTTTTCTGAAATTTCTATAGTTGGGTTCAACGTAACATTTTTTGGGAAGGAAAACACAAACCTAAACTATCATGTGGGGGCCTCAAAATACAGTGTTAAGAGTACGGAGTCAAACCCAGATTCAGATCTGTCATCTATTACCTGGGTGCCGTAGAGCAGGAGCCACCCCTGTCTGGGATACCAGGGTGTTGATAATCCCTACCTTGTGGGTCTGGTGGGGGATGAGAAGACAAAATGCATGGAGCACAGTGTCTGGCAAATTTTTGTACATACATATACACACACACATTTATGTACACAAATTATACATACATAATACGTACATATAAAATAGGAGGTTGTGCAAACCTTTTCATCACAATGAGCATTCCAGATACTTGCGAAGACCAGAGGGGAGGTTCAGGGAGCTTGGGATGTTGAATTCCAGGGGAAAGCAAAAGCTCTACCCTTGCCTTGGGGTGGCGTGTGCCTCAGTCTACCCAGTAGCAACGAAGGGTTACCGAGGAGGAAGCAGGCCGGTGTTCATGGAGGACTGGGTGGCGTGTTGCCCTGCCTGGCGTGGCTTGGCGGATTGAGCACTAGCCTGCGAACCCAGAGGTTCTTGTGGACATCCCAACATTCTTATCAGGGCAGTTCTGCAGGCAGAAGCTGTGGTTTTTAATCTCCGCGAGCTTTTTGGTAAATCTCTGTTTTAAGATGATCAGACCATTAGAAATCGAGCCAGGGATTTTTGCCAGGGTTTTGCCACGTCGATGCGCTGGGGCTGTTTTCTCCAGCACACCAGTGCGCAGCCGCCAGCACCCTAAAGTGCCGTTTCCCAGGACAGGCTCTCTGGGGGGGTCGCTGCTCTGTCTTCCCAAAAGGGGGTGGGGGGGTGATCATCGTCCGTGGATGAATACATTTAACCTAGAGTTTCCCAAAACAACATGAGTGGTTGTTTCAGGGCCTCTTAGTGGATTAATACATGATTTCATTTAGGAAGGAGCAATATACTACCCAGTGTTTCCCAAACCAGTGGCCCATGGAGCCGTCTTCTTTAGGGACTGTGTCTCGGGACTGAAGGCATCATGGAACACACATTGGGAGACATTGCCTTTTAAATAACTGAGTATAAGATACAAAATCGATCATTCTTTTTTTTAAGATTTTATTTATTTCTAGAGAGGGGGAAGGGAAGGAGAAAGAGAGGGAGAGAAACATCAATGTGTGGTTGCTTCTCACGTGCCCCCTTACTGCGGACCTGGCTCACAACCCTGGCATGTGTCCTTACTGGGAATCGAACCGGCGACCTTTTGGTTTGCAGCCCGCACTTAATCTGCCAAGCCACGCCAGCCAGGGCAACCCGCCGCCCAGTCCTCCGCAAACACTGGCCTGCTTCCTCCTGGGTAACCCTCTTGCTACTGGGTAGACTGAGGCACGCGCCACCCCAAGGCAAGGGCAGAGTTTTTGCTTTCCCCTGGAATTCAACATCCCAAGCTCCCTGTACCTCCCCTCTGGTCTTCATGAGAATGCAGAATTGCTCCTTATGATTAATAGTTTTAGTCTACCTAAGATTAGGAACAAGTCATTTTTTCTTAATTTTTGAAGTACTTGCTATTCCCCAAATTTGGAGGTTCTGGTAATTACTGAGCTTCTTTTGTGCCGGGAATTGGGGTCACAGAGCTGAACAAGATGAACCCTGTCCCTCCCCTTGCGATGGTTATTGTCCAGGGGAGAAGAACAGCGGAGTGGATGGGTGGATGGATGGAAGTCCTAGATGCCGGGAGGTATCCGACAGGGGCATGGCAAGGAGACTTTTCAGAAGTGACTTTTAAGGTGAGATCTGAAGGAAAAGTGGGTTAATTGTGAGGCAATCAGAAAGCAACAGTGCAGGACACCAAGGGTTAAAATGAAGCCTTCCCTTCCCCCCCTGGTCTGAGAAACCAGGGGTGACTGGCTGAACTTTTACAGTGCATGTGACCTTCAAACTCCTCTGAGGTTAGCCTCAAAAAGCCGGCAGAGCCAGTGTGTGAAGAGCACACGCTGAATTTCCCCGCTGTGTCCTTCAACAGAGACAGGTGGGGGGCCCTGCCCCGCAGTGCTGGCTGTGCGCTTGGGGTCTTTTGTACTGCTCTTGGGCTGGCCTGGCCCAGACTTCCACACATACCTGAGCCTGGCACAGGTGTAGAGTGTTTGCCACCTGCCAAGGTCAGCTGGGTGTGGGGGAGGGCGTTGCTCTCCAGAAGGCTGTCCAGGCAGCCCCACCCCTCTGTCTGCAGCTTGGTTTGGAGTTTCATGTGCATTGCGATTCACTTGTCCTTGGCCTTTCTCCCAATGCTGTGCCTCTCAGGTCATCATCCTCTTTCTACCCCCGGACTCCCAAGGAGAGATCTCGGGCAGCAAGAAGAGAGGTTGGTTTCAGGAGGACTCCAGCCTGTCGTGGCTCCCACCACCTTCCTTGCCCCCTAGAATGGCTCCTCTAGTCTCAGGAGTGCCAGGGTTTCTCTTTCAGGGGCGCAGTTTCCCCCATCCTGTTGGCTACCCCAGGGAAGGATGCAGGGCTAGGTGAGGGGTACCTGGGGGGAGAGGGCAGATCAGGCCACAGGCAGAGGGAGCATCCCCCCGTTGGTGCTGACTCGGGCCACCCCCCCCCATTCATCACGCAAAACACTCCATTCAACAGATACTCAGTGGCGCCAACTGTGAGCCCAGGGCTGGGGTACAGCCAGAACTGGGAGAGTTGAGGAGTGGCCCCCTCTCTCACGGAGGTCACAAATCTGGAGGAGCGGGGCGGGGGACTCAGTTTTCCCCAATACACCAGTTCAATAAATAAGCAGACACGTCCATCAACAGTAACTCTGGCTGTGGGACCACACGGGGTGCTGATGAGTGGCCTGAATGGAGACCCGAAAGCAGAGAAAGGGCCCAGGTGTCCAAAGTGGGTTCACGGCACAACCTGACAGTGGNCCCCCCCCCCCCCCCCCCCCGCCGTCTGAGAAACCAGGGGTGACTGGCTGAACTTTTACAGTGCATCTGACCTTCAAACTCCTCTGAGGTTAGCCTCAAAAAGCCGGCAGAGCCAGTGTGTGAAGAGCACACACTGAATTTCCCCGCTGTGTCCTTCAACAGAGACAGGTGGGGGGCCCTGCCCCGCAGTGCTGGCTGTGCACTTGGGGTCTTTTGTACTGCTCTTGGGCTGGCCTGGCCCAGACTTCCACGCATACCTGAGCCTGGCACAGGTGTGGAGTGTTTGCCACCTGCCAAGGTCAGCTGGGTGTGGGGGAGGGCGTTGCTCTCCAGAAGGCTGTCCAGGCAGCCCCACCCCTCTGTCTGCAGCTTGGTTTGGGGTTTCATGTGTGTTGCGATTCACTTGTCCTTGAACTTTCTCCCAGTGCTGTGCCTCTCAGGTCATCATCCTCTTTCTACCCCCGGACTCCCAAGGAGAGATCTCGGGCAGCAAGAAGAGAGGTTGGTTTCAGGAGGACTCCAGCCTGTCGTGGCTCCCACCACCTTCCTTGCCCCCTAGAATGGCTCCTCTAGTCTCAGGAGTGCCAGGGTTTCTCTTTCAGGGGCACAGTTCCCCCCATCCTGTTGGCTACCCCAGGGAAGGATGCAGGGCTAGGTGAGGGGTACCTGGGGGGAGAGGGCAGATCAGGCCACAGGCAGAGGGAGCATCCCCCCGTTGGTGCTGACTCGGGCCACCCCCCCATTCATCACGCAAAACACTCCATTCAACAGATACTCAGTGGCGCCAACTGTGAGCCCAGGGCTGGGGTACAGCCAGAACTGGGAGAGTTGAGGAGTGGCCCCCTCTCTCACGGAGGTCACAAATCTGGAGGAGCGGGGCGGGGGACTCAGTTTTCCCCAATACACCAGTTCAATAAATAAGCAGACACGTCCATCAACAGTAACTCTGGCTGTGGGACCACACGGGGTGCTGATGAGTGGCCTGAATGGAGACCCGAAAGCAGAGAAAGGGCCCAGGTGTCCAAAGTGGGTTCACGGCACAACCTGACGGTGGAACGCTAGGCAGCCGCGGACAACACTGCGGTGCGTCTGACGGGGACGTGGGACACCCTGGTAGACTGATCCCGTCCTGTAAACTTTGGCGCGGAGAAACGCCTGAGGGATCCACCTAAAACCTGATGGTGCGTCCCCCTCTGTGAGGGATTGTAAGTGATACTTGTTATTCGTCCCTACATTTGAAAATTTTCAGGCGAACACGTACTTTATATTTTGTAACAAGAAAAAGACTACTTCTGGGCAGGACGTCGGTGGGGCTTCGCATCCTGGGTGAGGACGCGGGACAGTTAGCACAGTGCTGGCCTGGGGATGTTATTGTTATTAAAAGGTTAATTCTGTCAAAGCAATAAAGGGAACCTCAGGGATACATTTTGAACGGGGCCTTACTACAGTGAGTATCTAGCCCCACTCTCTCCAGTTTTTCTTTCAAACTGGAAAGTCGGTAGTTGAAACACTAAAGTGGTATACAGTGAATGTTTTTTTGCAATCCAGTGTTGAAAAGCATGAGAATAGAAAACCATGTGGGGTTCCAGCCCTCAGAGATAACCAGCTGACACTCCAGTGTTATCTCACAATTCTTTCTAGCCCATTGCTACTGTTTTTAAAAATACAGTTAAAAACTACTGAGGTAACAAAAGCAGGCTTTTATAAGATGGGGTGTTTTTTTTTTTGCCTGGGAACTCCGTCAGGGTCACCTGTCCCTGTGCGACACCTGGTCATCTGCTCCTGTGTAGAGATACCTGTGTGACTCAAGTGATAAAAAGCCAGCCACCTGGGAGGGAGAGTCTGCCTGCCCCTGCATCCCTCTTCATCTATGCCCTCCCTGCAGGGTCTCTGCTGGCCACCCTGAAGTTGTCCTGGGCCCTGCTGAGAGGAAGGTCACCCTGCCTGGCTGGGTTCCCGACCCCCCCCCCCCCCCCCGGCTACTGCCAGCGTGCCTGCCAAGTGCCTGCCTAATCCACGAGAGAGCTTTGCAGGCCATTCTTTTGTTTCCAGAATCCAGGCTGCTCAGCAGAGGGGGCAGCTTCACAAGCCCGGCTGCTGTGGCCTTCAAGCTGACTCAGGTCAAGAGTGCTTTGGGGGGAATGCGGATCCTCAGAGCAAAGCCCTTGTGATGAATGCCTTTCCCCCTAATTGGGTTAGGGAAGTAATCAGCTGGATTCTCCAACTGACCGGGGCCGGCATGCCGGAGTCCCACATTGTTGTCCATTTGCCAAAGAATTGCCCTTCCCTGAGTGCTGGGGGGAAGAAGCTGAGGCTCCAGCTCCGAATTCCATTTGGCTGGAAGCTCTGTGGAGGGAGTGGGCGGGGCTTCCTTCCTGCAGAGGTCCCCAGGCTGGGCCTTAAACCCGCACACAGGCAGGAAGGTTCATTCTGCCGGACAAAGCAGGTTCCTCTGAGACCAGGACAGAGGCTCAAGGCTCAGCTCATCTGAGGTTGGATGGCTCAGCTTGAGGGAGAGGCCACTAATGCTAGCTGAGTGCTACCAGGTACTTTATAGATTTATGGCAGCATGACCCCCATTTTCCAGATGAGGGCACTGGGGTTCCGCAGTCACATGCCCACGGTCAGTAAATGGTGGACTTGAGATGGCACCCCAGGACTGCCTGACTCAACACACTCTGCCATGCTGCTCTCCATGTGCGAGGGAGGAGTGTATTTGGTACAGGGAGGGATGTCCTGTATTTATTTATTAAGCAGTTTCAGGCTCACAGCTGTATGAGCAGAAGATACAGAGATTTTCCATATACCCTCCTCCACACCTGCAAAGCCTCCCCCATTATCAACATCCCCCACCAGAGGGGCACCTTTGTTACAGGCGGTGAAGCAACGCCGACACATCACTGACCCTCAGAATCCATTGTTTACGATGGGGTTTGCTCCTGGTGGTGTACATTCTGTGGGTCTGGACAAATGTGTAATGACATGTGTCCACTGTTAGGGGGTCATTCACAGACGTTTCAGTCCCTAAAAATCCTCCATGCTCTGCCTATTCATTCCCCCCACAACCCCTACCAACCACTGATCTTTTTACTGTCTCCAGGGTTTTGCCTTCCTTAGAATGTCCCATAATTGGGATCGTATAGTGTGTAAGCTCTTCTTATGCCTTTTTTGGCTTTTTTCCCCACTTAGTCATATGCATTTAAGTTTCCTTTATGCCTTTCTGTGGCTATCATTCCCCCCCTGTATTCTTTGAGCACCTGTCTGCATGTCAGGCACATCCTGAGCACTGGGCGATGGTGTAGGCCACGTGGGCATGGCCCCTGCTGTCCGGAACTAGTTTAGCAGGGAGAGATGCACGCATGAGTACATACCTGACCACGGGGATCAGCGTGCGAAAAGAACAAGGGACCCTGAGTTGGAATGGGGAGGGGTGGAGAAAGCCTCTCTTAGGAAGGACGTTTAAACTGGTACCCGAGGGACGAGCCAAAATGAGGGTCAACAGCGTCACCAGCAGCCGTGTGGCTCTCAGAATCCTCCTTCCCCTTGAGATGAGCCTCTTCCAGGAAGCCCTACCTGCCAACTCCTTGACATGCATCGGTGCCCATAGCAGAGGTCCGTAACTTTTTCTTTTATGCACCAGTCGCTTCCTGTGAGAACCTGCTCAAACCGGTGGACTCTTTCCCCAGGGACTTGAACAGAGGGAAGATCTGCCGTGTGTTGCTTTGAGCTCTGTGCTCCCCGTTGGCACAAAGGAAAGTCCAGAGGGAGTTAAGCTTGGCCAAGTTGAGCAGGGAGGGAAGTCAAGATGTTGCCTATCTGACTTGTGTGCTGGGGCTTTGAACTGCCGTGATGATGGCTGTGCTGCCCGAGCCAAAGTTCACTTGGCTGATTTCCATTGGCTGCTCCTACAGAAAAGCCAGGGATCTGTGTGGTTGCTTCTCGTCCAGAGCCTGAAAGCCCTAGGGCTTAGAGGAGGTTCACAAGTAGCCTTAGGGGAGGTTCACCCACCCCCTTCGTGGGGGCTGCTGGAGGGTGGGGAGGTAGACTGCTGTTGGGGGGAGCTGCAGCCTTCCATCAGCTGCTGCTACCAGCTCTCTGGCCATAACCCAGGAGTTGGCTGGCCAGGAGATCGCGATGCCTGACCACTCTGCCCCTGTGGGTACCCTGCTCTAGACCCTGCAGTGGCTCCCTATTGCCCTCAGGACAGGCCAGATATCTTAGCAGGGCATACAAGCTGGGACCCTGCCCACCCTCCCAGCCTGCTTTGTCCAGGCCTACCCTTCTCTCTGTCTGCTTGTTCCAAGCATTCTAGATTCCCATATGGGACACCTGTGTGGCTTGGCAGGTGCGGTTTTTCCTGCTGAGCATTCCTTTCGTCCTGTGGTTTCAACAGGTCAAGCCCTGGACGTTCTTCCAAAACTTGGCTGCATTGATCTCTTTTCCCTGAAGTCCCCACGGACCTGCTCCTCTCTACAGATCGTCAAGCCTTCCGCCGAGGCCCCAGGGCACTCTGTTCTTGCCAAGGCCCGCCAGTCCTTCTCTCCCCCTCCCTCCTTCCATTTCTTCATTGATTAGTGTTCTGGCAGCTGACTGTGTTTTAGTCACACGGGGGTGGTGAGAACACAAGGATGAAACCCTGCCCTCCAAGAGTTGGAAGTCCCATGGTTGCTGGATAAATTCATCAAATAATGAAGATAAGGATGAAAAATACACAAAGAATTCACTCCACAGAGTGGGAGAAATGTTTGGAAATCATATGTCAAGAAGTCATATTGGGGGAAGAGCTCTTCTCCACAATTACAGAATAAATAAAAGGTTGTGGGGGGAAGGGTACACTGCAAGACTTCCAGTCTCAGATCTGTTGCAGGTGAAGTAAAGCCTCCCGGGGTGTTGTTGTAGGACTGTTTCAAATGCAGGTTCCTTCCTGTGTAAACAAACATAAGAGAGGAACTAATTCATTCAGGCTTGGAGCACTTTCCATGGCAAAAGTAGCAAAGCCCTGGGGCTCCTGAGAGCTGTGTCCTGGCCACAGGCTCTCTGCGGAAGCAGCCAGGAGAGGAGATTCCAGCATGAAACCTCAGTCCCCTTCCCTTTCATGGGAACGTCTCCCTTTCAGCTCCCTCCAGGAAGACCGGGGAGTAGTGGGTGAGGGCTCTGGCCGTGGCCATAGGGTTCCTTCTTCGTGTTGATCAGTTCTGGTCAGCATCTCTCCCACTGGGCTGTGAACTCCTTGTGAGAGGGTGATGTGTCCATTTCACATTTCCTAACAGCGTTATTGAGATATAATTCACGTACCGTAAAATTCACCCTTTTAAAGTGTCCCGGTCAGTGACTTTTCGTGTATGCAGAGTTGTGCAAAATCAACACTATCTACTTTCAGAAATGTTCATAATCCCCCAAGAAAACTCCTTCCACATCCTTTAGCAGTTAATCTCTCCCTTCCTTTGACCTCCATGCTCGGCCCTACGTGACCACTAATCTACTTTCTGTCTGTGTGCATTTGCCTGTGCCGTCCATTTCATGTACGTGAAATCATGCACTATGTGGCCTTTTATAACTGGCCTTTTTTTCTGCCTTCACATCATATTTTCAGGGGTCATCCATGTTGTAACATGTATCAGCACTTATTTCATGTTGGTGGCCTAATAACCTGCCATTGCATGGATAGGCTATATTTTGTTGATCCATTCATCATTGGATGGGCATTTGAGTTGCTGCCCTTTCACTGTGAACTCCGGAAATGCTGCTGTGAGCGTGCATAGCCGTGGTGTTGTGTGGACGTATGTTTTCTTCTCTCTTGGGTGCACACCAAGAACTGGAATTTCTGGGTCTGGGGTAAGTCTCCGTTTCACGTTTTTCCAAAATGGTTTCCCACAGCGGCTGCGCCGTGTTGCTGTCCCAGCCACAGAAGGAGGGTCCCAGTCTGTCACATCCTCAGTAAGCGTTTCTGTTTGTTTTTCTGACAGCCATCCCAGTGGGTGTGTGGTGGTATCTCCCTGTGGTTTCGAGCTGCCTTTTCCTAATGACTGAGCATCTTTTCATGTGCTCATTGGCCGTTTCTGTGTATTTGAGGAAATATCTCTTCAGTCCTTGGCCCCCTTTTAAGTTAGATTGTCTGTCTTTTTATTATTGAATTGTAAGAGTTCTTTATATATTCTAGTCTCTTTACTGGTATATGACTTCCAAACATTCTCTCCCATTCCGTCTTTTCACCTTCTCGACAGTGTCTTTGAAGCATGAAAGACTTCAATTTTGAAGCCCAACTTAGCTGTTTTTGTCTTTTGTTGGTTCCGCTTGTGATGTCATAGCGAAGAAGTCATTGTCTACAGTCATAAAATTTTGCTTCTGTTTTCTTCTGAGGGTTTATAGTGTTAACCTGATATTCGGTTCTGTGTCTGTCTTATTCCACGTTGTATTCCCAGTGCCTAGCATAGTGGCCTGATGTACAGAAGGTACCGGAAACTTACTTAGTGAAGCGAATGGATTGCTGTCTCTTGAATGGATGAATGAGTGAATGAATGAATGAACGAATGCACAGATATCTCCTAGTCCCAGAGCTGTTGTTCATGCCTCGATAAAACTGCCAGCTTCTCCTTTCCTATTTTGATCCATTTCTGCATCTCTTTGCTTTCCCTGTTTCACAAAATGTCGCTAAGACATTTCCTAAATAAATGAATAACAACTAACAAGTTTTTTACATTGAGTTTTTTGTAAGTTGTCTCTCACGGTCCCAGCTGCAGAGGGAGTTAAGCCATGGGCCGTGAGAGGGTACTGTGTGCTAGGTGCTTCATGTCCCTTTTCACTTTAGCCTTAGCTGCTGAGGAGGAAACGGGTGAAGGCGGGTGACCAGGGGCCCAGCTTGGTTGAGTAGCAGAACCCGAATTTGGATGTGGGTCCCCTGGGTTCTGCTGTGGCCCGCGGGTCTGCAGTAGCTAGCCTGTCCCTGGGAATGGAGCCGATTGTCTCCTTCACCTGGCCCTGTCATTGTGAAGGTCCCCAACACTTTCCGAGCCTGTGCTGGGTGAGGGTGGATGGGACCGGCTCCAGGAGTTTCTGGGATGAAGGGGCTGTCATCCTGGGGCTCGAAGAACAGCAACAGGGTATGAAAGGAATCGGTGCCCCCTAACCAGCCAGCAGGTGGGCTCCCACCCCTGATTTTTCTGGGGCATCCGAGGCTCTGGAGAGGCAGCCCTGACCTACCCCACCCCTTCTGCCCTGCCTATTCCAGGAACTGAAGCTGCCTACCTTCCGAGCCCACTCGCCGCTCCTGAAGAGCCGCCGGTTCTTTGTGGACATCTTGACCCTGCTGAGCAGCCACTGCCAGCTCTGCCCCGCGGCCCGGCACCTGGCCGTCTACCTGCTGGACCACTTCCTGGATCGCTACAACATCACCAGCTCCAAGCAGCTGTACACCGCGGCGGTCTCCTGCCTCCTGCTCGCAAGTACGTGGAACTCGCTTCCTCCCCTGGGCCGCCGCCTCCTCCGTGCGCCCGGGTGCTCCCAAATCTTGGTGTGTCTCCATGGCTGGTGCACATCTTCTGTGTTCATCCTTAGCTGAGTGGGAACTGATATTATTAGTAATAACCATCGACATTTTCTTTAGCATACGTACCAGGCTGAGCGAGAAGGGTTTTAGCCTCTTGATCATAAAGAGTCCACACAGTGACCCTGGAGACAGACACTTTTAGTAGCCCATTTTACCAAAGCACAGAGAGGTTAGGAAACTTGCCTTGGGTCACCCAGTTCGTATATAGCAGACAAGCTGTGAGCCCAGAAGCGCAGTGTCAGGACCTTTGCCATCAACCCTGTGGCACCTGCTTCCTGGTATGGGGGGCAGGAACCTTAGCAACCACTGTTCCCGGAGGTGTTCAGAAATGTGACTGCTTGGTTGGGGCCCAAGCTGGACCTATTATGTCGTCAGCAGATAGTTGGCCGACCTGGTTGCAGCCGTCCGGGGGTTTGCATCGTCAAAGAGGCCTCACTGAAAACACAGTAGAACTTTGACCATCTGTCCGCCTTGGTAGGGATTACTGTAGGACCATGCTGCTGCTTGGGTCATCTGCTTGAAACACAAGCCTGCCACGCCACCTTGCCAGAGAAAACCGCCCCCTGGTCGACCACCATCCTGAGGGTAAAGGCCCCCGGCAGGGTCCTGCCTCCCTGACCTCAGGCCTGTCTCCTCTTCACTCCCTGGGTTCCAGTCAAGCGCCACATCCTCCCCCACGTCCCCTCCCCCACAGAACTTTGCACATGCTGGCACCCCCAGGAAAGCCTTTCCCCCCTGCCCTGGGCAGGTGAGGTCTCAAGAGAGCCATGTTTGTTTGTTTGTTTGCTTATTATCTTCACCTGAGGACATGCTCATTGATTTTTAGAGAGAGGAGAGGGGAGGGAGAAAGAGAGGGAGAGAAACATCAATGTGTGAGAGAAACACTGATCGGCTGCCTCTCGTATATACCCTGACCAGCGACTGAACCTGCAACCTAAGTATGTTCCCTGACTGGGAATCGAACCTTCGACCTTTTGGTTTATGGGAGGACACTCTAACCAACTGAGCCACTCTGGCCAGGATGGCATTTCGTCCCTTTAATCAACACCCACCTCCCCGCTAAGCAGTTGAGTTTCAGGGAGGAGAAGGAGGCTGGCGCAGAATAAGACCTCACGGTAATACTATTTATGGGATAAATGAAATGAATGGAGCGAGGGTTTCTTCGGACCTGGATGTCCACCCTGCCCCAGGTCGCCCTTAATGCAGTGGAGTGGATGCCCCGAGGTGGCCCAGCCATGGAGACATTTCCTTGACAATCTAGTATTTTCTTCTTAAAATTCGATCAGATTTGACGGTCTCCACCGCAATGTGTGACTGTCCTGTTTTATTGTGTGGGTGGGCTCCCCCACCCTTGAGTCCCGCTGATGCCACGAGGAGACAGCACCCGCCCCCTCTGTGGCTTTGTCTGCCCCTGGCACACTGCCCCGGGCTGCCACGAGCACCACCACCCAGTTCCAGGAGCTTTAGGCCTTTCAAAACTCTGTGTTGTTTTCCACCCTGGCACCTTCCACCTGCCGTTATTTATAATCCCCTTTGGCTGCTTTGGCTTCGCAGCCTCCTGGTTTGTGCTTTTCTCTACCTTGAGCCAGCTTCATTTCCCGTGTGACAACAGAGGAGCCAGCCTGGCTGCGTCCGCCCTGGTTGCTACTTCAAAGTCCCAAAGCAACGCGCAGCTCTCTTTGGTCTTGGGAAGAGATGAGGGGCTCGCAAGCCATCCTTGTCAGCGAGGGCAGAATGGGCATCACATTTCAGGCGGCCCAGGAGGAGCCTGCTCCGTGGCCTTTGGCCTGCTGCTGTCTGTGATCTTCGGGCTGCATCGAGGCCCACTGGGGGCAGGGGACTTAGATTTCTCCCCCAGCGTCTGTCTGGGGAGCTGGGATGTGAGGGGCACACTGGAGACTCCTTTGTGCTGCTGGGGCCGGGGCTGAGGGAGGGGGCCCTGCAGGCAGAGAGGCAGACGCCCCCACCCACATGTCTGAGGGCAGCAGCCGGCCTCGGGTGGCAGGACGGGAGTTTTCAGGACACCTGCCATCTGCTCGGAGGCCCAAGGAAAGAAAAGTTTCCATGACAGCCTGAAATCCTATTCATTCGTCCCTCCCCTCTCCCCACACGGACTGTCCGCTACAAGGGGGGTCACCTTGCCTCGAGACTTTGAAGTTCTGCTAATTCTATACCAAATAATTCCCAGATAGATAAGAAGAGCCACAGTTTTTCTTGCCCCACCTGTCAGTGCTTAGGTTTTGAGAGCTGCTTCCAGATAAGGGCCTTTGCACAGATGGAGCCTTTTTGCCTATATACAGGCCCCTCTGCCCCCATAAAATGAGTCAGTCCAGGACCCGTGTCTACAGGCCTGTGGAAGGAGGTGGGAACAGAACAGCTTATAGGTCTTTCCAAGGTGGACCAGTGGCAAAGCCACCCCACCATCTCCCTGTGACTGAGTTCGTCGTTTGGGTTTCCTCCTCAAAAATTGAGGAGATGCCCCTCTCTTTTCATCTTTCATGTAGCACCCCAACTGCCTTGTGTTATTATGTCATTAAAAGAGTAACTGGAGAATACGGAAACCCAGCAACGTTCAGGGGCGTTGGCTTTTAGGCGAGTTGACTGGGACAGTGTGACATCAGTATCCGTCATTCTGGCCAACAGCAGCTGTGTCGCTTCCTGGTCCTTTTCCTTCTGCCCAGCCCTGTGCCAGTCACTTCACATGCACGTCACATGGAACCTCCACAAGCAGCCTCTGGTCATGCTGCCATCTGCTCATTCCGCAGGTTCAGAGAGGTTGAAAAACTTGCCCAGGGTCACCCAGCTCAGTTTTATTTGTATTCCTTTTCATTACGGTAAGATTCATACCACAACATAAAATTAACCATTTTAACCATTTTTAAGTGTACAGTTCTGTGGCTTTTTTAGTGCAAGCGCACTGTTGCCCGCCGCCACCTCTGTCTGGCCACAGCACATGCGCGTCGCCCTCAGAGGAGCCCTGGTACTCGTTAGCAGTTGCTTCTCGTTCCTCCCCACCCACGCCCAGCCCCTGGCAAACACTGACCCATTTTCTGTCCACCCAGATTTGCCTGTTCTGGGTATTTCCTATAAAAGGAATTCTGTAGCACGCGGCCTTTTGTGCCTGGCTCCTTTCACTCGACGTTTTCAAGGCTGTCCACACTGTAGCCTGTACCAGTACTTTCCTCCTCGTGATGACTGAGCACGATTCGGTTTTACGGATGTATCTCCTCCAAGTATTCCTTTGTCTGTTGATACCCACTTGCGTCATTTTCACCCTTGGGCTGTTAGGAACCGGTTTTGTCTGAACACCAGTTTTCACGTCTTGGAGGTATAAACCTAATTGTAAGTGCTGGTAAAATGGTGATTAATTCTGTGTTGCCCCTGTAGAGTAAACTTGGCGTTTTGCTTTTGCCTGGGAGATGACTGGGTGCGTTGAGTCCTTAGCCCAGGTCACAGCGCAGCAAGAGAACGGAGAGAGGTAGGAGAAAGCCAGAGGGCAGGAGTCGGGACCATCAGCCTTCGTGCTAGGGTAGCATGGCCTTGAAAGGAAGCCCTTCTTGTCTGTGGGGCACAGCCCCGTTAGAGCATATCTGGATACCCTATGGGTGCAGTCCCAGGTCAGGACACGTACAACTGTCAACCCTCGAATGCAGAAATAAGTGGGACAGCAAATTGATGTTTCTCTCTCTCTCTAAAATCAATAAACAGATCCTTGGGTGAGAGTTAACAAAATTTTTTCAGTACGAGATACACTTTTATTGTAGAAATTCCAAAAGGTGAAGAACCTACCTAGTGTAAAAATTAGTTCTCTCTCAAAATCATAGTCCCATCCCCACAGTTTGCAGTGTATTCTTCCATACCTAGGTTTACTTGTATGTTTTCATAATGGGGAAAATCTGTTTTCATTTACGAGGTGGGGATAGGGGGTTGAATCATAGGAACCGCTCCAGATGTGAACTGGGATGTCTATTGCCCATCCCAGTCACCACAGGTAACTTCTGGGAGCAGCAGGTTCTTGTGTCTTGTTCCAGATT
Organism: Sturnira hondurensis; assembly: GCF_014824575.4. Taxonomy (NCBI): domain Eukaryota; kingdom Metazoa; phylum Chordata; class Mammalia; order Chiroptera; family Phyllostomidae; genus Sturnira; species Sturnira hondurensis. Next base: position 1,897,337 of record NW_028072653.1, on the reverse strand, counting down.
GGTCCAGTGCGTTTTCTAGAAGTGTGCTGAGCATGTACAAACACACGGTTGAGCCTCATGATTCGAAAATTCCGTACCTGTGAATTTGCCTGCTCGCTGAAGTTTATTTTTAACTCCCAAAGTGGCACTCGCAGAACTTCTGCGGCCATTCACGGGCACATGCAGAGCTCCCACGAATGCAAGTTCTTCCTGCGTCTGCCCAGCTGAGACAGAGCGGGGCAGCGCCCTGCCTTCTCCCCGCAGCTCTCTCACTTAAAACAAGTCCTTTTCTCAGTGTTTAGTGCCACGTTGTCTCACTTGCGTGCTCATAGGTGATTTTGCTGAGTAAAAGCTGTCCAGTGGTCCTAAGTGTAAGACGGCCATGGTGTGCCTTTTGGGGGAAAATATGTGTGTTAGGGAAGCTTCACTGGGGCCGGAGTTACAGTGCTCTCGGCTATGAGGTCCATGATAACAAATCAACAAAATATTACACGGAAATACACAAAACAAGGTCATGCACCGATCAGTTGTGATCAGAGACTCACAGGAACCCTGCCCTGTGTCTCCCCCAGGAGTGTGGTTCATTGTTCACTAGCTCAGTGTTGCAGTGACTCTGCTGGAATTACTGCGAACAACCAGAATCGACTGTATGTTACACAGCTGGGCTCCTACCTAAGGTGCTTGCTTCGTAGTATATCGGGGAGGTCTTTCCCATCAGGCTGTGTGCAGTTGCCTTCCTCTTATTGACAGCCATGTCCCATGATTTACACACTGACCTCTCTGTCAGTGGTTAGTTAGTTAGACTGACGTTGGGTGTTTTCTTCACTACTATACACAGTATGACGACTGTCCTTTTCCCTGTATCTTTGTACACTGGACTAAGTGTCTGGAAGGTACATTCCCAGAGGTGGAGTTGTTTGGGTCAAAGGGTAGGTGCATTTAAAGTTTTGATAGCAAGTGCTAAATTACCTTGCAGAGTTCTCAGCAAAACCCACACTGATGAGATCCCTTTTTCCCTTAAACTGACTTAATTTGTGGGAGTCTTTGGAACCCTGCCTTCCACCTAAATAACAAACTATCAGAACAGGAGCGATGTGCCTTCCCCACCCTGGCCACTCGCTAGTGTCCACTGTGGCTTTTCTTCTGTGCTCTCCGCAGGGCATGCATTTGCACTCTGCCTTCCTGCCGGGTCCTGCCTGGGATGTCCAGGTGAGGAATGAGTTCCCAGACCAATTGCTTTGAAGGCTCCTAAAGCCAGAAATCATTAGCCACATCTCGTAGCACTGGTACCAGTGCCCGCCAGGTACTTGGTGCTGGCTGGGCCTTGGAGATTCTAGAAGAGGCCCCTCTCTCAGCAAACCACCTGCCTGCACGCTCCAGCACTCACCCCTGCATCCCTCCTGTCCCCTCCTCCCTGGTTTGATCGTTTGGCAACTGTTGCTTCTGAGAAGCAGCTTCCCTGAGAGCAGGGCAGTGGGGCAGGATGGGGCCACCCGCTGGAGATTTTGGAAACCTGAAAGCGGTCTTACTTTTACTCTGTTGGAAAGTATGAAGGATGGCGCTGTCTCCCATCCCTGGGGAGGTGAAGCCCACCGGCTCTTCATGCTGGGGATGCTTGAGATGCCTCTGGGCAGGTGTAAGCAGCATCTGAGGGGGGGAGGGGGCGATTTTTCCAGGCGGCCTTTTTCAGGGGTGTATTTCGGACAGAGCGTGAGGTTTCCTTACAGGAGTAAACCCAAATCTGCAAGGAAACATAGCTGCCACCAGGCAAGCGATGGTTTAACAGCTCTTTGCGTCTCATGCAGCAGTGCCCGGGAGGAATACGGCATTTCTTCCCAGCCACGGTTTCACGTTTCCGAAGTCAGGATGGGGCTTATGTTGGGTATGTGCCGTGAAGGGACCGTCATTGATTGTGTCCTCCGAAAGTTGCTGCAACGGGATGGGGAAACCTTCTCGTTGGTGGCAGCGCCCTGGAGGCCACCCCAGCACAGGGTGGACTGGAAAAGGGGGTCTGTCCCATTAGGGCCCCACTGTGCGCAAATCCAGGGTCGGGGCTGCAGGGTCACAGCACAGGGGGCGAGGACAGGGTGATGTTCCAACTCCTGTTGCCGGCTCTGCAGACTGGCAATTAGTGCTCTGTCACAGGGAGGGTTTCCAGCCCCGTCAGGCAGCTGGCTGGGCGGGAGGTGGTACAGTTTGTCTTAGCAGTCTACTGCACAGGCCTGTGTGTGCAGGGACTGGGGTTCTGGGCTCTGAGGGTGGGTTTTTTGTTTGTTTGTTTGTTGTTTGCTCTTTTGTGGAGGCATGAGTTAATTGAATGTGCAGTGTGCTCAGGAGCCCTTGACCCCACACAAGTAAATCATTCAAAAACGTCCGTTTGACCTCTGCTGTATGCCAGGTGCTGTGTTCAGCCCTGGGGAGATGGTGGTGAGCGGAAGGAATGCGGGGTCTCTGTCACTGAAGATGATTCATTTCGCACCCATGTACCTACTGTGTGCTGAGCCTGGAGACGGGAGCCCAACACAGACCAAGTCCCCATCCTAAAGAAGCAGCCTTCAATCCAGGCTCTGCCAGCAGCCTCTGGGTGTATGCCAAGAATAAGCTAATTGCCCTTCTGAGAAAAACCCAAGTGCCCTTCCTGTTGGGAGAAGAGCCTGGCCCACACGGTGAGCGGGAAAGCAACCGGGACAAGGACGCCAGGCGCCGCATCCGCTCTCCGTGCTGTGTGCGGTGTGGCTGCTGGAGCCAGGCATTTGTTTTTGCTGCTTTTTATTTGCTATAACCTTGAACCCTACCTGCAGTGAGTACTTGTGTCTGGTAGTACCGTGTCCCCTGTTCACAGCCAGGATTGCAGTATGCCCATTTCCTGCTATTGCTGATGTGGAAGCAGGCACTGGAGTCCTTTATTCATTAGGTCCCTTGGCCCTGGGATTGTAGCTGGTCCTTGCCTCGCCCAGGAGTCTCCACACAGTGGAGAGTTCACTGCCAGGATCACAACAGTCTGCCCTTCTCCAGGTTCCCCAGTGGCCAGTCAGCGCTGGTACCAGCGAGGCAGCTTCAGCTGGTTTTAAATCCAATTTCAGACCCGAAGGAAATACACCAGCTCGTTATATACCCTGAGTGGTGAGAGGAGAGGTTGTTTTTATGGTGGTTGTGTTTGCTTGAATTTCTGAGACTACCTTCAGGGAGCCTGCCTCTCTCCCTGCTTCCGAAGTCTTCGTTTTAATTATAAGTGTCTCAGTGTCTAGACAGGAAGTCTCTTCTTTGTCACTGGCATGCTGGGTTTCTGGAACGCTTCTAGGAAAGTCTGATACCTCTGACCTGTGGGCACTTGTAAAGCAGATTTATGGCAGGCTAGTCTTGGACTAGGGCAGACCCGTGTTCTGGAACCATTTTTGGCATTTATTATCCTGCCAGTTCTGGCTTGGAGGGTCCCATCCGTGGTGGCTTGTCTTCTGTGAAGTTTAAGCTGTTTTTCCTCAGCAGGAGAGTAATATGTGTTTCTTGCAGAAAATTAGAATGTAGAAAAAAGTATAAAGAATAAAAGTTAGTTGCAAACTCAGTACTTTTTTTTAGATATACTCAGAATTTGAGGGTGGGGGACAGATTCCGGCCTCAGTGATCATGGAATGGCTAATATTTAATCAGTGGTCTGAGTTCTTTGCATGGGGTTTACTCATTTACTCCTCATAACAATTCTGTGGATTGGATTGCCTTAAAAATTAGGTTAGTTTTCACGGTTCGATTCCCAGGCAGGGCACATTCCTGGGTTGCAGGCTGGTTCCCTGTAGGCCAGTTCCCACCCAGCAAGGGGACGCACGAAAGGCAACCATACATTGATGTTTCTCTCCCTTTCTCCTTCCCCTCTAAAGATACATAAATAAATAAAATCTTTAAAATATATCCTGACTATAAAAACACATATTTAAAAATATATAAAAAATAAAATAAATTAGGTTAGTTTTTTCCATATGATGGCTCTAATAGTGCCTAGTTGTCCTTGTTGTCATTCAAAACGCTTTTGTTCGATTGTATTGTGACAGCTGTCATATCAGTGTGCATTTTTTAAAAACCTATCAAAATTGGTGAATTTCTGAGCAGCCATTTTAATATTGAAGGTGGAAGAAAATACACAACATTTTTGGTGTATTATGCTTTATTATTTCAAGAAAGGTAAAAACACAGCTGAAATGCAAAAAAAAGATTTGTTCAGTGTATGGAGAAGGCGCTGTAACTGATCAAACAAGTCAAAAGTCATTTGGAAATTTCTTGGTACGAGTGACATTTTGGCCAAGTAATTTTTTGCTGTGGCCTGTCTTATGCATTGGAAGATGTTCAGCAGCACCCCTGGCCCCTAGCCACTAGAGGCCAACAGTGCGAGATAGCCAACTAGTCAAAATATCCAAATCAGTCAAGTTATTGGTAAAAATAGAAGGTGTGTCTTTTATTTTATGGGAAAAACATAATGGAATTTTTGGCCAACCCAATAGTAGGCAGCAGTATTTTCCCCAGTTGACTGGGGAGGAAACTGAGGCCAAGTAAGTTAAGTAACTGGCCCCAGGGTACATGGCTAGGATGGGGACCCAGCCTGGCTGTCCCTGAGTCTTTGTTCTCGGCTACTAATAACATCAGTGGCCGCCTTTGTCTTGTAGATTTCACTTCCTTTTGTAGCTGCAGCAGGAAGCCTTGGCCAGCCCTGGAGAGGCTGCTGGGAGACCCCAGCTCTTGCCTTCTGAGCCACATTAGCTGACCTGGGTGAGAACTTCAGCCCTCAGGAGCCAGTCTGGTGTCTGGAAGCGGCTCCCCTTCTAACCTGGACAGAGGTGGCCACAATCGCCTCTCCTTGCCCTTGCTGCTCCCGGCAGAGGTTGGAACAAAGGACCCAGGTCCCGTGATGCCCATGCCTTTGGCACTGCTCTCGCATTCTGCCCTTCCTGAAACCACGGCCTCACAAGGCCTGGTCTAGAGCAGCCACTGCCAGATAGGTGTAAACGTCCTGCTCGGCAGTGACCTTTGTCGCAGGAGACAACTCTGCTTCTCTGCACAAAGCCCTTGCTCCACCCTGGCTCCAAATGTCAGCTATCTATATGACATATTGTGCCTGCCCCATGGCCCCTGCTTTTAGACAGTCAGTGAAATTATTTGGGTCCCTTATGAAGAGGAGCACAGGAGGAGCCAGAGATTTGCTGAGGCCACCGCGTGAAGTCACCGCACCAGTTCCTGCAGCCTGAGACAGGCAGAAGGGAAGCCAGTGTGTGACCCAGCTGGCTGGGTGCCACCTCTGACCTGGGAGGCGTTTTCAGTTTCCTCTTGAAAGAAAAAAAGGCCCAGTCTCGTCTCTAGCCTGTTTCCGAAGTTGTACTCAGGAATTGACTCAGCCTGTGTGAAATGTGTGTTCATTCATTCATTCTTTCAGTATCTGTCGAGGGCTACTCTGTCCCAGAGACCAGAGTTGCAGCCTTGCTTTCAAGAGGAAGGAGTGAGGTCCAGGAAGGGCGCTTGTTGTTTCCTGAGGAGGGCAGTGAGCTCAGCCTGGGAAGGCACCAGACCAACCCAGTGGGCCCCTGAAGCCAGGCATGGCTGAGATTGGAGCCAGTTTCCCCAGGACATTCTGTGACCTCCGGGTCCCTGGGGTAGTGAAGATTTTGGCTGAGCCTGCAGCAGGTGTTCTAAGGCGGAGTAGCTGGGTCTCTCCGGGCTCCCCCCCCAGCCCCGCCCTACTCCGTGGTCTTGCAGCCCCTCTCTTCCCTGAAGACGGCCATAAAAACACTGTCTTAGAGCTGGAGGGTTTGCTTGCTCTGGTTCTCTCCCCTTCATGAAATCCTACCAAGAAACAGATCTGTCCTTGAACCTGTGATGAAGATTGCTTGGTTGGTCCTGAATCCTGCAGAGGGGTACAAAGCAGAGTGCGTTCCAGTGTCTGCAGAGCGCTGAGCGCCCTTCTCAGCATGCCGAGTCCTGTGCCATCCTCACCAGGTTCTCTGTCTTCCTCTGTCATTCACGGTGCATAGGCCCCAGACTTGCCCCAGACCACACAGCTGATGGGTGGCCCCGCCTCCCGGAACCCAGGAGGGCCATCCTCTGTGTGCTCTGCCCTTCTGTGCCACATCAGGAAGCGAAACGGCCTTTCGGGGGTGCTGGCCTCAGAGTCCTTTCCTGCCTTCTCTGTCAGCTTGCTCAAAATCTGTCTCCTGGTTCCTTGGAAGGGCCTTTGTCTGCTGGACGTATGAGCAACGCACCTTTGGGGAATAGGCAGGAAGCACCCTTCCTCTGATAACTATAAGACGCCAAAGAGTTCTTTGTTTTTTTAAACATTTCTTTTTTTTTTTAAAGATTTTATTTATTTATATATCTTTAGAGGGGAAAGAGAGAGGGAGAGAAACATTAATGTATGGTTGCCTTTTGTGCGTCCCCTGCTGGTAGTTGGCCTGCAAAGGACCGGCCTGCAACCTAGGCATCTGCCCTGGCTGGGAATCGAACCGCGATCGTCTGGTTCGCAGGCCCGCGCTCAATCCACTGAGCTACTCCAGCCAGGGCTAAGAGTTCTTTGTTTTTTGATGAAACGCTGGCTGGTCCTTCACTGTAGGAAGCACACCAGTAGAGACTCTGTCTTCAACTTCATTTCCATCACTGGAAGAGAAAACGATGCCCTGTTGATCACACAGCGCCTTCACGGACAGGCTCTGGGACCGACTCCACAAGCGTGAGCAGAGGGGAAGCTGAAGACGAGCGTTGGTGGAGAATGGGGCAGTTGCGTGGGGGCGTGAGCAGAGGGGAAGCTGAAGACGAGCGTTGGTGGAGAATGGGGCAGTTGCGTGGGGGCGGGGCTGCAACTGGCCAGACCCCCTCATCCACGGGAATTCCGCCCCCAGACAGAAACCCTCATTGTGGAGAGGCTGGGATTTCAGGGACCCGCGTGACTATACTGCACTTGCACTGTAGAAAGCTCTGCACTTGTGGAGCCGTGTATCTGTCTAACTGTTACCGTTGTCGTGCCAGATGCTGTGCCAGGTGACGGAGGTGTGGAATGCTCTTCAAGGCAGATGGGGTCCCGTGCTCGCGGAGCACACAGCCGGACCCTGCATTTTACTTGGCCCCTCGCCAGCCGGCTGGATGATGGGGGCGGCTCCACCTTTCGGAGCTGCTGATTAACGTGGAAAACACTCCCTGCCTCCGGCCTGCTGGTTGTTTTCAGAATGAATAGAGTGGCTTGTGTAGGACACAGCAAGCAGGTCCTCGGAGGCTTGCCCTCCCTGGGGGCAGCCTGGAGTTTCAGGAGCCTGTGGGGCTTCAGGGGAGCACGGGGAATCCTGGCTGCAGCTGCCCAGCCCTCTGGAGCTCACATCCTGGTGTTCTCTGCCTCTTGCTAATTAGCTGTGCGACCTTGGGAAGGCCCACCCCAGTGGGGAAGGTCTATCTGGGAAAGGCTTTGGACCCCATGCTCTCCTTTATCTCCTTCTCTGGGAACCTTGGAACCACCAGCAGGAGGGTGGAGTTCAAGGTCACAGTCTAGGGGGAGGAGGCTGGAGCCACTGTAGCATCTACCCTGGGTGTCCAGCAGAGCCTGGTCAGTAGCTTTGCCTGTTTTTAAAGGTGTCACACTTTTTTTAAGGAAGGAAAAATAGCCACATGTTGCCGTAAAAGCTAGTTCTACCCTCGCTGGGTAGCTCAGTTGATTAGAGCATCGTCCTGCTATGCCAAGTTTGCGGGTTTGATCCCTGGTCAGGGCACGTGTAAGAACCAACCAATGAACGCAGGAATAAGTGGAACAACAAATTGATGTCTCTTTCTCTCTCCCTCCCTACCCCCTACTCCCCCTCTCTTCTCTGAACTCAATAAATAAAAAATAATAAAATAAAATAAAGGCCATGTAAATGCAGATGATAGAGCAGGTGGAAATGCATCCGTGAGGATTCCTTACAATATTTTCTCTTATTTTTTTGGTATTTTAAAAATTTCCCAACATAAGGCCTGTTTTTGTTTGTCTCATTTAAGCCATTAAGAGTATCGTTTTCCTTGGCCCTCATTCAGACAAGCCAGGAAATCCTGTTCGGGCCAAATAAGGCTTGATCACTAGGACGGTCGGTGGGAGAAGCAAGGCCAGGGCTCAGAGTAGTCAGTTCAGAGAGACAGAAAATAGAATGGCGGTTACCTGGTGTCTACCTGGTGTCGGGGGCCGGGGGCGGGAGTGATTGTCTCGCGGGTCTGCAGTGTCAGTTTGGCCAGATGAAGAGNTGTCTCATTTAAGCCATTAAGAGTATCATTTTCCTTGGCCCTCATTCAGACAAGCCAGGAAATCCTGTTCGGGCCAAATAAGGCTTGATCACTAGGACGGTCGGTGGGAGAAGCAAGGCCAGGGCTCAGAGTAGTCAGTTCAGAGAGACAGAAAATAGAATGGCGGTTACCTGGTGTCTACCTGGTGTCTACCTGGTGTCGGGGGCCGGGGGCGGGAGTGATTGTCTCGCGGGTCTGCAGTGAGTTTGGCCAGATGAAGAGTTCTGGAGATGAGGTACCCAACGGTGTGAATGTGCTGAATGCCGCTGAACTATCCAGGTGAAGGGGGGAAGGAGCCAGTGGAGGCGTTCCCCTCCTGGGCCTGCTGGCTGGGCAGTGTCTTACCACCGCGGCTGAGTGTGCGGTTGAGTTTAAGCCTAAGTATTTTAGGCTCTTTTCTTGAATATAATGAAGTCCTTGGGTGTGTTTCAGGTAAATGGGGTGCTGTTAGCAACAACCCCCCCAAAAATCTATTGAGATCCACTCATTGAGGGAAACCTTTAACGTGTAAGTTTAGGGCAGGTGCTCATTAGCACTGTCAGTTATAGTTTTGTTACTTTGAACCATCTTAACATTTTTTAATTTCTGGTTACATTATTATGGTTTACTTTTTTTAGGAATATCCTAGAACTCTGAGCCTAGATATGAAAAAATGAGAGTTTACTTTTGTTAGACAGAAAATGAAAATTGTTTTTAAAAACGCCTGGGAGCAGTAGACAAACTCGATATATTTAATTTTTTTTAACGTACTGTATTTTGTCAGAAGTTGAAAGTACTGAAAACACTATCCTGAAATGCAAGGAAAAAAGAAAGTTTCCGTCAGCTCATTGTGTGACCTGTCCAGAATCACCCAGGCGCCCTGGGGGCGGGGCTGGCGGGCCATCAGCCAGGTGAGCAAAGAGGGTCTGAAAAGGTGTCCATTGCAGGTTTCACCCTCGCTACCTGCCACCAACACTAAGGGCTCCCACGGGTGTGCGTGGCCTCTCAGACCCAGGGTGAGTGCTCCGATAGGGTTCGGATTGTTTCTCATGGTTAGGGTATGTGGATAGGGCACCTGCTGTTCACACTGGGGCCAAAGTGATCATCCAAAAAGAAAAATATAGATGGAAGGGCGAAATCAATGTGGTAATTTACTCAGAAGAGTGCAGATCATCTGTGAATGTCAAACTATTGAAGGTTTTTGAGAAACAGGATATTCAGAGTCCCAAGGTGATACCTCCCAGTCTGCTCATTAATTTCACAGGAAAACGGTCCCTTTAAAAGGGAGAGACCTGGTGGCCCTACCTTAACCTGTCGATCAAATGCAGCATGGCTGTTGCCGGGATAGACTTGACATTCCGTAATTCCTGATGTGGCCCAGTAAGAAACACAAAACAACATCTCTATCGTTTTCTGGCCCAAACTGTTTGATTATGAGGAAGCCATCAGACTGTCCAGAATAGGAAGCCAGCCTTCCAGTCTCTCTCTCTCTCTCTCTCTCTCTCTCTCTTTTAACAAGACAACTGCCCTAGATTCATCCAAAGAGTCAGTGTCATGAAAAACAAAGAAACAATGGGACTAAAGAGACATAACAGATACCATATGTGAGCCTTGTTGGGTCCTGTATCTTAAGAAAGAAAAAAGGTTATAAAAGACATTTTTAGGATCCTTGCAGGAAGTGAAATATGGATTGAATATTAGGCAGTGTTCTTGCATTAATGCTGACGTGCTTAGGATCGCTGGTGGCATTGTGATTATGGAGGAAAGTGGCCTCCGGGATAGATGCTGACGCACGTGTGTAGGGGGCACGTCCCAGCCACAACTGCACTAGAAATGATTGAACAGAACCAACATTTACATACACGCTTGTGCACACACACACCCCAAACGTGGGTGAAGCAGTTAGTGAATCTGGGTGAAGGGTCATTTCAATTCATTCATCTTTTCTGTGGATTTGAAAAATTTCCAGGTACATCGAACAAGTTGAAGGGAGTCTGTGGCTCTTGTCTGGCTTGGAAAGACTTGGACTTCTGCCCCTTGTGTCCCTGGGGGGCTCCCCGGGGGGGGGACCCGCCTGTGGGGGGGTGGGTCTGCATTGAAGACTCCCAGGCATCTGTTGTCTGTGCCGTTTGTCTTGTCGATAAGAAGCAGGCAGCTGAGTGGCGGTGCTTGGTGGTGGCGGCGCTGGGGACAAAGGACTGGCCCCCCCTCCCGGTCACCGGAGGAGGGGAGGAAATGTCTGCCAGGCACGTGCAACACCAGGAAGCTCATAAAATCTTTTCTGGCTGTGAAATGTTTTGTGCTGGGGAATAGCCACTAAGCTGGGAGTGTCTGGCCAGCAGTTAGGAGCAGAGGCTGTGGGTTGCTCCTAAGGGTGGAGCTGAGTTCTCAGAGCCTTTTCTCTGAGTCTCTGGGGATCTGAACAGAACCTGCCTGGGAGGATCTTGGGCGTGTCCAGCACAAAGCCCACTGCCTGGCCTAGCACAGGACCCCACGCAGCCCTGTGTGCTGGCCACATGAACCCTTTCCATTCTGCGTGGCCATTTCTTCTTGCCCTGGGGCGTCATCTTCCTAGGCAGGGAATGAGAGGCCTGTCCAGTTCAGTGCTGTTAGGTTCAGAGCCAACACGTTGAGGAATCACCCCCTCCCTCTGCCTGGCTCTGGCCTGTGGCTTAGTGGATCCCTGAGAAGCCAGACGTGAATTCAGACTCAGTCACCATGGCTGCCTCCACGTCAGGGTAATAATCCTCTTGGCCTGGTGGTTGTGGGGAAAGGAGAGCTCTGAAAGATTTGAAAGGCACCAAAGACAGGGAGGAAACTAGCTGACTGAGCACATCTGCCTGGCGGAGTGGGCTGCTGGCTGCCTGCAGTGCTGTGAAAGGCTCTCACTGCGCCACCCCCCCCCGCCCCCCAGCACGATGCACGTTTCTGCCGGGACTGTGCCCTTCACCAAGCCACCGTCTGCTCCTGGGAAGAGCGTACATCTATCTGGTACCTGTGAAAACTGCACGACGAATACGTGATCAAGAGAAAAGAGTTAGGGCACACAGATAATCTGAGATCATGAGTCAAATGGCCTGAAATTTCACTGTCCAAAGAGAATGATTCCTTCTCTGAAGGAACATTCGTTGGGCACCTGCTATGTGCTAGGGACTGCTGGGACGCGGGGGCACAGCAGCGAATGGGTGGGACATGGTTCCTGTCCTCAGGGGGTTTAGACCTGTTCATGACCTGCTGGCCGGGAATATTGATAATCAGTGTTAAACAAGCAGTCTCAGTGCCAGAAGTGCCTTGATGACCTCCAGTGGCCTCTGAGCTCTGGAGGACACATGGTCGATGGGTGAGGGGACCGACACTCTCAGCTGGAGAGGGTCCCAGTTCCATGGGGCTGGGTCCAACACTTGGGGGTGGAGGCCATTGGCGGTTATGATGAGGCTAAGCCTGGTCAGCCAGGCCCCAGCCCAGGACTTCAGCTGTACATGAGGCTCTTCCCCCTGGGCAGCATTGACCTTGCCTTTCCCTGCCTGAGTCGCTCCCGAGTGTGATGACGAGGGAAGGTGTGTGTTTTGGAGATAGGGCTGGGGGCGTGCACTGCACGGGAACAGGTCAGCCATTGTCTCTGCTCCTCGCTGTGTCATTCCCACTCGCTCAGCACCCCCGCGTCCCCGCCCCCCCGTCCAAGACCAGAGGTTCACGTCCTGCCACCTCCGTCCACCTAGTGGATGTCATCAGGCTCGCTGAGAAGATGGACCACGGGCTTCCCAGCATGGGCGTTTCGTTTCTCAGTGACGCCTTCTGAGCCTTCCTGCTGGGTCTGCGGGAGGGCAGCCTGTGGTGGTTCCCTCCTCCTCTCTCCTGCGAAGCCCGAGAGCCTGGTGAGAACTGGGCCGGAAGTGCTGGCGGTTGCTCACAGGTGTGGGGACACTGTGCTGGCTGTTCCCTGCGCTGGCACAGACGTGTGCTCAGAGCACAGCTGCTCTGCACCCAGTGAGGTTGGGCTTGGAGGCCACAGGTGACCAGAGTGAGGCCAGGACTCGGGGCCGGCTGGCTGAGGTGGGGTCGGGCAGTGCATGGGGACTGTGGTCAGGGAAGGCTTCCGAGGCGCAGTGACTCTGAAGGTAGAGAACGAGGTGAGGATGGCCCAATGAAGAGGGCATGGGTGGGGAAGGGCGCCCCAGACAGGCACTGTGTAGAGGAGGCCAGGAGAGCACGATGCCTCCTGAACTGTGGTGACGGAGGCCCCAGCCAGGTGTGCGTGGTTTCCCCACGGCGAGGGGTGTACAGCTGCAGAGCCTCCCACCGTGGAGGCTGCCACTTCCCACAAGCAGCCCCAGCACCTGCACCCTCAGTGACCCTGACACCCGCTGCCGCTGGCTGCTTCTCTGTGCTGAGGACAATGTCAGGGGTTGGTCTGTCAGAGCCTCGGTTCCCAGGGAAACAAGGCTCATGGGAATCGAGGCTCATGTTCCATCTTGTTTCTCCTAGGGACGGGCTCTGTTAGTTGTCCACGGTGGTGGCACACTTGATCAGGAACACCCCTGGGCTTCCTCCCCTCTCCCGTCTTCTCCACCTCCCAGTCTTTCCGAGGCTCACCTCCTAAGCACTCTATTTCCGAGAGGACCCAGATTAAAAACCCACTGATGGAGTTTAAACTCAGTACTGAGGTGGGGGGCGGAGCTATTGAAGGGCTTTTCCACATCTGGGGGGACAGGGTCAGATGTTCAGTGTCATTCTGACTACGATCTGACCCTCTGAGTGGCCCTGGGGTCCAGAATTAGTTATGACCAGACAGGAGAGCCATCCCCCACACTCCCCAAGCCCTCACTGTGGGCGACGACGACTCTCGAGAACCTTCTGTGTTCCACATGCTGGGCTGAACATTGGGTGTGTGCTTTGTCATTGCGTCTGGCAAAAGCCTCATGAGGTCCAGGTTCCATTTTACAGATGAGAGAACTGAGGCCCAGAGAGGGCGAGATACCTGTGTGAGATCACACAGCTGGACGTGAGAGGGCTTGGGGGCTGGAGCTCAGGTTTGACAGATCCAGTGTATGTGCTCATCCTCCCTTGGCAGTGAGGCCTTCTGGCCTCCCTACCAGCACCATCCAGGCACGTTCAGGTGGCCCTTTACTGAATTCCCGGGTGCAGGCCGGTGCTGACTCCCAGTAACCTCTGCTTCTCCCACAGGTAAATTCGAGGATAGGGAAGACCACGTACCCAAGCTGGAGCAGATAAACAGTACGAGGATCCTGAGCAGCCAGAACTTCACCCTCACCAAGAAGGAGCTCCTGAGCACGGAGCTGCTGCTCCTGGAGGCCTTCAGCTGGAACCTCTGCCTGCCCACGCCCGCCCACTTCCTGGACTACTACCTCTTGGCCTCCGTCAGCCAGAAGGACCAGCACTGCCACAGCTGGCCCACCACCTGCCCCCGCAAGACCAAAGAGTGCCTCAAGGAGTACGCCCACTACTTCCTGGAGGTCACCCTGCAAGGTGGGGCCTGGTGTCGGAACCCGCCACCCCTTCCCCACCCAGCCAGGGGCTGGGATTGTGTGGCGCCAAGGGGTGTGCATGTCCATCCCAGGAGCCCGTGCACCCAAGTCACTCCCACTTTGCAAGGGATAAACAAAGAGTCGCCCACTGTGTTACTGATCATGTGTAAAAGAGAACCAGCAGCTTATTACAGGGAACCGGTATCCTTCAGACAGTGGTCACCTGGTAATTTTTTTTTTTTAAAGATTTTATTTATTTATTTATTTTTAGAGGGGAAGGAGAGAGGGAGAGAAACATCAATGTATGGTTGCCTTTTGTGCATCCCCTGCTGGTAGTTGGCCTGCAAGGAACCGGTTTGCAACCCAGGCATGTGCCCTGACTGGGAATCGAACCATGATCGTCTGGTTCGCAGGCCCGTGCTCAATCCACTGAGCTATGCCAGCCAGGGCCTGGTAATTTTTTATGGTAGCCCGCAACACTGCAGACCTAATAGGACAGATTGCTCAGTCTGGGGGAGCTGTCATCATACAGGTGGGTGGGGGAGGTGGTTATGTTTGCATCTGCTTTAGCAATGAAGTCACCTCTCTTGGGGACTTGTATGTGAATCTCACTCTTCCCAGTATCTTAAAATCTAGGTGGTAGGTAAAATACTGGGCCAGAGATACAGTTGAGTCGACCAACCAACCACTCAGTTTGATGCAAAGCACAAACCAAAATGGTCATGTGTTAACAATGTCAGCAGTTGTGCTATCAAGTATTAATTGGGTGCAAGTCAGTTTCCTCAATCGATGCTCAAGTGGTGGAGTAACATACTCTAGGTCATTGCTAAAATTTGAACCTGCAAAGTCCAACCCTGTGCCCGTCAGCTTACTACCACCCTGACTGATTTCTTACTTTAACAGGCAAGGGTCGAAGTCATCAAAAAGCATAAACAATTTAAGACAGCATGGCAGTGTACTAATAACCAGGTGTCCTTCAGGAAAATTGCTCATCAGTAGCGCCAGCTTTGCCAAGTTGTAAGGTAGCCTAGTGTGGGACATTAAGGTTTCCCAGATGATTTCACAGTGTGTACATGTTTCAAAGCCTCACATTGTGCATCTTATTTACTTGGGCAGTTTTTATTTGTCATTCATACTTAGGGAACGCAGGGGAGGATTCCTCAGTAAATGTAAGTCAAGTGCCGATTCTAGTTACAGATATCAAAATGCTATAGTCATTCATTTTTACATTCATTGATTCAACAGGTTTCCATTGAGTGCCTACTGTGGTCCAGGCTTTGCTACTATTTAATAAGTAGCCTCTGAAATGGCATGTCATTCATCCCTAACAACCAAAGAGAGGACAGGTGTTCTGTGGTCCCATTGCAGCCTGTCAGCAGCCCCTTGCAGCCCCAGAAGCTGTGGACCGTATTGTGAAAGTCACTGCCCTAGGCTGACATCAGAAACCCCGGACTGAGAGCAGCCAAGGTGTTTAAGATGCAAGAACTCCACATGCTGCCGTTTGCACTCTCGTCGTGTGTGTGGCCTGGTGGGGGTGGCGCAGCGCAGCAGTGAACAGCTTTGAACCCAGTCGTTTTGTCTGCCGGTTCTAAGGGGCACCAGGCAGGCAGGGCACCGGGGGGGCAAAGCGTTACGATGCTGACCCCCTCTGATTCCCTTTCAGATCATATTTTCTACAAATTCCAGCCTTCTGTGGTCGCTGCGGCCTGCGTTGGGGCCTCCAGAATTTGCCTTCAGCTTTCTCCCTACTGGACCAGAGACCTGCAGAGGATCTCAAACTACTCCCTGGAACATCTCAGCACCTGCATCGAGATCCTGCTGGTGTAAGTCCCTCTCTAGCTCAGGCGATTCCTTGACGTCTGAGGCTTATGGTGGATCTCCCGGCTAGAGTCTCCCATCTCATGGGTCATGGGGACTCCTGCCAGCGCTGGGGTGTGGGGAGTTAGTCCTTCCTGTTTGGGGCAGCTTTGGGTTTACAGTTTTAGGGTCAGGGAGAGAGGGGTTGTGTGCACAGCCTTCTGCGCATCTGGCTCTTTGATCTGAGTCCCAGTGTGTCAGTCAGTTTATGGAGGATCGCACTGAGGGACTCTCATTACAAGCTGTTTTTTCAGGTGTGGCCGCAAAGCTGACCTCTTAGCCAGCTAAGCCCAGAGTGGCTTAACTTACGAGGCCACAGCTTCCTTGGGAATCTCGGGGAGGAAACGTTCAGTGTATCAGAGAAGATGCTTCAAGGCTTCGTAGACCCAACCCCATGAAACTGACGTCAGAGGTGAAAGAGCTCAGCAGTGACCTCAGGGAGGAGGACAGATAGGACAGAAAGATCCTGCCTGGCCACACCCAGTCCCTCTTCCACGTGACAGGTGGCAGGATTTCCTAGATGTTTGGACCAATGAACACGGGCCTAGATCCCTAAAGAACCACCTCTTGGCCTCCAGATATAGCTGCCTTTGTCTCACTTTCCTGAAGTCTCAGTCCCGCTCTCTGGGCTTTGTCTCCAACCCCTGCCTTTGAGAACGGCCCAAAGCCAGAGAATGCAGCCTGGTCAGGCTGCAGGCAGGGGCCCGGGATTCTCGGCCACCAGCCCTGCCTCTTCATGGCTGCTGTGCTGGGACAGCCCCTTCCCAGGCCTGCTGAAGCTTCATGGGCCCCCGTCTTATGTTCCCCTTCACAGATGGAGAAACTGAGGCCCCGTGGGCAACTTCCTTGGGATCCTCTAGCTCAGGAGCGACCCAGCTAGGACAGAGATGCTGGAAGTGCCTTGAAGGTGGAGGTGGGGCTTATCCGAGTGCCCGGAGGTCTGCCCTGTGGGCAGGCGCTGTGCCAGGCGTGGGGACGCAGCAGTGCGCAGGAGCAGACAGGGTCCTCCTTGTTGGAGCTCACACTCTGCATGGCGTGGGGCCAGGCAGTAACCTGGAAGTTAGCACCTAGGGTGTTGACTGTGAGGGGGGTGGGCGGAATAACTGCAGGACAGCGAGGCTAGTCTTGAGGGGTCAGAAGAGGTCTTTACAGGACTTGGACCCAAGCGGAGATCCCAGGCCTGAGGTTTGTGGGACAGTAACTGAGGCCAGGCGGGAGGCAGTGAGCACAGGCTAGGCAGTTTGTGCGGGAGGCACAAGCGCACAGACCCCACTTAGCAGGGCAGGTGGAGGTGCTCTTAGGTATCAGCCTTTCCCCTCTGAGTCTCACCCAGGTCCTTTCCTTTCAGAGCTTATGACAATGTCCTCAAGGATGCCGTCACAGTCAAGAGCCAGGCTTTGGCGATGGTGCCCGGCACGTCTCCAGCCCCCACCCAGATGCTGTTCCAGCCACCCGCTTACTCCACCCTCAGCCAGCCGACGCCGGTGGCCCTGGGACAGTTCCAGACCCCTGTGCAGGACCTGTGTCTGGCCTATCGGGACTCACTGCAGGCCCACTGTTCGGGGAGCCTGCTCTCAGGAGGCACGGGCTCATCCGTCCACACCCCATACCCCTCCCTCCAGCCCCTGGACGTGTGCCCCGTGCCCCTCCCTGCCTCCCTCAGCATGCAGATGGCCCTCGCAGCCGAGCCCCGGCACTGCCTCGCCACCACCTACAGAAGCAGCTACTTCAGCGGGAGTCATGCATTCCCTGCGGGCTGTTTTGACAGATAGGGCCCTGTTGGGCCACCCGGGAAGGCCTTGGGGACCCAGGCAGAGGAAGAGGATGCTGATGAGGGGGGCTCAGCAGAACAAGGTGACTGGGAGGCCATCCCTGCAGAGTCTCATTGCCCTGGATTGGAGAGGGTCCGTGCTCTTTTTAAATAAAACGGACCCAGAGCAAAACAGTCAGTGAGAAACCTCACCCAAGAGCATTCCTCTGGAAAACGTCTTCCACGGGAGCCTGCCGTGCAGGGGGATGGCCCGGTGGCCGTCCCCCTGGGGCAGGGGCCTGGAGAATCAAGAAACTCCTGGTGAGAGGCCAGGAGACTGGGAGCTGGATACAGACTCGGTCTGCAGACTCACGTCTGGTGTTCAGCATCAAAGACTCCTTCATTCTTTGCTCATGGCAGCTACACCACTGAAGAGCAAGGGGCAGCCCGACGTGTTTTCAGGACCTCAATGGATCGGGTGGGGGCCTGTGCAGGGGCCCATGTGTGGGTGGGGCCTGCGTGTCTGCCCTCTGAGGCCCAGTGGACCAGCTGTGTTGCCTTTACTGTCGACCCCCCCCCCCTTTTAGACGTTTCACGTGCTGCTGCTTCCCGAAGTGACCTAGCTCTCTGTTCAGTAGGAAGTCTTGTTTACATACTGTATCAGGGATTTCGTGATACTTGAAAGTTCCTTTGGAGAAAAACGATGTTGGTTGCCACACTGCCTGTCCCATGCGTGGGCTGTAGGTTTGTATCTGGGCTTGGGACTGACCAGTGGGTGACAGCTCCCTTTTCAAAAGCGTGCAGTTGGGGAGAACCACTTTCCAGTCCCTGGGTTCCAGAAGATTCCACGTTTTGGATGCTGTGTTCACCTGTAGGACCAGAGGTAAGAGGTTGTTGAATGGTAGAGAGGGGTCTTGTCTCCTCTGCCTGCTAGTGCTGGAGTTTAAAGCCAGGCTCGGTGTTGAGTTTGGCTGACGACAAAGGGTAATTATGTGGAATGTGTGCCTAAGGCCCACTGGATTTGGGGAGGGGGCTGTATAGTGTATATGCCACCACCAGCGACAGGCAAGCGATCGTTCGGATCAAAAGCCAGTATTTGGGTTTCTGCAGCAAGGGGCTCTCAGGACCACTTGGGGGGCCATGTGCAATATGTTCTTATCCCGACTCGAGGCCTGTGCTCAAGTGTGGTTTTTTTTTTTGGTTGGATCGGGGACACGTTCACCCAACAAAACTGAGAGGTGCAAAGGTCCATGGAAGCATTTTTCCGTATGTTTGATTTTTAAGAAGAACCCACGTTGGTTTTGTTGACTCACTTGCCTGTCCTGGAGACCGGCAGGTGGCTTCCCGCACGCGGCGGCATGCTGCTGAGTCAGGCCTGAAGGTGACGTTCACAGCAGGAGAAAGCCCCCTCGTGGGAGCAGAAGGAGAAGAGACTGGGTGTGGGTATGGCGCTGCCCCTTGGTCACCCTCACATAGGAAACTGCACGTTTGTTTGTTTTTCTCGTTTTCCTTTGCCATCCTCCTATTTATGCACAACTGGTTTGGATTTCAAGTTACTGTGTCTGTTTGTTCTGTGGCTGGGGGCTTGTGAGGGGCCCCCAGTAAAAGGTGCCCCTCAATAAACATGTCACCGGCTCTAGGTCTCCGAGTTCTAGTCTTCTCTCAGCCAGCTGCACCCCGCTGCCTTCCACATTGGCCCAAGGGTCTCACTCCTGCTGAGAGTGGGGGGCGTGGGTAGTGGGGGACAGAAGAACTGGCTCCTGTGGGGCTGGGTCTCCCTGAGGACACGGGCAGCCGGGCTAAGGCTGGACATCCCAGATCTCCCACTGACTCAGGGTTCTCCAGAGAAACAGAATCTGCTACATATTTAGTGAGAAAGATTTATTTCCAGGAATCGGCTCAGCCTTGCAAATGCCTGGATTAGAATCAAAGTCAAGGCTTTCTCATGTCCTCTGGTTCAGAGTCCATCTCTCCACCACCTGTTCTCATGTCTGAGTTCTCTTTTGTTTCCATGATTCTCGGTAGGGCTCACTTTTGCTCCCCAGGACGCATGTCAATGTCTGGAGACATGTTTGGTTGTCACAGCTGAGGAGGGGAGGAGCCAGCATTTAGCACGTAGAGGCCAGGGAAACTGCTCGGCCTCTTGCAATGCACAGAACAGTGCCCACAATGAAGGATTATCTGGCTCAAAATGACCATAGTGCCAAGGCTGAGAGACATCAACTCACGTGCTGCTTCCCAAAGTGGGCTCTTGTAACACCCCTAATTCTGCCATAACCGCCTTTTATTTTCTTCACAATGTTTAGAAGCTTCGGAAATGCTCTTGTTAATTGGTTTACTTGGTTTGGTGTGTCCTAAGCTAATCTACCCCCAGCAGAACATCGAGAGTGTCATTGCCTGGTGGTGGCAGTGCCAGTCATAGCTGCTGTTGTTACTGAGCATCATTCACTGTATATAAAGCACCATGCTAAGGACTCTGCTGGCATTTCCCATCATCACCCTTGGAACCCTACAAGGCTGAAACTTTCTCAGCTTTTATTTTACAGGTCAGGAAGGGGGGCACGCAGAGGTTACTCACCCAAGGAAGCAGTAGGGAAGGAAGGAGCCGTAATTCAATCCCCAGCAGTCTGGCGCCGCCCTGCCAGCCGGTGGTGCGCCAGGGTTTGGAATGAGTGGAAGGCTCCTAGCTGTCCCACTCACCCGGTGGGAAGACCAGACAGAATAATGGATATGGGTTCATAAAAGAGTTGCCTGGCTTCCGTGCTTCTGGGTTACAGAGCGGCAGGCGTTCTCACACAGAGCACGCTCACCAGCAGACAGAACTACAGAAATATAGCTTCTTGCACATCTGCCATAGGCCAACGTGCTTGACAGCTCCATCTGTCTGCCTGCCTCCCCCCTTCCCCGTCCAGCCCTGGTAGGCTCTGAATGGGGAGGGGTTTCCCAAGCCCCACCCATGAAGGCGGAGCCCTGGGACAGGCCTGGGCTCCCCTGGAGCATCCCCTGGAAGGGTCCCCACCTCTGGGCCATCCCTGGCACCAAGTGCCTAGGAGAGAATCTTAACCAGCTCTCATTACCGCATTCTCCGTTCTGCAGGAAAGACCTTGTGACTTGAATTTCAGCAGAAAGGCCATAGCATTTGACAGGCGTCTCGAATCCAGGGACCCACCAGGCTCAGACAGGTCACGACAGTGAATCCAGCTGGCAGTGGGGACCGCTGGAGCCAGTGTCTGAGGAGATGGCTTCTGCTCAGCTCTGGCCAGTAACACCGTCCAGGGATGTGAGCTCTTTGTTGCCGAACCTTCACATTTCCAGAAAAACTGGAAAGCTACACTTTTTTCTAGAAATCTATTTTTCATTTCATTAAAAAAAATTTAAACATGTTAACACAACAGAAGACCGGTGAATACATTGTAGGTTAGTGTGGCCCTTGGGCTGCAAGCTTGCAACTTCTAGTGCTATGTAGACAAGAGCGTTGGGCCTGAGAAGTGGAAGGTCTGAGTTTGTCTGCCCTGAGCCAAGTGACCTTGAGAAAGGCCGGCTCTCCACTCTGACCCTCTCTCCCTTCCTTGGTGAGTCAGGATGGTGATCAGCCTTCACTTCGGGTTTATGGTAAGAAAGCATGGAATATATGGCATCATTATTCAACAGTGAGTGCTAGGAGGAATATTGTAAGTAAATGGGTTTCTCCCTTTGGGGGCTTGGGTGAGCCTCTGAGCTTCACCTCCCTCCAACCCAGCTCCAACCCTAGACCTAAACCAGGTCTAGGTTTAAAAGAGGAAGAACTCAAGTGATCAGGTATCTTCTGCTGGGCCAGCTCTGACCAGTGCTGAGGGCCCTGCCCTGGCCAGAGACACTACAGGCAGGATGTAGAGAGAGTAAGGCCTACTACTCCATAGCTGTGTGGACCCAGGCAGGTCATTTCCGCTTTCTAGGTCTCAGTTTTTCCATCTGCAAAATGGAAAGATTGGGAGTGGAACTGTCTCTGTCATGCCTGGCTGGGGAGCCCTTCACAATGACAACTTCCTGGTCTTTGCATCTAAAGAGCTTGGTCCAGCAGGTCTGGGCTACGGCTCGGGCTGTCCTTTTAGCAGGACCCCCAGGTGTGCTGCCAGGCATGGGTAGCTCTCCCTGCTCTGAAAGCTCTGACCCTGTATGTGCCCATTCTCAGAGAGCCAACCAAGAAGGGCCCTTAAGAGCTGTTCACTGAGCACATACTATGTTCCAGGTCCTGTATTTGACACGTTCCTCATGCTCTCTTATTCTCCCCGCTCTTATTTTACCCTCACAACACCCCCCACGAGCTGGAGTCCACCGTTTTCCAGATGAGGATACTGAGGTTCAGGGAAGCTCATCTCACCATGGGCAAGGGGCGGGAGAGGCTTTCACACTTGCATATGCCTGACTTGAGGATCCACATGGCCTCCAATGCTTTGTCACCCTAAATGACACATACACACTGATACCAAGGTCCAGTCACTCAGGATTTTGTTGCCTGAACCTCTTACCCTGCCCTCCCCAACCCAGTCACATCTCCGTCACCACGGGTGGCAGGCGGGTGGTAGAGTGCCACCTGGTGGTAGTTTGTAAAGCTCCCATTTCACCAGACAAACTTGTCAGGAGGGATGTGCTTGCCCTGGCAGAGTGGAAGAGCTGCCTCTCAAGGGTCAGGGTGAAGGTCATGAAGAGCCTGGGTAAAGGGCACCTGCACTGGGTGGGGAGTGACTGCAGCAACTTGAATGTCACAGCAGAACGATGCAGCTCCTCTAATTTTCAAAGCCACCGACTCGGACTTTTACCCTCTATACTTGCAACTCCTCTGTGTTTTTACTCTGTGACCCAAGGGGAGGTCCGCTTAGTCCATTCTACACGTGGACCAGATAGGACTCTGAGCGACCCCACGGCTCACCCTGGTGCCTCAAAAGTTCATGGAAGAGGCACTCCTCAGCCTTGCGTTGAGAATCAACGATGATGGTGATCTTGGAGGTGATGGTGGTCATGTGGTAGCCGCTACTATTGAGTGTGTTTGTAGCGTGCCTACTCTGTTAGGTACGTACAGCGACTACCCCCACTTACAGGTGACGAAACTGAGGCTCAAAGTAATGGACGAACTTACCTGAAGGTGACTCAGCTTCTGGGGGGTCAAACAGGGATTCAGACCCTAGCAATGTGACTCCAGAGTCCATGCTCTTACCCACTGTCCCTTCTACTGGCTGAGGAAACGTCTCTCCCAAGATGTGAGCAAAACAGACACTTGACTCTAATTCACCTCATTCCCATTTACCCTCGTGAGCTGGATGAGAAACTAGACTCCATCAGCCAGGGATGCCTACTGCACATTACTCTCAGAGTCTCATCGCTGCTGTGTGACCTTAGATTAATGTCTTTCCCTCTCTGAGCCTTGGTTGCCATATCTGTAAAATACAGACTTGAAACGAGGTAAGCTCTGAGATCCTGCTATTCTATGAGTCTCTGAATCCGTACCAACACCAACTTAAGAATGCCTTCCCTGCCAATAATTTGAATTTGTTTTTTTTAACAATTTATTTTATTTTATTTTTTTCTGTTGGAGCAAGACTCTTCTATATTTGGTTATATACAGTTAAGTTCATACCATTTATTTTTTAATGATTTTATTTATTTTAGACTGGAAGGGTGGGAGAGAGAGAAACATCAGTGTGTGAGAGATACATTGATCTGTTGCCTCTCCAACTGAGGACAGTGGCCCGCAGCCCAGGCATGTGCCCTGACCAGGAACCGAACTGGTGACCTTTTAGTTCACAGGCCAGCACTCAATCCACTGAGCCACACTAACAAGGGTTGAATTTGCTCTTGAATCAGTTACCAAAGTAAAAACAATGTCTCTCTCTCTCTTTCTCTCAATTTTTAGCCCAATTACGATTAACTCGCTCTTATTTAGAGACTTATTATCCAAGCTCATTATGAATAATTATTAACTCTGGAGGGGAAACAGCATCACTGCTAGTTTAATTTAATGCTTACCTAGTTCACTTAATTAGCAATAAGTCTTGGCAAAATGATGGAATTCATGGGGTCCTGGCTTTGTGTGCCGTGGCTGGTGGAGAGGGTAGAGGCTCGGGCTGTTCTTAGCAGGACAAACAAGTTTCAGGACAGACTGTGGGAGGAGACAAGGAGCAAACCGCTGCTAGTGATCTCGCCGTGCCCTCTGTCCCAGCCGAGGCTGGCCCTCGGATTACACAGCCTGCAAGAACCTTAGGTCAAGCAGCACTTAGTAAGCATGCGGTGTGTGCACAGACCCTTGCTTCTTATGCCCTGTACGCATGGGACACGTATATTCACAGCGATTTGGGTAATTCAACTCTTAGAGTGACTCCAATAGTTCCTTATCCGCAGGTCCACTTTCTGCAGTTTTGGTTACCCCGTGGTCAACCGCAGCCCGAATAGAGTAAACGGAAAATTTCCGAAATAAACCACTTCCGTTCCAAATCGCGGGCCATTCTGACTTGCGTGATGAAATCTCGCGAGTCCCGCTGGCTCCCACCCGGGACGCAGCCAGCGTCCGGGCGCCACAGTCCTTGCGCAGCCGTCTGTTGCCGTCATGGTTGTCAGACCGTCTGTCTTGGTACCGCAGCGCTTCTGTTAAGTGATCTTTATTTTACATCATAATGACCTGGAAGCGCAAGAGTAATGACCTGGACGCTGGCGATTTGGATATGCCCCGGAGAAGCCGCCCAGTGCTTGTTCCTATTGTCAGGCGGTCTGTCGTAGCCTACGCTTTGTCACCACCTCCGTCAATCGCCTGATCTCACATCATCATCATCTCACGTCATCACACGTCATCACACGTCATCCACGTCATCGGAAAAAGGGTCAGTACAGTCCTCTGTGAGATAGTTTGAGAGAAAGAGACCATGTTTGCATAACTTTTATTTCAGTATATTGGTATAATTATTGTTTTATTAGTAATTTCTTACTGTTCCTCATTTGTAAATTAAACATTATCATACGTATGTGTGTACAGGAAATAGGGTTCGGCACTGTCTGCAGTTTCAGGAGCCCCCGGGAGGGGGGTGTCCATTGGGTCCAATGGGTCTCAGAACATCTTCCCTGCGGGTATGGGGACGGGAGGACTGTATTCTTTCTCTTTCTCAGTGGTCTGGCAGAGATTGCCATTAGTCAAGGAGGAAGTTTCCCATTTGATGCTGCTGTCCCAGTTCCATGTCTCAGCCTTTTCGAAAAGGGAGGTCTCGGGCTTGGGGCCTTGGGCAGGCAACAGAATTGAGCGTGAAGTCCACATGGTCCAGTTCCAACTTTGTGAATTGTTTTATTTATGGCGCATAACGTTGGCTTCTCGTGTTTACAGACCAGGTAAAGGCTTTCTTGTAGTGAAGATAAGTGAATTGTCATACAGAAAAACATGGGGTGGTGCCCAGATGTGACCACTCTCCCAGGAAGTGGGAGAGGAGAAAAGGCTGGCTCAGTGCCCTGGGTTCGGGATTATCTGGCCAGGGGCCAGCCCCGAGTTCCTATTCCCATACCCTGGGTGGGTGCAGTAACCAGGCAGGGGCGTCTGCTAAATACAAGTGCTGCCTCAGAAGCCTTCCTGACTCAGGGCTCCAGGCACCCACCAGGGGATCCGGTGACCTTCTGAAAGCCTACCCTGGCCCCCCGTCCCCACCCACAGCCTCTTTCAGTTTCTCCTGGGCCCCCTGTCCAACCTACTAGCGCAAGCTAACACCCCCGTCCCCTCCTGTCACTCTCATTGCCCCTTTGCCACCTTATGGACTGTCATTTTTCCTCAGTCCCTCATTTGTCCCCCGGCACCCCTTGGTACCAGTAGGGAAACTGAAGCCCAAAGGAAGGATGCCACCGGAAATGAGCGGCAGAGCCAGGAACACGCTAGGCCACCTACCCAGCTAAGCTCTGGGTGTCCACCCAGTGTCTGTGCAGCCTTGGAGCCCAGCTGCAGGGGGCCTTTCCTGGACCGGTCATTCCTTCTCACCACCCTCACACGTCACTTCTGCTATGCTTATCTTGTGGCCCATCTCAGAGTCACTGTGTCTCCCCTCCCAGGGTGACATTGTTCTCTTTAAAGGATTATGTCCGCCCACACCGTAGTGGGTGGCAGAGTGGGGTCCACAGAAGTGTGCCCACAGTGCTTCTTGAGCCACCGCTTTTGCCTTTTTGCAGGGGCTCAGGGTATTCAGTCCACATTCAAGGCTCCCTCTGCCATGACACGAACCCGACAGGGATCTCAGGACCAGGTTTTGGCCTGTGTAGCCATCCTCAAAAATTTCCCACCCTCCCCCAGCCAGAACCTGCCTCCAAGTCACCAGAAAACAAAGACAAAGAGGTTCTGGAGTGAGCAGAAGGCTCATTCTTGGACCAGCTTTATTGGTGGCTTTGTAGCCCCCTCAGAGCCCTGCCTGGTTGCTCAGGCCATCCTCTTATAAACGTGCTCATAGGTCACACCTCCGATGGTGGAGATCTGAAAGAAGCAGGCAGAACAGAAGGGGTCAGTGCTGGGACTCCAGGTGGACCACGGGGCACAGCTGGAGAAGACTGGCCTCCAATCCCAGCCCTGAGTAGAAATGAATCAGTTGCACCACTTCTCAGGGCCTCGGTGTCCCAATCTCCTACACGAATCACTGCACAGACTCAGTGTAGTGAAAGTGCTGGGCAGATGACTCTTTACATGGTAACTTCCCCACCGTCTGTTCATTTCAGTTCGCCAGGCCAGGCCCTTCCCAGGCCCACTGAATCCTTCTATCAACACTGTGAGGTTGTCCCCATTGTACAGGTGAGAACACTGAAGTTCAGAGAAGTCAAGTAACCTGTCTGAGGTCAAAAGGCTACACTGAACCTCTGCCCCATTTGGTATTTGTGGGGCAACTGTGCTCAGTGATGGCAGATGTGGCCCCGGCCCTCAGGAAGCATAAGGTTTTGTGGGAGAGGCGGACAAGAGGAAACGGTTTGGTGAAGGGCCCTATGTGTGGGGCCCTGGGCTCCAGGCCACCGAGACATGCTGTCACAGCCTGTGCACATATTGTCGGTCGGTCCTCATGTCCGGCAGAGGCAAGCAGCAAGCTCTTCCTTTTAACTTCGCCTCCATGTCTTTCCCCTGGGGGACCATCCGCAGCCCTCGGTTTGAGGGTGAGGGCAGTAGAAGTGGAAGAGCCCCCCGGGGAGAGCACCCCTAACCTTGTTTACAGAGCACCAAGTGTGTGAGGGGTCAGTCCACAGGTGTGTGTGTGTTGGCCCTGCCAGGAGTTTTAAAAACGTTTAATTAGCTGCCAACATTAACAATCTGGAGATTTAACCAAAGAAGTGCGAATTCCCAGCCTCTCTTGAAAGATCAGAAGATCTAGCAGGAAGGGCCTGAAGTCTCGTCATGGAGCAGAGTGTTGGCTGCCCGGTGGGGGTCTCCTGGACTTCTTCACTGACACTCTGGGCTTCCAGACTTGGGCCTCAGGGGTCACTGAGTGCGGGCACCAGAGTCACAAATCCCATCTCTATCATAAAAGCTGCATGCCCTCCAGCTGACCACTTAGCCCCCCATGCCTCAGTCTCCTCATCTGTAAAATGGAGACAAAAATCCCTCCTTACAGGGTTATTGTGAATTTCGACGAGAGCACAGGGCCTGACACACAGGAAGTTCTTCCAAAGCCACCTGCCCAGAGGTCTGCCTCTCTGGGGCCGTGGCTGGGGGCAGAAGAACACTTTGGTCCTGCCAGGATCCAGCAGGACACTCACCTCCACCAGCTTGTCGCCCACAATCTCTGAAGTCTGGTGATAGTTGGGGAAATCCACCACCAGCTTCCCGCCCTCCATGTGCACCGTGGCCTGGAAGAGAAGCAGAACCCTGAGTGTGAGTCAGCAGAGGCCCCCCGATGCAGGCCAGCCCCTCGGGGGTGCAGGGCCTGCCCACAGCCCCAGCCTTCCTCTCCGGGGATTCATTTGCCTTGTAGGTATATGATTACATGAACCAAAGACACAGGTCACCTGCACGACTCACTTAGCCTTGCTGTGCCTCCCTTGCGTGCTACTAAAATGGGTGTCCTAACGATACCTGCTTCATAGAGTTACTGTGAGGATTAAGTGACTGAATATGACACATGTCAAGTGCTTAGAGCAGTGCTAGGCATGTGGTGAACCTCCTTGTTAATTGCAGGGTTAGTCATGACCGTCATTGTTGGGAAGATGAAGATGTCATCCAAGGGTGTTGATTGCAGCATTGTTTGTAGTTGTAAACAACCTACATCTCCCACCTAGGTTATCCACTGGTGATTATCTATCAATGAGGGAATGTTAAATAAATAGCATTTTCAGTGGCTGCTCACCTTGAACTTCTTGCTCACCTTGAGCTTCTTGCCCTCCATGGTCTCCATGTCCCACTCCTTGTCAATGGTGAACTTGTTGGTCATGGAGTGGCCCCCAGGATAGTGCTGGGACCAGGTGGAGTTCTGCCCGTCCTGCTGGACCTCCGTGACAATCTTGAAGTTACAGCCCTTTTCAATTGCGTTGCTGGGGAGCCCTGGTGTGGGGAACATGCAGAAGGGCCATGTAAGAGCTGCGTACACCCGTGGCTTTGGGAAAGCGCTTGCCTCCTCTGGGGCAGGCTACCCTGATGGTTAAAAGCACACATTTCGGCTCTACCATGAGCCATGCAGCTTGGGCAAATACCTCTTTAAGCCTCAGTGTTTCCATCCACAAAATGGGGTAAGAAGGCCCTTTTCACAAGGCTGTTGCAAAGAGTAAAGCGTGTCTTATAAAGCTCTTGTCGTGTAGTTGACAATGAATAATAGCTGTTCTTCTGACAGTAACCTAACACAATAGAAACTTGCCAAGCTTGCAAAGCTCTGGAATGAAAGGGACCATCAAGATGGTCTTTTATGGCTCTTTTTGACAGATTAGGAAATGAAGACCCACTTCATTTCCCAATGAAGCAGGAAAGGGGGCTCCCAGTAGCTCAGTGGAAGTTCTGGGCAGCACCACCCAGGTCTAGGCCTGAGACTGGCTCCCTCCTAATTCCACACCAGGCTGTTGCAGGGGAGACCAAGTCACCGTTCCTTCAGGGCCTCTCCTAACAGTTGACTCAGAAGGGCTTTTGCCTCCCCAAGGTCCCAGGGCTCATGAGCGTGGCTCTTAGGGCCTCTCCGCCACCAGGATGAGGGCACTGGTCCTTGGGGCTGCCCTTGGACTCCCGACAACTGCACTGCCTCAGACGTGGTTGGAGCACCAGGGTTTCTGCAGGATTGTCGAGTCTACCATCTCATTGGCTCCCCACAACGAGTATTGCAAACCTCGCAGCTAAAGGAATGGGGTCTTTTGATCTCTCCACCCACAGAGCCTAACACAGTGAGAGGCCTTTGTTTGTTGAATGACTGAATGAGTACATAGCTTGTCAAACCTAGTCTCTATGCTAACTTCTTGGTCACCTCTTACAAGGCAGTTTGTGGTGACACCACTCATGATCTCATCATAAGGTCCTGGGTTCTAATGTCCCCTTCTAGGGACTTACAGTGTGACCTTGAGCAAGAGCTGAGGTGCCCCCTCAGTAACAGTGGGTTGGCCCTTGCGTATAGTAGGTGTTCAATAAATGCTTGAATGAATAAACCAGTCAAGTCTCTATACCAGTTTCTCTAGCTCTGTGACCTTGAACTAATAACTCAGCTTCTCTGGGCCCCAAGTTTTTGCTAAGTAAATTGGGTGTACTTATATTCCGTAAGTGTTTTAAAGTCAGAGTCTATATGGCTTTTATTATCCCAAGAGCCTGGGACAGAGAAGTACCCAGTAGATGAGGAAGTGAAAGAATGAATAAATGAAGTCTTGTCCCACTTTACGCCAGGAATTTGGGTTCCCAGACCAGTGCTGGTTTTTACAGACCAACCCAGAGAAGGTATTCTTAGGACCCCACTCACCAAGGCGCTTCATGAACTCGTCATAATTCTTCTCGTCCCGAACTCATACTTGCCGTTGAAGGCCATGCTGCCTGGAGACCTGGAGACCTGGAGGCCAGGGAGCACAGGGCTGAGGAAGAAGGTTCGTGCTGCTGAGGGTCTGCTGCCCCAGCTTATAAACCCTCCCAGATGCTGAGGCTCAGCCCCCTAAGTGACCCCACTTCTCCTCCTGCCCCTGAAAAGGAAGTGCTTGATGTTTTATGATGTGGGAAGGGCCTAGAGGAGCAGAGCCCTAAGGTTATTCGCCCGATGAAGCGTTGGCTGAAGTCCCACTGCTTTTCCCAGCAGGGCCAGGGCCAGGGCCAGCACTGCACAGGGCTTGAGGTGTCGTCCATTCTGTCCACTGCCCCCCTCCATTCATTTGTATCTCCCCTTCATCCATGCTCACCACCTCTCATTCACTCCTGTAGTCACTGACCAAAGCGCATGGAGCACCTTGTGCGTGGGGCACAGAGGAAACACTGAATGAGACACACATCCTTTCCAAGACAGCATCCAGGCTAATCCAGAGACAAAACACACAACTGCAAAAACTCTCATGCAAGCAGGGTATGTGATGTGTTTCAAGAGAAATGCAGATGGATGGCCTGGGGCATGAAGAAGGAGCACCCGTGTTCATGTGGCTGGATATCATGGTGTGGAAGGCAGTTGATACAGGTCTTGAAGGACCGATGGGACTTGGCAGTTAGGACAAGCAGTCAGGTTGGAGAAGGCTAAGAACATAGGGAAACAACATGCTAGGAGGAGGGAACAGTGTGATGAAGGAGGAAAGGGCCAGGATGAGAGGAAACAATGAGTTTGGCTGCAGCAAAGAGCACTTGAAGAATAGATACAAGAAGGATGCAGAGAATGCAAGCAGCATAAAGCCGCAGCCTGTGGACCCTAGGAGCCAACCTGGAGGAGGAGGTGCCAGGGTGCGTAAAGATCCACTATGTGACAGGCATGGGCTAGGAGCTTGATGAACTTTGTTCGAGCTTCACTGCTGGGAGGGCTAGGAATTTAGACCCCTGACTCCTGCTTCCTGTTCTGTTATCTGGCGACTCCATCTCCTCCATGATAACTCCTGCGCTGCCTGCTCTGTGGGTGTCCTCTGGATGCAGTAGATGGATGATGCAAAGTGTGAAGTGCTCTGTGAAGGCTCTCATCCTTCTTATTATTAATGAAGAGAAGTTTGCAAGTCTCTCTCTTTGTCTAGAGTCAGCTCTCCATGAGTCCTTATCATTTCCATCCAAAGCAGAACTCACCACAATTGCTAACCCCCAGCGCTGGGACTCTGGGGTTTCTAAACTGGTGAAACCAGCTTTGCCACATTTTACCAGTCTTCAATCTCCAATCTTGGAATTTCTTTTTATTCTTTTTTAAGATTTTATTTATTTATCTTTAGAGGGGAAGGGAAGGAGAGAAATATCAATGTATGGTTGCTTCTTGTGACTCCCCCACTGGGAACTGGCCCGCAACCCAGGCATGTGCCCTGACTGGGAATCGAACCGCGATCCTGTGGTTCGCAGGCCCGTGCTCAATCCACTGAGCTTCACCAGCCAGGGCCAATCTTGGAATTTCTTAACCCAGCCAGGAGTGTTATTGGAAAAAAATCATAAACACACACATTAAACCATCCTCCAACACACACACACACACACACACACACACTCATCATCATCATCATCATCATCATCATCGTGGATTTTCTCATGCTAAATTATATCTGTTAAAATTCCATAACTCAGGGCAACTGGCAGTACTGACTGAGTCAGCCTTCGATAACAGTTTGGTGTCTATCCTTCTAGACTTTTAAATGCATACATATACGTTCCAATGTAAATGAGGTTATATTGTCCTGTAGCTTCTTTTATGGAACGCTATAGCTCATGTCTGTATCATAACATAAAAGTATATCATATCCTTCTTAGTAGCTCCAGAGTATTTTATTGTATATATGTTTCAGAACTTACATAGCTATTTCTGGATGTTTAGGTTGTTTCCAATCTTTTCCTGTTATAAATAACTCTGAGATAACCATATGCATTCACACCTCTTGGTGTACATGGCTGATTACTTACTAAGATTATTTGCTGAGGATGAATTCCTGGACATGAAGTTCCTGGAGCAAAGGGTTTTTATAAGATATTTGTATCTATTACTCTACTGCCTTTCTGAAAGGTATTAACAGTTTACGTTCCCTTCTAGTGCGTATGAGTATTTTCCCCTCGTTGACAATAACAATGCAATAACAATGACAGTAATTGCTAACATTTATTGTTTAGTATGCAGTGGGCACAATTCTTACATGAATTATTTCATTTAATCTCCAAAATGACTCTATGACGTAGGTAACAGTTATTGACCCCATTTTGCCAAGAAGGAAACTGAGTTTTGGAGACGTTAAGGAACTTGCCCAAAGTCACAGAGCCCTATGTATATTCATATTTACTACTGAAACAACTTCCAACATCATTTAAGCACATTTCCAAAAATTTTCCATAATCCCATTACCCTAACACTGTAACTTTTTTTCCTATTCTCTTCTCTCTTTCACTCTTTTCTTTTTCTTTTTTAAATTTATTTATTTTTAGAGAGGGGACAAGAGGGAGAAAGAGAGGGGGAGAAACGTCAATGTGTGGTTGCCTCTCAGGCTCCCCCTACTGGGGACCTGGCCTGCAACCCAGGCACGTGCCCTGTGTGGGAATAGAACCAGCGATTGTTTGATTAACAGACAGGTGCGTATGCATTGAGCCATACCAGCCAAGGCTCTTTCACTCTTTTCTTTCACTCTCATCCTTGCTTTCTTTCTCACTGACTCTAAGTAGAGAAGATACATAATAGCTATAGTCTCCATGCAAGTACAATATTCATTCTGTTTTTGTTTGCCCAGCATTCATTTGTAAACACAGTCCCACGTTTCTGAAAAGCCGCCATGTCAATTGTTAGCAACGGCTACACAACGTTTGTTGGTGGACTTTTAGGGGCATCCCAGGTTACCCCATAAATACCAGGCCACAGTGAGCTTTTTCATACGCAGGGGATTTTTTAGAGCATGTTGTTGAGCTAGAGCCCCAGGCTGGGATTACAGAGTTATGCGATCAGGCACGTCACAGAGCTGTAACATGTTTTGCCACGTTGGGACTAAGTTGGTTTACACCCAGCTGGCCTGGGTGCTAAATTTCTCGGGATGTAGGGTTTTAGACATCTTTAGTACTTTCCCCAAACATTCTGCCCAGCAACATCACAGGTCATGCCATCCTGAGAATTGATACCTTTTTTTTTTAAAACAACCTTTGTGGAGGAAAGGGTTTACCTTTTCTGATTACAGAAGTAATAGATGTTCGTAGTAGGAAATCTGGAAGAAAGCAAAACAAACTCAAGGATACCTCTAATCCCACTACAGGGTCTTGTTTTCTGCTTGTAATATTAACACTTACTCCAGGTCTACGAAGGACGAGAGCTCGAGAGAGCGTAAAGGAATGGTGGGAGCCCCACATCCCGCTGCCTCTCATTTTCCTGAGCAGTGGCTGTTCTGTTGAGCCTGTCAGACGTTTCCCACAGGCACGCAAACATATTCGTGCTCATTCTTTTTTTTAAAGTTTTTATTTGTTTACTTATTTTTGGAGAGGGGAAGGGAGGGAGAAAGAGAAGGAGAGAAACCTCAACGTGTGGTTGCCTCTTGCATACCCCCCACTGGGGACCTGGCCCACAGCCCTGGCATGTGCCCTGACCGGGAATCAAACCGGTGACTCTGGTTCGCAGGCCAGCGCTCAATCCACTGAGCTGGGCTTTTCTGTTCTTTTTAACAGACTTAAAACCCCAAAATACTATTTTGTCTTGAATCACCACCCTCAATTAGCAGTGTATTTCAAACGTTGACCTTATTTCTTCATGGAAACTGAAAATCATTCCATTCATTATTTAAAGGGGCCTTCCAAATGCAGAAATCCACTAGCAGACTACATTATGTGACCCTGGTCTAGGCAGGGGAAACAATAGGGCCTTTGCCATTTTCCTGTAAACTTGGATGAAAATAATTTAACGGAGATAGCCAGCTATAAGTTAGATGTAAGGGGGCAATGGGTAAATAAGCTAGAGAGCTTTAGGGGGCAGGGGGCAGTCTCCCGAAATCCGTCAGGTTCTCTAGTCTGGGAGGAAGTGCGCACTAGGGAGAATCCTACCTTTGTGCTCCAGCCTATCTGGAAGGACTGCCCACTTTTCACCTGTCTGTCTAAATTGGAATTGTCCTTACAAATGTACCCCCTCCAGGGAGCCTTCCTTGATTACTCTAACCTATAGATTGTTCCTAACAGGAATCCCCCTCATGCGTACATTCTCCTTGTCATGGCCCAGGGGCACACCTGGGCTTTAAGAGTCTTCTGTGTGAGTCTTCCTGTGTGAGCTCTGAAATTTCAGACACACCTTTTTCATTTATTCAACAAGTGATATCTGAGCACCTACTGTGCACGATACAGATACCAAGTGTCTGTCCTCAAGTCTTGTGGGAGACCCAGCCTAGTAAGCAGGCAAAGACAACGTGGTGTGATAAATGAGATAAAGACCATCCATAATGATGCACAAGAGACATCACCCTGGCCACCGCCTCCTAGGGGTCAGGGAAGGCTGATCCGACAGCAATGGACAAACAAGCCAGAGCCTTAATTCATTCACTGTTAAATGGGGATAAAAACAACTGTCATCCAGAGTTCCCCTGAGATTAAACAAGGATTAAATGAGAGTACGTAAATAAGGTGCTTACCCTCGAATCTAGTATTTCATAGATGCTCCCTGAATGTTACTGTCATTCTTACTCATTGGCAGTCTGTCCAGCCTATCTGCCTGCTATTTTGAATTACTATTTATTGTAGCATTAATTTAACTCCTCACAAAGTGTGTTTTTTATCTCCCAATTACATTGTAATCCCTTCTAAGAGAGAGTGTGTTTCATACTTCATTAGGGGATGTGCTCAACAGGCACTGGGGTACTGTTTATTTTGTTTTATTTGTCCAGATTGGTCTGGAACAGTAGACTCTGTGTTCTACAAAGTGTGGTCTTCATCATACACCGTGGAGGGTGCAGGAGGGGAAGGTTTGTGAAAAATGGAAATCCCTGGGCCCTGATCCAGAAACTCTGATTAAGTGGGTCTGGGTGGGGCCCTGGAATCTGCATTTGACAGGTTCCCCAGTGGTTGTGATGCACAGTCACCTTGAGAAGCCCCAGGCTGGGGGATTTAGCAAGAGCTGGCCAGGTGGACCAGATGGGCTCTCCAGACCCCCATTTAACACCCTTTCGTTGACTTTCTTTTGCACACCAGGACTATTTTCTCCTTAGTAGTTCTCATCCAAGGTCAGAGTCAACGGCAGAGGGGAATGGTGGAGGCGTGGAAAGGACAACATTGGCACCAGAACACCTGAGTCATCTCCACTCCCCTCCTTGGAGTCTATGCGTGCATCTGACCCCCAGCCCTCCTCCCACCCACACCCAGTCTCTCTCCCTCTTCAGCTGGGGTTCACCTATTAACACAGGCATGCATTAAGAGCCTTTCATGGCTCTTCATTAAGAGCCTTTCATGGCTCACTGTCCGTAAATGAACTGACAGTGAGGTTTTATGGGGCAATTGAACCAACAGAGCAACTATACCCCAGTGGAGATAAAAAAGGGCCCCAAGGCGAGTCCCTCTGGACCACCCACTTCCCATCTGGGCTCTGGCTCCTGCCTCAACTCAGCCACCATTACTCTGAGAGTGACTGGTGAAGGGGGTGGGGAAAGGCAGTCATCTGTGTCCCTGACTGGAGGAGAGGCCCTGGGCCCCCTACCAGCCCGCTAACCCGGGCAGCTTCCAGGGCCCTTCATGTGGTCCCTGACTGATTGGTGTTACAGATTCCTCAGTCAAACTCCCTTCCTCTTTCTTTCCACAACCAAGAATCTGAAATACCAACTGGGGTTGATCCTAGAGCATCCAGGCTAAGTGGGACCTCTGAAGGTGGTCCCATCATGCTTCTTTTCACTCTATCACAGGCTCAGAAATTCAGTATTCTCTTGGAAAGTCCAGCCGGCACTTTGTTTACCAACAATTAGAAACCACTAAAAATTAGACGACGTAGGGACTATGGGGCCAGGCTGCCTGGATTTGAACCCTGGCTCTGCTACTTGCTGGTCTTATGAGCTTGGTCAGGTTATTTGTCTTTTTGTGTCTCAGATTTCTCATCTGCACAAAGGGGAAAATCATTGTGCCTACCTTAAAGGGTTGTTATGAATATTAAATAAGTTAGCTTTTATAAAGCCCCCTTTTTCCAGAGCTTAGCACAGAATATGCAGGAGTGTAAGTGTCCAAGATCACAAACTTGTTGATGAAGCTTGGGTTTGAATTCAGCTTTCCTTGCCCTGAAGCCATACTTGGCTACCACTGCAATGAAGAACAGAATGCCAGTCCCTGCCTCTAGTACCAGTTACAAGCCATACATTCATTCTTTCTTTCACTCAGTGTGTATTTACTGAGCACGGGGCTATGTGTTAGGGAATGGAGGTACACAGTGGAAGACAGTCCCCAGCCCCTACTGGATGAAGGTCCAGCCTCACAGCTCATCCCGTGCTTTAGCTTCGCTTCCTTTCCTATCCAGCCCATGGACACATCGCTTCCTTTGCCGGGACCTTCAATGTTCTTTGGCCACCTTGGCTTCCCAGGTTCCATCTTTGAACAATAATTTTTTTTTAAATCTTTTCTCCATCTTCAGGACTGCTGACTACAACCACAAGAGAAGGCACAAAGCCTGGGGTGGAAGTGGGGCCTGACACCACTAGATATTCATGGTCCTCCCTTAGCCAGGGTTTAAACAGCTCTGCCTGTAGTCCTTCCCCTCATCCTTGGGTGGTACCCAGCTCCATTCCTCATAGCGACTAGTCCTGTCAACTCCCTGCATCACTCCCACCACCAAGCGCCCATCCCAGCCCCCAGCCATCTCTTTAGTGGCCATAGGGTAATCCCCTGAATAGACATATTGCAACTATTAGTATTTAACCAGTTCCCTAGGTTGGACAGTTAGTTCAGGTAGGAAAAATTGCACACACGAGTGGGAAATGCCACAACATGGAAAAAACAAACAAGAGTAGTACTCAAAACCACTACTACCATGGATAGTATTACCTGAGACCAGTGGTACGGGGTGAAGTTCTGTGGCTGTTCATGAGTCATGAGCCAGTGGAGGATGGCGACCTTCCATACTCCTCCATCCTGCAGCCCTCCACTCAAGACTCAGATTCCCAGCTAGGCCAGTTACCGGAAAGGGCGCTTAACCTCTGCACTCGGGCTCCCTTGCTGGCAGAATGGAGCTAACAATCACACCCTCCTGCTGTGGACGTGGGAGGGTTAGGTGACTTGTATGAGAAGGTACACAGATACAAAGTAAGCATAGGAAATGTAGTCAGTAATATGTTAACGGCTATGGATGGTGCCAGGTGGGTACTAGAAATATCAGGGAAAGTTCTTTGTAAAGCATACGATTGCTTAACCACTGTGCTGCACACCTGAAAGTAACACAAAATAATATTGAATGTAAACTGTAACTGAAAATTTCAACTAAAACTAAAAGGAATAATGCTACAGAGAACTCAAGTATCAGATACTGTGTTAAACAAGATAAGCTGTAAATATACATCAAATATCATATTTGTATACTTATTCTAATTATGTTAGAATAAACATGTTATCTAATGTAAAAAAAGGCACTTAGGGCCCTGGCACCTAGCACCTATTTAATCAATGTTAGTTAATTAAAAAGTACCCGGAGAGAAAGTCCAATCGGCCTAGCTAGGGACGAGTATCAGTTCCTAGGGTGGGGGAGGGTCTTGACTGACAGCCCCAGGAAGAGCCTGGTGTAGCGGAGGGAGGAGTAGCTCTTTAAGAATCGTGGAAGGAACATGAAAGTGTTTACTGAGGAAGGAGAAATTTATGCCAGGCAGGCAAGGGCTGTAAGTCTTTCTATATGGTTCCTCAGCTCCCCAGCACTGGAAAAGAAGGTTGCCCACCCACCGTGTCTGTCTACCCGTCTAATCCTGGCTGGGTCCATGACCAGAGGAAATGTGGGAGGTAGCACCGACAACATGCAAGCAACCACACCGCCAAACTGCCAAACGTAGAACCAGAGCAACCCCTGATCCCCGAAAAGTACTGCTTCGGGCCAAAGTCAGATGCCAGAAGATCTCCCTCCAGTTGCTCGTGCGATTATTCATCCCCTCTTCTCCTGCCGCTGGCTACCTGTGATTAATTCCTGCGGCGGCCACAGGAATCACTCCTAATGAATTTCTGATGAACTCATTTGGCGTTAATGCGGTGTGTAATTCTGCAGGACACTCATTATAATTTAGCCTTATTAATTCTCTAGTTACTGGGAACCATTATTGCTCTAAGCTCGTAAGCAGAAGCAAAGTAATTATCCAGAGCAGGCAGTTAAATTATGGAAAGCGTCAGATGTTCAGAGAAGGAATATGCTGTTCTTATTCTTTCCTCCCTGTGCTGTGCAGAGGGGAACCAGCTTCGAGGGTCTTTGAGCTGAGTTGCGAGTGCCCCCCTGACTGTGTGTCCTGTGATGTCAGAGCTGTGCGGGCTGCAGCCCACAGGGCGGGATTTTAAAGGCCCCTCCGAAGATGGCCCTGCCTGCGAATGGTCTACGCTTGCCTACTGCTTGGGTCTGAGTTTCCACCACAGGAAGGTATTCTTTTGCCTTGCAGACACTGTGGCAGGTTGGCAGGTGACCTCTGCCACAGCTCGGAGTTCCCCAAACAGTCACAGATAGGCTATCTCATCTGATCATCAGAATGTCCCAATGATCGTCACTGTAGCTCTTCATAAGGAGAATGAGGTTCACAGAGGTGAATTGACTTGCTCAGGGTCAGCTGGGTGCCGGAACTGGGAACAACCCTTATCTCCCAACCTCTTGGTGAGTTCTCTCCCACTCACCTCCCCTTTAAGCCTGGTTTGCTTTTAATACACATGCAACCCCTACTTCCACCTGGATCAGACCTTCCCTGAGGTTGGAGCCATTTCTGTGGTCCTCTTCACCTGTTTGCCTGGCCTGGGTTCAGAGGATGGGCCACGAGGCTCCCTTGGTAAGGGTGGGGCGGGTCCCCTGAAGACACCTGGAAGATTCTGTCCTGCACAAACTGATTTCATGTCTCCTTTTCCTACACCTCCATGAAATGTTTTCCTAATTACCACCACCTTACAACCAGCTTCATACTTTTGGCTGAAAAATACAGGATCCAGCAAAAATGATGCCCCTTTTTTATTACAAAATCATATGCATATAATTCTGTAACAACAATCAAGCACACCATATGACACTTTAAGTGAAATGTTCAAGGTAAAACTACAAATTATGACACCCCTACTATTACCCTACCAACCACACTCAAGCCAAGCCTTCCTTCTGCTGGGCCCTGTAGATTAAACTACTTTCTAGTTTGTAATTATTTTGTCCTGGTGATAAAAGTAACATGTACTTTTTGCATAAAATTCAGAAAAAGAAAAGTCTAAAGTACATAAAAATGATCTATAATTGACATGTCTTACAGCTGGGTGCACATATCCTCCCAGACCTTGTTATATGTGCAGATAAATGTACACACAAATACGTTGTTCAAAATGGGGCACACTATGTGTGCTATTTTGGAAAATGCTTTTTATTAAACTTAGAAAAATGAAATTGCTGAGAGGTATATATACGTCATCAAAAGATAAATAAAAGCTAATTGAACAAGAATATCCTTGATATGAACCTGTGCACCCCAACGTTCATAGCAGCACAATTTACAATAACCAAGTGCTGGAAGCAACCTAAGTGCCCATCAGCAAATGAGTGGATCAAAGAACTATGGCACATTTACAAAATGGAATTCTATGGAGCAGAGAGAAAGAAGGCGCTTATACCCTTTTTGACAGCATGGATGGAACTGGAGAGCATTATGCTACATGAAATAAGCCAGGCGATGAAAGACAAATACCACATGATCTCACCTTTAACTGGAATATAATCAACAAA
The DNA here is from genome assembly GCF_014824575.4 of Sturnira hondurensis. Lineage (NCBI taxonomy): Eukaryota > Metazoa > Chordata > Mammalia > Chiroptera > Phyllostomidae > Sturnira > Sturnira hondurensis. The sequence goes on along the minus strand of NW_028072653.1, from coordinate 1,858,050 downwards.
CGAAAAAAGCAAACAAACTATAATTAGAGTCATTGAAATTAAGAACAATATAGCCCTGGCTGGTGTATAACAGTATAACAACAGCCAGAGGAGAGGCGGAAGGGGGCTGTGGGAAGAAGGGTTTTAGGAACTACTATGAAGAACACATGGACAGAACCAAGGGGGAGGGTGGAAGCAAGGGAGGGAGGTGGGTTTGGAGGGGTTGGGGAGAAAATACAGACAACTGTAATTGAACAACAATAAAATAATTTAAGTAATTAAAATTTAAAAAATCCTTGATAAATCCTCAAGGTTCTTTGAAGGTACAAAAGGGTCATTTAGCAAATAAAGCCCAAATAACCTCATGTACAAGCCAGAAAAGAAATTTACTTATTGCTACCTCATCTCCCTTATCTCCTATTTGTCAATTTGGTGTAGGAGTTTGTACTGAGAAGACCAGTGGAGGGAAGATAAAGGCCTAAGTAAGTGCAAAGTCATATGGCACCCAGGGTCAGGATGAGTGGACAGGGCAACCGGAGTCTAGAGGCAAGCCCAGGGGCCCACCATGGCCTCGCCCCCTCCCCAGCCTCGCCTTCAGGCTCAGGTGCATGCCCTGCGGCAAACTCATTACCATTGAATCTCTCACACTCACTATGCTATTCTGTACCTCCTTGCCTGTACACAGGCTTTTCTCTCTACCTAGATGCCCAGTGGCAGTAATGGTGAAAATTCACTTTTATGGAATGTTTAATTCATGTGTTTGCCTATAAAATTTTTTTAAAAAGCTTCTTTCGGGGGCAAAGTGGGTTTTGTGTCAATATGGAAGGAGGGGAAGAATTTCTTTCACCTCCGAGGGTGGAAACAAAATTATCACAGCCTGGAGTTGACCTGTTGCCTCTCCTGGGCCCCTGGGTCTGCAAGGTCCTCTTCCCTAGCTCTGCAGGGTGCGCTGTCGGTCCCAGGGGGGAGCTGTTCCGCCTCCGCCAGGGCTGCCTCACTGGCTGGAAGCCGGGCAGCCCAGCCCCTCGGAGCTGCAGGGCTGTGTGGTGTGGCTGCATGGCTGTGGGCAGGAATGGGTGGATTCATTGTTGATAGTGATGTGACCAGTATAGGTATCTCTGTGCCTCTTGTACAAAAGTGAAAAGGCACACCTTGCCCAGGTACATTTATATCTGTTGTGGTATACACAGAAACTGTATGCATGTGTGAAAAGTGTGTATCTGTGTCCTTGTATCTGTGTGTGTAGGAGCGTCTTGTACACATGTGCTCGTATGGTCAGGAAAGTTGACGGAGTTGACCTGCCCTCACCCTGGCCTTCTTGGGTAGACCTGCTAAGAGGGTGAACCCTGGCCAAGGTAACAAAGTAATTGCTACTGGAGCCTTGTTCTTGACAGGGAGACCTTGGCTCCCAAGGTAGGCAGAAGACTCAGCCCTTATTATAACCCCACTAACCACACTGCTGGCACTGGAGGAGGAGACCCTGCACATTTTTTTTTATTCTACACCCCACCCCGGGAGCCTAGAGCCCCTCCCTCCACCATCCCTACCCTAGCCCCACCCATTTCTGTGTTTCTGTGTAAGTTCTTCAGGGCACTTTTGTAATTGTAATTACGTTGTCGGGCAGTGGTGTGTTCACTGCATCTGTCCCCCACCTTGCCCCCCGCCCCCGACAACAGAAAGTAGAGTCTCTGCCTGCATCCCTGCTTCTGCCCCAGAGCACGGGTGGTGAGCAAACGTATGAAACGTGAATCAGTGAGTAGCGGAATGAGTGAGTGTGGGCTTGGACAGGAAGGCAGCTCCCAGAAGGAAGGGAGGAGGAGGAAGAGGAGGTGGAGGGGGATGAGGACGGGGAGGAAGAGGAGAAGCAGGGGACGGGGGAGGAAAGAAGAGGAGAATGGAGTGGGGAGAAGGAATCCCAGTTGGGTTCCCTCAAAACCAAATATATTATATCATGATTTATATTATATTTATTATATTATAGTATTTGGGGGCCACCATTTCCTTTTCATGAAAGAGAATTTTAAAATTAATTTTTAAAAAGATTTTATTTATTTGTTTTTGGAGAAAGGGAGGGAGAAAGAGGGAAAGGAACATCAGTGTGTGGTCAGGGCCCGCAACCCAGGCATGTGCCCTGACTGGGAATCAAACCCACCACCCTTTGGTTTTCAGGCCGGCACCCAATCCACTGAGCCACACCAGCCAGGGCCTAAAATTAATTTTTTAAACTGATGATATATTCATAAGTTTCAATATTCAAGGGTAACAGAAGGGGCTAGAAAGAAAATCTCCCCTCACAGCCCAGGCCCCTCCTACCCTGATCCCCCACCCCAGACAACAACATGGTCAGTTTCTCGTGTATCCTTTAAAGCTACATGATGCATGTGTGCACAAATATGTACACATTTATGTGTATCTATGTGCCCTTTATGACATTTTGATCTTCTATTTAAAGTAGCTGGAAGAATGTTCCATACTGATACCAAAAAGGTCCTCATTCTTCTTTGCAGCTGCCTAGTATCTCATTCCACGAGCTGCCGTGATATATATTTGACCACTCACTTGCTAAAGGGATGTTTAGGCTACCTCCAGACTTCTGCTGTGAGAAACAAAGCTGAAATGGAAAAGATTGTGCATTCTTTTATTTCGCATCTGCAGGATTAAGTCCTCCGAAGCAGAATGACTGGGTCAGAACCCGTCCCGGATGCTGGCAGCTTGCCCTCCATGAGGGTCCATACTCCCCTAGCATGTGTGAAACCACCTGCCCCTCCCCAACCCCGGGCTGGGTTTGAAGAAAGGTCAGTGGTGGCCAGGCAGGAGGAAGGGTGGAGAAGCCCAAGTCGGAAAAACACAGGCAAGGCACCTGGGGACAGCCCTATGACATCACCTGGTAACACAGACCTCTCCCCGAAATAGAGACTCAGCCAGAGGTGGCACTCTGCTCCAGACAGCCTGGGCCCACCAGTGCGGGAGGAGTGGGGTCCGGAGAGTTAGCCGATGGGGATTCTGGGCCCAGGTCTGCCCCTCAGCCTGACTTCCACAAAGACAAGTGGCCCACACCACGGGGCCAAGTCCTTGTACGTGTTGCCTCCCACAACCATAAGGGGGTGGTACTTCTTCTGATGCCTGAGCTTGGAAGGTGTAGGTAACCTACCTAAAGTCAGACAGCTCCTAAAGGACAGAGTCAGGGTTTGAACCCAGGTGTAGCACGGCGTTTCAGTGCCTCGGTTTACCCCTCAGTAAGATAAGGCAGGGAGACTCTGCCTAAGCCCTTTCCATCTCATAAAGGCACATGGCCCATGAGTGTGTAGTGAGAGGCTCAGTCACTGAGTGAAGGGCTCAGCAACAGGGCCCAGCTGCAGGTAGGGAGGGTGGGTAAGGAAGTAGGGCCCCCTCCATGGAGAAGACCACAGCAAGCTCCACTTATTACAGCAAGGCCTGAATCCTCAGCCGTTTTTCCTCTTCCTCCAGGCAGTTTTGGGGTTTTCGGGCTGGGCTGCAAACTCCGGGGTGGGCAGAGACCCCATCATTGGGGCATATGTCTCCCTACTGGTGATTGACACCGGGGCTCACCCCAGGGTGGGGCCAAAAGCAGGTTTGCCAATGGAGATGAGAGAGGGGAGCTTAGGTGAAGATGGGGAGAAGCCGGGCAGGTAACCCAGGTAACCGGGGAGGGAGAGGCCGGCAGAGAGAAAGACAGAGCCATTTCCCTAGCAGGTAGGATAGCCGGCCACGCCCAGTCCAGCCTGCTGGGATTTCTAGTCAGGATGCGTGACCTGGAGCGCCCTCTGGTGACGCGTTCTGCTGTCTCGTCGTTCCCCCCCCCGCCCCCCCCCTCCATCTCTAGGGCCTGCCACTACTCCCCAGAGTATCCTTCCTGGGAGGGAAGCCAGCTTAATAATAATAACAATGAGGCACTCACAAAGAATCACACAGAGACTGTGGAAAGGAGGAAAAGGGCTCCTGAAACCGTGATCTGTCCATCATTAGAGTCACCAGAAGGGTGTAAAAAATCCCAAAACTGTCCTCCTCACTGTGACCTGGGACATCCTACTATGTGCCAGATACAAGGGTGCTGGGGATGTGGAAATGAATGCTAGACGAGATCCCTGACTTCTAGGAACTGAGACTCCTGGCAAGGAGAGACAGACAACAAAGAAGGCAATTCGTGTGGTCAGAACTGCTGTCAGGGTTACACAGAGTAAGACGCTGTATCAGTGACTGAGAAGTAATTTGCGGACTGGGTGGGCAGAGAAGTCCCATCTGTTAAAGGAACATCTGTATAGATTACAGAGGAACTTGAGGTAAAAGTTGGGGGTGGGCAATCACAGAGCTTGAAGTCCATGCCCGGGCTTTGGATTTAATTCCGAGGGCCAGGGAAGCCTTTGGAGGGCTTTGAGCATGAAGATGGCATGATCTGATCTGCATTTTTAGTATGTCGTGTGTCTGCTCTGTAGACAATAAAGGGTAAGAAGAGCAAGGGTGGAAGTCGGGCGGCCTCCAGGAGTCCAGACAAAAAGGGAGGGTGACCTCACCAGGTGGGGAGAAGGAGCCAGGTTCTGGTGCACCTCACAGGCGTGGTGGACGGGACCTGGGGTGCCGTACGTGGGAGGGGACAGGAGAGCAGGACCAGGCCGGGTGCCTTTCCCTCCCCTTCCACTCCCCTTTCAGCCTGAGGGCGGGGCCCACTGATCCCTTAGACAGGAGCAAAAGACCCCAGACTCCCTGCCAGAGGCCCCAGGGACGAGTCTGCAGTGTGTTCATAGACTAGGGGCCTTGTTTTGATCTCTTCCCATCCATCTGCAGTCTCTCTCCCTCTCCCCCCACCCCCTTCAGTTCCCTCCCTCCTCCCTCCCGCTCCCATTCTCTCTCATTTTACTGCTCCCCCAGCCCTCTGGAGGCACTGACCTGGAGTTTTCCCAGGCAGGGAGGCAGCTTTGCCGCCTTCCACAGTCCGTCCTCCTGCTCCTGCAGCAAAAGGGGCTGCAGGAGCCGAGATATCCCCCCACCCCCAGACCTGCGGTTCTCAATCCAATGAGATTTTCGTCTTTTCGGGGGCATGTGGCAATATCTGGAGACCTTTTTGATTGTCCTAAGTTGGGAGGGAGTGTGACTGGCATCTAGTGGATGGAAGCCAGGGAAGCTGCTAAACACCCCAGGGGGCACAGGGCAGCCCCTCGGCAAAGAATAATCTGGCCCAAATGTCAAGAGTGCTGTGGTGGAGGCCCTGCCCAGGCTCTGCTGCCCTCAGAGCTGGAAAAGACAGTCCTCTTCCTTGTGGTCCCACTGGCATCACAGCCAGTTATCAGGCAGTCGTTGGGGGGCTACCCTGTGCCCGCATCATCTCCTTCAGTCTTCTTGTTGGCCCAAGGTCACAGCGGCAGTGAGCCTTGGAGCCTGGGATTCAGACTCAGTGCCTGTGTCTTCCCCACCGCCTTTCTACTGAAGGGATTTCACAGGGTGTGACCTTGTGGTGAGCAGTGGGACATCTTGTTTCAAATGAAGTCTTACTGGGAAGTCCACTGTGTAAGAGATGGGGTAGGATTTCCTAAGGATGAAGCAGGCGGAGAAGTATCCAAGACACCCCTACCCCCACCCCCACCCCCACCGTGCCTCTGGCCCCAAGGTTGTCTCTCCACCCTGGAAGGGCCACTGAGGATGGCTACACAGGTTGTGCCCAGCAAAACTACAGGGGACACCATTCCCATGAGGCAGAGTATCTTCAGGGCAGGGTGTCAAAAAGTCGTCATCTGGAGCAAGAACTTGCATTGCTTAGCAGACAAGTTACCTTGATTAATGAGTGAAGAGCAGGGATGGGGGTGTGGGAGTGGCTGTGAGCTCCTTCCCTGTGCGAAAATATAGGAAATGGGAAATGGGATTTGGCTAGAGACATCTTACTCCTCCCCACTCTTTGCAACTCAGTAGTGACAAAAATGGTGCTGTCAACCCTGAATTGAAAAATAAGACTTGACCCCTTTTGACCCCTGGCAGGATGCTCAGTTGGTTGGAGCATCATCCCAATGTGCCAAAGTTGCAGGTTCGATCCTGATCTGGGCATATGCAGGAGTCAACCAATGAATGCAAGGATAAGCGGAACAACAAACATGTCTCTCTCTCGCTCTCTTTCTCTTCCTTCCTCTCTTTTTGAAATCAATTAAAAAATGACAAGCAACAAAACACTGAAGAAAGAGAGAGAGAGAGGAAGAAAGAGAAAGAAAGAAAGGGAAGACTTGAATCTCCTATACCCCCAGCTCCCCATAAGAGTATCTGAGAATTAGGGAACCAGCTATGTGTGTTTCCCAGCACCCTGTTGGGGTTCCCTTTTGGATCCTCCTGCCCTTCACCTTAATCTAATTACCTGGATTCATATGTTTGGACAGAGAAAGACGATATAGTTGATATTTTCACTGTCTTTACGACACTCTAGGTGTCGTAAGGTTTGGAGCTAGAACTGGAAGACTAAGCCACACGGGGGATGTCCCTTCTCCACGTCACCCTGGAACAAGATCCTTTCCCCTCCAAACCTCAGAGCCTGAGCTGCCCCTGCCCCCGCCCTTCCTCAAGCCATGCGGCATCTCCAGATGTTTGGCCAGGAGGACCTGCAGGCAGAGACCCGGGAATGTGGGACAGAGGCACTGTCTGTCCCCTCTGCAGGGGGTTCCCCAGCTGCCCTGGAGCCTGGGAATCTTCCAGTCTGGAAGGAGTCATCCTGGCCCATGTCCCCTCTGCCTCAACCCAGCACCAGAGCGAGGATGCTAGCACCAGAGCTGATGCTCTCCCTCCCAGCAGGAGCCGTCTCCGAGGCTCCAGAGGCCTGGAAACTCAGGGTGCAAGCCTGCCTTGGGCCGTGTGCAACAAAGAGGGCAGCCCAGGGGCGTGTACCCGAAGGGGTAGGAGAGAGACCAATCAATGCATACAATTTGGTTCCTCCTGAAATGTGGTCCATCGTAGACCTATTTAAGACAACAAGAGAATGGGCTGTGACTATATGAGGGAATCTTGTCCTGGCCTCAGGAAGGTGAAATTCTGCCTTCCCAGGAAAGCCTCTGTCTGTGTGTTTGTTTACTTGGAAAATAAATATTTCTTGAGCTCCTGCTTTATGCCGAGCACGGGTCAAGGTCTTCGCTTCCCTGGAACAAATAGCCCTATGGAGTGGGGTAAGGTGTGGAGGCACAGACAGGGAGCAGGCCAACAGTGCCCAATGATGAGCGCTGGGACTGGTCGGGGCATATACCGGAGGCATCCGATCCATGTTTCGCTCTCACATTGATGTTTCTCTCTCACTCTCCCCCTTTCTCTTTCTACAACAATGAAAGTGAAGATACCATCGAGGTGGGACATGAGGGGTCAGGGAAGGCCTCCTGGAGTCAGTGATGTGGAAACTGGGGTCTGCAGGATGAGTCAGAGTCAGGGAGAACTGGGGTGCACTGGAGGACAGTGGTCGGGCAGGGGGGGTCCCGGGTGAGAGGCCCAGCCTTGGGACACAGAAGGAACTGAGATTTCTTACAGCGTTCAGGAGCCATGTGGCATTTTCTCCAACAACTTTTGAGCCCGGGCAGCTTTCGGCAGAACCTGGGTTCATCCATCTTGTCTGGCCTTCCAGTGTGCGCATACATCTCTGCCTGTGGGGTCAGTGAGTCGCACAGCCCAAGGCTCAGCTTGTCTCTGCGGCTGCCCCACTGGCTGGCACAGTGCCTGGTACGTGGTGGGGCCCCATGTCGCCTGGATGGTTTTGTTGCAAGTTCCCGATCTCCCACAGAGTGGACGGGGATCCAGACACAGTGAGTCATTAGCTCATCAGAGATTTGTTGAGCACGTACTATGTGTTAGGCTGAGCACAGGGCATTTAGGAGAGAGCAAGCAAGCAAGGTTGCCCCTGGAATGGAGTTGACCCTCCACTGTGGGAAGAATATCAGATAGGACAACAGCTGGAAAGCGAGGGAGGGCAGAGGCAGGGGCAGCCAGGGAAGCCTGCTGGGGATGTGGCACTTGGGCCATCTGCCGTGAAGACCTGCAGGAAGTGCAGAAAGTCAGGTGAGGGCAGGAGACAGGGCACCCTGGAGAGACAGAGGAGCAGCGAGGAAGCCACAGGCCTGGAATGCAGGGCATGAGGGTGTGAGGGGAGGGACAGGGAGAGCAGCGGGCTGGATGCACAGAACCCTGCGGGCGAGGGAAGGCTTTGGATTTTATTCCACGTTGACTAGGAAACCTGACAAGGTTCTAAGCAGGAATGTGGTGGGATCTGACCTGCCTTTTAAGAACTCGCAGTAGCCCCTAGGGAAGAACACTGTGGCTCTCCTCCCCACCTCCACCAGATGGTGGATTCGGGATGTATTTTCAAGGATGAATCAAAACAACTTGCCAGCATGTTGGATGTGCGTTAAAGGAAAGGAGGAGCCCTAGAAGGTTCCAAGCTTGGGGCCTGTGCAGCCGTTTCTCTGACAAAATACAAAAGTCAGCATGGTTGACGGACGAGTCAGGCAATAGAGGAACTACCATATGAATGACATTATTTTTCATGCTATAGCCGATATCCATCCCCAGCAGAAGTGTGTGTGTGTGTGTGTGTGTGTGTGTGTGTGTGTGTGTCCAGAGTGCCATTCAGTCCTTTCCAGGTAACATAGGTGTTAATGGTACTTCTGCCTTACCCTCCAACCCAGCCCTGAATATTGAAGAGAGAGCAAAAAGTGTCCTTTGGTTTTTAAATCAGCTCTTTTTTCAAATAACTTCTATCTGCTGCAGCCAAAGAACCATCCATTCATATAGTTATTCAACTCACCTTTATTAACCATCCCATGAGCCTGGTATCATGTTAAGTGCTTTCTACATCAATTATATATTGTACATCCATTGAATCTTTACAAGAACTCTGTGGAGTGATGTTATTATCCGTTTTCCAAAGGAGAAAACTGAGGCACAGCATAAAAAGTTCTATAGTCTGTTCTCTGCAGAACCTTAAGGCCAGTAAGGCCAGAAATCCAGGCCAGGAAGTCCAGGCACACTCTGGAGAGAACCCCTTACACTCAGCAGCTCAAGGGAACTTGTCCCTCCTCCCCAGACTTCTCTTCCCTGGCTCCTCGTCCCCCCAACCCCCACCTTGCCATTTGCCTGTCGTTCCTGCCCCTCACTCCCAGATCCAGTCAATCACCAAAGCCCTCCTTATCTCTGGAAACTGCACCAAGCCGCCTCCAGCCATGTGCCCCACCCCACTACCTCCATGGTAGACCCTTCACTTTCTAGATGCATATCTTCCTTCCCCGCTGTGGCTCCCCTTTGTCCTGTATTGCGAGTGAAGTCCATACTCCATTCACTTCTTTTTTTTCAAAATTGATTTTTATAGAGAGAGGGAGAGGAAGGGAGAGAAAGAGAAACATCACTTTGTTGTTCCACTTATTGATGATTTCATTGGTTGATTCTTGCACGTGCCTTGGCCAGGGATCTAACCAGCAACCTTGGCCTCTCAGGACAATGCTCTAACCAACTGAGCTACTCGGTCAGACCTCCAACTACTTCTTTTTTTAAAAAAGATTTTATTTATTTTTAGAGAGAGAGGAAGTGAGGGAGAAAGAGAGGGAGAGAAACATCAGTGTGTGGTTGCCTCTCACATGCCCCACACTGGGGACCTGGCCCATAACCCAGGCATGTGCCCCGACTGGGAATTGAACCAGTGACCCTTTGGTTCACAGGCCAGTGCCCAATCCACTGAGCCACACCATCCAGGGCTCCAACCACTTCTTAAATCTCCAGTTCTGCCTCCGTTTATCTCCATTTGTTGCTAGTGTTGAGGTTCAGAGCCATTCACCTCAAGATGTGCTTCTGTGGTATATGGATTGTTTTGAGCTAAGGGCAATTTTAGCTTCAAGCTTAAGGGAAACTTCTGCCCCTCCATTTAACTAACTAGAAGAACCTGAATTAAGGGCCTTGCCCATAATAAGAAATTATGAGAGATAACATGTTTGACCCACCTACATGACAGGGCAAACTTGTATTTACCGACTCTCTGCTCTTCTTAACATTTTGCAAAGACCCTTTGAAGACCCCAAGGCAGCTTACCCGTCCCTACCTTTTGTCTCCGAACCTCTCCTGCAGGTGGGGTCTCTGACTCCCTTGTGTATGAGGGGTTTCTATTCACATGTATGTACTAAATACAATTATTTTCTCTTGCTCATCTGCCTCATGTCTATTTGATTATTAGACCAGCCAAAAGAACCTTGAGGGTAGAGGAGAGTTCGCTCCTCCTGCAGACCGTGTTGGGATTCTTCTACATCCGGGCCTCTGCAAAGGCTAGTCCTCTTTGCTTAGACAATGGCTTTGTCAGCCTGTAAGACTCAGCTTGGCCTTCTCTGTCTCCTAGAACTAGGTCATGCCATGACACCCAGTGCTCACCCCTCCCCTATTGGAGTTGCCTTTCTTTCTGTCCTGTGCCTCAAGGAGAACTTAAGCTACTGGGCGCCGGGATTTTACGGTCTCAGAAGCAAGGGCCTGGCAGACCCAGCAGGCACTCAGCATTGTGTTGGGGAAGGAGTGAATGCACTGATGGGCAAGAAGGAGGATCAGTTTGGATGTCAGCATGGAGGTAGATAGGTTACACGGTGGTCAGCATGGGGGTCATCTCGCTCAGAGAGGGTGGGCCGAGAGCCTGGTCTTTGGAGGGAGATGAATGAGGGTTTGCCTCTTATTTCTTTTTTTTTAAATATTTTATTTATTATCTTTAGAGGGGAAGGGAAAGAGAGAGGGAGAGAAATATCAATGTATAGTTGCGTCTTGTGCATCCCCTGCTGGGAACTGGCCTGCAACCAAGGCATGTGCCCTGACTGGGAATTGAACTGCAATCCTTTGGTTCACAGGCCTGCGCTCAATCCACTGAGCTACACCAGCCAGGGCAGCCTCTTATTTCTTATGACATTTGTATGTGTGACAAGAGATAGGTTTCTTGGCCTTGCTGGACCTTGGGTTGTCCACCTCTGAATAGCATGATTATATTGTCTTCAAGTGGTTAAAATAAAAAGTGTAGCCTATGTGAAGGACTCTGTAGAATGTATTTGTCAAAAGTGGTTCTGCCTGTTTTTGCTGCTCAGCAGGATGGCAGAATGACAAAGGTGAGGATGTGGTGATCGGGCTGCCTGGGTTCAAATCTCGGCTGTTCTGTGGATTCTCTGTGATTTGGGGCAAATTCTCGAATACTCTGAACCTCAGTTTTGCTGGGTAAATTGGGCTCCCTCCCACGGCTGCCTTTGAGGATAAAATAAGATAATGTACGTAAAGCAGTTAGCAATGCCCTGATAATGGCTAGCTCTGTTTTTGGCCATGGTTCCCGTGACACACTTGAGTCCCGTTAAGTGGTGTCACTTTCCTCATTGGCAGGAGCCCAGGGTTCTCTGTGATGGACTCAGAGACAGATTCCTTTTCTCTGCTGGTCACTCGTCACATCTGTGCCAAGGGTCAGTCAGTTCAAGGGGCTCCACTCAGCTCTGAGTCACCCTGATTCTGAGTCCTGCCTGGTCTTTGTCATCCCTGACCTACCTGACCCCTTTTCTAAGGAAGCCCACTTTCCAAGGCAAGAAGAGAGATTCCTTTTCTGGCTCCCCAGCTCTGCTCCCTCGGGCCTCATCCAGGCTGACCGGCTTTGGGACTCATCGCTTTCCGGGTCCCTGTGCTTCCTGCTTCCAGGGGGTGCTAATGGGTTAATCAGAGACACTAATGGAACTGACAGGAACTCAGTCTTAGCTCCCTAATGGGTTGCCCGTCTGTCCGCCCCCTGTAACTCAATGCCTTCACCCAGTAAAAGGCACCCGGGATTTCCTGTGGGCTCCCATCTGCTGGTTACTGACATCTTCAAAGGCAGAGGCTGGGGCAGCAAGGAGGTGGACTGCCGGAAGTGGGGACAGGGTGGGAGAGGCGCTGAACCAGCAGTCAGGGTGTCTGGGCTCTTGCCCCAGGTCTGCCACTGGCTTGCTGTGTGAGCTTGCCCAACCCATGCCTCTCTGGGTCTCAGTTTCCTCGTTTGTCACGTGAGGCTGGTTGCTCTGTCACAGGTCCTGCTGGGGCTAACATTCTGGAGTGATCAAATCCTGTCCCTTTTGCCACTGTAAGGTGAACATCCTTTCAACACCCGTCAATGTCCCCATACTACTGAGCACTTGATGTGTGAGTCTGTGCCAGGTACCATAGGCCGGTGGAGGGCATGTGTGTGAGTGAGGCTCGGCTCCCACCCCAGGAGTCCCCAGGCTCTGGGCCGTCCCACTTGGGTTGTTCTAGCCACAACATGGAGGAAATCAGGACCCCCCCATGCTGACTGAGGACCTCCTGTGTGCCAGGCTGAGAGCACAGAGAAAACACAGAGAGCAATGGCTCGTTCAGGCCTTACGGTGTTCTGACTCCACCACGTTCTCTCATCCCCCAGCCTTTGCACAAGCCTTTTCCTAAGCCAGGAATTGTCTTACCGCCTCTGCTCTTAGCTGGTCTGCCTCAGGTCTTGCTGATCTTTCAGGTCTTGACTTCTTTCATGTATTTACACTTTCATTCAGTCTGCATTTGTAGAGCACTTACCATGGGCCGAGCTGTGCCAAGAGTTTGGGATCCAGGAGTAAAGAAGACACACACTGTCTCTCTCTGTCCCCTGGGAGTTTACAGATTCTACTGGAATCTGTAAACAGACAGTCAAGCAAACAATGTCACCAATAGTAATAATAATGATAATCATAATAACTTGAGATGAACGTGGGAAGGACAGAAACAGGGCTGAAACAGAAAGTGGGATGGGGACATCTTGGCAGAGGCAACAGCATGTGCATACCTCATCGGCAGGAAAGGAAAGGGCTTGTTAGAAGAGTGGATGGGCCAGGGGGGCGGAAGCACAGGGTGGGGAGCAGGAGAAAGGGACTGGAGCAGGTCAGCCTAGTGGTCCCTCCTCAGGAAGCCAGGGCCCCCTCCCCCATATTTGGGGAGGTGCTCCTGTTTTCCTTCCCTACCTTGGCGCCTGTCACCCTGGACTGTCACTGTCTGTTCATTTCTCTGATTCCCCAACTAGACCATGAGTTCCTAAGGACAGAGACCATCTCTTACACGCATTGTGCCCTTTCTTCTCGACTCACTGCATCAAGCAAAATACGCATCCTCCGTGACAGCTGCCAAACGCTGCCTCTCCGGTCTGCCCCATCTCAGTAAACAGCAGCAGCACGCATCCAGCACCTCAAACGAAAACCCGGGGGGACACCTCAATGTCGATTTCCCTCCTCCCAAGTGTCCAGGAAAAGACCTGTCCCCTCCACCTCTCGAACCACCCCGCGTCTGCCGTGGCCACCACCTGGGTGCCACTCAGCTGCTTCCTCTTCTGCTCCCTCACAATACCACGCCCGGGCTTCAAATGTTGGTAACTAGTTCTTTTTTTTAACTGTGCAGATCAGAAAACAAAAGAAAAACAAAAGCACAGTCACTTCCCACTGTGCTTACAATAAAATCTTTATCTTGCCTGCAAGTCCTTGCTGATCTGGCCTTGTCTAGGTGTCCAAGTTCATCTCAGACACTCTCCTTTTGCTCTTCTGGCTACACTGGCCTCTCTCTATCTCCCTCTTCTTTTTTTGACTCTCACGCATTCCAAGGCTTATTCCTGCCTTAGGATGATCCCTCTGCCTAGAATGCTGTTTCCCCGGGTTTCGCCTGACTGTCCTCCTCATCTAAACCACTCCAGTGTCTTGTCCTTGGCCTTGGAGGGAACTTGCATGCCCACCCACCTTTCCCATTGTTAATTGCCATTGCTCCCCATCTCATGCTCCGTTAATGCCACCCGGTATTTCCTTGTTTGTTTGTCCAGTTATTTGTTTACTGCCAGCTTTCCCTCTCTGGAAGGTGAGCTGCCTGGGAGCTCACCTGCCTCGCTCATAGCTGTAGCCCTGGAACCTGGCACATCCCAGTCCCTCAGTTATTTGTTTCTGAGTGAAGAAAAATGTATTGATCTCTTATGTGCCAGGCACCCGGGGATTCCCTGCCGGGAATTCCCATTTGCTGGTTACTGACGTCTTCAAAGGCAGAGGCTGGAGAGGGACAGAGGTGGGTAGACAGAAGTGGGGACAGGGTGGGAGAGGCGCTCAACCAGCAGTCAGGATGTCTGGGCTTGTGCCCCAGCTCTGCTGCTGGCTTGCTGTGTGCGCTTGCACCAATCCACGCCCTTCCCTGGGTTTCCTCATTTGTGACCTGTATTATTTAAATAGTAGTTATACGTATTATCTGGCTGAATCTCACAGTAGCAACCCTGAGAGAGAATCTGCAGCTTAGAGGGGTGACGTGCCCTGCACAAGGTCACCCAGCTGGGAAGCCATGGAAGCCTGCATTCAAAGTAGCCCGCCATCCCAACACCACACTAGCAATTACAACAAAGTGCTGATCTCCACGGCGAGCCCTCCTAATGCATGCATGAATGAATGAATGGGCGATTATAAACATCTGGACTGAGGGGCTTGGCTGAATGCCAGACATTCCCAGCTTTAAAAAGTTCACCTTCATCTCTTCATGTGTCTGTTGCGAAGTGCAAAAAGAAAGAAGCATTCTCAGTGACTGAGGGACTGTTGTGTGTCAGGTACTATACCAACGGCCCATGTGGTTATTTGCTCTGCCCAGAACGCCACCACATTAGCCTGGGTGAGCAGTGGGGGGACCCCAGGGACCCTCCTGGCAGCTGTGGCTCTCCCCCAGGGGGCTCTGGTATCTTGTGAGAGCGTGTCTCTGGCTGTCTGCCCACCCACTTGCCAGCCAGAGCTTCTTAGCTCATCAATCACACCACTGCATTCTGCCAGGCTGTGTCTCAGAGGAAGACAAGTCAGCTGAAGATGGAATGGACCCAGGCTCAGGGGGGAATTGAAGACCCTGGGAGTGGAGGGAAGGCCCAGAAAGACCGCTGCAGACTGGATCGATGATGCCCCTCCACCAAGGAGGGTCCATCAGAGGAGGGGGCAGGAGCAGCGTTCTCACTGGAGAAGCAATGGGGTCAGGAAGACGGGGAAACAATGGCTGGCACGGGCAGGGGCAGGGGGTGCGTATTTTCTGCTGCAACAGAAGCCTAGTCTCCCCTGGTGCCCTGGCGGTTCCCGCTGTCCCAGGGAGCCGCCTGACAGCCCGGGGAAGGCCCGCGGCTTCTGGCAGCTGATTCATCACAAGCTCAGCTGCCCTCCCGCAGTGCCCCGTTCCCCGTGGCCTGGCTTCCCAGCACCCTGCCTCCCCACCACTGTGGGCAGGGCGGGGAGTAGGAAAGGCTGGGGCATCGCCGCCTTCACACTCCCTCTCCTTTCTCAGATCTGAGCCTCTTGGGATGGGAATGTGAGCTGCCTCCCCAGAGAGGTTCTGCTGGAAGTCAAGATGTCTGCGCCAAAGCCTCTGTAGAGATCTTCCAGCCCAGAGAGGCAAATTGGCTGCTTCTGTTTTGCTTTTCAGCAGTCTGGGGTGGGGTGGGGTGGGGTGGGGTGGGGTGGGGTGGGGTGGGGTTTGAGGGGAAGATCACTCCTCAGCCTTTTGACTAAGATGAAGTATAGGAAAAAAAGAAAAGAAAAGAAAGAAAAGAATCCGTTGCCAACATTAAAACAGGAAGAGTTTGCAGATACAAGTCTGATTTCTGCTTCTCTTAAAAAAGTGCAGAGATTGGGCAATTCTGAGCTGGTTTTTCTGGAGCTCAATGGAGGCTGGTCCAGACGGCCCGCCATGCCGGCTACAGCCTCGGTGTCACCGCCCAGGCCCCCGTGGGCCACCTTGTTGTTACTATTTTTTAATCCTCACCGAAGGACATTCTTTTCACTCCTTTTAAAGAGAGAGGAAAGAAGAGAGAGAAACATTGACGTGCGAGAGAGTCATTGATTGGTTGCCTTCTGTATGCCACCAACAGCAAAAAAGGAAGACACTCTGAAGTTTGGATAGGTAATACATGTGATAGTGTATATTTTCCACTTAATAGTCACACACACACACACACACACACACACACAACTTTCCCAAACTTAATGGCTTGCAACGTCTTATTACCTCTTGCACATTTGTGTGCTGACTTTGTTTATACAGGTGGTTCTCACCTGGGGCACCTGGTGGTGGTGTGGTCGGAGGACAGCTGAAGGTACAGTCCTTTGCCTGCCCAGCGGAGGCTGGAGTCCCAGGATGGCTCACTCACAGGCTGGCACATGACATCAGCTATCAGCTGGAGCTCAGATGCGACCAAGGACCACAGTGCCTGCGTGGGGCTACTCGCTGTGGCTTGGGCTTCTCCCAGCCACCAGGTCTGAGAGAGATTGTCTCAGAGCAAGCAAACCAAGAAACAAGATGTAGCTGTATAACTTTAAAAAAATTATGTATTGATTTGAGAGAGAAAAACATTGGTTTGTTGCTCCACTTAGTTATACATTTATTGGTTGATTCTTGTATGTGCCCTATTGGGGATCGAACCCACAACCTTGGTTAGTGGTCAGGAAGACACCAACTAAGCTAACCCAGCCAGGGCCTGCATAACCTTTTATGACTTAGCCATATAGGTCACATTGTATCACTTGCACCGTTCTTTACTGATCTAAGCAGATGCAGACCTGCTCAGATCAAGCAGGAGGGGACACGGGTCCCACCTCTCAAAGAATGTGGGGCCACGTTTTAAAACTAAAAAATAAGTCTCCCTTCCACCCCTTTCCCCTCGGGCTGAATTATCCTCCTGGCAGCAACCGCTACTAACCAATTTCCTGTGTTTGGTCCCAGGGGTGAGATTTTATGTACACAGATATCCCTATCCTCACAGTTCTCCCCACACTCTTCCACATCAGAACAAAAGGGATTCTGACGGCCTCTTAGACGAACCATTTGCTACTGAGCTGTTGTTCTTTGCTTTCTGGGGTGAAATGCAGGAACCAGAGATTCTAATTATGTTGCCTCCCTTGCTTTCTGAACCCTCGCTATCAGAACTAAGAAACCAAATAGATCTGGATCGCAAGAGATGCTTGTGTAACTATACATAAAACACCCCTTCCACCAAACAATGTGAGCATACTGGACACAATGTTCTGTCTCTTGCATTTTTCACTTAATTTGTCTCGAAGATCAGCCTGTTTCAGCACATACAGATGGGTATCTTTCCTTGTAAGAGCACAGAGCATTCCTTTGTTTAAATACATCATAATTTGCTTAGTCAAACCACCTCCTATTGCCCACTTGTTTTTTCCCCCCAGTCTCCTGCTAATTGTAATGCACACTGCAGTGTATAGCCTTGTCCAGAAGTCTTTGTGCCCTTGTGTAATAGTATCTGTTTGATAAATTCCTAGAGGCAGAATTCTAGCTCAAAGAGAAGGGTTCCCAAGACCATGTCTACCTCACTCTGGCAAAGCAGGCTCAGACTCCACATCTTCTCTTGTGTTCGGCCTGGATCTAGTTCTTGCTCATGCTCTCACCTTTGGGGTCTTGCCTGCTTCCAGTGCAGCAGGTGGCATCTGCTTTCCAGTTACTCACCGAGGTCGTAGAGGGGCTCACAGGGGAGAGGAGATTGAGGGGACTCGCAGGGATGGAGATGATAACCCTTGCAAAGGAGGATGTGGGAAGCTGGGAGGCACCTCACCCTACTTACTTGCCTCCTGATTTGTAGCAACAGTTGCATCTGTTTCTCTCAGATCCCAAAGCAATTGCCGGGAAGCTTCAGGCTGCTCCCACTCACTTTAAAGAGAAAAACAGAGCTTGCTTCTGGTGGCAGATCTGCACCAAGCTGTGCAGAGCTCTCTGCAGAAGCTTCCAGATGGGCAGAGGCCAAGAGCAGGAGGCATCATCAAGAGCCCCAGTTGCCCTTCCCTGCTTTTCAGGTATCCGGGTGCCGGTAACTGCTGGGCTCTACTCTTGTGCTGGACATAACATTGAACCAGGAGTCAGGGAACTAAATTCTGGCCTCCACAGTGTGTGTCTTCCCTTTCCATTCATAGCACAGCCCCCCCTCCCCCGCCCCATGTGCCCTGCATGTTCATGAGGAGGCTGTATAGCACAGTGGGTGTGCAGGTCATTTACATTTTTGCCCTTAGATCTGCTCCCTGCCCATCTCCAGTTGGGCTCAGCATCTAGGGGGCTGAACTACATTTTCCAGATGCCCCTGCCCACTGGCTTCCTATTAAGTTTGGTCAAATAGGAGGTACTGGCAGATTAGGGAACAGGCTGCAGACAAGACAGGATGTAGCCCCCACCCCCACTCCCCAACACACACACACATGCACCAACACTTCTGTCATCTGTGGCAGTGACTCCAGAGGATAACTCTTCCTCCAGGGTCCCAACTCCCATGAGGTAGCCATGGCTCTTGGGCTGCAGCATCACTGATCCCTCCCTTTGCCCCTTCAGCCCTGGGGAAATAGTGATTTTCTAGTTGTTAATCTCTCGTTTGCCCCCCCACTGCCTTCCCTGGTTTTCATCTCTTCTAGCTCCTCTCTAGCTACATGCCCATCTTAAATGCCTTCTCTTGAACTCTCTGGTGTAGGCTTTGTGCTCCTGCCTGGACCACACTGATGTGGGTGAGAATGTAGACTCAGATCAGACAGCCTGGATGCAAATCCCAGCACCACCACTTACTATTGTGAGACCCTGAGTGAGTTACTAAGCTCTCTGAGCCTCAGTTCCTTCATCTGTAAAGTGGGAATAATAGCACCTACCTCTTTGGCTTCTTAGGAAGATTAATTGGACTAATAGTTTGTAAATGCTTAGAACAATGCCTGGAACATATTAAGCACAATATTAATATTAGGTTTATTTTTTTTCTATTTAGTTTTTTGCAACTTCTATGAGAAACAGAGATTGTTATTATCCTGGTTTTACAGACAAGGAAACAGAAGCCCAGAGAGCTAAAGCGACCGAAGTCACTCAGCATTAGCAATGAGATTCGGACTTGGTCAGTGGGACTTTCGTTTATGCCCACTCTGCCCTGCAGCCAATCAAGTCACAGTTGGGAGGCAGGCTGGGGACTTCCGTGGGGCTGCTGCAGCTTCCACGCTGGCTAGTGGCCACTGAATAGTTTGGCCTGCCTGTCACCATATCCCTTACCCACACTCAGCCCACCCTTGCAAATGGGAAGCTAAGGCAGCCAGTAGACTGGTCCCCAGTTTAGAAGGAAAGGGATGAGAGTATTTTCTGGGAGGGAAAAAGGTGGTGGGGAAGGAACATAAGGTCATTTTCTCATTCTTCATTGAAGTTATTATTCACGAGCTCTTCCTCTGGTGACAGATACTGTGCTCTGGACTTACAAGCCAAGTCCAGATTTGTAGCTGCCTGTACAAAAAGAAAATCCTACTAATTGGCTTAGAAAAAAATGCTAATGAATTGGCTCATGGAACTGGGAAGTCCAGGAGTGGGTTTGGCTTCAGGAGATGCATGGTGATACCATCATCAGCACCATCGTCAGCATCATCAGCATCATAATGTTGGTTCTGTTTCCTTGTAAGAAATTACTTAATCCGCAGTTAGACAGCCTTTCCCCAGACTCACATTTTCCAGCTCAGTAACCGCATGGAGGAAAGATCCTTTCCCAAGGCAGACTCTGGTTGGCCTGCAGGAGTCTTGAGCTCATCCTAGAAACCAATCGCTGTTGCTGAGAAGGGAACATCGTGACTGTCTGGGCATGGCCAGTGTCCCTTCCCTGTGGCCAGGAAGAGGCCCAGGCCCTGTGACTGGAAGTCTCAACAGAGCATGTAGAATGGTGCGGATCCCAAAGAAAGGAATGCTCTGCAGACAATATAGAAAGAAAAAGTAGAGGAATGAACTGACTGTTGCCATGTATGTGTGACTCTATTTAATCTGTACTGCTGTTGGCTTCATTTTGCAGAGGAGGAGACAGATGGAGAGGTTGAATAAGAAGGTGACACTTAATGGCCCAGCCAGGACTAGGACCCAGGATTGTCTGACTCCAAAAGTACCTGCTTTTACCCATGGCCGTGCCTGTCCTCACAGGCCCTGTAGAGAGCTCAAGGACACAGACAGGGAAGGGGGACTTTGGGAGGGCTCAGGAGTTGGGGGAAAAGATGGAAGACTTCGCACTGGGCCCTGGTTTCACTGCCCTACGGTCATTTCCAGTCGGAAGGTCCAAGGTTTTTGTGTGGGCAAGGAGCTCACCAATATATTGTGCCCAAGGGCTCTGTCTTACCGCCCCCCCTCCCCCCGACTCCAGACCCCAGCTGGGGATCCTCCAGCTTGTTTCCTCCTCTGGGAGCATGACTATGGCTTTTCCCTGGCCTCGGGGTCAGGGCTGAGCTATGTTGCTTGCTCTCTGGGTTTTTGTACACACAGGAAGTGGTCCTCCTCAACGCCAGCTTGTCAGTGGCCCAACCACCCTGTGCCCTGACAGGAGTCCCTGTACCTCTCCCCAGCCAGCTCCTCTGACAGGCCACAGCCTCTCCCATCACCTGGAATTTGTGTCTCATGCTGTTCCTTTTACCTGCCTGGAAGGCATTGCCTCTGCTCTCTACCCAGCTGGCTTCTCAGCCCGTGGAATCCAGCTCGGGGGTCATGGTCCTTCAGGAAGCTTCAGGGACATCCCTCTGCCCTCCCATCTCCACAGGCCCCCTCTCTGTGCTTATTGCCAGCAGATCACGAATCCCATTCTTTCCACTGGTCTCTTTTCCTCACCAGACCCTAAGAACTTCCTTTCGGAACACAGCTGGTGCTCCAGAACTGTGTGTGGAATCAACCAATGAACAAGCGCCCGCAGCATTCCCTCTTGCAAGCTGAGCGCTGCCCGGGGCTGCCCAGGGGGATGTTGGGGGTGCAGGCAGGGCGGGAATACAGCCAGGGTCTGGAGGCTGCACGGGCAGATTTCTGTGATTTCAGAGGCTCTTCTATGCCCTGTAAAATGTAAAGTGGAATTCGGTTCCCAGGTCAATTATACAGTCAGTCATAGACTTGTGTGGAATATTGGAGTCACGGAAGCTGATGTCAGGGGGGCGATTTTTCCCGTATAAAACGGATGTCGGGGAGGAAAAGCTTTTCCTCTGTTCTGTCAGGTTCTGTTAATTGGGGGCCTGTGGACTAAACTAACAACAGACAGATTAACAAGTAAAAAAAATATTTAATTACATACATTCGGGATTTTACAGAAAAATGTGACTCAATAAGGTGGTTAGAACTGGGGGGTTTATATACCATATTAAAAGGGGGAGAAGAGGAGGGAGAAGGGCTTTTACAGGAAAACAAGTGACTTTTATGAAAGGTAATTGGGCCCATAGGGGCAGAGGTGGACGTACCGTGGTTTTTCACAAGGTCTGGTCACGCATGGCGATGCCTGCCAGTCCTCCCCGGCTGCTCCCTGTTTAGAACAGAGGAGTTCTTTCTGGCGTCTGTGCTTTTAGGCAGACAAGAGGTATTAGGAATTCAAATGCCTCTGTTCCAAATAATTTTTATGCCACCGTGGCGTATTCTGGACCCCTTCACCAAAAAGTCCAGGGATTTGATACTTCATCAGTTCAAGCTAGACCCAGGGGCTCAGTCCCCTTTGCCGAGTCTCAGGTCCTTCTGTCTCTCTCACGCACATCAATGAACGGGTCAGTCTGTTCCCCCTCCCTCCCTCTCTTTCTACCTCTCTCTCTCCCTTTCTGTGCTGTCTTCTGCAATGGTTCCATTCTTAAGCAGGCTCCTCCCATGTCAGAGGAGACCAGATGGTCTCCAGCCCCTCCAGATGTAGCTGACAATTTTTCTTTTCCCCAGAGTTCCAAGATTCCTTGGATTGGGTCTTATTGGACCCGGCAGGGGAAGAAACAGGCTGATCAGCCAGGCCAGGCCTGGCACACGTGCCCACCCTGGAGTCACGAGGGTGGAAAGGCCAGGTCAACCTCAGCCCCACCCAAACTGCACGGACTGAGAGTGGAGGAGGGATAACTAGGGTGCTGCTAACAGGAGGAGCGGAGTGGATTCCAAGCAGGGAAAACCACAGATGCCCTCTATGCAGAGAAATGTCTCCAGTGTGAGGAAAGCTGGATCACAGAGCTGTGGGATCACAGGCTCAGGAGGTTGGAATAGAAAGACTCCTTAAAAGTGGGCTCATGCAGCCCTTTCTGTGACAGCTACTTGCCTGTTGCCCTGGGGAGCCCCATCCTGTCCCTGACTGATGCCTGAGTCCTGGGCCGCCTGAGGGATATGTGGAAGGGTCCCTCTGGTGTCCCCTCTCCCGCCTCACTTCTCTTCTGCTGGAACATCCTGGGTCACAGCTGCCCACCAGAGGCCTTGTTTATACTCCTTCCCAGTGAGCTTTGGGATCTGGCCATCTGCCAGACTGGCGGTCAGCCACATCAGCCATGGGCTATACACTCCCTCTTTAACACAGAGGCCCAGTTGGAAACATCCGGGTCTCCTTGGGGAGCTAGAAGCAAGCCAGAGTGCAGGGGCAGCCTAGCCTGAGCCTAGGGCTCAGAGCCCTTCTCCTGCCCAGGATTCAGAGTGTCTCTCCCCACCTATTCCTCCTTCCACCAGCCCTGGGAGCGAGGAGGGCCCCTCCTCTCCAACCACAAACCAGAACATGCTGTTCAGACCTGTTAAGACACTCCTGAGGCCTGGGGCCATTATGTTTCTACCAAGTATGAGCTGGAAGCTAGAGGAAAGGTCGTTAACCTAAGCAAAGCATAACAGCATGGAAAGGCCAGGCCTTCCTCCCTGTCTCTCCCACCACCCACTGCGGAACAAGCAGAGAGGCTCAGAGGCTCAGGACTCGGAGAGGTTTCCCTGTAGTTCCTCCCTCCCTCCCTCCTTCCTTCCTTCCCTCCTTCCTTCCTTCCTTCCTTCCTTCCTTCCTTCCTTCCTTCCTTCCTTCCTGTCTTTCCCTCTTCACTTCTTCTGCAGAGTGTTCCAGCGGAAAGGGAGCTTTCAGAACACCCAACTCCAGAGACTGCAGACTGGCGGCTTACAGTTCAGAACATGTTGTATTTGGCCCTCCCACGGTTTAAGAAAAATTTGAGCCAACATTTTAAAAATTGGGAGATTTCGCATAAAAACTCATGTGTTCAACTTCTTTAAAAAGCTTGCAAGATCTGTTAACATGGCCTGCTTGTCCACATGGCACCTGCTGCAATGCAGAGTGTCAGCGCCCAGCCGCCGAGGGAGACAGAGAGCAGGCATCCTGCAGCTAGCTGCTCCTGTGGACAGGGAGGGGGCCACAGGACCCTTTGGTTTCCTCCATCGAGGCCAAGTGCGAATCAAAATGCGTGAATCTGTTCTCCCTGTCTTCACCCTTGGCATTTTTGTTTTTATTACTTTGGCTAGCTTGCCTCTATGGTGCCTTCAGAAATTAGAAATGAGAGAGTGAGAGGGTAGCAGGTTTTAAGGAGATCAGAAGAGAACGTAGGTTCTCTTTGCAGAATGAGTAGTCCTTGAGGTTCCTCTCACTGGCTTGGCTCCAGTGAGCCTGTGGGTTTGCAACCCCCCCTGATTTTACAGAAGGACAGTCTGGGCCCAGAAAGGTACAGTCCAGTCTCGGGTGTCTGCACCCGTGCTTCATGGACGGGGACGGTGCTTTGGGCTCTCTCCAGCAACATCTGCCCTCAGCAGGGACCAGGGCATCCTTTCTGAAGCAGTGTAAATAAGTGGAACAACAAATCCACATCTCTCTCTCTCTCCCCACCCCCCCCCTCTGAAATTAATAAACTTAAAAAGAAAAGAAAAAGCCCCTTGCTGAGGGGGCAGCAGCAGGATGAGAGGTCGGGCCCCTGCCTTTCAGAGGCCTTCCAAGAAGGAAGGAGGGAGGGATGGGATCGCAGGGGGTGGGGTGGGGTGGACCAAGCACTGTCCTCTGAAGAACTGTCTGGGAGTTGAGAGCTGACTCGTTCTCTGAGGCTCCAGGCTCTGTGCAGTGACCGATGTCTCCCGGGAGGGAAGAAGTTTCTGTTGAGTCTTGCTGTTTGAAGAACGAGCTGCCTGGGGAGACAGGAAGCTCCCGCTTTTAAAGATGGTTGAGCAAGGCTGAAGGCCACTGCTGGAGACATCTTGGGAAGAAGATAAGAGGTGGAGAGTCTGGGTTGAGATGACCTTTTGGAGGTTCTCTGGTAAATATCAGAGGCTTTTAGAACTCCCTAAAATTACAGTTATGTGTCTGAGAGAATATTTATGACTTCTTTCAGAGTCAAAAAGGAGCACCTGAGCCTGTAGAGAGATATCAATATTAAGCACGTGGATGAGTAGGCAGCCACAAGGCAGGACCTTGCACAGTGAGGCTCACAAGACGACCTGTGGCCCGGGTTCGAGGCCTTGCCCCATTTGTCATCTGTGCCTTTCCAGTGCCCGCCTACGCAAACTTTCTCTGCTCGGTTTCTGCAGATGTAAGACAAGAATAACAATGGCACCTACTCTGTGGTCTTTTTAAAGGTTAAGTGAACTCACAATAGTAATTGGCTATCATTATTGCTCATAGTTCTTTCAACTCTGAGAGGCTACTGAGAACAGATTCACACATTTTGATGTGTGCGTAGCTGGCAGAGCTTAGTCTTGAATTTTTGCAGGGGGAGAGGTTGTGATTCAGAGGCAGGATGTTTTAATATGGGAATTTAATTCTGTGGTGGGACAAGGAGTGAGGAAGCTGCATAGAATGGCTGTGCTTAGGACTATCTTTCTTTCTTTCTTTTTTTTTTGCTTAGAGCTTTCGTAACATGGCCTTGAACTAAATTCATGGCCTTAGTTTCCATCTCTATAAAATGGGAGTCTGGACAGTTCCTACCTACTCCCTAGGGTGGCTTTGAAGATTGAATGATATAATTCATTTAAATCATTCAACCAGTGTCTTGCACATATAAACTGTGTTTGTCACCATCATTCTGGGTTAAGGGGGTCTTTCTGAAGACCCCGAAGTCACAAAGTGGCCGTCTACCATACTGCACAGAAGCCTCATTGGTCACCCTTGTATGTTCCTGAGGTTTATTTTTTACATATTCAGGTTCCCCTCTTAGACCCTAAGGCCCTTGGAGACAAGAAATAGCAGCCACAACAGATAGTGGAACCAAGAGCATGAACCGAGAGTGATGAGTTCTAGCCTGTGCTCTGACACCAGCTGGCCGTCATGTCTCTACTCTGGATCTCAGTATTTCATTTGGATGAAAGTGTAGCTAAGAATTATTCAGCTATTCCCCTGTGCTGAGCACTGTTGAAAATGCTTAAAGAAGGCAATTTAGGTGATATAAAGGATCTTTATTTAATACTTCATGAAGCAAGCAATCTTCATTTTCAACCATCCAGAGAACTGTAAAATGGGGCAGAAGGAGCCCTGAGTAGCTCAGGGCTGAGTAGCTCAGTTAGTTAGAGCATCGTCCCACTACAATAAGGTTGTGGGTTCAATCCCCAGGCAGGGCACATACAAAAATCAACCAATGAGTCCTGGCCATGTGGGGCCGTTGGTCAGAGCATTGTCTGCCCCCTGTACACCAGAAGGTTGTGGGTTTGATTCCCAGTCAGGGCACATACCTAGGTTGCAGGTTTCATCCCTGGTCCAGAGGCAACTAATCGGTATTTCTCTCTCTCTCCTTCTTCCCCCATCCCTCCCTCCCTTTCTCTCTCTCTAAAATCAATAAACATATCCTTGGGTGAGGGTTTGAAAAAAAAGGATCAACCAATGAATGCATCAATAAGTGGAACAATTGATTTCTCTCTCGTGCATGCACTCTCTCAAATCAACAAAAAAAATTTAATGGGCTGGAAAGAAGGAAGCTGTCATAGAGTAAAGAGTAAGGAACAAGGAAGAGAGAGACAATGAATAAGGAACAAGGAAATAAGTACAGAGCCCAGAAGTAGGTTGGTGTTGGGAACTGGCTGACTGGAGATACTACACTTCCGGTTAGGCAGAGCATTTTCAGATAGAAAGTTATCTAAGTGTTGTTTTGCTGACTTGGCCCCCACTGCATGAGTGGCTCCGTCCTGAGCCTAGCAGTGTATTTCAACAGTGCATTATGCTGACCTTTACGTAACTGTTCTCATTTAACCAAGGAATAACTTCGTGAAGTACCTTGTATTGTTATCATCCCATTTTACAGATAAGGGAACTGAGGCTCAGAGAGTCAAGAAACCTGACTCCAGATCACATAGGCAGTAGAGATGAAGGTAGTTTTAGACCCAGAGCCTACTAATCTGCCCTGGTTCAACACAATAATTTCTAAGAACTCAAAATCCTAGAAAAGCCAGTCCAGTTCTGAGTAGTTTTATTCCCCTCACCCACTGTCTTTCTCTGTCTTACTCACCTCACACCCACCTTCTTCCTACCTCTACCCTCAGCTCCCCAGTACTTCTCCTGGGCTACCTGACACTGGATTCCACCCAAGGAGGTACTGGTACAACAAGCTTTCATTTCATCTACTCCCCTAGGCCCTGGAGAGACGAGGTACCTCTTGTCCACACAGCTAAATATATCTCTCCTAGGCTGATGGCTTCTTGACAGTTACTGAAATAATTTCCTTAAAGTGGCCATTTGTTGTGTGGCATTTGAACAAACAAGCTTGATCTAAGCCCAGAGTGGTGCCAGAGTGCCATTTATTCTACAGACATTTATTAAATATCAGTGATGTGCAGCCCTAGCTGCTGGGCTGGAGCAGGTCAGAGTTACTCTCTAGTGGAGGAAGGGGGATGAATGAAACCCACAGGTACACACACAAACACCCTCCGGTAAGGATAAACACAGCAGCAGGCAAGGAGTGGGGCGTGAGGCGATGGGGCTGGTGCAGAGAGTGCTCTCGGATGGCCAGCTGTCAGCGGTTTCTTTTTTCTATTTATTGATTTTAGAGAGGTAGAGAAAGGGAGAGAGAGGGAAGGAAAGAGGGAGGAAGAGAGGGAGAGAAACATGGATTTGTTGTTCCACTTCTCTATGCATTCACTGGTTGCTTCTTGTATGTGCCCAAACTGGGGATCGAACTCGCAACCTTGGTGTATCAGGATGATACTCTGACCAACAGAGCTACCGGGCCAGGGCCTGTCAGCCAGTTTCAACTCCACTGTGGCCTTCATTCTCAGAAGGTCTCCTAGAGGAATGTATTATTATCCTTATTTTACTGAGGGGGAATGAGGCTTCCAGAAGTTGCAAAGCTTTGAAGTGGCCGGATGAGATTTGAACCACAGCCTTTGCATGCCAAGTCTGTTTCCTTCCCTGGCATTTTGTTGGAGTGGGTTGGACTAAGATAACTCCTGAAGGTCTTTCCTCTAAAATCATATCTATACAAAGGAAGTACAAAGGCGATCTCGTGGCAACCGATGCCTCTAAGAACAGGTGCCCTGGCTATTTTCTCTCCAGACAAACGCTGGGAGAGCCAGGCTCACTTATTCTCTCTGCTGGTCCCCTGGGGTTTCAGAGAAAGCCTATCAGTGGTTTCACAGCTGCTGGAACAGGTTTGTAGTCAACATACCAAATGCAAATGTCTCAGGCCAAGAGATGGTGAGGACAAAGGACGGGACCTCAGACAGCCACAAAGCAGGGCTCACCCACGTGGACCCCACCCAGCTGCAGCTCGGTTTAAGCAGTCTGAGCCTGTGGAGCTAGCTACCAGAGATTATAGCCAGGGGGTTTCAAGCTCACAGGAGCTGCCGTTTTGGCCTCCCCAAGCTCCCCCTTCCGGTGCTGCAGCCAAGTCTCAGCCGTTATTACTTTGGCTGTGAAACAGTCCCCAAAGCAGACCACAGGCAGTAGCCGGCTGACGGTTTGCATGCTTCTGCACTTCTAGCTCTTGGTTCTTTTCTTTGTTAAAGTAATGCTAGGGCCCTGGCTGGTGTAGCTCAGTGGATTGAGCGCAGGCCCGCAAACCATAGGATTGTGGTTGATTCCCAATCAGGGCGTATGCCTGGGTTGCAGGCCAGTTCCCGGTGTGGGACGCATGGGAGGCAACCATGCATTGATGTTTCTCTCCTTCTCTCCTTTCCTTCCCCTCTAAAGATAGATAAATGAAATCTTAAAAATATTTTTTTAAAAAGTACTTCTAGGAAAAAAGTGATAACACTGGGCATTCATTCGGCTCTACGCTAAGAGGCCTTATGCAGTGATCTCATTTAATCTTGTTTGCTGCTGGTGTGGTAAAATATACACAACATAAAATTTACCATTTCCTTTATTTTTAAGTATTCAGTTCCATGGTATTAGATGCTTTTACATTGTTCTGCAATGAGCCCCTGGTCACAGCCATTCTACTTCCCATCTCTATGAATTTGCTATTCTAGGCATCGCATAGGAGTAGAACCACACAATATTTGTCATTTTGTGTCTGGCTTATTTCACTCAGCATGGTGTTTTCAAGGTTTTTCCGTATCGTAGCAGGTCTGAAAATGTGCTTCCTTGTTAAGGTTGAATAATATTCTGTTATATGTGTACTTCCCATTTTGTTGATTCTTCATTCTGTTCCCAGAAAGGGGACTGACCGGCCCTGAGCAGGTCTGCTGAGGGCCGGCCAGTAGTGTGTAGGCTCTCGACTTTGTGCAGGAAAGATTTCACAGTACAAGTCCAGGTGATTTTCAGGGGACATTTACTACAGCTGGGGACAGTGAAACAAGGAAGGGCCTAGGCTGGAAGAAGTGACAGGAGAGGGACTGGATGAGGAAAGGAGCCTCGGCTGGGCTGCTTTGGGGACAGGGTTAGCCTGGGAAGAGCTGCCGCTGCCCATTGCTGGCTGGCTGCAGGCCTCCTGGGGTCCCTCAGAATTTAGGAGACGCATGCCTGTGGGGGAAGAGGAGAAGGAAGGGAACTGCGAGGGCATGCTCCTGAGAGGGGGAGCAGGGGCTGAGGGGTTTAGGGAAGGTCTTGGGGAGGATCTCAATAGAATATTCATCAGTTTTATGCTGATGTGTCAAAATGAGATTTATTCCTTTAACGTCATCTGTCCTTGAGTGTGGTTGGAAAATGCCACTAATTGGATTTCTGCGCGCTCTCTCTCTCTCTCTCTCTCTCTGAGCAGGGTGATTTTTAAGCTATTTCTTCTTTGGTTGGGGAGGAGAAATGTCAGCGGTTTACTTTTAAGTGTCCTTGGTTTAGAGAAGATAGGATTTACTAGGTGGCTGCAAATTCTCATTTAACTGTCGGTCTCAGTTTCCCTATTCCATTTGTCCTGGCTTACTAGCCTGTCCCCTGTCACTGATGGACTTTGGGTTGTTTCCACCTCTTTGCTATTTGTGAACAAGGTTGCCATGAACAAGGAGGTTCAAATATCTGCCCAGGTCCCTGCTTTCAATTATTTTGGGTATATATTATTAAAAAAACAAGACAGCAGGCTCGAAATAGAGTCACTTATGTTAAGGCCCATCTCACCAAACCAGGACTGAATCACAGTTTCAGCTCTCCTGGAAATGAATCTCACACCGGCCCGTCAGCAACCAGCACTAGTGAGGTCACCTGCCTGAGAGACCCCTGCCATCTGCTAAGGCAAAGTGATTCTGTCTCTGCCTCCTGGCTCAGCTCACTGCCTTCTCGTTTCCGCTCCCTCCAGCGTGTAGAAGTCTTTCATTCTGTACTACTTCTCAGAGCCCCTTTCCGTCTGCTAGACTGGTTGCCGCCTGATTCATTGAGTAAAGAAAGCCAGTAAGATCTTTAAAGTTTACTGGGATGCATTCTGTTTTTTTAACAATACCCAGAAGTGGGATTGCTGGATCCTTCATTTAATTTTATATTTAACTGAAGAAGGTAATCAGTATCATTTGCATTTTGTAGATGCGAAAAGGAAGGCTCAGAAGAAGTAATTTGCCCAAGACCAGGAAGTGGGTCCAAAAACACGTGGTCCCTAGCTTTCCGGAGTTTACAGTCAGGGGAGAAGAACAGCATTTGTGAGCAGCTGATTACACAAAAGTCACTCCGTCACAGTTGTGACAAGTGCTGTGTCTTCTACTACAGCTGATCGCTGATACCCACAGCTGCCCCAGAGCTCTCAGCCCCACCTTCTCGGCTGCATCTCCACGGCCACCCTGTCAACAGCCTGGGAAGGCTCCCCCAGTTTCTGCACCCTCCAGTCCTTTTCTCACCCAGTGACCAGGGGGCCTTTCTAACGTTCAGATTTAATCCTGACACTGAATGCATTAAGATTCTTCAGTGTCTTCCCAAGGTCCTCTACACTGGCTCACTACTTCCTGTGTGTTCCTGTTCATCTTCCCTGTGCACACCCGTGGGACTGAAGGCTGGGACCTGCCCCTCTCCAGTGCCCAGGGTTTCTCCACCTTGACTCTACTGACATTTTGGGAAGGGTCATTCTACCTTGTGAGAATTGCCCCGTGCATTCCTTATAGGATGTCAAGCAGCATCCTTGGGCTCTACCCACTAGAAGCTGCTGGCATTCCATTCCCCTCGTTTTGACAACCAAAAATGTCTGCAGATGTTGCCATAGGTCTCCCAGGGGGCAGAGTCACCCTGTGCCTACTCCCTTCTCCGTCCTTTGCGGTTGCAGGAGTATTTAGCCACCTGATGAAATTACACACATTCTTCCGGTCCCTCCTGCATGTTCCCCATCAAGCTGCACCTTGTGTTTCTCCCACTGAACTGGGAGCAGCCTGAGGGCAAGGACCATGTCTGATTCACCTTGATATCCCCAGCACCCAGCTCAGTGCCTGGCTCTAGACTGAACTCAATAAAGGTTTGTTGGATGAATGAGTAAGTGAAGTATGATGTATCCATCTCTCCTTACAAATACTGACTTTTGAGGAGAAGAATCCATCTCTGGTTCCCTAGTTGCCCAGTAGGGGTTGCACTTTGTAGATATTTCTGTTAGCATCCACATTTACGTATCCCATGACACTGCTCACCATCACCACCCATAGACAGATGGGTTGCTAAGGGAAGCACAGGTGTTAGGCAATGTCCTAACTTTTGAAGTTGAAGATAAAGGGGCAGCATGGAGTGGTGGGTCCAGGCCAGAGCTGTCCTGTAGAACTTTCCACAGTGATGAAACTGTTCTAAAAACCTTGTGCTATTCATCTATGGTACCCCTAGCCACATGTGGCTATTGAGCACTTCAGATGTGGCAAGTGCAAATGAGGAACTAAGAAGCTCTTTGTTTTATTTAACTTTGATTAATTTAAATCTGAATCTGTACAAGTGTAGAGCATCAGTTTTAGAGTCAAGGGGTTAGGATTCTAGTCCTGCCTCTGACTTTAACTCATCTGTGTGGCTTTGGGCAAGTGTCTTTCCTTCTCTGGGTTCAGTTTCTGACTCTGTAAAATGACGCATGAAGCTTAGATTAGAGATGACAAATATGTTTCTTCTGGCCTGCCAACCCTCAAGGATTGCTGATGGCTGTCTGGAGCACAGTCTGGGGGAGAATTCTGAAGCCCCTTCTTGGTTGGGAGGAGGAAAGCAATGTCTATACGAACACTTGTGGTGGATCCTGCTGGGTGCTGCAGGCTTACAGCTCCAGGACTGAGTTGTGCATTTCCCCAGCTGCTAGGTGCTGCAGGGGTGAACTCAGCCAGGCCCCTCTCTGAGCCTTTCCCTTGGCAGAAGAGTGCTACCCCACCGGGCAGCAGAGGGGCCCACCATAGGAGACAGCTTCACACAAGTCATTCCAGCGCTTGAGCTCCCAGTAGGGCCTTCGGTGCACCTACATCGTCACTCAGTTTCTCCCCTGCTGCATCCTAATTCCCTCCCTTCCTTCCCATAGCTGTTGGTCCTGAAAGTATCCCCAGTATATTTCCTGCAAATCTCTCAGAGCCTCCTTCCCAGAGAACCCGGGTCTCCAACAGCACAGTGATGGGGGTGTGGTGTCTGTGAAGGGGTTGGTGATAGTTGGGCCATGCATTTGTCATCTCTGGTCTAGAGAAATTATAAAGCAACTTTCCCCATACTGGCCCATGGTACCTATACTGAGAGCATAAAAAACAGCCCAGCTTCTAGGACACTACATTCCCACCTGCACCCAGCATCTGGTGCTGCTGTCATTGAGCAGAGGCCAAACGAGGAAACAGGTACAGGGTGGGAGAAGCCCACGGTTCACCAATCTCTAATGATCCTCTTGAGCTTCTGCCTTGTCCGAAGGGCTGCCAGGTTGCTTGAGTTCCCTGGCATGAGGGCAGGCCCCAGGGAGCGTCGGAGGGGTGGAGAACAATCTGACACCGGCAGACGTGACGGTCTGTGGAGGAGGGGAGGCAGCACGAGTCAGAAGCCACTTGTCGGGGCAAGTCTGTTGTGTGGGACAGAGAGGGTAGCCTGAGCAGGATGGAAGGCGAGTGTGCACCTCTTGGTGTGCACATTTGCTTGGTGTGTCTGTGTCCCACGTGCAAGCAAAAGGTACCTTATAAGTGTTTAATTTGTACAACCCCTATGTGTCAGGCACTCTGATCCTGTTTTCAAAGAGAACTAAGTCACCCAACATTGCAAAAGTAGTAAGCAGAATGGCTGGGATTCAAACCCAGGACTTTTATATTCTAACACCTTCCCTACCACCCCATGGAGGCCTCCTGTTGTGGTTGCAAGCCTAGAGGCTAAAATGCTTCAGAAGATCAGAGCTGGAGGGGCCCTAAGAAATGACCCAGTTCAGGCACAAGGCTGCTAACTGCTAAGCTACGTGCCAACTCTCATCCGTTGGCAGTACCTGATTAGAACACTGTGGGGAGGAGGATTCCGAGGCTGATTCCCGAGAGTTCCGTGATCACGTAGTGGCATCTGCCATGACAGGAGTACGTATGGCAGAATGTAGGTCTGGTCTTAGTCATCCCAGAACTGGTCCGACCCCCTTGCTTCACAAACAGGGAAACTAAGGCCCAAAGACCTGATGAGACTTCAGTAAAGTACAGATTTGGTTGGCGGCAGAACCGGGGCCAGAATTTGGGCAATAGATTCTTCCCATTGTCTCCAGAGGTCAGTCTGCCTTTCGTGCCTCTCCCTGAGATCCAGAGAAAGGGGCTGCTTGCTGTAGTTAAGCTCAGAAATACCCACTTTGAGTGGCACTCATATTGGTGGTGCACCCTTGGGAGTCAGGGGTCTCTGAGCCATCAAGTGCTGTCCGATCATCGGACTGGGATTAGAGTCTCATACGGGAAGCCACGAGCTTGTAAAGAACCTCAAAGGACTGTTCTGTACCATCCCAGTCTGGACCCCAGGGCCCACTGGAATTGTTGGGCCAAGGCCATGACCTGGCCGACTCACAGCTTCATCCTCTGGGGCTTCATTTCTCATTTGTCAACCAGGGTTATGTAAGATACAAATACCCAGGGGCTTGAACAAAACCAATGTGTTTAGTCTGTGGCACCGGCTTTGAGAAAATGTGTGTTTTGTATCCTGGTTTTCTCTGTAACTGCTGAAAGATTTTTACTTTACCGTCCCAAGGGAAAGCAGTTTTTGCTACCTCCTCCCTCCCACAAAGAAAGGGAAAGAGGCCATAGAGACTTCTCACAAATCAGTTGGGCACGGGCTTGAGCAAGGAAACAGATTAGTCACTCAGAAAAAGCGTTGATTGAAGCTGAGTTTGCAGTGAAATGAGTTCCTATCAAAGTGCCTGCAGAAGCTCAAGGGATGTTTGCATAGATGAATGCATGAATGAATGACTGAATAACTCAACTGAAGCCCACCTCCTCACACAGGCTTTGCTTGGCAACCTTATTTAAAGTAGCTAACTTCCCCCTTCAACCCAATCACTTTCTATCTTAAAAGCATCCATTTAAGCCCTGGCCAGATGGCACAGTTGGTTGGAGCACCATCCCATACACCAAAATGTCATGGGTTTGATTCCCGGTCAGGGCACACACCTAGGTTGCTGGTTTGATCCCCGGTCAGGGTTAAGACAGGAGGCAACCGGTTGATGTTTCTTTCACATTGACGTTCCTCTGTCTCCCTCCCTTCCTC
Source organism: Sturnira hondurensis (assembly GCF_014824575.4). Taxonomy (NCBI): domain Eukaryota; kingdom Metazoa; phylum Chordata; class Mammalia; order Chiroptera; family Phyllostomidae; genus Sturnira; species Sturnira hondurensis. The sequence continues at coordinate 1,824,329 of NW_028072653.1, read as the reverse complement.
TCTCTCTAAAATCAATAAACATATCTTTGGATGAGGATTAAAAAAACAACACCATCAATTCAATTTGTTTACAAGCGTGTACCACTATCTGAAAGGATCTCTCTAAAACCTGTTTTTTTTTTCTGCCTGCCTTCATTAGAAGGTTAGTCTCATGAGGGCAGGGCCCTTGTCTGGCTTGTAAACCACTCTGCCAGGGACCAGAATGGTGCCTGACACATGGGAGGGCTCAACAAATACTCGTTAAATGATTGACAGAGCCCCTGAGAAGCCATGTGGTAACACAGACCTTATTAGTATGTTTATAATAGTTTTATTGAGATATAGTTCAAACACCAGTCATTCATTTATAGAATATAGCTCAGTGCCTTTTCACAGACCTGAGTAACCATCACCAAAATCAATTTTAGAATATTTTCATCGTCCCCAAAAGAAATCCCTGCCCATTCGCAGTCACTGACCATTTCTTTCCCACTCCCCGCCAGCTGTAGACAACCATTAATCTACTTTCTGCCTCTATACATTTCCCTATCCTGGACATTTCACAAAAACAGAATCATACATGTGGTCCTTTGGAACGGGCTTCTTTTAGTTAGCATAATCCAGGTTACAGTAGGTGTCAGTGCTTTATTTCTTTTTATTGCCAAATAATAGCCTATGCTGTAACCTGGATGAACCAGGTTGCGGTGGTTTGGGTGACAGTCGTGGTGGTGGCAGATATGGAGGGAGTGGGGGTCACTGTAGCAAATTTGATAACGGGAGCTGTTCTGGAGGTGGTGGAAGCCACAATGATTTTGGCAATTAAAAAATTAATCTTCCAATTTTGAACCCGTGCAAGGTGGAAACTTTAGAGGCAGAAGCTCTGCCCTCATTCTCAGGATAATTTTTTCCATCGATTCTGCCCTTTTTGTCTTCCCCTTGTGTCCACCTATCCAAGGCCCTGCTTTGGCCACCTCAGGGAATTCAGGGCCAGGCCTCACGAGTCTGTCTCCTAGCGACGGTGGAGAAATGGAAGGGACTTTGATGAGAGATGAGCTAGAAAGAGCAGGGGAAGTGAGGGAGCAGGCGCACGTGAGCAGAGGCTGCAGCTGCCTTTGTGTCCCAGCTGGGGAATGTTCCTTAGAAAAAGCTAGAGCCTTATTAGAACCGTCTTTAGACGCTGATGACAGAAAGAGGGAGACTGACTAGAGAAAGTAAATGAATGTGTGGAACACCTGCTGCCAGGTGTGATGCATGTGGCCAGTTGTTTCATGGGCATTAGGTCATTGAGTCTTCACAATACTATTGCCAGTAGGAACGGTTAACCCACACAGCAGATGGAAGAACTGCAAGCCAGAATGTAACTTCTCAACAGCCTCCTAAACCCATTCTTTCCCAGGGTACCTGGCATCTCTCAGGGCTGGTGATCCGGTCACACTGCCTGGATACACCGACCAGCCCTATCTGGTCAGGCATTAGCTCTAGTCTCCAGCAGATGAATTGTGGTGGCAGTCAGGGGGCGTATTCCACAGGCTCTTAATTAAACTATCAATCAAGACTTTCAAATTCAAAGTTCCACTGCCTGGGTTTGAATATGGGCTTTGCCATTGGCTAGCTTGGTATATTCGAGCCTTTTAAGCTTAAGTGCTCACTTGACCTTTCTATGCCTCAGCTTGCTCATCTGTGAAATGGGGATTAGAGGGCTCCAAGAATTCAGTGAATGAAAATATATAAAGTGCTCAGCACAGTCCCTGACCTATACATAGTTGGAGGTCTACAAAGACGAGGCATTATATATTGGGTGCCTACTGCATGCTAGGCCTGGGGCTCAGGTTTGGAGATGAGTGAGACAAGGCCTGGTCTTTGCCTTTTGGTCTAGCACTGAGGGAAACCACCAGTAGGTAACCTACACGTAAACAGAAACAGCCGGGAGGGGGGTGCCAGTTCCTGCGACTGGGCAGGACACTGTGATCTGAAGGAGAAATGGGGAGACGCTGAAGAGACAAGGAGGAGGGTACAGGGCCCCAGGGGAGTGCAAATCGGCTTTCCTGAGCTCGGGAGATACTGGATCATCTGGGTCTTGAGACCTGTGCTCTTAGAATCCTCGGAGCCTGTGTGCTGTCTTCCATTACTTCAAGGACAGAGTCACATCTTAAAAGTTAATCATTGGACCAAAGCCTTCTCAAAGGCCGTGAGTGGCTCTACCAAACGGACATCCTTCCGGAGCAGTAACAAAATGTGGTTAGCATTGGGGTCAAGACTAGGGAGTGGTTAAAAAAGGTGAGTTTTGGGTTAAGACCAAACTAAGCCCAGGTCTTCAACTTTTGGTGGTGTTCAGATCACTTGTGGAGACTTGTCATGATGTCCCAGGGCCACACTCTGGGAAGTCCTGAGGGGGTGACTTGAGGTGGGGTCTGGTAATCTCCATTTTCTCATGTGCAGCGAGGAATGAAAACCACAGAGTTCTCACTTTGAGTCTTGGCTCCACCACCAACCATCTGGGTGAACGTGGGCAAGTTTTTTAACCTTTCTGAGACTCTGTTTCTTTAGTAAGAAAAGGATATCTACCCAAAGGGCTATCATGAAGATGAATGATATCAATACATGAGCCCTTGACATGCAGTAACCCCCCCAAATATGATAGTTCTTTTTATGAGTACTTTTGGCTACTAAGGGAGTGTTCTCTTGGTAAGGTGGGCAATGGGAGTGATTCATTATGGGAACCCTCCCGATCCATTGCAAGCTGTCAACAGTTCTTACGCCGGCTGCCAGCTAGATCAGAGATATTGTCCAATTAACTTCCTATCCTTCCCTTCTCAGTTTCTCTTCTTTGAGCTGCTGATTTTAAGTGAACATAACAGCACTTTGGCCTCAGGGGAATGTCAGGGCAAGAATGAATTCGTTCCCCTTGCAAATTTTTATGGAGGCCTACTGACTGCCAGAGACTGTTGTAGCTGCAGGGGTGGGGATAATGGGGGGCAGGGGGAACCCCCTGGACAACAATGAAGTACATAAGTAGAGAAGTAAATAAGACCTGTCATTTCACATAGCAATTGGTGGGGAAAAGAAAATGAAACAGGTGAAGATAGGGGAGATGGGCGAGGGGGAGGTGCAGAGTCTTTGTCATTTCTTTAAGTAATCCTTTATCCATTTGTCACTGGATAAGTTGTCGTTCTCCTCTCAAATTAGCCACATTGAGCTGCTTTACTCTTATTCCAAAGATGTGGATATTATTCATTATGGGTTTCCTTCTCTTAGAGGAGCTTTCGGAGACAGAGCAGACACTTATGAATACTCTTTAGACTGGCCAATATTTATCCATTAAAGGAAAAAAATCCTTATGGAGAATTTTTATCATGCAGAAAAATAGAAAGAAGAAGAATTACAATGGATTTTATTTCTAACATTCAAACAAAACCATTATTAATATTTGAGATGATTTATTTCAGGACTTTTGTATGAATTTAACCATTGTAGTACTTTCTGTACTTTTAGGCTTACAAACATTTTTCTTTCTTTCTTAAGACTTTATTTGTTTATTTATTTCTAGAGAGAGGAGAAGGGAAGGAGAAAGAGAGGGATAGAAACATTGATTGGTTGCCTCTCACACACACCCCAACTGGGGACCTGGCCCGAAACCCAGACACCTGCACCGATGGGGAATCAAACTGGTGACCTTTCCATTTACTAGATGATGTTCAACCCCCTGAGTCACATGACTCAGGGCATGGCAGAAACATTTTTCATGTTAATGCAAATCTTTATCAGGTGTTTAACACTTTTTTAAAGTTGCAGAATATACCATTGAGTGAACACATTATAAACTCATTTACAAATTCTTGTTGGTGAAATTTAGGTTGCTCCTTTCTCTCTCCTTTAATTATGTAGTGATAAACTTCTTTATACATAAAGTTTTTTTAAAAATTGCTACCCTAGAAACAGAATTGAAAAACTAAGGTCCTTGCATGCAATATCAAATTGCTTCCAAAAGGTTAACTGTCAAATTGCAGAGGCTTGAGTGCTTGAAAGGATGCTCATGTCGTCGCTCCTTGAATCTCGTTTGGTGTCATCGTTTTTGCTGGGGAAGGCACAACCTCTCATTTCTGTTTTACTTGGAGTTTTGGCTCCCTCACTTACTAGCTATGATGTGACCATGAACAAACTAGGTCACAGTTCTAAACTTTGGAGTCTGACAGTCCCGGTGTTGGGTCTTACTTAGCTCAGCCATCACCAGCTGTGTGACGTTGGGTAAGTCACTTCACTTCTCTTAGCCTCAGTTTTCTTACATGTGTGATGACCTTCTAGGTTGCTTGAGGACTAAATGAGAGCATGTTTGCAAAGCTCCTGGCAAGTAACAGTCATATTCACAAAGCCCAGTCTGACTAAAAGATGGGATTATCATGGCCTCCCCTTATACTTGTGACTTTAAAATGCCAGCTTCCTTAATGCCTGCAAATCTGCAACTTTGGGATTCGGATTTGGAGTAGGAGAAGGTGAATGCCGAGCCGATTTCCTTTTAGTTTTGCAAGTCAGGCAGACCTCCATAAGGGCTGAGCTCCCAAAGCTCAAAGCCGGGAAGTGGACAAGTCAGAAATCCACTGTAACTCAGGCATAGAGAGCTGGGTTCTAAACCCTGTCAGGTGGTAAAAGGGCTGACTTGGAGTGGTGACCCCCCCGGCAGGCCCTGGTCCCCCAGGGCCTCAGGTACTTCCTAGAAGGATGCAGATGAAGGCCCGAGGGGGGAAGAAGCAGGCAGCCCACCTACAGCCTGGCCTTCCCTGGATGTGGGGCGCTGGGGCCTTCTTGGTGGGCTCGAGTGAGTAGCCAGAGCTTCCTGACATTTCCTATTTGAAGGGAAAATGAGCAGGGCTGGTTAGATGGAAACCCCTCTTCGATTTTCCTGCAGGATGAAGGCAAATGTGTTTGATTTCTTTTTAAGTAATCCTGTCATTTCAACAGTGATTACCTTTTCCCACATTCAGGTACAGACTAGGGCAGGAAAGGATATGAATCTATAATGAGATTCTTTAAAAAACCCCACAAAAACTCAAAACTCATCTAACTTTTAGCCAAATGCAAACTGCAGTCACTTCCTGGGACAATTATGGGGAGGCAGCTGTGATGCAGAACAAGCTTTCGAGTTTGCCAGTATGGGGGTCCAGAGTGAGCCACCCCAAGATGTGCTTCAGAGTAATCTGATACACAGATGACTTTGAGCCAAAGACAGTTTTTGTTTCAGGTTCAAGAGAAACTTCTATCCCTTCCTTTAACTACCTAGCAGGGGTCTCCAGCCTTTTGGCATCTCTGGGCCACAGTGGAAAAAGAAGAGTCGTCTTGACCACACCTTCAATACACAAACACTAACAGAAACTGATGAGCAAAAAAGGGGGGTTTTAAGTCAATTTACAATTCTGTGTTGGGCTGCGTTCATAGCCATCCTGGGCTGCATGCAGCCAGTGGTGGGGCGGACACCCCTGATAGAGGAGCTTGAATCAGGAACCTTGCGCACAATAAAAGATTATCAGAGATAAGCTTTTTTTAACTGTTTATATTGGAGGGCAAACTTCATTTATTAAACTTCTGCTCTTCTTACCATTCTATCATGACCCTTTGAAGCCCCCAAGGTGTATTATTACCTCATCATCCCTAGCTCAGGATGTCTCATAGGCCTCAATTTCCCTTTCTACCTCTGAATCTTCCCTGCAGGCGAGGTCTCTGACTCTTATGTATGTGGCGTTGCAATACATATGTATGTATTGCATTTGGTTATTTTTTCTTGCTAATCTGTCTCATGTCTATTTGGTTATTAATCAGAAGAACCTTGTGGGTAGAAGAAATTTTGTTCCTTCCCCCACCCAATGTGGGGGCTAAATCCTATAGCCCCCATTGAATTAGCCAAATAGCTCTTAGAGCCTCAGTCTCCTCATCTGTTAAATAGGGGTATAATAGTACCAACCTTATGGGTTTTACAAAAGTAATCAGCTCTTAAAATGCCAGCTTGCCCTAACTGGTGTGGCTCAGTGGGTTGGACGTCATCCTGAAAGCCAAGGGGTCGCCAGTTTGGATCCCAGCCAGCGCACGTGCCTGAGTTGTGGGCCAGGCCCCAGTTTGGGGCACGAGAAAGGTAACTGATGGATGTTTCTCTCGCACATCTCTCTCTTTCTCCCTTGCTCCCCCTCTCTCTAAAAAATAAAATCTTTAAAAAAAATAAAGGAATGCCAGCTGCTTTTACAGGGTGACAGCTGTAGGGGACAATGCACTGTTTCATTTAGTTGAAATGTTTAATTTTGTTAGTATTAAAAACAGTCTTACTTTTATGAAGTGATAGTATTAGTGGTTTCTGGCAACCTTACCTGGCAATATGAAGGCTGGCGTCACTACGCTTCTCCTCCGGGAGTAAAAAGCAGATAAAAGTACCTTCCAAACAACATTGTTGTGAGAGTTGAAAGAGAACCATGGGGAGATGCCCTGCACAGTCAGCCGAGCAGGAAGTAGGTTGTTCTGTACCGGTTCAGTCTTGTATATACAAGGTGAGCCACGTACATACCTGAAAATTTCCTGGAAGCTATATTTAAGATATCGAAGCCAATGGGTAAACATTAATTCTAATCATGTGTTTTATTTAAAGCATTCCAACATGTAATCAATAAAAATGATCATTGAGATACTTTATAATATTTCCCCCCACCAAGTCTTTAAGACCTGATGCGCACTTTGTATTTACACACATCTGGATATGGACTGGGTGCCTCTCCCACGTTGAGTAACTGCAGGAGGCTGGCGGCCACCTAGCTTGGGAGGGTGGAGCAGCAAAGCTGCAGAGAGGCGAGGATTACAACACTTCCCTTTCCTTGTCTGAATCTTTTAAAAATGCAAAATCAAGCTATGAAATTCACTTTTCTCTTTGGCATGTCTCCTCCCCACCCCCACCATCCCCCACAGGCACTCAGTTCCTAGGCTGACACAAAGGAAGGCCTTGGGCTCAGGATCAGCCTGGAAGTGGGATGCAGATTTTCTTTTTTTGTGGATAACCAGCAGTCCTAGCAGGAGAATGCCTCCTAATTTTGGAATAATAGAAACCACTTATTAAGGCACAGTGCTCAGTGATTTACATACATTACTTTACTTAATCCCTGCAATGACCCTATGAAAGAGGTTCTATTATTATGCTATTTTTACAAATGGAGACTCAGAGAAGTTAAGTAACTTGTCCAAAGTCACACAGCAGGGAAACAGACCAGACTGGAAGTCGTTGAATATGAAGGCAGTGTCAAAACTAATGAGAGATTATGTCATGCTTTATCATTAGAAAATTGTAGAGTTAGGTCTCAAATTCACCCTTGACCCCCAGGTGATGCATTCAACCACTCTGAAGCTGCAGTTTCTCAGTTTAAAAAGGAATAATAGTCACTTTGCAGACTAATTTTTAGAATTAAATGAGCTAATTTACTTGCAAATCTGTATTGGCAATGGAAGTGCTTTGTCTTGCTACAGGAGCTCTAGCTCTGGCCTTTCACTAGAGGGTCGAGGTCTGATCACCATAAATTTTGGTAAGCTTGAGTGGCAGTGCCAGGAAATTTTGGTAACCTTGAGTGACAGTGCCAGGGACTTTAGTGCTGAGCACCAAAGGCCAATACGTTAGAAAATCTGGGATAAGGTCAGTGGGCCCTGCATGCCCCTGTATGTCGGGTGTCTGAGCACTGGGCCAGGAGTGCGCCAGTGTTCCAGTCAGGGCTGCCCTTCAGAGGGCCTGAGCAACCTTGGGCAAGACCCCTCTCCAATGGAAACGGAGGAAACAGAACCAGAGAAATCTGAATTCCTTCCTAGCCCTGACCCTTTCCTCTGCACCGCAGAGGATTCCCACCCCCAGCCTCGCCACACACAAACACGTATGCACACACCAGGCACAGTTTTAAAGGCCCAGTGTGTCAGCCACGTGACTGTGAATGCATGTGGTGCTCTGTTCCCCAGTGGGCGGAAAACGCAGAGGTGGCTTTATTATGAATGAACATCGAGCAAAAACCACAGGGGTGAGGCTTCAGAGAGAAGTCACCATGGTGACCAAAGCGGAGAGGCCGAGTGCGGGCTCCAAGAGCCCTCCAAGGTCTCTTGTCTTTCATTCCGGGACTCTGCCGGGCTCCCCCACCAGCGAGCTCTGCTGAGTGAAGTGCCTCAAGGTCAAGGGAACAAAGAGAGGACGACAAGTAAATTGCCTTGTCTATTCCCTTCTTCGTCATCTTCCATAGACCTGGATGCAGTGGGCTGAGTGGATTTGGGTAGAGGCGCCAACTCAAAGAGAAGGGGGTCGTTTGTAGGAGTTCAGGGACTATGGCGCGGCGGGCGGGGGTGGGAGGGACGCTACCTCCAATGCCGCGCCAGCCACGGAGGAAACCAGGACCCTGGCCTCTGCTGCCGGAGAAGAGCTCCTTATGAATCATTTAGAGTCCTTGAAAAACTCTTCTGGGACTCGCTGCTCGCCTTCACCCAGCAAACACACCACAGCAAAGGAGATGTGACTCAAAGGAGAGCGGAAACAGCAGGCTGTAGAGCCTCCGGTTCTAGCATGGGGGCTCTGTTGTCTGTCCTCACCAGATGCCCAGCCACCGGGTCAGTCCTGGGGCTCGGCACAGCTGCCGGTGTTTGGAAACCCTCCGATTACTGACTACCCAGCCCTGACCCGTGTGGCTCAGGCTGTGGGGCGTATTCCCCAAGTCAAAAGTCCCCTTTTCCTTTCCCAGTCAGGGCACATGCCTGGGTTGCCGTTGGTCTTGGTGGGGCGTGTAAGAGAGTCAATCAATGGATGATTCTCTCTCTCTCTTTCTGTCCCCACCCCTATTTATTTATTAATAAATAAATCTTCAAAAAAAAGACTAGCCAGGCCCCATTTTATTCACTTGTTTGTGTATTTATGTGATGAAGAATTTAAACAGCCCTGGTAGGGCAGGTCAGTTAGTTACAGCGTCAATCCGATAGGGCTGGATCTCAGGTCAGGGCACATACAAGAAGCAATAAACAAATGCATAAATAAGTGGAACAACAAAATCCACGTTTCTGGCGTATGCAATCTCAAATCAATTTTCAAAAATTAAAAAAAATAATTTAAACATTTCCCCCTAAGAATTACGTGTTCATTGTACAAAAATGAGAAAATTAGGAAAATTGGGGCATGTCGATGGGCAAAAGGAAAAGAAAACCCGCAGTGATCCAAACCCCTGGAAATAACTGTTCACTTGTTGAGTCATTTGCTTATGAATTTACAAACATTTTTGAAGGCCTCCTGTATGCCAGGCACTGTGACCCCTGTGATGGACAAGATTAAACAAGGGGCTTCTTTCTTTGTATAGCTGTACGCACATTCCTTTCTTTAAAAAAAAACAACTCTGCTGTTTTTAAAGCAAACAGATACAAATAAAATATATAGAAAGTAAGAATTTGGTTTAAAAAAAAAGAACCAGAGTAACTTACAAGTGAATATTCAGGTCATTTTTGTATTTGCATATGTAGCAACTATGTAGTCAGAGAAATAACGGGGGGGGGGGGAAGCACTGAAATATCTACTTGCAAATGAACAGCCGTGAAGTAAAAGCTGAGACCAGTGCCTGACCTCAGCTTGTGGCTCAGAATTTACACTGGATGAACCAGATCACCTCCCTGCTCCCACTCAGGCCTCCAGACCACTGGGCGGGATAGGAATGGTTACTTCTGCACAGTCATGACCCAAGTTAAGGTGACTTCCACAGCAACCATTCGAGGTAGAGACGGTTATTATCATTCCCATGTTACAGATGAGGAAACCAAAACAGAGAGGAACTGTGATGATTCAGAAACAACTCTGACAAAATGATGTTGGGTGTGTGGCTTTTCAAGGATGGCTCTCAGATCGCATGTATCTCATTAGCTGAGGTTTCCACCCATTCTTCAGAAGGCTGCACTTAAGGCTCTCAGAGCAAATGATAGCCTTCCCAGTGAAATCACAGGAGCTCTTTGTAATCAGTGAGCAAATAGGTTTTACTCTCTGCCCTATACTTGGTTGCTGTGTGATCTTGGGCAACTTGCTTAACATCTCTGTGCCTCAGTTTCCTAAATCTGTACTGGTGATAATTATGGGATGTACCTCATAGGGATATAGTGAGCTTTAACTGATGTAATACATGATATGAAGTAAACGCTTGATCAGTTTTGGGTATTATTACTTGGCCCAGCACAATGCTAAGGAAGCTATAAAATAAAGTCCTTTTGGGGGGTCTAATAATCTAATACCTACTACAGTAAATGATAGAAGAACCCCACTGACAAGAATGTCAAGTAAATAAACATTCTTAGAATTTTTTTGAGGGGGTGAGTTCGATCAGGGAGGTTCAGAATCTTAACACCCCAATCAGGTTTAATCTGGGGTTGAATCAGTGACGGCTCAACTCTCTTTATATGGATTGTCCTCAATATTGGGATTTACCTTTGAAACAGGATAGCCTTTTCCACATGCCAGGCTGAAGCGAGGATCTGTCACTAGGGGGCAGGTGATATGAGATATCAGGTACTTAGGGGTCTGGGGATGAGTATGTGGGCGGTGGAGGTTGGGGGGGGATTTCTGAACTATATATTGTTTGATTCTTTAACTAGTGTGATGATCCCCATCTCTTGGTACCCTGTGCCCTTGTATAATGTTCTCCCCTTCTGTTTGGGCTGGACCTCGTGACTTGTTCTGTACAGAACATAGTGCAAGTGAGGGGATGCCCCTTCTGAGATTAGACTATAGAAGATAGTGGCTTCTCTCTTTCTTGCACTATTTCTCTCTGGCTGTTCTTCCATGCTGGGTCTGCTGAAGCAAGCTGCAGCCCGTGAACTGTTCTATGGAGAGGCACGTGTGACAAGGAGCTGAAGGCAGCCTCTGGCCAATAGCCACCAAGGAATGGAATCCTGACAGGAATCCTGTGACCGAGCTTGGAAGTGGGCCCTTCTCTAGTTAAGCTTTCAGTGAGACTGTAGCCCCTGCTGGCACCGTGATTCTGGCCATAAAACCGAGAGACCTTCTCTCTCTCTCTTTTTAAAAATCAGAACAAAGCAAAAACCCTCATAACCTGACTAAGTTACAATTAGAAATATTTATCCCTCTCTATAAAGCAACAGACCAATGTCTGGGCTTTTGCTTAGTCTTTTTAAAGAAACATTTTATTTACTGGAGAGAGAGAGAGTACAAGCAAAGGAAAGAGAGACATCAACTTGTTGTTCCATTTAGTTCTGTGTTTATTGGTTGATTCTCTTATGTGTCCTGACTGGGGATTGAACCTGCACCCTTGATGTATGTGGACAACTGTCTAACCAATTGAGCTACCCAGCCAGGGCCTTCTTAGTCTTTCACAAATTTGGTTATTGGGAGTCAGAGCCTTAGAGTATCAATCCCAGATACAAGGGATGATGAGACTGAATTTGTATATCTTGTTACTAACAATTATTGACTTCTACTTATGATGATTTAGGGTCTATGTTAAGTACTTTATGTATATTACGTAATTTAAAAACACACACCAACCTGATAGGAAGTTAGTTATTATTAAGATACTTTATAAGTGAGGAAACTGAGTTTAAGCAACTTGCCTTAAGATCATGTCAGAGGCCAACTGGGAGTCACATACAGGATCATTTATTTCCATTCTCTGTGAGTTTTTAGCCACCAAACTATAGCATCACTACAGAGCTTGAGATCAAAGTCTGCTTGCAGTGGTGAGGATGTGCTTGAGTAGTCAGCTGAATTCCTTCTCCCTGCCATCCACCCACCCACCCATCCATCCCTTTAATGATTTGTTCAATCACCCACGGAAACTGCCATGGTCTGAATGTTTGGGTCCCTCCAAAATTTGTATGTTGAAATCCTCACCCTAAATTGATAGTATTAGGAGGAGAGGACTTGAATGGTGATTAGGTCATGAGGGCCCTCATGAGTGAAGTTAATACCCTTCCAAAAGAGACCCAAGAAAGCTAGCTGGCTTCCTTGCCCATTTCTGCCATGTGAGTATACAAAGAGGAGTCTGCAGCCTGAAAGTCGGCCTTCATCTGATCATGCTGATGCCCTGATCTTACACTTCCAACCTCCAGAACGTTAAAAAATAAATTTCTGCCCTGGTTGATGTGTTTCAGTGGACTGAGCGCTGGCCTATGAACCGAAAGTTTTCCAGTTCAGTTTCCAGTTGGGGTACATTTCTGGGTTGTGGGCCAGGTCCCTGGTTGAGGGCATGTGAGAGGCAACAGATCCGTATGTCTCTCATACACTGATGTTTCTCTCCCTCTCTTTTTTCTCCATTCCTCTCTCTCTAAATGTAAATAAAATCATATAAAAATAAATAAATTTCTGTTGTTTATAAGGTACCAAATCTGTGGTATTTTGTACTAGCAGCCAGAACAGACTAAGACACCATCCAACTATCCATCTACTCCTCTATCCAATCCATTCATCTAACCATCAAGCCACAAATACCAAAGTTCTCCTCTCTGCTGATTCTGGGCCAGGAGGAAGCTGAATACAGAAGTGACCAGGATACAACAGCACTTATGAAGGCTGGTTCTCACTAGATTCAGAACTCCCGGGGGGTGGGGGGCAGCATCTCTTATTTTTGTATCTGTGGTGCATAAAATATGATTTAGTTCCTGTCTTCCTTTTCAGTCTCATCTCACCTACTTATCTTGCTGTTTTTCTTCAATCACACTGGTCTCCTTTCCATTCCCGGAATGAGACCTCTTTGCCTCAGGACTTCAGTAATTGCCATTCCTTTTGACCCAAATAGTCATCAAACAATGTCAGCAGTTGGCCCTTTGTTATCTTTTGCATCTTAGCTAAAATGTCGTGTCCTTAGTTAAGTCTTTTCTGACCACTTATCTAAAGTAGACATTCTTTTTCCCTCCCTAGCTATTCCCTATCACCCTACCCTGTTTATTTCTTTAAGGCATTGCTCACAGTCTGTAGTCATCTTGTTTTTTTCTTATTTCTAATTTCTTATTTCTTATTTCTAACCTCCTAACCAGAAAAATAAGCCCCAGAAGGCCAAGTACCAAGTCTTTCATGTGTTTTTCGGCATGGCTTCTCCCTCCCTAGCCCAGTAACCAACACATAGTAGGCCTTCAATATTTATTTGTTGAATAAATGGATGAAAAAAATTTATGACCAGATCTTTCCAGTAATAGGGAGCTCAAAGAGTAGTAGAAAACAGGCCTGGAAAGATAGAGTAGAACATAAGGGGCCTTGAAAGACAAGCAGAAGAGGGTACACTTCATGTGTACACTTGACGTGTACACTGAGAGCTAGGAGACGCTCTCGAGTTGCAGAATGAAGAAATGATTTAGGAGAGTGACTCGGTATGCCACAATTTGCCATAAATCCTTAATTTAAATAATTAACTGCAGTGTCTTGCAATGAATTATAATTATAAGAGCTAATAAGGTCCTAGGATCCGAACTGTATTTTTCTCCCTGTAGGAGATTATACAATGTGGGAACTCAGTGTGGGGGTCTAGGAGTCTCATAGAACTGTATATAATGTCTAATTAATTGATAATGGTGAACTATATACAAAGTAACCACAGTGAAAACCCTGTAAGGTGGGATCCCTGTCTGTTTACTATAGGCTTCAGACTTGCAGGAGATAAATTACTTTTCAATAAATGAGTGAATGAAACAATCATTCACTTAGACCTGGGTTAGGAGAGGATTTGGTTCTAGCCATCTGTGCGACCTTTAAAAAGATACTTAACCTGGCTTAGGTCAGTTTCTTTATCCATAAAAGAGAAAAAAGACTTAACTCACAGGATTTTAAATGAGAACTTATGGGAAAATCTCTGGCACAAAGTGGACACCCAGTAAATTAATTTCCTTCTGTTATTCTGGAGATGCTGGAGATGCTGGAGATTCTGGAGATTCTGGAGATTCTGGAGATTCTGGAGATGCTGAACCTGCCCTGACAGGGATTTCCTACTGGCCTTTTCCCGAGTCCTGTGGCTTGAAACAGAGCATATGGTGATATTTACTTTTTGCTATTTTCAGTCCTTCCACTCTAAATCTGGAATTGTGACTCTGCAATTTATAAGCTGAGTCACCTTGGGCACCATCTTTGTGCCTCAGTTTCTTTAAAATGGGTAAATAATAATAGAGCCTGTCTCATAGGCATATTGTAAAGATGTAAAGATTAAATGAGATGGTATCCTAAGTGTCTGTGCAGTACCTGGTACATAGTAGGTACTCACATGTTAGCTGTAATTCTTTAGAATCTTATTTTTACGCTCCTCAATACTGGCAACTTTTCTCCCCTCCCTCCTCTAGGAATTCTCAGTAGTCACTCCCTCTTCTGGAGAGTACGCTGACTCTAAGGTGCAATTTGCGTTCAGTAGCTTCTTCCAGACATACAAACCAAGAGACTTAAATAAGAATAGAGAAGTTGGAGCTTCATGACACTGAAGAGAGGCACCTTCTGTATCTGTGGCCTATGAGGGGCCAGGAAAGAAATACCACTGAAACAAGAAACCAGGTGTGGTTGTTTCTCAGAGATTTTTGAGAGGACAGGCAGTGCTGGTGTGGAAGCCCAGCGGTGCGGCTGGAGTGCTCTCTGGAGCTCTGATCAGCTTACCCTGGTGATTTTCAACTGGTGTGCTGCAAGAGATTTTAAAACATGCAACGCCTGACTGTTTAGTCAGGGGCATTGACTCTTCCCTTAGATTGTCAAATTTAAAAAAATGCCAACAGAACAATAGCCATTTCGTGGGAGTGCATCAACAATTATACCAGGTTTTTTTTTTTGTTAGAGCTGCAAAATTTATCTTTCAGTGTGTCTCAGAATTTTAGTAATTACTTTATGTGTGCCATGAGGTGAAAAAAGTTGAAAATTCTTGGCTCAATACATTGTGTTTTTGTCCCTCCTCTTTCCATTAGCATTTTCCTGGAAAGTGAAGTCAAAGAAAACACTCCTTCCTTGTGTGAGGCTGGAGCGGCTACCATGAGGTTATAGAGAATGTCTTGCACATCCTTTTATCCTCAGCACCTAGCACAGTGCTGGCATAAAAGGAAATCAAAAACTGTTTTCAAAACGTGTTTGTAGAATTATTTTCAAACTTCAGTTGTCCTTCCCAAGAAAACTTGTCATGCTCACAAGCAGCCGCAAGCACGTCCGCGCCTAGAAATAACATTTATTCTAAGGACCTCTGCGCAGGGATTCTTGGGAAGCAGTTTCCCTCCCGCATTCGCTTGCTACTCCTTCCCTTCAACGCCTTTGAAAGAACCAGCAAGCCACGTGATTCCCTCCTTTCTCCCACCTCTGAAAGCCTGGCGGATAACCGGCAGGCATGTAGGCCAACCCTAAAATTTTATTTCCTCTTCCAGCCAATAGAAAGAAGCGGTACGTATATGGCTGAGCTTTTTTACTTCCCCCGCCCACTTTGAGCTCGCCCCTCCACTCCTCCACTCTGATTCGACACTTGACAACTAACCTGGCCAATGAGAAGTTCCTACTCTGCATGGGCGGGGTGACCGACAGGAAAATAGACGTCCGGATCTGGCCAATGGAATGTCACAAGTGAGGGAGGAGTGTAGGACAGAACCAATGGCACGGTGCCAATAACGAGCATCAGAGAAAGGGCGGGACGAAACTCTTCGCGGGAGGGAGGGGAAGGCCCAGGGAACCAAGCAGCGCTGCCGCCACTGCCGCTGCAGCCGGAGTTGGAGGAGGGAGAAGCCAGGAAGAAAATGGCGGCCGTGGCTGCAGAGGCGGCAGCGACAGCAGCGTCCCCCGGGGAGGGGGGCGCCGGCGAGGCCGAGCCGGAGATGGAGCCCATCCCCGGCAGCGAGGCCGGTACTGACACCCTTCCGGTCACCGCCACCGAAGCATCTGTGCCCGACGGCGAGGCCGACGGGAAGCAGTCCTCCCCTCAGGCCGACGAGCCTCCGCTCTCGCCGCCGCGGGAGCGAGCCCGGAGCCCGGAGGCGGCGGGGCCGGAGCTGGAGGCTGAGGAGAAGCCCGCCAGGGTGGTGGAGCCGGCGGGAGCCGCCCCTCAGGAAGGGCCTGACCTTCAACCTTCCCCAACACCGCCGTCCGAGCAGCCCCCGGCTCCCGAGGAGTCCCAGGAGCCGCCGCTGCCCCAGCCCGCAGCCCCGGCGCTCGTGCCGCCCGCGGGTGGGGACTCCGCCGTGTCGCAACTCATCCCCGGCTCGGAGGTGCGGGTCACGCTGGACCACATCATTGAGGACGCGCTCGTCGTGTCGTTCCGCCTAGGGGAGAAGCTCTTCTCCGGGGTTCTCATGGATCTGTCCAAAAGGTACCTCTCCCACCCCCACCACGCCCCTTGGCCGCCCAGGTCCGCTCGGTCCCCAGGGAGGATGTGTGCTGGGGTGGCCCCTTCACCCCCGCCTGCCGCCACCCCAGTGTCCCGCTGCCCGCATCTCCCTCGGGTCCCGCGTGGCGCGGGTTCCGAGTGGGGCAGGCGCTGGAGGCCGGGAGAGGGCGGTCCCTGCCCCAGGTGAGCGCCTGCCAGCGCAGGTGTGACACCGGATGGGGGTGGAGGGTGCGCCGCGGGATCGCGGATCTCACCGTTGTCATCTCTCACCTCTGGTCTCCCTCCGCGCGGCTCACCCACACTGGGGCGAGGGAGGGGGTGGCTAAGGCAGAATACGGAGGATTTTTTGCGGAAAACGGGGTGCTGGGCTGGGGAGATTGCTTGTGAGGCGCTTCTCAAATTAACCCTTAATGAAGTTGGAGAAAGGGGTGTCCGCACTGGAGTTCGCAAAAGGTTATCTGGATCACTCCTTATAGAGGAAGAGCGTTTATTTAAAACGAGCCTTTTGACGGTTATTCTTAACTGTTAGCACCAATTCTGCTTGGATAATTGTTCAGCAGGAAACACATGACTAATTATGATGGTAGTTGTAAGGAAAGTCTAAAGGAAAGGTCTGATTTTTTTTAATACCTTGAATATCAAGATAGTACGGCGTCAAATACAGACTTATAATACTGTAGATATAGTTTGAACTTATGTATTAAAGACAAACCTGTCTTCGCTCTTTTTTATTTTTTAACAAGTGATTACGAGCATTGTTTTAAACAGGTAAAAGGGGATAGTTTAAGTCTAGAGTTAAATTAACCTTTTCACTCTTCTTTTGCAGATCTGAAGTGCAGACTCCCATTCACGGCTCTCCGTTCTGTTTCCTGCAACAGCACACACAGACACACACTCACACACTGAGGGCATCTCGCCTGTGTGGAAATGGCTTGTTTTAGTATGTTTCACTTTGAACTTCTTGTCCTTCCGTCAAGGCACAAGAATTCTTTCCCATTTGGGGGAAAAAACTATTTAAAATACATTCTGAAATATGATGATTGGAGCGAAAAGATGGGGAGCCTTTACAATTATTTATGCACGTTGTTTAATCTCAGTTTTTAAAAGAGTTTTTTAATGCTGATTCGGACTTTGCATTTTTGTTTTCATAGTTAGCAGCACAACACCAGTGGGCTTTCTACTGATGTATTTAATAGTGAAAGAGAGACTTAGTAGTGTGTATGCTGTTGAATCAAACAGAAATGAAGGCCGGTGATTGCGTGAGAATCTGGATTTCAAATCTGCAAAAGGAAGGTGCAAAAAGGTAAGTTTTTTCTAGAAATGGAATGGATGGTGCTTTCTGTTTTGAGGTGCTCATGGTTGTTTTAATAAATTTTCTTCGTGAGCAAATTCCAATTTTTAAAGTTTTGATCTATTTTGCTAACAGTGTTTCTTATAAACAGCAATTTCTTCTGTTGGGGAAGCTATTTTTATTAACCTTTAACTTTCTATACTTTCACTTCAAAACATTAAAATGTAAAAGGTTAATAATAAAGTAGTTTTTAAAACGTAATTAAGGGAAACAACTTTTTATTCAACAAATATTTATTGAGCACAGCTGTATGTGAGACACCCTCCCAAGTATTCCTGGTTTATTGTGCTTCACAGGTGCTGCTTACAAGCTTGAAGGCAAAGCCCTCCGCCATGAAACAGATTAAATCTTGCTTTATTGTGATGCCCACTTTATTACAGCGGGCTGTAACTGAGCCACAATATGTCAGAGGTATATCTGGGTATGTGTTAGGCACAGTTTCTGCCTTCTGTTAATTTACCCGGGAGGCACCCGTTTTAGAAGTGGTAAGGAAATTAAATACAGGATTTTTTACTTTTTAAAAAAGATTTTATTTATTTATCTTTAGAGAGGAAGGGGAGGAGAGAAGGAGAGAAATATCAATGTGTGGTTGCCTCTCATGAGTCCCCTGCTGGGAACCAACCTGCAACCCAGGCATGTGCCCTGACTGGGAATCGAACCGCGATCCTCTGGTTCGCAGGCCCGCGCTCAATCCACTGAGCTACACCAGCCAGGGCAATACAGGTTTTTAAAAAAATTTAGCACTTAAAGGAATTATTACTGGTCCAGGGCTTGACTAACTGGGTAACCCTTTTTCATAATATAATTTGGAAAAATGAAACTGCCAGTATCTTTTGTACTCTGTGTTCATCTTCACTGCGTACTTATGTGCACTTTGGGGTTAGTGAACCAGCAAGACCATGGCCATAGTATAGTCATCAGTAGCTTTAAGAACAGTTTGTCCTATTTGAATTTGGCACTGAAGTAGACCTTTAGGTAAAAGTAAGAGCTTCCTGTTGAGCACCTGTTATGTATCAGGCCTTGCACCACATGTTTTATTTAGTCTTTATAACTCGTGGTATTTTCATTTATGTGGGAGGAAACAGGTTCATTTAATTTGGGAAGTCATTTAGCTTATAAATGACAAAGTAGAGCTTCAAATATAGGTTGATCTGGATCTAAAAAGCCTATATTTCTACTTTCATGTTAAAAGTTAGTTGGGCTGGCAAATTTTCTTTTAAGTAGTAAGTAAAAAATTGCATATTTCTGAAATTTAGTGCTTTTCTTGGTTTTAGTAGCAGTGTGGGGTACTCCAAGGCTGTGGGTGTTAGAGCCCAGCAGATTTTCAGTCAGCTAATCGCCAAAGAGCTTCCGCCTGGAGACCCCTCACTTCCTCAGCTGTGTGCTGGAATGCATAGGAGGCTCCCAGGTGTTGGTTGTTGCCTGTTCAGTGATAGTTGGAAAGAGTTAACATTTGGGACACCACTAAGCCCTTCAATGTGTGTGTACTTTTCTTCAGTCTAAAAAAAGGCTAGTTACTGCTTTTAGTAATTATTTTATTCTTACATTATGCATGGTAGACAAATGTCTTTCAAGGTTGAAAGAGTTGTTCACCATGTAGAAAGCATTTGATTCTAGATTACATATATATATATATATATATATATATATGTGGATTGATCAAGAGTCTACTTTTGTCAAATATTTGACATCTTCACTTTCCTGTCATTGTATTACCATTTTTAAATGATAGTTTTAAAAAAATATTTTATTTATTTTTAGAGAGGGGGAAGGGAAGGAGAAAGAGAGGGAGAGAAATATCAATGTGTGGTTGCTTCTCATGCATCCCACACTGGGGACCTGCTTCGCAACCCAGGCATGTGCCCTGACTGGGTTTGAACTGGTGACCCTTTGGTTCGCAGGCCTGTGCTCAATCCACTGAGCCACACCAGCCAGGGCTCATTGTATTACTTTTTTTTGCCTTAATTTTAGACTTAGTTGATTGAAGAACACATTTTTTTTTACTTTAGGTATTATTTTATTTATTGATTTGAGAGAAGAGGGGGAGAGAGAAACATTCTTTTATGCACTCATTGGTTGTTTCTTGTTTGTACCCTGACCAGGGATTAAACTGGCAATCATGGCATATCAGGACAACGCTCTAAGCTGTCCAGCCAGGGTGAATAGCACATTTTTGAGGATAATCTTTTTATGGAAAAAAGGAGCAGGACACAAATAACTAAAAAACAGAAGGAAAAGTGGTTCTGAATAGTGTAGATCTGGACAGTGTCAGGGTACAGGGTACTTGGGTTCTAGTACTGGTCTCCGATTAGCACTGTGAATTTGGGTAAATCTGTGCCTCTCTGGACTCTAGTCTCTAGTTCTTCTGAGGCTAATTCATTCTGACTTTAGGCAGTTGACCAAAGTCAGCTTATAAACAAGCAAACAAACCTTGTCTCAGTTTATATATATGTAAAGTGAACAGGGTGGCCAGTCGGTCTGGTTTTCCTGTCTCATCCTGCTTTGATGGTTACTTCCTCCTCTTATTCTTCAGTGTAGGATGCTGTGGCTGATAAATAACCCTAAAAATGAGGATATTTGAATATCAGGTTAAAACAGATTTTATGTATCTTAGTATTTATTGGAAACTGAAGACCTTTAAAGTGAGCAGTGCATTCTGTAGTCTACTCTAGGCTTCTCCACTATTTTATACCCAGCTTTCTTAGATTAAATTACCTGCCTATTGCTAAAATCAGACAGTAGTGTAATACTAACAGATAAAAATAATCAACTAGCCCACAAGTTCAGTTTGGTTTTTCTGTTTCCTTTTCTTTAACATCCTTTTGAGATTTTGACATGTGTACATTTGCTTCTTCATTTAGCATTATATAATAAGCATTCCTTCAAGTTGTTAATTGTTTAAAAATTTAAAAAAAATTTTTGCTCAGTCCACTGAGCTACACCAGCCAGTGCTGTTTGGATTTTTTGAGAGAGGGAGAAACATTGATGTGGGAGAGAAACATCCATCTGTTGCATTTCATATGCACCCTGACCTGGGATTGAATCTGTAAGCTAGGTCTGTGCCCTGACCAGGAATCAAACCCAAAACTTTTTGGTGTGTGGGCCAACACTCCAACCAGCTGAGCCACCCAACCAAGGCAACCACTGGATTACTTTGAAACAATCCTAAACATGTCATTTTACCGTAGATATTACAGCATAGATCTCCAAAGAGTTGAGAACTTAAAACCGTAACTGTATTGCTATTGTTGTACCTAACATAACGGCGGTTCCTTTATATCATATATCTAGTCAGTCTTAACATTTTTCCGGATCTGTTTCAAACATCTCAGTCAACTTCTGTTTTGTTTAAATCAGCGTCCTAAGTGAAGTTTATACATTGCAATTGGTTGATTAGTTTCATCAATTTTTCATCTGCATTTTTGCTATTAACTTTTATTCCCTTACATTAAACCATAGTTCGGTAGCATTTTCCACATTCTGTATTTTTTTTTTTTGAGTGCATCCCCTTAGATGCATTTCCATAATGTTTTTAAAATCGTTCTTGCCCTTAAGTTTGTTCCTGACGGGGAGGAAAACCCACAGTCCTGTGGGGGCCTCTTTTGAAAGCCTTGTTTTGAATCATCAGAATTGACATGGATATCTCTTCCCTGCCAGCAGCGTTTTAGACCTATCCTTTAAATATACCTCCAACTTTAGTAGTTACAAGCGTAGAAAAATTTAACCAGTCACAATTACCTGCAAAGGCAAGAGGTTTCTCAGCCTTCTCTGTCCATACTTGAAGGGACAGCATTTTCTGAGACCTGTGGTTTCTTTCTACACACATGGATCATTTACATTGTTTAATACATATCTTAAAAAATAATTATCAAGCCACTTTGAAATCCTGAAAAAGCTCTTTGAATTCTATTTTTGGACCTGGCATAAATTAAGGAATCATGAAGTTAAGACTAATGCTTAAAAACCTTTGTGCATTTTAACTTAGTGGTACATACTTATTAAAGGTTATAGTTAATTTGTATTTCAGAATTGATTTTTTACAAATATTGACTGTGTATATGGTATACTGTTGCATTAAAAAGAATTGAGGTGATTTCTTTAGAAAACTTCAGATTTCACTAAGTTCTTAAGTCAATTTGTAGAAAATGTGTTTGTTTTTTTTTTTAAAGGAAATATAAACCAAGACAATGATTTTTTTTCTTTACAGAGACCATGAAACGTATGGTGCAATAGCCCTACTTTTGGTGGGAAAAATATACAGCCATTCTGGTGAAGCAGTGAGTAGTGGTATCAGTAGCTTATACTAAGCATCCAGGTTGAGAATTTAGGCTCTCTAGTAGTATGCTTAAATGATTTTGTTGAGTTGTGCATATTTAAAACACTGAACTATTTTTTGGTGATGATTCTGCTCATATCCCAAGGTGCTGATAAAGGCCTCGTACAGAGGGAGGGGCCAGCCACTTTCTGACCCAGACAGCTGTAGGATGGTAGGGTGCACTACCATACTGGTGTAGACACACTGTTGAGAGTGAGGTCTTGCAATGCATGTTAGACTGAAATTTTTTTGAAAGTGGTTAGTTGTTCAATGTTAAACACCTAGTTTTGAGTTTAAAGAATCCTGTCACGTCATGGAATTAAAAATAAATTTTATAACTAAATTGTATAAACCAGGTAACTAGATGTGTTCTACACAAACTGTGCCAGGAATGTTTTATTGGACTTGGGATTTCTAATGAGGTTAATTTTCAGCTGGTTTTTTTTTTTTTTTTTTCAGTGTGCGTTGTGTAAATACTTCACTGTGTACCGTGCTGTCAATGCAACTAACTAGTTTTAATCTTCCTAAGATCAGTTTTCCTGTGGAGGGTTTTTAAAGAGGTTGTGTATCATGTGCTCATCTGTTCTGGCCGAGTCAATTTCACATTAATAAAAAACTGAAAGATGTCCTTAGTGGTATTTGTGACGGTAAAGTGCATTCTTATTTCTTAGTATTTACTGGCCCTTCTTAGTATTTATTGGCCCTGTTCTTAAATTCTCGAATTAATTCAGACACATGTGCACAAGACTTCTGGGGTCTTCTTCATCACATTGCATTTTTAACAAGGTGTTTCTAATGCAGGCAATTCTCAGACCATATTTGGAGATAATTAATTTTCTTAGGGAGTAAGGGGTTTTGCCAAGATAGTAAGTAAAGTGATAAATTTGTTAAGCCTGCTTGAAAAGTTAGTGGTTACTTTCAAATGGATGAAATTACAAAGTAGCAATATGTGTAGGTATGAGCCACTTGGGTGGTGGGTGTAGGTCCTTTTTGTAGAACTGGTAATTAAACTTGCAAATAGTTAAATCTGGTTGCCCACTAGAAATTTAGGTAGACCATAATTTTCTTCTTTTTTCTCTTCAGACCAATGAAAAAAAATTGTTTCAGATCCTCACCAGAGGATACAATATGTTCATTGATTTTAGAGAGAGAGGAAGGTGGTGGTAGAGAGAGACATTGATGGGAGAGAAAAACATAGACATCAGTTGGTCACCTCCCATACATGCCCCCACCCCCGCCAACTGAGTATCGAACCCACAACCCAGGCATATACCCAGACCAGAGATAGAATCCTCAGCTCCTTGGTGCATGGGACAGTGCTCCAATTACTGCGCCATCTGGCCAGGGCCTCTCTGGACCAATTTTATATAGTCAATTTACTGCAGAATAGTGCAGTTTTTACCTTTGTAAAACTTGCACTTGTAATATTTGATTTCACTTTTCTTCATATTCCTAACATGTAAGAAAGTTGCCAAGCTTTACTTTCTGTAATTAATAATAGCTACTATGTATTTTCCGCTTTACTCAGATACTGTGCCAGGCACTTTCTATGCATTGTTTCATTTTACTCTGAACAGCCAATGAAGTAAATTCTAATCTAGTTTCACAGATATAAATACACTGAGGCTCCGAGAGATTTAAGTAAATTGCCTAAAATATAAGTGGCAGATAGTAGTAGGTATATTGACAATGCCTTTTTGAAAGATAGTTCTCTAAGATTTGATAACCCGTTATAATACACTTAACTAAATTTTATCATTACCATTTTAGCTTACGATTTTTGGTGGTGTGTTACCTCGGTAGGCTGATTAGGGCTCTGTTCCTCACTCAACCAGGCAACAGCTGCTGCTCTGAAAATGCAAACTGCAATATAGTGACCTCTTTGGGCACTTTGGTATTGGAATTTCTTCGTTTATGGTCCTGGGTCTTAAATTAGATATCATTTGTTATGCCTTGATCGGCCTGGCCCTGGCAACCCTGGAGGTCACTTGTGCATGAGAAGAGTGAGATTGGAGCTTCTAGAGCACGAGCCCGGCGTTTATTGAAGTGCTGGGGGACTAAGCGGAAAAAGGGCTTTAAAGACTGAATTACAAGTTGCTGAACAACCTGTTTATGGTAAAATAGGAATAATGAAATAAATTGATTACATTCCCCTTTTAAAAAAAGTCCTGTTGAGAAATAATTAGACTTCTGTGTGGTGAACCCTACAGAACATAACAGTGAAAGGAATGTTAAAAAGTATGTAGAAATCATAATGGAAACATACGATTTTAACTGCTTTAAACTGTGTATTGGATCTTAGAGCCAGGACCAAGGGAATTCTATTTAAGTGTTTGAAAACTGATGAGTATTTACATTAATAATGAAAAGGGTTCTTTTGTAGCAGTGTTCATTTTGGGGAAAATTTCAAGCATGTTGCTCTAAGTGATGTACAAAAGTGAGTCTCTTGTGTCTGCTTGTAGAAATATTTTGCCGCTTTGTGGCTGTTACCATTTTTTTTTGGATGGTTATTTTAAATGTAGTTTTTTGGTTTTTTTTTTTAAATTTTAAAGAGAGGGCAAGGAGCGAAGAGAGAGGGAAGGAAACATCAATGTGAGAGAGAAATATTGGTCAGCTGCCTCTTGCACATGCCCTGACTTGGAATCTAACTGGTGACCTTTTGCTTTGTAGTATGATGCCCAACCGACTGAGCAACACCGGTCAAAGCTGGATGGTTATTTTAAAAGAATTTACTGTTATAATTTGAACACTATATAGATGTTATTTCTATTTTTGCTTTTAAGAAGACAAGCATGAAGGTTTTCTCTCTTGCAGGGGTGTCCAACGTGTGTCCTGCAGGTCGCATGTGGCTTAGGTTGGCAATGAATGCAGCCCAATACAAATTATAAATTTACTTAAAATATTATGAGATATTTTTTTTGTGATTACATGTCACAATGTATTGAATATGTGGCCCAAGCCAACTCTTCTTTCATTGTGGCCCAGAGACACCAAAAGATTCGTCACCCCTGCATAGTTTTCATTTTTGTTTATAAACCTAGTT
Source organism: Sturnira hondurensis (assembly GCF_014824575.4). NCBI lineage: Eukaryota > Metazoa > Chordata > Mammalia > Chiroptera > Phyllostomidae > Sturnira > Sturnira hondurensis. The sequence goes on along the minus strand of NW_028072653.1, from coordinate 1,799,334 downwards.
ATTAAGGCAAGTTTTTTAAGAGGATTGTTAGAAGGTACATGTTTGGGAGCTAGAAATCTACATTATTAAATTTTTCCCCCCTCTTCAAAAGCTATGTGTGATAGTATAAGAGGATTGAATAGCCTTTAAAAGATTGAGTAAATTTCTATGGTTAGAGAGAGATTCTTATGAGACTTTAATGCAGCCCCTTCCTTACCCATTAATTTAAAAAGATATTCCCTGGAATCTCATTCATAGTTGGTGTGTGCTGTGTTTTTATTTTGCTAACATCATCCTTCTCACCTGTTTGGGTACCCGTATCCTTACAGATTGCCCTTGTAATATGTGGGATTTTTAATTAACAAGTAATAAAATCTAATACATTTTAATTTTAATACAGTAATAGTTCACATATATTTTGCCTACCTACTGTGTACTAGGCCCTATGGTAAGCAATTATATATATTCTGTTATCTTGATGACAATTCTACCTAGTTACTTAACTGCAATTTCAAAATCCCAAAGCTCTGGAAACAGAACTTTGTTACTTTTTTGGTGGAAAAAACCCATCATGACCTGAAATTATGTGAGGCTAGTAGATCTGTCCCATTTAGTGTAAATGCTTTACATTTTACTGGTGAAATATTAACATGCATGATAATAGGGTGCTCATCATCTTTTGCAAACCAAAAAAATCATCAATTCTGAAGCCTGTCTGCATCTGTATGATTCAGAAAAGAGCACGTGGACAGCTGCTCCACTTCTGTAGTGGCGAAGTGGTGAAGAGGAGAGTGAGGGGAGGCGGTAGTGCAGAACCAGACTTTGAGCTGACTGCTTGTATTTATGCCCTAGCTCTGCTGTTTATTAGCTGTGTCATCTTGGGAAGATCACTTATGCTGTCTGTTCTTTAGTTCATTCAACAGTAAAATGGGGATAGCAGTAGCACTTTAATAGGGTGCTTGTGATGATTATCAATGTAAATGAGTAAATATTTAGAATGGTGCATACCACAGAACAAGGACTGTATAAGCATTAACTATTATGAAGTGGTATGAAGTGGCAGAACTTGGATGAAGGCGACAACAGCTAGTGCAGTCATTTAATATGGGTTGGCTTGAATAGCCAGTTAACCTAGATCCTGTGGTGGTGTGGGCTACAGTGTAATCAGCATCTTTAAAACATCTTGAAAGAATGTGTAGAAACTTCAGGTGGTACTGGTGAAGTATACTTCCCCTTTAAATTAGTAAGGAAGACCACGTGGCATTTACATTTTACTGGGGATGAAATAACTAGGAGTTGTTTTGCAAGTGGAGGGTGGGAGATGTGTCTCAGTCTTTTCTTTCCACTAACACCTGGGCAGATGGTTTTGGGAGGAAATTTTGGTCTTTGTCATGGAGAGAAAATTAAAGTCTAATTAGGGAAATTGAGTCCTTATGTTCTCTCTGCTTCCTGTATGCTTTAAAAACCTAATTGAAAAGGAATCACTTTTGAGAATGACACATTTGGAATTTAGGGAAGGAAATTTTTTATGTTCTTTGTACTTAACTAAATGCCTAGTATAACAGCCTACGTTTTTAACCAAGTGAGTTAGACACTTTCAGTCCTTTCCACTGGCCTTGTCTTGTTAAGAGACTAGTATTTGTCAGCCATCCCACTAACCTAACCCTGATAACACACCTTCCTTTCTTTCTGCCAGATGGGTTATCTTTTTTTATTGTTTACTTAAGCTTCTGAATCTTCCTCTCCTATGGAGGAGGGAATCTCCTTGTTCACTGGTGACTCCTGTGGCTATAGTATGGTCGGTCATCTGTTGGCTTTTACCCACCTGCTCAGTGTTTTACTTCTTCATTTTAAACCAACTTAATTGGTTACCCACATTCAAAAGTGGGTAACCAGTCTTCACCATTCCTTATTTCACTCTTCACCTAATCAGCTTCAGCCCTTCAAGGCACAGTCCATTTCCTGCACAGCCTGCTGCCTGGTCACAGCTCCACTCATTTCTTTCCCTCTGAAGTTTCAGCCTCTTGGCAATGACTCGCCCATCGTAGTCCCACCTGTGGAAGTGGGTCCCAGGGCTTGGACCTTGGGTTTTGCTATTTGACTATAACTAGCATACTTGTATTTGAATGTAGATTTTGTGCTTACTGGTACTTAAGGTGGGTTTGCTGGGATTTATGCTTAATATAGGACACATTTTTAAAAAGGTTTTATTTATCTTTAGAGGGGAAGGGAAGCAAAGAGGGAAAGAAATACCAGTGTATGGTTGCTTCTCGTGCGTCCTCTGTGTCTTCTGCTGAGAACTGGCCTGCAACCCAGGCATGTGCCCTGACTGGAAATCGAATTGCGATCCTCTGGTTCACAGGCCCTCACTCAATCCACTGAGTTACACCAGCCAGGGCAAAATTTTTTTATGCATGAAATCTTTTCAAATATTATAAACTATTTAGATTTACTAATGTTACCACATTTGCTTTCATTCTTCATATAAACATTTTTCCTTGAACTCTTTCAAAGAAGGTTACATACATCCTCCTCCTTTACCCCTTAATACTTGAGCATTTATTCCCTAAGATCAAAGACACTCTCCTATATGCACAATATAGCTTTAAAACTCAAAGTGTTGATAAGAGTACTTGTATCTAATTTGCAGTCCATATTTCATTATTTTCTCAGTTTTTTCCCAGTAATGTTCTTTGAAGCTTTTTTCTGCCTCAGTAAATGATTATGTATTGCATTTATTTGCAATGTAAAATAGAGCACATGTGTTTTGGCCAAGTAGCTCAGTTGGTTTGAGCATTGACCCAATATGCCAGAGCTGTTGGTTCAATCCCCAGCCACGGCACATACAAGAATCAACCAATGAGTGCATAACTAAGTGGAACAACAAATCGAAGTTTCTCTTCCTCCCTTCCTCTCCCTCTTTTCCTCCTCACTCCCTCTAAAATCAATAAAAAATAAGAGTTTATGCCATAGGGACTATACCTCAGTTGAGGTTTGTCTCTGATACTTGCGCATGAGCGTTCAGCTTCAGTCAGTGATGTGTTCTTGGGCTACCTCACCTGTAGGCATGTGATGATGATTTTCTCCAGCCATGATGTTCACCTGGATTCTCCTTCAGGTCAGTCTTGTTGTTATTCCCCAGGGTAGTTACTGTTCTTTTCTTTATTTTTTTAAGGACTTTATTTACTTTTTTAAAAAAGATTTTATCTTTAGAGGGGAAGGGAAGGAGAGAGGGAGAGAAATATCAATGTATGGTTGCCTCTGGTGTGTCCCTTGCTGGGAACTGGCCTGCAGCCCAGGCATGTGCCCTGACTGGGAATCAAATCGCGATCGTCTGGTTCACAGGCCCGCGCTCAATCCACTGAGCTACACCAGCCAGAGCTATTTATTTACTTTTTAGAGAGAGGGAAAGGTAGGGAGAAAGGAGAAAAACAACAATGCGTGGTTGCCTCTCGCATGCCCCCAACTGGGGACTTGGCCTGCAACACAGGCATTTGCCCTGACAGGGAATCAAACCGGTGACCTTTTGGTTCTCAGGCCAGTGCTTAATCCACTGAGCCATACTAGCCAGGGCACTATTATTTTTTTTGTACTTCCTTTAAAAAATTTTTATTTATTTTAGAGAGACGTGAAGGTAGGGAGAAAGGAAGGGAGAGAAATATCTGTCGGTTGCCTCTTGCCTGTGCCCCAACCAGGGACCAGGCCCGCAACCCTGGCATGTATTCTGACTGGGTATTGAACTGGCAACCTTTGGTTTTATGGGATGACACTCGACCAAATCAGCCACATTTGCCCAGGTAGTAGTTTCTTTATACCATGAAAATACACTGCTTCTCACCAAACTTTTTCCTTCTCCATTAGGTAGATACACAATTAAAATAATTTTAAATTGTGGTAAATGGGTATGCTGGTTTATATTTTTAATTTTTTGAGGCATAGATGTACATGTTTATTTTGTAAGATTTTCTATTGCATGTGGCTGACTATTGAATTTCATTTGTGCTAAGGTTAACTTGGACATAACCGGACATAACCAATCAGATGAAATGTTTACCAGAATAAGCTTCACAGTTTTCCCCTCCTTTATCGTTTAAAGAGAGGTAGTTACTAAAAACCTCCTTGAAATGGAGTAAATCTGGATATTTTTAAGTGGTTAATTGAATATAATTTTTTTTCTTACTGGCGGTTCTTTAAGGGAGAAAAGTTCTGGGAGGGAAAGTTTCCTCTTTTCATCTTCTGTTTTGTGTGATGGACAGAGGTTTGGCCCACCCAGAACGTGGCCCGTCTCTGACCCGCCTGAGCTGCTGCTTTTCTGAGCCTCGAGTTCTCCAGGCCCAGTGTGTGTGCCTAAAGTTTGCAATCTTTAGTTTGTGTTTCTTTATTTTTAGTTTATAGTATTTTAGAAAGAATCTCCTGCAGTTGGAGCTTGGCAACAGAGTTGGAGGAAAGAAAATGAGAATCAGTTGTGCACTGTTAAACTGTTGTAAACAGGAAGGAAAGAAAAAAGAGACTATAACCCTAGGTCAAGATGAGTTGTTTGAGGCTGCTGTGAACTTACAGCTGATGAACACTGTATTAGCTGTTGAAAACATTTTCAAAATGAGAGGTAAGAATTATCACTATGTCTGGCTTTTTAAAAAACTGAATAGTTGGTAACATTTTTAGTTTTACTTGAGGTATTCTTTTGGAAAGGGAATTTGGATAATGGTTATGTGCTTCAGTCTAAGAAGTGATGCATATTTAGGTGTAGGATTGATTGGTAATGCTAGAAATCTTGAGCAAATACCATAATTCCATCAGTGGGCAATAAAGACTGCATTTAGTCAAAGCTACAATCGTCAATACAATTCATACATCTATAGTGGAACCCAAATTATAGAAAATATTCTCCTTCCTATAATAGTCACATTTTGAATATTGTGACTATTAAATATTTTACATTTACATTTATTTCACCTTTCTATAATCCAAGGATTCTTTTTCATAGCAACTTTCTCTTGCCTTGACACAAATAATTGTTAAGCCCAAGTATTCTCCCTCAAAATTTCGGCAGTCGTTACTTCTAAATGATTTGAGAAGATAGCTGTATTTAAAACATTTTATAGGTTCACAGGGAGTTGCAAAGATCATACAGAGAGGTCTTTTCAAAAAACTTTTTATTGTTTTTAGAGAGGAGGGAGGGAGAGAAGTATCTATTGCCCTTCGCACCACCCGGCTCTTAAAGCAGGCATGTGACCTGACTGACTACTTTTTGGTTTGCTGAGCGGCGCCCAGTCCACTGAGTCCCACCAGCCAGGGCCAGAGAAGTCTTGTACAATTCATCTGGTTTTCCCCACAAGCTGGTTTTTTTTTTTTTTTTAAGATTTTATTTATTTATTTTTAGAGAGAGGGGAGGGGAGGGAGAAAGAGGCAGCAAAACATCAATGTGTGGTTGCCTCTTGCACGCCCCCACTGGGGACCCGAACCACAGCCCAGGCATGTGCCCTGACTGGGAATCAAACCAACAACCCTTTGGTTTGAAGGCCAGCGTGCAATCCAGTGAGCCACACCAGCCAGGGCCCCACATGCTGTTTTTATTTAAGCCATAATACCTGAATAATTTTCCTTCAGAATTTTTGGGTAGTGGTTAAAGAAGACTGAAAATGGATAAGTGGTAGAATGAGTCTTTAAAATGTTAATATTTTCATGCTGTACAAAGAAGGGGTAGAAAAAAGAGGAGAGATATTTTGCATCTTATTACTCAAATCCTGGAATATTTGTGAAAGTTCTTACAGAAAAAGCTCAGGCAAGGGATTCTAATCAGCCTCCTACCTTGCTACTGCCATTGAAATCTCCCTCTGCTGAGGTTTGAGCATTCACATGGGACAGAAATGTCCTCACCTTAGAAAAAGCTAAAGCAAAAGTGCTCGCTAAAAATTAAGGTCCTGGCGTCCACCCTAGGGGAGTGTTGGCATACGGTCACGGAAGCAGGCTTAGGAATCTATTTTCAAACACCCAGAGTATTGTCTGGCAGATTTCCAAAGACAGCTCTTGAGAAATTAGATTTGAGGATTTTAAGACACCATAGTTTTATTGCTACCTTATATTCTTATTAAAGTTAAGTTGCATAGGTTAGTAGTTTTCAAACTTTGAGCATAGTTACAAATACATTTTATATGTGAATCCATATATATATATATATATATATATACACACACACACAAACACGAAGCAGATTCATTCTTGTTACATATATTTACACTGATTTTCAAAATTTAATCATAGTTGCAAAACCCTTGAAACTGATTTCACAACCAGCCTCCACCCTCAGTGGAAACATTGTCGTGGTACTACCCACGTGAGGGTGGCGGCATGGTTACTGGGATGGAGTAGAATATTGATCCCTCTTGAAGTGCTTTATCTTTCTGATTCTTTCAGGAACTCTTATTACTTTAAACTATTTTTCTGCTTTTGCCAGTCATGCACAACCCAGAATTACTAGTTTGTAATTATTTTTTTCTTTCGGTGCTATTTCCATTTATCCGCACAGTTAAGTACCTCCCTGTGTTATTAAAACATTTAATGCTTGTATTTTATCTGCTTAGGAGGGAGAGACAAGGGAAAAAAACCCAGGTGAGAAATTAATGTTCTTTATTAATCTCCTAAGGGTAAAACACATCCGATTCCACACTTTGACATAAACAACTTTAATGATTGGCTGGGTTATCCTCACATTGAGATTATAAAGTTTTAAGATATAGGAAGATCTAATTAATTGTTGAAAATGAATTCAAATTACTTAAAATGAAGTAAATTTTAGCCAAGAAAAAGGGCTAACATTTGCCGGCCTTAATCCTTAAGGTAGGAAAGAATGTTAACCCATTTTATACATGAGAAAACTGAGTTTAGAGAGGGTTAGTAACACCTGAAGTATACAGGGTTGATAGGAGATGGCTGTGAAACTGTGTCAGATGTTAACATGACTATGGTTTAGTTATTCCTAAAAAAGGGAAGAAAATTTGTTGCTTGTTCAGCTGTGGAAATATGTGAAAATATAATGGGGGCAAAAGGATGGCTTCTTATGAGCTAGAAACTTGTTAATAGTAGTCTTACCTCAGATAAGTTGTATTATTTCACATAGCTCTATGATAAAATGCAAGAATTGCCTCTCCTTTGTCCTGTAGTCTTGAAAAGGTGGTTGAGCACTTAATATCAGAAAAGGCTAAATGCTCAAAATGCCTTGCAATTAAGTAGTCAGGAAGCAAACATTTAGGTACCAGCTGCTATGCTAAAATAAAAAGTCACTTTTTGCAAAGTCTGACAGTGAGGAGGGTGTCCTTTGTGGGCTAGTCCAGACCCCAAATTGCCCCACCTTAGGTTAAAAAAAAGAAGGCTTTCCTCTTCCTTTGTGGTTTCTAAGTATTTGCTGTAAGTTGCTGGTTTGTGGTAGTCAAGCTAATAACACTTTAGGAAAAAAACTATTAGATGCAGATGCCCTGGTAGTGTTGGCTCTTGCTGTATCCTTGCCTGATTTTAGGTGTGTCCACAGCCTAGCCATTAGTTGCCTAATGTCAAGATTTCTTTTTAACAGATACTCTGAACCTTTTGGGAAAACACGCGTACAAAACACCTGCATCTAATGTCTGAGTTTTGCCTGACTGTCCAAGGTTAATCCTTGAGTTCTGAACACCTCTGCCTTTAAGGGTTGGCATTGTATTGGGTTGGCCAAAAGTCCCATTTAGTTTTTTTCTGTAAAAGACAAGACACATTTTTCATTTTCGCCAATCACTTTATGGATTTGGATATTTTGAGTATGTCGACTATCTCTCACTATTGGCTTCTAGTGGGCAGAGGTCAGGGGTGCTGCTAAGCATCTTCCAATGCATAAGACAGCCCCGCAGTAAAGAATTATTTTGCCAAAATGTCAGTACTACCAAGAAAGTTCACAAACCACTTTTGACATATTTCATCAGTCACAGCATCTTCTCCATACACTGCACAAATGTTTTGTGTTTCAGTTGCATTTTTACCTTTCTTGAAATAATAAAGCATAATATGCTGAAAATGTTACATATTCCTTCTATCTTCAATATTAAAATGGCTGTACAAAAATTTACCTATTTTGATATATTTTTTAAAGATTTTTTGATTTATCTTTAGAGGGCAAGGGAAGGAGAGAGGGAGAGAAATACCAGTGTATGGTTGCCTCTTGTGAGTCCCCTGCTGGGAACCGGCCTGCAACCCAGGCATGTGCCCTGACTGGGAACTGAGCAGCCATCCTTTGGGTCGCAGGCCTGTGCTCAGTCCACTGAGTTACGGCAGCCAGGGCTTGATTTTTTTTTTTTTTTTTATTAATGCAAGTGGATATGACAGCTGTCACAATACAGTCTAACAGAATTATTTGGAATGAAGTTAAAGACAACTAAGCACTACTAGAGCCGTTGTATGGAAAAAAATAAAGGGACTTTTTGGTCAATCCAATAATTGTATTGTGTTTAATGCTGTTTGACTCATAGTGTTTAAAATTAATATGTTTAACATGCATATGATGAAATTATTTAGTAGTGTGACTTATTTTTTTTTAAGATTTTTAAATTTATTTTTTGACAGAGGAAGGGAAGGAGAGGGAGAGAAATATCACTGTATGGTTGCCTCTCATGCGTCCCCTGCTGGGAACTGGCCTGCAACCCAGGCATGTGCCCTGACTGGGAATTGAATCACGATCGTGTGGTTCGCAGGCCCGCGCTCAATCCACTGAGCTACACCAGCCAGGGCAGTAGTGTGACTTATTTTTATGTTCAGGAATCTTAGTATAGTGAGTTTAGTGTAAAGGTGCTTGATGTTTAGCCCAGGCAGATTAAGCCACAGTTACTTCTAATTGTACATAAAAAAACAAGGTTATTGACCCTGTTTTAGTAGAAACTGAGAATGGTGTAAAGATTTGTGTCGCATGAATCTGGATCTGTGAGGGGTTAATCCCTCTGACTAGTGTGAAAAGAAAGGGTGTGTTTATGTATGTATGTACGCAGGCATGTGCACATACATAAACATTTTTATTGGACTGATGTGAAAATACATGTTGGGGCAGAAATAGATTCACAGTTTTGAGTACTTTAAACACAGTTTATTCTGGTATTATAAATTAATTAACTATGGGAAATACAATAATTAATAAATTATAATACAGTACAAGAATAAACTTCCCTCTCCTGTTCCCTTCCTTTGTTTCGAGAGGGGAAAGGAAGAAGAAGGAAGGAGGGGAACATCGATGTGCAAGAGCAATATTGGCTGCCCTCTGCATAGCCCCAGCTGGGGACCTGGCCTATAACCCAGGCGTGTGCCATGACCAGGAATCAAACTGGCAACCCTTTGGCTTCCTGGATGATGGCCAACCCAGTGAGCCGCAGTAGTCAGGGCTACATGCTGTATTTCTTAATGTGTAATAGGATTTTAAAAAGTTAGAAACCCCACAGCTCTATATCTCTCTGCTTTTGAGGTACTGCTTCTCAGTATCTGAGTTTCTAGTATTTGTTTGGGGGTTGGTGTGGATGAATGGCTTAAGAGTTCAGATGCAAGATTAAAGGGGCAACTCTTTGATACTTTAGTGATTAATAAAGTAGAAATGGGGTTTTACTGATTTAATATTTTGGGGGTAGCTAAGGCTGAATTTATTTTATGAAGCTTTTTTGAAAGCCATGTAATCAGAGGAAGATGTGTATGTTGTAAATTTATAATTGCATTTAGTGGACATTCTGCGTATAGTTCAGTGAATGTAATGTCAGATGTTTAATTTTAAGGTGTCTGGTATCCTTTCTGATTCAGTACTGGGAAGGTCTCTTCTAAGTAAGTCCAGCTATTCTGGCATTGCATAGAGAAAGTGTTTATTTTTATTTTAACCTAAAATGTGGGACCAATAAAATATGGAGGGCTTTGGGATTTTGGAGGGGAGATAGTTTGTATTTGTTGTTTAATATGAAATAATTTTCAGAAAAGGTGCAAATAAATATTAGATCTTGTTTAAGAAGTTGTATTATAGCCATTAACTTTAATCCTTTTTTCTTCCATTTCTTTCAAAGGTTTGGGCCCCATGGGATCCCCGTGACAGTATTTCCCAAAAGGGAATATAAGGATAAGCCTGAAGCCATGCAGCTGCAAAGTAATACATTCCCAGAGGGGACAGAAGTCAAGTGTGAAGTGAATGGTGCTGTTCCCGATGACCCCTCACCTGTCCCGCTGCCCGAGCCGAGCTTGGCTGAAAGCTTGTGGACTTCTAAACCACCACCTCTCTTCCATGAAGGAGCACCTTACCCTCCCCCTTTGTTTATCAGGGACACATACAACCAGTCAATACCTCAGCCACCTCCTCGGAAAATTAAACGGCCCAAACGAAAAATGTACAGGGAAGAACCTACTTCAATAATGAATGCTATTAAACTACGACCAAGGCAAGTCCTGTGTGACAAGTGTAAAAACAGTGTTGTTGCGGAAAAAAAGGAAATTAGAAAAGGTAGTAGTGCAAGTGACTCTTCTAAATACGAAGATAAAAAGCGGAGAAATGAAAGTGTGACTACTGTGAACAAAAAACTGAAAACTGACCATAAAGTAGATGGGAAAAACCAAAATGAAAGCCAGAAAAGAAATGCTGTGGTTAAGGTTTCAAATATTGCTCACAGCAGAGGCAGAGTAGTCAAAGTTTCTGCTCAGGCAAATACATCAAAAGCTCAGTTAAGTACTAAAAAAGTGCTCCAGAGTAAGAACATGGATCATGTGAAAGCTCGGGAAGTGTTGAAAATTGCCAAAGAAAAGGCACAAAAGAAGCAAAGTGAAACCTCTACGTCCAAAAATGCACATTCAAAAGTCCATTTCACACGTCGATACCAGAATCCTAGCTCAGGTTCCCTTCCACCCCGGGTTCGTTTAAAACCACAAAGGTACAGGAATGAAGAAAATGACTCTTCTCTGAAGACAGGACTTGAGAAAATGCGGAGTGGCAAGCTGGCACCCAAGCCCCAGTCTCGCTGCACCTCTACCCGCTCAGCAGGTGAGGCCCCTTCAGAAAATCAGAGTCCCTCAGAAGGCCCTGAAGAGGCCAGCAGTGAGGTTCAGGACACAAAGGAAGTGCTTGTGCCCGGTGAGCAGGATGAACCACAGACACTGGGCAAAAAGGGCAGCAAAAGCAATATCTCTGTTTACATGACCCTTAATCAAAAGAAACCTGACTCTTCCAGTGCTTCAGTGTGTAGCATTGATAGCACAGATGATTTGAAATCCTCCAACTCTGAGTGTAGTTCTGAAAGCTTTGATTTTCCTCCAGGCAGTATGCATGCACCTTCCACCTCCTCCACATCCTCCTCTTCAAAGGAAGAGAAAAAGCTCAGTAATTCCTTGAAAATGAAAGTCTTTTCCAAAAACGTCTCTAAATGCGTCACACCAGATGGCAGGACCATATGTGTAGGGGACATTGTTTGGGCAAAGATATATGGCTTCCCTTGGTGGCCAGCCCGTATTCTTACTATAACTGTGAGCCGGAAAGATAACGGCCTCTTAGTTCGACAGGAGGCCCGTATTTCATGGTTCGGGTCTCCAACAACATCTTTCCTTGCTCTTTCGCAACTGTCCCCCTTTTTAGAAAACTTCCAGACACGCTTTAATAAGAAGAGAAAGGGCCTGTATCGCAAGGCTATCACAGAGGCCGCTAAGGCTGCCAAGCAGCTGACCCCCGAAGTGCGGGCTCTGTTGACACAATTTGAAACGTGAACGTGGACAGTAAGGTAGGCAAGAACCATTGAAAGGCGCCACAGATTTTCTAGTCTAGTTAGGGATAACTTCTTTGAAATAGTGTAGCCAAATTGGAGAGAGAAACTGCACTCAGTTGGCTGCTTTTTAAAAATAAACACTTACAGCCATTTTTAGACTGAGAAGCTAAACTGAACAAGCAATCAAATTTTATCTTAAGGAAGTGAGACTTTAGCAGTATTTTTCAGTTTTGAAGTCTAAAACCATCCCAAGGCATAGGAGCCATAGCCTCAACTGAAAATGAATTTTTGCAGGGACTATTATGCCATTTGTACTTAGTACTGTGTGTATGTGTGTATGTATACACACATACTATGTTTAAATATAACCTGTCACTGTGTGACACAGGTTGCGTATTTGGAATTGCAGTAAGGGCTGGTGAGCTGGGAGGGGATAGTGTGGATATTTAATGACTACTTGTTTTTTAATTAATGAACACGTAGCTTTTCTATGGGCATAGTGGCGCAAGAGCTTGATTCTAAGGTGTTTGACAGACTGAGATGCTTGCCATTCAGCCGCAGGCTGGGGAAATGGCCCAGTGCTCCGGATTCCGACTGTCAAGGCTGGCTAGGGTTGACTCATCACTCTCCTTTGTTCAGTGGGGATTTAACAAAAGCTTTCAAACTTCTGGTTTGGGAGTTCAGATAGGTTTGTTTGTCTTTGGATATGTAAATAGTTTATTGCTACATTTGGTCAGATTTCTCCTGACTGGCTGTTCCTAAATTCTTAGGATACGTCCTGATGAATTACACTTTGTGAATTAATTGTCGTATGTGTAATTGTTGCATTTTGGATGTACCTAATTTGATAATTTAAAAAATATTTCCGTTTAAGGTATCTGTTTGCAGGTCAGAAAATGAGAAAATGTAATTGTGTAATGCTCTGATGTAAAAACACAAGCTGTAAATAAAATCGACTAAATCCAAATTATTTGTGTGTGTTTCTCAAAAAGCTTTGAAAAATTTGAAGATGGTAGAAAACTTCTTTGTAACTATAGAGGAGGTGAAAAACCAAACTTATTTTCTTACTTGCTCTATCACAGAATATAGTATCTGAGCATAGATAATATGCTTAAAATGAGGTTTTGTAGTACAGAGGTCTGATATGCTTATAGATTTGAGACCCTTCTGCCAGTTTCTCTTAAATGTATGGGTTTTAATTTTTTCATTATTCTTAATATTTCATTATTACATGCTCCATTTTTTAATATTTGGGTAATTCCAATCAGTCTCTTCTTGGTCTGCCTCCAGTATCATTGCTTTTGGGGCTGGTACCTTAGCTTCTCATTTTTCTACGTGGTCCATGTGTTTCTACAATTTGATTTGATTTTCCATTTTTAGCTTTGTGTCAGTGAAAAACAGATCAGATTGCCTATGAGAGGCAAGCTTATCCAAAGATTAAGTTCCTTTCATACTTTTTGTGTCTAACTTGTAAATTTGATATGTCAAGTTAACACTTTGGGTAACTGCGTTTTAAAGAGCATTTTTTTGTGGTTTTTAAGTAATCCAATTTGAAATACATTAGATACTATGGAATTAATGATGAAAAGATTAATGGAGATTTAAAACCAATAGACTTCTGTCAGCTCCCTGAAGGTTACAGACTTCCATGATCTATATACTGATTTCTGCAAAAGAAAGAATTTCTTCTGGGGAACTGAGTCAATGCTTTTTGATTATAATAAACACACAATTGAAAAAAATATTTCACTTGAATAGAACATATTCTTTCCTGCAAACAGAAATAAGTATACTATTCAAAAAATTTTGATAACAGGGCGAAAGTTCACATTGAGGAATTTTAAGGAAGTATCTTAGAAGATTTATTGAGTATCTGTTTCAGATTAATGAACTTGTTCAGATATTTTTGAAAGTTTGATTCTGAGGTTCAGATTTAAACAAGGCAGAGCAAAAAGTCACCTAAAATACGTGATTCCAAGGCTTCCTGTAATCCAGGTGAGTCTTACGTTAACATCTTGGTTTTGACAGCGATACTGCTAATAAAGTCGAGTGCTTTGGCAAGTGTGCTTTTGTGACAAACCAAATTCAATTGGGTTCAGAAGCCATAGGGGAAAAGAAAGGAAAGAGTCATGGTTGTTGAGTATAGAAGTGACACTGAACTAGATGTAGTCCATCCCTTTGAGGAAAGATTCGAAGCATAATCACAATGCGCATGGTCTGCAGTCAATGCAGAACAGTCCCTCCATTATAAACTAGCAAGTCTGGCGTATTTCATTTGAAATTTCAACAGTGAGACAAGTTTCAAAGAACTGAACACCACTAGCTTTATGTTAATGTTGAAATAAAAACTTCTTAAGCAGCTAGATACATTTGCAGATCTAGAGTGGGTGATTGTAGCCCCTTTTTCTTTACATTTCTCTTTAAAATGATAAAAGTCATTTACTTGCATGGAACTAACCAAATGGGTAATTTTTCCCCTTGCAAAGCAAAAACTAGGCTTGGGCCAGATCTCCAGTGGTTAAGAAAAGTGGCTAAAACCAAGGACTGGCAAGGGGAGAAATCGAGTGAAGCTTTGTCAAAGCCAAAGATGAATTTAATTCCAGAAATTCTCAGAAATTAAACCTGTGAGAGTATTTTTCGTTTAGTTTTCTAGGATTTATAGACTAGAAAGCTGACTTCATTTAGAAGGATCCATTCAACTCAGATGTCGAACCAGAGACCTAAAATACATAGTAGGAAGTCCATTTGCATTGCTTGGTAGTGTGTCCTGAGGTGGGGTTTTTTTTTAATCCTTAATGGAGGATGTGTTGATTTTAGAGAGAGGAAGGGCATGAGAAAAACAAATGGCATCCTCCCACACTTGGTCAGATTGGTATTGAACCTGCATCTTCCTGGTATAGCTGAGCCACCCAACCAGAGCCTGATGTGGTTTTGATGAGAGAAATCTGTAAATAGTAATTTTATATCAGTGCTAAGCACAATAGGAATATAGGACTGCAGGCAATAAAATAAGGAATTGTAAAGTCAACTATACATTAGTGAGTTTCTAACTTGTAAAAGACTTGTGTTGCCACACCTCTGAGCAGGTTTACTTAATGTGTTTTGCAGGAGGAGAGCAACAGCTTTATATTTCCTTTGTATGTATCCTTTATATAGCTGAATTGGGGTTTGGATAAAAACTTAGCTTTCCTCTTAAACTGTGGACTTTTCTATGGCTTGTGCTGCATTGGTTCACTTTTGTTAATAGTCAAAGCAGAGAAGAGACTGGCGGCTGTCTAAATGTCACTGATTCGGGTGTTTTGAGTCAGCTGATGCCCTCCAATAGGGAGTTGGCAGGGACAGTGAAGACCTTACTTTTAAGTTGGGGCAAAGTTAGGGTTTGCCTGGGGGTTATATTGTGGTTGAAGTGCCTGACACGGAATTCAGAAATGGAACAGGAGGCTGGTCGGTGCCTTGCCAGTTGGCAGGGGAAAGAGAATGGCTGAGCCGCAGTAGTTACCTGTGCTTAGTTCTGACTTGGTCAATAGGCCCTTCATATTCTGTATATATAGTGTATGTACACTTAACTGTACTCAACAAAGGGAACAATTAAAAAGTGAAAGCTTTAGCAATTAATATTCTGATACGCTATTTTGAATAAAAGAATAGGAAGTTTAAGGTTGTAGTGATATACATGGTCTATATATTCTTAGTTTTCCAAGATGTCATAGTATCTTGATCACAGATAGTTGACACTAAGAGGAGAAATAGTTCAACTCTTTTTAAAAAATTTTTACTCAGGTAAGAGACTTAACATTTATGGACTCAAGGGTTTTTTTTACTTTCTTTGTGATTTTTAGGTGGAAATTCTTGTCATATCAACAGATCACTATAATTTTTTTGTATTTTATGTTGTTAAACATCGAACCTCAAATTTACTAATTTACCCATTAGGTAAAGTGAACAGTTTTTATGGCATTAAGCACATTCACACTGCGTAACCATCACCATCATCTGTAATTAAAATTTTTTTAAATTTATTTTTGTTTATAGAGAGGGAGGGAGAGAGGGTAACATGGACTTGTTTCACTTGTTTATGCATTCATTGGTGGTTCTCGTATGTGTCCTGGCTGGGGATTGAACCTAAACTTCGGCAAATCATGACGGTGTTCTGACCAACTGAGCTACCAGACCAGGGCTTATAATTTGGTTTTTGATAGAAATCTTTTCAATTTGGGATGCTGTTCTAGAAGGTGTTTGGAAATGAAGCCATAGGAGTGTTTTCCGTGGTCAGCACTGATGGTAACGTGCTACTGGCCGCCTGGCCTCCAGGGTCTCTTCCGACCCAGCCTGCAGCCTGCAGCCTGCACAGTGCTCACACCGTTCCTGCTTTTAGCGCTGGAGCTGCCTTTTAGTGAGGCAGCTATAAAATTACTAGGTGGATTAGTGTGGTTGCTTTTACCCATTAAATACTCTTAAGAGTACATTTTTAGGTCAAAACCATTCTCAGGGATAATAAAATTGTTTTCGATAAATTTATGAATATGGAAACCATTTACATTATTTGTTATAAAATTAATTAGATGCCAAAACTTATTTACATGGCATCCTATTTTCCCCATATTTTCAAATTTGTGTATTTATACTTCCCATTTTTTATGTCTGTACAACTAATGGAAAACATGTGCCTTGACAGATAGGTAACTATTAAAATACAGTTCTGAGATCATCTTCTGTATCACACTGGTAGGAAAGAATGACTTTTTATACTATGTCTTTAAATCCATCTTGGGCTGAATTGAATCAAAGAAAATTTTTAATGATTTTTTATGTTTAGAGACAGGGAAAGGGAGGGAGAGAAACATCAATGTGTGGTTGCCTCTCATGTGGCCTCCCCTGGGGACCTAGCCTGCAACCCAGGCATGTACCCTGATTAGGAATCGAACTGGTGACCCTTTGGTTCGCAGCCCGAACTCAATCTACTGAGCTACACCAGCCAGGGCTGAATCAAATTTTAATGCATCTAGTTAATCTGAAAAAACTAATCACAAAACTTGAGTTTTTTCTTATAGATTCTCATTTTCTGGCACAAATGAAAGATTGGTTGTTGGGAGGTATAAAGGAAAAGAAACTGTAGACTCAATTATCAGGATTTATCAAAATACTGAATTTGTGGGTCAGGTTCTCGTTTTCTAACAGAATATGTGAGATGTTCACAGTACATGTCTGACTTTCGGGCCCTCTTCTGGTGGACACTTGTAAAACAAGTTCGGAGAGCTCTGCTGTTGAAAACGGGCCCATTTAGAAATACTTGGTCTTAAAACTTGATTTAAACATGAGTTGAGATTTTAAAAAAATTTTCCTTGTAAAATAAGAATGTGACAGTTGATCTCTTTTTGTTGCCTTAGATATGAGTCTTAACCAGAAATCATAATTTAAAACTTCTTAAAATTATTTTCTACCCTAGAGTCTGTATTTAGAAGGAAAACCAGCTCCTTCATAGCTGAAGTGCTAGGCTTTTATCATACTTGTTTCACACAAATTAAAAAATTTGTAATTATATTGCATATCAAGTTTCAGGGAGTTCTTTTAAAAATATATAAGGTAATTTTGTAATCCTCTGTCTCAGTTCTTTTCAACACGAAGATCCACCACCTAAAAGCTATTGAAAAAGCCTAGAAGGAATAATACTGCCCCCCTGCCCCCCCTAAAATATAAAAGAATTTGTTGCTTGGGGAGAATGTTCTGTAGAAATGTGAGGGTCCTTACTACTGAGTGTGGAAGGTAGAAATGAATGGTTCCCAGTTTATAACTTGCCAGGGACGCAGGTGAGGTGGGGCATGCATGGGCGTTTGTGCACCAGGAGTACCTGGCACCGGGCTTTCGTTGAGCCGGGCCAGGCCCTTCTCCAATTTTCAGACACACAGAGTTGCAAGTACAGGCTCTTGGGCCCGATTTCCTAGATTCAAAGGGGTCTGCCACTTAAAAGCTGTGTGACATTAGATTACTCAATGTCCTTGTCTGTTAAATAGGGGAAATAATAGTATTGTTATTTCCTCACAAGGTAATTGACTCATTTAAACATCTAAAGCAATAAAGTGTTCAGTACAAGACATGTAAATATTTGCTATCATTACAGCCACCACTTTCTATGCACAGCATTGAAATTTCACTCAGGTAGCTTTTCATAATACCCTCCTGCAACATACTCAGTATAAGTGAAAAAATGTCACCAGCAACGTTATATGGAAATTACAATAATCATAGGATGGGCATCCATAAACACCTCTAGGTAGGTATGAATTATTTCCAGCAGGCATTTGTGGGGAGTAGCTGGGTTGGAGGTCGAGGGAATTACCGTGAAGGGAGAAGTGCATTAACATTTCGGCACTTGCCCCATTCACTTATGTATCACACAAATTCTAGGAGTCTGTTACTCGCTGATTTCTACCCTCCTGTAGGCCAAGCATGGGGCCTGACATAGAAATGATAGTCTACTCGTGAGGGAGAGTGAGTGCTGCTCCGGCACTGATGACCTGATGACCAGTCGCCACTTCGGAGTCCCAGCACAGCCCACGTCCTTGCAGAGACATGAGGAGTGTCTGAGCTGCCGGCTTCGGGGGAGCAGAGGTCCCCTTAAGGGAGCTTTCCAAAGCTATTCGAACCACAGCGCTACCCTTGCCAGCTGTTGGTGTAAACTCGCTGATTTGCATGGATGAGGTGTTTCCCTGGGACCCTGGTGTTGTACTATTTTAATGATATTTTGCTGAATGGTGAAAAGTGAACATTAATTTGGATATTTTATTTTTTGTTGCTATTGGTATGGTTGAGTAGGAGATTATTTCCGCTTCTAGGAGGGAAATACTTCACATTCCAAGGCCTTGATCTGTGTGTGTTGTGGCCACATTTTCCAGAGGGTAGTCATTTTTACTTATTTCTCAGATGCTGGTGACAAACCTGTGATTTTCCTGCACAGTTTAGCTTTTAGCAGGGAACCTGGCTTGGAGTGCCACACATAGGTGTGACTCCTGGTGTGCTGGGAAGGACTAGGCTCAGTTTGTATAAAACCCTGGAAGTAACTGGTTAGGAAAATAGTACCAAGGCTAGAAACCAGAATGTCTGTTGTAAAACGAGCTACTGTTTATGCTTTTTCCTGCTTGCTCATGTTACATCGTACTGGACTGTATTAAGAGAATATTTAATGTTGAGTGTTCACCAAACTAACAGGTACATGTATATAATCTTAATTCTTTAGTTTTCCATCCTGGGCTGTGCTCTGAGAGTGTGACCTCTGCTTCCTTCTTTCATGTGCTCCAAATGGGAGACTGTGTACTTACCCTGTTCTGAGTTGTCCTTTCATACCTCTTGCTGCCTCCCAGGAATCGTTGCCACGTTCACATGTCAGCTTTGTCTTAATGGGCAAATGAGTAATTCCAATGAGATCGCTAAAGGAGGGTGTCCCTTCATTTACTGTATCACCATAGGGCCTCTCTGGCTTTTTCTAATGGATCTTGTAGGTGTGGTCAGTTTCTAAAGAAAAACCTTGAGACCCCAACTTCATCTTCAGCATTGGCACAAAGGGCTCATGAGCCAAGCGCTGGGGTCTGGGGAGAAATGCCCAGGAAACGTCGGTCTCTCTTTGTTGCAGCTTCTTGACTCTCTTGCCTAGAATTGCAAAGGAGATTCTTGAGAGTGATTGTTGAGACCTAACAGGTTTTACTTATGGAGGGAGAGGTTCAAAAGATAAACTCATGTACATTCAGATTCCTTTTCTTCGGTGTGACTGCTGTTCCATTAATTATAGTAGTATATTTAAGTTTTCCCATGAACAAAAGGGGAAACAACTTCATTGTTAAGCCTCATTTAAGAAAATTGCTCTAGGTTAAATCTGAAGTGTTTATTGATCAGGTATATACAATTACTCCTGTTCAATGTCAGAAAAGTCTTTTTAAAAGATTTGATCATATACTGCTGCTTCTAACTTAGCATTTTAAAAATTATAAGGACCAAACAATATCTCACTCAGTGACTCTAGAGTTACTATAGTGATGTGACAGATGACTTTTTTTAAATTTATACTTAAAGTAGGGAATGAAGCAATTAGCAAATACAGTATGTTAAACAATCTTAAAATAGCAATTTTTCATTCAAATTGTGCTTAGTATTTGAAGTCTCAGTTCTGAAAGCCTAAGTGAGAAAGCTTATCTTCTCAGGCTTATTTCAAGCAGGTGTTAACTCAGGGCCTGAATACTATGCAGAGATGGGCATTGGCCTCAGAGGAGAAAGGGATTCAGGCACATTTTGGTTATTCTGCAAAACAGGGCCTCGTTGATGTTGCAATGCGATAGGGATGGGAACTTCACCCCTTGTTGAGTACTAAGATCAGGGATATTCCAGAAGGAGGCTAGTGTTAGGTTTGTAAGAATTCTTTTTGTCAGGAACATTAAATGTGAGGGCAGCATCTTGGCTGTGGCTGAAGGTGTTCTGCTGAATTGACTTGGGCCGGAGAGTGCCCTCTCCTGGCCAAGGCTGGTGCATACACCTCAAGTCTGTTTCCCTTATTTTATAGCCAAAGCTTCATATTTTGTGAAGCCAGCAAGTTATGTAGAATAAATTCATTATGAAAATTCAACTGAATTTTGGTCTTATTTTTAAATTTTTTGTAAAATGGATTAAAAAGAACTCAAATGACTTCTCTACTTTTGTTAACTTGGTTTTTTCTACCATAGGTCTCAACAAATGGCAGCTATTACATCAGACAGTGACGAATCCTGCTGCTCCCTTACA
Organism: Sturnira hondurensis; assembly: GCF_014824575.4. NCBI lineage: Eukaryota > Metazoa > Chordata > Mammalia > Chiroptera > Phyllostomidae > Sturnira > Sturnira hondurensis. The sequence goes on along the minus strand of NW_028072653.1, from coordinate 1,778,854 downwards.
GTGTCTGACAGACCACTGTGGATTCAGACTGGGAGCATTGAAGTTAACAGTGAAACGGGCAGGTCTGTCTGTGTTAAGCCCTGCCACAAAGTGAAGAGGGCACCATGTCATCACTTGGTCACTCCCCAAGTAGATCAGGCTAGCTGTAAAAGAAGCCGTTCATTAGTTCTTTTTCCTTGGAGTTCACCAGTAGCTGCGTGTTCGTCATTAGGTGATTGTTTTGATGAGTGGAGATAACTTTCCATTTGCTGTTACTGGGGAACTCAAAGGCAGAGCCGGCCTCCTCCGAGACTCCGATGGTGGGAGAGGTTGGGCAGCAGGTTGCAGGGTTACCTCGTGGCACCTGCGCCTCCCTGGATGGTCAGGGAGTGGGCTCGTCACCTGTGCACCACCTCAGCCCTTCTTTGTCACTTTACGTTCCTTATTTTAACTTCTTAATAGTCATTTCTTCTTAATGTACATGTAAGAATGTATATAAGCATATATATTCTTAGTGATTAACCTAAAAACCATTGTCATTTACAAAACTCAGAGGGTGGCAAAAGTGTGGAAATGTGGCTGTAATCTATTTAAGCACATTTGTGAAAACCGTGGGTAATGCCTAAAAGGCTGATTTTGGGCTCTTTTACAGGAGGAAGGGTTTAGGGATTCTGTTGTGCTGCTTTTGAATTTGTGATCTTTTCTTGCTTCCCCGAATCAAGGCTATTTAACCATCTGGTGTTTGCAGCTAGTGAAGAGCTGTAATTGGGCTGGATCATTGCGTAGGAGCTGTAATTGGCAACCTGGGTCAGAATGGCACATTTTGGATCAGAGGTTGAGGCTGGGATGTTTTGCATTCTTAACTGTTTAGGGCTGGCAACTCCCCTTACAATGATCTCTTGAGGGAATAGTCTTTTCAGTTTTCTGCACCTCTCGTATGAGTAGTATGATCTGTTTTAATCCTTGACTTTCCTGCCAACTTGAGTAGGCCTCACTCAGATTGAAGCCAGATATTGACAGTCATAAATAGAAGGAAATGGAAACGTACATGGGACTGGCTAGTTATTCTTTTTCTCCTTCAGTTTATAAAGTGAGATATTTATTACCAAAATTCTTTATTTTATTTATTTATTTTATTTATTTATCTTTAGAGGGGAAGGGAAGGAGAGAGGAAGAGAAATGTATGGTTACCTCTTGCGCATCAATGTATGGGCACTGGCCTGCAACCCAGGCATGTGCCCTGACTGGGAATCGAACTGCAATCCTTTGGTTTGCAGGCCTACGCTCAGTCCACTGAGCTACACCAGCCAGGGCTTATTACCAAAGTTCTGAGTCTAAATTTTAGTATAGTAGCTTTAGAAAAGAAAAACTTCCTTAGCTGAATGTCAAATTTTAAAAGTGTTAATCATTCTGGTCCTTCAGAAGCCAGGACTGCATTCCCCTTCCACTCCGACGTGCTGCATTATGGCTAACATTGACCTTCATAGCTTGAGAAGGAATGTGGTGGAACACCATGTGAAATGTATTTATAGGCCTCGGTCCAGTAAGTGAGGCCCGTGAGCAGTTGGAAGTAAACCTAGAAAAAGAGTTCAGGTAAAGAAAAGATGCCATTGCGAATACTGGGAAGGGTGGCGATGGCTTTTCTTTCTTCCGTTTTGCATTCTGTATTTGTCACTCCACTGAGAATGCCCTATCTTTGGTTTAAAAATACATCTGACCAAAAAACCCCTCACTGTTGTTCTCTTTACTGGATCACCTCTTTTCAGTATTCAAATACTTATTGTTACTTGGGTTCCCAGGGATTGTAGAGGGTTTCAATGGGGTTCTCGCTACTTTTTGGTAATAAAGGGAAGTCAGAACAGTAGGCACTCTATTCATGCCATTTGGCAGTAATTCCCATAAGCCTTGTCCTTTCTGAATGTTCTGTTCAGAGTTTCTGTAGGAGGTCTGTTCCAGAGCGCCCCTGCTGCCGTGTGCGTGTTGACGGGGAAGGTTGTGCTCAGTGTAACCGGCGCGCAGAAGCGGGCCTCCAGCAGCACAGGGTGCCCTGGATGCCTTCGGACGCGCTGTGCCTTCCTCTGGGGAGTCCACCCCACCTTCCTCTTTCATGCTCTCTGCACGTGTGCAGGGTGATCTGCAGTCGAGTTTTATATAGCCAGGTTTTGTGGGTAAATTTGCTTTTTACCCACCTGTAGGTAGCCTATGCTAAAGGAAGGCTGCTGGAACTTCCTAGCAGCCCACAGCAGCTAGGCTGACTCCCAGACTTAGTCTTGTAGCCTGTGAAATGGCAGTGGGAAGAACAAAGCTGAAATTCCCTTCATTAGAAGTCTTCAAGTACAGATTGATTATGTGAAGATGACAATTGTGTTGACATTTGTCCCGATATGCTTCAGAAAAAATGATTGCTTCTGCTGGTTTCGAGTTGGCAGTAAGTGGTTTAAAAAAAAAGTCATAAAGTTCATCTGATTTAAAAGAAAGGTGTGATCCCACAATCTCTACAGGGCTTAATTTCAACAAGGACATCACTTTTCTCACAGAATTACTTGGACTTACCTCCCTTTTCGTCTGTTGCAGCACAAAGGCATTAGCAGGCCGCCGGGCTCACGCACCCGTCCCACAGCGACATGGAGGACGCCAGGACACCAGCACCGAGGGAAATGGGGGGACTCAGACTTCTAAAGCTGCACTAAGAAGCGAAATGTTCAGGCAGTGGTCGGAACCCACGGTCTCTCAAGGGGCACCTGCAAATGGTGCTATATTAAACCGAAGAAAAGGTATTAGGGGAATATTTTCTAAAATAGAAACTATTGCAATAAATTATGCATGAGATGAGAAGAGTGATGTGAAATACGCAAAGAACTCATTTGAATTTTATGTGTGAAGAATCGCCGTCTTCTTTTGATTAGGAGGTTCTTACCAGGATAGTTCGGACAGGCCCGAAAGGCATGGGATGATGGTAGAGATGGTGATTCTCTTTCATACTAAAACTCTGCTTTCTCCAAGGTTTACGTTACTCGGTTCAGATATGAGCAGAGGCATTTCTGAAACGGCTCGCCTGTGACACCGCAGTCGTCACATGTGCTGAGGCCGCTGCTCCCCTCAGGGTGCCAAGTGGAGACAACAGGAAAGGTTTGACTTTGTACTGAAAGGATGGCAAGGTACCCCCACCTCACCCTGAAAATTTGGATCTTTTCTTTCTTTGATAAAGCAGGGCTGTATTACCTTGAATATATGTTTGCTTGTTAGAACATGTTAAGATGTATTTATTTGACACCAGTATTTTAACATTCTGTGCACATTTTCATAATTACATACTTTTAAATTCTGAGTCAAAGTAGATAGGCTAGTGTCGACCTTGGAGTGAAAATGTTTACTCTGAGAGCTAGTTTTTAAATCCACACTGAGTTGGAATGGCTTTTATTTTCCTACCATCACTAATTTTATCTCGGTCAGAAATGGTGACAAATCTGAATTGTGATGTGGGCTTCTCTCTACAGAGAGCCCTCCTTCCATCTCAGTGCAGGAAATTCTTATAGGTGTCAGGTGGGCCTTGGCCCGGGGAATAAGCAGCAGGAACAGACCTGTGAAGACGGTGTCGGGCTTTTCATGAACAGAGCATGTCAGTAATGGAGACTGTAATGTTTTTATCTTTGGAAACTACATATTTAAAAAGAAAGTTTTCTTTTTTATTGAGTGGAGAAAACAATGAGAAACCAGATTGACCTGTTAGTACTACATTTTTAAGGCATTTTATATTTGATGGTGCCGTACTTTTAATAATAATAAAACAAGTTTTTTAGTGGCAATACTTGATTTATTTTTTAAACCAGAAAGATAATCCTTATTGATTACTTAATATAAAAAAAGGGAAAATGCCAAAAAACAAATCATTTGAAGCTACGTAACAGATTAACTGAGCATTTGGCTTAAATGTTTAAACTTTCCATATACTCTCACTAGACACGTTTGGATTCACTTGGCTCCACACTCAGGCTTAGTACAAGGTCTGGGTGAGAGTTTCAGAACATTTAATATACCTGACCAAGGATTTGTTGTACAAATCAAGAGGAAAAGGTAGGCAGTTCTGCTTTGGTGAGTTTAATGCAAATCCTGATTACACTGTAAGTAATTAAAAGTTTTGTTGGCTTTCTAAAACTGTCTTTTTGGGAAAGCATTTATCACGAAGTCAGCACACCTGTGGAGAAGCCCACTCAGGAACTACGCCAGCAGGGAGGGAGTCTGAGAGTGCGACCCCCACGGCCTCGGGGCGCAGGCCTGGCCGTCCTGGCTGACCTGCCAGACGCCCGAGTCAGGGTGGGCGTCTTTGGCAGGAGTTTCAGTTAAGGTTTAGGGTTACTCGTTCCGAGTGATGGGAATGACCAAGAAGTAAGGTAAAGGCAAAAGAATTGAGATCAGGTTTTAAATACCTAATTTTTTCTCATGACAAGTTCGCAAGGGTGTTTTGTTATAAACCAGATTTTCATTTTTAAAAAAATGAAACTTAGTGGTATTTAAAATCTAGATATACCATGTTGCTGTTTCACTTTCATTGCTTTAGTTGCTTAATATTTAAGCTTTGCTTCATGCTACCTTTGTCTGTATTTCAACTCTTCAGAAGCCTATTTCATTTTGTAGACTTGAATGACAAAAACCGTTTTTCATCTAAAGTATGCTGAAATAAATGTTAAAGAATGTTGTGTAACATTTATCCAATAAAGTCTTGATATTTTTAAAAATTTAGTTACCTAAAGACTGTATTTTAGGAGTTAGGTTTTAAAGGTTATTTTTTTAACTTATTAAAATCCAACCACTAGTTGTCCTTTAGAGTGTTTTGAGTGGCATTGCTTCCTGTGCAGAACCTGTAGGTCCTTAGCCACCAAGGCTGGGTTGTGAGACCCTTGCACAAACAGGACTGCTTTCTCACGGAGCCAGCACGCCCTTCAGGGTTGGGTGTGAGTAAATAAGCATCTACTTGTGGGGGTTTTGTTTCAATTTTAAGGAGTCCTGTCTTTATGGATAAATGGTTGCTTCTTTAAAAGCCCAGCATATGCAGCCCTGGCTGGTGTAGCTCAGTGGATTGAGCGCGGGCCTGTGAACCACAGGATCGTGGTTCGATTCCCAGTCAGGGCACATGCCTGGGTTGCGGGCCAGTTCTCAGCGGGGGACTCACGAGAGGCAACCATACATTGCTACTTCTCTCCTTCCTTTCCCCTCTAAAAAGGAATAAATAAAATCTTAAAAAAAAAAAAAAAGCCCAGTGTATGCAATATGAAAGGTGAAAGGGAGGGCAAGTATTTGACCAGAAATACTCAGTTGTTAGGAAAAAGCCTGTTAACCTAAGCCCCTCCCCCCGTTTGTGTAAAGCAGTCCTTTGGAAGGCTGCCTGCTGTTCCGGAGTGCACATGGAGTCTTTAATAATCAAACATTCTCCCATTTCAGCCTATCTAAGGAGTGTACAAAGGAGGCCACTGGAATCTGGCTCTGGTAATGTCTTTTCTTCCTCAGGTTTTCCACTATTGATAAGGGAGGTAGAGAGGACCAGGGGAGGTGAGCTCATTATTTTTAGGCCCAGATGAGACTGTCCCTCTCATCCCCCAGTAGCTGATGGTGTCCTATACGTGTGCCAGTGCGTGTATAGACACAACTCCTCCAGGAAACAGGGAACGAGGGATGAAACCCTTGGATACACTGAGGGTCTTTCTGGCACCCTCTTCAGATAAGCAGACTCAGATTCCTGTCCTGGAGTCGAGCCTGGGCTGCGCCAGCACCGCCCTGGGCGAGGTGGGGCCGTCACTGCAAACACGCACTGCAGGCAGGGGCTGTTTTGCTGCTTTCATATCTGAGCTCATGTCTCTTTTCAGTGATGATGCTTCCCTTGGTGCTTTGAATAGAGCATAGTGTTTTTTAAGCATATTTTCTCCATTGATGAGGGTCCTGCTAAATCTCTGCTTATGAAATTTCATGCCTAACAACTCCTTTGCTTGGATTTCAATAAGGTAACGAATCTGGGATGAAAGAAGGTTCAAGAATACTGTGCCAGAGGAAGGAAGTGACTAGGTCATTGACCCTAAGTGTTAAGAATACTTTGGGGATTAGCTCTTTCCTCATTCCCCTGTGAGGCACGCAAGTGGAAGCTTCTGACGTGAAGGAGGGAAGGCGAGTTGGTGATATATTCAAAGGAAGGTGCTTCTGTACGAATAACCACGTTAGTCTAAAGCAGAGACATGAGCTCTTACCTCAGTTCTGTCAGTGACCTTCCCGACAGAAGTCGTGCATGGGCAGCACAGGCCAAGATGGGGTGTGGAAAAGGGGTCTTGCTCGGCGAGCCCTTCAGCTCCTACTTAGCCAAGACCCAAAACGCAGGAGACGGGGATTTTGATATGCCCCTTGAGTGAAATCTTTGATAATCTCGTTTCTGAATTCTCTAAAGCTCAGGCCTTAACTCCTGTGGATTCTGAGTCTAAAGCAGAAACCTGTGCTCTCAAGAAGGCACAGTATCCCACGTGACAAGGTAGAGGGGTCCTGATGTGTCACAGTCCTAGAAGAGGCTTCAGTAGACACAAGACCACCGTACAGGGGACAGTAGGGGTGGTCCTCACACATGCAAACGCAGCTGCTTTACCATCTGGGGGAAATGATGGCCTGGAAGAGCTATTGTAGACAAGCTGAGGCTGTAAATCCAGCCTCTGATGCCAGCTCTGCCAATGGCAGAATCCAATGTCCCGCAGCAGCCCTAAGAAACCATCAGACCTTTCCTTCCAGGTAAAAGTTGCAAACAGTACATCCTACTTGGGGGCCATTAACGCCTCCCTACAAAACAGTCTCGTGTACTCAAGACCAAGTGTCAGGGTGAGCCCACCAAAGCCTCCATCCTCTCAAATGCACACAGCTCCCCTCAGCTCACTCCATCCCCTGGCCTCCCCGAGGACTTCACTCTGGTGTGCTTGAAGACGTGTACATTTGTGGCTTTCTGTGTTTGGGGAGTTGGAGGCACCTCCGTGCCAAGGCATCTGCCTGGTGAGTGCAGGTGGGGTGTCTGGCACAGAGCCCCCCAGAGGGACATTGAGGTTACAGTACCTTCAGATCCAGCACCTCACAGCTGGGACTGAGCTTCTTGGCCAGCCTTTGGGTTGTTTCCCTTCCCATCTGTTGTGATTCTTGACCGCTTGGGAGCCCCAGTGCCTGATGGGTTCCCACCGGAGTAGGCCATGTTTTTCAGCAAGCCAGAAACTAGTTGTTGGGACCGATTCAGCCACAGACTGTGAGCAGTGGGCCCCCTTGAGGAAAAGGAAGGTAGGGAGTCCTGTTCTAGTTCTGGCTGATGGAGCGTCACGGCTGTGTGATGGAGCTTATTCCTAGCTGGCAGACCTCAGAGGGTTAGAAAATTAGAAGAAAACTGAATGGTCTTCAGTACACTAGAATAGCGAATCCTATGTACTCATCCCTCACTTCAGCAATCACCAATGTAAGAGTCAGGGAGGTTGAAATTGTTGATGCTCTGAAGTACGAGGGCAGCCTCACTGATCTGTACGCGGTTCTGATGCTCTGCAGTGCTTTTAGCCACACCTCTCAGGCTGGTAGCAAGGAAACCGTTCTCATTCTGGGGAGCATTAGTGGACTCAGTCTGGAGGGGGCCTCAGGGCAGCTCTCTGCAGGACACAGGAAGTGGTTGGAAACGCTCCCCTCCTTTCCCTGTACAGCTTCAATTGTGCAGTTCCCTGAAGGAACAGATTTTCTAGCTACTCCTGGTACAACACGCACATACTTTCTTTTTTAAAGGAAATCCACATGGCAGAAGGACTCAGTCTGACTAGCACAGGACTGAGGGGGACACGCTGAAAGGGGCGTCTCACTGAAGGTGACCCAGACCCAAGGAGATACTTCTAAGGTGGGAGTGGGTGCCAAGTACACAGTAAGCACCGACAGGAGCGTTAGAGCTCAACGCCTGAAGAAGAAAGGGAGGGATGAGGCCGGGCAGTGAGGACAGTGGTCACAGCACATGAATGGCAGTCATCTGTGAGACTGAGCTCCTGCAGCTCAGGCTTCCCCCTTATCTCAGCGGTGAGCTGAAGGTAATGAAGGAGTGGAGACGGGCTTAACTCGGGTTTCTCCTGTCCTGTGCAGTGCCTCAGATGTGCACCTGGTCTTGGAGGGTTACTGGACCTTTCCCTTCAAAGATCTTTCCTAAAGAGAGAAAAGCTGTTGTTAACTTCTATGGCTGTCTCCATTTTCCTTGGTTTCCCTCCTACCAGAGCCTGCCCCTCAACAGCTCGGTTTTGCTAAGCCAGTTTGTAAAAGACGAGACTTGCAGGTCTGCCTAGCTTTGGGCATCAGGCGACCTTGGCAAATATGTTTACAGTCGGGCTGACGTTTAACACCTGTCACCTGCTTCCCATCCCAGGATCCTGTTCAGACAGTAAGATGCATCTGCTCTTTCTTACTCAGTCTGGAACCCAGCTTGACGCCTTATGAAACGTGTTTTGGCAGGGGTCCAGAGGCCAGCTCCAAGACCGGAGGGGCACCAGAAACAATCTCCAGGCCTAGCAGCATTTCCAAAAGCGGTTCCCTACCTTCAGCTACACAAGATGTTGTCGAAAATATGCCTGTCATTTATGGATTAAGCAAACATTTGTGCCTTGACCATACCTGAGCAACTCTGAGGTCTGAAGTGTGAGGTCCTGTCTTTGTACTGAAGCCCAGATGCAGGCCTGGGCTGCAGTGTTCGGGCCATAAGCTAGCAGGTCCAGCCACTCCGCAGCCTCCACATCTCCGCCTGGTGCAGGAAGTCTCTCTCCCTATAAGCACAATAACTTGTAAGGAGGTAGGGAGTGTGGGGTGAGTCACAGGGCACGAGAATAGAAAAACCCAGCCTTGCTGCTTTTGGTGGAAGGGAAACCCGTGAAAAGTCAAGAGTTCTTAGAAAAGAGGCTGGATTTAAAGAACAGAATTTAACCACAGCTCAGATCTGTGATGTGTACAGAAAAACCACCGCTGGCTATGACCTTGTTGTGGCAATAGTCCCAACTCCCTGGGTAGGCTCCGTGCAGAGGCTCCAGTGAATGGGAGAGCCACGAGTGCAAGAGGTGGCTAGGGGACAGTGGACCGTCCAAGGTGCAATGCAAATGTGGGAGAAAGTGGGAAGCTGAAACCAGAGGACAAGTTGGGGATTTCTGAAAGCCTCAAGACAAATCCTTGCAAATATCCAAGATGCAAACATGACAATTAAAAAAACCAGAAAAGACCTTGTAGGGTAGTTCAGTCGGTTACGGTATCATCCGGTTAAAAGGTGGTGGGTTAGATCCCTGGTCAGGGCACATACAAGAATCAGCCAATGATTGACACATAAGCAAGCAGAATAACAAATCAATGTTCTCTCTCAGTTACAAAAACCACAGAAGCCAAGTTCAGTGTTCAGCATCTGAGCACATTCTACATGGCTACACACAATAGGCTTACTTGACTCTTTATAGGGTTCACTTGAGAAATCCTAGCTGAGCCGTCCAAAGTGGCCAGCACACCCACTGGAAGGACCTCTACCGCAAAAAGGTAACTGGAACCCTGAGCAAGGTGCTGAGGCCATTCGGGGCGGTGCCCGGAGTCACAGATCAATCCACTGGCCCTGACTGCGAAGACGGCAGGGCTGCCTTTCACTGCTTCCCACCGCTTCCCACCCCATTCTTCAGAAGGAAAAACAGCACATAAACTTCTATGCTGACATCTGAATCACTTGCTGGATCTGAAAATTTCGAGAAAGATGACTAGTTTCTACTTATCTTGAGATAACAAGTAGTAGCAAAGGACACATTTGAAAACACAGGTGCTAAGAAAGCATGGAACTGGAAGACTTGGATAGCTATGGTTCACATGGTGACTTCTTGAGGAACGTCCTTTCATACCGATTTACTACGTTTCCAGGGAGCAGCAGGTGTTGGTGCTGTCTCAAATATAAACAGGGCCCTTGCCTTCTAGGAGCTCTTGGTCTACCTACACTCCATGGAGACAGGGAAGAGCCATATTACACCCCCCCTCCCCCCAAAAAAGTTTTGAGTCTTCAGAAATATTCTAGAAAGAGATCCAGAATTATTTTGGTCCACTGTAATGTTGGTGGAATAGGAATATATACAATGTCACACTGTGATTACCTTCAAAGTAAATTTTGGCATACTTTTTTTGGAGAAAGGCATCGCAGAACTTGAAATCATACTCCTCAGCAACAGTAGGCAAATACAGGCCACCTTCCTCCCTTACACTGACACCTACTCTTCAACCGCCGCAAGGTTTATCTATTGTCAAATGTTCGAAAAGTGTGAATCTCTACTATTCTTCCAGATTTCAGAAGCAGAAAAGCAACAGTGGCAGATAAAAACTTCTTGGCTTCAGTAAACTCACACCTAGATTCCATTTCTTTCCTTCCCAGGGGCCTTACAGGGCCCACTCACTGTAAGAATTGAACGTGGGCCTTGCTTGGCATCCTGTAAGATTTAAGGAGGGTGGTGGGAAGGGCGGGAGAGGGGAGGACAGGAGAGCAGAGGGGGCCTGAGAAGCAGCGCTTTCCCACCCTGCAGGATGGCCGGGACCGTAAGGACGGCTCTTTCCAGGCACACAAGCCCAGCTCCTACTCCTTGGAGCTCACCCTTTCCGGACCCTCAGTCCCAACGTTTGCTGGGTGGCAGCCATTAACCTCAAGTCATAATCTAACCATAGGTTCTCAAAATATAGCCCATTTCATAATGTATTCGCAGCACCACTAGGGGATTATTTGCTTTTTTCAGTCCTCCTGTCATCAGTGTGCAGTAGTTTTCCAGACTACACGACATATTGTGACAAACAGTACAGATGCTGACACGAGAATCTGTCAAGGCTCACGTTGAAAAGATTTGCAAAAATGTAAAATGTCACTCTTACTAAAATGTGTTTTTGCTTTGGCTATTTTTCTAAAAATATTTATATTAACTTGAAATGTATTCCTTTTAAAGGCATTAACTAAATATTTAAGAAGTATTTCTGTGGAGAAGGAATTAAAGGAATTAACTAGATATTTAAGAAATATTTCTGTTTCAATTTCTAAGGTGGTAAATGTCAACAGCTGTAATGCTCAGGAGCCTAAATGCTCTGCAAATACTGAGTGGGATGCGGTACCGAGACCGTGTGCTCCAAGGACTGCTCTGGCCGAGCTTGGCTGCTCGGGGACACTCACGGTCACGGTCATGGTCAGCGGCAGGCCCCACGGCTTCCACCCGAGATTCCTGCACAACACGTGGGACTTCTCACATACACCTTTCTGGGAAAATCAGGTGTCAGACTTATCATAAAGAAAGCAAACCAACATTAACCATGTTCATTTTCCTTCTCCCCTAGTAAACTCTACGAAAAATCTACCTCAATCTGGGAGACAAGCTTATTTAGCAAATCAGAGTCAACACTGCACTTCACTTCGCCACCACACACCAACACAGACTAAGGGACTCGAACTGCAGGTCACAGAACCTGCACGACCCTTAGCTGGGGGGTGGGGCTACGGCTCCGCACTCACAAGACCATGCCCGCACTGCGTTTCTGGGAGGAGGCCTGCAGTCACTGCCCTTTGAGATCAAACCAGAACAGCTGAGAGCTGCTTACCAGCATCGGTTAGTGAATACAAACCGCCACCTCCCTCTTAAACCCCTGGGTTTGTGCAGTTTGGGGCCCTGGCTGGGTAGTTCCAGTGGTTACAGCGTGGCCCTGATAGGCTAAGGTTGCAGGCTCGACCTCTGATACATACAAGAATCAAGAAACGAACACACAAAATAAGCCGGACATAAAAATCGGTGTCTCTCAAAAAAATAAATTAAAAATAAAAAAACTATGTTAAAAAAGGCTTTGTTCTGGGTTCACATATCACCACTCCTGAATGAAGCTATTTTAAGTTGGAATCATTAAGCTAGATGCTTGGTCAAAATAAAAATGACTTAACAAGTCTCTGCGCGGACCTGGAGAGGCCCAAAGCTTGCGAGGTGGTTTCTGAGTTTGGTAAGTGGCAGAACGGTCAACTCTTCCAGGTCATCTTCACGGTGGGGACTCAGACTTTGGGCAGAGTTGTGGAACCCGGTGGCACTCAGGGGCGCTGCCCCCAGGGCCGGGGAACTTCCACCTCAGCTGTTGTTAGGGGGACAAAGTTCACAACCCAGCTCAGACCATCACAGAAGCATTTATTACCACAGAGAGAATCAGGAGCCCACGCAGGGCAGCCTGGGCAGCGCGCGTGACGAGGGAGCGGGGGCAGCAGGCAGGGCCCCATCCACCCCTTCTGCGCAGTCTCTGACCAGCAAGCAGGACTGCTCGGTCCAGGAGAGACTGGGTCCGGGCTCGCAGGTTCGTGAGGCTCGGGGGGCAGCCTCCACAGGCTTCATCCTGGACACAACAAAGGCCAGCCAGAACCCAGGACGGCAGCTGCGCAGACACCGATTAAAACGGAAATCAAATGAGGCTCATCACACAAGGAAGTGTGGTTCCCCCAGATAGTGACCGGGGGAGGGAGCCGGGCTGCACTGGAGAGCCTATCTTTGAGATAAGATGCTTTTAGAAGGTAAACACGGCAGCTGCCAGCAAGCCACACACAATGTACCAGCTGGCTTTAAAAGCTACTGTTATGTTTGTTATCTGTTGTTATTTGGATTTTGAACAAAATTGATGGAGTAGGAGCCAGTAGAGGAATCCTGTTTGATCTGGAAATTTTCTGTGGAGAGTCCAAAAGGTCGGAGAACCAAGTTCCCAAGATCTTTTAGTTTACCTGCAAGGTAAAAGCAGAAACTCAAGTCAATACGGGGAATGGACAGAAGCGTGTCTTCCTATCTGATTACAGAATATGGAGTGGCCCCTGGTGGTTACAGAAGCTCCTGCTTTTCAAATGATGCCACCACTTCCTCTCCACTTCCCCTCGGGAGTGCGGTCACTTCACTGCTGTCCAGCCCGGAGCCCGTGCTTGTGCCGATGAGTGTGAGGGGCCCGGCTGGATCCCAGGAGAGCAGGGCTTGTGGCCAGATCACCTGCTGCTCCCTGGAGAACGAAGGCACCCTGCCAAAGCCCTGCTTGCTGCCTGGCAGTGAGGACAGAGGTCCCTCCGAGTCTGTTCCCTATGACACAGCAGCGGCCACTCGCTGACTAATTCCCTAATTCTGCTCAGCAGCAGGTGATCTGGCCGGCGCACACCCCAGAGCCCGTGTCCTTCGATGATGGGTCTACTTTCTATTTTTTCTCTGCTGCAGCCACAGCCCAAGGAGGGAAAGATAAAACTCTCAGTGGCACGCCTGCTTCTGCCCAGCAGGGAGCCCTCAGGGCAGAGCTGCCGACCACCAGCCACTCCTCGCCTCACGGCTGTGGCCACGCCCTGCTCTGCTTTTGGCGCCTGCACCACTGCTGGACAAACTCGGCGTGCGCGTCAGAAACACCCGGGGGTTACAACACAGTGCTGGGCGCTACCCCCATTTCTGGTTCAGCGGGCTGGAAATGTGTCTTTTTGGACAAGCTCTCAAGTGAGGCTGGTCTGGGCACTGTATTTTGAGAAGCATCTTCGAAAGATAACTTGCTTTGTTGCTGAGTGGGACCTTGATCAGAAGGCTGGTATTAAAAACTAATTGAAAACAGCTCTTTCTAGTTACGAAAGGTACAGGGCTTGGGAGGAGCGCCCCTCTAACAATGACACGAAAGGAAGCCTGAGTTACTTTTGGAGAAGGCAGATGGCTTTGTCTCTTCCCCACGGTCCAACACACCGAGGCAACAGAAGATCTGAGAAGAACCAATAACTTACAGAATCTCAGCAATTCCACTTGTTTGAGGATTTCATGGCTGGGCCAAGACACAGGATAAAACAATTTGCAAATGATGGTGACAAAAGCCTCATCCTACCACCCTGTCATTTGTAATCCCAACTTGTTCAGAGACCCCTGTCAGCTCAGTGCCTGGTGTCCCATGGGGCTGCCCAGCAATCGGCCCCCTCGCCCCTTCCTGTGGACAGAGCCTGCCCCACAGGGGGTGCGCCTTCCCCCACGCAGCTCTCCTGAAAATGTCCCATCAGCTTTCCTTTGAAATGTTTTACTATCTATTTACCTATGTCATTATAAATGACATACATTTCAATTTATACAGATAAAATACTTCTTGTTTTCTAATGGTTTCACATACGATTTTTTTAAAATTTAATTTTGACTTTACAGAGAGGAAGGGAGGGAGGGGAGAGATGCACTCGTGTGAGCGAGAAACACGGACTGGCTGCCTTCTGCACGCGCCCCACCTGGGGACTGAACCTGCAACCCAGGCATGTCCCCTGACCGGAGATCAAACCCGAGACCTTTTGGTTTGTGGGACGATTCCCAAACAACTGAGCGGCCAGGGCTCATACACAATTTTTTAAAAACAAAGTTCTATTATTTAACAAAATGTGAAGATGGCTAGATGAGAGCAAAGACCAGTAACGGCGTCGGTCACCAGGACCACCAGCTGCTCAAAACAAAGCGAAGAACCCGAGCCTCCTGAGCTGCTCCGTCCAGGCACCTGCTCGAAGCTCATCACACGGACCACACGCCCTCAGGTCCTCTCAAACCCGACACTCCCTGCTCTCAGGGCCATGGCCAAGCCTCCCGGAGGAAAAGACCAACGAGAACCCTCAGCCGCTGACTGCTTTCCTCAGAGCTGAGGCCAGCGTGGCCCTGCTGTGCTCGGCAAGGCCTGCAGCACTGAGACTGCCGGCTCTGGTCCCCACTCCTCATGGTGCTCGTAACCGACAGGCTAGGAGGGGACGGGCAAGCGTGTGCCACCCAAGGGTGGGGAGCACAGGTCTTCTTTCTAACAGGAAGGAAGTGAAGTTATAGAGAGAAAGGAACGAGCATGTCAAAGATTATCAAACAAATCTAAATAAAAGCTCCTTTTCTTAAATAATCACATAATTTCATAAACTGACCATTGACACCAAGCAGTTTTTTAAATTTTTCGCTGCCAGTCCCCCAGCAGAAGCCATCGTTCCCACAGAAAACAAGCACTAAACATCATGTATCCACTGCAAACAACCTGCTCCTCTTCTCGGGAAGTGACGTCGTCCTGCACTCAGAGTGCCTGCCCCCGCCAGACCAGATGGCACAGGAACCGCGGCCCACCACCCACAACAGGGAGGGAAGGGCGGCCAAAAGCTCGTGTGGGGAGCGGCTCCTGCCCCCCAGGCTCTCCTACGTGGGCAACTCACAGTCCTTATAGTCACAAAGAATAAAAGAGCCTAGCCATTCATAGTATTACTGTGTAACAACGAACTGACATGTTACTTACCAAGCAACTTAAGTTGTTTAAGTCTGATGAGATATTTCATTACAGAAGCAACTGACAGAATGAATTCACTGTGCATATTTCACATGAAGGGAATATATGGAAAACCCAAAGCCACAAGACAGGAAGCCTCAGCTCATTAGAATCTACAGTGACAGGGACTGATGAGTTTTGGTTCCAACTGGAACTGACAACGCAGAAGGATTCAGTCTGCACCCACCCCTTATGGTTTCCTTCTGGCTCAGAGACAGTGAGGACACCTGAGACCAGTGCCCAGGCGTCCGCTCCATGCCCATGGCCGTCTTCAGGAAGTAGCTCTTTTAGCACGACGTCCAGCTCAGCTAAATGCAAATACTTATTCTTTTGTGGCTAAAATAAAGCATCATAATTAGAATAGGAGAGAAAATGCTCTTTTCGCTCTTTGACGAGAGTAGCTCCAAAATAATTTCTTTTGCTCACAGAGTAAAGTTTAAATATGAAAATTAGGGCAAGAGCCTTTGGGGGAAAAACCTGGGGAAGGCTCTAGAAGTTGTCCAAGTCTGGAGCAGCTCTCCTTGCGGTCCGAGTCCAGCCAGCAGAGCGGGGGCTGCGGACTGTCTAGGTTCACGGCCTCCCCACGGCCGGCTCTGCTGTCGGAGCAAGCCACTGGAAAATTGGTTCTCGTTCTCTGGACACGATGCCCCAAGGTCATAAATGGCCAGGCTCAATTTACTGTACATAATTTATCCTTCAGGCCCATGTGACTACAATACATTAAATGTAACTCACACGCAGATTTGGAAAATATCCACGAGGAAGACCCCAGAGCCAACCTTGAGCAGGGAAGTACCAGACAGGCTTTAAGCAGAACATTCTGGGCAGGTCTCTGGTCAGGAACTGTAACTCCCCTTAGTCAAGCACTGTTCAGGACAGGGGTTGTCTAACTATTCTGACTACCTGCTTTGGCAAGTGAGAGAACTAACTAAACCATCGACCAAAAATCTGTTTGCCCTGCCTTCCACCCACGGCCCTTTCCCTCCCTGCTCACTCCTGCTTCCTGCCCTCTCCGAGTCCATGCATTTCCCAAACAGCGCTGCCCTTGGGTCTGACGCGGCACCGTTTTGTCCTGACCGTATCCCGGTGGGCTGAGAACCTGATGCTGTTTACTCAGTGCAGACACTCAGCTGTCTGCAAGACGCTCATGACGAGAGACGCAGGTTGCTGGCACCCAGGCTGCAACTGAACTGGGTTTGCATCTTGAAGGCAGGGACATTTTCCAAGAAAAATAAAATGGCAGCCTGGCTTTGAAATGCTGACACCCCCCTGTACACCACAGCGGTCCATCTGGAATGAAAACAGCTAAGAATGCGCCGCCCCCCAGAACTGCTGCCCGCGACAGGCCAAGAGCCAGGAAGTCGTCTCAGACTGCTGTGCTGGCCTCCCGCGAAGGGAAGCACTGGGGTTCCCACCCTGCTCTCGGCTGCCCGGCGTCAAGAGGGAGGAAGGGAAGCAAACTCACCTAGCATCTCTTCCTTCAGCCTTTCATTCCGTTCTTCGATCTGCTTAGGTAATCTCTGAGGGGGAAGAGGGGAAACAGGCGTTGGCAAAAGCCCCCCAAATCCCTGAGCTTANGCGGCACCGTTTTGTCCTGACCGTATCCCGGTGGGCTGAGAACCTGATGCTGTTTACTCAGTGCAGACACTCAGCTGTCTGCAAGACGCTCATGACGAGAGACGCAGGTTGCTGGCACCCAGGCTGCAAATGAACTGGGTTTGCATCTTGAAGGCAGGGACATTTTCCAAGAAAAATAAAATGGCAGCCTGGCTTTGAAATGCTGACACCCCCCTGTACACCACAGCGGTCCATCTGGAATGAAAACAGCTAAGAATGCGCCGCCCCCCAGAACTGCTGCCCGCGACAGGCCAAGAGCCAGGAAGTCGTCTCAGACTGCTGTGCTGGCCTCCTGCGAAGGGAAGCACTGGGGTTCCCACCCTGCTCTCGGCTGCCTGGCGTCAAGAGGGAGGAAGGGAAGCAAACTCACCTAGCATCTCTTCCTTCAGCCTTTCATTCCGTTCTTCGATCTGCTTAGGTAATCTCTGAGGAGGTAGAGGGGAAACAGGCGTTGGCAAAAGCCCCCCAAATCCCCGAGCTTATTCTGAATTTGAAAAACATTAAACACTAATGTGAAAGTGAGATAAGGATAAGCAAGACATGTGATGTTACAGAAAAGCCGAGCATTTGTTTGTGGGCAAGGTACAGGAAGGCAGGAGTTTTGTTTCGTTCACTGCTCTCTGCCTAGATCTTGGCAACGGTGGATCGAGAAAACCTCCATTAAAAATCTGGTAAATAAATACATATACAAAAACACTCGGGGGAAAAAAAAACCTACCAGAAGTTTGCAGTAGTATGTATAATGTATACTTAGGAGGTGAAGTTTGGGTGGTACTTATATTTTTAGTTTTTTTTTAATTTTAAAAGATTTTGTTTATTTATCTTTAGAGGGGAAGGGAAGGAGAGAGGTATAGGAATATCAATGTATGGTTGCCTTCCGTGAGTCCCCTGCTGGGAACTGGCCTGCAACCCAGGCATGTGCCCTGACTGGGAATCGAACCGCGATCGTCTGGCTCGCAGTCCCGCGCTCAATCCACTGAACTACACCAGCCAGGGCTTATATTTTTAGTTTTTTTGCTCATTTATATTTTTAACTTGAAGTCTTTTCTTTATATGATCTAATTTATCGTGAAACCTCCTGCACGTGCCCGGATGGGGGATCGAACCCACACCCAGGTATGTGCCCTGACCTGAAATCGAACCCACATCCCTTCAAAACAACCAACCCACTGAGCCACACCAGCCAGGGTGCTCAGATATTTCGACCAGCTCCTAGCTCCTCAAAAGTATAGAAATGGAATGCAGTTGTGTCCCAAAGGATTATTTAAACTTCGCTGTGTAGCAACACTGAGCAAAAGAAAAAAAATGAGGTTTACCATACAAGCTTCTCTTGCTTGGTGTACTGACGGGTCTTTCTCTAGTACGGATTTATAGTCCTCCAGGGCTTCGTCGAGCTTGTCAGTGTTCTCGTACAACTCCGCCCTCCGCAAGAGGGCCCTGATGTAGCTGGGGTTTAACTGAATGGCTGAAACCGAAGAGATCGCTGTTACTACGGAGGAAAAGGGCCTATACATACTCAGCTATATCAAGTTTCTTTTCTTCAAAAAAAAAAGAAAAAGAAAAAAGTTTTTTAACTGATTGATTTTGAGAAAGAGAGAGCAAGGAAGAGAAGGAGAGAAAGATCGATCTGTTGTTCCACTTAGTTATGCAGTCACTGGGTGATTCTTGCATGTGCCCTGACCAGGGACTGAACCTGCAACCTTGGCGTATCAGGATGATGCTCCAACCAACAGAGCTACCTGGCCAGGGCTCAAGTTTCTTTACTACCAAGGCTGAAAACCCTCAGGTGAGAGGCGTTAAACATTGTCCCATGACTAGTGGTAATGAACTCTGACGTGACCCCAGAAAGATGATGTGAAGTGCCCTGCCGAGAAGGTTTCTGGCCTGAGTGGGGCTGTGAGTGCGCTGGGGTGGGGTGAGGTCCGCCACACACACACCACACCACGCCAGTGTCAGTGTGCTCTGCCTACACTACCGTGCATGTTGCCCAGTGACTATGTACAAGCACACGGACACTGGTTCAACCAGATCCGAGCACACATCTGGAAAACACTCTCCTCCCCCTCCTCCTATTTCCCTGACAAGGCTGCTACACTTCGGGCTAGAGCTGGAAACAAACCGTTTCCTAGTGGACACCAGGCCCTGCTAATCAAGCTCACCAGGCATTGTCTCACCATTTGCTTATAAGAGAAAGGAAATAGGAAAATTGAACTTTTCAAACCTACACATCCAGATGACAGTTGAGCACCGTCTTCCAAATGAAACAGTATGTTCAGAATTAGCTTCAGGCCAAGAGAGTATCAGACCAGAAGTAGTTGGCTAGATCCTAATGTATTAATGATTTCACTCAGATACTATGAATCAGCACCAGATATAAAGAAAAGAGAGCCCCTGCAGAGAGGGTGACAAACTAATGTAAAGAAAGTAATAGAAAAGGGAACCTGTGGTTCATAGAAAGGTTTGACTAGACAACATAAGGTTCTTTCTAACCCTATCTCTCAAATTATTATCCAAAGAAAGGAAAACAAAAAATACAAATTACAAAAAGTAATAATTAGCTAGAAAAACTCATTGAGTATGTAGTAGGATGCAAGGAAAAGTGATTACATGTGCTCTCTACACCAAGCTGGTTAGAAAGGCAAGAAAAACTACCTGTCCCATCAAGACACTTTTGAAACCCAAACGAACAACAGTGACCCTAAGTCTGGCTGTCTCCGTATTGTTGGTGGGATGAAAAGACCCAGAGAGAACTCAGGTGTCGGACAGCCAAGTCTGGATTCAGTGTGTGGAACCTGAAAGGGTCATTAAAATGACGGGAAGCTGGCGTGGAAGAGTTGTTACATCTGAGCAGGGTACAAACTCCCTAACAGAACTGACCCCCCAAACACAGATCCAGATGCCCTCACGGCAGCTAAGATCTTCGGTTTCACAGTAAAGTAATTTGGACCCAACAGGAGGTAAATTCTGTTCCATCAGATTTGGCCACCAAAGCAGTTTTGAAGTTTCCTTCACATACATTTATACATTTGTAAGACAGAAAAACTGGTGAAGTATCCCTCTGAAAAGACACTTACCCTAATATGACTACTACATAATCCCTCTAAGAAGGGCTAAACCAGAAAGTTTCTTCCTGTTTAAGTTTTTTTTTCTTCTTTTTTTAGAGAGAGGGGAAGGGCGGGAGAAAAAGAGGAAGAGAATCATCGGTGTGTGCAATCGGTTGCCTCTTGCACGCCTTCAACTGGGGACCTGGCCTGTAACCCAACTACGTGCCCTGACTGGGAATCGAACTGGCAACCTTTTGATTTGCAGGCTGGCGCTCAATCCACTGCGCCACACCAGCCAGGGCAGAAAGCTTCTGCTTTAAAGGCCTCAGAGGAAGGGGATACCTGACTGAGTGCCTCTTGGTTGGCTTAGCTGAGGTGATGCTCTTGGATATAAACATGTAACAAGACCAAAAAGCTGTACCTTTGCTGCAGTCACTGATGGCCATCTCTTTCTTGTCCTAAAAAAAAAAAAAATCTAACATTAATATGTGTCAGCCTAGTTCTGACATAATGGCCCAAAGCTCAATGATATGGGCCCATCATTATTAACTGCTTGCAAAGATGCGGAATTCTCCTCAAATAAATCACACAAAAACACGCAACTTCCAAGCTAAAATTCAAACATGGTGACAGTTCTGACCTCAAAGTTTTCTGCCAACACAATATTCAAGTAGCTTCTCCTTGAAGTGTCTTTCAAGATCACTGTCATGATCTGTCAGATCTGCGAGATGCTCTGTGCCAGAATGCTGACGCTAAGAAAATTTCATCAGTGAGCGGACAGATGACTGGTACACGAACAACTGAACTCATTACCGCCCCCTCTTTGACGAGCTGACCCAAAGCGCTATCTTCCAGAGAGCACACAGACGGCACATCTACAGCAGCACAGTGTGCCTGTCGCACAGTTACAAGCCTTAATTCATCCATGGATGAAACGAAACTACACCACCGCCTCCCTGGTCTAACCTGATGGATCCAGAAGGCGGGGCGCCGCAGAAAGAACACTAGACGTCCAAAGAACTCGATTCCATGCCAGTTCCAGCTGACTCAAACCTGCCATTTAATTCTTCCCGCTCTGACACGCCTGTTTCCCCCCAATCAGCGTTCTCCACTATCACAGAAACGTTAGCTCAGATAAGTGTCCAATACTTCTGTAATGGCTCCTGCAGCAGATACGAAACATTTCGCAGAATATTTTAGAGCAACGTGTCGTGCCAAACAGAATTTTAAGATTTAATCAGAAACAGTTCCAGGATGGGGAGTGAATGCTGAACTGGTGCAGGGTGTCCTTTTGGGGCCATGAGAAAGTTCTGAAACCAGATGGTGATGGTGGCACAAGATTTATAAATGTATTTACTGGCATTATATTGTATACTATTAAAATGGTTAAAACGGTCAATTTTATGTCATGTGTATCTTACCAAAATAAACACAGAAGGCTCCTGAGTAGTCTGGGAAACACTGTATCTCTTCCGATGTTCATCATAGCAATTCACACATTAATAGCTCTAATAAGTATTGTAGTAAAGAAATTTATAACTTTGTGTAAGTCAGTATTTCCCCAATTTATTAGCTTTCTATACAGCTAACACTCAAAACCCTTATGTTACAGTTTCTGAACTAGGAGTGAACCTTTACATTTATGCATATGTCTGCTCTAGTGGTATTACCTCTGTGAATAAACTCACAATTGGTCCTTAAATTGTTAGAATGCATGAATTCTGGAAGTTTTCAAGTGTCTAACTTTAGAATCTTCTTAAAAATATGAAAGAGTGCAACTTAAAAAAGCAAATAACCACCACTCGCTCCACTAGCAAAGCTAACCTCTGTCAAAGGAAATGGTCACAGAGCAACTCCGTCCTGGGCTCCCCTCAGGCGTGTCAGGGACCACACGCACTGCCCTGACTCAAGCGCCTGTCCATCACGCTAGGCCAGCCCTAGTGATATCAGTAACTCGGCGCCTGTGGAACAAAGAACCCCAAGTCCCAGGAGCCAGATGGGTAGGGTGCATTTTTTCTGACATTGAAGGTGTCCTTGATTTCATGTAGCAATGATAATTTCCAGTCTGAGTACGCGGCAAGATGTCTCCAAGAAGCAAAAGCAAGAGATGAGAATTTCCCAAGCTAAGTGTAAAAACTGTGAGGTGTGAATTCTGATTGATGGTAGAATATATTAACAAGTATTGTTTAAAGTAAACTTAATTGTTTTATTACCCCTAATACATGATGTCTGTTTATATACTCTAGAATTATTTCTTCTCCAGTGACACATGAATCGCTCCCCAAATACTTCACTTTGGGGACTAAATCCAATAATCAGACATACAAGCTCAGGTTTAAAAAACCCACCTGCACGCCCATGCCTTCAAACACCAGTCCCCGCCCCCCTTTTTCCCTCCAGACCTGGCTATCCAGAGAGACTCTGGTCCTGGCACTAGAGAATTTCAGGCCACACCAAAGAGAAAGTGATACAGATGCTTTATCTAAACAAACGGACACAAAACCACTCCACCCAACCTAGGACTCGCCTTCGTGGCTGCTTGAGGCACGCTGAATAAGCTACCTTTTGCACTTTGGACACAGTAGCCATAGTTAAACAAGTGCATTTCCCCCCAAACTCTCATCACTCCAATCCAGCGTAATTAACTGTGTTGACTAAATAGATCAGACACATCAACTAGAGACCCCACTTTTAATAGCAACACAGTACAAAACAGGTGTAACTACACTCTTCCCTACTTGTCTGCATTCACCCTGCTTCAGCAGGTGCTCAATCCGATAGAAAGGCAAAACGCTTCTGAACTTCCCCAGACCCACTTTGCATTTAGGGGCACCTCCCACCCAACCAGTGGACCTTTCTTCCCACGTCCATACTTTCAACAGAAAAACCAGAGAACACGCATCTTGGAATCCAGATTTTAATCAGTGTTTCCCTCCGGGTCTTTGTCTAGAATCCCAGAGGCCCAGCATGAGCTGTGGAGCTGTCCTAGGCAGTGCACCACTAGGGCCTTGGCTTCGGTAACCTGCCTGGTCTGGCAGAAACTTTGCCAGCCTTCTTGCCATGAAAGTGTTCATGCAGCCACTTTCATGAAGAATGTTAACAGCAACCCGACTCCAGTTTTTCAAAATACATTTCTGTCTTTCCTGTGTCCTTTACAGCAGAGACATATATGGGCAGGAAAAAGGAGGCACCAACACGCTGGTTTTCAGGGAGAGGCTACCCTAGGAAAACACTGCAAGTTCACGTGCGTGTTTAAAAAAAGGCCCAAGTTACATACCTGTTTCATCCTTGCAGCAGCTCTATTTGAGAACAGAATGGACCTGTCCTTCTGGAAGCAGGATGGGCACATCTGAAGGGCACGAGTGTAAGAATTTTCAGCTTCTATGTAATCTGAGGGTAAGGTCAAAGGTGAGAGGTCATTATGATTTTATTCCCAACATTACCACACTCCAGAGGATCTCAGAGTGCACAGCCTTCCACTCACTGCACAGAGGACACCAAAAGAACACTCTAAATGTGCAGCTTCCATTTAACTTGTCAATTTAGTAAGGAGTTTTGAGAGGGGATTTGGACACTGGACAGATGAAAGAGACGGAAGTCTGAAATCAACGGCCTGTTGACTAAAGACCTTGAAAGAGCAAGTGGTGATAAATGTATATATTCACTGATACACACAGAATGACGGCCAGGGTCCTGAAGGAAAACTGCCTACTGACATCTTCCCAGGTTAGAAATACTTAGTACTAAAATGCAAAGAGTTATGTTTCCAACGTGAGAAGCATTCAGTTCTCTTAGAACAAAAGAAGTAATGACTGCTAAACCAGGATGTAAGAAAAAAAATTTAAACCCAAAAGTGACCGGGGAAAACATCACTACTCCTAGGTTCTTAGCATCTACACTTTATGACATGAGGAAGGCTACTAGGAGATTAAACCGTTCCCCTGAATTAACAGAATGAACCCAGCTTACCATATTTTGCCATGTATAATGTACATCCATATTTTTAGCCCAAACTTTCAGGAAAAAATTTTTTGTTTTAATTTTAATTCAATTATTTATTTATTTACATTTAGATACCTTTTTTTTGTATTATAAAGGAATTTTAGCATTTATTGTGAACATACATTTTTATTACTTTCTAGAGTTACACTTTTAACACATAAGCATAAATAAAATAATTAAAAACATTTATATAGATACGGAATTAGTACTAGACACGTATAATGCACATCCTTACTTTCCCTCAAAAATTTTGGCCAAAAACCACCCACCATACACAACAAAATATGGCATTCCTAAGTACAGGTGGGAAACCCAGAAGGACAAGACGAGACTCTTTAAAGCACCAACGATAAAGGCCCACGAGGAGCCCCCGGGTACAAATGAAATTCCTCCCAAGGCCCCGCTGGAGCCGTCGGGCTGGGTTTTACACCGCTGCTACAAAGCGGGGATGGGGCGCCGCTTTCACAGCAATGCAGCAAAGAGCCTTTTACCATTCCCGGCCGGACTTTTCCAGAGCAACAGCTGCAGAGCTCTCCCTCCCCACTTCGGGATTTACAGACAGTGGTTTACAGAAAAGAAGAACTGCGCCCAGGCCAAGAGACACAAGCTCGCTGGTTCCCGTCGGCTGAGAACAATGTGAACCTGGTGAAAAACAAAATCCCAAGGGCTGGGGAAGCAGTGCTGTATTGTGGGCAGTTTATTTGGTAGTTGATTCCAAACGCTCTTTGGGGTTTCCTCAGACTCTGCAAAAGAACAAGGAGCCAAGACGAGCAGACATCAGTTCGGAAAGAGTCCTCTTACCTCCTTTCTTAAACTGCTCATTTCCTTCCTCCTTCAGGCTAGTGCTTTCTTCTCTCCTTTTCTAAGAGAGACCAGAGAATCACGTAACTTGTCACAGTACTATTTTAAGTGAATGAAAAGGTCAGCTTTCTTTACACATCGGGCTATTTAATAGGTAGCAACTTGACTTTTCAGAACTGGGTTAGTTCTTTCTAAATCTCTAACAGATACAGAGAAAAACGCAGTCACCTGGCTAATCATCTACTGCATTCGTGATTGTGTTTAGAACAGGAAACCTGGATTTCCTATGCCACTATCGTTTGCACAAATGGTAATTCAGGTATTTAATTTCTATTTACTCAAACTGAAACTAAACAATATACCCACTGGTACACATGCCACTGTAAATTCAAATTCTGTATCTGCTACTTATTAATCACATGATCTTGGACAACTTCCAGATCTTCCTGAGCCTTATTTTCTTCTTCTAAAAAGTGAAGATAAGTGATTTAATACACTTATGGATAAATGTAATAATGTACACATGATGAGGTCCATCTGGAAAGTATCCGGCCATGTAATACAAAAAATAGAGACATTTATTGAAGAAGATATAAGAAACACTGTACACAGGACAATGATGCCTCAGTGCCCTTCAAAAAGTAGGCACCTTGGGATCTTACACAGTTTGGCCAGCCACCATCAGCTGCCCTGTCATATTTTGCTGAATCTTATCACTGGTCTGAAATCTCTTCCCTTTCAAAGGTGATTTTAGTTTTGGGAAAAGCCAGAAGTTGCAGGGCACCAAATCCAGGCTGTAGGGGGGCTGAGTCGCCTGAGTGATTTGATGTTTCACCAAAACACTCTGCAGAAGATCTGATGTGTAAGCAGATGTGCTGTCATGATGAAGCTGCCCATCACCAGCTGCCCATAGCTGCGACCTTCTGAATCATCCAAATAGTTTCCACAGAGGAATGTTCAAGCTTTAACACAAAACTGGATGCAGATTCATTGTTCTACTTGCTCAGTCATTTAGAATGCAACAGCCACACAGTACACATGCTCACTCAACATCATCTACTGACCCCACTGACTAGTAGAGTGAAGTCATCACTGTCCATGCATGAGCATTCCAGTCCACTCTCCTTGGCTGCCAGGTTACATCAATGTGGAGCAAATAGTTCTTGTTATATTACAATGGCTGGTCTGTTTCTGGATAGACTTGTAAAGCTCCCAATACAGTGACTAGCAAGTAAGGGCTCTGTAAATATGATCTATAATTCTTCTGTATAATAAATCACTTATATTTATTTAGCTACAGTTGTGGTTTATGTCATGAAGGTGGCACAGGTATATGATGGCAGAGTGCATTATGGGTGGACACACCTCATCTGCAGGGTCAGGGCAATATGCTGTTAGCAGGAGAACACAAGGAAATTTGAGGACACCCAGATAGACGAATCTCCCTTTCCTCAGTTCTTCTAACAGCTCAGAAACTCGCGCAGGTGGCCACGCACCCACCCACCACACTCAGACAGAGGGAACGTGACCGAAGAGCAAAGACGACACGTGCGGCATCTCCATGCGCCCTGAGCCCCGCTGTCTGTGCAGCACGGCACAAGCAGAACCGGCAGGCGGGCACCGTTTGTCGCTTCCTCCACACTTGAAGCTTCTGACTAAACGCAAACTTCAAAGGGAGGAAATACAGTTAGCAGGGTATTGGATGCACAGGAGAAGCCTGGAGCCTAAACAACTGGTACTCTTAAGATTAGGAACCAAAGTAAAAATATTATGTCTTTGGGGATTCGTAAATATGCTTTCGGGTGCTTCCCGAATGCCTTATTACTGTACTCTGTATGAAACAGAGCACTTGATGAATTTTAATACAGAAACTAAAACGGAGGAATAGACTGAATCAAATTCTTATGGTATCTACTATGTGTCATATGACAGCAGATAAAATAATTCATTTTAAGATATAACACACCTGAAGAAGGGCCACTCTAAGGGCGCGGAGAAAAAGTAAAACGGGAGGTGGTGGTGGGACTCAAAAACAAGAATGTGGCCATACTTAGGCGGTCCCACCTGGGGGGGAGGTGCTTGGGTTACAGTGTTCTCTGCCGTATTGATTAGGGTTTTTGGATGTAAGCAAAAATATTATCTGAGCCAAAATATTTTAAAGGGGCAGATTTACTGGGGAGATATGAGGTGCTTACAGAATCAATGAGAGGCCTAAGGCATAAGCTTAGAAAACAGGCAAGACTCAATGCAGCTCGATCAAGTCAAGATGCAAGGAGACATTAAGCGTCTTTTAGTGGAAGAATCCAGCCAAGTCAGGCTTGTAATAGTAGCAAATGAATCCTAACCATTCCCCTTTCTTTGCCCCACGTTCAGTGTTGATCAGAAGCATCAAATGAGCCAAGTGCAGGTCACACACCTTGGTTGTCAGAGAATGGAATGAGGGAGATGGGGTACTGTCACTCAGCAAGCTTACAACAGAGGAGAATTCCTCTAAGTATGAAGGGGTGTTGGATGTATAAACCAAGAAACCCTGCAATAAATCTAATTAATTAAAAGTTATCTCAACCCTGAATAGCCAAAGCAAAATTGAGAAAGAAAAAGCTGGAGGCATCATGCTGTCTAATTTCAAACTTTATTACAAGGCTATGGTAAGTACTAAAACCATACAGTACTGGCATAAAAGACACCATAGGTCAATGGAACAGAGTAGAGGCCAGAAATGAACCAAGGCATACACGGTCAATTAATTTATGACAAAGGAACCAAGAATGTACAATAGGGAAGGGACAGTATCTTTGATAAATGGCGCTGGGACCCCTGGCTGGTGTGGCTCAGTGGACTGAGTGCCGGTCTACAAAGCAAAGGGTTGCCAGTTGGGTTCCCAGTCAGGGCACATGCCTGGGTTGCAGGCCAGGTCCCCAGTGGGGGGCACACGAGAGGCAACCACACATTGATGTTTCCTTCTTCCTTTCCCCTTCTCTAGAAATAAATAAAGTCTTAAACAAACAAACAAACAAACAAAACCCCATTAAGTTGTCTTTAAAAAAATGGTGCTGGGAAAACTAGACAGCTTCACGCAAAAGAATAAAACCAGACCACTACCTCACACAAAAATCAGCGCAAAATGCACTAAAGACCTGAATGCTACACCTGAATTCACAGAACTGCCAGAGGAAAACACAGGCAGTAAGCTCCTTAACAGAGGTCTCGGTGTTGATTTTCTGAATCTATCACCAAAAGCAAAGGCAACAAAGGCAAAAAAAAAAAAAAAGCGGGTCTACATCCAACGAAAAAGCGTCTGCACGGCAAAGGAAACAATTAACAAAATGAAGAAACAACCTACTGAATGGGACTAAAGATTTGCAAATTGAATGTCTGATAAGGGTTGCCATCTAAATACTTTTAGAAAACTCATACAACTTTTTTTTAAAAGATTTTATTTATTTATTTATCTTTAGAGGGGAAGGAGAGAGGGAGAGAAACATCAATGTATGGTTGCCTTTTGTGGGTCCCCTGCTGGGAGTTGGCCTGCAGGGAACTGGACTACAACCCAGGCATGTGCCCTGACTGGGAATTGAACCGCGATCCTCTGATTCGCAGGCCTGCGCTCAATCCACTGAGCTACACCAGCCAGGGCTAGAAAACTCATACAACTTAATGACAACAAACAAACCAGCCAACCAACCACAGTCCAGTTAAAAAATAGGCTGAGCCCGTGGGGGCGAGTTTGCCTGCAAAGTACCCCCCACCCCATCTGCCACAGATGAAAGTGAAACTACCAAGACATGATCTGCTTGGGGAGGAGAGGTGGCCAATCTCTCCGAGGAGAAAGGCCAAGAGCCCCTTCTTCAAGGGGCTTTCATTGGGTTCATTTGCACAAGAATACAGGTAACAATTAAACAATAGATAGCATTTAAAGAACTATGAGGACTTATTCTCAGTCAGGGCCAGATAGCTAAAGAGCCATAAAACTTTGAGGAACAAACTTCTTGCTTGGACCCTTATCATTTAAATGAGAGCATTCTAAACAAAGCAGGTTGTACAGGATTTTACATATTTTCTCAGGCCTGAATACCCCGGATCCCGCTCTAGCAAAAGGCTGCACCACCTTCCCCACCATAGGTTTTTAGGCTCAAGTGGATTAGAGTCAGGAAGCGCTTCTTCCAGACGGAAATGGGGACTCGGGCTATGTCAGAATAGCCGGGTGGGGCAGGGGTGGGGGGTGAGGGTCCGTCACTCCCTCTTTGTTGCAGCCACCCCCCAGTCCTTCTATGATGGCCTCCCAAGTGATCATGTCTGGCTTGGGTTGCCCCTCCTCTGAGGGGTCGTACCCATCCTAGACTAACCAACCAAGCATTGGGGGCAGGGGACAAGCTTTGTCTCCTCAGTGGCTTGCATTCCGGAGGTCGCTCACTCAGCCTTAGCCATGGGGGACAGTTACAACTCCCAAAACCAAACAGAGGGGTTCCCAACACTGAGCACCCAAACCTTTTCCTAAGGTAGATACACAGATGGCCAACAGATATATGAAAGATGTTCAAGATCGCTAGTTATTTAAGAAATGCAAATCAAAACCACAGTAAGATATCACCTCACATTTGTGAGAACAGAAGTTCACAAAAAGACAAATCAGTGCTAGGAAGGATGTGGAGAGAAGGGAACCTCCTTACACTGCCAGTGGGAATGTAAACTGGTGCAGCCACTGTGGAGAACAGTATGAGGGTCCTCAAAAACTTAAGTATAGAATTACAATGTGATGCAGCAAGCTTGTGGGTATCTACCCCTAAAATCTGAGTAACGCTTATTCAGCAAGATGTATGTACCCCGGTGTCCACCGCAACATGATTTACTATAGCCGAGACATGGAAACAACCTAAGTGCCCCCCGACAGGTGAGTGGACGAAGAAGATGTGGTGCACATGTACAATGAAAAACACTCAGGCATGAAAGATGAAATACTGCTCTTTGCAACAACATGGATAGACCTGAAGAGTATTATGCTAAGTGAAATAAGTCACAGGGAAAAAACCAGAAACTGTATGATTTCATTCATAGGCGGGATATAACAAAAAGCAACAAATGGGCAAACAAAACGCACTCACACTCACAGACCACAGAACGGTGGTCCGCAGACAGGCAGGGCCAAGTGGGTAGAGGGGCCAAAGGCACGGGAGGGGACTAGGCTTGCAGTGGCAAACACACGAGTGTGCGGGTGTTGGTTACAGTGGTGCACATCTGGAATATAACATTTATGCTATTAACCAGTTACCCTGGTACATTTAATTTTAAAATTACAAACAACTTCAATTAAGGTAAAAAATAAAACCCTATAAATATTAGGGAACACATCCACTAATCTTAAATTCATACACATTTAATGCATCACCAATAAAGTTTTGGTAGCGAAATGAAAAGTTGGTTCCAATGCAAGGTACCATTTTACTGAGTTAAAAGAGAAAGCCAGATGATCTCATGAATAAATGCACCACAGGCCTTAAAGAGCTTTAATATTTTTTTTAAAGTTATTTCAAAAACAAAAATTCTTTGGAGAAAAGCAACTCATCAAGTTAATAAAGTCTGAGGTCTATCTTTTAAGAAATTTCAATCTCTTCTCCTTTGACTCTAATTTAAGACTCTTTTCGTCTGTAATCTGTTCCCCAGGGGCTGCTCATCACAGTGTTCTGCGGCCACAGATGACCCCTCAGTCTGCCAGGGCAGGCTCTTGTGAAGTGTGTGTGAGTGCATGAGTGCGAGGGGTTTCACCATTCTCTGGTACATTTGGAACATCAAGACCCCAGTGGGCAAAGCCCAGATCCAAGGTGCACCCAGGGGGAATTGCTGTTTACGGGCGAACCTGAGCAGCCAGTCCAAGCCAGGTCCCGGTATCTTTTATTAACTAGGACTGAAAGTTGAACTGGCAAAGAGAAGGAAGGGCTCTAGGACATAGTTCTAAGGCCAATTATTCTCAGGAAGGCATTTTATTTTTTCGGCTGATCAATTACAACTCAGTGACACATGAAGCACTAAACACTGGAGAGGAGCTGCTGCTTCCACAGATTGTGTAAATTGAGGTTTAATGCAATTATCAATATCATGCTGAACATCTCCTTGGAAACAGCTAAAAATAGCACTTTGAAGAGAAAGCTGCACTATCTCCCAGCTGTGCCAAGAGACTAACTTGATCCCAGTGCAAAGACTAGGGTTTATTCTGCTGCTGGAACATAGTCTTTCTCCAAAGGACGGCATGCACACTGCGTAATGTTACTGGAATTCAAGGACAGACTTTACAGTGAAGCCCTACGGACCACGCTAAGTGCAGTCACACGTAAGGGAGCGCCGACTTTCTGCAGCACCATCAGGTGCAGACCTGCCCAGGCGCTGGTCTGACAAGGTTAGAGCCTCTCACAGGCCTCGAGCGATGCCTTTCCACACATCCCAGGGAGGCCTCGCAGGGAGCCATCTGCTCTAGAATCCTACTTCCATAACAATGGGAACCCGGGAACTTGACAGGGCTCTTTACTCCTCACTCCTCCCCCATCTCTGAAAATCCGGGGGAAACAGCGATGTTCTGCATTGCAAAATCATCACTGGCAGTGTCAAGGGAAACCCCAGACAGTGCCCTTGATAAATGGGAGATTATACATATGGGGGGAGAGGGAGAGGGGAGAGAAATTTTACTAGTTTATTTCTACGGAGAGGGGAAGAGAGGGAAAGTGGGAGGGAAACATCGATCGGTTGTCTCTTCACCTCCAACCAGGCAACCAGGACAGGTGCAACCCAGGCCTGCGCCCTGACCAGGACCTGGAGTGGTGACCCTTCATGCAGTGGGATGATGCTCAACCAACTGAGCTATGCCGGGCAGGGTTACATGGAGTGTGTCAACGTTACCACAACCACAGACTTTTCAGCCTGGCAGTCAGTTCAATATAACTTATACCAGCATAGCATTTCACTGCTTAAAATTCGCTGTCACATACATTATTAGCTTATTTGCTTTTTAATACAATTCTAAGAGGTGGGCATGGAAGTATTCAGGTATCCATTTTACGGGTAAGAACTTCCAGGTTAAAAATCTCTTGTTCTTTATATGACATCAAATGTTCAGCCTATTCAACCTTAACCCCTCTTACTACCCTACACAAACAAGTCCTCTCTTATCAACAGTCTGATCTCTCTAACTCAGTGTGCTTAGTCTTCATTCCATTTTTTTTGCTTATGCAAGGAATGCCCTTGTTTTTCTTCCAAAGAGACAACCCAACATCAATTGTTAGAGATTTCAATACCCCACTCTCAGAAATTGATAAAATTAGACAAACACATGTAGAAATACACACAAAACAAGGTACAGCTTAACACACTGCTGTGAAACATTCATCTGCACAACTACTACTGAAAAAGAAACAGAACAAATTGTTAGAACCTCAGAAGCTTCTCACCTGCCCCTTTCAAGTTCAAAACGCTTATCTCCCACATCCTGTACCCAACAGCCACAACCAAAACTCCAATTTGTTTTTCTTAAGTTGAAGGATAATTTATGGACAATTGACTGAGGTTAGCATACTTCTAAAATGTTGTAGAATTCACTTATGCTTGACACCTTGGGGGTAATGTGTTCAAAAACGACTTTTAAGAGATCTTAGAGATTCCAGACCCCTACAGGTATTTTACAGTCTATATTCAGTGTTGAATTACGACTTAACAGCTACAGCTAATACCTTCTGGTTCCTTTTATGGGCTAACCATTTAATCCTTAGGACTTCATGAGGCTGGTACTATTATTATCCCAAGTTAAATGATGGTTAGGACAGATGTGTCTAAGCTTTCATGATCTTAACCACAAGACGACTCACTGTCTTCCAAAGTATGGAACTAAAATCTCAAGAGTAAGGCACAGAAATTGCTGTAAAAGGTAAGTACAGAGTTACATGCTTCACTGTTCTAAAGAAAGGTAATTTATTTCCAGGGAATGAGTTTCTCGGGCCACAGGGTGAAAAAATTTTGCATTACACAGGAAACTGTACTTAAAGATGAAAGAACTCTGAAAAACTCTATTACAAAAAAACCATTCAAGAGTATGTTTCTCTATTTTAAAAAAAATACATTTTATTGTGCCCTGGCTGGTATGGCTCAGTGGATTGAGTACTGCACTCCAATCCAAAGGATCACTGGTTCAATTCCCCACCGGGGCACATGTCTAGGTTGTGGGCCAGGACTCCAGTTGGGGAGTGCGAGAAGCAACAATTCATCTCTCACAGATTGATGTTTCTCGCCCTCTCTTTCTTTCTCCCTCCATTCCTGTCTCTTTGGAAATAAGTCTTTTTAAATACACATGCGTTTTATTGATTATGCTATTACAGTTGTCCCAATTTTCCCCTTTGCCCACCTCTTCCCAGTATCCATTCCCTCCAGCAATCTCCCCTCCCCTTAGTTCATGTCCATGGGTGATGCATGTAGGTTCTTTGGCTTCTCCATTTCCTATACTGTTCTTAACATCTCCCTATTTTGTACCTACCATTTATGCTTCTCACTCCCTGTACCTTTTCCCCCATTCTGTGCATTCCCCCTCAGCTGACAACCCTCCAAATAATCTCCCTATCTATGACTCTGGTCCTGTTCTGCTTGTTAGCTTAGTTTGGATTCAATTGTTATTTGGATTCAATTACTGAAGAACTCAATTACTTATGAATTTATTGCCATTTTAATGTTCATCATTTTGATCTTTTTTTCTTATATAATTCCTTTGAGTATTTCATGTAATAATGGCTTGGTGACAATGAACTCCTTAAGCATTACCTTGTCTGGGAAGCACTTCATCTGCTCTTCCATTCTAAATGACAGCTTTGCTGAATAGAGTAATCTAGGTTGTAGGTCCTTGCTTTCCATCACTCTGAATATTTCTTGCCAGTCTTTCTA
Organism: Sturnira hondurensis; assembly: GCF_014824575.4. Classification (NCBI taxonomy): domain Eukaryota; kingdom Metazoa; phylum Chordata; class Mammalia; order Chiroptera; family Phyllostomidae; genus Sturnira; species Sturnira hondurensis. The sequence goes on along the minus strand of NW_028072653.1, from coordinate 1,745,174 downwards.
GCCTGTAAAGTTTCTTTTGAGAAATCAGCTGACAGTCTTACGGGAACTCCTTTGTAGGTAACTATCTGCTTCTCTCTTGCTGCTTTTAAGATTCTCTTTTTATCTTTAACCTTTGGCATTTTAATTATGATGTATCTGGTATGGTCCTCTTTGGGTCTAACTTCTTTGGGACTCTCTGTGCTTCCTGGACTTGTATGTCTATTTCTTTCACCAAATTAGGGAAGTTTTCTTTCATTATTTTTTCAAGTAAGTTTTCAATTTCTTGCTCTTCCTCTTCTCCTTCTGGCACCCCTATGATTCAGATGTTGGTACATTTCAGATTCAGGTACATTTAAAGATGTACCTGAGGTCCTAGGCCTAACCTATTTTTTAAGTATTTTTTTCTTTTTGATGTTCTGATTAAATATTTTTTCCTACCTTGTGTTCCAAATCATTGATTTGATTCTCGGCTTCATCCCCTCCACTAGTGGTTCCCTTATAGATTTTTCTTTATTTCACTTAATGCAACCTTTCATTTCTGCTTGAGTCTTTTCTATGCCACTGAAATATCCAATGAATTCCTGGAGCATCCTGATAACCAGTGTTTTGAATTGAGCATCTGACAGGTTGCTTATCTCCATTTCACTTAGTTCTTTTTCTGGAATTTTTTGTTCTGGTCTTTCATTCGGGCCACACGTCTTTGTCCTCTCAATTTGGCAGCCTTCTTGTGTGTGTTTGTGTATGAGGTAGAGCTGCTTTGACTTCTTGTCTTAGTAGTGTGGCCTGTTGTACACCAGCACACCTGTTAAGCTGTACGGGGCAGAGCCTTCGCGTGTCACTGGGTGTCCCGAATGTGTCCCTACTTTGCCACTCCGTGGCAGAGGGCTCAGAGAGGGGACAATGCCTCTGGCCTCTGCAGCTCTGCCCAGGAGGAAGATGTCTCCTGGTACTCACCTTGATGCCAGTCACTTCACCTTCTCCCCATATGCTGCTGGTGCCCTGATGCTGAACCCCAGAGTGGGTGAGTCAACTGAGTCCTAAGTCTGTTGTGAGCCCTTCAAGAGGAGTCTCTGGAGAATCCTGTGGTTTCTTCTGCCACCCCAACCCCCACTAGTTTTAACAGCCAGAAGCTATGGGGACTTATCTTCCTGACACCGGAACCCTGGCCTGGGTGGTCTGGTCTGGGGCTGGGACCCCTCACTCCTGAGGTATCCCTCCCAATTTTTATCTACCACATGTGGCTGTGGGACCGCCTGTTCCTGTCCCCACACCTCTCCACCTCCCTGCTCCTCCTATCGGTCTGGATGAGTGTGGCTTCTTTAAATCCTTGGTTGTCAGACTTCCACACACACAGCTCAGTTTCTGACAACTGTGGATGACACTTATTTTGTAGTCTGGTTTTATTTTTTGCTATGGTTATGCATGGAGGCGAGGTGTGTTTACCTATGCCTCCCTCTTGACTGGATGTCTGTTTCTCTACTTCTTAAACTTTTCAATTCCCCAGTTATTTTTAAATTTTATCATTACTCACATCTGAATGGCGATCCAATCTGAGTCTGAACAAAGTTCTTTATTTTGATAATAGTGCCATTATAAACTAAGTTAGGCCTTAAATGATAATCTGATAAACAAGTACAGCTGAGACTTGGTCTTAGATGATATTAAAATTTAATTAGATTTCTGAGGCAAAGACGACTTTTAAAAATGGTCTGGGACAACTTGGTCATTTGGAAAAGGGTAAAATTAGAGCTGTATGTAACGCCATACACAAGAATAAACTCCAAGTGAATTGGAAAGCTAAATGTAAAAAGTGAAATCATACAAGTACTAGGAAAAACACATAGGTAAATTCTACTTTGACCTCAGTGTGTAGAAATGGCTTTCTGACTGTACTCAAAAAATCCTAGAGAACTCCAATCGATACAACTTTCAATCCTGGTACAACCTGGCAAAATGTCTGAAGGTGGGCCTCCAATCCTCTGCAGTCCCAAAGCCACACTCCCCACCACAGACCTCTCAGTGCAGTGGCTGACGGGGAACATTCCCTGGACTCCGGGTCAGTGACTTGACTTGGCACTTACAAGCATGTATGACTTCTACCGTTATTAAGTGATAAGAACTGGCATTAAATATATTTAAAAATATTCTCTTAAATAATCCTGCAGTGAGCTTGTGTTTAATAGACAACAGGGAAAAAGCCTAGAGGTTAACATCAGCAATGTCCATGTTGTAAACCTGTAAGCGGCTCTCTGCTGCCCACTGCAGCTTTGTAGAGTAATTGCTACGAGATAAAACAGCAGAAACTTTTAAGTCAAACAGTCAGTCGCCCAGAGATCAATTGCATCTGGGTAAAAGGACAGATTTAAAAAGGCACATACTTGTTAAAGGGCTGGAAAGTGGAGGCACTTGCAACAAAACTCACTTTAGTACAGTGCAGGCGGGATGAGAAAACACCACACCGACAGGGCTAGGGACAGCAGCCTTGCAAATTATTCTGAAAGGGAATTCTTCATCATTAAAAATAAGCAAAAGCTCGAGTTTTGTGTGAAACCAGACATCACTTCCACTCCACGTACAGACACTCTGTTCTTTCCACAAATCACCTTTAGAAGCCCGTCAGGAAGTCTGGAGGGAGGATCTCTGGATTTAAGCTGTGGTCAGAACCTGACTCCTACTAAGTCTGATCAGAAAGGTTTTCTTATGAGAAAAGATGATGGATCTTTGAGGATTAATCTTGACAACACTTCCTTGTTTCTTAACCCAAAAAGTCTATTTCCCCAAAACTCAATTTAATAGCGATACATTTCCTCATTTTGGTACTGCTTAAAGTCTGCCCCCCAAATAAGCCCTTTTTAGAGCCCAGGGGAGGGTTAAACGTACTATCAGTGAACTACCCTGTGATGTCGGATGCAGCCAGCACACCGGTTAGGTCACCACTTCGCTTTGGGAGATCAGTCACCCGTGTCATCTGGCTCTGTCTCCTCAGTGTGGCCACAGTTCCACAAAACCAATTAATTTGCTAGAGTGGCTCACAGAACTCAGGAAAACAATGGCCTTAATAGCTACTGGTTTAGTATAAAGGATACAACTCAGGAACAGCCAGGTGAGCGGGACACATAGGGCAAGATACACAGGAAGAGGCCATACATGCCCCTGGGTGGGTCACCTTCCTAGCGCCCTCAAGGGTTTATCAACTCTGCTCTCTGAACTCCCTCCTTTTGGAGTCATAATGGAATCTTTATTAGGTCAGAATGACTGACCAAATCATCGCTCATTGGGGATTAACTCAACCTCCAGCCCCTTTCCCTCCTAAGGGGTGGGGTGGGGCCGAAAGCTCCCAACTGGCAACCAGTACCTCAACAGTCAACTTGCTGACATCAAGTTAGATGTGGCTGAAAGGAGACTGTTAGGAATAAAATACACTGTTACCTCTTCTCACTTAGGAAATTCCAAGGGCTGTAGGTACTCTGTGCTATGAACTGGAAAAACACCAGTTATAAATTTATTACAAATCATATCATCACATCTGCTTAATTCATTTAACACTACGTTACAGGTATTTTTCTATGTCATTGCCATGACTCAACTCCTTTTTAATGAGTTCAGTGTACACTACTGCATCAAAATGCCAAATATATTTAAAGTAATACCCTCTACTTAACATTATTTCTAGTTTTCCAAATTTCGATGCTGCAACACATCTTCCTATAAATGTGTGTGCACGTTTCTGGTAACTTCCTAAATGACTAGAAGGGAATCAGAGGTCTAAAGTTGTTCTGTCCAACGCAGTACTCGCTAGCCACACGCGACTATTTAAATGATCTAAAATAAAACATCTAAAATTTCAGCCTCTCAGCCGTACGAGTCACATTGCCAGCGCTCGCCCGCCAGATGACTGTGGAAATATGGTAGCCGAAGGCCAGGGGCTACCCTGCTGGACGGTGAAAATGCAGAGCATTCTTGGCACTGCAGAAGGTTCTACTGCTGGCCCTGGTTTATGGAAAAGTTCACATAAAAATGTGTTCCCTGTAGCCCATAAAAATGATGTAGCAACATAAACTCCCAGCGTGAGTTCCTACATCCACTTTTTGTCAGTATCAGATCAATGTTCTGACAGATGAGACATACGGTTTAATTTACATTTACATTATTAGAAAAGCTAAAGTCTTTTCACATTTGTTGGCCATTTGTGCTTATTTTTGTTGCTGAATTATCTAAACTTTGTCTATTTTAAGAGTCAAGTTGAAGGATACCCTGTTCCCAATGACCCGTACAACCTAACCATGTGTAGCACTTCCTGTTTCTCTGGTTTCCCAACGAGCTCTTCACACAGACATTTATCAGGACAGCAGGAAAAGAGCCGACAGAGAGCACCCCAGCTAGCAAAAGGCAGTCTGCATTCTCACGGGTGTTTTCTTACAGTGGAGTTGATGGCTTACACTCTCTTTGAAATAGCAATGGCTATCACTGCAGGGGATATTGTTACAAACGTTTATATTTTAAAAGTGATTACATTTACAGAAAAGTCTGGAACAGGAAAAACCAACCCATGGGCCAGGAACCAGAACAGTGGTCCCTGGGTTGGGAGAGGAATGAATGGGCAAATGCACAAAGGGAGTCTCTGGCCGGATGGAAGTGTTCTCTTTCCTGACAGGGTGTGAGTTACACAGGTGCACGCAAGTATCAAAACTCAATGAACTGCACACATTAGAACAGAAACAGTTTCACTCTATGTAACTTGTAAAGTTTAAAAAGTATTGTGTTGTTCAGAATATTTAGTTGATGGGCAATAAAAATACTTTTAAATATTTCTGGAACTTCAAATGTCACTTCCTGGCAGGGAGACACACGAAGTTTTGTTAAATTGGGAATGGGGTGCAGAGCGTGTGTAACACCTGAGCCACACCACTCGACTGTGAAACCAATGGCACTGTAGAAAATTCACTGCAATATCAGCAAAATATATTAAGGCATCAGAAAAGCTTTGCTACCATTTTAAAATTTTTCTAAAAAGCCTGCACCAAAGATAGGAAAACTAAGCCAAACACTTTCTGGAAAATCATTTCCCTGCTGTTAAAACACTGATTTAATCTTCCAAGTCACTTCTGCTGAGTTAAGTTTCTGAACTCGGCTCATTTTTGCCCTTTGCCCTCCTCTTCTGGTGGCACACAACTAGCACAAAAGCTAACACGAGCATGTTGAAACCCACAGATTTAATAACGACAAGTGCCTAACGAGAGACAAAGAGAAGACGCTCCTCTCATCTCCTGCTACCTGCCCACTCCCACTGCGGCTGCGCGTTTACTACCCCAGCCCATTACCAATCCGTCACAACCCGTTCTGCGCAGCAGCATCTTCAGAGGCTAAGCTGCAAATCTCGTTCAAGTTCTCCGCACATAAGCTGAGACATTATGGTGACTCTTCAAATGACCTTGCTTGTGAGATCAGAGGGACTCGGGTAGGGCACCAAGACTTCTGTCTCCAAGAGAAAGTTTGCCTAGCGAAGGATGAGGCCCAGAGACAAAGAAGCAGGAAGGTGTACATTCTCTAGTGTATCAGCTTTGTAAGAAAACAGCTAATTTTGTTATTAAACTCTACATTATATTTCCTTTGGCTCTGGAATCACGCAAATCTGGGCTTTAGAATCAGTCCTGCCAGTTATCAGCTGTGTGATCTTCGGCAAGTTACTTTACCACTCCGAATGGTTCTCTCAAGGAATGCTAACAGAATAGTATGTTTCATAAGGCGTGTTGGTAAGACACAATGAAAACACAACTAACATTTTAAGCTCAACAGCAGGCACATTCTAGGTACTTAAAAAACTATAGCTTCTACCACACACAATTCTGGTCCTTGAGAAGGCTGTATAACTGATACAAACCCCAGTCACTCCTCTCTGTAGCCAAACCACCACCAGGATATCCAGGCAGTCATTTTTTGCTAACAAGGGACTAACATAAACAGGCAGCATTCCCTCATTCTGAAGTCTGACAAAACAATGTCCATTACGTGATTTTCAGCAGCCAACCATAGATGAGGTCTCAAAAAAGCAGAAAAGGTATATATATACAAGCTAGAAAATAATTATACAAGATGAACATATGAAATCAAAGTCAGAGTTCCGGCCAAGATGGAGGCGTAGATAGAAACCCTTTGCTTCCTCGCACAACCAAAAGGAGGAAAAAAACAATCTAAAAATCAATAAATAACCACAAGTGCCAGAAAAATCAAACTGCACGGAACTCTGACAACCATGGAATTAAAGAAACAGTCAAACAGAACAACCAGACCAGTAAGGCAGCAGGCCACAAGGGCAGTGCTGGCTGCACAGAAGGGGCTGACCTAAGGGGAAACTGAGACTCAGAGGTGCCTATGGATTACGGCGGCCAACATGGTGGGAGAATCTCCCAGTCTCACATGAGAGTTCATTGGAAAGTGTGCTAGAGAAGAGCAGGCGACCACGGTTACCTCTCTGGCCCCTCCCCCACAGGCAGTGCCCACAGGCAGCACCCAGCACAGCAAGGAGGGTTGCCCTGCTCAGGGCCCGCCCCTTTACAATTTATCAGGGGCCCTGAGCAAAGAAATATGGCTCAAATGAAAGAACAATGCAAAACCTCAGAAAGAGAGCTAGGCAAGGAGGAGACAGCCAACCTATCTGATGGAGAATTTAAAGCTCTGATAATCAAAATGCTCACAGAACCAGTTGAGTCTGACTGAAAAAATGAAAGAATGAAAGATATCTAAAATGAAATAAAGCAAAATATTCAGGGAACCAACAGTGACAGGAAGGAAACCAGGTCTCAAAGCAACAATTTGGAACAAAATGAAGAAATAAACATCCAATCAGAAGAGAATGAAGAAACAAGAATCCAAAAAAATGAAGAGAGGCTAAGGAATCTCTAGGACAACCTGAAACATTCCAATATCCGAATTATAGGGGTGCCAGAAAGAGAACAAGAAATTGAACACTTATTTGAACAAATAATAAAGGAGAACTTCCCCAACCTGGTGAAGGAAGTAAGACTTTCAGGAAGCCTAGAGAGTCCCGAAGAAGTTGAACCCAAAGAGGAACACACCAAGGTACATCATGATTAAGTTATCCAAGATTAAAGACAAAGAGACAATCTTAAAAGCAGCAAGAGGGAAGGAAAGAGTTATCTACAAAGGAGTTCCTATAAGGCTATCAGCTAATTTATTGAATAAAAAACAACAACAAACAAACAACTCCCCCCCCCCCAAAAAAAAACCTTACAGGCAAGAAGGGGCTGGAAAGAAGTATTTGAAGTCATGAAAGGCAAGGACCTCCATCCAAGATTACTCTATCCAGCAAAGCTATCATTTAGAATGGAAGGACAGATAAAGTGCTTTCCAAATAAAGTCCAGTTAAAGGAGTTCATCATCACTAAGCCATTATTGTATGAAACATTAAAGGGACTTACCTAAGAAAAGGAAGATCAAAAACATGAACAGTAAAATGACAACTATCAACAAATGAACTTAAAAAAAATAAAAGAAGGCAACAAAAACAAAAACTAAGCAAACAACTAGACCAGGAACAAAAATCAGAGAAATGGACATCACATGGAGGGTTTTCAGTGGGGAGGGGAGAAATGGGGGGAAAGGTACAGGGAAAAAGAAGCATAATCCGTAGGCATCAAATACATGGGGAGAGGTCAAAAATGGTATAGGAAGCAGAGGACTCAAAGAACTTACATGTACAACCCATGGACATGAACTGAGAGGACGCCAGAGGGTTGGGGGGTGGAGGGGGATTAAGGCGGAAAAATTGTGACAGTATAATTATATAGTTATATAATAATTATATTAAAATTATATGATTACATAAAATATAATTTATATTATATAAAATAAATTATATAAAATATAATTAAAAATCAAAGTCCATGGAAAAATAAATGGTAATTTTGCTAAGCAGACACATTCTTTGCTTCCTTACCATGCTATTGATTTATCTCAGATGTATCCCTACTAAGGCAATAAAGATACAGATGGGCAAGTTATTCTTAACCACAGATGAAGCGGTCTACAACAGGGCCAACCACATTTACTCACTTTAAAAAGCAGTTTCTGTGGCAGATCATGCACAAGTAAAAAAAAATAAAAATAAAAAATAAAAAATAAACCACTTACCTGCTTCTCTTCATCTGGCATATTTTTCTCCAGTTCCATCAGGTATTCTTCATCGAGCTCAGAGGAGTTCACACCATCATCAGGTTTGTCCTCAACCCTGTCCACACCTGGCTCCTCCTCAAAGGAGGCGCTGCAGTCATGAAAGTGCTCCTCTTCTCCCTGCTCCTCCTGCAGATGAGCCTCAGCCTCCCGGAGCAGCTTGCTCTGGGGCTGGTGGTCTTTGGGGTGAGAAACTGGAGGGACAGCACACGCTGCTCCTTGGGGATCTGTAACTTTCAAACCATTGAACAGATCCTCTGGAACGCCACCATTTTCTGACTTCTCCCCCATGCTGAATCAGTGAGGGAGATGAAGATGGCTCTGGGAAAGGAGAAAACACGTTTGGCAATGGTGCTTATTTTCAAAAGCAATCCTATCACGTTTCAAAACACACCCTAACTTCATTAGAATTCATTATACTAGGTTATTATGAGTCCATAAATAATGACAAACTGATATCCCTTTCAGAAATTCTTATAAACAAAAGGGACCGATTTTAACTTCCACTGCTCTTCCACTGCTCGCATTTTGTCGGGACAGCAAGAAATAGGCACAAGCTAAAACGCCAAGATAAACGAAACGACCCTATCTTTATTCAAATGAACAGCTAGGTTGTCAGGAAGAAAATACTCGTCCTTCCAGCATCACCACACCAAGGTCAATAATAAGTTTCTCATGGAGCTCGAAATGCAATGGGTGCCCAGTTATCGTTAATTTCACCCAAATCCGTTAGATAAACCCATGCCGGTTATACTGGCGCTGGTGGTCCAAATCAGGATTACCGTGGGGGTTAAAATCAGACATTACATTAGGCACAGCGTAACACCTGGAAAGCTTTAGCCCAGAGCTTAGACGCCACAATTCTCATTTATTGGTTTGGCGTTGAGTTAGGGCATCCGTATTTTCAAAAGGCGTCCCAGGTGATGCTAATATGCTGCCAACTGAGAACCACTGTGCGAGAAGCTGAGTCACACCGTCACAGCCCCACCCCTCTGGTCGCAGCAAAACCACGCCAACGACCTTTGTGTCGCGATAAGAGCCCACTTTTCCCCCAGCTCGTCCCAACCAAACTTAAAACAGCAACACTTAAATAAGGAGACTTCCCTGGCACAAGCAATGTTTTGCTTCTTCCCACTCCCAGGCCTACCGGAAGAACGCAGGAGTTGAAGGCCCCAGAATAAGGGCCTCCCCGCACTTCCCAACAACTCGTGCCCCGGCTGCGACCCCCATTGCCAAATAAAAAGACCCAGGTGCTTACTCACAGGTCCCCAGCACCTCTCCTCTTCACCTTCCTAGCCTGAGATCCTTTTACTTCCGTTCAGTCAAGTGCATTTCCGTCGGCGCCGACCAATGGCGTCGCTGTTGGCAGAGCACCCTGGGAAATGTAGTGGAACGACGCCGTGACGTCACCGTACGGACGGCAACACGAGTGACGGTTACCACCTAGGGTTAAGACGGTTACCACCGCGGCAAGACTCCGCGTTAGGACAGAGGAAGAAAGGTAGAGGAAGGCTGGGTCTGTGGTGTTTCTTTTACTCCTTCACTCCGACCTCTCTTATGCTAGCAGTGTATAGAAGAATCCTGAAGCATAAACCTTGTCAAAAAATAAAAATTTCCCCTCTAATGGTCTTCAAAGTGTGCCTTTCAAGAGGACATTATGAAAATATTCAGAAAGTTTGGGGGAAAGTTTATTTTACTTGGAAATGATTTGGATGTTAGTGAATATCCATTATTTAGTTGAACTTATAAACCTTTATTTAAATTTATTTAAATCACTTGCTTTTGGATTGGACATTAAACAGCTGACTATCATCTCATTATTTTTGTTGTTGAATTTGGTAACAGAGGTAACATGAGTTTATTTGACTAGTAAACCCAGATAAACCTGTACATTTGCAGTACACTCAATATTGGGAACTCTAAGACATGACTGTTTTTGTTAAACTAGTACCAAGGATTATCCCATGTAAAATTGAAAAAATTTTGGGTTTCTGTATTTCTGAGCACATACTTAATTTGTATAGAGCTTATTTGTCTTTAAACCAATGGAACAGAGCTTCTTACAAATTAACTTTGGTAGTACCATCCAGAGGTAGAGAAAGGCCACATATCTGTACGATCATACACAGACACACACAAATGGATGGACAGATACAGAGGCCTTGTAAACTTTTTAGCCATGTCTCANGAGCCCACTTTTCCCCCAGCTCGTCCCAACCAAACTTAAAACAGCAACACTTAAATAAGGAGACTTCCCTGACACAAGCAATGTTTTGCTTCTTCCCACTCCCAGGCCTACCGGAAGAACGCAGGAGTTGAAGGCCCCAGAATAAGGGCCTCCCCGCACTTCCCAACAACTCGTGCCCCGGCTGCGACCCCCATTGCCAAATAAAAAGACCCAGGTGCTTACTCACAGGTCCCCAGCTCCTCTCCTCTTCACCTTCCTAGCCTGAGATCCTTTTACTTCCGTTCAGTCAAGTGCATTTCCGTCGGCGCCGACCAATGGCGTCGCTGTTGGCAGAGCACCCTGGGAAATGTAGTGGAACGACGCCGTGACGTCACCGTACGGACGGCAACACGAGTGACGGTTACCACCTAGGGTTAAGACGGTTACCACCGCGGCAAGACTCCGCGTTAGGACACAGGAAGAAAGGTAGAGGAAGGCTGGGTCTGTGGTGTTTCTTTTACTCCTTCACTCCGACCTCTCTTATGCTAGCAGTGTATAGAAGAATCCTGAAGCATAAACCTTGTTAAAAAATAAAAAATTCCCCTCTAATGGTCTTCAAAGTGTGCCTTTCAAGAGGACATTATGAAAATATTCAGAAAGTTTGGGGGAAAGTTTATTTTACTTGGAAATGATTTGGATGTTAGTGAATATCCATTATTTAGTTGAACTTATAAACCTTTATTTAAATTTATTTAAATCACTTGCTTTTGGATTGGACATTAAACAGCTGACTATCATCTCATTATTTTTGTTGTTGAATTTGGTAACAGAGGTAACATGAGTTTATTTGATTAGTAAACCCAGATAAACCTGTACATTTGCAGTACACTCAATATTGCGAATTCTAAGACATGACTGTTTTTGTTAAACTAGTACCAAAGATTATCCCATGTAAAATTGAAAAAATTTTGGGTTTCTGTATTTCTGAGCACACACTTAATTTGTATAGAGCTTATTTGTCTTTAAACCAATGGAACAGAGCTTCTTACAAATTAACTTTGGTAGTACCATCCAGAAGTAGAGAAAGGCCACATATCGATACTATCATACACAGACACACTCAAATGGATGGACAGATACAGAGGCCTTCTAAACTTTTTAGCCATGTCTCAGGTACCAAACTCGAAAGCAAGGTTAGATCCAAATTCTGTTTCATCTCAGTTTCTGGACGTCTCAAATGTCCAGAGTCTTTTTTTTAAAAAAATATTTTATTTATTTATTTATTTATCTTTAGAGTGGAAGGAGAGGGAGAGAAATACCAGTGTATGGTTGCCTTTTGTGCGTCCCCTGCTGGGAGTTGGCCTGCAGGGAACTGGCCTGCAACCCAGGCATGTGCCCTGACTGGGAATCGAACCGCGATCCTCTGGTTCGCAGGCCCGCGCTCAATCCACTGAGCTACACCAGCCAGGGTCAGATGTCCAGTCTTTAACTGAAGATTTTTATTTGTGTGCTGTAAGGTATTTTTAGAGCTATGGTTGGAGTCATTTTGTATCTAAAAAGTTTCTGCACACCAGATAATACCTTCCATTGTCTCCCAGTGGTCTGAGATTTTTTTCCTTTTCAAGTGTGGTTCTTAAGGTGGACTTACCTGAAACCAAGTTTCCCCAGAATAGCCATTATAATTCCAAACATCCAAAGGTTCACCCATTTTTCAAGAACAGCACAAAACCCTGGTCCAAGAACAAGGTGCAACCTGTCTCGCTTTTGGATTGCCTAAAACATCTTACCTACAAGGGGCCCCGTTTTCCAATGTGTTTTCCCTACTTCTAAACAGGTCAGGTGACTTCCCTAGAAACTTCAACAGAAACACACCAGGAAAAAAAAACCCAGAAATGGAAAGCACAATAGAGTTGGACAGCTCAGAAGGCAAAGAGAGGGGAGCTTGTACTGGAGAAGCACTTAACTCAAGAGCCCCACGCTGGTGAGAAAGTAGCGAGCACAAAGAGCTCTTTGGGTGCTGGCACCCGGTTTGCTCACCGGCCTTGGGGTTGCAGGGCTTCATCTTCTTTGGGCCCTTGTCCAGGTGCCATGAAATGTCAAAGGCCCAGAAATAGCCAAAGTAAGACCAGGAGTCACTGAAGTGGTAATTAGTACACATGTATCATGCACACACCAAAAGGACAGCTTGCAAACCAGCAGCATTCAAAACATGGAATGAGGCTCAGGGTACAGCCTTATAAAGCAGCTTATATAGTGAGTGAGGAAGCAGTGACTGTTTATTCTCCCCAGTGACTGGCCATAAGGTAAATTGATGTCTAAACTGATTTTATCTGCTCAGGGAAACTTCAAGGCTGGTCTCCATTTGCTTCTGATTTTGCCAATAAATTGCTGGATGTGGCTAAAGCATAGAGCACAAAGCAAGAAACAGGTTTCCACAGATGGAAGCTCACTGATCAGTTCCTGGGACCATGGGGACAGTGTGTGTTAGCACTGACGCCCATGATGTACAAGGGGGGAAAGTTTTTCATTGAGAGGGCAGTTCTGTTGTTATTTCCCAGGGTAGAGGCCATGTCTGCCTTGCTTACAAATGAATATCCTCCGTTACCACATGGGTGAGTGATCCTCTTCCAGGAGTTACTGGACATTCAGTGCTCTGGTGAATTGCGTAAAGAGATTTGGAGACTTCTGGAATTACCTTACGGGATTGTGGTAAGAATTAAATGGTGCCATGGCTTATCTGAAACACAGAAAGTGAAGTGCTCGAAAAAGGAAAAAATACTATTAACAGCACTTAGCACAGTAAGTACTCAATAAACATCTGTCATTGTAATTATTACTCTTGAAGGCTTCACAGTATTCCCACTATTATGATCAATTATTAACAGTGATAGGAATTTAATTATTACTAGTGTTACTAATGAGAACCAATAATGTCATTAATAATGCTATTTGTGCAGCTTTCATTCATACCCCGCCCCCTGGACCGGGGACTGATCACCTGTTTGTTGAAAGAATGGAAGCTGCACATGAATAAATAAATCATGAGTGAACGCTAGGCATCAGACTAGACCCTGCGGTGGGAACAGCAATAAATCAGAGTAGCAAAGAAGTATTTTCTCTGCTTTTGTACCTGAGGGAGCAGCCAGGAGGTGTCTTAGTGGCCCACACCTGCCCCTCAATCAGTAAGGAGCTGCCCTCGTGGTCTGTGGCCTGCTCTGCTGGGGACAGGGTGGAGACTGGGGAGGGGTGAGCAACTCCCAGCATGGCAGGAAGCCGTGGAGGATACTAGAGGAGGAGCCTTGTCCTCAAGGTGGCCCTTCGGGTCACCGGCAGGGCAACAGGATTGCTGTCCAGTTTGGTGGTTAAGAGTGAAGGTTCTGGAGTCAGACGGACCTGGGTTTGAATCCCCACTCCGCCTCTTGGCAGCTGGGGAACCTGACCTTGGACAAATCACTGAATCTTGATACTTACTTTGATACTTACTAGGTTTCACAAGGTTTAAATGGAATAACAAGCCTAAACCACTTTGCACAGACCCTGGCACAAACTTTAACTTACAATAAATTGCCTTGTGGAGAATCAGCAGGCAGAGATGGAAATCACTCCTGCCTCCCCAGTGACTTATTATGCACACACTGTGCTAAACTTTTGGGAGGTTCTGTGCTTCTCTGCTCCCTGGAGCTAGAGAAGCTTAATACATCTATGCTAGACTGACTCAGTCCTTTCTGTGCCCAAAGTGGATGGATATATTAATACCACGAGGCTTACTGAGCCCGGCTTTGGGAATGAAGCTTTCACACTCTGGGATCATGCGTCACTGTTGGGAGCCGACCAGCAACCGTCCCTTGACACAGTCGGACGGATGAGATGTATCTGCACAGCAGAGGCAACTGTGGCTGGACTTCCTGTCTATCTCTCCCAGCATGTCTGTCTTTGCGATTAATAGGTGGTGGGATTTTTAGACACCTGTGTTTCAGGGTCAATGATCCGCAGAATTCCAATGAAGTTGTACAAAATAATTTCTTGGCCAGAGAACAAAATTCCCCCTAATGAAGTAGCCCCTGAATATCTAGAAGTTGATGGAGTAACAGCCCCTCCTCTGCCTTGGACAGGAATATATATTAATGGAATTAGATAGGCAAAGAAACAGGAGAAGCTGTTTATAATAGCTAACTAAGCACATAGAAACAATTACCAAAGAGTCAGAGTCCATATTACATAAAGAAACATTTTAGACAGAAAGATAGGTAGCTAAGTTAGATATCACAAAGGCCTTATAATAAATTTCCTATAACCTCTGCTCATACTAAATTCTAAGAACTTTAATAAATAATAAGACATTTAAACTTTGTACATACAGCTATTTCTAATTGCCTGATTAATGGACTAAGTGGTCAAACAAGTGTTTCATCCTGGTCAAAACAACCTTTGTTTAACATAACTGAATCTATGGAAATTCTTGTACTTTTCCTTGTTACCTCTGTATTGGTTTTTTCTGCTTAACTGATCACACCATGCACCTGTTCCTTTAATGTTATATAACAATCTCTATAAAAATAAAGCCTAAATCAAACTCTGAGGGTTTGGTCAGATCCACAGAGGCTGGCTGTTCTCCGGCATCCAATTGGGTGTCTGAGCCTTCATTTGTCCCCTGCGCCCTCCATCCTTCAGGGACCTGAGACCTGCCGAGGCTGGACCCCGGCACTTCAGCTTCCCCAGAGTTGGGGCACCTGAACTTGCCAAAGCGGATTGGACAACCAGGAACAGTCAGTGGTGCCGACGAGATGCGAATTAAATACACGATTAAGATGTACAGCCTGTATTCCTTTCATGTTTCCCAAAGATGCTACTGCTTTTTATTCTTCCCCAGCTCCAATCCTCAAACTGAGACTTCTGGTTGGGAGACACAATCAAGAGTTAACACACTGAACATTTAAATTCCCATATTTCTTTTTCCCCTTAGATCAGCATGTCCAATAGCAATAAAATATTGGCCACAGATGTAATTTCATCTCTAGTAGCAGCATTTAAAACAGTAAAGGAAGGGAAATGAATTTAAGTAATAGGTTATTTAACCCAGTATGTCCAAAATAGTTATCATATAAATATGTAATTGGTATAAAAATGAAAAGAATATTTTACATTCCCTTTTTCAAACTAAGTCTTTAAAATCACGTGTGTATTTATTCCTGCAGTGCACCACAACCCGGACATCAAGTTTTCATTGAAGACACTGGAGTCTGTACTCAGATTTCATAATGCTTACTGTGAGAAAAGTAGATCCACATATCCAAGTTAAAAAATATATACTTCCCAATGACTGGATCAAATATTAGTTTTTCAATTTAAGTTTCATTTAATTACAATGAAATAAAGTGAGAAGTTTCCGGCCATGGTTGCACTAGCCACATTGCAAATGCTTAGGAGCCACCCGTGTTAGACAGGGCAGGCTTAGACTTCCCGGAACAGCAGCCAGCGACCTTCACAGAGAACGTCTATGTGTCCAGGGTTGTGCTCATCATTTCACAGTTGTGATTGTACGTAATCCTTAAAATAACCCTGGCCTCCCTCCTTTCACCCATTTCCTACGGTCCCTTCACCATTCAGCCACCAGCCGGATCATTAACAACAGGAATCTTGGATGGGGCTTACCCATCTTCATCAACTTCCCACGGCAATGGGAACAAAATCTAAAATTCCTGTTCACGACCCATAAGGTGCATGTGACCCTGCCCCTCTGACCTTACCTGGGCCACTTTCCCTTGAGGCACAAAGCTGCTCTGTTCCCCAAACATGGTGTTTTCCTGTCTCCAGACCCCAGGTTCAGTGTTTCTTCTGCTGAATGCTCTTCCCACAGTCTGCTCATTCTTGTTCTTCAGGTCTTGCCCCAGTGTCACTTAAAGAAGCTCCCTGTATATCTCCTCCACATCAGTATCACATCTGCAACAATGTTGAGTATTTATTTACTTGATTATTATAACTCCCTCTACTAGACTCTAAGAGCCACAAAGATCAACATCTTGTCTTTCTTCCCTGTTTTGAAATTCCCAGAGCCCAGCACAGTGCCTGGTGAGCACAATGAGCACTCAAATATTGTATAAATGGACGACACTGTTAGATATTATTACAAATGATAAGGTGGAGGCTCCGAGAGGTTGAACGTTTTCTCCGAGGTCACACAGCGAGTAGAACAAACCAAGGACATAATGCCAGGTCTAACCACAAAGTATGTTTTTCTAAAGAACAAAAGAGGTGGGCAGATATAGTAACCTTAACTGCAAAAAGCAGAAATGCCCTTTGAAGGTGATCTATATCTATCAAAAATACACAGGGTTATATGCTTGGCAGGAAAACTCAGCGGGTTTTCAGTGTTAAGTAAATGGCTCAGAGCCTGGTTAAAGATAAGGCCTTCAAGGCCGGTGATGGGTGGATGAAGACACCACACAAATGGAGACTGACGGTCTCGGAGGCGGTCATCCTGAAGACTGCCAAGGCAAGCATCCTGCACCCAGTAGCCCCACTGCCCAACCCCCCTCTGCCCTCACAACCTTGGTCTTTTGGACCAAGAAAGGGAGTCTGTGCCCCAACCACAAATGGAATGATGGAGCTAGCACATATTTTTCCTTGGGACTCATCCACTGAACCAAACAATTTATTCCAAGTTGGGAAACAATACTTCTGACCCTCACTTTTCTACATCAGATGTCAATGCCCATTTAAAAGCATGAGGCACAGAGTTCACGGCGTAGAAACCTTTTCAAGCTCAGGCAGTGGGTCTACTTGGGTCCGGCTGGGGGCAAGGGCAGGAGTCAGAAGGAAAGGGGCCAGCGGGGGGTCAAGCACTGTGCTGAACAGCTCCACCTGCCATTCCCCTCACTGAATCTTCCCAGGCTCCCTTTAAAGTGGGAAACAATCTTTCCACTCCAGAAAGAAAAACTGGTTTCTTTATCACCCTCTGCTCAGGTCCACGCAGAGGCAGTGGACATTGGGGGAACTAAGCAATCTATAGATTCCTCAGCACGAGGTTGCACCCCGGGCTAGGATCTCAGCATGGAGGTCCCTTCTCCTGGGTCTTGAGTATTCAAGAGGATGTCTCTAACCGCTCCAGTTCCCTATTCCCTTTCATAGCACTCCATTTCATGAACCTTGGCACTTCAACAATTAATTTCAATCATTATTCTCACCTCTTATTTGCCTTTTCCACTTGCAAGTAGAGTTTTAGAATAAGAGTTGGCAAACTTTTCCTGTAAAGGGCTAGGTAGTAAATATTTAAGGGCCGGGGGGCCACATGGTCTCTGCTGCACCACTGTTTTCACCGGAAGGCAGCCATAGACACCATGGAAATAAATGAGTGTCTGTATTCCAATAAAACTTTATTTACAAAAATGCAAGCCAGGCTGGACTTGGCCAGCAGGCTGTCGTTTCCCAACCCCTGCATTAGTGCACAGATTGCGGCATCAGACCAGCCAAGACTGAATCTCAGCTCAGCCCGTGACCATTCCGTACAATTTTTTGGAAACTCCTTACGCTCAATAAACTTCTGATTCCCTGTTACATGAGACAATAACAGTACTTTTCTTCTGGGGTGATTGGGAAGCATAAATGAATTGATATATTAAAACACTCAGAACAGAGCCTGTCTTTTAAACATTTGAATGTGATTGACAACAGCCTTTAAGTTGCCCTGGGGCTGGGGCTACATTGGTTGTATCCTGAGTGCTTGGCACAGCACCTTGCGAAAGGATGCAGTGCAGGAAAACTTGCCAACAAGTGAACAAATGAATGAATGAATAAGTGAGTGATCTCTTACTAGACCCAAGACAAAAACCAAAACAACACAGGGTTTATTCTCTGTTGTTTTTATTTAAATGTAAGAGGCTTTTTCTTTTTTGGTGGCATAAACCTTTCCTCCAAGCCAAACTTTTAGCTGGATTCTCTATACAGCCAGATCTCAGCATCAGACTGAAATTCTCTCGAAGCCAGAGAAAAGGGCAGCTTCCACTGCACAGCCCAAACTTCTCCAATACATGCATCCCTAAGTATTTCTATAAATCCTCAAGGAAACTGATCAAAATACCGGCTTGGCCAAGCAGACTGCCTGTGTCTTTGAGTTCAAGTTGGCAAGAATTCTGCAAGGTGCCAAACATAATTTAAGGTTCTTTCTAAAACATAATTTAACAAATAAGACATTTGAAGATCTTTACTTTCCCATTTCACACATTGATTATGGCCAGCTCAGCAGAATTCTTGGGTGAATAAATATTTAATAAGTAGGTGCAGATATTGTAAAGGCACAGATTATAAAGGAAACCAACATTCCTGTCATTTGTCCCATTATCCCTGTATGTTGAGATTGAAGAGAAAATGACTTGCTGATCTATGGCTTTTTTAAAACCATGGTATATCCGGTTCAAGCTTTCCAAAGAGCCTTAGACAATTGAAGCTATATGATTCATTGGTGAAATCTCACTCTATCTCCTTCTGTTCTTAAGTAGGTTCATGCAGGTGCACTTCCATCTTTATTATCGAATTTTCTACTAGTTCAATCCCAACCTGGCACCAGCCAATACATGGTTGTAGCAGGACACTCATCCAGAAGCAATAGAAAAACATCAGCATTTCTGGGAAATTGAGCTAGAGTTGAATAATTTTATAACACTCAGCATTTGCTTAGCGCTCCAGAAGGTGACTCCATGCAAGGAATTTGCATAAACTCTGCAAGTGGGTGTGCTTAATGTAGATTACTCTGGTTCTCCCGGAAGCTCTGAGCTAGACAAAGCATGTATTATTCCCATCTTACCCAGGAGAAAACTGAGGAACTCAAGAGATAAAGGGACTTTTTCGGGATGACCGTGATAGCTAGTGGCAGAGTTTCATCCTAGCCAGAGGGGCTAAGAGATTTCTTAGTGCAGGGGTTTGACTCATCCAGCAGGACACGGAGCCTATGGACCCTTTTTAGAAAAATGTTTTTAGTGCATAAAACAAAACACACAGGACTGTAAAGAAATAAAATTATGTTACTGAAAATTTTAAACATATCTTGGTGACATAAATCATATTCTCAAGATACGTGTACCTCTAATCCCATTAAACATGGTAGGTGTAATAACACCATAATTTTGAAGTAGTGATGAGAAAAAAGCATCATTTAACCATAGCTGAAAAACTGAAAGGTGCTGTTAAAATCTATGATTTCTTTTGGCAAGAAAGTCACGGGTGCTGCTAAGATTCCTGTGGTCTGTTGCCTACAGTCATAATAGAAAGAAAAGCTTGATTTTAACTAGAGATTCATGAAAACAAGAATATAATATTTTTCCCCATGCAAATGCATGACTCACCCTCCTTGAATTTTATCCATGTCCGTATAGCGGTCTGCAGACCCCAAGTTAAGAACTCCTTTATTTGATCCAATTCCTCATAAAACAAGAGAGAAAACTGAGGGGCAGGGAGGGAACGAGATTGACCTCGGATTACTTAGCAGCAGAGTAGCAGGGATGACACAAGACCCAGGGGCTGAAAACGCCTTCCTTCAAGGGCTGTTACGGAAACTCAGGGCAATGAAATGTGTGATGCTCAACACAGTGTCAGGCACACAGCAGCCATCTGGCAGACAACAGCAGAGCATAGAGACAGGACTTTCTGGAAATCCCCCTGAAACGGGGACAGGGTCCACTGTATGTGGCCTCTGCTCTTGTCCCTTTCCTCCTCCTGCCCGAAAGAGGGCCGTGAGGGCCGCACTGGAAGGAGGGTGCAGGCAGGCATCAGAAGGAACCTGGGCCTCTCCCTACACTGCGAAGCAGCCACGCTACTCCCGGACTGGCTACCCCAGACTTCTCAAGTGAGAGAAACAAAAAAACCTTCTGACGCGTCCAAACCACTGTCACTTGTCTCTGTTATGTGCTGCCAAACACAGGTCTCCACCGACGTCCCCCCTCTCTGGCTGCGGACTGAGCCTCTCGCCCAGAAGAGTGCCGTCTGAGGCTTCTTGGCGAGGGATTAGAGGACACCAAGGACGTGACGCCGTGCCCCGTACATTAAAGGCAGATGTTCTTATATCACTGCGCTTTCTACCACATTGGCTCACAGCTTCGAAAACCCACCACAGCCTCAAAATCGCCCCCACCCTCCAGCCCGCTGTGGTCGCAGCGCAGGTACACAGCCTCCACCGCAGCCCAGCCTTGGTTAAATGCTGATCATGCCTCACAGAAAGGGACAGTTTATGAAAACGCTGACAGAGACAAAACACCTGATAATTAGTGGCTGACAACCACAGACGTGGAGGCAATTAGGAGGTTTGCGTAAATCCAGGGGCTTGAAGCAACTTCTGTTCATTCCCCTGACTTCTTGCCTAAGCCCCTGAGCTGTTATTTTTGCCAGCAGGGCTGGCTTCACAGGAAGAATGAAGGATGAGAAGTGAGTGGAGAGGTTGTGGGGGGCTGCAGACCTTCAGACCCCGAAGCCCGCCCCACTCCTTCCTCCTTGCTCCAGTGGCCACTGTGCTGGGCCTTCTGCCACCAGAGCTGGGGGCCCAGGGGGAGTGCAGGGCATGTGTGAGCCCATGGGCCTAAGGAGGGGGCCAAGGGGACAGAGGCAGGGGAGGTTCCTAAAGAAGCGTGTAGCCTACAGTCTGGTCATAGGATGGTGGCATTTCCCACAGGGCCCTCGTCCTTCCCTTAGCACTGATGAGCTGGGGACCACCTGGCGTGCTCATGCCTGCAAAGCAGGCTTCCTAGATACCTAGACGTGGGGCCCGGGGCTCTCGACACTCAGGGCTGGGTTATTATCTCTTTAGATGTACTAGGCAGGCAATAATTTGTCACCTCTTTCAATGATTATCCTTTTATCATCATTACCACCTATTAACACCACTTAAAATGATTCAGGGGGAAGAGCAGGACTACCTCAGAACCCAGCACCGCACCCCAGACATGACAGTAACAACAGCGTGCTGTGCATCCGTCCGGAAGATCCCTATAACCTGACAGCTACAGGCTGAACCGTGTCTCCCCCAAGTGACATGAGAAAACCCTAACCCCCAATGTGGCTGTTTGGCGATCAAGCCCACAGGGAATAACGAACGTTAAAGGAGGTGATAAGGGTGGAGCCCTCATCCAATAGGGCTGGCATCCTGGTAAGCAGAGGAAGAGACCCCAGGGATGCACGCCGAGAGAAGGCCACGTGTGAGGAAACAGCGGGGAGGGGCCACCTGCGAGCCAAGGAGAGAAGCCTTGTAGACGCCAGCCTGCTGGCACCCTGACCTCTGACCTCCAGCCTCCAGCACTGTGGGAAAACAAATTCCTGGTTTTTAAGCCATCCTGTCCCGTGGTACTTTGTTGTGGCCACCTGAGCTGACAAACACTCGGACTTAATCACGCAAGTACGTGAGCCCCACATTTTCTCAAAGTGATGCATTGTGCTGAACCCCTCTCTTTCCCTTCCCCCTTTCACCAAGTGGGCGGCCAGCCCTGGCGGTTCCTTAGCTCAGGGGTGGCTACCGTGGCCCCTTCTGGAGGGTGGGGTGTGGTTGAGGAGGCAGTGAGAGTGACTGAGCATTTTTTTGCTGTTGTTGTCTGTCCCCTCTTTCCCTGCTGGGAAATTCTGTGATGGAGTCACAGCAGACCCCTAATCACGGTCAGCGTCAGCTAGGAAGGCCTTGGACCAGAAGCCAGCTCCTGTCTCCTCAGCTTTCCTTTCCAAACTGCAGGCTTCTCTGGCCCGCTCCCTGAGCTCCGCTGCGGTGACAGAGGGGCAGGGTGCGTGGGGGCTGGGACAGTCTGAGTGCTGAGCCAGTCTGCAGCCTGTGGTTTCTCAAGGTTTGAGGGGCTGCAGTTCTGGAGAAGTAACAGAAGTGACCGGACAGTGTACTTCGGTCACGAGTGTATTTACACTGTGATTTTTGCTCTTTCTGTGCTCCTCTGTTATTGACCAGAATGTTAAAATTATATTCCACTTAATAAATTCCACCCTTTTCCACTTAATAAAATTTATATTAAATGGAAAATGGTATGTCATCCGCATAATGTCAGTGCCGCTAGCTCTAAAGGGTTTTCAGTAAAAGTAAATATGGTGAAAACAGTACTATTAAATTCGAGCTCTCAGCCTAAGTCCTGCTATTTCTTTACTTAAATGTGTGTGTGTGTGTATATATACACACATATATGTGCATATTCACGAGAGAGAGAGATTGGCAAGTGTTAGAGATTTACTAGCTTCAGACTGAGGCTGTCAACTGGATATGATCAGATGGAGTAAAAGAGACTAAAAAGAGAGGGAATTCTCATTTTATGGCTCAATAGTACTGCCTGTTACACTGCAACCGTCCCACACATAGGCAGAGCCATGTCCACCACCTGAGCAGTTACGGCATCTTAAAAAATTAGGATCAGCCCCGACTGGTGTAGCTCAGTGGATTGAGCACAGGCCTGCAAACCAGAGGATCATGGTTCGATTCCCAGTCAGGGCACATGCCTGGGTTGCACGCCAGTTCCCAGCAGGGGACGCACAAAAGGCAACCATACACTGATGTTTCTCTCCCTCTCTCCTTCCCCTCTAAAGATAAATAAATAAATAAATAAAATCTTTTAAAAAATTAGGATCAGAAGGACAGAATGAGATCAACTTCCTTCTTGCGCTAGTGAAGGAACTAGGGTCCCAAAGTGGAGATGAGGGCAAAGTAACTTCCAGTTTTCTATAGTGGAAACGCACACATAACATGAGTTACTCTGCTCTGGCTGGTGTAGCTCAGTGGATTGAGCTCAGGCCTGCAAACCACATGATCGTGGTTCGATTCCCAGTCAGGGCACATGCCTGGGTTGCAGGCCAGTTCCCAGCAGGGGACTCATGAGAGGCAACCATACATTGATATGTCTCTCCTTCCCTCCCCCTCTAAAGAGAAATAAATAAAGTATTTTTTAAAAAAAGAAAGTTACTTTAAGTGGCATTTGGCACATTCAGGCATACCTTGTTTTACTATGCTTTGCTTTTTTGCGCTTCACAGATGTTTTTTTTTACAAATTGGAGGCAAGACCTTCCATCGGTCAAAAAGATCACTGTGGGCTTTACCACAGCGGTCTGAAACTGAACCCGCAATATTACCGGGGTAGGTTTGTGTTTCACATTTTTTTAAAGATTTTATTTATTTATCTTTAGAGGGGAAGGGAAGGAGAGAAGGAGAGAAATATCAATGTATGGTTGCCTCCTGTGAGTTCTCTGCTGGGAACTGGCCTGCAACCCAGGCATGTGCCCTGACTGGGAATCGAACCGTGATGGTGTGGTTCACAGGACCGCATTGTGTTTCATATTTTAAATTAGTCTCTTCCAGGGCAGTTGGTGCTGGAGGAGATGCCCCACACTTACCCTGCAGCTTTGTGGGGTCCCTGGCACATCTCTGTATAGCCCAGGCAGAAGAATGCAATCTGAATTTTACCTTCCCCGCTCATCCCCAAGCTCTCCAGAAGAGGGACTCGGATGCAGACTTACCTGACACTGCGTGGTGAGGGGGGGTGGGGGGTGGGGAAGCCATGTCCTCAGGGTTAGGTGCGCTCTCTGGCTCTGACTTGTCCCCTCCTGGAGAGGGCGAGGGCCTGTGATACCCAAGTCCCCAGCATTGAAAAGGACTGTGAGTAAGGGGTCTCACCACTCTCAGGGTCTGACGCCTGCTAAGATGTGCGTTAGCTCCTTATTGCTGCTGAAACAAATCACTTAGTAGCATAAACGATACAAATGTATTCTCTTACAAGACTGGGGGTGGGGGGGCTGGAAGCAAGAAAGCCATTTCCCGGAGTTCAGGTCACCAGGACGGCAGTTCCTTCTGGCAGCTCCAGGAGAATCCTTCCCCACCGCCCTTTCCAGCTTCTGGACTCCGCCTACTTCCTTAGGCTCCGGACCCAAGTTCTGCACCTTCACAGTAGGCAGCGCGGCACCCTCAAGCTTTTTCCTTCCTCCCGTTCTGTGTCCGTTGTCACTTCACCTTCTGGCTGTCTCTGACTCCTCCCGAGTCCCTCTTATTACAACGACCTTTGTGATTACATTGGGTCCACTGGGATAACCCAGGATAATCTCCTCATGTCTAGATCTTCAACTGGATCACGTCTGCAAAGTTCCTTTCGCCAGAAAAGGTAATATCTACAAGACCAGGGATTAGGAGCTGGCTAGCTTTGGAGGCCATTATTCTGCCTACTACAGACTATAGTAAAGGTCATGTAAGATCCATGAGGAGAAGTGACCTGTTTGGTTACCAGTGACCACCCACGGCTTGCACGTTGCCTGGCACAGGGTCCCCGGGTCATAAAATGGTAGTTAGGCTCAGGAAAGCTGTATACGACTCTTACAGAAAAATGTAGAGAGACGCTACCTCCTGCATAGCTTTTTAGGAAGTTCCCAGATCCGCTGAAGCCAGCATATGACTCCAAGTTAAGCAACTAGATTTCTAGAATGTCTAGCTGTAGCTGAGACACCGAAGGGGGTCTCGGAGGAAGGAGGCAGAGCGGTGCAGGCAGAATTGCAAAGCAACTTTGTTCCTTGACAGCCCGGCTGCTGCGGCGCGTTGGACAGCAGGTGGCGCCCGGGTCTGCCTGAAGGCCGAGTTTGCCCCCCTCCGCACACCTGCTCTGGGGAAGGGGGCGTGGAGCGGTCACTGCAGTGTCTAAAGAACTGTTTCCTACGCTCTGCACGTACGAAGGAAGGACGCCAGGCTCCAGGAGGCGGAAAGGGGCTGGAGAGAATCTGCGCAGCTGGAGACGCCGCAGGGCCGGCTGGCTGGGCCCGTGGGAGAGACCCGCGCACCTGGGCGCGCACTGCGCCCCCTCCCGAGTACCCGCGATCAGGGCTCCGGGCAGTGGAAGAAAACAAACGGAACGCCAAATATGTATGAGCCTGCAAAGGGAAGAAATTGAAACCTCCCCGGTGTGATTTAAAAGGCATGAAAAACAACTGCTGTTTGATTTCTCGAAATAGGCTCCCTGAGCTTCTTACAACACCGCCCTTTTGCCCTGAGGCCTGGCTCCTTCCTCCAGGGAGGCTCGGGGAGGATGTAAACAATCTAAGGAGTGAGGGTCAGAGGAGAGCTTTCTCGCCTGAAGCCATCCTGGGCTTAAAGCGGAGAGCTAGCAGGCCTCGGGCTGGGGGGAAGCGGCCCTTCCAACTCAGTGTTTAGTACAGCGGGTCCCAGAAGGCAGCAGAGGATTTCGAGGGGAGTGAAATCTGGCCCTTTTCCTGACAGGGTGCATGTTAAGTACTGTGCTCATCAAAATGTGGTCTAAGGACCACTGGGATCATTCGCTAAAGTGCAGATTCCTGAGCTTTCCCTCCACCGACTGAATCAGCTGGAAGAGGCCAGAGGTGGTGGAGTGAGTCTGCATGTTTAATAAGGACCCCAAGTGGTTCTTTTACTCCCTGAGTTTGAGAGCCAGAGGCCCAGCTCTTGGTGCCGAAAGCTTTTGGTTCAGATACAAGAGCCAGCCGCTGAGCCCCTCTCCTTCCTTGGCAATCCGTGGCCCCACCGGTCAGAGGGTACACACTAGGTCATGTGCGCGTGCATAATTAATATTTCTGGCTAGCGGCCTCCATCTATCACACCTCAGGCCCTCTTAGAAAGACTGCCCGGGAGCCCCTGTGAGTTCCTGATTTCCCACCACCTCCCTAATGACTGCTTCCTGCAAGCCGAGGAAGGCTGACCACAGTGGAAGCACTGCAGTTCAGCCTCCTGGTGCTTCAGGAGTTCGCCGTCTCCCTCTGGGCAAAGTCCCAGGCCTCTCAGAGCTGCGAACCGAAGGTACCAGATGGAAGTGTCTTCCCTGCAGGTCTCACAGTGCTCTCACCATGCCTTGTGCCAAGCAGAATTCTCCTGTTTTTAACTCAAGATCAGAGTTTGTCACGAGGGCATCTTATTCCCCTGACATCATCTTCCAGGTGTTTTCCAAGTGGTGGGGGGATAGGGAAGCCCTGTCTGGGGTGCAGGGGTCAGAGCCGGGCGGGCAGCATCAGGGACCCAGTAGGGATGGGGAAGCCCTGCAGACTCAGCTGTGGTGCGAAAGCCCTTGAGCCCTTCCTGGGAAACCTGCTGAGCTCATCTTGGAATCAGGTAGGGAGGCCAGAAAGGAGGTTGCCTCAACCCTGAACGCTACAGCAGAAGCTTCCTCACCTGCCCTTGCTCTGCAAGAGCTGCGTTAGCTCTGTGCCCTGGACCCCTCCACACCCGGCTGAGTCAGCGGGCACCGACGAGGAGCATCACCATACTGGTTCACCCTCCAGATGGGGGTCGGTCAGGCATTTGGGTAGTGAGACTGGGTGATGTATGTTTCTGCCCCCCTCCCCCACCCATCCCCTTCCGTTATTTCAAGCGGGCACTAGGCTTTGTGCTTCAGATCTTCAGGTAAGGTGTGGATAGAGGGGAAGCAGAAGTTGTAAGGTTTCCTGACTTTTCTAAAAGCCCAAGACCACAGAGAGGCAGAGGTGGGGCAGGGTGGAGGTGTCGGGGTGGGGGGAGAAGGGCCCTTGAAGAAACAAGAAGGAGGGAAACTTCCTCCCACACGCAGAAGAGATTTCTGTAAGTGTGCAGAGCAAGGTCGGTGGGCTGTTTGGTTCAAATCCTGCCTCTTCACCTGCAAGTCACATCTTCGTGGACAGTTACTTAAACTTCTTTAAGCCTGAAAATGAGACAGTGCTACCTCATTGCCGTGTCCTAACATGCCTTTAGTCCCACTGTTCTGAGGCACTAATAGTGGTGTTTATGGACTGAGGTGTGCCCCCCTCCTCCCCACGCCAATTCGTATGCTGAAGCTTTAGACCCCAAACGCTTCAGATTGTTACTGTTTGGAGCCAGGGTCTTTAAAGAGGTAACAGAGAACGAGGTCATTAAGGTGGGCCGTAATTCAACTGGACACAGGCACGGAGCCTGGAAGGGCTGTGTGAGGTCACAGGTCGAAGACGTCCATCTGTGAGCCCAGGAGAGCGGCCTCAGAAGGAATCAACCCTCTGACACCTTGATCTGGGACCTGCAGCCTTCAGAACTGCGAAGAACCACCTTTCTGTTGTTCAAACTCTCGTCCGTGGCACTTTGTTATGGCTGCCCCAGCAACCAATAAAGTACTGAACAAACTGTGGAGGTCCTCGAGACTGGGGAGCACAGAGCTGCCTGCCCTAATTTAAAATATTTTTCAGCCCTGGCTGGTGTAGCTCAGTGGATTGAGCGCGGGCCTGTGAACCACATGATCGTGGTTCGATTCTCAGTCAGGGCACATGCCTGGGTTGCAGGCCAGTTCCCAGAAGGGGACTCACGGGAGGCAACCATACATTGATATTTCTCTCCTTCTCTCTTTCCCTTCCCCTCTGAAGAGAAATACATAAAATCTTAAAAAAATAAAATATTATTCAGCCTTAAAGAAGAAGGAAACCCTGCCATTTGCTCTAACACGGGTGAACCTGTGGGCATTCTACTAAGTGAAATGTCAGACACAAAGACAAATACTACACGACCGCCCTGGCTGGCGCAGCTCAATGGATCGAGCACGAGCCTGTGAACCAGAGGATCACGGTTCGATTCCCAGTCAGGGCACATGCCTGGGTTGCAGGCTGGTTCCCTGCAGGCCAACTCCCAGCAGGGGACGCATGAAAGGCAACCATACATTGATGTTTCTCTCCCTCTCTCCTTCCCCTCTAAAGATAAATAAATAATCTAAAATTAAAAAAAAAAAACTACACGACCAAACTCGTATGTGGAATCTAAAAAGATTGACTCACAGAAGCAGAGGGTGGAATGGTAGGGGCCAGGGGCTGGGGCCAGAGGCAGGGGAGATGCTTTTAAAGGGCAAAGAGTTTCTGATATGCAGGATGAATAGGCTCTGGAGACCTAACGTACACTACGGGGACTATCGTTAACAGCACTCTGTTGTACAGCTGGAATTTGCTAAAAGAGTTCTTTTTGTCTTTAAAGATTTTATGTATTTTTTTAGAGAGAAGGTAAAGGATAAAGCGAGGGAGAGAAATATTGATGTGCTAGAGAAACATCGATCAGTTGCTTCTCACACTCCCAACCAAACTCCCCCCAACCTGGGACTGGGCCCACAACCCAGGTGTGTGCCCTGACCAGGAATCAAACCAGTGATTTTTCAGTTGCAGGCTGGCGCTCAACCCACTAATCCGCACCAGCCCGGGTGAGAGTATACTTCTTAAATGTTCTCGCTACAAAAAAAGGTCATGTGGGGTGAGGGGTATATTAATTAGCTTGAGTGTGATAATCCAATTTCACAATGTAAATGTGAAAATGTAAGTATGAAAACATAACATTCTAACCTTAAATACATACGATTTTAATTTATCAACGATACCTCAATGAAGCTGGGAAAAACCAATCAAACCACAAAGTACATCTATCCCTTCCGGGGCCAATTTTCTATTTTTTCCTATCACCCCCTCTGTCTACTTTTCAAGTCAAGGTCAGAAGATGCCAGACCTTGACTCTTGCCCAGTATCTCACTAGTTCTGTCGAGAGAGAATGGACCTTTGCTGGGTTTGCAGGGACGTTTGCAGTTAGGTGCTGGGGGTAATGGTTACGAAAGTGAATTCCAAGGTCAGATGGGTAGAAATCTTAGACCTTCCCTTGGTAATCTGTCGTGCTGTAACAAACTCACACTTTTTATTAGATTTCATGTTTGCTCTTAGTTTAGGTTGATCACCTCTTTGAGTGATGTGTTTCTTCGTACCATGGGACACAGGGTTCTTTCATTCTGTCATATGATTGTGCCTTTCTTCTTCAAGGTAGGCCCTGACTCCTGAAACCTTGGAATCTGATGAATTACATGGAATGTGTTTTCTCTGTTGCTTTATTCAGGTTTTCTAAACTTTATAAAGAAGTGAGTAATGAATACCTTAGCAGAGGTATGTTGTCGCTGGGATGTTATCCACGTGACTGGCATGGCGGTGTCTTACCCTCAGGGTCTCATTTGATCCTTCAATGTCCCTGTGAAGTGGGCCCTGTAATCCTCCTTATTAAATAGTTAAGGAAACTGAGGCTTAGATCCCTGCCATGTGTTGCCGAAGGCCACACAGCTACTAACTGGCAGAGGTGGGATTTGAGCCCAAATCTGGAGGATTAACTATTAGCCCACCTCGCTGAGCCACTTACCTCTTTGATTGGCAGATGCATTGCTCTGCCTGCCTCAGTGGTAACAAAGGACTCAGCTTGCCTGTGGGAGGCTGGTGAGGATAAAGTAGGGCTGCTTTGCTGCCACCTAGAGGTCAGAGTAGAACACCACGGGCTCTTGAACTTCGAGACCCACCTTCTACCACCACCACAGAGAGGTAAGCTGAAGAGGTCAGCATGATGCAGGCTCCAGCTGGGGGTAAACTGGAACCCAGCATCTTCTGGGAATGCGAGCCACTGCCTGGTAACCCTTCCTTCTGGAAAGAGGCAGGAGGTGGCCCTGCCTCCCTGTGCCTCCTGGGTGGCCTCCAAACACCGGCAAGGCCTGAGGTCATCAGAGCTGAGTGGCTCAGGAAATGCCTTCGGTGCCTGTGGCTTCAGATATCCCGAGGTCCAAATTATAACTTGCATCTGCCCAGTGATTTACAGCTCAGTGTTTATACCACAATGATCTCACTGAGTCTTTTGCTTCCTGGTGGGCTGTGACAATCATATCCATTTGACAGATGGGGAAGCAGACCAGAAGAGGCAAGCCGAATCGCTCAAGGTCACAAAGAGTACAGACTTGAACCCAGGTCTCACTGACTCCCAGTCCTGTTCACCTGCACTAAACCAGTAGTTTTCAAACCTCAGTGTGTGAAGTCCTAGGGGGCTGGGGCAGGCCAGAGGCGAGGGTGGAGGGGGAGGAGGGGGAGGAGAAAGGGGAAGAGGTAGCCAAAAGGGTGAGGCTCTGTCCTTTTCCCCCACTTCACTCTGGGCCACACCTATATCAGGATTCCGTGTAAGGCTGGCTTTGAAAGATTTGTGCTGCTAACAAAATATTTTCAGACGACTGTGCCAAACTGTTCCCCCCCCCCCCCCCGGGAATTGAATTCAGGCTCCTCTTCCCTGGGACCTTTTCTCTGCAGGAGCAAGAAGAGACCTGCTCTCTGTTGGATGACGTACTCTATCCCAAGATGGTAGCGCAAGGGATTGTAAAAGGTACTGGCCAGGGAGGTGGCAGCCCTGGGTCCAGTTTATTGTGATGTGGTCAAGTTACCCGCCTTAGTTTCCCCCTCTGTGACGATGAGGCGCTTGGCCTAGATAATTTCGCATATCCAGCTGAGCTTAAATACCCTGGGGGCCTGGGCTATCAGGCTTAGATCTTATAAGGGCAAGCCACCTGGCATCGTAGGAAAATGTAAAATTTTTTAGTGTGAGGATTTTTCTGAAAGTGTATATGTAGCTTTCATCAGTCTTAAAGAGGGCTGCAATATAAAACCTCTAGCTTCTCAGGACTTTTTTCTGGTAGAATTGGTAGGAAGTCTCTTTTCTGAGGGGGGTGGGCAGTATTCAAGTTGTAAGAATGGTATGAGAAAGCTGTTTGAAGAAAGGAAAACAAAGGCAACGCACAAAGATAAGAGCTAAAAAGTGGTAGCTAGGTAAAACAGTAAGCACCTGCGAGTATGCTGACAGTTTTGTTCTAGCCCCTAGATCCAGCCATGCCTGATACCCCTGACATTTTTCATTGGCGTGAACAACTGCTTCTACTCCCTTAAAGCATTTTCTATTTCGCTCATGATAGAATAAACATTCCAAGTGGTAATATTATTGGAAAAGACTCTTGCCCTTTGAAAAATTATGAGGCTTAACTTAGAAAAAGGAAAGCAGGGAGAAAAAGGGACTGAGGTGGGAATGTCCCTCTCATGCAGTTTTTGAATTGCAGACAAGAATGTCCCCAGTTCTGCTCTCTGTCGGTTATTGCTGGAGCAAACCGGAGGTTTCCGGAGGTAGCAAAGACCTTGGAATCAACCCCATCGTTGCACAGATAGGACCCCGAGCTCTAGGGCGGGGATGTGCCTTCCTGAGGTCAGACAGTAGGGGCAGCAGGCCTGACACCAGAGCTGAGGTTCCCTTCTCTAAGGCAGGACCCACCTCTGTGTGACTTTCCTCAGTTTCCTTCCCAGGCAGGCTGACCAGTCAGAGGAGCTTAGGAGGGTTCTTGTGCCCACGTGTGTTGCTTGGCCACATGGGTCCGTGTCTTATCCAGAAAACTCTGCAGCCTGGATTTCTTTTTCAGGTCCTGTGGGCACAGGCAAACAGTGGAGTGCTTGGCCTGGGGTCGCACAGTGGCCGGAAGGGAACCCACCCATTCCTCTGCCTGGGTCCCATCCCTTTTGGGTGACAGGCACAACTAGGGGCCCAGCCAGGGAGGCCCAGCCAGGATCGGGGCCCTAGAGGTCAGGGCCAGGCCAGATATTGCCCAGTGCTGCATACAGTAGGACGACTTAGAATACTGCTGAGTCAAAAGCAGGCAAACAGGATTTATGGGTCAAGTCCAAGGAAGGGGTCACTGGCAGCCACAGGGTCAGATTTGTGCAGTGCTAGGGAGCAGTAATGGATCCCAGGGGGGCGTTGGGGGGGGCACCACTTTTGCCCACAGGGCAGCAGGAGGGACAGGGAAGAACCGGAAGGGAGAGGAAACACCAGACCCTGCCTGCCACCTGACCAGAAACTACTCACGGCCACACAGAAGAAATTAACTTTAATGTCAGACTTTGTTTCCAATCCCGCCCAAGTGCCAGCGCTCCCTGTAGGACAGAGGGGCTTGAGAGGTACAAAGTCACGAGACAAACAAGGCCCCCGCGGCCTCCTGGGCGCACACTCACTCTGACCCACACACGCACACATGCAGACCACACGTACACCGCACAGACACACGCACGTGTACCCACGGTTAAATACATGTACGGAGGGACGCGTTGATATATACATGGAGGGAGAGAGGCATAATCCCGGCCCGCGTCGGGGCCCCCAGGCTCTCAGCATGCTCGGCCCAGCTTTCCGCGCTGTACCTGGCACCCATGCCCCTGCCAGAAAAGCAGCCGCCCCTCTCCTCGCCCCCTGCCCCCGTTTGCCCTCGGGCCCGGGTCTGCCAGGCGCGGACACGCCCCTCCCTTCCCCTGCCCCCACAGTGATTTCCCCCCAGGGAAAGAAGGGGGCGGGCGGGGCCCCTATAAAGGCCCGGGCGCCAGGGGCATGTTGGTTTTGAAGCCCGGCTGCCCGTTGGCCACGTCGGGCTCGGCCTCGCAGCCCCCGTTGCTGGAGCCGCCGTCGGTCCCGGGGCTCTCGGGCTCGGCCAGGAGCTTGAAGGTGAAGAGCGGGCCCGAGTCGTGGCGCCCGTAGCGGCCAGAGGGCTCGGGCAGGCTCAGGAGGGCGCCGGACGCCTTCCACTCCTGGAAGGCGCACAGCTCGACGGGCGGCTGGGTCCCGCGGCCCAGGTAGCCGGGGCTCGGCGAGGCCGAGGGCAGGGTCCGCTGGCTGCCGCTCAGGCAGCTGCCGCTATCGTCCAGCGAGTCCTTGCGCGACTGCGAGCGCTCCAGCGAGCCGCCGCGCGTCCACGGCCTATAGGTGTAGGCGCAGTTGCCCAGGCGACGGCGGCGGCGGCGACGGCGGCGGGCGCGGCACTGGCACCCGATGATGCGCAGGAAGGCGCGCTTGAACTCCTTGCTCGAGCACGGGTAGATGATGGGGTTGAGGCAGCTGTTGAAGTAGCCCAGCCAGAACACCACCTTGAACACGGCGTCAGGGGGCTTCAGGGTGGAGAAGAAGGAGCCTGTAGGGGGAGGGGGTGGGGTGGGCAGGGGCAGAAAGACAGACAGCAGTTTGTGAGTAGTCAGGCCCTCTCCTCTGCGTGCTCTACCTGAACATTGTCCACGCAAAGGATGCTGCCAGACTCCTTTGCCTGGGATGCTCGCCTTTCTCTCAAAATGAATGAATCCTACATTCACATTTAGGGCCAACCTCCATAACTTCCCCTTAGTCCATGAAAGCTTTCCTGCCGTAGCTGAACAGCATCTAAACTCCCATATTTCTAGATTTCTCTAGACCCACCACACAGGGGCAGTGTGGGTCAGCGACTGAACCGCCAGGGGCCTGGGATTCCTTTCGTATTTCGTGCCCCGCCCTTTCCCCCACTTCTCTCCGGAGCAGCACAGTAGCTACTGGAAATAGGGGCCCTCTTTGCTACACTGGTCTGCCCTGATGGGAGATGAGAAGCCTATTGATTAAGGAAGGTCCTGAGCCTCTTTGGCATGAAAGGGTCGGTGGCAGGGTCCTTTTTTCTGGGCATCCAACCAGACCTTTGGGGGCAAAGAAGTGGCCAGGAGAGGGGAGCAAATATCAACAGGAAATGCAACATCCTGGAAGCCTGCTTTCTGCGATGTCAGGGCAGCGCTGGGCTCTGTGACATGGCCACAAACTCCCTGTGCATGTCCCTGAGCCTGGCTCCCCTTCTCATGTTTCTGAAGTGGTCCAGTGCTCCTGCTCAAGTCTTAGAGCCATGGCTTGCCAGGGCTGGGAAACCTCCTTCCTTAATGGGAGCTCAGTGAGGATGGGTGACTTGCTCAAGGTCACTCAGCTGGTGAATGACAGAAGAAGCACCAGAATCTACTCAAGCTGTCATTCATTTGGCTCCACAAACACTTATTGAGGCACTGGTGGCTAGTGGTTAAGGTCCTGTTCAGACGTCACAGGCAGGGAGATCTGGCTTCCCAGCTGTGCGGCCCTGGAGAAGCTCCCTGAGCTGCAGTCTCAGTTTCCTGGGAAATAGTGACAGTGGCAGTTCTCTTTTGCGTGGACGCATGAACTTAAGCCCAGTAAGTGCCTGGCACGTTGAGAGCCCTCGAGTGCAGCAACGGGACTGCTTCGAACACAGCTACTGCTGCTGCTGCCCACGCGGCTGGTACTGCAGCATTGCTGCTACAAAGACAAGGAAGGGGGTGCGAATCGTGCTGACCAAGCGCCAGGACTCTCATGTCGCTGCTCTTTCTAATACAGACCCAAGCATGGGTCCCGGTGGTTCTCGAACCGGCTGAAATTGTATGCGGCATTCATGCATTTCTCTGGGAGGGGGGAGCCGCAGCTGTCATCATGGGCTTGAAGGAGCCCGCAGCCCTCACATGGTTAAGCCTCGCCCACCTCAGTCTCTCTGAGACTCAGTCACTCTTGAACTCAGCCGCCTGTTTTCACCATGCTCGTACTGCCTCGCAGTCAGTTCCCTTTTGTCAACTTAAAAAAAAATGAGGAAGCTTTTTATCACTACTTTAAAACCTGCATTATTTGCTATAAATAGAATGTCCTGGTAGAGAAAAAGAAGATCACTCCAGGCAGCGGTGGGTCTGAGGTCTGCCCTCGTTTTCAAAAAGGGAGATTCGAGTGGTTGAAGGGTGTTGAAGACCTGCTGGCCCTGCACGGAGAGGCATTCCTCTCTGAGGACCTGAGGATTGAGACCGAAGTGAACGTGGGATAACGTCCTCATTGGGGAGCCCGGCCCCTGGCACATGGTCAGGGGCTAAATAAACATTTGCTCAGGGACCGACAGATGGACCGAATACATGATTCACAGACTGGTGCCCTGTCTAGCTGTCACTGCAAGCTGTCTGCGCACCACTCAGACCTGTACTGAACTTGAGTAGCAGGCACAACCCTGGGGAAGCACTTGCCGGAGGCTCCACGGCTCCATTCTGATGCCTCCCTTAGCCTCTTACTGAGGCTTTTAAAGCAGATCAAATGAGACAACACTTCTGACAGGGCTTGGAAGGGCTGGAAGCTGGACACCTGGGTGGGAAGAGGAGGAGGTGAAGTTTGAGGGGGATGGGTAAAAGCACAAGCAGATGGCGCGGTGAGCCCACCCCATCACTTGGGCCTTGCCTGCTTTAAGGCGATTTAGGGATTGTGAAGTTCAAGGATCAAAAGCTAAAGCTGAGCAGGATCCGCACAGGGAGAAGCATTTCTTGTCTGGACAGGGTCCCAGTGGGTATCCTTAAGAGGCCATTCGACAAATCTGGATAGTGCACACAAGGTCTCTGTGAACTTCCGCTCATATAAACCACAGGGCATGTCTGTGGAACGCTAGCTACCGTTGAACAAGCTGACTCCGCGCCAGCCGCTGGGCTAAATGCTTAGCCGGCTTTTTCCAGNAGTTCAAGGATCAAAAGCTAAAGCTGAGCAGGATCGGCACAGGGAGAAGCATTTCTTGTCTGGACAGGGTCCCAGTGGGTATCCTTAAGAGGCCATTCGACAAATCTGGATAGTGCACACAAGGTCTCTGTGAACTTCCGCTCATATAAACCACGGGGCATGTCTGTGGAACGCTAGCTACGGTTGAACAAGCTGACTCCGCGCCAGCCGCTGGGCTAAATGCTTAGCCGGCTTTTTCCAGTTCTTCCTCCAACAGTCACCGCTCCCAAGGCAGCCTGACATGTCCGTGCCCTGCCCTAGGGGGCGCCATTCCACACGCCAGTCGACAGCACTCCGTGGTGGACTGGGTCCGCCCTGCCTGGGTCTGCTGGAGGCCGTGACTACTGCACTTCCGAGGACTGGAAGGTGAGCTGCTGCACCTCCAGTCAAGCCATGTCTCCCCAGTTTGGCTCGATAAAAATGCAAGAAATGTAACATAGTTGCTGAGTCTTTCAGTACCAGCTTTGTAAGGGAGGTCTCCTTGGATTTGGAAAGTCCCTTCAAGGTTTTTCCATTTTCATTTGCCACTTAATCCTGGAATGAGATCATAAAACTGTCCAACAAATACAGTATCCTTGGGGCCAACAGATTCACGTCAAGTTTTAAAGCAAATGCTGAAAACAATAATAGTCACCAGAGCTGCCATTTACAATGAACTACGACGAACCAGTTATTAGGTGCTCTGCCTAAAACTTTGCTCACACAACCCTGCTTTGTTGTGCCTCGTCCCACAGATGAGCAAACTGAGGTTTAAGAGATTAACAAAGTCATGTGTCTAGTAAGTGGTGGAGCTAGGTTTAAAATTCAGCTCTGAAGTCCTGTCTTACTCATTGCTTGATATTGAGAAAAAGCAGCTTTTATTTATTTCTTTAAGTACCAGGCAATTTCTTCCTCAACTGGGAGCAATCTCTCTCTTTGCTGAATTGTCACAGCACTTTAACTGAACCTCAAATGTAGCATTTATCACTTTCTACCTTCAGTTCCAGTTGCTTAGGGCTATGCCTCATGTCCCCTGATGAGAACGTAAGCTTCCAGAAAACAGAATTCATGTCTGATTTGTCTCTTTCCCCCCAGGACCGAGCACAGTGCCTGACACATGACAGGTACTCAGCCAACATGTGTTACACAATAATAATAGTGAAAATATAAAAAACTGAAGTATGTCAGCCCCTGGCTGCTCAAAGTGATGTTCCTGCGGAGGCAGCGTGGATATGAGCCGGTGTTTGTTAGAAATGCAGAATCTCGAAGATCCAGGGAGTCAGAATCGGCTTTTCAACAAGATCCCAGGGTGAGAAGCATGGCCTTAGCCCACACTTCAATTTTACTCTAAAAATTGTTTTCCTGGGTGTCTTGGGATTCATGGATGAGCAGAGGCTCAGCTGAGAGCCACCTCACCATGGGACTGACTTCTTGCCCCAAACTCTTCAGCAGCTCCTAGAGTTTATAGAATCAAACTGCTTAGACTGGAATTTAAGACCTGCTCAACTTGGCTGCGATGGTCTGACTCTCCGCAACGTGAGTGGACTCTTCTGGCTCCTTTCCCTTTATTCATGCAATCCACTGGTGTGATAAGCCCTTTCCTCTCCCCTCCTCTTCTCCACCCTTTCCAGGCCTGGCTCAGATGCCTTCTTCTCATAACCACGGCCCACGATGCACAACTTCCTCTGAAGTGTGAAAGCAGGGGGAAGGAGTGATTTGGCTGTGAACCTGCCAAAATCCAAGGGACCCTCGCACCGTACCTAATTTTATTCTCACAACAGGTAGGAGGGCGGGGTGGGTTCTGTAATTCTCAATTCTCAGTTTACAAATGTGGAAATTGAGTCTCTGAATGTACAGAACTCACCCAATGTCACACAGCTACTAAATGGTAGAGCTGGGATTCAAACCCAGATCCACCTGGTTGCCAACCTGGGCAGTGTCCGCAACAGAGAAGATTGCCTCTAAACTCTTGGAACGCCCGTGGGCTGAGGGAAGGCTAGAATTGTTTGCTTGCTATTTGTAATAGTGTCTTTACATATCTTTTCTCTGGCTTTTAAAACACAAGTATCTAGAGGCCAAGAATTTTGAATCACTCTGCCTCAATTGGTCCTAACTTAACAATACTGATTATGCAAATCATTTGGCATCATATAATTTCAGGGTCTCACAGACCTGCTGAATCCCAGCTGCAGGCACCCACAAGGTCTGCAAGTCACCATGTTAAGGGTCTCTGCTATTCTCTCCACAGATTTCTATCTTAACAGCTATTGGACTGACTTTAAATTTTAGGGTCTGTTTCCCTTGTTTCAAGCTCGTTGAGGCCAAGATCTTACGTGCCTTGGTTTCTCTGGTGCCCAACACAGAGCTTGCCTTACAGTGAATATGCAAAAAGATCTGTTAGGCACGTAACCTGCTCCTCATGTACTGTGTTCACAGCAGGTGCTGCCTCAGTGGTTGTGGGGTGACCCCTGCTGGCACTCCGTTGTCTTCCCCTCCTTTATTTATTTAAATGGTAACACAGGCCAATGCCCAGTTCAGTTCCCATCTCCTTCCTGAAACCTTTTTGACTGCTCCAGGCGCTTCTCCTTGATTTACCACTAAAACAGAGTCCATAGCACCTGGGTTACCATGGAAGGTCATTGCTGAAGGACGTGATGTTGCGCTCTTTAGGCAGGTAGCGCCAAAGCTCCTTGACAACGGGGTCTGTGTCCTGTTTTTCCGGCACGGGTCTGAGCACATGGCCGCGCCATCAATTACCCACTGATTGACTGACCCATTCCATCTTCCAGGAGGAAAGCTCCGGGAACTGAAGTTATCTTGGATAGAGATAAAACGCCAGGAACACAAGCAAGGGGAGGAGGCACAGGATTGGTTTTTATAGG
This sequence comes from Sturnira hondurensis, assembly GCF_014824575.4. NCBI lineage: Eukaryota > Metazoa > Chordata > Mammalia > Chiroptera > Phyllostomidae > Sturnira > Sturnira hondurensis. The sequence goes on along the minus strand of NW_028072653.1, from coordinate 1,706,836 downwards.
GTGGAGAAAAACAGAGATTAAAACACAGATTTAAGCTCAACTCCTGGCCTAGCCCAGAGTTGAGAGCAGATGGTGTGGCGTGGGGTCCGCAGCAGTTAAAGGTCCGTCTTTGAGGACAAACTGAATGTTCCACGCTTTGACTTCACTGAAAACAGCAATTCCCTGTAGAACACTTTTAGAAATTGAGCACTGGTGGGATCTGTGGGAAGGAAGCTGTATAACTTTATAAAGGGGCATAAAAGAAGATATGCATGAAGGAGAGAAATAGCTTGCTCTGGTACGGGAAGTCTCTATCCAAGATAACTTCAGTTCTCCCCAAGTGAATTGGGAAATTGAAGACAATCTCATTAAAATAACAACAGGAGGTGGTGGTGTTGTTTTGTAGGGGGCAACCTCAATGATCCAAAGTTAAATATATGGAGTATATGAGATATGAAAAAATAACCATGAAAAAACAGCCAGGTCAATTAAAACACACAAGGAGAATGGTGGGTATGGGATTAAGAGGATGGGTCGACTCGTCTCTACAGATATTAAAGCCTGTCATAAAATCACAGTAAGTGAGAAAGAAATACTAGAGCAGGAAGTGCAAGAAAAGGCAGCTAAATCGATGAAATTATGCAGTTTGCAGAGAGAACTATATATCCATGAGAATTTCATATGCCATTTCAACATGTGTGGTAAAAAAGAGACTATACTGTAAACAGGGTTGGGAAAACAGGCTAGCCATTTAGAAAATAAAGAAAGCTGGAGTTCTATTTTATTTCTTCTAACATCAAAATAAGTCCAGATGGGTCCAAGATTTGGAGTGTAAAGATTATCAGAATATTAGAAGGTGTCAGTAAATATTTTCATAATTTTGAAATAAGCATAACAGAAGTCCAGGGTCTGTAAAGAAAAGTACTGAGAGGTTTGCTGAGACATTTCTATAATGTCACAAACTCCAAAAACAAAGTTAAAAGAAGAATTGAGAGAAACATTTGTGATTCAAACAACAGTAAAAGGAATGATATTTCTAACACGCAAAGTTCCGTTTCAAATCAAGAAGAGAAAAATCAACACGATAGAGAACAAAGCAAATCACACGGATAAGCCAGTAAGTACAATGTACAGCCAAGAATGAATGAGGACACGATAAAATTAGTAAATAAATAATGTAAATTAAAGAGTGACAAAATCCTACAGGTCTATTACTTTGGAAGATATTTTAAAAATTGCTTGAGATGAAAAAAAATGAAATTGAGAATACTCAGATAGTGGAGTTAGAAGGTAGTGTAAATGTTTACTTAATGGAAAAAGAGTCATAACCAAAGTACAGTGGGCGGGGCAGGGCAGTCCCAGTTCTGACAGGGAGAGACCTTTCTGGGACTGAAGAGGTGAGCAGGAGCTGGCCGGGCAGAGAGGTTGCGGGGAAGGGCACCCCAGGTGGAAGGTCAGAACGTGCAATGTTTTCCACGCATGAGAGCTTCATGTGTTCCTGGAAGGAGGGATGTCAGGGGGCCCAGAGTGTAAAGGAACAATGGGGAAAACGGCCAAAAGGTTTTTTGGCTTGTGCTCAATTTGGCAAAGGTGTGGGAAAGCAGATATTTTTTCCCCACCAGATATATGTCCTGGGTAGGGGTATAAATTTGGGGTAGAAAACTGGTGTTACCTAATAAAATAAAAACACGCACAGCTTTTGATCTGAGCGCTGCACATCCAGCAATTCATCCTACAGTGCCACCCATAAAAGGGGGCAGAGATAAAAACATAAGGAGCTGCGGCAATGGCCCCCCCAAATGAGAAATAACCTAGATTCCAACATGAAATATGGAAAGACAACTACGAAATACACCAGGACTACAGTAAAAACATTCATGAAATGACACATCGTACACCTGTTAAAGTGGTAAGCTATTGCGCATGAAATAATGTTCAGGGTAGCATTAAGTAGGAAAAAAGCAAATTTCAGGAAAGAATGCCTAGTGTGATGTGATTTTTATAGAAAATGTGGTGTGTGTGTATGTGAGTGTCAGTGTGTTCACAGGAAAAAATCGTCAGACTATTCGCAGGGGTTACCTCTGGAGGGTGGCTGTACGGCAAGATTTTCACCTTGTATTTGAAGTGCTTTTTGCACTGAACATTCATTGCTTTTGTAATGAGAGAGCGAGCGCGATGTAGGGGGGAGAGAGAGAGAGATGGAAAACAGAGGGGCGAAAGACCCAGCTCATCTGGCTAATAGGCGAGCAGCTGGTCAACCTTCAGGCCAGATCACCGGCTTTGGGTGCCCACCCTCCTCATGTATAAAACAAGGAGAATTAGTCACTAGAGCCCCCTTCTGCTCAGACTGTAAGCTTTGTGTTCACCCCATTTTAGAGGTGGAATGGAAATTCGGGGGGAGACAGAAATACACGTGCATCAGAGTGTCGTTGAGCCTAGACCCGGAACGCACATCTGAAGGTCACTTGGTCCTTCCTTCTGAGGCAGCAGATGAACCTGCTGGTTGGCTCAGAGGTCTGGTGTCTTTGGATGAAAGTCACCAGAAAACAGGGACAATTAAAGGCCTCAGGGAATCAGCAGAGATCGGGCCCCTCAGGCTGTTAGGCTCAGTGCATGCCTTTCATGCCTTCTCCCAGCAGTGGTCCGCTGACTTCCCTGGCTCAGCCCTCTGCTCTGTCCTTTGGTGGGTGATTACCCAAACGCTTCCCTATATCCAAGCTGGTTGGCTGGGTCCAGGTTGAGCCGGGACCTCTGGACAGCTCTACGTCTTCTTTGCACTCATCTTGCCTAGTCTGGGACACAATCCTACCCGCGGGGGCCACACCTGGGGGCATGCTCTCCTTGTCACTTGTAGCCCTCGGAGTTTCTTGACCACAGAGTGAGAGATGCTGGCTGGCTGTAAGGTGTCTCATCTTCTCACCAGAGCCCTGTCCTGCCGTTCGGAAACCAGAGAGCCAGGCACAAGGCTTCTCGGCTAGTCTTCGCTGCCACATCCATGCCGCTCTCCAGACTTTTGCAAAGTGGGTCTTTCTTCTCCTGCTTCTCAGTCCAGGTCCACAGGCATGTCGTACAATGACCCTGAAATTTCTGCCCGTTGTCACAGTTCGGAAGCTCCTTGCCCACCAGGAAACTTTCCAGGTGGACGTGCCTGGAGGACGAGTCTGCACTTGACTCAGAGATGGCGCGGAGGACAGAGAGCTGGCTGAGCTTGCCGCAGCCACGGGAGAATGTGCGATGTTACCGCCTGTGCTGTTTGTTTGTGGGTAGCTCACACACATCAGTGCAGCGGGGGTGCTTCCCGCCCTTTGAAAGCTGGCGGAGACTATCTCGGGTGTCCCTTTTCCGTAACTCCTGGGTGTCCAGAGCCCTCAGAGGAGTCTCCAGAGTGGGGCAGGGGACTCACTTCATCCCTGTCTCTCCTTGCGCCTCAGACCCTTGGCAGCCTGCTCTGCTTCTAGCACCTTCCGGCAATGGCCCCTCCTTGCCCTCTCCCATCTCAGCTCCTCTCCTCCCAGGTTGCTCCAAAGCCCCACAGTCTTACTCTTTTTAAAGGTGAGCATTTCTGTTCTCTCTCCAGTAGCTTTGGCACCAGCCTCGTTGAGGGCAGCAGGGAGGAGAGGATGGGACCGTGGTGGGGAGAGATGGGTTTCATGTTCCACCCTCAGCTCTAATTCAGTTATTTTCCCAAAGAAAATCTAGATTTTCAGAAAATACTGTTTTCTCTACCTCGTTCCATGCAAACAAAGGCTCCATTCTCACTCTGATGTACATTTTTAGAGTCCTGCTGGCTGTGGGGTGTCCTCAAGCTTTGCCCCACATTACAGCGACTTTACTAGAAGCTCCAAGGTGCTGCAGCTGGAGAGCAATCTAGCCCAGAAGATCAACCTTGCCTGGGCAAGCAAGAGTTCAGTGATTACTTTAGTCAGTCCTCACAACCTATTGGGTGAATATAATTATTATGCCCATTTCATGGATGAAAAAACTATGGCTCGAGCGATTAAGGAAATTGCTTCAAGATCACACAGTGCTGGAGTCAGGGCTCAATTCCTGGCCTGCGCCCAGAGCCATGGGTGCTTGCACCACCCCAAGGGTGACTCCTGCAAGCTGACGACCTGTTGTTCCCCTGGAACAGCTGGGGTGCCACTGCCTAGAAGAAAACCAGGGTGCGCGGGTTCTACGGAGGGAAGAAGAGACGTATGTGGCAGAGAGTGGAGGAAGGAGGCAGAGAGTTGATTTGGCTTTGCTGCTTCCTGAGAACTTTGCTGCAGAAATGATTCCATCTTCACACATTTCAAGCAGACAGAAGCTGGAAGGGCAGAGAACAGTACCCCAGGCCCTTGGGGTGCCGTGGGGCAAGTGTGTGTCAGAGAGCTGGCAGCTTCTCTAGGTCTTAGGAGGGGAGGCCTGGCCACAGGGAGCGTGGAGCACGCATGCTGGCTCTCACAACAGTTAGACGTGGTTCCATCTTCATGGTGTTTGCAAAGAAAATCTGAAAGACGGCAGTGATCTGAATTTGATGACAACGATGACGACAATGACAATAGCAATTACCCTCTATTGAAGAGCTTATAGGTGGCAAGTGCGGTGCCTGACCCCTAACATGCCCGATTTCACTCAGTGCCCAAGACAATTCTATGTGGACAACACAGTCACTGTCCCCATTTTACAGACACTGAAATCAAGGCTTGGAAGAGAAGTGATTTGAAGTGGAAGAGTCGGGGTGGGGGAGAAGCACGTTGCTCAGAGTCACGGGGCTACTAAGTAGCAGAATCTCATCAGAACCTACGAGTTCCTCCTTGCCCGTCTTCTGCTGTTTTGACCTTGTGAGGTGGGCCACCGAGAAACCAAGGACACAAAGAATGTTTTAAAAAGTGGAGCCAGTTCCACAGGGGGGTGCAGGGTGCAGGGGAAAAGGAGAGCTGGGCTTGGGTGTGAAAACGGTTTTCAGATGGCTCATCTGCCCAGCCAAGTCCAGGAGGATCAGTAATTACGGAGAACTGAGAAGTCACCCTCCTGCCATCTCCTGGCCTTGTGAAAGTAGGTCCTGGACACGCGGGAAGGTGGGGGGAGAAGGATGTTTAACTCAGAAATTCTTCCATCATTGGCAGACTGGCAACGCCGGGAACACAAGCAAGGGGAGGAGGCACAGGGTTGGTTTTTATAGGGTGGAGAAAAACAGAGATTAAAACACAGATTTAAGCCAGGTAATACAAAGACAAGACAGTAGGGACCCCATCACCACTCTTCCCATGTTCCCGAAAAGGAGGTGGTAGCCATATGCAACATAAGACTCAAAAGGTGGCCCTGGGTGGGGGGCAAGGCCAGGACAACACCGGTTCCAGCCAGAGGAGCTGCCTGCATCCTGTGTGCGTGTCTCCCGGGGCCCTGGCTGTCCGGCCTGTCCATCCAGATGGAGCTACATGCTCCACTGGGTCACCCCAAAGGGCAGTTCACTCAAGTGTGCTAATTCCTCTGTCCACCTAATTCCTCTGTCCACCTCCTTCCTCGCAGGCTGGGACTGGATGTTCCGCCTCCCCCACATCCTGAAAATGACACCGAGCCTCGATGGATCATTACGAAAAACGGCCGCATCACTCTCAGAAGCATGTGCTCATCATGCCAAGAAGGACTCCCGGAAAGACCTGCCTGGCAAAGCAGCATTCACAGCAGATGGACGGGCGAGACTCTGGTCCTCACACTCCCTCCCCCACTGTCCTAATCCAGTGCTTGTGACAGGAGCTGGTGGAGGCTTGACTGATCTAGGACGAGGCTTCACAAATCACAAAGGAGCAGGGTACAAGGGGAGAGAATAAAAAGCACCAGAGTGTGGAGGAAGTGCATTTGGCAGGAGGATCTCAGGCTTGTTCTTTAGTGGCTGGTCAAGTGCACAAATGGAGGCAGGTCCGTCTGCTCTGAGGTCTCGCGGGGTTGGTAGAGGACAGCACAACCTAAGGCCAGAGACTTGACCTTGGTACCTCCTCCTCACATGGCTAATGCACCAATACGGTGCCTGGGCACTTTATTCCAGCCTCTTCTGAGCTGGTTCCTTACACTGCAGGGTTGTTTGTTTGTTTGTTTTAAAAACCATCTGGTCAAACCAGCACTTCACTGGGTTCTTCGTTTTAAGCTCAATGTTGGTGGCATATCAACCCTCGGACAAGCACAGGAGCACTTAACAGCGTCTGTGAACCCCTGGAAACTAAAGGGTCACACGATGTGTGCATGTGCATTTCCTGTGTAGCTGCTTCATAGCTTCCGTCGGATTCTCAAAGGAGCCGTGGACCGAGAAGGATAAGCAGCACTCACTGAAAGAACAGCAGTGTTTCAGCCAAGAGCCGGGTGGCACGCATGCTCTGGTGAGTGTGCAAAGGCCTCGAGGAGTCTGGGCTTCGCTTCTCTAACGAGCAAAAGAAAAAGAGCGGTTGGTTCCTCGTGCTGGCGATGACGTAAGTGAACAGGCAGTCACACCTGGAGTGTGGCAGTATAAACTGGGGCACTTTCTGAAGTGATATGACTCAGCGACCTCACCACATCAGACATTTCATTACCCTGAAATTACAGTTCTAAGGTTTATCTCAATGGGCAAGGCTGCTGGCTCTGTAGTCATTATTTATGTCACTGAGGGCAAGTTACCTAACCGCTCCAGTCCTCAGTCTCCGCATCTGTAAAGTGGAGGTAGTATTATTTACCCACAGGATTCTGGGGAGGGTAAACTAAATAATACATGGAAAACACTTAGTGCAGTGCCTGAGACAATACAAACTAAACGCATGTTGGTTATGATATAGATACGAGGGTTCTGTTGCCGCATGATCACCGAAACTAAAAACTGGAAGTGACTCCAAATATCCAACACAAATGATTGGTTTACTGGTCCATACAACTCAACCACTGAAGATTAAATTAGTCATATGATTGGGGAAAATATTCATAATATATCAAAAGACAAAGAGGTGGTTACAAAATAGTATATGCAATATCACCCCACAGAAAGTTGGCGGAATGAATGTGCATTAAATATTTCAGTGGTTATGTTTGAGGATGGCTGTGTATTATTTTGTTTTGGATTTTTTGTATCTTCTAAATTTTCTACAAGGAATACATACACCTTATGTAATAAGACAAACATAACCCAGTAAAACTTATTTTTTTAAAGAAGGACGATGAGCCCTGGCTGGGTGGCTCATTTGCTTGGAGCGTCGTCCCGCATATCGTGAAAGGTTGCAGGCTTGATCCCAGGTCAGGGCACATGCCTAGGTTTCGGGTTGGATCCCCCCCGTCGGGGCATGGATGGCAGGCAACAGATCGATGTTTCTCACTCTCTCTCTCTTCCTCTATCTCTAGCATCAATAAACATTTCCTCGGGTGAGGATTAAAAAAACCCAGGATGACTAATCTAAGTTGAGAAACACTGTGGCTTTGAGTAATCACTTCTGTGAAGGCTCCTTTCTTTATGTCTAAAATGAAAGTTGTACCATCTTTCTTTCTGGAGATATAGGGAAACTCAAATGAAAGGGTGAAGGTGAAAGCCCTTCGCAAAGCCCGTGGCACCTGGTAGGTGCCGAACGCAGGGCTTTACCCCGAGGCGCTTTCGTGAACAGTCTGGGTTGTGCTGTGGGAAGGCCCCAGAGGCCCAGCTACCCAGCTGGTGAAAACCTGCCTCCAGCCCTGGGCCAAAGTCCTGTGACGATGAGGAGCTCCGGGGAACTGGAGAATGGTATGGGTTGAGAATGAAAGGTCCAGTGACTTTCAGGTACAAAAATTGGTCTGCAGTCAGGATCCCAAGCTTAATCTCCGTGAAACCGATGGGCAAGCGTGGCCATGCTTACTAATTAGACACCAGCAATGTAATTGATCAAATCAACTCCCTTCATGACGCAAAGCCAAAAAACCCAGGGACAGCTTGAGCTTGGAAGAGCTTCCAGAAAGCTGGGGGACGTGACTCGCTCCCCCAGAGATGCTAACATGGTCAAACTGGATTGCTTTACTAATTGCTGGCTCTCTTCTCAGTAACGGATAACATGGTGAAGCAATAAGGCTCCCACGCCCCTCATGCGGCCAGGCTCTGGGATGGGCGATATAAATTGTGCTCGTTCATTTCTTTCCTGGGTTTATAGCAAGCATTACACGTCATCAGGCTTACAGGGCCCTTGCTTTCTGGAAAGAAGCAAAGTTACAGCCAGGCGCCCTACTTCATATATGAACAGCTTTTCTGCTAATTTGGAAGTCAGTGTATTACAAAAGAAGGTAGAAGAGAAACCATGAGAAGAAACAGGGTTTATTGCAGCAGCCAAATGTGGAGACCAACATTACCAATTCACTCAGTCTAGGTCAAAGGAACAAAAGCACAAGAGAGGCTGCTTTCACTGATGGAAAGGAGCAGGGGATGGGGCCAAGCTCAGGTCTGGTCACTTAGGAGCCCTGAGAACTTGGGTCAATAATTTTACCTTTCTGAGCCTTGGATTTCTTATCTGCACAGTGTAGGGAATGCTGCCACCGTTAAAGGGTTGTGAAGATGAACTAAGATTACATACTAAAACACCTAGCTCGGGGCCAGAGACATAATAACTGCTCAGTAAATATTAGTTCTCCACCAGTGTCTTGCCCCTGAGCGAAGCCCTGAAATCATGCCGTCAGCCTGCATTATAAACTCACGGAGCCCAGTCCAATCTATGCCACTGGATTTCCAGACTCTTCTTCCAGACAAAGGCAATCTGTAGTCTCCCCAGAATTTGTACCATGTGATTCGTAAGTGGGGGCCTGGGGTTGAGAATTTATGTCATTTGAAAAGAGCGCATTCCATATTATTCTACAATCTATAATCTTGAATGCGAAGACCTGCTGTTTTCGTCATTCGCATCACGGAATGCAAAGCTCAGGTCTTCTCAGCTGGTGGTTTAAGAGAATCTCTGACTGCAGAGGGCACGTGACTTTCAGCTTAGAAAAAAGGGTCACGGCTAAGTAAGACTCAGCAAAAGGAGACTCAGCCAAAGGAGGAACAGAGTATCATTCTGGCAAAACACACTTGGAAGCCAGAGACTGACTGGAAGGAGGCGTGAGGGGAGCTGTCGGGGTATGGGTAATCTTTTCTCTCTTGTTCTGGCCACTGCTCACAGCGATGCATTCACTTTGTGAAAACGGACTGGGCCCTGTCCTTATGATCGGGGCACTTTTCTGTGTGGATGCCACATTTTAATACAAAGTTTAAATAAAATAAGCAGCACACGCTTTGTACATGTTCGTTATGATGGGACATGGCCCACAGTGGTGTCATGTCAACTCATTCCGGAAGGCAGAGGGCTCTCCGTAGACCCTAAATGCCGCCTTGGCCTGAGGGGTCTAGACCTTTAGACTGAAGGACGGAGCGTAGCCCCAGGCCACCATCGCCTCTCCTGGACCCCGCTCCAGCCTCCTGACTGGCCTCCCTGACTCTACAGTCCGTTCTGTTTACCCACAGGGGTCTTTTTAAAAAAAATGTAAATATGATTATATTATTTCCCCTTCCAAAGCTCTCCAGTGACTTTCTCCTGCACTTACTGAAACCTCTGCCCTTGATCCTGACCTACAGGGCTGTACAAGACGTCCACACTGTCTCTCCATCTGACATCATCCATCACGTCTCCTCACTCCAGCACTCTGGCTGCCATCTTTCCTACTCGACCATGCCAAGCACATCCCCACGTCAGGGCCCGGTGCATTCACCGTTTTGTTGCCTGCAGTGCTTTTACCCCGGATCCCTGCATGGCCGGCTCCTTCTAGTCACTCAGGCTGCAGCTTGTGGTCTTAGGGAACTGTTTCCTCTCCACGTGCTTGGGCCGTTCCATGCTCTGCACCACCCACCCGTCCCAGCACACCACCTCCTTTAGTTCCTCTCCACCGCAGCACTCACAGTGACTAGGCATCGTGTCATCCACGCACACAGGCACTATCTGTTTCTTGCCCCACCGCCCCAAGACCGAAAGCTCGTAGGTGGAGGCTTTGCCTGTCTTGTTCACTTTTGCATCAAGGGTGCCTAAGAGAGTGCCCAGCTCAGCGCAGGTACTTCCTAGACAGCAGGCTGTGTGACCTTTATAAACTTCTCAATCTCTACACTGCAGTTTCTGTATCTGTGAGATCAGACTGATCACAGGCCTGCCTCCCACCCCCGGGGCCGCTGTAAAGGCTGCAGGAGGCAGTGGGTGTGAGGCGAGGCGCCCGGCACGTCGTGCCACAGTGGCCGTGCCCCCTGGGTGCCACACGCAAGGCTCTGTTAATCTCCTCCCACCCAGAGGCCTCTGACTCATCATTTATCACCAGCAAACAACCATCTCTTATTAGGGCTCTGTGACAAAGTTGTAATCGGGCGCATTGGGAGACCAGATTTCCCCGTGTGAGTCTGAAGTGTCTTTGGCTCAGTCCTGGCCCTGCTCCGTGCGTTGTGTAATTACTGACTGATGAACAGAGACCTTGTGCTGCTTCGATCACTGCTCACGGGGCAGATGGAATTTGCATCTAGAAGAAGGAGAGGCCCGCAGGACAGTGCATCACAGTTGGACAGGTGAGAAACGAAGACACAGGAGCGTGACCCCCGGGGCCAGGAGATGGTGGCTAGCGATAAAGCAGACTGCCAAGGCTCTCGCTATAACAAATGGGGCCATTTGTTCCTGGGGTATTGGAATAAATTGGTGTCTTTAGAAGTGCCTCGTTAAAAAAAAGAAAAAAACCCATTTGGAAAGGTTCTGAGGGAACAGGACTGTCTGCTTTAAGAAGCTCACAAAGGTGAAAGGGATCTCTGTAAGATGTCAGTGTAAACAAGGGGGCAAGTCTTGGATGAAGAGCCTCATGGAAAAACAAAGGGCTACTGATTTGAAAGAGAGAACCCAGAAAAATAAAATCGAAGAGCGAGAGTGGGGGTAGAGAGAGGGAGAGAGAAAGAGGGAGGAAAAGAGAGAGACGGAGAGGGAGGGAGAGCCCATTGAAGAACGCAGCCAGTCACCCAGGTAATAACGCACTGATTGGAAGAACACCAGCACAGAATTTTAGCTACAAAATGAGAAAGTGTTCCATTGTGTTCCTTTGCATTTTATCTTTTTCTTTTCCCCCCCTTGTGATCTGGGGGAGAAAAGGTTGAAACAAATTGGGGAAAAAAATCAAATGAAAACCAAATCTCTTCTTTCCCCTGACCCCCTAAGTAGGTCACAGGCAAAGTCTTCAGTCATCTCCGCGGAGGACAGGCCACAGGGAGCAGCATCAAAGACTCTCCAGGCCTAGACAGACCTGGTTAGTGAGAGGTGACACAGACAGGAAGTCATCCGACCAACAACTTTTAATCAGGTTGGAGCAGGGAGTTAGGGACCTTCAGGGCTGGGGCTGTTTCACTGGGAAATCAGAGGAAATAGCTCCGTGGGATGTTCAGGGCAAGGCAAAGTCGAAGTTTGTTTTCCATGAGACGCTGAAGAGCTCAGTTAACAAAACATCTGATTATTATCGTTGGGTAGTCTCTTTCTTTCACACTTGCTCTTTATTCAATTTCTTTTTATCTCCTACAGAGATTCTCTCAATGTATGCTTTTATGTTAATAAAGAGCTTTAAAAATTAATTGCCAATTGCACATTGTGTGCAGGTTTTTGTGTGAGCGGATGTTTCCCGTCTGTTGGTGACTGAGCAAAAGTGAGGCGGCTGGGTCAGGGGGCAACTCTATGTTTAGCCTTTTGAGGAACTGCCAAACTGTCCTCCAGCATGGCTGCACCACTGTACATCGCCACAAAGAAATTACTGTAAACAAGGACCAACACGTTCACAGGACAGATGGACATGCTCGTCTTCTCGAGGCACCGCCCACCACGCTTGCAGCAAGCTGAGAAACCCTAGGTCAGAGCCATCCAGGGGGACCTCCTGCGACGACTGTGAGGGTGAGCATGTCCCAAACCCGTGTCGTCCAGCGAACTGGCCAGTCCTGTGTGGCGAATGAAAGGGACCACTGTGACCGAGGCACTGAATTTGAAATTTTATTTAATTTTAACGAATCTGAAATTGATTTACCTCTTGTGGCCAGTGGTTACTGTATGGGACATACACTATTTACTCTCTCCTGTCCGTAAACACAGTTCCCAAAAAGTCCCCTTCAAGATCTTGGGGAAGGGACCCTCCCTCTGTCTGGTCACCTCGCAGCTGCAAACTAGCTTTTGTCACAGAACCACCAAGAAGAAATTCAGAGGCCGAGATGCCTTCAGTCAGAGAGGCACCACAAGGAAATGCAGGCAACTCCTGACTTTTTCAGGGACGGGTCTGGAACATCCCCACCTTGTGCATCTCCTCTGTGCTTCCAGCTCACTCGGTTTAAAGACCTGTCTTCGTTGTTTTGTTTCTTAGTACAAGGGCAATACATGTTCACCACACAGAAGCATGGGAAGGAAAAAAACGACCGGGGCTATTCCTCTGGTATCTGGCGTGTGTGTGCACAGCATCTGCATTTCAGTTTTTGGGGACAAGAGCAGAAGTGACCTGGGAACCAATGCTGTTCCTTCCTCGCCGTTCCTCCTCCTAGTTCCTGTGATAAGACTGTGTCCATGTACTGAGTTTTCGCTGGGTCTCAGGCCTGTGCCAGGCGAGACCCAGTCTCCTGGGGGCAGATGGAGGGAGGGCAGAGAAAGCACAGGAGAGGAGCAGGCAGTGCCTGCGGAGTTCTGGAAGGCTGCAAGGGGAAAGGGCGAAGGAACTGGAAGAATTCGTGGTGCAGAGAAGAGGGCGGGGGCTGCGGACGCAGCCGACAGCACGTGCGAAGGCTCAGGACAGGAATGAGCCGGCTGCTGAGGGAAGACAGACTGTTCTGTGTGGGTCACGTGTGGCTTATCTGATTTATTGCCATTTGTCTCTCCTAGTAGCCTGAGAAGTAAAATGTCATCCCCATGTTGTAGGCAGAAAGTGGAAGCTGAGAGAAATGAAGCAATTTATCCGAGGTTGCCCTGCTCCGTGAGGGATTTGTTTGGTGAGCCCTTGAACAACTTGATCGTGAGGGACGAGGTGGGTTGAAGCCCAGTTGTGACGAGACTTTTCTGCCACGTGCAGGACTTCGGAAGTTTCCTGGGGGCAGGTGGGCAGGAGGCAGGTGGGCAGGATCCTGGCGTGACCGGGTCTGTGTTTAAGCACCATCAGTGAGGCAGCAACGCAAAGACAGGTTTGGGGAGAGTTCAACACTCCCTCCGAACAGGGCAGCATTTTACCTGGGACTGAATCATTACACACACACACGCACGCACGCACGCACGCACGCACGCACGCACATGCACACACGCGCACATGGCTTCAAAGGTTAGAGCCTCTGGGAATCCAAAACTTTTTGTTTCCCTCTCTCTTCCCAGATGAAAATCCACACCAGTGGCAGGAGTCCTGGTTGGTCCCAGGCCCCGGCGAAGAAGACCAGGGGGAGCGGACACTCACTGCTCCTTGTCAGGACCTTAGATAAACCCCTTTCTCTCCGCCTGTCTCCTCTTCTGCAGAACGCGCTTCTCGGAATGCTCATCTCTAACTGCTCTTTCCATCTCCCACGCTGGCTGGCCCCCAAGGGCAGCGGGGCCTATGAAGGTGTTCACTCCAGCCACACACCATGATTTTGGGGGGGTAAGAGAGCCACAGACCGGCTGCCCCCCAAACTTAGAGCCTCTCAAGCATGCCCTGTGTGAAGCCAGCGGTCTGGCTTTCTAGACATCACTGAAGACGTGACAGAATCTTCCTTCGTTTTCAGGCAAAGCCGATGGCAGCAAGTAACCTAATTAGGACCTAGCAAGCAGCTTGCCCAGTGAAAGCTAATTTAATCAGGGCCTTATTAGTTGTTATAACTACTTTTTAGTGAAGCTTTATTACATTCAAGTACGCAGCTCTCAAACAATTGTATTAAATGTTGGCAAATGACCCATTTAGTCTTTGATTTCCTTTCTTTTTTGCATCGTTCCCAACTATCCTGATATTCGAATGCCTATAACTCATTTTTCCCCCTTCAAAGCCAGGTGCAAACTTGAAGGCGTGTATAAATTTCAAAACCTCATTTCCCATTTCCCTGGGATTCCCGCCCGCTGGAGTTGTATTAGGAGCGACGCGAAGGATGCGGGAAGGCTCCCCAGTGGCCGACCATATTCCCTAATATTTCCACCATCCATCACTCCCAACCCACACAGTTTTGAGGACTGAGGGCCCCTGGTTGAAATGCTGATGGTGTTCTGGAGGCAAACACAGAAAACCATTACTATGAGTTAACACCTTGGTGGGGATTAACTCATCTTCTTAGCTAATATAACGGCCAGCAAAGGAGACGCTGAGAGAATCAATCCTGAACTGAGTGGCTTCGACAGTTGATGTGTCGGAGAAGATGGAAAAAACCAAGAGTTTACTAGTTTCTACTATGTGTGCACCAGGCACTGGGCTGAATAATTTTATGATTATCCCATTTTATTCTCTAAGTAACCTTAATATAAATGTATTAATACAACTGATTTACAGGGGAGAACAGGTGGCAGAGGGGAGGAGTCGGCTTCAGAGACGCGCAGGCAGAGGCTGTGGCCTGGGGGGCAGCCGTGGGCAGAACCCCCTGAGCCCACCGAGCCCACGTAGTTCGGAGAAGCAGGGCTCTGGGCTCTTCCCTCTCCCTCATTTCCCACTTTGCCTCTGTGGTTTCTTGAGCCTTTGAGAGCCAGTTCTTGTAAACGGGGGCCAAAAGTGTTCACTTAATTACGATGCCTTATTCATATTTTGCCAGGCCAGCCTCTCTCTGGGCCTGCTTAAGTGGAAGGTATATTTGTGGTTTAAATGAGCCAATTTTGTGACTGAAAGTGCTGATACAGTTGGTTCTTCCTGGGGTGCAAGGAGGGTTAGGCTCTGAGTACCAACTTCCAGTTAATCTAATAGCCTGAGATTTTACATTTTAAGTGCTCTTAGCACTGACTGAGCGACTAGGATAGATACTCTCAGACGTGCAGAAGCAACAGTGTTTGCTTCCTTTTTTTTTAACCAGGAAGAGATAACTCACTGGGTACTAGTGAGCTAGTATATGTGAAAGTGCCTGGCACAATGCCTTGTAAACAAAAATAATCATTTTGTTATTGTGTTTATGGAACAGTTTTTCCTAACCCTTATGAAATAGTGACCGCATGCTTTATACGAGGGTTTCTCTACTTCGGCACTATTGACATCTTGGGCCAGATAATTCTCTGTTGTGGTGGGGCTGTCCCAAACACTAGGGGATGTTCAGCTGTATCCTTGGTCTCTCCCACGAGATGCCCGTAGCACTCCCCAGTTGTGACAGTCGAAAATGTCTCCTGACGCTGCCAAATGTCCCTGGGGGGTTGGGGGAGAAATCCCACTTGGTTGGGAACCATTGCTTTACATGAGTAACCTGACCTCATCCCCACAATGACCTGGGGGAAGTGTCATTTGTAGAGAGTGGGGGAAGGAGGACTAGAGAGGTCGAGCAATTTGCCAGAGGCCACACAGCTAGTAAAAAAGCAGGAGCAGAATTTGAACTCAGGACAGACATAATCCAGAGTTCCAGTGTTGATCACTCTTCTCCTTGCTTCTGAGAGAACATGTTTAAGAAGGTATAGAGAAGGAAGTCCATTTAGTCACATGCATCCTGGTGGCTGCCAACTCGAAGGGGAGGAATGAATGGGAATGGGAGTTGGGGCTTTAGATGTAGCATTTCACTTCTTAGGAGAAAAAAGATTATGTAGCAAATTCAACATGTTAACATTTGGACTTCCGCCAAGATGGAGGCATAGGTGGAAGCACTGTGCCTTCTCCCACAAGCAAGTTTGAACACAACAAAGGTTTGGAGAACTGGGACACACCCAAAGACCAGAAAACGGAATTATACGGAAGTCCGACAACTACGAACCTTTCAACGGGGACGGTAAGAGAGGCGGAGCCAGCAGCGGAGCTGGGTCGGGTAGGGCAGATCCCCCAACCTAGGCACGCAGGCAGCCCGGAACCAGCTGGGGAGTGGGGCAGACTGACCACGGTCACACATTCGCGCACAGTGAGACGGACCACGCAGGCCCCAGGGGGCGAACCCAGTGGTGGAGGGCTGACGGCGGTGGCACACTCGAGTGCAGTGGAACGAAACGCGTGGGCCTGGTGACAGTGGTGACGGGAAGCCATTGTCCCTCTTTGACCCAGCCCCCACATACAACGTCACAACCCAGCGACTTAGTTGCCCTGCTCTGGTGAAAACCTAGGGCTCCGATCCGGCTACTTAACAGGCATGAACAGCCCAAAAGATGGTGCAAGAAGAACTCAAAGTCCCAGATCCAATAACTCTAAGCGACCGAGAAATTGCCAGCCTCTCAGAAGCACAATTCAAGACACTATTTATCAGGATGCTCACAGAACTGGTAGATTATAGTCACAAATTAGAGGAACATAGTCACAAATTAGAGGACCATATGAAGGCTAAACTAATTGAAATGAAGGGAGATGCACAGGAAACCAATAGTGATAGAAAGGAAACTGGGACTCAAATCAATGGAATGGACCAGAAGGAAGAACAAAACATCCCACCAGAAAGGAATGAAGAAATGAGAATTCAAAAAAATGAGGAGAGGCTTAGGAACCTCCAGGACATCTTTAAACGTTCCAACATCCGGATTATAGGGGTACCAGAAGGGGGAAAGAAACAGCCACGAGTGGAAAACGTATTTGAACAAATAATAAAGGAGAACTTCCCCAGTCTGGCAAAGGAAATAGACTTCCAGGAAATCCAGGAAGCTCAGAGAGTGCCAAAGAAGTTGGACCCAAGAAGGAACACACCAAGGCACATCATAATTACATTAGCCAAGACCAAAATGAAGGAGAGAATCCTAGAAGCAGCAAGGGATAAGGGGACAGTCACCTACAAAGGAGTACCCATCAGACTGTCAGCGGATTTCTCAAAAGAGACCTTACAGGCAAGAAGGGGCTGGAAAGAAGTATTCCAAGTCATGAAATCCAAAGACCTACAGCCAAGATTGCTTTATCCAGCAAAACTTTCATTTAGAATGGAAGGACAGATAAAGTGCTTCTCAGATAAGGTCAAGTTCAAGGAGTTCATCATCACCAAGCCCTTATTATATGAAATGCTAAAGGGACTTATATAAGAAAAAGAAGATGAAAAATATGAACAGTGAAAGGACAGCAAACACACAGTTATTAACAACCACACCTAAAACAAAAGCAAACCAAGAGGACAGCTAGATCAGGAGTGGAACCATAGAAATGAAGAACACATGGAGGGTTAGAAACAGGGGAGTGGGAGGGGGAGAAGGGGGGAGAAGGCACAGAAAATAGCATAGATGGTAGGTAGAAAATAGATAGGGGGGAGGGCGAGAATAGTGGGGGAAATACAGAATCCAAAGAACTTGAGACACGTGGTTATAAACTAAGGCAGGGGGAGAATGGTGGGGGAGGGAGTGTGCGGGTGGAGGGGAATGAAGGGGGGGAATAGAACAACTGTAATGGTATAATCAATAAAATATATTAAAAAAACATGTTAACATTTGTTAAATCTGGGTAGAGGAGTCTTGGGTGTCTCTTAAATAATTGTTGTTGTTGTTTTTGGAATAACAGGTATCTTATAATTAAACACTGAAACAATTTTAAGAAGAGGGAAACATAAGTAGAAATGTAGGTTAAAGTCTTCTGATACTTGGAGCACGTGATCATCACACTCAGCACTCGATTTACTTAGTTTTTTAATCCTTTCTGTCTTTCTTAAGGGATGCCATAACCTTTTCATGAGAAGCAATTGGTCACATTTTTGTTTCCTCCCAAAGACAGAGCCTGTTCATAGAATTAGTCATAATCACGATGATGTAACAGATACTTATTAAACACCTCCTCCAAAGTCGATAGTATGTTAGAGGCTGCTCATATTAACAGCTGATGTTTATGAAATATTTACTAGGATTTGGCACTGGCTGAGTCCTTTTCAGCCATTTGCTCATTTATTCCTCACTACAATCCTAAAAGCAGATGATTTCACCTGCATTTCACAGACAAACTAACTGAGGCTTGGAGAGAGGAGCCGTGGAGCTGGGACTTCAGACCAGGACTCGTCTGATTTCTGTGTCCCTATTCTTTCTAGTACTTGAAGCTGCCCCACAAACAGCACTCCTGAAGGGCTAATGAGGATGTCGCAGGGAAGGGAAGGTGCCAGCCCTCTTCACCGGCCGGGGGTGGGATGCAGTGACAGAGGCAGTGGCAGAAGAGGCTGTCCTGGTCAGGTTCTGAGAATCCCTGGTTGATCCCAGGCCCCTGGTTTAACATCAACTTGATCTCCAGACTCTGTGGCAGTGGGTCAAAGTTCATCCACTCCTGTCTTGTCCTAGATGTTGGTTCCAACACCTCTAGATTTAGTACAGTCTGAAAATAACTCTGCTTTTCTTTCCAGAGCAGCCGTTCAAGGTCAGGATTAAATTATTCCCCTGGCCGGCCGGGGCCCATTGATTGCCTCTCAAAAAGCCTCTTTTCCTGGCAGAATCTGCTCAACTGGCCATCTCCTTGCTTTTTGAATGGTGCCCACCTCAATTTTTAATTCGTGAGGGTGGCATCTTCCAGAGCCAATCCGAATTTTGCAAGTAAAAGGCGGTGCATTTGCTATGCCCTTGTCTAAATATAGGCGGTCCACTGTGTTCCCTCCACACAGCCCCCATGGTCGGGTGGGGCAGGCCTGCATGCCCAGAGGAATCCTTCGTGATGAACTCACCCTCAGAACGCTGAAAACTTGATCATTTTCCAGTGTTTTCTTTGATTTTGTTATGGTTTTGAATTGGGAAGTCAGCCCCAGAGCCTTGAACCACTGATGTGGACTGTGTCGGGCCTGGCGCCCTCAGAAAGATCAAATCCGTTTACACACCGTGGGTGACTGCTTTTTGTTCTCAGATACGGGGGAAAGTACACACATTCCAAGGCTGCTGCCTGCTCTGGCTCCCCTGATGGGCAGGGTGTTGTATTCCAAGAGGGCAGCTTGTTAGCCTTGAACTTGGGAAGCTGACACCAAATTAGTTGGAAGGAGTTGATGTTTTCGAGCCATCTTGTCACCTCTGAAGGGAAGCTAACTTGTCACCCAGAAGCCTGAAACTGCTCAGGCCTCAGCCAGTGACGAGCTACCAGTATAAAAAGCTGTCCCTTCGGCTTTGCCGAGACATACCTATCAAAGTGCGAACTGCTACACCTTTCTCATGGGGTTATCTGACAGTGCGTGTCTGAGACCTTTCACACGATTCTACCTCTCGGTCTAGCCATTCAAAGTGGACTTGATCCTAAGGAGACCCTAAAGGTTAGGTGCACAAAAGATGAAAAACGTGTGTACAAGAATATCTGTCACAGCTGCAAACTCAGGATGAATGTGGATCACGAGGGGACAGTTTATCTTAAACACACAGAAAGATGCTTTGCCTCATTCACAAATATTGCACCCACCAAGTTGGCAAAGATTACAGAGCTGGGTACCACACCCTTGGTGAACATGCGGGCTCTTGCACATGCTCACTACAGAAATGTAAATCTCTGTGGAGGACAATCTGGCAATATTTATAAAAGTGAAAATATTAACTCAGAATAGTCCATTTCTAGAATTTTATCTTACAGATAATATGGAAAATAATGGGGTATGCACAAGAATATTCACTACTGGGACTTCCAGCCAAGATGGAGGCATAGGTGGAAATACTGTGCCTCCTCACACAACCAAATTTAAGGACAACAAAGATTTAGAAACAAAAACACAACCAGTACACAAAGAAAACGGAACTGTACCGAAGTCCGACAACCAGTCAACCAGACCAGTAACAGGGGTGAAGTCAGCAGCCAGCAGAGAGGGGTCATGACAGGAAAAGGCGGTGGCAGCCAAACCCAGGAGTGCAAACAGCACAGGGCTACCACGGTCACACATTCGCATGCAGATTAACTAGGCAAAAATGGGCAGCAAGACAGACTGTGCAATTCAAGGCACTAGCAATGGGAAATAAAGCCTAAAAGCGCTGATTGAAAAGCTTCACAGGAGAGTTCGTTGGAAAAACCTATAGGGTCCTAGAACGTACACAAGCCCACCCAACCAGGAACCAGCACCAGAAGGGCCCAGAAGGGAAGCGGCAGAGGGGACCAAAATCCAAGAGAGAGTGGAGCAAGCACCACTGTTCCCTCTCTGACCCCTCCCCCACATATAGCGTTACAACCCAGCAACTGGATTGACCCACCCTGGTGAACACCTCAGCCTCCATCCCTCATACATAATAGGTGCGATCTGTTAGGACCAAAAATGGCTCTAACAGAAGAATAAATCAAAGCCCCAGAGCCAATAATTTTAAGCAACCAAGAAATAGCCAACCTATCAGATGCACATTTCAAAAACACAGGTGATCAGGATGCTCACAGAACTGGTTGATTCTGGTTGCAAATTAGATGAAAAAATGAAGGCTACATTAAGTGAAATGAAGAAAAATGCACAGGGAACCAATAGTGATGGAAAGAAAACTGGGACTCAAATCAGTGGAGTGGACCAGAAGGAAGGAAGAAACAACCAAACAGAAAAGAATAAAGAAATAAGAATTCAAAAAAATGAGGAGAGGCTTAGGAACTTCCAGGACATCTTTAAACGTTCCAACATCAGAATTATAGGGGTACCAGAAGGAGAAGAGGAAGAGCAACAAGTGGGAAACTTATTTGCACAAATAATAAAGGAGAATTTCCCCAATCTGGCAAAGGAAATAGACGTCCAGGAAGTCCAGGAAGTTCAGAGAGTCCCAAAGAAGGTGGACCCAAGGAGCAACACACCAAGGCACATCATAATTACATTAGCCAAGATGAAAATGAAGGAGAGAATCCTAGAAGCAGCAAGAGATAAGGGGATAGTCACCTACAAAGGACTTCCCATCAGACTGTCAGCGGATTTCTCAAAAGAGACCTTACAGGCAAGAAAGGGCTGAAAAGAAGTATTCCAAGTCATGAAATCCAAAGACCTACATTCAAGATTGTTCTATCCAGCAAAGCTTTCATTTAGAATGGAAGGACAGATAAAGCACTTCTCAGATAAGGTCAAGTTCAAGGAGTTCATCATCACTAAGCCCTTATCGAAATGTCAAAGGGGCTTATTTAAGAAAAAGAAGACAAAAATATGAACAGTGAAAGGACAGCAAACTCACATTTATTAACAACCACACCTAAAACAAAAGCAAACTAAGAAGACAGCTAGATCAGGGGCGGAGCCACAGAAATAGAGATCACATGGAGGGTTAGCAACAGGGGAGTGGGAGGAGGAGAAGAGGGGGAGAAGGTTCAGAGATCAAGTAGATAGACAGTAGGTAGAAAATAGGGGGCAGGGTAAGAATAGTATGGGAAATATAGAATCTAAAGAACTTGTGACACATGGACATAAACAAAAGGGGGGAATGGTGGGGGAGGGTGTGCAGGGTGGAGGGGAATGAAGTGGGGGAAATGGGACAACTGTAATAGCATAATCAATAAAATGTATTTAAAAACAAAAAAGAATGTTTACTACTGTATTGTTTGTAATAACAAACAATTTGAAATGACATAAATATGTTTCAAAACAGGTCTACTTGAAAAAAATTACAATGGAATACTATGCAGCTGTTACAAAGAATGAGGTGGCTCTATTTATATTGAAGTTAAAAGATTGCCAAGATATATTATTTAGTGAAAAAAGCAAGGTGCAGAATAGTGTTTATAGTATGTTATTTCCATGAAAAAAGAATATATAAATATATTTACCTCTGCATAGAATAGCTCTGGAAGGATAAGAAAAACCTGGTAACAGTAACTGTCTCACAGTTGGAGCGAGATGGGACATCTGGGGAACAGCGAGGTGAGAGGGACATTCTTTTCACTCCACACTTGGGCCTTGTGCGTGTGATACCCTGTGCTCTGTGTATGTCTCACCTATTTAAATAAATGGGTTGTCATAAGTGGTTTGGTTAAGTACATCACGATACCTTCTATTATGGAATGTGATGCAGCATTCAGAAGATGTGAAAAATAATGAAAATGAAAAGATTCACATTTATGGAAATGTCAAGAAATCCATGCTTGATGTTCAGTGGTAAAAACACTAGATGATCCTATCTGTGTACACACTCACACACATGGAAAATTCTGGGAAGTTCCACAGGAGAATATTAAACATGGTAATACAGAGGGCAGGATTATAGGTGACTTTTCCTCTCTTTTTATGTCTTGCTGTTGTGTGTGAATTATTTTTTTGCTACCAAGAGAGAAATATATTCTCATTGAAAAAATAAAACCAAAAATCAGTCCTGGCTGGTGTAGCTCAGTGAATTGAGTGTGGACCTGTGAACCAAAAGGTCACTGGTTTGAATCCCAGTCAGGGTACATGCCTGGGTTGCAGGCCAGGTCTCCAGTAGGGGGCGCATGAGAGGCAACCACACATTGATCTTTCTCTTTCTCTTTCTCCTTCTCTTCCCTCTAAAAATAAATAAATAAAATCTTTTTAAAAAGCTCCTCCTTAACCCCCCCAATCAACAAACAACATGCTTTTGAGCTGGGGGGCGGGGTGGGCAGGACTACATGCAGCAGCAGAAGTGGTCAAAGGAATTCTTAACTGCTCTAGAGCTGGTGATCAAATAGCAGGAGATGTGTGTGTGCGCGCACACATGGGTGTTTTAATCAAGTAAATGATATTAATGTACGTCAAGATTAGAAATGACTAAGGATAATAATCTTTTTCTTTTTTGAAAAAAGATTTTTCTCCTAAAATCATAAAAATGAAATGGTCCCCATTATAACTTTATCACAACTCAATTTATAGTATATTACATTTTCGTAATCACAAATAGAATATGAAATAATACAGAAGTATATAAAAAAAGTTAATCTATTCCTGTTCACTTCATTTTACCCCCTGAGGTGACTAAGTTAGTAGCTTTTAAGAATGGGATTGATTACATATTACTCTATGCCTAACTTTTTAAATGTAAATATCATGAGTGACCCTCCTAAACAATAGCTTAATATACATAGATTTGACCTGTGTATTTTATGTATTGATTTGAGAGAGAAAGAGGAAGGGAGAGAAAGAAGGAGAGAGACAGAGACAGAGAAATATCACTTTGTTGTTCCACTTATTCATGCCCTCATTGGTTGCTTCTTGTATGCGTCCTGACTGGGGATCGAACCCACAACCTTAGTGTATTGGGACAACACTCTAACCAACTGAGCTACCTGGCCAGAGCTAACCTATGTGTTTTAACACAACTTTACATTTTACTGTATTTTAAATTCCTTATTTAGTAAAATTGAACATAATTAGCTTAACCCTAAAATACCCAATATTTCTCGCCCCAGTGCTTCCACTTCTTTAATTTGTCCTGAATATGTGGGCACAGACAGATATACAAAAGTATTCATTGCAATGATGTGTATTACAGTAAAAGGTAAAATAGCTTAAGTGCCAATGAATTGCGGAGTTGCTAAGTAACACAGCGTAGTCCACAAACTGGATTACTAAATGGCCACAAAAAGGAGAGCAGGAACCCTAAACATTCTGACACAGAAGCATGACCAAGATACGCTGCTGAGTGTAAATCGTCTATAAATTACCATGTGCAAAAATAAACAGCATGGAAACACACACATTTCATACCTGTACACATTCAAATATACACACATTCTTGCGTATGTGTTTACAGGTGAATATTTACAGGATATTTCTGGAAACAAATAATCTGATAAGTGTTGCTTCTGGAGAAATAACTGAGGATGCACAATGGCAGTGAACCTGGGGTCTGGTGGGGGCAGAGGAGTTTATTCATTGCTTTTTTCCCTTTCTGTTAAATAAGTCTATGCATTATTTTCTAATAAAAATACTAAAATTGCTACAAGTAGTCATGGAAAGTTGTTACAAAGCACAACGGTATAATCCTAGTTCCCTGTGGTCTTAAGACTATATTTTTGGAAATAAAAAAGATAAAAAAAAACCTGTTGCCTGAGGTAGATCTTTATTATGTCGGGATCCAGGGTTGTTATTTCAGGGGACCATAAGCTTGAATGGGAAAAATTACCTTTAATAAAAAAACAAACAAAAAACAAACCTTTGGCTGTAAATTAGCATTTCCTTCGATAGGAATGTAGGCAATGAGCCACAGTTAGCAGAATTTTTCACCCAAAGAAATCAGATTTATGATATCACATTACATTTATTGCAGATATCTTGAAATATTTCCACTAGTCACTACTTCAAAATTATAGAAGTTGTTTATTTGACTTGCTGTTAGATCTTGTTTATTTAATGTGTTAGTAACGAAGAACTTTGTTTTACTCTATTATAATAAATTTGCTTTTTCAACATTATAATAAACTATTTCAACTTCACTGGTTTTCTTTGAAATCCCATGCCTCTTCTTTTACACATCTACTGTCAAAGGGGCTTCACCAGATGCCACAGGGGCTCAGGGAGCCCTTGTGTTTAGATAAATTCTGAAGGGTTGGGGACACGAAGTCACAAAGGGACACTGTGACAGTGTGCCTGCCAGCAGAAAGAGGGGCCCTATCCCTTTCTCTTGATGCCAGGGGGCGATTTATGGCCTGAATATATAAATTGGAGATGTAATTTTTTTTGTTCCAGTTGGTGGAACCTCCCCCCCACCCCCACCAGCTGCCTCCCTGGCTTCCTGCCCAGCCCGGAGCTGGTGCTAAGGCGCCTGGGGCCCATGCCTGTGAATGACAGTGAGCCCGACTTGCCCTTGGTCCCATTTTAACCTCCTTCTGGGGCCCGGCCAGGGTGCTGAGCTCAGCCTCTGAGCGATGCACGTCAGCCTGACAGGAAACTCGATCTTAAAGAAGAATTTCGAAAAGTGTGCAAAGCCAAGCGTGCGAAGCATCGCAGCTTCAGGGGAACAAGTTGCTGTGGGCCTCTATTACAAAAAAGGTTGAACGGGGCTCTGTGAGGGATGGCCCACTCACAGGGTCTAGAACATTCTGTTTCTGAACATTTTGGTCTGAACTGAACTCAGTGGTGCAACTTTTATAGCCCGATCTGTGCGCTCCCATCAGAGAGGGGCACTTGAGTGTCCAAAGGGGGCTCAGATGTGCTGGGGTAGGTGTGGTCACCAGTGTGCTGCTGCCAGAGTCCTGAGAACACACGCTTGCCAGCGAGGACTGCGCCCTGGGCTGACTCACGCTCTGTCACGCCAGGAGGGAGGGTGACGACGGGTCGGGTGAGATGCCTCCCCTGCAAGTCACTCTAGCCTTACAAGTCCTTCAGACGGAGCTCGCCTCCCCCCCCACCTCGCTTCAGCCCACCCTTCTTTCTATCTCCCCTCCATTCCTGAGACACTCACCATTCCGATCACACCATTTGCCTCGTGCGGAAACAGATCCATTCCTTCCTCTACTCATTCGCCAAGTACATAGGGTCAGCCAGCCATGGATTCATATCCCGGCACAATCGCTCACTCGTGTTAACTGGGGTAAATTAACTGAAGCTTTAAAAACGTCAAACCCACACTGACAGTAACTCCTATTTCCCATGGAAAATGCACACGTGAAAGTTGCATCTTTTCTCTGTTAATTGATGCTCACTTCGTTCTTCCATTATTAATCTTTCTCTGGACTGCTGCGGCTGAGGGGGCCAGGTTCTCTCTCCTCCCCCCTTGCGCTGCCTTCACTGGGCTGGCGGTGACTTCAGGGAATGGGACTAGTCACTCACCCCCCTGAGCCCATTTCCTGACCTACCAAATGGGGGAAACACTAATCCCTATCTGATGGGCAGTCAGGAGGTTTGAAAGTCAGGCTCATCCTGAATCAATGCTTCAACTGCCGTGTTTACGGCGAGTCATCTAGGTACTCATCCCCGGGCTGGGGGACAAGAAGAGGTGTCAAAGCTGGACCCTGTCCTCCAGAAGTTTGCAACAGTTACCTTTGTTAAAAGTATCCCTATCAGTCCTGGTCCCCATGGACAAATGTGGCCAGTACCCAAAGACACACCTGGCGTGCTCACCGGAAAGGGAGTGGGGACCAGGCATGGTCATGAGAATGGTGTCCACAGGACTGGGGGCTGACAGGCGTCAGGATTTGGAGGTTCAGAGGGTACAGGATGAGCGTTCCCGGAACAGGGGACAAGAGGAACAAAGGCGCAGGGACAGGAAAATACAAGGTGTGTTTGTGAAATGGCAAATTTGTTTAAGAGAGAGAGTATGCTCCTTATTCTGAACTCACTGCACTGTGCACTCACTCCTTCCTTCAACTTTTGTCACCACCTGTGTCAGGCAGAGAGGCAAACTGTGGCCACTGCTTATGAGAAGGTCCTAGTTTGGAGAGAAGACAGGGAAGCCCACCAGTCACGAGGCTGCTATAGAGAGCCATCCCTGTGGCGTCTGGGTGTGGACGAGGGGCACCTACTCCATCTCTCTTCAGGGGCCCTCCAGGGCCCTGGGAGGAACCTCA
Organism: Sturnira hondurensis; assembly: GCF_014824575.4. Classification (NCBI taxonomy): domain Eukaryota; kingdom Metazoa; phylum Chordata; class Mammalia; order Chiroptera; family Phyllostomidae; genus Sturnira; species Sturnira hondurensis. Next base: position 1,680,433 of record NW_028072653.1, on the reverse strand, counting down.
GCACTATTTTCTCCTGACTGCATGATTTTAAAGTTTTCACAAGTAAGACCTATTACCGCAATTGGTTAGGGCCACTGCCTACTTCCACTCTGACCCCCTCCCCAGGTCAGACTTTCCCTCCTGTGGGGTTAGTATAGAGCCATGGGCGTTTTGGAGAACTAGCTGAGAGTTAAGAGACACTTTCAGTTCTGTTGAATACACGTGTGTGGCTTGCAGGTTTTTCTCTCTGTATAACTAGGTGATCACCAGCCAGAGTGAGGGCCAAGTGGAGAAAGAGCTTCTAGAAATAGCCTCTTGTCCACGATGCCGGCTCACCGGGACTTGTGGCGTGGGGAGGCAGGGCCAGAGGCTGGTCCCTCACAGGAGAGAGCCCTGCTGTGCTGGGAGCTCGCGGGCGTGGGTGGGGGAGTGAACCAAGGTCGGCAACGCATGCCGTCAGAAACCGCACTGTGGAAAAGTCTTCCCAAGTTGATGGCTTCCCAAATTTCATACAAATCTTGAAAATGCTGTGTGACATGACCAAGAATAAGTTGTGAAGCCGAAAAAAGTCTGGAGTACCCTAATAAAAGGGAAATTTTGACCTCCCTTGCTAGAGGAAGGAAGACCCACTTATTTTGATATTCTCTATGTGCTCACCAGGATGGTGTGCCCCTCGGTTGCTGACACACAGGCAGCCCCTCACCTTCCTTTCCCCCCCAGAACAGGCTCTCGTTTCCATAAAGGAGCTCAGAGCCCCACACAGAGGGTATTCCCAGTGATGGACTGGTTAGCATTATCTCCTTGCCTAGACATAATCCAGGTCCTGTCACTAATCAGCTGGGCGACCCGAGGCAAATCCCACAGTCTCCCTGAGTGTCAGTTTCCTCATCAATCAAATGGGGAAAATAACGGCGTCCCCTCTGTAAGCCTCTGGAGAGGAGGGCAGGAGAGAACACGCAGGACGCACTTGCAGCCTGGTGCAGTACGAGGAGCCCGGCACACAGCCAGACCTAATAAATGGTAGCTATTGGCACTGTTATTATCACACGTGCTCAGGGAGCACGGGGACTGTGGTGACACCTGCAGACACGGGAGAAAGTAATTTCCCAGTGTGGCCCGGAGGCCACCAGTTATTTTCATGAGCCACACACGCACTCAGGTAAAGGCATCTCTGGCACCCCAAAGGGCCCTCGTCCTGTTGTACCTGACAGGCAGGACCCCTCACTCCCACCTCCCCATTCCCCGCCCTCTGCTCCCACCCTCTGCAAGGCCAAGGCCAACACTGACCCACTCCCTCCTTGTTTTCCTGCTTTCCACCCTGTCCCTCCCTCCCTCACTGCTCCTTCCCACAAATAGTTACTGTGCCCAACCGCTCACGGTTCCAAGGCTTTAGAAATTTCTCACAGTGAAACTTCAAAAAATGTTTTTGTGGAGGGGACACAGAATTACCAATTTCTTATTTTGCAAGTAAGACATGAAACACACACACACACTATCACCACCACTTACTACCATCATTCCATCAAAAAAAGCATGATTCTATAAAAAAATGCTGTTTCAGTGTCCCAAAATAGAAAGGACATAGTCTTTAGAATAAAAAGACATTTTATATTAACTACTTTTGGAAAAACACAGAAATTTCCTTTTTTCTCATTTTGTCGTGAGCAGTGAAAATTTTATCACGCGTGGCACCAGACACCAGAAAACTGTTTGAGAAGCCCTATAATTACGAAAGGAATGATATAATGATCGTGTAACGAGTGCCAAAAGTGGAGTCGAACGGACTTTGACATTTGCTAGCTGTGTGACCTTGGGCAAGTTACCAAACCTCTCTGAACTCTCGTTCCCTCACCTACTGACACAGGGATGGAGACGCTTGCTCTGCAGAGCAGCCGTGAGCATTACGGGCGGCAGGGGTTGAGCAGTGCACCTGCCACACTGAAGGCGCTGCTTCCCCAGGGCTCATTCCCCTCCTCCATGTCTTTAGGGAGGCTCTAGTTGAAAGAATCCCCTTCTGCCCTGGCAGCCGTGCTGCCCTCCCCCACGTGGACTCAGAGGGACTGGGCTGGATGGGATGCTTCTGGCTGTGCCAGGGGAGGCTTCATCAAGCTTTCTGGGCTCTCCACGGGGTGCTGATTTAGGGGTTCCCGGGCATGGGGAGGGCTGATGCCATCTGTGCTGGCTGCATAAGGGTCACCTGCAGAGACTTGTTAAAAATCAAGATTCTCAGCTCCATCAGGAGAGACTGATGGGACAGGTCTGCAGGGGGGTCCAAGCCCTCATGTTTCTGGCGAGCAGCTCGGTTAGCTGTTGATCACGGCTCTCTGGCTTTTGGGTTGGGACATTCTGACCACTCAACTCACAGGAATGTCTGGTGGATCATTCCTGGGGTAGTGTCTTATGGGCCCTCATGAATGGGGCCTGAAGAAGATCCTGGGAGGGGTTCTCTTGGTTGTGTGTTTCATGCCACCCCCCTTTCCTATCTTCCCTATCTCAACAAATGGTCCCTTCATCACCTGGAAACCTCAGAGTTGTCCCGGACATGTTGCCTGCTCCCGCTAACCCTTCTGCATCATAACCAACCTAACCCCAAGCTCTAGAATTTGCCTACTTCTCTCCATCTCCACAGCCATCCGCTTGGTCTAGTTGCCACTAGCTCTCATTGGGACTGTGGCCTTCTACCTGCCCCATCTCTGGTCTGCATTCCACGTGGGAGCCTAGTTGTCTTTCAAAGACATAATTCAGATCCTATCTCTTGTCAGCTTTGAACCCTTCGGTAGTGGCCAATGCAACTTAAGATAAAATATAACTTTGGCCTAAGTGCCTGCATGGTCTGGCCTCTGAACACACCTCCAGTCTGTAATTGCACCTACCTCCCCTGTTCTCCAGGCTGTGTGAGCCTCCTGCTAGCTCCTGCCGCAGGCCCTGCACGTGTGCCCTTCCTTCTGCCTAGACCGTTCTCCTTCTACCCGCTGCCTTCACCGAGTTAGCCCCTCCAAACTGTTCAGGATTCTCCCTAAATGTCACCTAGGGACCCCTATGATATTCTGATTCCCGCTATAGACTTCTAATAGCATCTCACCCCCCTTCTTCAAGTCACTTATCCCAATTTGCATTCATGTTTGTGTGCATGGGTTTTTAAAATTATCTGTGTTTCCCACTAAAACCAGATCCTGTGAGAACATGGAGCATGGCTGTCTTGCTCATCACTACATGTCTAGCACATGCCTGAACACAGTAGGCATGCTATAAACACATACTTATTCAGTGAAACGAGAGAGTGAATGAATAGGAAAAGGAGGTGCAGGAGATGTGGAGAAAACCCAGCCCTAGGCTGGGATGGTGGATGAATGTCCCCGACATTTTGTATGTGCATCTTTTTCTCAGGGGTGAGTGGAAAGGTAGGGACTTATAACAAAAGTACAATAACCATCTTTTGGCAAGGTGGCTCTGGGGTTCCTGGAGAGCATTTGCAATGGGAGTAGCTTGGGACCAGAGAGCAGAAAGACCAGACACCTCCTGGGCGCAGCAGAACAGGTCGGTGCCTGCTCTGACAGACCTGGATTCAACTCTTGGTGCTGTCAGTTCCTTACTGTGTGACCTTGAGTGAGAAGATAACTTCTCTGGGCTTTAGTATATTTATCTGTAGATGACACCAAGCAATCCCTCTCTTCTGCAGTGCAGCTGTGAGGATTAATGAGACGCTGTCTGCGGAGGGCCTAACAGAGTGTCTGCCTTACAGGATGTGCTCCATGGTAATAGGATCTCACTGGGCTGTAAGACTCCTGCAGGTGGGAGCCATGTTTGACTCTGGCCCAACAGCCCAGTAATTAAGATAGTGCCTGGCACACAGTAGATGCTTTAGGAAGTCTTAATGATTTCATTAGGGATCACATGATTTCATTAGGGATCTCTTCAGTAGGACTTCCCCCTTCCAGGAAGGATTCCCTACGTGTAAAAATTTCTTCTCTCTTAAACTAACGGCTTTCCTTGTGAGCAGCTCAAATCCTTGTGTTTTGAAGCCTCTGAGCTGGAGGATTAGGGTGTGTTTGTGGTGGGGGACTCTGTCCTGAGTCATCTCTGAGACCCTCACCCTCCCTCATGCTCTCGGGGGAGGGGGGCATTCATCAGCTCCACTTTGAATAAGAGGACTGGAGAAACAAACCAATGGCGAGAGGAATTCCTATTTGGTTCAAGTATATAGAGAGTACAACTGTTTCTTTGAAACTGACCTTCATTTATTTGGAGGGGAAAGCAGTTAGTTCAATAATGGCTTCCTGGTGCCTTTCAGCATTTTAAAAGATGGAAGAAAGATTCGGAGCAAGGCAAGGTTCCAGTGTTTTCTAAGTAATGCACTAAGCCCAGCTACCAGTTGGCTGCCCAGCACTTCCTGCTATCCCCTAACCACCCCCCAACCCCATCCTTCTTCCCAATGCAGTGTGCCTCCCTCCACAGACCAGTCACTTTCTGAGACCCTGACCAGGTTTTTCCCAGGCAGATGGGAGCTGGCTTTCACCATCATGCTGGGTGGCTGGAGATTCCTCGGACATCTTGCACATGACCCAGTGAGTAGCAAGGCTGCTATATTATATTCCAATGATTCCCTGTCCCTGCATGGCCTGATTCCAGGGGCTGAATAAAGAGGTCCTTGTTTGATGGAGTCCATCCCTGCTCCTGAGTAAGTAAGAACTGGTCCCTGGCCCAACTTGGTCTGAGGCCTCAGGGAAAGGGTGGGGAGGAGGTAGGGAGGGTGTTACAGGTGGGGGGGGCTCTGCAGGACATGAGAGGTCCTGTTCTGCAGGCAGCCCAACCCTGCTCCCCAAAATAAAAACAATGGAGGAAGGTAAACAAAGGGGGCCCCTAACCAGGACACCGCGGGGGGCATGGCTATTTGCCCTCCTTCCCAAGAGGAATCCCAACCCTTCTCCCCCATGGAGAAGACAAACATGGCTATGGAAATCTCCTGCCATCCGGCCCCTGGAAGTCACCAGCTGGAAGTCACTCCCATCTGCACGTGTGTTTGCCAACCACTGCCTCCCAGATCTCCTTTCTCGCCTTGCGAGTGGAAAGCCTTTCATGGAAAATTTAGAATTTGGAACCTTCTTCAGATGCCAAAGGAGTTATTGTTCTATATCACACTGCTTTTATTTGGGTGTTATCTGAACTCAGAAGAAGGAGAAACCCACATCTTGGTTCTGCTTGGATGCTCTTGCTGATTCATTAAGGACAGGTTGATTAGGCACTGTTTGAAGCTAGTGTGAACCTCTCGGAGCCCATCCCAGACCCCAAGCCTGGAGTCCAGATTCCTCAACTGCTAAGGCCTGGGTCTCCATGGGAGTAGAATACGGGTGGAGAGGGGTCAGGGACAGCACACTGGGACACCTCGGGGGACAACAGCATGGATGCTTCCATGGCGAGGAGAGGAGAAACAAGCTCTGAGGGCATCCCGGTAGCAAGAATGTCCCACTTTCGATGGCGTAGAAGCCAAGGACCTGAGATGTGAGGGGGACAAGGTCTCTGCAACTCGGAAAGTGGAGAGAATGTGAGTGAGAAGAAACTGGGGGCCCAGAGAGAGGCCCAGAGAGAGGCACCGCCAATAGCAGGGGTGTGGAAGGGCTAAGCTTTGCAGCATTTCAAAGTGCAGCCTCCAGGAGGCTGGAGCCTGCAGGGAGCCGGGGGGTTGTCCCAGCTTTTCAAAGCCTGGTCAGTGGACTACCTCTTCCGAATCACCTGGTAGGCTGGTTAAACATACGGCCTCCTGGGATCTACCCGATCTACTGAGTCAGATTCACTGGGTTAGGCTTAAGAAGCTGAAAGTTGCCCTGGCTGGTGTAGCTCAGTGGACTGAACACGGGCCTGCGAACCAGAGGATCGCGGTTCGATTCCCAGTCAGGGCACATACCTGGGTTGCAGGCCAGTTCCCGGGCAGGGGACACACAATACATTGTGTGTCCTCGGCAGAGGCAACCATACATTGATATTTCTCTCCCTCTCTCCTTCCCTTCCCCTCTAAAGATAAATAAAATACTTAAAAAAAAAAAAAGAAGCTGAAAGTTTATCAGGTACCACAGATGATTGTGACACTTACTGCAGTCTGATCTAGTCCAACCCTGTGGTTCCCCGGAAGCGGGCTGTGAAGCCCACAGAGGCAAAGCAAAGCCTCAGGTCACAGATCTACCTGATAGCAAAGCTCTCACGACGACCAGGTGGCTCCTGAGCCCCAGAGCATTTCAATAGGCTGGCAGCCTCTTCTCCTATCTGGAGCTGTTTCCCTTGCCCCCCCTAAGCGAGAGCCTGCACCTTTGACCCGCCCCGCCTCCGACTCCTGCTGGGGTCTGCTCCTTCCTGAGGATGCAGGCCAGGGGGCAGGAGCAAAAGGAAGACGGGCCCAGTTCTCTTCTGAGCCTTTAGTAATTAATAGGTGTGGGGTTGGCGCATGAGTAGAGAAGGAGAAAACACACAGTTACAGCTGAGGGCTTGACTGGGCTTGGGTGTGTAGTACCAAGAGCTAACTCTCCCTGAGCATCAGCGGTGCACCACTGTATGAGGTCCTTTGCATGTATCAGTGCAAACCCCATGGAGCAAATCATAATTAGCCCTATTATGCAGATGCAGAAACTGAAGCCCACAGAGAAGTGGTCATTTGCCCAAGGTCACTTAGCTAACAGTAAGTGGTCATATCACTTCCACACACATCCCCAATCTTTGCATGGCCCAATACAGTATGAGTGTCACCCACCTTAACCCAACAAGCCTGTAAAAGGATCCTGAGACCTTGGGAAAGGGAAGCAAGCTTCTCTGCAGTGAGATATGATCACTCCCGGTGGGGAGTCGGCGGGGGCAGAGCTTTCAACCCTGTCCACTTACCACATCGAAAACACTTCTGATGGGCATTAGCGGGCTTTAGAAATGACACCGTGGAGAGAAGGTTAAACAGCCTTTTTCCTTTATCTTTTTTAAAAGGAAACTCCTGATATCAATTTGCTTTCTTGCCATTTGTCTCTTTCTCTTGAAAGCAGCAGTGTGTCTCAGGGTTGCAGTTACGTGAGGAATTCCTCTGTGTTGAGCTCTACCCGAGCCGCTGGTGTGACTGCAGGTGTGACTGCAGGTGTGTGTGGTCCACGGCGTAGCTGCCGGTGCCTCTCCTGCCACCAGGGCACATGACTTGGTCGTGATCGCCTCCCTCCATTCATTTTTCTGGAGCGTCCCCAGAGACAGGAGGAGAAATCACACCGGACCAGGGCCTCAGAGGAGGGACAAGTGTCCCCCAGGCCATGTGGATACCATGTCACACTGTCCTTTAAGTTTGCCTCTTAACCAGACTCTTCTTCCTTAGAAGAACTCAATCGGGGGGAGTCTCTGGAACAACTCAGGAGGACTACCACACAGAAGAAGATGGACATGTTTTTATAGGAGGGGAAGGACTCAATTTCATTTTAGCAGGGTTTGGTGTCTGGCAGCTGGAGGTGAAGGACAGCTATAATTTAATTCTGGTGATTTTCCCCCAAATCACCGGATTTTGGGTGTGAGAGTGTGTGATCCTCAGGTCATCTTCCTGCTCTTTCGAATCTCAGGCTTTAGATAAGTTACCAGCGCGGCACATTGGGGCTGTGGGGCTGCGGGGCTGTAAAATGCTCTTATTAATGCATAATGAAAGGAGTGCACTGAGGTGATGGCAAGCCGTGAAGGGAGGAAGGGGAACGCAGCCTCTGCAAAGCTCTTGAGCAGCGTGGGGCTCTCTGCAAGAGCCCTGGAAATGCTGAATGAAAGCTGCCTCTCTGTGTACAAGCTGCTTCCCTCCTTTCCAAACGCCGCGTCTGCGGTAACTACAAACTACTTTGTATGCTGCATTCGTGACGCTGCCTTAGCCAACACATGATTACTACTGAAATAAGGCTGGTGTGATGTTCAAGTCCAGTGGCCTTTTTAATTATTAAACCGAGGCTGCTAAATGAGTCATTCCACATACCAGACTTTCCTCCTGTGGTTCTATTTCAAGTGACTCGTCCCTCAGCGTGTTCCACTAACACCTGAGTTGGGTCTTAGCCGGATACCCAATCTGCAAAGCCTTTGTACAACAAACAATATTCTCCAGGCTCCAAACACACACACACATACACACACAGAGACTGCATAAAAACACAAAACACACACACACACAAAAACTTTACAGTAAGCTCATCAGTAAGGCCGAGATGGGACAGTGCCCAGGGCCCCAACTTACCAAGTGGCAGGGCGATGAAGAAGGGTAGCCAACACAGGATGAACATCCCGACCACTATGCCCAAGGTCTTGGCTGCCTTCTTTTCCCTGGAGAACTTAAAAAGTTTGACAGCTATGGAACTCCTGGGGTTGTGGCCTTTGGCCCTGGTACTGCTGAGGGCGTCCTCGTGAAAGTTCTTGGAGTGGATCCTCAGGGTCAGCTCCTTGGAATTGGACATCTCCTTCATGACTCCGGCCTCCAGGTTCTTGGTGGTCCTCTTGGCCACGACGTAGACGCGGCAGTACATGACCAGGATGACTGCCAGAGGGATGTAGAAGGAGCCCAGGGAGGAGAAGAGGGCATAGAAGGGCTCTTCGGTGACCCCGCATTCCTTGTCATCGTTGGGTGCTGGTTCCTTCCACCCAAGGAGAGGCCCGATGGAGATGACTGTGGACAAGACCCAGACGCCAAGGAGCGCCAAGATGGCCTTCCTCCGGGTGACCAGCGTCGGGTACTGCAGAGAGTAGCGCACCCCGATGTAGCGATCGATGGAGATGGCGCACAGGCTCAGGATGGAGGCGGTGCAGCACAGGACGTCCACGGCGGCCCAGATGTCACAGAAGATGCGGCCCAGCACCCAGTAGCCCAGCACCTCCAGGGCGGCTGAGAAGGGCAGCACGGTGAAGCTTAGCAGCAGGTCGGCGATGGCCAGGTTGACGATGAAGTAGTTGGTGGGTGTCCGCAGGTGACGGTTGCAGGCCACAGACAAGATGACTAAGATGTTGCCCACGATGGCAAAGAGGATGAAGGCGCCCAGCACCAGGCCCACGGAGATGGCCCTGGTGACGTCCAGCTGGGGCAGTCTGGAGTTGTTCGAGGTCTGGTTGGGGCCAGTGAAGTTGGCATTTTTCAACTCTCCCCAGTGGGCAGGTGCTGATGTGTTGTGGCCGGTGTCCAGGTCGGGATTCATTTTAGAGTCCGCCCTCCATCGCCACGGGGCTGATAGGGCTGGAAGGGCTGCGGGGAAGGCTCCTCAGCTGCCCCGAAACTTTGCCTCCCCTGTGGTGGTCTTCTTCCCAGAGGCACCCTCCCGGCGAGGAGTCATCTCCCCAAGCAGCCCGGCCGGCAGCGCCCGCGCCTCCTCCTGCACCGCCGCTCGCTTGCCTGTCAGAGGGAGGAGGAGGAGGAGAGAGGGGACCAGGCGGCAGCTCCAAGTTAATGGTCCACGTCAGGCGCGCCGGCCGGGCTCGCGAGGGAGCGCGGGAGGAGGGGCGCGGGCGGGGGGCGCCCGCTCGGCTCGGCCCGGCCGGGCCCGCGGCGGGTCTGCGGACAGCGGCGCCTCCGCCCAGCCAGCGCCGAGGAGGGTCTGCTTTCAATGAGCCTCCGCTGGGCTGACTGCACGCCGGTGACATCAGGCGGGGGAGCCCGGCGCCCTGACTCCGCGCGGCACTAGGGGGCAATGCGGGTCCAGCGAAGGCGCCCGCACCCCGCCGCGGCGCCCCCGCCGCCCCAGGGCCAGTCTTGTGTGCGCGCTTGTGCGCGCGCGCCCGTGTGTGAGGGAGAGTGAGGGAAAGCGACTGGAGCGTGGGGATCCCCGTGCGCCCCACCCCAGGTGGCCCCCTGGGATTCTTCCCCCTCCTATTCACTCTTCATTTTAAAAAGTGGGGCGGGGATGCTTACCTGTAATGGGGAGCGTCTGGAGTCAAGCCCCAGATTTAGGGGGACGTGCAACTTGTGCGGCACCTGAAAGAGGAAGAATTCCAAGATTAGGCAGGTGGGGGGGACTTGAGTCACATGAGGGACCAGCCCCTATCCTTTACCTCCCCATGAAAATAAAAATAAGGCCTCTCTTCTATTCATTCATTTACTCACTCACTCACTCACTCACGTATTCACTCAGATACTCACTCATTCATTCAACAGGTTGTTAACCGAGAACCCCTGCTCTGCCCAGGGATCTGTTCTAGGTGCTGTGGGCATAGCAACCGGACCAAGCAGACAAAGACCCCTGCCCCCTGCCCCCTGCCCCCAGGAGCTTACATGCTAATGGGAGAAGACACTCATTAAAAAGTAAGCACACCGTGAGGCGTGTGGTATGCCAACAGGTATAACAGAAAATAAAGCTAGGAGGGGGAAATTGTGGGGGGGGGGGTGGCATTTGAACTTTTGGATGGGTGCTCAGGGCATCACTGAAATGGTATTTGAGCCAAGACCTGAAAGAAATGAGGAACCAGCTAGTGGCCTATCAGGGGAAAGGCTTGGCGGTGGGAGGGGGTAAGAGATCACTGGGCATGGGGTGGGGTGGGGTGGGGGGGCTTGGGGAATCTGGATTATGCCTGGATCCCCTCTCCTCCTGTCCGTTGGCCACACTGGACTTTCAGCTCTAGGTACACACTCCCAAAGGTGGGCAAATGGTACTTGGGAAAAAAGGTGTGGGCCAAGAGATGCCCCGGGAGAGCCGGATGCTACCGAACGACACTTGGGTACTTGGTCATAGACGGAGTGCTAAGCACTCTGTGCGTTTCCTCATGGCCCTGTGAAAGGAGGAACCTCCTCAGTGACCTCTCAGTTTTGTGGATGGGACACCAACACCCAGCAAAGTTTAACTCTTGGCCCACGTCCACACAGCCACAGGGAGAGAAACTGGGGACTGAACCCAACTGTGGGTCTGTCCCAAGTGGAACACTTGGCTGCTGTGTCACACCCTTCCCCCTGGAAGTGGGGTAAGCAGTGGCTTTTTTCCCCCTCAAGTTTATTGAGACATCATTGTGGGTGGGAGACGTCCACAATTGACATATAACATTGTTCACATGTAACAGGTTGATGTGATATACTCCTCAACTGCAAAATGGTTGCCATCATATTGTTAGCTAACACCTTCATCACGTCACATAATTACCATGCCTTTTCTGGGGTGAGAACTTTTAAGATGTACTCTCTTAGCAACTTTCAAATATATAGCACAGTGTGTGAACTGCAGCCACCACGCTGGACACCAGATCCCTGGACCTCATCTCAGAACGGGAAGTTTCTGCCTCTTGACCAGCACTTCCCTAGTCCCCTCCCCGACTCCCTGGTAACCGCCCCTCAGCGTTCTGAGTCCAGCTTTTCATATTTCACCTATGGGTGACACCACACAGCATTTGTCTTTTTTTTTGTCTATCTTATTTCACTTAGCATAATGCTCTCAGTGGCAGGATTTCCTTCTTTCTCATGGCTGAATAATATTCAGCTCCCCCTCCCATCATTGTATATATACACATCTTCTTTTTTTTAAGTATTTTTAAAATTTAATTATTGTTCAAGTACAGTGTTCTGTCTTATATTCCCAGCCCCCCCCCAGTGCTCCCCACCTCCCTCCCATTTCCACCCCCACCTTAGTTATTATCCATGTGTCCTTTATACTTGTTCATGTGAGTCCTTCCCCTTTTCCCCTGTGGTTCTCTCCCCTCTCCCCTCTGGTCCCTGTCAGCCTGTTGTGTATTTCAGTGTCTTTGGTTATATTTTGCTTGCTTATTTGTTTTGTTGCTAGCTTCCTGTTAAAGGTGAGATCGTATGGTATTTGTCTTTCACCACCTGGCTCATTTCACTCAGCATAATGCTTTCCAGTTCCATCCATGCTGTTGCAAAGAGTAGGAGCTCCTTCTTTCTTTCTGCTGCATAGAATTCCATTGTATACACATCTTCTTTATCCATCCATCCATTGATGAACATGTAGGTTATTTCCATATCTTGGATATTGTGAATAATGATGCAACGAACATGAAGTACAGCTATCTCTTTGAGATCCTACTTTCATTCACTTTGGATATATACCCAGGAGTGGGGTTGATGGATCATATGGTAATTCTATTTTTAATTTTTTGAGGAACTCCTATGTTTTCCATAGCGACTGTACTAATATAAATTTGAGACAGAGAGTGGACTGATGGTTAGAGAAGGAGCAGACTTCCACGCAGTAAATTTTGGGGCCCCAAGCTCTGAGGGCTGGGAGGGAGCCCACATTTATTGATAGCCAAGTCTTTGCTCATTTTCCATTATTCCTCCCAACATCCCGTTGAGAGAAGCATAACCTGTCTTCACTGACAGGCGAGGAAACCATGATTCGGAGAAAGTCTGTACATCCTGAGTTTGAGTGACCATTGGACACGTGGCAGAGCAATGGGCTGTGACAGCTGGACACCCTAAAGCACACCCCCACGCTTCTCCATTTCCTGTCCACAGACTGGGCCTAGGGCCCCCCTCTCCCCTTGGCAGTCTCCACACCGGATCTGCAGGACCAGGGGACCCACTCGGGGCAATTTCCATTTCAGCTCCTCAACACAGAGGAAGGCCCTGAATTCCTCCTTACTTTTCGTATATATTTTTGGGGGAGGGTAGGTGGTTATCACACACATACAGTTTTAGCCTTTTCGCACCCAAATGCACAGACTCCCAAGTGCACAAAACACACAGTTTCAAGGGGTTCCCTGAGATGAAGACATCTGTGGTGGAGGCAGCCCTGAAAACAGATATTTTCCCCTATTTTAATTAAACTGGCTTAAGTTGGCTTTGAAGATTTTAAAATAAGAGGTCCACAGATTTATAGTGATTTCACTGTTCAAGAGCTACTAGAATCCTCTCCTGCCACTTTCGAACTTGGGAGGGGGTCCCCAGCAGCGGGGATTGGGGAGCAGCAGGTGCAGAGCTGGCCATCGAACACCCTCTCCCTGGCCCCCAGGGCGGGGCTCTGTCCTCTGCCCCAGAGGGAGGGGGCAAGGCCGGAGGGTGAGACTCGGATGGCCATCTGCCAAGGGTCTTTATGAAGAGGGGACATTGGTCTGTTCCTGGTGGTTCCAGTACTAATATGAAGTCTTTATGAAGAGGGGACATTGGTCTGTTCCTGGTGGTTCCAGTGGTTCTAGTACTAATCTGTCTGGAGATAGGAGCTAGGCCAGATGGTGTTTTGAGGCCTTTTAGCCCCGGGTAATCAGCTTCCCCTGGTGGGTCGAGTGAGCCCTGAAGGCACCTTGCTGCCCTTTTTTCTCCTCTTCCTCCACAATGATGGTAGAGCAGAGAGTCACACACTCAGTTCCCACCCCTCTTGTGTCTCTTCAATCTAGGAGGATGGTGCTTCTCTTGAACTAGTCGATTCCCCGGGGGAGTGAGGGGAGGAAGAGAATGCCAGGAAGTTGGCAGAAGCTGGCGATTAGCACAAAAGCAGGGATGTGGGAGAGAAAGGGTGGGACAGAATGAAGAGCAAGTTCCAAGCCCACATATCGATGGCGGTGGCCCATTTCCCACTTCCCTGGGCACTAATCTCACCAGCTATTGAACAGCCGGCAACACACCATTGAATTTACGGAGGCTGTGTCTACATAATCGCGGTCACCAGCTGCAGTGCGAAAACTCGGCCTATCAGACATTTTTCTATGGTGGCAAAAGGCCAGGGAAAGAAAAAGAGCAGATCTGAGATTTCAGGGTTGGTTTATACTTGTTTTGAAAGAGAACAGTGTGTTACCTAGATGAGAACTTGTGCTTGATTCGGGTGTCAGGATGTGGGAGAGGTTGTTGAACCGTTTCGAGAGGTTGGAAATCCTCGTTGATTTCAGACGTGTTGTCATTTACCGGTGCCTTTCATCAAGACCCGACAAACATCCCGGCATAGGGCAGACAGGTGTTATTAGCCTCAGCAGCAGCCATGTACCAGGACCCCACTGAAGCAACCTTTGCTAATGGTCCTTTCCTTACTGCTCCCCCCTCCCATCGCTGGAGATGCCTCTTAACCCCCCGAGCTGATGTCTGACCCACGGAATTGACCATTTGTTTAGGTGTCATGAGGATACAGATGATATTTCATTTTCTTGGTACTCCCAGGGCCAGAGCCAAGCACAGAGCTCTGACTCACTCGAGGCTTGGAGAAGAACCTTTTCATTATCCGTGATTACATTACCAACCTCTGATGTTGCAGGCTCCCATTTCTGTGAGCCGTCTAGGAGAAGCTGCCACTGAGTTTGACCACTGGGGAGACCAAGGCAATGGGAGATTCAGAAATCTGCTTTGAGGGTCTCTGGGAGGAGAGCTCTCACGTGTGGCCATGCAGTTTTGTGTGGTTCTCCCTCTCCAGCTCTCTCCAGTTTTCCATTGGAGCGGCCATATACAGGAGCATCTGCTCCACGTGAGGCACCGTGCTAGGTGCTGTGGGTGAGTCAAAGATTAACTAAATCAAACAAATAATCTTGCACTGATCTAGGTGCCAGGGGTAAGGAGTAGGATGGTAGAGCACTCTTCAGAGAGTACCTACTATGTGCCAGGCACTGCGCTGGGTACTCTGTGTGCATTTACACACATCTTCACAACAAAGCAAGGTAGGAAGCATCCCCGTTTCACAAAATGAGGAAACTGAGGCCCAGAGAGGTTCTGTGACATGACCAAGCCTATTGAGTGAGTAAGCAGCACTGATATTCAGAGCATTGTCGTCTGGCTCCAAAGCTTGCATCCTTCTCTCTGCACCAGACTGATTTTAAAAAAACAAGGAAGGAATGAGTGAATGAATAAATGAATGAGAGAAGGAATTAAGGAAGGAATGAAGGAAGGAAGGAAGACAGCAGAAGGTTCAGCGTTTGCCTTGAAGGAAATTACAGCAGAAGACAGGATGTGATCAGGTTCCCGAGTGAGGCAGAGGCCAGGGAGGGGACGGCAGGCAGAGCTGTCCTGGCCAGAAGGTCCTGCAGGGGAGGTCCTCAGGCGGCCTTCCTTGGCCAGCACTGGTCTGCGGAGAATCTGAGAGCTGACTTGGAGGCCAATCCCGCTTCCCTCATTTAATAGCTGCTAAATGACCTTGGGGAGGAGAGTAAAGTGATTAAGAGCCTGAACTCTGGCATCCAACAGGCCTGGATTTATGTTGCAGTTCCACTAATTTATTCACTGTGTGTCCTTGGGCGAGTCATCTGTCTAAGCAGCCTGAGCCCCAGTTTCCTCATCTGTGAAATGAAGACTGTAACAGTCTCTGCCTCAGAGGGCTGAGGTGAGGGTTAGATGCAAGAATGTGTGTAAAGCGCCTAGCGCATAGTAGTGGGAATAATATTGGCTAAGAGTTATTGAGTGTTGGCTGGGTGCCCAAAATGCCTTATGGACATTATCAGGTTTGATCCTGATAGTAACATTATGAGATGGATGCTATTACTACTGACATTTACAAACGAAGAAACCAAGTCTCAGAATGGCTGCCCAAGGCCGCTGGGTTAGCAGCTGGTGCAGCTGGAATACAAAGCATCCAGTGAATGAGGCTAAAGATGAAAAAAAGAATTGGAGGTGGGAGGCATCTGTTTCATGGGCTACACTGGGGTCTCCGGGGACTTGAAGGGAGGAGGAGAGGTATGCTTTCTCCTGGGCAGGGGACACTGGCTTCAGCAGAGCCATTTCCACTGCCTCCAAAGGCAGCAGGCCAGAGGCTTCTGGGAGTGAGGGATTTCAGCCCCCTCGGGGCAAGCCTGCTTTTCTCTCTGGTAATCACATTTTGTCAATCTTTGTTGAACACTGATTCCCCCAACTCAGAAATTCTTGCTGCACAGCCTTTCCAGGCAAGGTAGGGAGCTCAGGCACGGCCCTCGGCAGTGGGCTGGTAAAGATGGACTGCCACGTCAGCAGGGCTGCATTCACATTCCGAGCTCGGGGACAGCACTGACCTGGGGGCTGGGGTGCAAAGGCACAAGACACGGGAGTGGGGAGTGTGCTAAACCTGCTAACTCTGGAACTGGAGAATGGGTCTGCTCTCCCTTGGAGGGTGGGACGAGATAAACAGGTTGCCCACATCAGCCCAAGGTGTTGCAGAGACGAGGGCCAGGAGGAGAGTGTAGCATTTTCTTATATGACTCTAGCTGTCCCTTTGTGGCCATGGGTTTTGCCCATCACTTTGTCCAGGAATCCATGGTGACCCCCAAATTGACTGGGGAAAGGTCTTCAGGTCGTGACCTGGTTTGGAGCTGGGTGTGCGATAGTGACTGCACCATGTCTCCACAAGGCCAATGTCACTCTCCATACCTAACACCGAAGGCAGGCTGCCGATGATTTTACTGGCACCAAAACTCTCCCGAGCTGCCTTTGTGTTGCCCTGCCAGAATGTACTTTCTAATCACAGTGCTGAGACCATTAAAGGTTAAAGTGAGACATAACAAAACAAAACTTGTGGCAATGGGCTCCTTATGGCTGACTTTTCAAGGCTGCACTGCAATAGTTAGAATTGTGGACTTGAGGAATCTCAGAATTAGAAGGACCCTAGAGATTGCCTAGCCCAGGGCTCAGCAAACTACAACTCTTGCAGCAAATCTCACCTTGTGCCTTTTTTTTGGTGAATAAAGTTTTATTGGAACACAG
This sequence comes from Sturnira hondurensis, assembly GCF_014824575.4. NCBI lineage: Eukaryota > Metazoa > Chordata > Mammalia > Chiroptera > Phyllostomidae > Sturnira > Sturnira hondurensis. The sequence goes on along the minus strand of NW_028072653.1, from coordinate 1,663,896 downwards.
CCATTCCCTTACACACTGTCTGTGGGTGCTTTCATGCTGCAATAACAGAGTTGAGCAGCTGCACCAGAGACCCTGTGCTTGCGAAGTCTTAAATATTTGCCCTCTAACCCTTTGTAGAAATTGTTTGTTGACCTTTGGTCTGGCCCATCCCTCTTATTTCACATGGGAGGGCACAAAGGCCCAGAAAGGGGGAGGGGCTTGCAGATACAGCCAGGATCAGCAGCCTGGGATTTGGTTCTGCCACATGACTCTTTTTTGTGCTCACCTGTTTCTGCAGTCTGGAGTAGGTTCTGAGTTTGAATCCCAGCTTTAGTTGACCAGGTGTATGACCTTGGACAAGCTATATAAACACAGTCAGACTCCATTTTTTTTCATGTGAGACCTGGGGATAATGCTTTCCATTTCTTGAGATAATGCACATAGTAGGTGGTTTTGATAATTAGAGGAGTCTGTAATGCATAGGCTGGGACCTGGCTCTTAAGAAAATGCAAACTCAAACAACTCCTATTATTAGATCAATGTCCTCTGTGATTTTACGTGCATTAATCTGGTCCTTCCCACTCTACATTTCATAAGGGAAAGGGCTATTCCTTGGTTCTTTAACTTTTTAGATCCTAGGTCTCATTGAGAAGCTCCTGCAAGCTGTGGGCACATTGCCTTACTCCACATTTTTCCTGAATTCCTTACAGGGCTCTTCCTCAGTGCCAAGTTCCCCGCAGGGCCCCTTGATTAATTGATACTCACCCTACTATCGCTTATTTTTGTTTGCTGGGTCTCTCTCCTGCTGCTAACTGTATCTCAGTGTGACCTCTTTCAGTCCTGGGCAACAGAACCAATCCAGCCTTTCCCCATCCATCATGGAACAGAACCCGAACTGAATAAAGTGAATGGAATGGACGCCAGCCTTCCTGTCCTCCTGGAGTTTTTGGTCTAAGATAAATACTGGGAATGCGCATCTGAGGATGCACGGAGAATTGTGTCTGACACCGAACAGAGATACGAGTTAAATAAGGAAACAAATCAAATATGTGATGTAGGTCTCAGATTTCTCCACCCTTCTTCTTCTTCCTCTCCCGTGGCCCTCTGAACCAAACCATCCAACCCTTTGGGGGGATTTTCACTTGTGGCGGCGCCCAAGTTCAGAAAGGTCTGCAGGAAGTGGTGGAAACCTTTTTCCTTAGGGGCTTCTAAAAATTGTATCTGGATTAAATGTTAGAGCCCAGCTTTGGAGAGGACATACTAGGCCCCCGGGGAGTAAGGCAAGGAAGTGGAGTCAGTGGGTGACTTCTGCCTTCTCATCTATTCTCTGGCAGAGACGAAAGGGTGGGACCCTGGATGGGGCGGGACATGCTTGGGAAATGGTGTGTACCTCACTCTGGGGCCTCCATGGGGATGGAAGAGGAGGGAAGAGTGTGAGAAAGGCAGTTTTCTTTGCCCATCTCCTTCATGTATGAGGAATGCTGGGACAGGAAATGCCCAGCATTTCTCAGCTGTTTACTGGATGCCAAACCGGCAGATTTGGAAGGCTGCCTTTGGAGTCCTGGAAAGATGAAGGGGAAGGAGGAGGAGCCTTGGTTTTTCTGCCTCGTGTGAGACTGTCCTTGGGGGGTGGAGTTTGAGGGAGATTTTGTGGAAACTTCTACACAGGAACAATCTTGTATAATGGCAGTTAGCTGCATGCTACGAATCACAAGTTCCTAGAGGGGCCTCCAAATATCTCCCCTGCCTTTTGGAGAGCTATCCATTGAGAGGTAGGCACCGCCCTCTTCCCATGGTCCCACTTTAATTAAATACGACTGATTGAGTGCTGTGATGCATCGGGCATTGTGCTAAGCTAATTCACAGGCAACATTCCATTTAGTCTTCCCAACCACACGTCTGTGGAAGACATTGTTGGCTCCAGTTGCAGGTGAGGCAACTGAGGATAAGATTAATTAACATGCCCAACACTACGGAGAGATGGGATTAGGGCAGAGGTGCTTTGACTCAAAATCAATACTTTTCATCTCTCAGATTACCCAAATTTGGCTATAGGCTGGCCTCATGGCCAAACAAAACTACAGGAATATCTGGGCGAACCTCAGCAAGCCTAGGATGTGGGTGGATTCAGGGAGGCGGAAGTTGCCCTGGGCCATGTATCACTGCCCAGTGCAAACGAGGGCCCTTCTCTGGGGTGGGGTCCAAGGATTCTAGCTCCCCTCCTAGCTCCTGCAAGGAAACTCAAGTGAGCTCAAGGTCATGTGTCAGGCTGGGATCTCTAGTCTTCCAAGAAGAAGAGTGGAAGACCTGATCTGATAATTGTCTTTAAGGAGTACAAAGGTTATTGATCCCGTGATGATAACCAACTGTTGTGAGAGAGAGAGAAAGAGAGAGAGAGAGAACCTAGACTCCAAAGACAGCCTGAGAGATGCCAGTCAGACCAAAGGAAGTAGCTCATTAAAACTTCAGACCAAATTTTAGTTTATGGCACTTCCTAGCTTTGTGACCTTGGGCAGGTTAATTCATTTATTTAAACTTCCATCTGTTTGTTTATCTGTAAAATGGGTATTTTAATAATATTTACCCCATTGAGTTATTGTCAGGATTCAACAAGACTTTGGCACCCAGGAAGCTCTCAGTAAATATGTCATTGTTGGTATTTTGTGTACTCATAAAAACATACAACAGATGTCTCAGAGTCTGGAGTATTAAGGTACAGATTTTCTTAGCTGGCTTCTCAGTGAATCGTCTAACCTCTTACTTGCCAATTGATGTAATAGATTCCTTTTTCCCCCTAATACAAATAGTCCTAAAAAGAGCCCAGTGGCTGGAAAAATTACAATGATACAAATAACAACAGCTAACATTTGTTGAGAACTTTCCATGGGCTTGGCTTGCATTATGGGCTTTACATACATTATCTCATTTTATTTTATTTATTTATTTTTTAAAAAGATTTTATTTATTTATTTATCTATCTTTAGATGGGAAGGAGAGGGAGAGAAACATCAATGTATGGTTGCCTTTCGTGCGTCCCCTGCTGGGGGTTGGCCTGCAGGGAACCAGTCTGCAACCCAGGCATGTGCCCTGACTGGGAATCGAACCGCGATCCTCTGGTTCGCAGGCCCGCGCTCAATCCACTGAGCTACACCAGCCAGGGCCATTATCTCATTTTAATACAAGAATCCTAGGTAGGCAGAGGTAATATATCTGGTCTTTGAGATGCAATTTCTGAGATTGCCTCTACCACACCCAGAACGCTCAGGCTTGCTGGAAATATTTCCTTCCGCAGAGAACTCCTGGCAGGATTAGAGACAAAGCCAGTGTGGGTGATGGTGGGCTTGGGGTATGGGGTGTGGTGGGCAGTGGGCCCTGTGAGCTCTCTGCGAGGAGAGAAAGGGGAACAGCTTAGCCCAGCAGACAGGCGGAGCGCTGTCAGCCCATAATTCTCAGTCACTGTACAATCAGTGTCAACAGGGACTTTTCCTCATGAATCAGACTGAAGAGGTTCACAGACTACAAACTGCCACCGCAGAGTCTGACCATTCATGCCCTAGAAATACAGGGAAGGAAAGGGGGCACACGAGAACCTCCACCTGGCCCCAATATCACAGAGAGGCCCAGATCCACACGAAAGGGAAGAAGAGAAGGAGCAACAGGGGCAGAGAACAGACTGCAGTGGATATACGTATATTTTCAATCAGACTCCAGGGGCCGAGTGGAGAAGTCAGAAGGAAAAAAGTATTCAGTCTGGAGCTGTTTTTTTCTCAAGCCACGTTGGGGAACTTGTCCCTGAAGCAGCTCTAGGTGTGAGAGTTCAGTCCTTTGTTGTCACCTGAAAACTTCAGAACGTCCCTTTGCTCCATCCAGGGGACGACCCACTTTATGACTTCCTGGTGCTGCTCTCTTGGGAGCCAAGGAATGGAGAAGGAAGAGACATGCAGCCACGGAGCAGACCGAGGTTTGCCCACACAGCCAGAGACGCCCACATCTCCCTGGGAATGAGCCACCTAGGGGGGCCTTTCAATTCAGATTCCTGGGTCCCAGCCATAGCAGGTCTGGAGTGAGGTCCAGGGATTCGTATTTTTCACAAGTCACCCAAATGATTCCACGGCAGAAGGATGGCAGACTGCATTTTGAGAAACGTTATTTTAGCCCATCCCCCCCATTTTGCAGATCATCAAATGGAGGCCCAGAAAGCACAAATGACTGGGCTGATGTCTCACAGAGAGGGGTCTTGTAGGGTCCAGGTCTCAAACCCAGGTTTTCTGCTGACCCGTCCTGTTAGTCTTGCCTCGGCTGGACCCATTGGAAATGACTTTGGCCTCCACTTGCTCTTCCTTGTTCCTTGCCAGGGACCATCCTGTTCTTCACAGCTCAGATCAGGGTCACTTCCTCAGGGAAAGTCTGTCTTGCTCCTCCCCACCTCGGTTTAGGTGAGGTGCCTTCTCTGCTCTCAGAAAACTGCACCCCCCTCCCTCACAGTGTTCAGCCTGGTTTGGGGTTCCAGAGCCTCCGTGTGCTTATTGGATCAGTATCTTCGTCCCTCCCTGGGCTTCAGGCTCAATGAGAGCAGGGGGTTTCTTTTTGCTCATGAAAGGGCCTAGCACAGTATGTGATAGATAAATCGTAGGTGCTCAATAAATATTTATTAGATAGTAAGTAAATGAATGAGTGAATGAGTGAAAGAGTGAATGAAAAGGGCAGGTTGATTGCAATCTTAACTGAAAATCGAAATAAAGCAAAATCTGGGAAACTTTTGTTTTTCAATGAGCTTTCTTTTTTGAGATTTTTTTTCCCGGTCTTCTTTTTGGTCTCTTTGATCCCAACTGCCCATCTATCCCTGAAACCACAGCTTCCTGTGGGCAAAATTGTGCCGGAGGAGGTTTGTTTTCTTGAATTTTCTGTTTGTCTCTTTGTCTCTTTTCGCTATCATTTCTTTAACCTTCCTATTACTGCAGCAACCTTTGTGTTGGGGATCCATTCTCCTCTATGGAAGCCTCCATTCCTTTCAACTCTGACCTTGGCCCAAGGTCCCAGTGCTCTTCCGCTGCCTCCAGCCACCGCTGAATCCCGACCTTGTCTAACCTCCCGTTCTTGGTCAACGTCACTCCAGTCCAATGTCCTATTTCTTGAAGGCCTGGTGTTAGGACAACTCTTCAAAGGAATGGCTTCCTGCCAACAGTGGATCATAACCTAATTTGTTGCCCCTCCTCCTCCCCTTTAATTTGAACTCAGCTCATCACTTTCTTAGCCGAAGGTGTGTGTGCTCCAACGAGCTGGCGAAACCTTTGATGTTAGGAATCACCCTCTACGGAGCCCCAGCAGCGCTGACAACGGGGGAGGAATCTGATGATCAGCAAGTCTACTGAGCCCAGTGCTAGCGCCCGAGAGACATGCAAAGATGAATAAAAAGTGATGTTTCCTCTCACGGTATTTATGGAGGTGCCATGTACTCATATTTAACGGCAGTTAAGTAATACTTTTAGAGACGATGCTGCTTGCCAAACAAATGATGGCAGCCACAAATGCCATGAGTTTAAATTAGATTCTGTGTATAGCGCACTTTACATTGGGCCTGACACCCAGAAGGCCCACTCAGCCATACTAATTCTTCTTCCTGCTAATGGACGAAGAGATTTTTCAGGGCCGGAGTAGGTGAGCTGGTCTCCACAGAGGAGGGGGGTTCTCTTTGCGGTTCTGGGGAGCATATCCAACTTGTGAAGAAACTTTCTGGACTTCATAAGACTACCACTTGCATTCAGAACCGGTTTCTATTTGAACACCATTACTCTCTTTGCATTCAAGTGGGTCCCCTAGGACCCAGCAGATCCACACTCCCTCGCCTGCTGTGTGTGCACAGTAGGGACACATTCAGAGTCAGAGCTGGAAGGGACTGCAGAAGCGGTGTGGCCTTTCCCTCGCCTCACAGATGGAAACTGAGGCCAGACAAGTGAGGTGACTGTGGTCACCCAGAGCCAGAACCAGGACCGAAGCCCCTAATGTCCAGCTCCATACTTTCAAAAATAAATACGCTTCATATAACTATATGTTATTTACTTTATTTAATCACTAAGCAAATGGAAAATTGGTTTTAAAAATAATTACCAAAGTAAATTGTGCTTTTGGTAAAACTACAAAAAAGTATAGAAAACAAAAAGGAAATTGCCCTTTTTTCTATTATCCCAAGAGGACATCACTGTAAACATTTTGGCAAATGTTTTCTAGACTTTACACACACACACACACACACAAGTGCACGCACACACACACACATGTGCACCCTGTTAGGCCCCCTCTCCCGGTACCCACAGCTGTCCCCTCAGTCCCCCGTCTCACGGACCCAGGCTNTAAAACTACAAAAAAGTATAGAAAACAAAAAGGAAATTGCCCTTTTTTCTATTATCCCAAGAGGACATCACTGTAAACATTTTGGCAAATGTTTTCTAGACTTTACACACACACACACACACACACACACACGAGTGCACGCACACACACACACACAAGTGCACACACACACACATGTGCACCCTGTTAGGCCCCCTCTCCCGGTACCCACAGCTGTCCCCTCAGTCCCCCGTCTCACGGACCCAGGCTAAGACTCCCCTGTGTTTCAAGGGGGTCCCTAACCCAAAGACAGCCAGAGGAGCCCAGGGACCCCTTTGCCGTGAGATTTGAAGATGAGGGAAGTAGAACCTGGAGCAAGGTCTCTCCAGCCACTGTGCGACCACAGTGAGGGCACCTGTACAGGAACGGAGCTGCACAGAGCCGCAGGGTGTTGTCCATCCTCCCCACACGCTCACACAGGGCTTATTCCCACGAGCATAGCTCCCGCGCTTCAGGGTACCCAGGGCCCGTCACCAGTGGATCCAGGTCTTAGTATAGAAGGCCTTTGAGCAAGCCACTTGGTCCCCCTGAGCCCGGCCTCCTCATCTGTAAAGTGGGATACTACTTGGGAGATTTCAGTGAGGGTAACGTACCATGAGTCCCACCAATACCAGTAACAACAGTTAAATGTACAGCTGCTTTATTCATTGTTTGCTGTGGTCAGGGCTGCTGCCAAGCAGTTTAATACACTGTTTCATTCAGTCTCCGAGGGGGGGGACCTGCTATGACGCTTTGTGTGAAGGTGAAGGAGTGAAACGCAGGGCCTGACTCCAGCTGCCCCGATTCCTGTCACACTCATTTTGCTAATGGACCCCTTTTGCCTCTTTGAATGTTCAGTAGGGGGACCGTGGTGCTTTCCAGGTCCTCTTGGCTGGGAGCCACCTTGCTCTCTGCAGGGTACAGGGCATGGGTTCCAAACTAGGCAATGGGAAGCCCCCTCCCTGCTGGGCTGTCACCTGGAGGCCTGGACACTGGCCAGAGCCCTCTCTGGCTGCAGTACCCCCTTGCTGGCTGTGCCCCAGTGTTCCCTAGGTAACCACAGGGGATGCAGCATGGATTTATGGCCCTGCTGTTCCTGAGCTAGTACCTGACAGGTTCTGTCCCAGACGGATGGTGTCTGGCTCCCAGATGACTCATCGGGAGGGGCGCAGACACCTGTGGGTGGCACAGAAGGAAGAAACCCGCCTCCTTCTCACCTCCCACAGGCAGAGAGACTGAGAGTAACTCCTCCCTCACACAGACTGTTCAAAAGGCAGATGTTCGAGGCTCCCACTTTACGGACAGCGACACCGAGGCCCTACTTCATCTGCTCCTTCATTTATGGCTCGAACGTTTGCTGAGCTTTGTGTCAGGCTGTGCAGGATTGTGTGGAAAATCCAACGGTGGGGAAAACGCAGACTCTGCTGTCAATGATGCTACTGATTACACAGAGGGCTCAGTCATGCAACAGGGGACTGTCACCAGGGTGGGATTCTAAGTGTGGGACAGCCCCAAGAGTGAGCATGCCAGTCGCTGGCATTCAAATGGCTTCAGCTTTGCTTTATTCTTTCTGCATCTACTAGGTGATGAGGACAGCCGAGATGAACAAGAAATCCCTTAAAGAGCTTTTAGAAAGGTGTCGGATTTTTCTCAAGGTTGACTTTAAGGAATTTGAATGATACAGAATTGAAATGACATTTTATAGCTAGTTCACTAGTACATGTTGGTATTTAGCAAGTCTTTCTTTTTAAAGACATGAGAGCTCTCAGGACCGTGTGCTTATAAGGATTCTTAGTTCTAGAAAACTAGCTCCACTCGGTGGAAGCAAAACCAGAAATTTATTATGTTAGTTGAGTATAATAAGCAATTCAAAACCTCTGCTGGACTTCAGCAGCAGCTGGACCCATGGGTTTAGGACATTGGGCCAATGCCTCACACACCGCATTTTGTCTTTGTCCCCAGCCCCCAAACAGAAAGAAAACCTTTTCTTCTCTGACCCACATGATGAGATACAAGACCACAAAAGTCCTACTTTTCACATTTCTAGAGTGTAAGCAGCCACAGAAAAAGCTGGCTCCCTTATACCAGTCTTGTTCTAAAACTCCCACGGAAGGGATCAGGGAAATCTGAGCATCAGGAGCTTACATTTGGACCAATCAGCTGCCACTAGGTAATGGTTCTATTACTGCCTCAGCTTGGGTAGGTGACTAGCCCTGGATTGTCAGCCTCAGCTGGGGAGAATGGTCGCCTCCTGCTGGGGTGACTTCTATGGTGTCTCTGCCCACAAGGAGGGAGCAGTTCTTAGAAAAGAGGTGTCTCACAGGATTCACTACAGAGCACAGAAGGATCCAAAATGGGATGGAGCAGAGCCTGAGGGTGTGCCTGAAAGATCACTTAACATCTGAAGATTAGTTTAATGAGCCAGCAGGAATATAATGCTTGGATGGACTGGCCACATGCCTTACTTTTCTTCCTCCCAAATTATAAATGCTTTGAGGTCCTGGGCTTTTTCACTGCTGTTTGCTCATCTCTCAGTGCTTGTTACAGCCTCTTACACCTAACAGACAGTCAATATAAGTTTGTTGAAATGTTGACCTAGAGAGTGTCCTAATTGGAGGTTTTGCACACTGGATCTGCAGGCCTTCAGACAGGGGACTGGAAGCATTTCTGACATAAAGAAATAAACCCACAGCCTCCTTCCCCAGGTGACAGCCTTGATGACAACACTCGTTTGAGAGTGGAAGTCTTGGGGTGCATGCCAATAATTTATTTCACTCCCCAGTCCCATTATGTGCACGTCACGTGTGTGAGAACAGTGCTCACGAGGAATCTGGGATGCGCACTGAGCGTCTCACAGCATCACACTGGGGCCCATTTCTGTTGGGCTCTTGTCACTGATCTGGGACCAGTTTCAGCCAGTTATAGGGTGCAACATTTGCTCTCTCTTGGCCCATAAATTCATGTTTTCAGTTAGGATTCTTTGATTGGAGAGCCCACATCAGGCTACTTAAACAAAAGGAATTTATTGGTTTACGAGGTCTGTCCAGAAGGTATCCAGCCATATTCTATGAAATATAGAGGCATTTACTGAAGAGGTCACAAGATACAAGAAACACTATGTATAGGACAATGACGCCCCTGTCCCCTTCAAAGTAGGCACCTTGGTCAGCTCAAATAAACTCATAATTTTTTCTACAGATTTGGAAGTTTCTTATGTTGACATGTTGAATTCCGAAATGCCTGATGTAGCAGAGCCCAAATCAGTGGGATTTTACTTCACATGAGGAAAATAGAGATAATCATAATAAATTTAGAATGCAATAAATGTTTCCTTCCAGGATATATAACCACATAGAAATTTCATTTCTTTAATGTGAACTTTTGTCCTTTCCTTCCTTTGATCCAAACTGGCCTCATCCAGCACACTGACTCACCTGCCTGCTTCTGCCTTGCAAGTCTGTCTGCTCCTTTAATCATCAGGCCCTCAGGACAATGAGGTTCTGATCAGCGCCAAACAATCTTTGGAACAAAGCCTTGGACCCCAGAGACAGAGTCCTCAAACTACAGATAACATCTAGACTTCAGCTGTGTCTCAGCTCCAGATCCAGAAAAGTGGTGACACCAGGGAAGCAACACCATGGCTGACACCAGGACCAGAGGCACTGACCCCTACTCCCCACCCCAGTGCTGACCAATCAGAAGAGAACATGACCCTGACCACAACCCTAACTCCCCTCGTCACCATGATTAGTGATTTTCCCCTGAAAGTAACCAAGGAGTCAGATCTTTTTTGAGCCCTGGCTCACCTGTCTTTGGACATAGGCAACTTCCTGAAAAACTTTCTTTGCTAAAAAAAGGTACCTTGGGACCTCACACAGTTCTCCCAATTGCCATCAGCCGCTCTGTCATATTTTCCTGAATCTCATCAATGGTCTAAAATCTCTTCCCTTTCAAAGGTGATTTTAGTTTTGGGAAAAGGCAGAAGTCTCAGGACACCAAACCTGGGCTGTAGTGGGAGCTGAGTCACCTGGGTGATTTGATGTTTCACCAAAAAACTCTGCATGAGACATGAGCAGGCATGTTGTTGTGATGACACTGTCAATCACCAGTTGTCCATAGCTGTGGCCCCTAAATCATCTGAATAATTTTCACAGAGGAATGTTCAAGCTTAACACAAAATCTGATGCAGATTCACTGCTCTACTCATCAGTCATTTTGAATGTGAAGGCCACACAGTACACATGCTTATTTGATGGGTGTCTACCAACCGTACTGACTAGTACAGTGAAGTTGACATTGTTCATGCACGTATACTTCTGTCCACTCTCCTTGGCTGCCAGGTTACATCGATGTTGTACGAATCATTCTTGTTATATTAACGATGGCTGGATTTTTTCCATACATACCTCATATATCAGAGAATGCCTGGCTTCAGGGGTAGCTTGTCCAGGCCTCAGACAACGCAACTGGTGTACAGCTCTCTATTTTCTGATTTTGCCTCTTTGGTAAGGGCTCCATTTTTAATCAGGATGTCCCTTCATGATCCCCCAAATGACTGCCAACACTTCTTGGGGCTACATTCTTCTAAGTTCACTTCCAGTAGGAGAGTTGAAGCTCATCTCTATGCTAGCTTTAGAAAAACTCCCCGGACTTCAGTCTCATTGGCCCTGTTTGGATTATGGGTTTGACTCTGAACCAGTCACTGTGGCTGGGGGTCCGGGGTGGATGAGATACACTGCTCTGTTTAGCTTAATCATAGGTTCATGAATGCGGTTTAAAAGTTGAGTGTGAGGTGGGCAGCTCCTCCAAACAAAATTGGGGTATGATGTCACAAGAGGTGGAGATGTTGGATTAGAGTAAAATCAACAACAAAGTTCACCACACACGCATTTGGCAGGAATTTGGGGAGACCTTGTGATCTAAGTAGCTCATTTCATAAGCTATACAGCTGAAGCCCAGCAAAGGGAAAGAGTTTGCCCTGGACACATAAAAACTGAGAGCAGGGCCAAGGACACACTCTTTCCCATTTGGAGCTCTTTGCACTGAAGCACCTGCCCTCTAAGGACCCATCTCTACAGCCTGGGTCATCATCTCCTACTTCGTTTCCATGAAGGACCAGAGGTGCAGGGCTGCCCCACACAGCTGTGCAGGTTACAGGCTGCTCAACTTCAGGGTGTTCCATTTAATTGAAGTCCATGTGAATGGCGCCTTCTAGACTTGTGCAGAGCACAGCCTGTGTGGGTGAGAACAGGAGCCCTACACAGGAGGATGGACCTGGGGTTTGTTCTTCAGCAGGGATGGCAACTACTTGTCACATGTAGTGACACTTCTCCCTCCATGACAGGCATTGCCTGTCAGTTACGTTACTCTTTTCAACTAAGCTCAGAGTTAATCTTAGAATTTCTCTCAACCTTCTAGGTTGCTCCCAGTTTTCAACTGTAGCTGGCCCTGGAACTAAAATCTATTTGTTTTCTTGTACTAAAGTGAGTAGCTCAGATCTGCCTTCAGAATGACTCCCTCCCAAACCTCTGCTTAGCTTCTAATCATTGATACTGGCATCAGATAGTGAGAAGTCCCACACAAAACAGTCAATATAGCCACGGTAACATCATATTAATAGAATGTTTTAAGGATTAAATGCGATAATATAAGTAAAGTTCTTAGATAGTGGCTGACATCTTGCAAGTGATCAATAATTAGTAACTTTATAACAAAATACTAAAAAATCACCTTGTTAGAGCCTATAAACAAATATTTGATGTGTTAACAATCCCCAATGCCCATCCATTTCTTTAGGTAAGAACATAAACCAAAGGTGAAGTTTCTAGATATCACTGAGAATTAAATATTTATCAGAATTTTAGTTTACACACACACACACACACACACACACACACACACACACACACACATTCCTGTTGGAAATCAGGTGTTGTGATCTGGTGGCTTTTAAGGTCCAGGGGTGATAATTCGCTCTGTCCCATGCCTCATGGCTATCCCTTGAGTTGGTCTCTCTTCTCTCTCTCTCTCTCCCCTACCCTGGCTTGTCTGTGTCCATAGGAAACCAGTGAACCCGTGGGTTGTGGTGGTGGCCGGTGCCAAGGGAGGCCATCCTTCGGTGTTTTTCACTGGCAATGCAGAAGTAGCCACACACGTTGGGCAGGACCACAGCCACCAGCACAGCTGGTTTCTCTAAGTGGAACCAGGCAGAGCCAATGGAGACACCCCAGAGCAGCCTGAGGACTTGTCGGCCCGTGGTTTGCCAGCCTGGCCAGGCAGAGTGAGGAGGGAGAACAGGGAGGGGTGGTGTGTTATTAGCTAGATGGCACTGGAATAGGGAGCTGTGCCAGACTCCAGCAGGAGCATTTCTTTGCAGGCACCAGTGCTCTTTGTCCTTATCTTGCTACCGGGCCTTTTATAAGTAAACAAAGAAGAGGTGGCCAAGCTCCTTAAATGTCTGCTTAAATCAGAGTGACAGAGAATGTCCTAGTATCAGACTTTGCATACTCTTCATTTTATAGATGAAGGCAATGGGAGTCCAGAAGCAAAATGTTGACTCAAATGTTCACCAACATGCACAGGCCTGGGCTCATTTGAAGACTCATATGGGTCAGCTCTGTGGAGCACTTGATCTTGAAGAGAGGTGAACAAGGATTTCAGGCACCTTGCAAGTCCATTGGATGAAACATTTTGGGTGTACAGAAATTGTTAAAAACGTCACTCTGCTTACATGACTACCTGCTTCCATGCATGGGTGGGGCCAGTTCAAGACATAGACAAATCAGCCAGTAGGAGAGGCAGAGGACTCCAAGGAAGCAGCCCTTGGGGTCCAGAAAGCATCCCTTCTATCCTAGCCATGCCACCTCCTTGTGTGAATTTGGGTCACTCTCTCGATTTCCTGAGCCTTGATTTCCTCTTCATCTCCATGGAGATAAAACCATTGCCAATTTGCCTCAAAGAGTTGCTGGAGAGAAAACAAAAAGAAAGGTGGGCAATTTCCAAATGGTCTCATGTTTAGTAAGTAATTATTTGGGATCTGGTCAGAGCTTGGTTGCTTGGAGCTCTTTCACTGCAGAAGGGGATTCTTAGATTCCAATGTGCCGGGCATTGAGTGAGGCACTGCCACCTGCTCTCTCCTTGAACATGTGCAGTGGTCCTGCATCTTTCTGTTTTGGTGACTTAGAGAACTAAGATGCTTCTGCTGCCTGGTGCTGGGCACTACTTTCTATCCGTTAGGATTTTGTTGAGGAGCTGTGAGATTTGAGATTCCAGTGGAGTGTTGCTGATAGGTGTGTCACCCTGAGATGATTACATCAGAAAACAATGGATTTCACAGAGGACCTAACGTGATCTTCAACTTGCCATTGGTTTCACTTTATATTCAATTTCCAAACCCTGTGAAATAAGGGACTTGTGTGGCCCCATCCTTCTCTGCCCTTCCACACTCACGTTCAGTGAACAGTAGATTGTCAGATTTTCCCTCTCTTTCCTGAGCTCACACCTTTTATCTGAATGGGGGGGGGCACCCGAGAGTTCCAGAGACACATCTGATCACTTGAAATTGGTTGGTGCCACTAAGCTGTGGGGAACTGATACAAGAGCTGGGAATTAGGGCAGGCACTCTGTGGAAGCATGTAGCTGACCCTATAATACCTATAAAGGTCACACAGTTCAGTGAGTGGCATGAACCAAGCCTCTTCAAAGGAGAGTTATTATTTCTACTTGCCATGAGGAATCCATTTCAAGATTCAGCATTGACAACTCAAGCTTTTTGACAAGTTCAAGTGACTCCTATCCTACGGCCATGGTAGAAGCTTAAGACTCTCCCCCACCACGAGTGGAGCCTGCAATCTCTCTGCCGTTGACCAGCCTAGAGTTTGTACCTACTGCTGCTTCCCTGACACCACTCTGCCCTCGTCTCACATGCAGTCAGACCTGCCCTCCAGCTGAAGATCGGAGGCTGCCCGACTGCGGGAGGGTGTTGTGAAAACTCTCAGCAATGAATCACTGATGCTTTGCCTGAGAGCTAAAGCACAGTCAATTTATTTGGTGCCTTTCCGCCTCCAAATTACCCAGCTCCTCCACGATCTTTAGCTTGGGAACATTAACTCAAGTTTGCCAAGGCCTCCTCTTCTTGTTGTATAAGCCACCTTCTTACCTGGCTTCCCCTCCCACCTCAACAAGTGTGCTGATGTGGAACACATTTCACTCGGAGGTGTCAGTCCCTGGGGAGGGGGGGGGCTGGGTCTTCACGAATATAATTAAAGGTGGCAGAAGTTAAGCTGGGAAAGTGTTGCGTGAGCGATTTTCGAGCCACGTTTCTACTTAACACTGTAGTTTCATTTATTTATTTTTTTGTCAGAAAAGTCATATTGGAGTTTATTGATGAAATGAGCCTATGCAAGCAAATGCACAGTGTGAACTATAAAGCCATGCATAGCTCCGAGGAGTATTCGAAATTAGTATCACTGGGATCATGTGTGTAGCAGGGAGCAATACTGAGATGATATTTGCCTTTATTTGTTTTTCTTCAGAAGAAGGATCCAGAAGACCATCTGGGACTCGCTGAGTGCAGCCTCCTTCTCAGAAGGTGGGTGGTGAAGGGTGTTCTGGACTCACTGAGGGTGGGGATACATTGAACAGGAGCAGAATGAGTTGCTACAGGGTCCAAGAAGAATGAGTCCAAAGAGGCCTTCTTAACCTGGGAGTTACTGAAGGTGACTGTGGCAGAAAGTACTTTCCCAAGATGGCTGTGTAAATACATCTCCCATTCCACAGGCTTGTTTTACAATATGACCATGACAGCCTTCAACTGAGAAGACAGGGGTCTCTCTTTCCTCCTCCTGAAATAAGGTGGATCTTAGTAACTGTGTTGACCAACAGGATGTGGTGGAAGTGATGCCACCTGACTTCCGAGGTTAGATCACAGAAGGCAATCCAGCTTCCACCTGGCTCTTGGAGGCTGCCATGTTGTGAGGAAGCACAAGCCAGGAGAGGCCATGTGCGGGAAGCATTTCAGTTGACCATGCCAGCCTACAGCCCTCAGAGGAACGCAACCTCCAGCTTTTGAGTTTTCTAGCTGAGGCCCCCAAACACTGTGGAGCAGAGATAAGCCATTCCTACTGGGCTCTGACTGAATTTGTGACCCCTAGAAACCATGAGAGGTAATACTGGACTGATGTTGTTTTAAGCCACCAAGTTTTGAGATGATTCATTGTACAGCAGTAGATGACCAGTTTAATAGATGATGATTTAGAACAGGAGGAGCAGGGCAAGTATCCTACCCCTTGGAGGTCCTTAGCTGGAATTTCAAGGAGGTTGGAGGTTCTGAAATTGCAGGGAAGTAGAGATAAAAAAGGTCTGACGGTGTTTGTCCTGGGAGAGAGTAGGAGATGCAACAAAGCCTAGAGTTCCTGGATGGGGCGAATCTTTGTGGGAGAGGCATAAAGATGACTTAGTCTCTGCTGTTGGGTTTTGAACTCAGTCCCCAAGGAAAATGACCTTTCTTGATTTTCATGGTTGGAAATAACATGTTTCTACAACTCTAAATGCTGGAAGCTCACAGGAAACTGCAGCCCTTCAGGACTTCTGGGGGGTTCTGCGCCAAGACCTACTTAACTCCCATTGCCTATTTCTCTTGGATATTGTAGGAGATGAAGCTCCCTAAAACCTATGGGCAATCAAGTACTAGACTCAAGATATATGATCTCGAGTCTTCTGGCCAAGATGAAGGCGTAGGTGGAAACACTATGCCTTCACGCACAACCAAATTTAAGGACAACAAAGATTTAGAAACAAAGACACAACCAGAACAGACAGAAAATTGAACTGTACAGAAATCCGACAATGAACCATTCATACAGACCTGTAAGAGGAGTGCAGCCAGCGGCCGGTGGAGAGGGATCGCAGCAGGAAAAAGTGGTGGTTGGCAGACTTAGGCACGGGGAGGAAATGAGCAGACCTAACCCAGTAAGGTGCGCAAGGCCGCTGGCTGACTGCGGACACACATTCGAGTGCAGATAAACCAGGCAAAAATGGGCAGTGAGACAGACCATGCAACCCAGGGCTTCAGCAATGGGAAATAAAGCCTAAAAGCACCAATTGGAAAAACTTTTTGGGGTTGAGGTGCTGGGAGAGCCTCCCAGTCTCACAGGAGAGTTCGTTGAAGAGACCCACAGGGTCCTAGAACATACACAAGCCCACCCACCTTGGAACCAGCACCAGAAGGGCCTAATTTGCTTGTGGGAAGTGGCAGAGGGGACTGAAGTCTGAGAGAGAGCAGGGCAAGTGCCATTGTTCCCTTACCAACCCCACCCCCACATACAGCATCACATCCCAGCAACTGGGTTGCCATGTTCTGGTGAACACCTCAGGCTCCCCCCTCATACATAACAGGTGTGAACTGACCAAAAATTGCTCAATCAGAAGAATAAATCAAAGCCCCAGAGCCAATAATTTTAAGTGATTAAGATATAGCCAATCCATCAGATGCACAGTTCAAAATACTGGTGATCAGCATGCTCACAGAATTAGTTGATTTTGGTTGCAAATTAGATGAAAAAATGAAGGCTACATTAAGTGAAATGAAGGAAAATGCACAGGAAACCAATAATGATGGAAAGAAAACTGGGACTCAAATCAATGGAGTGGACCAGAAGGAAGGAAGAAATAACCAAACAGAAAAGAATAAAGAAATAAGAATTCAAAAAAATGAGGAGAGGCTTTGGAACTTCCAGGACATCTTTAAATGTTCCAACATCTGAATTATAGGGGTGCCAGAAGGAGAAGAGGAAGACAACAAGCAGAAAACTTATTTGAACAGATAATAAAGGAGAACTTCCCCAATCTGGCAAAGGAAATAGACTTCCAGGAAGTCCAGGAAGCTGAGAGAGACCCAAAGAAGTTGGACCCAAGGAGGAACACACCAAGGCACATCATAATTACATTAGCCAAGATTGAAATGAAGGAGAGAATCCTAGAAGCAGCAAGAGATAAGGGGATAGTCACCTACAAAGGAGTTCCCATCAGTCTGTCAGCTGATTTCCCAAAAGAGACCTTACAGGCAAGAAGGGGCTGGAAAGAAGTATTCCAAGTCATGAAAGGCAAGGACCTACATCCAAGATTTCTCTATCCAGCAAAGCTTTCATTTAGAATGGAAGGACAGATAAAGCGCTTCTCAGATAAGGTCAAATTCAAGGGGTTCATCATCACCAAGTCCTTATTATATGAAATGTTAAGGGACTTATCTAAGAAAAAAAAGATAAAAATATGAATAATTGAACAGCAAAAAGACAGCAATCTCACGGTTATTAACAACCACACCTAAAACAAAAGCAAACTAAGAGGACAGCTAGATCAGGAGCGGAACCATAGAAATGGAGATCACATGGAGGGTTAGCAACAGGGGAGTGGGAGGAGGAGAGATGGTGAGAAGGTACAGAGAATAAGTAGCATAGATGGTAGGTAGAAAATAGACAGGGGGGAGGCCAAGAGTAGTGTGGGAAATGTAGAAGCTAAAGAACTTATGACACATGGACATGAACTAAAGTGGGGAAATGTGGGTGGGAGGGGGTGTGCAGGGTGGAGGGGAATGAAGGGGGAGATGGGACAACTGTAATGGCATTATCAATAAAATACATTTTAAAAAATAAGAAAAAGATATAAGATCTCTAGCCACAAAACAAGAGAGGAGTTTATGCTAGTAGATGTTTTGGGTTGCAAGCAACAAACAGTTACTCTAGATAAGTTAAGCCAAAATGAAATTATTGGAAATATCTGGATACTCCTGAAAACCCTAGAAGATTAAGGGCCAAATAACTTGAGAGAACCAGTACAATAAAGGGCTAGAGATTAAGGGCCAAATCACTTGAGAAAACCAGTACAATAAAGGCCTAGTAGTCACAGCCCTTGGAAACTGGGTGTGGCTATTTCTGCATCGGGATGGAACCTCCAAGTCTCTACTTTGTGGTGTCATTAGCTACAGTTTCCAAGCCCAGAAACAGATGCATCAATTCATAGAGCCTTGGTCATGTGCCACCACCTAGCTGCATGAGGAGCTGGGAAACTAAGGATCTAGTTTCACCTTTGTACCATGGGGGATTTCCCCAGATGGGAAGAGGTTCCAGGTACTGGGAACGGAAAAAAGGGCAAGTGTCTACTACCGGGTTGTTCTAGACTCGTTCCTATGTGGGTACATCAGTGTGCCAATGTGTGTATGTAGTGGAGAGGAAGCACAGACCCTGGGGAAATTTCCAGAACGAATATTACATTTAGGAAATAGGGCATGATAGTCATTTCTTGCTTATTCTTTGCACAATTCTTGCCCTTTCATGGCCTGCCCTACGTCACAGGGCCTGGACCCCTGCAAACCACAGATTGCAGGCCCCCTTTGTAGGTCCAGCCAATGGGAAGAATTGATAGGAAGTTGAAAGGTCAGAGGAAGTGAGAAAGCATGCTCTTTTCTCTCTCGATCTCTCTCTCCCTCTCTCCCTCCCTCCCTCCTTTCCTCCTTCATGTGATCTTTGGGAGTGACAGCACCCGTGATAATTCCATCTTCAGCCACTATAGCTTGGTACCAGCCTGGGACAGCCCTTCCTGTTAGTCCTGGTACTGATTAGGTGGTCCCTCCTTGGTGGTGCCATCACACTCTCTGGCACCCCCAGTGGTGAAGTCAAAAGTGCACACCTGCACTTGTCCCAGCCCTCAGAGAAGTAGCTGCTTTCTGCTCTTTTCTAGTCTCTGGCTGACTTCATTTTCCCCTTTTTGTTCTTTCAGCATTTCCAATCTTTTGTAACTAGTTCCCTGAATTAAATCCCCTGATTTGAAATACTAATATGCTTCCTTTTCCCTGACTGGACTCTGATACACATGATAATTTGGCGAGAACAACATGCCTTGCATTTATAACATGTTTCCCAATCAAAGAGGTTTAATGTTTGAAATGCTCCAATTTCTTCGTTTTTCAATTTGGTAAACTCATTGCATTATTCAAAACTTTGTTCGGGCATTAATTCTCCTGATGTTGCCTCTGCACTTTGCTTTCCTAAGCCCTAGGGTACCAAATACAGTACCACACACTCCCAGGTAGGTGTGTGACAGTAGCAGTGTTTATAGAGACAGTCACGAAGATCAGAAGTGTGTATTCGCAAGAGAAAGCTTCAGTAGCTTTTCTTAGGCAGGTGTGCTGATCTCTGAGTCTAGAACTTGAGTCCATATTTCACAGTAGCTAGCTGTGCGACCTTGGACAAGTCAGCTGACTTTTCTGGGTCATAATTTCCTCTCCTGAAATATGAGCGAGTGCAATCAGGAGGGTGATTTCCAAACATTTTTTTAAAGTTGTGAGTAACGTTATGTAGAAGCCTAATATAGAAACCAGAGATAGATGCTCTGGGTGAAGCCAGGGGTGGGCATTCTAGAGTTCTAAGAACTCCAGTGCTCCCTTAGTCGTGACCTTGAGTGACGCCTTCTCCACACCCTTAGGGTTCCGTGGAGCAGAGTTATAACTCTGCACTATGTCACATCTTCTGTATATTTCAGCTTTACACATACAGGAACAACTAGCTGAGCCAATTAAATATGATGCACAGCTCACATGATAGCCTGCCCACAGCCTTACTTCAGCCAACAGATTTAAAAACTTAGGTGCAGATCTTCTCTAAAGCCACGTCAAATAAGTCGTGTCTTTTAGGCAACTGGATAACCACACCATATTCACTGGTGGATGCAAATGGAATCCTATGGAGAAATTTGAGTAAACATAGACCAAGTCTTTTCACCATAAACCTGATAAAATCATTCTACTAGCTTTGAGTGCTGAGGCTTAGTCACCCCATAAAAATATCCCCTCTTGAAATTAACCATATCTGTGTTGATTCACCTTTTCTAGTTCTGCATGTAGTCGTCTGATTAATTGGCTGTACTAAGCTGAGGTGGGTGTTCTCCCTTAGTACAACTTGGTATGATAGGAAATCATCTTTGTAGCCAGTTGCGGAAGAGCCAGTTGCTTGTGTGGGTAAAGTTCAAGTGCACAGAACTTTGTTTTCTTTAAGGAGGGAAGAACTGTGGGAACATGGGTCAAAATAGGAGATGAGAGTCCCTTCAAATGAGTCAGGGCCTTTTCTGGGGTTGTTATTAAGAAGGAGAAACTTTGACCATGAGAATGAACACACGTTTGCCATCCACTCAGTTTTTCATCATTATTGTCATCAGCTTTGCAGCCAGTATCACTATATTCAAAGGCACTGAGCATTTATTATGTGCCAGGCATAATGCTCATCACATCTAATACAACTATCCTACTCTTGTTTTTCACAGAGGAAAAAATCCCGAGGTTCAGAGAAATTCCATTACTCACTTTTTTTCTGCATTTATCAGCTAGCAAGTAACTGAACTTGCAGTCAAAGCCACATCTGCTTAGTTATAAGACCATGCTCACAACTACGGCACCCCACTGCCGCCCCACTTCCAGAACTACCCACACAAGGGTGGGCTCCTCATTCCTGTTTCTCTTGTTAGCGTGGTGATGTCAGCCTGTCATGCCATCATCAGCCTGTCCTCTCACTCATGGACAATTCCAGGCCTGTGGGGTTCCTATGGTGAAGCTCTTGGTGACTCATCCTTTGCTTGAAGCAGCTTCAAGTGTTTGCCTTCTTTCTGTGTCTGGAACTGCTGGACACTATAGAGCTGTCGCCTGGTTTGGGAGACCCACTGAATCAAGACTGAAACCGACTAGCATGGGAAACCTGCCAACTCATCCTCCACACCTCCAGCAGCAGACTAACTTCTTTGCTGGTGAGGCCTCCTCACTAGCAATGATCTTGCCCCTGCCCTGGGATATTTTCCAGGAGACTGATATGTCTCTCTGCAATGGCCGCAGAAAGTCAATTAATGAGATAAAAGGCTGCAATGAAGAAGGAGGTGGAAGGGAGATAAACACGGAGAGCCAGCCTTGTAGCCAATGATTAGAGAGAAGAGACAGTCATTTAAGCCAGACTTTGGGTTCTGTGAGAAGGGATGCCTTGGGGAAAGGGTAGAAGAGTCTATACTGGCTCCTGAGCTCTGAAGTCATCACCTGCATGAGCAATGAAAGAACCCTGGGCCCTGGTTTCAAGTCCAGAGTGATACTGACTTGTGGTGCTTTTTTTGAAGTCCTTCCCTTCTTTGGGTTATAAACAATGGAGGGTAAGAGTGTAGGACTTGTAGATTGGGCTGTTTAGATTTAAATCTAATCTTCACAATTTCCAACTGATTCTGAGAAAATTATTTTATTTCCCTAAGACTTAGTTTTCTCAAAAGTAGAATGGGATAACAGTAATATGCATCTCATAGGGTTGCCACGAAGATTAAGAAAAATAATACTGCTAGGGTACCAAGAACTGGCAATGGTAAGCATTCTTTCTAACTTACGATGCTTTTGGCTGCAAGTAACTGAACCTCCAGCTCAGAATGGCTTATGAAAGGAAATGTAATAGCTCAGGTAATCAGAAGTTCAAGGAGATGATGTATTCAAAGGTGGTTAAATTAATCTCTCAGTGATCTCATCAGGAACCAGGCTCTTCCCATGTTTGTTTTGTGATCCTGACAGTTGGCTCCACTTTTAGGCCCATATCACTGTGGCAGCCTCATTCTCAGACACCATATCTAGATGCACCAGTCTTGGGGAAGAAGGATGTATCTCCACAGACTACGTAAAGTAGAGAAACTTTTTTTTTTGTATTCCACCACCAAACCTGCTTATATCTTATTAGCCAGAACTGGGTCAAATGCCTATTTTCACTAATTATGGTTAAACTTTGGTTCTTGACCAAGCTGTTCACAGAAAATATGTCTCAGTTGCCTAACGAAACTTTGGGTCTCCATTCTCTGCTTGACAACTGTTTCATGCTGATAGCAGTCATGCATTTCTCAGGCAGCAAACAAAGGAGCTTCGTTTTCTGCCCCAACTGCTTCTGGAACAGTTTTCTGGAATGCATTAAGTTTGAGAACCAAGGCTACACTGTACTTGTAAGAAGCACTTGACCTATGGAACTCATCCTGGATGTGAGGGGCACAGTCAGCTTCCCCTGAGGGTACATGGAAGGAAGTTGGGTGCCCAAAGAAAACTGAAGTTCTGTTGGGAAAGGAAGGAAGTTAGGAATGTTGGCTAGGCATCTGACAGAAATCTCTACCATCATTAAAATTCACTGTTGTTATTTTTATTATTACTGGTTTTTAAATCAGTTTCTGCTTTGGACTACTTGCTCTCCCAGTCTATTTCCTGTTCTGAGATTCAGAAGCCTGATTTTACTTAGTATTCTCAGTGTGTGGGGGGCTAAGTTTGGCCCCTGACTCTACTGATGAGAGGGCCACTGAAATGTACCATTTTTATTTCCTTCTCAGAAATACTTCAAGCCAAGCTACTAAGAATCAGCTTTAGCTGATGTCAAGATGCCAGCATCTGTCCCTCACTACAGTGAATTGGGTAACTGAGCCGAGGATACAGTTGATTATATACCAAAGCATCCGCCTTTTTCTAATTCCGGAACCTACCTGAAAATCCTCCCTCTATCCAAGCTGGCAAGTCCTCCTCAAATAGTGTTCTGGATTGAAGAACTGTAGATTTGAGCATTTTAGCTCATTGAGATACCTCCCCTGTGTTTTGTGGTCACAGACTGTGCACCTTTTTTTTTTAAAAAAGAAGGACCAGTGTGGATGATTTGGTGAAAAAACATTGCTATTTGAAGAAACAATTGAAAACATAATGATATGCCATTTGGGGGTTGGGAAAATATTCCTTAGTATCATGGAACAACCAATTTTTTAAGCTCCTCCATTTTGAAACATAGCTTAGTTCCACATGCAGAATTGAATTGATTTTTTTCTTTTTAATTTATTCTTGGCTTTTGGCCACTATAAAGGCTGTTTGTTGAGCAGATGGCACAGACCACTGTCTCCTTGCTGTTGCAAGTGGCTGGTTGAATCAACCATCAGCGACCCCTTGGTGGCTGGTCAGAGCCAAACAGAAAGTGATGTGTTTGGTTCTGGGAGTAGAAACAATATCTCATAGTTTAGAAAACATTTTTCCTCCAAGGGTCAGGTCAGACCCTGCTCTCTGATGTCATAAACTCCCAGGCAAATGGCAGAAGTGAAGCACCATGGGAGTGCTCTCAATGATCGGGAAGTCTCCAAAATCTGGCAGAGTGAATTATGGGTCATTGAATAAGATATCCATTACCCCCTTCTTAGAAATTAATCCCCTTTGCTTCATCAGAGAATCATGATCCCTTAGAGTTAGAAGTGACTTTGGAGGTTATGTGTGTGAATGTTTTTGCAGCAAATTCCATGGGGTGGGTCTAATTTGTGTCTGCTGCTGGGACTCTGACGCAAAGATTCTGTTTGTATGAAGTCCCCATAGGCCTTCTAGGGGAACCAGTGAGGGAATGTGTTGGAGTTGACTGTTTGCTCTAGGCTAAAATTCTTGAACCAAAATGGGAACAGGGGCTGCCCCTTAACTCTTGAATTGGACTGACTCTAAGTTTGAGTCCAGTTCTTGGATGGCCTATGAAAGAAGGGGAATAATTTTGGATGGTACACTTTTTGCATCTTGCTCTCTATTCCAGCCCCAAATAAACCTCTCCCAAGTGCCTAGAAGAGAGGGCAAGGTAAGAAATTGTATGTGTGAGTCAAATGAAAGACATACTATCAGGCTGCAAGATACTAAGAACACAAGAAAACTCTGGGAGCTTGACAAGAGTTTGGTCTTAGGATACTTAGAGTGGTGGAGGCACGACAAGAGCTAGGTCAGAATGGGAGAGAAAAGAAGGGGTCAGACCAACTTCTGAGCTAGACTGCCTGTCACTGTCAGAACCATGTTACCAAGATTTAGCACAAGGGGAGCTGTAAATATGTTGGCCTGGAGAGCCTGGAATAGGAATTGGACAAGAGAACATTAGTGCCCACTAAGCAGGTGGTCATGTGAACTAAGCTCATCTGTCAATCTCCCTCTGGTGACCTGTATCTAGGAAGATTGGCTGACCTTCATTTATTCCAGCCACGGTGTCCTGACATTGCCAATTTGGAGAGCTCCTCAACATTCTCTCTCAGTCCCTGTTTCTAGCTAGTTAGAGTTTGGTTCTGTTGATTGTAATTAAATTACCCTAACTGTTACAGGGTCCCTTTATGAATGAGCTAATTGCAAAATAGGCACCCAAGGAGTAAGTTTGACCATTTAGAGGACTTGAGCCCTGAAGCTACCAGTTCATCACTGTCCTGCTTGAACACTGCCAAGCACAGCTGTATGCGCAGGCTATTGGGCAACGAGAACGTATCAGTAGTGAATGCTTGATGCTTTCCTGCAGGTTGCAGACACAGATGGTTAGCTGTCATGATACTTATCCTTGTCAAAAATCATTGCTCTCTTTCTTGTCTCAGTATGACCTGTGCCAGCAGAAAGAGGGCTCTGGGAGTCAGCATAGAAGGCAACCAGCAAAGCTCAGGCTCTCGCCAGCCGTGTGACCACGAGGAAGTCACTCCACCCCTCTCCACAGTCATTTTCCTCACCTATAAAAGAGTAAATAACACAGCAACCCAATATATGATATTAAGAATACCAGAATTGCTGTGGTTGCTGAACAAATACTGGTGGGCCAGGTGGTGGTGGCGGCTGAAAGTCTGCCTACTCAATCTTCCCTGTTACCTCCTCTTTTGGTTAGCGAGGGACTTCTGAGAAACCCTAGAGGTCTGAGGAGCACAGTTTGATAACTACATGGCTAGATGATCTTTAAGGGACTCTCTAGTCTACAATCCAATGAATTACTTTTGCAAAACAGTCACATTCTCCTTTTCTCCAGCCTTTCCCCAACCATAACCCTCATCACACTATACACACATTCCTTCCCCATGCACACAGGGAACAAGAAGGGCTATTTATATGTCTAGGACTTGCTGGTTGAACCCGAAGACGACCAGGATCACTGACAAGATGCTAAGGAGTCATTACTAATTTCAGTAATACCATGTGCCACAGAAGGGAAGCTTGAACTCTTTCCAGGCCACCTATTGTCACTGGGAAAGCCTTTCATGACTCCACAGCCCTAAAGCTGAATTCTAGAAGCACAAGAAGTTCTGAAGGCCGCAAGTCCCTAGCACTCATGTTTGGACATCCTAAAGATAAAATGCTTCTCTGAGAGCATCCTGAGCCTCTCAAATGAATTTATAATCCTGGTACTTAAAGGTATACAAGAGATACAAGCATTTTTATTCACCCATACTCCTTTCCAAAGGATTTTCTCTCCCCTCTAACAAACCCTTCAAATCCTTGCTGAAGAGGTGCTGAAGGATGCATGTTGGTGCTAGGTGACTCCTCCCTGTGCCTGCCAGCTCTCACTGATTGGTCTAGAGTGGCCATTTCATGGAAGAGTGACCAATACATTCCTCTCTAGTGGGACACAGAGCTCCTGTCATTTATATGCTGATGGACATGGAGACAAGTGAGAATATGGTTCTGGGATTGCTGCCATGCTGGGCCATGAGCAATAGAGGGGAATCGGTGTAGCAAGAGAAGGACATGGCACAGACACAAAAAGAAGGTAGAGAGCAGAAAACATAAATGGGGAGGGAGAGAGAGAGTGAGCACTTTCTGATATTGTTCTCATTCCACAAGGCCTTTTAATTTTCCTACATTTAGCTTTCTTTAGAGTCCCTTGGATCCTTCCATTAAACCTCAAATTTTTACTTGATTTAGCCAAAATAGGCTCTGTTCCTGGCAACCAGACAATACTTAATTAAGACAAAAGACTTAATGAAATATGTTGTGATATCATCTACCTACAAGGGTCCATTCATCTCTTTATTTACGCAACTGATATTTACTTAATCTAAATGTGCCCAAACTGTGGACATCAGCAGGAGGGACACAGTGATGTACAAATATTTAAGGATTCAAAATTACTTCAGGTATGGAATGGTTGAAGGGCCTGGCTTGGTGAGGAAACGGCACAATGATGGCTGTCATCTTTATCTGAAGGGAAGGGACAGGAAGTGGACTTATACTGGCCTTGTTAGCCTCTGAGGACATGTGGGAGATGATGGGCAAAAGTGAGACGAGGGATTCTCAACACAGGAGAGAGCTTGTCTGCGGTTGGGCACTGTGTCAAGGTGGAACAGTTTGTCTAAAGGGCTGAGTTTCTCCTACCAAAGGGCTGAATGACCAGTGTGTAGGGATCTTATAGGGGAGATGTAAACAGCAGAAGGAAGGTTGGATGATGATACGGCCTCTGGGACTGTGCACAAAGCCTTGGGTTCCCATTTTACCCTGGACCTTCACGGCTCACGTGATTTTAAGCAAATTATTTAACTTCTCTGGGGCTGCTTCCTCATCTGTGAAGACTGGGATGAGAAACTCTCCTTTACTGTGTTGTGGGGAGGAGCACATTGTGAGGCCCTTAGTCAGTGCCAGGCACTGAGGAGAGCTCCATGAGCGCATTCGTGGTTCTTTCCTGTCACGTCAGGCTTTTTTTCCTTTTTCCTCATGAAATGCTGCTTTTCAACTGCTGCTGCCATGTCAGAAATTGTATTTGCTTCAAGCAGCTGCAGTCCATCAGATTATAGAGCTTGTGTCTTGTTTTCCTTGCTTAGCATAGGGTTGTGCACAAAGAAGGGATTGGAAAGTAACAGTAGATGAGATTTAACTTGGAGTTTTAGCTTTCAGTCTCCACACTAAAACTTGCATGAGAATTCACCTTTCTTCTACCCCTTAAAATGAAACACTTGGCCATAAATAGGCACATGTACACAGAGAATTCCATGCACAGACACACAAGCATGTACACAGATTGCACCTAAGTTCATGCACACAGCATGCAGACGAGCACGGCCGTGTACACTGACTGACTCTCACTTCCCTCTTCCTATAATCAAGAAGATGGAAGATGAATCTGTCTGCGGGATGAGTCATGGGCGGCCGGGATGAGGGCAGGATTCAGCCTCCCCTGGGGATCTTTATTTATAGCTCTGGTTGCTGGAGAGAAGGCTGAAATCATTCCTAAGGAGCTTCAGTGATGGTAAGATAGCCAAGAGATGTCATTCCCACCATTGTGTCATCTTGGAGGCAGGCTCCTGTTGCTGCCGGAGCCCCGAGAAGCGCTGTGTCACTCTAGGACTGTGGTCCACGGCGAGGAGTGGAGCTGACTGTGCTCCAGCTGGTCCACTGGGCAGCACTGGGCCCGTTTCCCCAGTGCGCAGCAATCTGTATGCTAATCCCAGCAAATCCTCCCAGCTCCAAGCAAACAGAAACCTCTCTGGGCCGGCAGGGGCCACTGATCAGGGAGGATGCAGTTTAGATTCAAAATGATCCAGTCTAATCCGCCGGTCCAACAGTCCTGCCTCTGTCAACAGTGTGGTTTCTGTAATGAGCAGAGCAAGTGGCACGAAGAAAATGTTGCTGAGCTCAACCTTCCATCACGGGCCGGGTGGGAAAAGGCAGCTGACCCTCTGCTGCGCTTTGAGGGGCACCAGCACAATCTGGTTGGTGGTGATGACGGTGGGGTCAGCGAGTTCTTTGAGTGCGGTCTCTGCATTTCATCGACTGTTGCACCCCTAGCACCCAGCACACTGACTGACATAGAGGTAGCACCCAGAAGATGGGTTCGCATATATTCTCTTTAATCTCCTAGTGCACAAGGACTCCAGTTATAGTTCTGGGGTACCATGCAGGCTAAAGAGGAAAGGATATTTTCTAGGGAGCCAGGAAGATCAGGGCTCTAAACCTGCCCCTTCCTTTAAAAGACCTTGGCAGGCCACCTATCTCTCCAAGCCTCAGTTTGCTCATCTATAAAATGGGGACTCACTGATACTTACTATGTTTTGGTGGTCATGCTAAGAATTAGAGATGGTGCAAGTATGTTATTTCATTATAATCCATATCCACATCCTGGGAGGAATAGATATGAAGTTATTATTAGCCAATAACACTTCAGTAGGATTAATTGATCAGATTACACCTGGCAGGAAACAGAGACCCCCAAGACTGCTTGGGAGTGTTTGTTGTGTTGGCCTTTTGCGAGCACTCCTGCTACGCCCCAAGCCCTGTTTGGAGTGTGGGTTCTCCTCTCAGCTCCCACTGGTCTCCATTGGCACCTGTGTGTGTCTGGACCTTTGTTTCAGGTTGAGGGAGACCCTGTAGACTGGACCCCATCAGTCAGTGCAGACCCTGTGCTTTGCCCACACACAAATTCCTTTTGGCCCTTGGCTTCTGGCCCTGAACATGGCTTAGGTAGCAGTCACAGCTTGTTCTTGAACTCTGTTGATTTAAGTGGTTCACTCTGAGTCTGCTGGTCCTGACCTCCCCAACATGGTGGGGTTGAGAGTGGCCTGCTGTTTGTTCCTGCCTGTTAGTTTCCATCTCTGATTCTTGGGCCTAGTTTAGCTCTGGAGTCCTGAGGGGACCATGCTGAAGCACCTTGAACTTGGATCTTCTAGGATACAGAGCACCAAATCCAGCACTTGAGTTTTGAACTTACTCCTGAGGGAAGACAGAGGGCAAAAGAGAGCAGGAAGTGAGGCTGAGGAGAGAGGGAAGAGTCAGGAAGTGGAGGACAGTCACCTTAATGGTATAACACCCATCCTATTCTTGAGATAAAGAGTAGTCACTCCTGCCACAATTAAAACACCACTTCCTAGGCTGACAGAATATTGTAGTGGTTATTAAAAGCCCAGGCTTTTAACCAGATCGACCTGAACTTGAAACCTGGCTCTGTCGCTTGCTAGCTGTGTGGCCTTAGGTGAGTTGCACCATCTTTCTGAGCTTTAGGTTCTCACTTGTAAAATGGGGTCAGTAATAGTCCATGTCCCACAAGGCTGTTGAGACCATTAAATGAGACAAAGGGTGTGAAGTGCTTGGCACAGTGCCTGGTGTGCAGTAGGCAGCCAATGAAATGGTGGCTATGGTGTCTGAGATTCATTCTTGTGACCCCTGTCCTAGGGGCTGCCCAGGGTTATCAGGAGGATCTGATGAGATAAGAGCCTTGAACATATTTGAAAGAGGGCTGAAGAGCATGACATCACATAGATTATTAAAATAATTACTTTATTTCTCAGTTTTCGAACTTTGTCAACTGATGAGCTGTTGGACATGGATTGGGCACCTGGCTGACAGAGGGCCTGATGGACTCTTCCAGTTCTGGCTCTTGTGTAACATTTCAATTTGGTGCAGTGGGCATAAGGGGTGAGAGGGCCCCTCCCGGGGCCTTCTGAGGCCATCAGTGTTGCTCAGTCCTTCCAGCTTAGTGGAGTGGTTTATAAGGGGGCAGGGCACACTGGACCAGGAGCTAAAGCTTTATTTGCTGTTTCCCAGAGCCCATGGCTCTGAGGCTGCTTGGGACTGAGAGAGCCAAAGATGAGGTGACGAAGGATCCAGCAACAAGCCCTGATTTATGACCCAAGACCCGCATTCCAAAAGCCACATTGTCAGTCCCTGCAGGAAAAAGCTTTATGCAGATGAACGGCATGCCCTCCAGCTGCAGGGCTGAGTCTCAGGCCTGATACCAAAGGCCAGGCCCTCTAATGCAACCCAAGTGGGAAGAAAACCCAGAGAGCAAATTCTGGGACTGGGTCAGGATAGAAACCTGCCCTCCTATTGGCCAGTGAATACCCAGAACATAAGAATCAGGCCCCTAAGGGAAGGGAAAGCCGGTAGAGTTTGTAAGGAAATGGTCTTACTCTCAGCTGGGCATACAGAAAGTCTCGAAGAAGGGACAAATAGTCCTTTACTTTGCATTCCAGCCTTGTCTTGTATCCCCTACAAACACCACAGTGGCTGATACCCCTTAGGCACATTTCAGTTCTTCCTCAGTAACCCAGTTCATACGGGGCCATTACAGTGGAATTTTGGGATGCCCTGTCTGACCACCCTCTCACAGGGGGTAGGTGTTATAAACACCTACCATCCTCTCCATGTTCCTTTTCAGCAGAACTGTGTGGGCAGCAATGTACTAAGGGGGACCCCTCCACCAGATCCAGAGATGAACCATGTTTGGTCTTACTCAAACATGACAACTCTACCCCATTTGCCAATGTTTGATTTACAGGTGGTCATGTGGTCCATCTGTAGCTAATGAGGCCTGAGGCAAAGTTTTGGAATCTTTTGGGAAGATTTTGCTCTTTGATAAGAGAGAGACATGGGAGGAGACACTCTGGTCTCTTTTTTCTTTCTTTTGTAGGTCATTGAGTGAGGGTGTGGTTGTTTGGAGCTGTGGCAGCTATCTTGCCACCATGAGGAGAAGGCCAAGGACACTACACAGAAGCTGACCTAGAGCCTTGAAGCTGCTGAGACACCAGTCCAGCCCTGCATCCAACAGCCTGCTTTTAGCCTTTCCGTTAAAGTATTAACAGTCCTGGTTGTTTAAGCAACTTTTAGTCAGATATTCTGTTACTTGTATCCCAAAGCAACCCAACTGATACATCAGGGAAATCTCTTTTCATTTGACCTTCTTTCTTTCTTCTGCCTTCCCGGCCACAATCCAAGGGACACAGACCTGGATGCCTGCAGGGGCCAGGGCAGTAATGCAGAACGGTGAAGCTTCTGGTTTAAGAGAAGCAAACCGGAGAGTGAGTGCTCCTTGTAAAGGGGCTGGTGCTGGCTACTAGCTCCAACTGGTGGTGGCCATGTGGGGGTGCTAGCAGAGCCAGATGTTTTTTATTTTATTTTTTTAAGAGAAAGCAGAAATTTGTATTTTTACATGGAATCTCTCCATTCTATATATGCATTTAAATTTTAAATAAAGATACTCCTCGGACCAAACCAGCACTTCTGAGCACTGTGCATAGCCCAGAGGGCACACATTTGTGACTTGGCTTTAATCCCAGAGTTCCATCTCTCCCTGGGCTTGACCTCCAATGTGGGGTCTCAGTGACTTCTTTCAGATTCTCCTGTTGGGTGGGGCTGTGGTTATGGGCTTGGGTGATACAGAAATGGGGCTAGAAGATGGGGGTTAGGAGGACACAGACCAAAACTCTGGCCTGTGGTGAAGGGGGAACATTTTATGGACAACAAACCTTTACCCTAGGACAAACCTTCTCTTCACACAGGGCTTGGGTGCGATTTTACCAAGAGGGTTACTGCCTTGCTCCACTAAGCCCCACTGTCAGAAGCTCCCTTCTCTTACCCAAGCACCACTATGTTGCAGGCTCCAAGAACAGACAGGCGGAGAATCTATTCCACCAAGCAGCCACAAGGCTAGGAAGTTGGATGCAAGCTCCCAGGAAAGAGCCATTCCATAGGACTTCCTCAGTGCTGTGGAAACACACATTTTGTCTGGGAGCAAGCTTCTTCAGTCCCGTTTAGCCCAGTAAGGGCTCAGTTCTTTTCAGAGAAATAAAAATATTCCACGGAAAATTCAACGACGCTGTTTTCAGAAAGAGGCTTGCACTGAAGTATCCTTCCCCTTCTGTGTTAAGAGCATTTCGGTGTGGTGGTGGGGGGGTAGGTTCAAACTAGGGAAGACCTTTGTTAAAGTAACTTTCTATGGACCCGAGGACTCTGCTCCCCAATGGCCAGTCCAGAGTCCTGGCCATGGTATGACCCAGGGAGTTGCTTAATTTAAGTCCACAGGCTGTGAAATTGGAAATCTGCAGGTTCGCCTCGAGGTCACCAAGTCGGAAAGTTTTCGGAGTGCCTGTGTTGAAAGGCATCAGGGAAGAGCTAACGGGGACTCCGTGCAGGGTGCTGTGTGTAGCCCACTGCTGCCCTTTGATGAGAAGACAGGTGAGTCACCGCCAGCTTGAGGGATTGAGAAGAAATGTCAATGAAGAATGAATAATAGGCTCTGCACCGACACCTAAGAAGGTTAAGGGCAGGATTAGTTGGCAGAGAAGAAAACAGTCTGTGGGGGAGGCCAGCTACAGTCCTACAGAGCTTCTGTAGCTCATTGCCATCTGATTGGGTAACCAAAAAAATAGGGAATTTCATATTTTTTAAAGGAAAAAAAATGTGGCTGTGTCGAAGAAAGCGGCCCTTTGTCAAGGGCAGAGAGGTGGACTTGATGGCTTCCAGAAGCCCCTTCAAGCTCCAGGCCTTCATCCTGGCCCAGGGGGTGGCAGTCAGAAATCAGCGAGTCTGAGCTCTCCTCCAAGCACCCTGGGCTCTTTAGAATGAGCATCCTGCAGAAAGGCAGAGCCCCGCCTCTCCAGGAGTGCTGAGCAATTCTGAGACGGGTTTTAGTTCCTGCCACCAGGTGAGTAATGGTTCAGAAGACATTTCCTGGCCTCTGCAGAAGAAATAGATGTGAGGTTTAAGAATTTGTGGTTGTGTTTCTAGAGATCAAATACTTTCTTGGTGACTCATTCTGGAGGGACCTGCAGAGGATGGTCATCAAGAGAATGACCAAATGCCTCATCATCTGATAGTATCTTCACTTGCTTATCAGTCTAAATTACTCAGAGAAATCTTAGGGAGGGCAGGTTTGGAAGTTTGCAGATTGTGTGAGAGAAAAGGAGGTGACACCACTCCCAGTGTTTCCACTGTGACCCACAGTGACCCATCATCACCTAGTATGTGTACATCGAAGGGTTATGGGCCAAGATGAGCTCGTAGCAACTCACAGGGGCAGACACGGTGAGTTCTTCCTTGAAGGGAGATCTCAGCGAGGCAACTTTGTGTCCTTCACAAGATCCAAATCTCAAACCCAGAGAAGGTCCTCTTGCTGCTGTGATAGCTATGAAACAGCCTCTTGGAACCTGAAATTATGTCCTTGACCAAGGCAGCTGGACAAAGCCACTGAACTCTCTGTGATGGTGGTGAGAGCAGAGCACAGCAGAGCAAAGACTCAGACTTTAGATTCAGATAGACCTGGATTCAAGGTCCACACTAATGCTTACTAGCTATGTGACTCTGGGAGATGAATCACCTTCTCTGAGCTCCGTGTCCTACTCTGTAAAATGAGGAGCAATAGTACATGCTGGTCCTGAGCCGACTTGTCCTCAGATCCATGCCTTTGCTCTGTGTCACAGGGAGCTGAGCTCTCAGGCTACTTTTCCCAGACTCCTGTATCAGCTGGCTTCTAGCTGAGTTTGGCCAATTGTGGGAGCTCTGGGGACAAGAAGCAGCAGCTAGCTGGGGGAGTTTCTCTCCTCCCCATCAGCTTCTGGCAGTGTCTCTGGCAGCAGCGTATCTCCACGGTGGGGAGCTGGTATTAACATGATCACACTTTACGGGCTATGTGTACAAGTTTTAACAATGTTGACAAGCCAGCGCCTTCATAAAGACTATTTTTGTTGATTAACCATCACTTGTGTAGAGGATGGGATATGAGATGGGAATTTTGATCAGGACATGGAAAAGCAGATGTTAAAATATGTCAAGGCTTATTGCGCTGCAGGGGCCCTGCTGAGTGACTAAAGTATGGGGAGCAGGGCTTCAGGACATCAGATGGAGGCAGGGAGGTAGAGAAGGAGACCCTACAGTACAAGATGTTTAAACAGCATTGTAAATCTGCAAATAACTAGACCCTCAAAGACATCTGAAATTGGCATTCTACAGCCATCAAAATAGAGCTTCAACCCATTTTTATTTCTCTCTTTCTTGATCCTTGTGGTGGGTTGAATGGTGGCCCCCCAAAACACGTGTCTAAATTCTAACCCCAGGTACCTATGCATGTGACCTTATTTGGAAATGAGGTCTTTGAAGATGCTAATTAAATTAAGGATCTCCAGATGAGAGCATCCTAGATTTAGACCAAGCCCTAAATCCAACGGCAGGCATCTTCTTAAGAGAAAGGAGAGGGCCACAGAGGCACAGGGAAGACAGCTACTTGAAGACAGAGGTGGAGGCTGGAGCTGTGTTGCCATTAGCCACGAAACATGGGAGCCACCAGGAGCTGGGAGAGGGAAAGAACACATTCCTCCTAGAGCTTCCAGAGAGTGTGTGGTCCTGCTGACACTTTGACTTCAGACTTCGGCCTCTGAACTGTGAGAGAGTATTTCTTTCTTTCTTTTTTTAAGCCATTCAGTTTGTGGTGGTTTATTATGGCAGCCCTAGAAAACTAACACAGATCTCGAATTTCAGCTGTATTGTGTCACTGAGCTATTTCCTGAAAGCCCAGCTCTTTGCTGATCTCAGGTCTTTAATTATATTATTATTGGACATGCGTATCATATTTATATTTAATGCATGCAAATTTAACTATCTGGCAAAATGAACAGAGATAGGCCAATTGATTGACAGAGAGGGGTGGAGCAAGAGGGAACGAACGGTGAGGCTACGGGGAGCAGTTCTGCCCACTTCCCATGGGGCAGTCGGAGAGCGCCCTCCACAGAGGATGCAGGAGGCATGGTGATGCCAGCCTGCTCTCCTTGCCCACGGACCTTGCCCATGCGTGAGTTCTGCATTTAAGGATTCCTGTTTTTCACACAACTTGGTGCCTCAAGGCAGGCTCACACATTCATCTGATGCTTCGCTGAGGCAACAGCAATCGGTTTCGGGACTAGAGGAAACACTGACTACACTGGATTTCTTGAGAGAGATTACATCATTTTTCCAACACGGTCCCTGCTGAAGGGATTTTCAAGGGTACCTCTGACTACTGTCTAGTCATGACTTTTTTTGGCTTTATGCATTGATTTTTAGAACTCAAATGCTGAGTAAGATTTGATTCCCTCAGACTCGACTTGCTTAGAATTCGCTGGCATGCTTCAATGTGCCACCTTTAAAACAATTCTCCCTTCACCCCCTCATCTGTGTTGCATTTCTAGCTTCCTCAAATTTCCATAACATTTTCCTCCACCTCCTCAGTGCATCTTTGCTTATGGGAACCTGTGCACATATCAGCCTCTCTTATAAAAGTGCCTTGCATTTGGGGGCTACATATCTTTGAACCCCCCCCCCCCAGACTGGATAAATGCATGGTTGGATGGATAAACTGATGAGTTTATACAGTTAAGAGAAACATCGAATGGAAACCAATAGCTAAAGCAAAGAGATCCTGTCTATACCTCCACCGTGTGATGTGAGGTCTGACGCACAAACTGGGACCCAGACTGACAGGGGACTCCACACCCTCGCAGAGTTGGTTGGCTCCTTCCTCTGTTGACTTGAAGAAAGGCACTGCGGCACTCACTACTCCGCTGGAACACAACTGCACTGCAACTCAGCTCAAGTGACAGCTCCTCAGAGAAATCTCACGCACGCCCCCACTCTAAATGAGTCCCCCTCCTCCATCACACATCCTCGAGGCGCTCTCTTTCCCCTTCATAGCCACTGTCATAGCTTCGGGCTGCATTTGTATTTTGGTCACATTTAGTTTAATATCTTTTATCTTCTCCCACATCCTGGCCAATTTTAAGCTCAAGAAAGGTAGGGTTCGTGTCTCTTTTCTCAACCCTGGTGACCTAGGGTGCAGCCTAGCACCTGATACGTGCTCCTGTTGATACCAATGTCTGATAGTGACTGACTGTGTGTTATGTGCCAGGCACTGTTCAAAACCTTCTCCTTTCACCTTCAGAGCAACTCTGTAAGCAGGAACGATTATTGTTCCTGTCTTATAGATGCTGCAACTGAGACAGGGAGAAGCTCAGTTGCCCAAAGTCTCACAGGGAGAAAGCGGCCGAGTTAAGATTCACACCCAGCCAGAGAGTCCCAAAGTCAGCACCAGTCATTAGCTGCTTGTTGGATCAATGAGTGAATCATGATAAGTACTGAGGGGCTTTGGGACTTGGAACTAGGTGGATCTATCTCTATCTGTCTTCCTGGGCTAACTTTCTAGCCTGTGCAATGTAGAAATGGCTCCTACAGAAACTCCGAGAGTTAGTTCTTCAGACTCTTCTGAAACAACCTGGCGATGTGGACCCCCTCGCTTCTCTCACTGGGGAACCTTAACAACTGAGATGCTCTTCCTTACACAAAGCTGAAGCCCATGTCCGTGGTACTTGCACCCGTGGCTGCTGTTCTGCCCTCAGCGTAAAAGAACTTGAGTGTCTCCTATACAGCTCTGGTCAGAGGTTTCCCATACACTGCGAGGGGCTCAAGGGCAAGCAGCTTCGTATCGTCTGCACCTTAGTGCCCTAGCACAGTGCTTGACAGTCAGTAAAATTTGTGGTAGGGATGAATTAATGAATGAACATATACCTGTGCTCACTACTTCTGTGAAGCACCAATGAGTTCATGAATATGAAAGATTTCTAGAAACCCATAATTTTCTTGTTTATTAGAAACCTCATCACAGCTAGCTGCCACATTAGAATTTATAAAGCTAACCGAATTTATTTAAGGCATTAGTATTCAGGAGTTAGCTTTATGGGTTCCCTCTGTTGGGGGCTACTTGTTTTTTATTTATTTTTTGTACGTGGGTTCTGGGGAAGAGTACATTTACAAAGGGAATTTAACTAACCCATGGAGTTGTGGACAGCAGTGATGGGCATATTGGAACAGGGATTTTGGACAAAGACGGGGCTTTCTTGGTTTCTTGAAGCAGGAAATAAAAGCTGCCAACTTCAGCTGCCCGTGCAAATGCGGTAAGTACAGCCTCTTTTCTAAGACTCCTCAAAAAACACAGTACGGTTGTGACAGGCTACATCTTTCATTCAGTCTCCATTTATTTATTTATTTCATCCTAACTTGAGGCCATTTTTTATTGAGTTTTATTGGCAGGGGGGAGGAAGAGAGAGAGAAAGAAACATCAGTTGGTGGCCTCCTCTGGGCCCTGACAGGGGATCAAACCCACAAAAGGTGTGTGTGCCCTGACTGGAACCAAACCAACTGAGCCCCACTGGTCAGGGCTAACTCAGCCTCCATTGAAAATGAAGCACACCAAGAAGCCAGAAACAAAACCAAGCCACAGAGTGACGGCGGGAATTAGCGATCCATGTGGGTTATGAACCATGTGAGTTATATTTTTTTCTTGGTGTTTTGTTCAAAAACTTCTCCCATTTCATTTTAAGTTGCATCTGCTTTGCAAAAGTGATTTCCTTTAGAGCACCATGAATGATTTATGACTTTTGACACCGCATCCCACAAGATTACATAAGGAACAGAGCAAAACAAGGGATTGAGCCAAACTTAAAAGACAACAAACATTTTCAAAAAGTAGATTTTATCTTGGCTTCAGCCAGATAAGTTTTCTACTCACCACAAGTGCTCCCTCATTCCAAGATGCACCCCATTTCTGTGAGGATCCCCCTGATTTCCTTTCTCTGTGGACAGCACTCTACCATCCACTTAATGTTTGGCCCCCTTGTCCCCAAAAGTGAACTTTGCAGTTGGATTGCATAAATGGCCTCATTAGTCTGGTAAATGATTGGACAAAAACACTGATGGGAGTAATATCTGCCAGGCTTGTTATTTCCTTAATCACAGGATAACAGAATTTCGGAGTTTGCCAAGGCCTGGGACCATTTATTTATACCTGTTTTTTTTTTTTGGACAGCTAGAGAAACTAATGGCAAGAGCTAAAGCAACTTGCTCAAAGTCACACAGTGAAATTACTTTACGCAGAGCAATGGACATCAGACAACCTCGGGGAGTGTAGTCTGTGCATATTTACCAAGAAACTCTCATCTCCTCATCTAAGTGCAGGTGGCAAACACTGGGTATTGTTTTTCAACTATAGGGCATTTGGTGGTTATGGGATAGAATCTCTGTTGCTGGCTTGTTTAGCCAGCCAGAGCCAATCTTGGGCAGGTGGCGAGTGCTTGTACGGTACAGACTTGTGTTGAGAGTTTGAGTGCTGGGGAGCGGGCCGGACGGGGTGAGGTGGTACGTCAGAGTGGTCCGAGTGGCCAACCCCGGGGATGAGCCTTCGTTGGGAACTTGAGGTCTGGGTCAGAGGGTCTGTTCGCAGCACCCAGTTCCAGAGGTGGGTATAAACCGACAACCTGAAGGTGAGAACATCATGAGGAGTCGGGGAGTGACAGAGAGCCAGAGGCTGAGATGGATGGTCAGGGTGTGGGCTGTGATGAAGTAGCAGGGGACACCAGGTGGGTCAGGGCCAAGTGCTGCCCAAAGGGATCAGGACCATGTCATGTCATTTCAAGTTCAAAGGCAAGCACTGAAACCCCACTACCCTTACCTATGCAAAAAGCAGACAAGTTATAGAACATTGTGTAGAGTATGTCTCCACATGTGTAAATCTGCCTCAACCAGGGGAGTGGAGGCGCCATGCAGGTTCCAGCAACAGCATGGACCGAGGAGTCAGAAATCCTGACTTTGCTTTTCAGCTCTGCCTTTTACCAGCTGTGCGAGTCTGGGGCAGTCACTTTGCCCCTCTATGCTTTATATTTCCCAACAACAGAATGAAAGCCACTTTATCAACGGTCTGTAAGGGTTTCAGTTAATATATAAGGCATTTAGCACAGTGTCTGGCACATAGTAAAAATATAAAAAGTGATATATATATTTTAAACTTGATCTTTGGAATAAGGTAAACCTGGATTTGAAACTCAGCTCTGTCAATTAGGTGCTGTGTGCCCTTGGGCAGGTCACAACTTTTCTGAGCTTCAGTTTTCAGC
Source organism: Sturnira hondurensis (assembly GCF_014824575.4). Classification (NCBI taxonomy): domain Eukaryota; kingdom Metazoa; phylum Chordata; class Mammalia; order Chiroptera; family Phyllostomidae; genus Sturnira; species Sturnira hondurensis. Next base: position 1,625,076 of record NW_028072653.1, on the reverse strand, counting down.
CTATACAATGGGGATAGTGATTGTCACTGTGTGGGGAGGTTGTGGGAATTAAATGAAGACTCAGCCCAACATGCTCCAACATCCCCCAGTGTGGGGACAGGAAACGCCAGGATGATGGGGTTAACACGTGGACCACAGAGTCAGAGATGTAAAAGGGAGGGCGCTCATAAAAATGGTGACGGTGATTTTTATTTTCTTCATTGTCAGTGTCTGTGTTGTTGGGAAAGAATTGTGTTTACAGCAAGCCTGTTTTATGGAAAAGAAAATAGCAAAACTTACACAAAGATAAAGCCTGTGGCTTGCTCTGCAATGCTCTACTGCTAATGATACCTAGGGAAAGCCGAAGCAGGACAAGCTGGGCTGCAAGGAGAGGCTAATGTCGGAGACTCCTCTCATAGGTGGAAACCACTGTGGCTGTTTTGGATCAAAATACCGCCCCCCCCAATCACATCATGTTAAGTATTTGGACAGTGGACATGTGATTACATCTATTAGAAGACACACCCTAATTTTTAGTCAATTGGTGTAGTGGCTTATAGCATTTTAGGACTGGAAACGATATCAGTGTTGCCACAAGGCAAGCTCTGGATGAACTGTCCCTGCCTTGGGCCATTGAAAGGGATCCAAGAACCCCCAAGGACGTGCTGCCAAATGTTGCTCTCTCTCCATCACTGCTAATCTTGAACTCAAGTGTACTGCCCTCCATCTGGAAACCTCAGCTCCTACCGAGAATGTGGTTCGTCTGATAAGCGTGTGTTTGTACCATTTGGGAGTTCTCTGAAGGCCAAAAAAAGAAGTCCCAAGCTTTCCCTCGGAGGGGAGATTCATTCATATAGGTATACAATCCTTCATTCCACAGATAATGGACAAGAGTTTGTGTGCCAGACACAGAACTAAACATTAAATAATAAAGAAATACATAAATAAAAATAAAAAAAGAAAAAGTAGAGCAAAAAGAAAAAAGATTGATTTTACTTAAAATTAGTATTAAAAAAGGCACTGGACCAGGAATGAGGAAAAACTATTACTTCAATTGTAGATGTTCTACTGAATAACTGAAATTTTAGTCCAGTTACTTACCCCATTTTGGGCTTCAGATGTTCACCTGTGAAAACGAGGAGTTTGGGCACACTGCCCTGGCTGGAACAGTCTGTTGAATGTTTCTCTTTGGAGACAAGGCTGGGATGGAGAGCTGTTTTCCACTGGGGTTCACACCAGACCATTTCTTTCTTTTCTCCTTGTGGTCAGCAGAGGGAAGGCCCAGGGGCTCCAGAGAGATTGAGGAAGAGGGATTTCCCCTTGCGTTGGTAAGACTGGTAGGTGGTCTTGGCTGCCTCACCTGGTTTTCAGACTGATGGCAGGACTGGAAAGAGGAAGTTGGCTGAGCCCAGGTTTTCAGTATTGGCTGCAAGAGCCCTAGACTCAGAGGGGTGGCCGTGTGGATCCAAATTTTGCCACTGGAAATCCAAGAGCTCCTGAAAGTTAATGAAATATTTCCTTCTACATGTCAATCTTTTTCTCTGTCCAGACTGAGTTCACTCCAGTTTAGTGGCCTCAAACTTGGATTTGTAGCATAAATATGTGTTTTTAAGTTCTTCAGGACTTTTTCTCTAGCGCACTCCCCTCAGCACGTCTGGCACGCCTTCCCAGGGAAGAGGGGACTCAATTCCACATGCGATACAGGGTCTGCTTGTCCAAGATGACAGCCCTTCTGGCAGCCGTGGACAGTGGATGCAGTAATGGTGACAATGGGAGGTGCTGACACCCCTCTTGGCTGCTAACACATGGTCCTGGAGAGACGGAATGGGCAGGAGAGCAAAGTGTTCTTGGAGAAAGTGGGGGTGTCACGACATTGCAACAGATAGCTCTCTCTTCCCCGGCCTGCCTTGCAGGCAGTGCATCTACCCCTGAGCCAGGGCTTTCCAGGGGCTTCCAGCAGAGGCTCCTGCTGAGACTGAGCTCGTGCTCAGAGGGGTGTCCACGCCCTGTGACCAACTCTCCTTGGCGGCCTTTGGCTTTCAGCACTAACTCATGGTGTCACCAGAGACACAGCACCTTCCTGATCCTGTCTATAAAATGAGGGGAGTGAATTAAATCGGGACTTTCTATCTCTCATTCCGAGGCACCTGGCTGTTCCTCACAGCTGCCTGTGCACAGTGCGGGGAGGCAACAGGACTTCGGTCCTTCGGTCAGGCCACTGTTCTTTAATCTCTTTTACCTTCTGAACTTTTCATATAAGATTTCCTTTGAAGAAAGTATCCTCCTTTAAAAAATATTCAGAAGTTTTGCCCTGGCTGGTGTAGCTCAGTGGTTTGAGTGCGGGCCTGTGAACCACACGATCGGGGTTCAATTCCCAGTCAGGGCACATGCCTGGGTTGCAGGCCAGTTCCCAGCAGGGGACTCACAAGAGGCAACCATACATTGATATTTCTCTCCTTCTCTCCTTCTCTTCTTCTCTAAAGATAAATAAATAAAATCTAAAAGAAATATTCAAAAGTTTTATAAAAATCAATAGAATAAATGCATTCATTTGTACAACGTTGTTTTTGAGCACCAGCAATTACATGCCAGGCACTGTGATGGGCCCCAGGAGTCCAGCTGTAACCATGGCTGTCAGTGTCCTGCTTGTCCCCTTCCCCCAGGACTCATCCTCCCCTTGCACACCAGCTTCTCAGGGCCGGCTCCTTCCACTCTGCCTCAGGACTTTCGTGGGCAGCAGCAGCAAGCTCAGCCCAGGAGCTGGCAGTGTGAGGACTGGCATCTCTAGGAGGAGCCCTCAGTTCACAGATGGGAGCTGGTAGAATATACCCCTTAGTGGTAACGCCTCTGGGCCATGTTCTCCACCTTGTCCCAGAGGTTCCCATTAGAAACAGGACTCAGCAGCTTGTGAACACATCCAGTCTTGGCTGCTTTCCCTTCCATCTTACTTCCCCAAACCCCTAGCGGTGCTTCCTGGGATCACCTTCGAAATAAACCACTTGACCTTGAGTCTTTGGCTCAGGGGCTGCCCTGGGAAAGTGGGAATTCCAAACTGTACTGGCTTACAGTACAGTGGTTGGCTTACTGTACTGGCTTACACGAGCTTACAATCGTGTATGCATGTGTATTAGATGATGAGGAAGGTCCTTGTAGCTCTAGTGTGGTCAAAGAAGCAGAGCCAAGGACCTGACACTGCCTTTGGTTGGGGCCCCAGGCAGCCTTTTAACCAACCTTCTGATGAAGTTTCTAAACATTTACTGAGTGGCAACCATAAGCCAATCCTGTACTGGGCTCTGGGACAGGAAGTCAAACACTGGACGGGAAAAGGAACTTTTAAGAGCCCTACTTTAAGATCCACTGGAATTCTCTTGATTTAGAGAAACAAGAGATATTCCTAGCCTGCAAAGAGAAGGAAAGACTTACCCCCCAAACCAGTTTGAGAATAAAAGGCAGGCAACAAGTGAGGAAGATTCTTGGGTTGTATTATAGTTCACAGGTATGAGATATACCATTAATATTAAATACATATTTGCGCACACACACAGAACTTCCTGAAACTGGAGAGTAAGTGTACCAGTAACAAATGGGTACTGGCCTTAACTTCTGGAGACAGAGAGGAGCTTGGCTCGTCAAGCAGGCTGGTGCACAGAGCACATCTGGTTGGGGACAGAGGAACCTCTCCAAGTGGCAGACCCCAGGAGTTTGGGGTACTGCATGACAAAGTCAGTGTGGGCAGCAGAATGGCTCCATCGAGAACTGCCTGTTCTGGATCCTTTCAGTATTTACCATTGAAACTCCACTGCGGGAGGACTGAACCTTCCTAGGTTCCAGCCCCAAAGAGCACTGTTTTCTACTGGGTTCCATGGGGACTTGGACCTTCCTTACATGGACTGTTTGTCTCCTCCAGCAATTGCGTTGGCTCAGGGCCCTAGATGATTGAGTTGTATGTTTTATCAGCCTGGGCAGGCAGGCAAAGCTGTCATATGAGAAACTTTGCTAAGTTGCAGGAGAACATGAAGGCTAAGTTCCATGGCACTCAATCAATTGGTCTATTTGTTCGAATAAAACGGGTCAATTTGTTTAAGGAAAACAAAGCCGATGTGGTTGGTTGCTTGGCACGAGGAAGACAAAACCACTGGCTGAAGGAGCGAGTCCTCACTGTTCGCCAGGCAGCCCAGCCACGTGCAATGGCAGACTCTGAATCACACTTGGTCCAGTTTTTTTCTTGTCCCTTCTCATTTTGGATAGAAGAAACTTCTGGATGCAACAGCTCAGATCCCAGTGGGCTGGAAAGGCTCTCTTGTCTTCTCTTGGCTCCCCACCTCTCTCTGTCAGCGAGATTATGAATTATTAGTGGCCAGTTGCCGGGGTAGGGAAGGCGGCTGGTTTGGATGGAGAGAGGCTCCGCAGCCTGTCTTCGTTTCCTCAGGCCCAAGTCTGAGCCCCAGCTCAGCTGCAACTGTGCCTCCAGGCCAAGAAGCTGTCCCCTTTCATCTGCCCACAGACCCAGGAGAAAGCTCAACCATTAAACAACATGGGGTTCCCAGGAAGGGTGGGGTTAGTGGGTGTCCACTGTGTAAAAAGCCGAATGTGGGTTCTCCTGTGGGTTTGGACAGGCCCCTTGTAGAGCTCAGCTTGGTCTAACCCAGTTCCCGTGGCCTTCAGAGACCAGCCCCAAATCCCAGGTCCTGGCTTCTTCATCATTTGGCTCCTCAGTGATCAGCTTAGTCCAGCCCCTCATATAACAGAGAATGAGAAGGGGTGTCCCTCCAGGTTGGTGGCATAGTAGGACCAGAAGCTGTCTCTCCTGCCTCACCAGGCTCCCTGTCGGTTCAGAGACAGGATGCACAACTTCTAAGGGGACTGGGTTCTAAAGGGAGCACCCAGGAGAAAAACTGGGTGTGGTTGAAATTTCCCTTGGACATCTCTCGGGATGACTGGCCCTTGTTGGACACTGCGAGGGCCGAAACACAGCCATTTTTCTCCCAGTGTTGGACCAGACCGCTGCTGCTTCTCGGAGCCTCAGATGACACAGCTGACCTCCATTTAGGTGAAATGAGAAAACATGTCTGGAATCACTCTCCCTACGTAGTGGTGATAATGCTACAAAAGGTGGCCACGGTCAATGGTTAGAAGGACAGCCGGAACCACCTACACTATTGGGTTATTTTTCTCTCTGGTTGCTTTTCTTCCTTGTTTAAATGTATCTAGCTGAATCTGCGCCAGTTCCACGTGGCCGTAGGGTATGTGAGTCCACTGTACGCCATGGTTAAGAGCAAGAGTTTTAGAGTCACTGTGATGTGAATCCTAACTTTGGCTCTGCCCCTGTGTTGTGATCTTGTACTTAATGTCTCTGTATTTCTTTCCTCATCTGTAAAATGGGAATAATAATACTTACCTCATAGGGTTTTTGGGAGATTTAAATGAGAAAACATGTGCAAAGTGCTTGGCGCCAGGCCTGGCTCTGATAAACACTCCGCAGCTGCTGGCTCTGGGGATGCACATGGGGACAGGGTGATGGTAATTCAATGGTGCTCCCGGGGGCTAGACACTCTCTGCATATTCACAACTCTTCTAATTTGGATTTCATGCATTCTTGTTTCTCCCACCCTCTTTATTTCCTTGCTATCTCTTTTAAATGGGCTTGGCTTGCTCTTTCGCGAGTTCGAAAATAAAAGCCAGAGTAAAGCCACAGAAGTTGAAGGTTCTTGGGTTGTACTTCAGATCCCAGGCACACAGTATACATGCCTAGTGACATTCCTCATCTCTCTGGACCTGAGATCATGCCTTTTCAGCCCATGTCTCAAAGGAAAAGAAGCATATTGGACTGAACGTAACTTTGATCTGACAGAGTAGTTGCATTGGGGATATTAATCACCTAATAATTAATAATTTAGACTAATTACTATTAAGCTTAAAAAACATTTGGAGACATAAAAGCCAGTCCTGTGTCTGTTACATATTTATAAGATATCCTGGGACAAGCCACTTATCTCAGGGTTTCAGCTTCTCTCTTCGTAAAATGAAGAGGTTGAATTACTTCCACTGGTGAAAACTTTTCATCAAGCAAAATCCTATACCACACTCTAATACAAAAAAAACCCCAACAGATCAAAATGGATCCATTTTGGTTGAAGCACTCATAAGTGACCTATAGCTTTTCTAATTTGGGGTCCTCTAGGTCTCCTAGAAGTTTTTTGTGGGTCTTCAAGATACCCCCTGGCTCTAAGAAAAGAAAAAACCCTCTGTCCTCATTAGCCTTAATTAAGTGGTACTTCCCTTAGTCTAGAATCCCCCAGATCCCAGTTGGAAATGGACTAAATCTAAGACAGAATTTGGAAGTGGCTGTAGAACAGACCTGCTTTCTACCATGTCTGGACTGCTTTCTTTGAGAGAAGCACTATGCCTAGCATCTTGCAAAGGTCATCTCCTTTAATCCTACAACCACTTTCAAAAGCAGCTCTTATTATTATTATTCCCATTTTACAGTTGGAGAAACTGAGGCGCAGGGAGGTTAAGTAAGGGACCCAAGGTGACAGAGCTGAAATGAACCAGGTCTGTCCCCAGAGCCCTCATTCTGAACCATTTATCTAGCTTGCAGCTGCTGAGGTCAAGGAGAGATATTCTGCAGGCCTGAGGATGGCTGCTCTATTTTACTATCTCAGTCACCACTTAAAACCACAGTTACTGCAATTGTTTGGAAGTGGTTGCCAGATGTAATTTTTGTTAATGGATCTGGGTAAATTTGCATGTTATAAACATAAATAATTCACACCCTGAATGAGCTTTGAGTTTGTTTGTTGGCGTGCTGTCTTCATTACCACGGAGACCTGGAAGAACTGTCACATGGGTACCCTCGGAGACAGACTGTAGGATGAGTTTTATAGAAACCCAGTTGTCCTTGGGCTGTATGGGGAAAGTTGTTTTCCCTTTCGGCTCGTCTTAGCCTCCTCCTCCGGTCACCAGCCAAGTTCAGGAGGGAACTCCTCCCCATTAAGTCGTCCAGTCTTCTTAGAGGCAAACTCCTGGCTGGCAAGGCACCTGTTCATCAGGGTGACTCAAGCTGAAGGATAGGCCAACAGCTGTCTTGACTCATTAAATGGTGCAGACAGCCCAAGAAGCACGTTGGCCCTGCGCCGTCCTTCTGACTCACAGTCCGCTCCGTGATTTGACTCTCCTGCCCCCCTCTCCCACTTCTGGGGTGTTTTTCAGTTTGCAGAGCATTTTAAAATCCATTATCTCATTTGGTCCTCATGTCACCTCTAGGAGATAGCTAATCCTGGCCCCAGTTTCCAGATGTAGAAACCAAGGCCCAGTGGGGTTCATGACTTGCTCTGAATCGTGTGGCTACTAATTAGCAGAGCAATGACCCACATCCAGCTTTCTGTCTCCAGATGATATATCCCAACTTTGACTCAGGCTGTGGGACTTAAAATTCTTTACCTTTCTTTTCTCTCCTTGTTTGACCTCTGACTTCATAAGCTCAAGTCTTTTCATTTCTGATTCCATTATAGTGATTGGTATTGTCTGCTTCACACCCTGGTTATTATTCCTTATGGACAACACAGTGCCTCTATTTGTCTTCTGGTTTATCCTTTCATTTGTCATCCATGGACAAACATTAATTAAGCCCCTACTGTGTACCAGGCACTGCGTTCAGGGTTGAGGCTACAAGAGAGAACAAGAGACTGTCCTGACTTCTCTGCCCTCTTGGATGATGTTGACTAGGTTCCTCGTGTGTCTGTCATCGCCTCCTTCTCCATCCATGCCTTAAATGTTGCTCCAAAATAACCACCACCACCACCACCACCATCACAATCAGGAGAGAGGCTGGTGCTGAGACATGCAGACTGAGAGCCCTGGNGACAAACATTAATTAAGCCCCTACTGTGTACCAGGCACTGCGTTCAGGGTTGAGGCTACAAGAGAGAACAAGAGACTGTCCTGACTTCTCTGCCCTCTTGGATGATGTTGACTAGGTTCCTCGTGTGTCTTTCATCGCCTCCTTCTCCATCCATGCCTTAAATGTTGCTCCAAAATAACCACCACCACCACCACCACCACCACAATCAGGAGAGAGGCTGGTGCTGAGACATGCAGACTGAGAGCCCTGGTGAGGGCCAGGCTGGAGTGTCGCTGCTCACACTCTGTGCCCAAAGCACAGAGAGGGTGAGGCTGCCCCAGGAGCGAGTGCAGAGCCGAGGCCCCAGGAGGCTGGGTCTGCTGCTTAGGTGCCTGTGTTGAGCCTACACTGAATTTTGGATAAGAAAGAAATTAGTCATCAACATTTAAAAATTAGAACAAATAGGATGTAAAATCTAGGTTCCTGGCTTCTCTCTGATGATGGAGAGATCTGGCAATGCTGGGCCCATGTTACGAGGCAACCATTCATTAGGTGCTAGCATTTGCAAAAACCTGGTGCCAAGGAAAGTCAGAACTGAGAAGGTACCCTCAGTCCTGCCTGTGGGAGAGAGATGATGAAGGTTGAGTCCGATGTCACTTCTGGAGCCAGGGACCACTCAGACCAGGGCTGAGAGGCGGTTTGGTTTTGCTCTCCAACTGCTACTGGACTGATCTTCCCCCTGCGATGTCATCTTGTTAGGCTGTGGTTACACTGGACCGCGTAAATTCTGCCTTTGTTCTCCAATGACACAGACACCTCTTGCCTGCCTTCTTGCTTTTAGAAAAAATATCATTACAGTATTTTCTACTTCAGCCAAAATATCTTTTAGGAAGGGAAAGAGAAGGATGCCAAAGGCATATCTTGCTCATAATCCAGTGAAAACAGTATCCCGGGTTCTGAGTTGTTTTTGTGTCCTGCCTGAAGCTTTTGAAAACCTGAAAATAATATTTCCTTTTTTGTGTGTGTGTGGAAGGTGCCTCATTGTAACCGAGGCCTTCCACTATAATGCCCGCAGTTCCAGGGCTTCAAAGGGAGTGGCCACTCCCTTCGAAGGTGCCCTTTCATTGGCCCTTTCTAATGACACTATTGACTTAGTGACTTGAATACATTACTTGGGTAAATCACTGGGCAGGGAGTTAGGGTTCTAGATTCTAGAACCATTCTGCCTCTAGCCTTCTGTGTGACCTCAGGGAAGTCACTTTCCCTCTCTGGGCTTCAGGTCTTCATTGGTTAAATAGTGAATTCCACTGAATCAAGCTTCCCAAATTCAGTCATTAAATACTATTTTCAGTGAACTTCTTACAACCTCATGTTATGTATTTCACTGTTAATATACTATTTTGGGCTAAATTTTGAGCACCTCTCTTTTACAAATGCACCTTATATTACTACTAAAAATGGAAAACAAATATAGTGTCCCTGAGTAGAATCGGACATTAACCGTAAGAAGTATGAGAACAAAGCAATTACGGTCCAGTCGGAGGCTGCTGCCTGCCAAACAATGGCATCGGCCAAGCGCTCTGTGCCAAGCCTGCTTCCTCTGAACTTACTCATTCAGTCCTCATGGTAACTCTGTGAAAGGGGCTGTTGGTATCCCCGTTACAGAAGAGGGAGAGACTGGCTGTGCCAGAGGGTGTTAAGGCTCACTGCTCCAAAGGAGAGCTTCTCACTGATGGAGCTGAGGGCACAGAAGAGAACCGAAGGAGGGCGACTGGCTCACCAGGTGCCTCAACCCTGTCAGTCTGTGGTCCCTAACGTCCGCCTCACTGGGGACAGTTCCGTTCTGCGAGTCCCTTGCTTTGTACCTACACGCTGATCTTCCTCATTTTCAATGGCTGAGTATCACATTTGACTCTAGTTACTTTTCTTAAACTAAATTCTAGAAGAAAGGCACAAAATGGGATTTTTCACATGGGGTGTTCCCTTCCATTAGGGACACAAAGGGAGCCTGGGATTAGCTGCCATTGGCTAAGAACCCTCAAGGCCACGAAATGACTTGGACTATCTTTTAATAGCAGGCAACAAATCCTGGAGGGCCGGTGTGACTCCTGGGCAATTGTCAGTCACATCAGCCAACCCCTTCCTCTTTCATTCTGGGTTACAGGGGACGCAGGGTGGTGGCTGGCAAGTGCAGGTAGGAGGGGACCGTGGGAGGCAGGCGGCACTGGGGACTGGCACCCCAGGACCACTGCTGGAGCAGTGTGGCGCCGAGCTGGGCTGCAAGGCTGACTCACAGTGGGCCCGGGGCCAGCATCATGAAGAGTTGATCCAAACATTTGCGCAAAGAGCTTCTCTGAAGTGCGATAAAGGGCCCCATAACTGTGACACATTCCCCGTTTTCTAGGAGAGGCAGTGTTGAATGTGGCTGGCAGGTGCAGTGGCCTGGAACTTCCTGCCAGAAGTACAAGTTCTTCATGCCGCTGGCACCACGAGACCCTGGGTGACTTCCGCCCCATCTGAAGACGAGGCCAGGTGGTTGTGGGCTGAATTCACAGCACATGAGCTAAGGGCCTGTTCTTACTACTGTCTTAATAATCATACCGGTTACAGTTACAGAGTCCATGCTGGGGACAGGGCACGGGGCTACGTGCTCAGCATGCCCAGTCACCTTTGACCCTCTCGAGAACTCAGCAGGGTCAATACTGTTATCCCACCCATGCTACAGAGGAGAAAACTGAGCCTTGGAGCAGCGAGGTGACTAGGAAGTGGTGGCGTCAGGATTCAAAGCCACACCTTCCAAAAAGAAGAGATCACTGGACGGATCCTACAGAGCTCACAACACGGAAGGGAGAAGAACCTCAGCCAGGACAGGGCCCAGGGCAGATCTGACACTGTCTCTCTAGCCCACTGCCACCGAGTGGCTCTGCTCTAACCGGCCTTGCCAGTGGGTGATATGTCAGCAGCTGCTTTTCTGCTCTGTGGTTTGGAGGGACAACTGATCACAGGATGTATTATTTTATCATTCTCTGCTCTGGACTCAGCTCTGGAGTTGGAGGTATAAAGACTCTGTGCTGTGTGTACTTGGGCAAGTAATTTAACCTCTCTGGGCCTTAGTTTCCTTATCTGTAAAATAGGGGCACAACTGGATGTTATGGGGATTAAGTGAATAAATTTTTGCCAGGCATTTAGGATAGAGCTGGACACTGAGCAAACACCATAGAGTGACTGTCACTAAAGGTTGAACCCTGACAGCAATGGATCGGGAACATTCTCACAGGGTCCTATCTCTCCCCTTAGGCTATGTTGTCAGCTCAGCCTGAGGCATGTGGCCACTGTGCGGTCCCCTAGTGAACCTGCTGCTCCAAGTGTGGTCCGAGGGCCAGCAGCACCATCAGCCACGGGCTTGCTAGAACTGCAGACTCTACGGCCCCACCCTAGACCCACTGGATCAAACGGCAGTTATGGAGATTCCCAGGGGATTTGCAGAGAAAGTCACGTTTGAAAAGTACAGCTTCAGAGCCAAAGGCAAATAAAAAGCAAAGAAAAAGAAATCTAGAATCTCCTTTGTTGGATACAATGCTAAACATGAACTTTTGGTTTCTCAAGCTAGAACCTTCAGGATAGTGATAATCACAGGTTGGTGGCGGTTCACAATTCGACCAAAGGGCCCACACGCCCACCTTTTCCTTGCTCTGTACCACCACCTCATGAGGTGCACAGGCCTTCCGACACCCTACTTCACGGCTCGGAGCAGTTTCCACACTGTTCACCAGCAATGAGGGAGTCATTGCCAGTTCTTTCTCTTCCTTGATGCCTAGACACGGCCTGTCACTAATCCCATGACTCTGTTCCATCAGGATGGCCTGGACTCGGCCTATTGTTATAATTTCCCTGGCTCCAGCCTCAGCCAAGCTCTTAGGATAACAATAACAATAATGTTAACTATTGAACATGGAGACCAGTCCTGCTGAGATCTTTCCTTGTATCACTTACCTCATCCAACCCCCCTAACCATCCTGAGATAAATACCATTATTACCACCATCTAGTCACAGATGATGGTACCGAGGCTCCACATGAGAAAGTTGCCCAAGATCAAACGAGGGTAAGCAGTGGAGGTGGCGTTTGAATATGACATGTTGGTCACGTCTCAATTTCTGCACTGGCTTCTGAGCTGGCCTGTCTACCATGGCCTGTTCTCCGAGCTTTGGTAGCACAGCTCCTGTCTTCTCTCCTGTCCCCGGCCTTCTCCAGGAAGCCTCTCCCTGAACAGCGCATTCCAGTGAAGTTCTCTTCATTTTGCATTTCACAGCACTCAGAAATATCCACTGGACTTTACTGTGAATTACTCATTGAATTTCTTGTCGTACTCACGAGAGTGAGCTCCTTGAGTGTGCCCCCAAATGGTGACAGACATTGTGCCAGCACAGTGACAAGCACAGGGTAGGTGCTCAGTAAATGTTGATCAGATGAACGTCACTCATTGGTGTCTTCACCTGGGCTGTAATCCTATAAGAAGATCACCCCAAACACTTTCGCGTCCTCCACAGCACGTTCTGAACTGTGTAGTCTACACAATCTGTCGTTTGTGGATACAAAGCCACGCAGTCCCCTCAGGTGTTCAGTCACTCAACATGCATTCACTGGGGGCTGACACAGTCATTGGTGTTCGGTCCCCGCAGTCTTATCTCCACCCAGGGGGGGTGAGGTGAGGCACTTATCAGCCCTTGGTTATCACCACTGGGATCCAGGTGGAGATTTCCGGCCCAGGAGGGCCTGTGGTAAGGAGATACTCCACCTCGGATGACATCTTGGACTAACCCTCAGGTCCTGTGTAGTCAGTGGCTCCACTGGCCACAGTCTGCGTCTGGGCTCATGTGGCAGGCGGGGACCTGTGGGAGGCCAGAGCCTGTCCCTGTCCCTGACCCTTGGCAGAAAGCAGTGCCGATGAACTACAGGCTGGATTTCTGCCTTTGAGGCGCGAGCCACCTGGGTGACTGCTACTGATCAGCTAGGAAAAAAGTCATCCCGGCCTCCTGTGGTTCGCCAGGAGCTGGCGCCATAGTGGGGTCTGGGCAGGTCTTCCTAGGGTGGTTGGGAGCCGCCAGAGGTTACAGCGGGGCTCAGGTGGGGGCTTTTTAGATGAGGACACCCGGGCTTGAGGGTGTGTGACTACCTGTTTTATCTGCAGGCCATGGTTTCCCAGTCCACCCCTCGGCCTGTCTTCCAATTGCCCAGAGGTCGTAACTTACTCCAAAGGATTTCCCTGGTGGGCACATTTATGCCATTTCAGGAGCTCCACCTCCTTCCTGTTCCATGGGGTCAAGCAGATCCTTCTGGCTGAGTGGTTGTGAAGGAGCTGACCTGTGGCCTGTTCTGTCTCACAGTCTAATATGGAAGGGCTAGCTTCACCTACCGGCCCGCCTCCCTTTGCAAGAGTCCTCTTCTTGAGTCTACCATTCTTCTCTTGCCCAGGCTAAACCCAACTGAAGTTCCAGGGAGGTGGAAGCATTTCTACCGTGGAGATCTCGGAAGAGTGCCTTACAGCAGTACAGGGAGGACGTGGGGGCGGGGTGGCACTGTGCCTATGAGGGAGGGGGAAGAATCTGCCAGTGCAGGCTTTTGGGAAGTGACCTACCAGATGCCCCGCCTCCTGACTGTCAATATTTTTGGCCCCCTCCCCCCAGTCCCTCTTCAAATTCCTCCCTTTCCTCAGATCCTCACCCCCTCTCCACATAAGGTCTGAGCCCCAGTGATGAGGGCTTTCTTGCAAATAGCAGTTGGCAGCAGCTCAGACAGGAAGTGGGGGCGTGTAAGGTATTAAAGTGACTTGTGAGGTAAGGTGATTTATTGGAATATTAATTTGTTTTTCAGCTTCCTCAATTCTCTTCTCCCATGCTCATTTTATGAAAGCAGCTTGGCCCTCTAGGGCTTCTTACCGCAGGGATTCCTGTCGGCAGGAGCAGCCTGTGGCCCACAGATCACCTGCATCTTGGGAGGAGATGCCATTAGGTGTCCTTAGGGGAGGAGAAGGGGAGGGACTGAGCCAGTTTTCCCCAGAATGAAAGGGAAGGAGGTCTGGGTCGGGGCAGAGGACATTAGCAAGCAGAGGACGTGTCTCCCAGGCACACTCTCAGAGTGGGGCTTCCTGCTGTGCGTGGAGGTCCTGCAGCAACTCCCTGAGGAGATGAGAAGACCTTGTGAGGATGGGCCTGATCCTCCCCCGGGAAGGCAGGACCCTGTGCCTGGGGGCCTGGGTCACAGTGCAGGAGGGCTGTGTCCCATGAGGGGCCCGGAGAGCAAGTAGGGCTGTCAGGTGTGCAACCTTTGGGTGTCTCTGCGCCACACTGGAAGAAGAGTTGTTTGGGCCACACATTAAATACATTGTGACATGTAATCACAAAGAATCTCATAACGTTGAAAGTAAATTTATGATTTTTGTGTTGGGCCACAGATTGGACACCCTACTCAGGGGTGGGCCTGGAAGACACCAGTGCTTTCCATGATAGACTGGAGGTTGCCGATGANAAAGCGACTTGTGAGGTAAGGTGATTTATTGGAATATTAATTTGTTTTTCAGCTTCCTCAATTCTCTTCTCCCATGCTCATTTTATGAAAGCAGCTTGGCCCTCTAGGGCTTCTTACCGCAGGGATTCCTGTCGGCAGGAGCAGCCTGCAGCCCACAGATCACCTGCATCTTGGTAGGAGATGCCATTAGGTGTCCTTAGGGGAGGAGAAGGGGAGAGACTGAGCCAGTTTTCCCCGGAATGAAAGGGAAGGACGTCTGGGTCGGGGCAGAGGACATTAGCAAGCAGAGGACGAGTCTCCCAGGCACACTCTCAGAGTGGGGCTTCCTGCTGTGCGTGGAGGTCCTGCAGCAACTCCCTGAGGAGATGAGAAGACCTTATGAGGATGGGCCTGATCCTCCCCCGGGAAGGCAGGACCCTGTGCCTGGGGGCCTGGGTCACAGTGGAGGAGGGCTGTGTCCCATGAGGGCGCCGGAGAGCAAGTAGGGCTGTCAGGTGTGCAACCTTTGGGCGTCTCTGCGCCACACTGGAAGAAGAGTTGTTTGGGCCACACATTAAATACATTGTGACATGTAATCACAAAGAATCTCATGACGTTGAAAGTAAATTTATGATTTTTGTGTTGGGCCACAGATTGGACACCCCTACTCAGGGGTGGGCCTGGAAGACACCAGTGCTTTCCATGATAGACTGGAGGTTGCCGATGATTTTTTCTGTTTCTGGAGCATTCCATCAATGTACTGTGTTCCTGTGCATGGGTGGGAGGGAGTAGGGACTCCCAATAAAGACTTTCCCCTTCCATATCCACTCTGGCAGATTGAGGGCTCAGAGTAGGAAGTAAAGTGATGTTAAATAAAAATATACAGAAGGTGCTATTTCTGTCAGATAGCATCTGAGGCCTGGAATTTGTACTTGCCTTCTTAACCGTGGGCAAAGACTCATCTTTTCCCCGGGCAATATTTCCAGTACAACTTGCACTCAATCTTTGGCCTGTCCATGTACTCATTCAGTCCATCAACATTAACTGAGGGTCTACTCTTTGTTAGGTGCTGGGTTAAGTGTGGAGGATGCAGTGGTGTACAAAGCCTGCCCCTGCCCCCATGGACCTTACAGTCTCAGGGGGAGGTACGCGCTCATCGCACAATCCAGCAAATATTTAATATTTAATATGCAAATATGCAAATATTTAATATGCAAATATACACCTGGATAGAGACTTAAAGGCAAACTGATGCTGCTATAAGGGTTCATAGTAACAGATCTGATATAGTCTGGAGTGAGGCTGCAGTGGAGGGGATACCGGGAGAAAGAGGAAGCCGTGTCTGAGCAGAACTTGGAAGACCAGGTGAGGTTTGCCCTGCTGAATGGTGCGGCTCAGCTGGTTGGGCACTGTCCTGTGCAGTGAAAGGTCTCTGGTTTGAGTCCTGGTCAGGGCCCATGGCTGGGTTACAGGTTCAGCCCCTGGCTGGGGAGTGGACGAGAGGCAACTGATGGATGTTTCTCTCTCACATCGATGTCCCTCTACTTCTCTTTACCTCTCCCTCCCCTTCTTTCTAAAAATAAGTAAATAAAATCTTAAAAGACTAGATGAGGTTTGTGTCTGTGTGCAGATGTGAACATGCATGCATGCATAAATACGTGCGTGTGTGTGCATGTGTATGTGTGCATGTGTGGGGGCATTTCAAGTAGAGGGGGAAGCATTCTAGAAGGCCCTGAGTGCGTCGTGGGGTTGGGGAAGGAGCTGGGTGGCTTTAAGGAACTGAAAGAAGCCTGAGTGCCTGCCGAGCTAAGGCCGGGAAGGGAGTGAGCAGCGAGGTCACCTGGGGCCTCAGAGATCAGTTTGGCCTTTGTCTTAAGAGTAATAGGAGGCCACTGGAGTTTTCTGAGCCTGAAGGTAACAGGATCTGACTTACATATTAGAAAGATTCTTCTGACTGCAGTGTTCAGCAAGGCTGGTGGAAAGGCAAAGCCGCGGCGGGCAGACCAGGACTGCGTACGGATGGAAAGCGAACTGTGATCGAGGGGGAGGAAGACGTTCCAAACACTGGTAAGTGAAGAAAACAAAAGCAAACTGCAGGAGCACTCAGTATGAGCCAACTGATAATTTTTAAAAGAATATGCATAGATATGTACATATATTCTTCACAGATATGTATGTATATATTTATGCCACAGAAAGTTATACAGGGCATAGCTGGTTTCCAGCCCGCTGATACTACTGACTCTTCATTACAGGGTGGAAACCAGCCTGGACCTGGGGCTCACGAGCTTGGGCTACTGCTTTTAATTACTGACTTTGAGCTTTTCTACGTCTGTTCCCTCAACTGTTCAATGCACTCGAGAGATGAGCTCCTTCTACTTCTGGATTCTTGTAACTCTGGGCAGAAAGGAAGTCCAAAGGGGCAGGGAGGCAGCATGCACTATCCCGGCAAGTTGTGTAAGCCCGGCTCTGTTCCAACACTGCAGAGCTAGGGTGACATTCGAGAAGAGCAGCAGGGGACGGCGGAGAGTGAGAACATCTCACAGGGCAGCCTGACAGGAGGAGGAGTGGGCAGCTGTCTCCGTGTGGAGATTTATCGCCTGCCTGGACCAAAATAGCCCCGTTTTCGGGGCTGCTCCAGGGAGCAACTTCCTGGTGAACATGAAATCCGCTTACCTAGGCCTGGTGCTAGATCGACAGCCAGTCTTTCCCCGCCAGGATCCCTGGAGCCCAGACAAAGACACTAGGCTGGGAGAAGAGAAGGAAGGGGACCAGGGGAAAGGAGGACCCCAGGCCTAGCTATGACCCCCCTTGGAGAACCCACCGCTTAGGACTGGGCTGACTGGGGTGAGGTGGAAGCATCAGGGTGGGGTATTGTTTATCTAAGGTTGTACCTTGGAACACACATTTGTAGGATGCAAATAGGCACTCTGCAAAATGGGGATTCTATGGGCAAATAAATTGGGGAAGCATTGGGTTAAACCAAGTTGAGCAGGTTTTTCTATCCTAGGGTTTAGAACTTTATACACTTCATGACCACTTGAGGAGGAAGAAAAACAGTGCACAGTGTACACAGGGTATGTACCTTTTTTAAAAGAACACTTATCAAGAGAAGTCTTCTCAAATCACTCTATAGGCACAACAGGCCAGGCTCTTAGTCTGACTGTGTGGGAGGGGGTCTGGGCCTGACTTCCACCTGAGCACCCAGTAGGTCCATGGTGGGTACATGATGATTATGGGACTGGAAACTTGCAAACTAATTTTGCCTATTTTGAGGTGTGGCTGGGGATACACCTGGATGCTTACATTCTTGTATGTTATGGCCTGAATGTTTGTTTCACCCTCCCAATTCTTATTTTGAAACCCTAACCCCCAGTGCAATGGTATTAGGAGGGGCTAGGGATCCTAGAGGACTGAGTTTCTGTAGAGTGGATGGCTGGAAGCCTGGCTGAAGAGGATGACAGAGATGGCGCAGGGGGAGGGGTTGAAGGTGGCTGGTAGAAACAACTTAGTCAAGGAGGGTTGCTGGACAAAGGAGAGCAAAGGAGGGCAACAGAGGAACAGGGGTGGTGGCTGGAGGGGCTGTGGGTGCCAAGGTGATGAGAGATGCTACAGCAAGTCCATAGGCCTAGGGGATGATCCAATGGAGGACTGAACGTTCATGGGGGAGAGCATGGGGACAGAGATGTCAGCCATGTTCCTGGGTAGGAGAGGAGAAATGGGGTTGGTTCCCTGAATAGGTGGAAGTGTTGGCTTTAGTCAGGTCAGCGGAGGGGGCTGGAGATTCATGGCCTAAAAGCCTTGTTTGTGTTTTCTTGTCAAGCCACAATGGGCATGGCAGAGAGTTGGACATATGGATACTCAGGGCTGGGCAGAGTGGGAGCACCGCCAGGAGTTGAGGATGGTGCGGAGGGTGACGAGTGATCACAGGCAAAAAGTAGCGAAGAACCCCAGGCTGAGGCAGGTGCGTCTCCAGCTGCACAGCAACACAGTCCGGAGTTGCGCAGACTTCCCGAGGAGTCTCTGTCCCTGACTTTCTTCTGGCTCCGTTGCCTTCTCTCCCCGAGTCCAAGTCGGGCAGTGTTTTTCCGTGACAGCAGAGACACATGGTCCTGGGGAGAAAGACGATCTCTGGGCCCTTCCCCCTCTTACTGAACCCAAATCTTTGAGATGAGCTCAGTTTCTATACATGAAGCAAGAGCCTCAGTGCTCCTAATCGATGCTTTTGGAGCACCAGCTTGCTTTTATAAGGAATGTTTGCTTAATTCTCTCCTCTTGGTCATATTCACTACTTGGTTTGGAGAAACTGCCAGGGACTTGTGATTCTTCCACCATTCTCCCTTCTGATTGGCACGGAAACTTTTACTATTCTTTAAAAAAATTTTCCCCCTTCCCTCCTGAAAAGCTACCCACTGAGCACTGTTATTCTAGTGGAAATTCATAAAAGATGCTAACACGTGGTATCTTGAAGATCCTGGGATGTGGCATGTTTGGCTGAGAAAGCAGATGGACTTATGAAGAAACTGAAAGGATACACCCTTTTCTCCTCGAAGGTGTATTTCCCAACAGGAACACCATTGTTTTCCCATCACCACCCTCTGCCCCACAATATAGTCAAGCTTGTCTGCCCCTTCTTTTTGGCCATGGAGATGCCTTTTGGCTTCACAGAGGTATTCATTATACTTGGGAAGTTATTTCCCATAGGCTGTATGGGAAATACATACATAGGAGGGCCAGCAGGTTATATTTCAAGTAGATTTGTTCCACGTGTCAGTCGGTCAATACCAGTTTCTGTGAGAATCACTGTCTTTGCTCCACTGATATCCTGGCTACCTGGGTCCAGTTTCAGTTTTTTTCTGACCTGGCACTTTCCTGCCCCAGGGCCTTTGCTCATGCCATCCTTTTTTTCTGCAAATCTCCTCCCTCCACCCTCATTTCACCTGGCTGGTTCCTTTGTACTCTTCTGTCCTCTGTTTAAACATTACATCCTCAGAGGGCTTTCTTTGACTATCATGTCTACTGTAGGTCTTCTGATCACTGCCACCTCCCCCATTCTATATCTCAGCACCATAATTGTTTATTTTATTGCTCTTATAGTTTGTAATTATTTTGTCATTTATTGACTTAGTTACCATCTATATCCTCCAGTAGATTGGAAGCAATAAGAGAGCAGGACATAGTTTGCTCTGTCCCTCATTTTGTCCCCAGGACACATTATGGGTCCTCAGTTTGTTGACTGACCACATAATTTGAATAAGCCCATCCCAGGGAGTGGTGTGGTTCATAGTCCTTCTGAACCAGTTGGGATGAGATTAAGTAGCGGGTGACAGAATCAGATGAGTTTTGCCTCTTTCCCATTCTCCTCTGGGGAGGAATGAGGCGAGAGGCCAGGAGGGTTGCTCTGGGAAAGCTGAGGGGTGGGTGCAGCGTTAATGCCCTAAACCACATCATGAAATCCAGCTTCCTTGGTGGAGCATCCGAGCACCTTCATGATCTGAGTGGGACCCATGTTTCCAGCTGTATCGCTCTTTTCTTTGCGAAGAAAAGAAAAGGCCCTCTGCTCCCACATTTCCTTATCCCCATGCTGTTGCCTGTGCTATTTTCCTGCCTGGGGTGGGGGGCCTTTGCCTTGTTGTCTTTGCTTGTTGGACTCCAAGCCCCTTCAGAGTCTGGAGCCAGCACCATCTTCTCTAGGAGGTCTCCATCACCCCCACCACACAAAATCCCTGTCTTTGCTCTGTGTTCCAATGGCTCCTTGTTTATGTATTTATGCCACCTTCTCGTTATGTACACTCGAATCTGTGGCAGACACTGCTAGTTGCTTAGCAGGGAGACAACAAGAGGGAGTTCGTGTGGAAGGAGGTAGGACAGCTGGAGGCGGGGGGGGCAGGGGGAGATAAACGCGGGGCTGCACTTGTTTGGAACGTCTGGCTCCTGTCCCCTTCAGACTGGACATGTGCTCCTTGGTCACCTCACTTCCACTGGGTCCATCTCACATAATTGTGACCCTGCTCTACAGCCTCCCTGGAGTACTGCTGAGCCTACTTTGCTGGAAATACATCCAGAGGTAGAGAAATACGTGTGTATGGGGCAGCCCAAGGTCTTGAATCACCCCAGTTCCATCTCGGGGTTACACAGATTTTCCTGTCTCTTGCACATGACAATTCCTCTGACATGCAGAGTCAGATGTGTTGCCATTGTTTTAATCTCCTCTCATGGTAAGCACTTATGACTCTCAGTTGTTTTTCTGAATGATGGTAATAATGTTTTGACTGATTATTAAATGCCAGCGGTGAGCATTCAGCAAATGAAGTAAGCCTGGGTCAACAAAGGGAAGCCAGAGTCAGGATTTCATGGGCATTTTAGAAATTGTTAGCCCAGGGAAATCAGACAGCCTCTTGCGTTCACCGATAAGTGGCAAATAGCTGCTTGGAGCACGGCGCCAGTTCTCAGGCCGCATCTGGGCTCACTGGGAAAGGGTTAGTGATGGCCACCAGGAGGATGAAGAGGGGGGTAGTGGAGCAGTGTCAGTCATTTGCCATCTCTGATTTTATTCAACTTCAAAGGTCCAGGGAGGTGGACAAGGTCCCTCCTGGAATAAGATGCAGTATGGGATCTAGAATTCCTGACTTCTGTTCTTGAATTTTTTCCCTTTTGACTAAACTGTCTCACTGCTGTTTGAGTCTTCCAGGGAAATTCAGAGGCCAATGAAATGCTTATCAAGCAAGACTTCTGTTGTTGTTGTTCCCTCATTTTCTTACCTATTAACCATCTCAGCTACCTCCTCCAAAGGCTGCTGCCTTTTATGTGAATCTGCCTGTGCATCTCTCTCCCTAGTTAAATGCAAAAGCATCATCTTGCTCCTTCTACTGCCATTCTTTTTGGAAAAGCACAATAATCAGTCTTTAATGAGCTTGTGACTCTGAACTGAGGTATAATAATTTTGGTGACTCTGCAACTTCCGCTGATGGAAATATATTTATTTTAGAAGCTGATGACCTGTGGGAAAAAACTATTACACTAAATATCACGATGAGGTCATGGGAGCTGATGGAGGACTTGGGGAGAGGAGAGGACAGGGGAAAACAACCAATACAAATTAGAATTGCGTATGAATGAAAATAGACTATTTTCTATTCTGAGCAAGAGATCCTGGTTCTGTGATTCTTTAGGGGTGTCTAAGCAAATGTAAGTTTCTTGCACTGGCTCAGCCCCTCCTTTCCCTAGGGGTCCACTGGGCGGCAGGAGCTAAGGTCAGCCTTGGGTCCTAGGAGGTGAGACTACTGCGTGTTGGGAGTAAAGAATGGCATGGCTGGGGATTATGCTTCAAAAATCTATAGGATCTTAGACTTGTCCCTGATTGGAAACTTTACATTAAGTATTATACTTTTTATTACATAAAAGCTTTTTAGATCACCAGAAAACAAACGAATAAACAAAAGTACATAGCCACCCATTATCCTATCCACCAGTCATGGCCACTAAGATATATGTTTATACACATACACGTACACATGCATACATGTGAACTCTGTTGATGGGGATTTTACTAGACACATTGTGATCATCTTCCTTGGTCAATAAATACAGATCTGTGATGTTACCTTGGACATTCATTGACTGCTCTTCAAACAACTATTCCTACCTTCTCATTTAAAAAAAGATTTTATTTATTTATTTTTAGAGAGAGGGGAAGGGAGAGAGTGAAAGAGAGGGAGAGAAATATTGATGTGAGAGAATCAATTGGTTGCCTTCCGAACACAGCCTGACTGGGGACCAAACACATAACCCAGTCATGTGCCCCAACTGGGCATTGAACTGGCGACCTTTTGCTTTGCCGGATGATACCCAACCAAATGAGCCACACCAGTTAGGGCAAACCTCATTTCTCAACAGAATGAAGAGTTTCCAAGCCAAGTGGTCTGGGTGAGTCATCCCATCCCCAGCTCCAGAGAGGACTTCGATTAGATCGAGCCAGGTGGCTCATCTTCTTACCCAGACTCTGGTGATCGGTTCAGGGGTTGGCACTTGACCTAGTCTGGATCCAAGGGATCCAAAACTGCTTGCTTCTGTTTACCAGCTGAGAGCACAGAGCCTGCACGCTCCCCTCCTCACGTTTGTTGCTCGCCTCAGCAACAAATCTTTTATAAACAAACAGAGCCCCTTCCCTGTTCACTTCTCCAGTGAATGTCTCTGGGCAGGGCTGTTCCCTTGTGTGGGGCTGCCTGACTGTGGAATGCAACCTTTCTCTGGAGAAAAAGCCTAGAGTGAGCTTTGCCAGCAAAGTTAGCAGGTACCCCGGTGCAGACGCCTCTCCCTCAAAACTGTTTGTGGCGGCCTCCTGGGTGCTCACAGCAGGGCTCAAGCCTCTGACTCTGCCCGTCGTCCCTGCACCATCAGGGTAAGACCTTCTGATTCTGTACCCATCACAGGTTATTGGGGGGTTGGGGGACACGAAGTGATTTCGTCCCTGTACTGACTCTGGGATGGTCAGGGCACCCCCACTGTACCAATGAGAAAACTAAGGCCCAGGTGGATGAAACGACTTTTCCCGGGTCATAGAACCAATTCATGGCGGAGCTGAGACTCCACCATGTCCTGAAAAATATGCTGTGCTTTGGAAGAACTGGATGTGACCTGAGGAAAGTCGGGAGCCAGGCAATGGGTGGCTGGCGGGCAGAGGAAGGGGCAGTGCCTAAAGGAAGTGTTGAGAAATGGGAGATTCGGGAGCCAATGATCTGGCTTTGGAGTCAGAACCAGGTCAAAGCTAGGTTCTGCCAAACACTAGCTGCGTGGCTGGGAAAGTTGCTCTCTGTGCCTCAGTCTACTTAACAAAGAAAGTAATGGTACCTACTTCGTTAGGCTGTTCTGGCCACTAGATGATAGGATACACCCATTGATCTTGGCATCCGGCTCACTCACAGGTATGACTGTGGTGGTGGGTATTCATAGCCTGTAGTCATTCTTCACTGCTGCCTGGAGCTGACCTGGTGACCGCTGCTCCCTCTGTGGTAGGTAGGCTCAGTTCCGGAAAGACCACCACACGGATGAAGGGCTGTGGGCGGTGCCAGGTCAGGAAAGGCCCTGGGCAGCTCATGGCAGCTGGAGAATGATGGGGGATCCGAGCCCCCAGAGGCTACTTCTGCAGCTTCTTCTAAGGGCCTGTGAACAGAACAGAGCAAAACAAAATATGGTAAGAAGTTTCCCAAATGCTCTCAAGTGCTGCCAAGGCTGTATCTGTTTTCTGGGTCATGCCGAAGCTCATCATCCCCTCCCTCAGAGGCAAGGCCCTGTGACCCTTTGGGGATAAGAGTCTGTCCTGAGCAACGAAGCCATTGCTTGTCTTCCTCCTGGCTCCCACCTCTGGGCCCCTTGCGCTGGATTGTGGCAAACAGTGAAGAAACAGAGCTGAGTTGAAATGCAGGGCCTGGGGGTTGGGGGTCAGCTCTGCTGAAGGTGCATATGAACCCCGAAGCCACTCAGATATTGAATGAGTGACACTTCCTGCTTCAGAGTCGTCCATGGCTCCCTATTGTCTGTACCCTATGAGACACAGTAAAATTCCTTAGCCTGGTGTTCAAGAAGAGATGTGGCCTCAGTCTTGCCCTGTGGCTTGGCCCCTTATTGGGCCCAGACCTGGGACTGGCTGTCCCCAAGTGCACTGTGTCTTGGCTGGTGCCCATCGGAAACGCTGGTCTAATGGAGACAAGGGAGGTACATGGAATATATCTGTTGAATCAAATCACACTTTATTTTCTCCTCTTGTTATCCTTAAAAAACACAATAAAAAATAAAAACAGATAAACTTAGCTATGAAGACTGTGCCTTAAACAATGGGGAGGCTTGAATAAATTCCTGAAGCTGCCGTGTCCAAGTCAGGGTTATAGGAGGCTGGTCCTGGCATTAAAAAGAGCAAATAGGAGCTACTGCCCCACCCTTTGTCTGGGAATGAAGAGCCCTGGAATGAAATATTCCACTTACTACCAGGCTTCATCACTCCTGCCCCCTCACTACTTACTAAAGTAGTTGGGGAGGAAGTCTGGTATGCCAGAGAATATGGAGGGAAAACGACATTTTGCAAGAGGGCATTTGTCTTTTCTCTGTAGGGGAGCAATTCATGCTGCCCCTGGTTTGGTGGCTAAAACCATTTTAGACATCAGATTCTTGGGTTAAGAAAGAATTAGCTCCAGTGGCCTGATGGTATCAGCTGTCGTGTGGTCCACATCAGTCCCGGACTGGGGGCACTGGTCCCTCCCCGTAGGGATATCTGGCCTTGTGCAATGTCTGGACATGACTTGGGGCGCTGTTCCCAGGCGATCTCATGACAGCCTGACTGGAGCTTCCTCAGAGAAGCTTTCCCTGTCCAACTCGTAGTTGCCGCCCTGATGATCAGTCATTTAGTACCTTCACAGCACTCAACAGTATGTGAAAAGGTTGGGGGCACTGGCGTACTTGTCTGTCCCTCCCTAGAAAGTAAGCACCGTGACAGCAGGACTCCGCCCCCTCTTGTGACCTCTACATCCCAGGTGTCGCAGGGGAGGGCGGCAGCAGGAAGCCTTTATCCTCCGTAGACGAAGGAATGACCGGGGCCCAAATTCCTTTCTGCACATCCTCATCGTCTTTGTCCTTTGGCCTATGTAACTACTTGCTTTTTCGGACTCCTCCTGGCACCTTGTAAGTCAGGTAGACTTTTATCTTACTCTGTCCTGCATTTGGGTTCCGGAGGCACTGTGCTAACCCCCCTGCCCAACTGGAAACTCCTTGAGGACAAGGACTGGGCTTTACTCTGATTGTAGTTCCTGGTCCACAGCTCGCACAGAGCAGAGTGCTGCCCAGATATTTGCTGATGCTGGTCGCACTGGGTTCCACTATGGTTGCCAACCCCAGTGTGGACAGGAAGCTTTCTTTTCCTCGGGTATTTTAAAAACAGAGACTGTCTTTAGCAAACTATTTTTCAAGCCTAGCGAATTCTCAAGCAGACAAGTGATTGTTAAGGAAAGAAATCGTTGAGTCAGGCTATTGTTTGAGCTCCTGTAAGTGTATATACTCAGCAGAATCAGAGAAATTATAAAAGGGTAAGTAGGGAGCCGAGAAAGTTACAAAATTCCATGCTATCAATGAAATGTCGTTTCTGATGTTTGCTCAATTGCACTTCTAAGCTAAGCTCGAACAATGTTCTGAGACTCTTTTACTAGAATAATTCCACCTAAGAATAGCAAGCGCTCAATTCAAGAGACTAAGAGCTGGAAGGGACCTTAAAAATAACCCAGCTCAACTCTCCTTAATAAGGGGTGAGGAGCTCAGGCGGAGGTGTATTCAACACAACTACAGGGGTAGACGTGGGCTACGCAGGCAGGCCTCCTGACCCTCATTCAGGGTCAGTCTGTGTGGCCCCGCAGCCCTTCTCATGTCGTCACATAACATGTTTCTTCTCCCAAGCTGCAGGTGTCAATTCTTCATGCACCCTGGCTGGTGGAACAGGGCCTTCGTGGCCTGATTCGAAGGACATCAGGAATTCTCCTCCCCCGGCTCCCTGGCCCAGTACCCCCTGCTGGCCAGCCACTGCTGCCAGAAACTGCACTTTATATCTAGACATAATCTGTCCTTAGACCAAAGGTGGCAACTTCAAATGCCTAGGGGGCTGAGCAGGTAATGAAAACGGTGAGCTGGCACAGTGGGACAGTAGGTTCTGGAGAGCCCAGGCTGTGCCCATGGGCCTAAAGGAGCAGCATGGCCGGCTCCAGCCAGAGGGGTCATATCGTCTGTGTTTTCAAGACAAAGCAGAACATTTTTTTAAAATCTGAGCTCTTCTGAATTTTAAACATTGGCAACGACAGCAACAACAAAAGTCAAAGTACTATCTGACCCCTAAACAAAATAAAACAAAGAAAACACTTCTGTCTCTCCAAGCTGGATTCGATATTTTACATAGGAGTATAAAGCCATCTGCAGATCTTTCCAGTGGACGGGGGATCAGGGAGAGCAAGGAAATAAAATGTTTCCTCAGGGAACCTCATGGAAAGCAGTTTGGGTGGCAAGTGCAGGGCCAGGAATAGGTGAGGTGAGGGAGTTGTCGAGGGAGCCACATTTAAGGAGGCACTCTCAGAGATGACCCTGAACTTGTATGACCTGGAGAGGGAGCACTTCCTTAAATTTTGCTCCCTAGGTGCCTCACTCCCTCACCTGAGTGCAGGGGTGTGCAGGGGTGTGCAGGGGGGCAAGGAGGACCAGCCATGAGTCAGGGGACCCATATCTACAGGTCAGACTGATTGGAGAAGACCCCAGGGAGTGGACAAGGTGTGTAAAGACCATGGAAGGCCAGCTTTACAGGTGGTATGGCTCTCTACTCTAACACAGAAGGAGCTGGTCAGAGTGTGTCCTGTGTTTATCGTACTACTGTTTGCTTTTCTGATAACGCCACACCTTCTGGAAGCCTCGACTTACACTTGCCCCAAGTGATCTTCGTGGAAAGGGTGAGAAAACAAGTAGCAGCAGTTTTTATTTCCAAACCAAGCAAGAAAAGCACCCGTGGGCACCATGTTGGGGTCAAAGGCCTCAGTTCAGCCCCTGAGCCGGCGGCTGTTACAGGGGCTGTCGGCTAGCCCAGGGGCCCCCCGGAGCTTGCATAAGCCCCTGCCTCCTGAGAGCTTTCGCAGGGGCAGGGCAGCCTTGATCTGGGTAATTCTGAGGAGGGGGAGGCTGGGCCTCTGTACAACTCGGCCTCCCTGCCTCCTGAGTGACACTTGGCAGGAATCTGGAGTAGCCCAACTCCAAGCAGCTCTTCCCGCTGCCTCCTTGGCTCTCCAGCCAAATGCCTGCGGTTTGGGGCCAACGCTGGGGATAGGGAAGTTTGTTCTGGTGTTCAAACCAGGGGCGAGGGACATGGTTTTAACATAAATTTTTGGAGAGAGAGAGAAGAGAGGCTCCATTGGGAGCCCCCGAAGGCCCTAACCCCGTTGCTCCCTCACAGTGTCAGGAATCAGCGTCCGATGGGAGCCAGCAGCCAGCGAGCAGCCCTAGGGAGAGGAGCAAGCCACGTCACGGAGTGGGACCAATTATCCCCGAGGTGCTAGGGGTGGCCACACAGCCTCTGCATGGGATCCCCTTGTTTACCTGGATCCTTGGTACCAGCTACTTGCTGTTTCTAATACCTGCAGCGTGTACTCGGGCAGGTGCCTGGGCCACTACACCCTGTGGGCTGCTTGGGGTGGGGATGGGACTCTGGGGGACAGGAGAGATGTGACAGCTGTCTGCACAAGTGGGATGCTGGAGAAGCTGTCAACTGAAAAACAGACTTCTCCGGGACCTCAGATGCTACAATTAGGACTGGAGGCAGAGCTAAAGAAGACACATTTTTCTGTTAATACAAGCAGAACAACAACAAACACAACTGGTTTTTTTTTTTTTTTTACAGAGTTGTCTGCCAACTGTGCTGATGTCGTGACCTCCTCAGAGAAGGCTTCCACGAACTCCTTCCACACTCCCCCAGCTAAGTCGGCTGCTCCCCCCATCCTCGTTTCTCTGTGCCATCAGTCTGCTTATTTTTTTAAACTTACTTATTAAAGCCAATAAACACTGTGCGTACTGCCGCTCACTTGTTCACTTTCTACTAACCAGTCTGAGCAACACCCTTCACGAGGGCAGAGGCCTCTGTGTCTGGTTCATTCTCGCTTCTTCAGTGCCTAGTGTGGGGCCTGGCACACAGTAAACAGCTGGTGATGGAATGGATGAAAAGCCAGTGGATACTTCAGGAGAAAATAAATTCCCCACCACTGAAAACATTCAAGCAGGTTGCGTGGCCAATGGTCAGGGACATTAGAAAGCCCTCCCTCCCCCTCCCTGCACTGGCTAGTTATGGCCGCTGCTGGGACAAACAGACCCGAACTATACAACGGTTCAGTCGTCAAAGAGAGTTATCGTAGCTCATGTGGTCTTAGCTGGCTGGGTTTGATGGGCGGGCAGCTCTTCGAGAGGAAGCGCTTCAGGAACTCGGGCCCCTTTCATCTGGCGGCTCCATCATTTCCAACTGTGGCTTTTCAGGTCACAGAGGGGGCTCCAGGCTGTGCCTGGCAGAGGGACACCTGCCTTCCACTCACACTCCATTGACTAGCACCCACATACAGCATGGCAGGGTTTGGGTCAGGGCCCAGGGGAGCGAGGGCACAGGTCTGGCTGCAGTGCACCAGCTGTGCCGTGCCCGCGTTGGGCAGGAGCTGGGAGCAGATGGCTTCTGGGGGCCTCTCCAGTCCCCGCATCCATGTGGATGGACTGTGTTTCCCTTTCGCAACAACTTAGCATTTACAGAGAAGTTGGGTACTTGTTATCTCTTTTCTAGCTTTGTAATTCTTTCTTTTGCTCAGGAATTTCTTCCATGGTTCTGGTATGTCATTACGGATGGTATGAATCTTCGCTTAGGCAGCCACAAAGATGCCCAAGTCAGAGAGGCCTGTCTAGGAACCCCAGCTTTATTGTTCCCTAGATATGTGGCATCAGGCAAGTGACCTAACCTCTCTGTGTCTCTACTTCCTTCTCTGCAAAATAAGGACAATAACAACAATTACCTACTTTGTAATGAGGCTTACAAGAGCAGAGAGGCATGTACCATTTATGGTATATTACTCTAGGCCACAGGTGGCAAACACAGATCCGACCCTCCACCTTGTTTTATCCCGCCCAGCACCTTGTTTCTACCCAGTGGCAGCGCCAAGGTCTTTGCCCCTCCTTAAGGAGTAGTTACATTTATACAGTCCTGAAGTTACATCTGGCCCTTTGAAGGCAACCATGAGGCTGATGTGGTCCCTGGTGACAATAAATGTGACATCCCTGCTCTAGGCTGTTGTCCTAAGCACCTTATTTTTATCATCTTTTTAAAGTTTTCACAGCAACTCTATGAAGCAGATAGTATTATTACCCCTGTTTTTACAGAGGGGAACACAGAACCACCGAGAATAACGCAGCTTGCCTAAAGCCATGCAACTGAGAGACCTGCACGAAGTCACCCAATTCCAAAGCCCACGAGGTAGGTAATCGATGATACGTACCATGTGGATGATTTTTGGTGTTATTATTGGCTCTACAGGCTAAGCCAGTCCTAGGCTTACTTACAGTATTAGTTATGCTTGGCTAAAGATTTCAGTCTATAAAGTAACTTTATAGCTCTTAGCTTTATAGGTCTTCACCATAACTCTGAGGTACTTTCATTACGGTACCCCTTCTATAGGAGATAAAGATGAGCCTCAGAAGGCATGAATCAGTACTTCAAGGTCACACAGGCAGAAACGAGTGGACATGGCTCTCAAGCTCTGGCTTTCGACAAGGCCTTTGGCCGGTGAAATTAAAGGTAATATTTGTTAAGCACTTAGAATGGTGCCTGGCACATAGTAAGCATGATATAAGTGTTTATTAAATAAGTTAACTGAATAAATATTGTACCCCACTGACCTCTTCTACAAGTATTTCTCTAGCACCTGCTACCACCTGGGAAGTTAGGGGGATGGTAGCTGTGAGCCTGGGTCTCTGGTCCATTCCCCGGACTCCCTCGTGCCCGGTATGCTCAGGCTGCCTCTTGGCTGGGCTGGTCTGTTCACTTTCTCCCCTCAGTCTGGTCTGTTGTTTCTAGAAGCTCCTCCCTACAATTAAAAAAAAAAAGGCTTCTTGCCCTGGCGGGTGCGGCTCAATAAACTCAGTGCTGACCTGCCGAACCAAAGGGTCCCCGGTTCAATTCCCAGTCAGGGCACATGCCTGGGTTGTGGGCCAGGTCCGTAGTGGGGGGCGTGCGAGAGGTGACCACACATTGATGGTTCTCTCTTTCTCTTTCTCCCTCTCTTCCCCCCTCTCTAAAAGTAAGTAAATAAAATCTTTAAAAAAATGGCTTCTTATTGCTCCTGTATTCAGGCCCCTGCTTGCTGCTGTAGATAACAGTGGTACTAACTGACAGCGACCTGATGGGTGGCGGTGCCCGCTCTGAAACTAGGGATGTTCTGTGGAACTTCAGCTAAGCAAGAGAAAGAACAAGTGGCAGGATTTCAGGCCAATGGGAGACATTTTTGGATGAGAGGGCCTGAAACCACAGGAAGTTGCGAAGTGGGGCCACAGTTGCTCAGGGCTTTTCACGAAGTCCACCCTGAGTAGGAGATTGTTGGTGTTTCTCTCTCTCTCTGCCCCCTTTTATAAGAGCTTTTTTTCAGTCGCTTCAGAAGATTCCTAACATTCCTTGTCAAATGGGGCCCCAAATGATTTCCAACTTGTGCTTTTAATGGACCAGACCCAGAAATTCCCACACAGCGAGGAAATGAACCTGAGAAACGTGTGCACGTGTATCAACAAGTTTTACTGCACCTCTCCCTCGAGGCAGGTTCTGTCGCAGGTGCTGAGATGGCAAGGACGGCAAGCAAGCATGGCCTCCTGAGGGCTTCTAAGGCCTGTGAAAGGCAGTTTCACCTTTAAAACCTAAAGTGGTGGCCACAGCAGGTGACCCCCTGAAGTTTCTTGGGCTTTATGATCTAGGATGACATGATGTGACAAACTCCTTCCTTCTACAAGTAAGGACATCATGAAAATGGTGTGTGTCTGAGACTTCCAGTCATATATCCTGGTAACCCTTCTCTCTTCTTCTACAGCAATAAAACCCATGACTTACATGATTTACAGTTGGGCGTTTGGCTACAGAGAATAGAGACTATATTTTCCATCTGCATTTGCAGGTTAGAATGGCCTCGTGACTAAACTCTAACCAACCAGCTAGGAGCAGAAGCGTGTGCAACTTCTGGTGGTGCTCTTAAAGGGAAAGAACACCCTGTCTCCTCTCCTTACTGGACAGAGTAAGGACTTGGTGATGAGCTGTCCCGGCCACGGGGATAAAGGCAACGCCCCTCCCCTGGGGAGAGCGGAGCAAGGAGAAGGAGGAAACATGTAAATAGCTTTTTTGTTTGTTTGTTTGTTTAAGCTACCTTAAATAACCCAATCTACTTCATTACTCAAAATCGCTACCTAAAATAGAACACTACACACAGATATCCCAGATACTTGGTTCCTTTCTTCCTCCTCTTCTTGGGTCAACTCTATTTAGTATTACTCTTCAAATTTAACCCTAAGAAGCATTTGCAGCTACATTTTTGCTGGAAAGATGGTGTCTATCCATAGATTCCTTGCAATTAAATTTCTTACTACCATGGAAATAAAAAGTTTTAATGTCACAGCGAACGACCACTGAATGAGCCAAGTGCTCCTGGAGAAGTCTGCGGGAGCCAGCCAAAGCATGTAAGTGCTGGGAGGCCTGGGGCGCAGTCTTTGACAGATGGTTATTGATCACCTGCTCTGTGCCCAGGGCTGTGTACATGGAAGGACCAAAAAGGAATATGTGTACGATATAGTCCTTGACCTCAGGAAGCCCCAACCCAAGCAGGATATTAGAGGCTACTAAAACACAAAGTTTCCCCCAAAGGTACTGTCTTAGGATGGGGACATTCATTGACTTGGTCTAGGGACTGAAGGAGGGCAAGACCGAGTGGTACTTCACATGATCTCATTTCCTTTTTGCAACATCCTATGGAACACACATTTTGTTATCTCCATTTAACAGATGAAGAAAGCAAGACTCAGAGAAGTTATATTATCTCTCCTACGAAAAACAAAACAAAACTCTAGTAAACTGATTCTATGGTTGTTTTGAAAGTCAGATCCAGACAGAAGCAGGACAAGCCTTTTCACTTTACCCACCTGTAAAATGGGTTAATAGATATTAACAAGGAAGGAGCAAAGGAGACAAAATGAAAGCTTCTATGAGAATAAATACAGATTTTTATGGCTAGAATACCGTACAATGTTGCAATTCATACTCTAGTCTCATATCTAAGCTCTTCTCTCTTTCTGTGACAACTCTCCTAAATCAGCTGGGCTTCCAAAGAAGTGCCCTGAATGCACCAAAACCTCATCCCACTTCACATAACAAAGCGCCACTCAGTCTGCGTGCAGATCATTTTCCCAATAATGTTACAGTGACAAAAATCAACAAGTTTCTTGTCGGAACAGCTTGGTCATTAAAAATACATTAATAGCTCATTATTCAAGATACTGTACTAATCCTGCTCATTTCCCATGGAAACTTATGAAATACTAAAAGCCTAATCAGCCAGAAGTAGTGTTCAGTGGCCATACAAAGAATGCTCCATTAAAGAAAAAAAGAATTATGATCAGAATGGTAATTATAGTATATTGTATTTATCTGGCACTGGGCTCCTCTAATGGTTGAATGGCTTTGTAATTTATACAGAAAAAGATTGAGAATGCAGTGTGTTCAAAAGTAAAATAGAGTGGTGGGGGCGGGTGTGTACGTGAAGGGGCGTAGTAAGGTCTTAAGGGCTTCTTAGAATTCCTCAGAGGAGAGACATCTACAAGTCCTCTGCAATGGACTCTCCTTCCCCCACTATTCTGATGTCTACTTACCTAAATGATCAGGACCAACTCTGAGACGCCTTACAGCCAGAATTCCTCACTCTACTACATACGAGCCCTGTGTCTTTGGACATTCTTAATGCTTTATTTGACCTCCAAGCTTAATGATCAAATGTTAAGTGTTCCTCTGTGGGTCTCAGTAAAATCATAGTGAAATAATATGTCATACCAGGGAAGGGTGCTGAGACTTAAGATTAATGTATATGAAATATAGGCACATTGTGGGCACTCAGTGGATGGTGGTATTACTGGTCTTACTTCCATCAGATGAGGCTATTTAAGGGCAGAGGTTATATTTTGTTCAACTCTGTAATTGCAGCACTAGCCCTGTGCTTGGCATACGGTAGATGTGCAGATGTCTGTTGTGCCCGACTGGAGTCCGAGTCTGATACTTAAGACTCCTCGAAGCGTCATAGCACCTGGTTCTCTGTGGGTGCCAAATAAATGTTTGCTTTTGACTCGTGAAGAAGAATGTATTGGTGATTATTGATTAGACACTGAGCTCTGTCTTCACTCTCAAGAAGCTTAAAGTTGATTTGGAAAAATCAAGGTCTACACACATGAAAAAATAAGAAAACCCTACCTATGATGAGTCACCATTTTTCTTCCCTGCTGAACAACCATTTTCTCTTTTTCTGGCAAGAAACCCGATTTTCTTTGGGTTTGGAAAATTGCTGCTCCGCACCCCATGTTCTTAGGAGCACTTAGCAGTCTCTAAGAAAAAATATATTATTAAAGAATCCAACATTATAGCCACTTCTGCCTTGAGGGTTTTGAAGCTGCTCAGGAAGTCATGTGACCCAGCCCTGACCAATTGGAGCACCACATTCCAGTGATTTTTTCAAAGATGGGCAGAAAGTCATCTCAGAAAATGCTGTCTCTGAACCAAACTGTTAACAAAAGTTACAGAGTACTCTGTAAGCTCAAAGGATGTATTATTAGCAGAACACGCCAGGAGACAACAACAGGCTGTGGAATGTTTAAGGACCTCAACTACTTGAGATGCCCCCGTTCCCAATGGGAGAGGCACTTGGGTTGGTGGTAACAGAACTGGGCCCATCAGCCATGAGGCCCTGACAGGTCTCAGGAGGCGTTATACTATAACACCATGGTTACCACACTAACTTTATCAAGTCTTGTTGATGTCGTAGTTCACCAGTGACAGCAGCATGCTGCATTGTCCACAAGGCATGTACTAATAACAGCCAAACATCACTATGCTTGCGCCACAGCCACCTAATGATGACCATGACCTCTGGGGTCCAGGAGGAGGCGGGCACAGCAGGCTGACAACAGGCACGCACCCACGCAGAGCCAATGAGATGGACTCCTACGTGGGAACTGTGTGGAACGGCTGTGAAAGACAGAAGCTGCTTCCTGATGCTGTGGTTGAGGACAAATTTGACATGGAGCTGCTGACAGCCACCCTGCCACCTTGAGGTGGGGATCGCGAGACAGGAACCCGCCCGGAGGAGAGAGGTGGAGAGAGTCATGCTGAGTGCTGATGCTGTCAGTCGAGTCTCGGGATCCAGTCCTGCCAGAAGTGAGATTTACCCCTGGGCTTTTCAGTTTTCCAGTGAACAAACTGTCCCTTTTATTTTTACTTAGGACAATTTAATTGTAAATTGTCACTTGCAAGCTACAACACAAACAAGTGAATGACTCAGATTACAAATGCCGTGGTTTCAGAGAATGGAGCAGAAGTTATTTCTAGAATAACTGGGTTAACTTCTTGAAGCACATAGAATAGAGACTGGTCTTGGAAAACTAGAGAATTTGGGGGTTAGTATACAGGGGGGCAGATTCTGTGCACTGGAACAAATTTATAAAAACCAACTGAAAGAGGGTAAGTGAAGGAAGGGAATACGGGAACACTCTAGTGTGACAGAAAGGGCACCAGACACAATGTCAGGGTTCTGGTCACTACTCTGCCACCAACCAGTTATGGGGCCTTAGGAAGACCGGTGTTTTCTTTTTGGGACTCAGTTTCCCCTTACGTCAATGCACAGAATTGGGCTTGTTGGTCTCTACGATCCTTTCCAACTCTACCTTCTATGGGTCTATAAAATCTTAATGGGCTGTTCACTGTCCTGTAGATTTAAACATCACTTCGGAGTAACTCACATGCTCTTAGAATGTAGATTCTTTCTGGTCTTTTGTCTTCCCTGCCACCCCTCTCTTTTTATCCACTTGACAAAGCACAATCCGTTTCCCTCATGTTCTTCATGAAATGGAAATGGACAAGCCACATTCACTGAAAAGCCACGACTTTTAGCTTTGAAAGCACTTGATTGTGCCCAGAGAAAGCTCATCTCTGAGTGAGCATGATGAAAGCAGTGGGCAGGCGCTGCCTGGTTAATTGTGCTTCTGCAGAGATTAAAGCAGGAGGGAGGAACGTGAAGGAGCTTTGTTCTTCTGAGCCACTTCCTCAGCCCTCTCCCCTTCCTGTGGCGAAGGCTTGGGCACCCAGGTGTAAACTAAGCTCCAAGCTAGAGTGTATGCGAATCACATACTGAACTAGAGGTGTAACTCTGCAGCCTGTAGCATTTGCTGAAGTAGCATCATATGGCCCTCAAAAGAAGTATTTTCTTTTCTTTTTCATTTTTTAAATAGAATTTACTGAGGGTGACATTGGTTAATAAAATTATATAGGTTTCAGGTATATGACTGTGCAATATATGATCTGTACACTGTACTGTGTGCTCACCACCCTAAATCAAGTCTCCTTCCATCATCATTTATCTCCCTTTTACCCTTTTCTACTTCCCCACCCTCCCTTTCCCTCTGCTAATCAATCACCATGCTGTTGTCTCTGTCTATGAGTTGTTTTTTTCCTGCTTAATCCACCACCTTTTCTGCCCAGCTCCACAACCCCCTCCGAAAAGAAACATTTTCATGTTCATAATGAAGCCGAATGCCAGTTCTCACCTAGACTCACATCCTAGGTTGGAACGTGTTCTAGGTTAAAACCGTGGCAGAAAGACTTGTCAAACCAATTAGAACTCTTCACGCTGGGTTTGCATGAGGGAATTACAGAGGCACATATTTCCAAATTTCAAGTCCTCAAGTCACTAACACTATTGTGCAAATGTATTTGTTTATTTACTGCCTATCACCACCTTGAAGGCAGGGACTTTATCTTGCTTATCACTGAACACCGGAGCCTGGCAGAAAATAACTGATCAATAAACTTTCACTGAAGGAGTGAATGAACACATGCTAAGTAATAGGGGTTTATGCAAGCTCTTTTAGCTAACCAGAAACAGGAATAGTTGTGTCTCAAGAGTTCTGTGATGGGGTGAGCAAACCACAGACACCACACAGAGCTGATATAATTCAAGCCCCAGACGAAGACACCTGATATTGTACGTACCTTTGTTGCAGATAGTTGTGCACTAGTTATCTGGTTTTGGAAATATTGAAAATAGTTCATGATCCAAGGGGTCCAGAGAAGAGTTTGGGCATCCTGACTACACTTTGCATGCAATGCCTAGAGAAAGGCTAGTGTGCTTAGCAGATGCCCGAGGCAACTGTCTAGAGAGGCTCTGGCATTACGGGGATGGTGCTTGGTGAGAGCATCGCCTGCATCGCCTGCTTGGCCAGGTGAGTCTCTACCGTCCATGAGTGCTGGCCAAGCTCAACATTTCTGAGAAAGGGACAGAAGTGCTGCATTCAAGACATTTGGGGGGTCCGTGGGGAAGGAGAAGAAGAGTTGAGAGAGCTTGACTGTTCCCGAGAAGAGCTGATGGAGTGCGGTGAGGGGGAGGCCGAACTTCAGGCTATGACCTCTCAAATTGTTTTAAAGTCACTCACCCCACGGACTCCTAGCTGTAATTCTGTTTGTTTATTTATTTATTTTTATTTTTTGAATGCATGGGACCTGAGTTTCTCATCTGGGAATGTTGGTATGGGGTGAACAGGGAAAGCACTTGGCAGATGCGAGGTCCAAGACCACCATGATGAGGCATTTGGAGAATCTAGACAAGCTATATTCACTAAAAAGCCCTTACTTGATTATCTGGAGAGATTATAGTCTCCCACAGGCTGTGGATAGGAAGATGCTTGAGTCAAGGTTATTTAGATACCCCAGGGATGGGCAGCTTCAGTTGACACTGGGGTCACATGCAGATGAGGAAGCTAAGGCAACCACACATGGGTTAAAACAAACAAAAACAAACAGAACACAACACAACAAACTGATTCTGGTCTTAGAACCCAACTTCCTGTAACTGGGTTTGAATCCCAGCTGTCAGACCGGTTCCAATGGCCCCAAGTCCATTGTCCGCTAAGCCTTCATCTCTGCCGTCCCTACCTCAGCAGCTTGTCAAGGAGGTGATAGGAGAGGAGCCCTGTCAGCTCTCACCACAGAACTGAACAAGTGGCTCACATTATTTTGAGCTCAAGAGAGGTGCCCAGAGCATCCAGACCAGAAAGTGCCAAAAGGAGGATTAGAACCTGGCCCTTGCGCCACCACGTGGGCTGCCCTTCCCCCGACTCTGCTGACCTTCAAGGTAACAACACAGAGGGATGCGCCAGCTCTGTGTTTTCTAAAGGCCCAGCTGTTACTTGATAGAAAACATCCTGCCCAAGTGGCTTTGTAAAAGCCAGGACAGCATGACTAAGTTAAACAATGGCAGTGAATTATGACTTCCCTTGTATTTATCAGGACAGCGCTATAAACGGCAAATTGTGGTGGCCTTGGGGAGATGTGGAATTTAGTTTCTTGGGAATCCTGCTGCATTTCCCCAGTAGGGCTCTCTCTGCTGAGGAGAATCATGTTATCTCTCACCTGACGTCTAACATCGAATTTATAGTCTTGTTGAAGCTGTCTGCGGTGTTGATGGGCTGCTGGCTAGAGCTGGCTGAGCCCAGAGCCTCAGTGAGGCAGTGATGCTGGGGAAGAGCCCAGCTGGGTGAGGAGTCCAGTCATATGTGTTTAAGAAAGCACTATTAATTTGAGGGGGTGGAGAGAGAGAGAGAGAAACATTGATTTGTTGTTCCACTTATATATGCATTCATTGGTTGCTTCTTATATGTGCCCTGACCAGGGATTGAACCTGCAACCTTAGAGGATAAGATGACCAACTGAGCCACCCAGCCAGGGCTGAAAGAACTCAATATTTTGAGTGGACGTAGGAGGATCATTTCCTATGTTGGGGAGTCAGTCAATAAAAGCAAAAGGTTTCAAGGTTTGGCTTAGTTAAATTTTCAAGGCCCTTCTAGCTGTACTATTACATTATTCTAATAACTGGAAGCCAATTTGAGAGCTGGTCAAAAGGGAAATCATTTCTTGGCTGACATTTGCTTTGCATGCTCTCTGCATAGGGTCTCCACGTCTGTGTGCTGACGGCACTGTAGGCAGCTTTTCATTTTCCAAGTGCAATTCCGGGCAGCTGAACTCTCAGTTAACAACTCCAAATTGTCATCGTTGTCTTTTCACCCCGGATCCCTCTCCCTACCCCGTGCTCTGCTCCTGGGATCTGCCTGGGCCTGTCCAAGGGGATTCAGACTTCCGTGGAATTCATATTAGGTCTTCTATGAAGTCGACAGGCTTCTCAGGGCCACAGTGAAGAAACTACTGGACTTTGTATGTGAAAAATTGTGGAGGTTCTAGATGATGTTATTTTCTCCAAAGGAAACTTAATTTTCTTCCACTGCCTATTCAATCAGTGGTGGAGATTGGTCTAAACTGAGTTAGCGGGAGTTTGTCTATTCCTTGTTCACCTTATTCTTGGTCTTCATGGAAGCCTGGAGGATTTAAACAGGCCCCTCAGCCTCACATCTATGAATGCCAGTCTTTGTCTTTCCAGTTCTTGAAAGTTAGTGTTTTAGCTTCTAAGTATCTACCCTCGGCTTGATTTCCTGGCCTCGGACTCCCACCTGGCGTAGGATGCAGCAAATTCCCTGGAGCAAGAAGTGGAGCAAAATCTCAGACCCCCTTTCTATGCTCTGTTGGTGACTGTCCCCCAAACAAGTCAGGCTTGATTCGCCGTGACTAGGTTAGTCCGAGTGCAGGAGGAAAGATTGAGACTGTACTTCCCAGGCCAGGGCAACAGTACTGGCCTGCGAGTTGGGTTTCATGAATTCTAAGGATTAGATGACTTATCTTGGCCAAGAACCTGTCTCCTCTGGGCCTGAGATTTCCATTCAAAATATCAAGTCATTGTTTATTTGTTCGCTGAACACATGTCGAATGAATACATTACAGAGTACTTGCTATGTGCCAGGCCCTGGGCTACATGGTTTGCATCAGTGTTTAAATTTAACTTTCTCAATAGCCCCATAAAATTTCATAGGTGGGAAGCCCGGGCCTTAGAGAGGTTCAGTCACTTGTCTGAGGTCACACAGTAAGTGGCAGGGTGGACACCAGGTCTTGTCCTTCCTCACCTCTGGTTCTGAACAACTCTCCAGCCTGAATTCCCTGTGCCCTAGCTGTAATCTTCAGCATTCCAAGCATCCCTACCGACACATTCACATTTCTTCCACAGCATCTGGCACTTTCCGGAGGAGGCCGGACCCTGATACAGCACAGTCACATGACATGCGGGAGCCCCGAAACTGGCTGCTACAACGGGCTGTCTCGGTTTCCCAGTCTTGCCCAGGAAGCCCATTAGTCATGAAAGGGGCACTTACAACAGCAATAAGAGGCATCTGAATCAGAGATCCCTTCCCATTAAATATTTTGACATGCCTCTTATTTGAGCTCTCATCTATATTTATGTCTTTGTCTTTCTGAAACAGATACTGGAAGGGGATGGGAGACGTGGGGGTAGAGATGGAAGCTTCTCTTTTCTAGACAATTAGTGTGGATTGTTTACTGCAGGCTGATTTTACTCTTAGGTAATTCCAGGGCCCCTTCTCGTTGCCTCTAATAACATTAATTATGATTTCAGCTGCCACTATTGGGCTGCCCCTGTAACGATGAGAAACTGTGCGGCGACTCTGAAGCAGCGCCCGTGTCCGTGTGACTGGAACATCAGAACCTGGGAGTTGTTTGAGCAGGACTTAGCTGTACGGGGTGTGTGATCCTCCCTGTGCCTCCTCTTCTAGTGGAAGAGGGACAGGCACGGAGGACTGTGGGAAAGGGCTACCTGCTTGCGTATGACGTAGACTACCTCCACAAGCTCAGGTCTGCAGAGGGAAGGGAAACCGGTCTGGCATTTGCAGCTGTCATGGCCGTCTCTTCCTCCTCTTTCTCCTTCTTCTGTTTTGGTATTTAAGATATATTTCAATGAAAACACTTCCTCACCACCTTCAAATAAGGATGACTTGCATTTTCTAATTGAAAATGGCTCTGGCATCAGCACTTGTTCTGGTCTACAGGGTTCAGATGCCATGTACCCCACTACTGATGCCCCCAGGCTCGAGGGGCAGGTGTTACAGGGCTTCTTCGACCGAAAGTCCTTGCGCCAACTTGCCAACTTGGGGGCTTGATCCTTAGCAATGTTCAACCACTTTCAGTTTTGCCTGCCCCAAAGGGTTATTCTTGTGAATTTAAGAAGTCTGTGCCTCTCCTAATCCAAGTATCTTTATTGTACTCTTTTTCCGCCCAGGGTGAACATCTTTTTGCCCTTCATGTTCTGGTAACAACATGTGGTTTAGGAGGGGCTGCGATCCCCACATTTTTCAGTCTGCAGGTGAAAGCAGAAATGCTGTATCTGGAATTCGTGACCTGGTCAATTTGTGATGAATCTAGTCTGTGCAAATAAGAGACTCCTTTTGCAATGGTTGGTCATCTGCCTGTGGTCCTCTGAACTGCTGAGTGCAAAGTCCCCACCAGGAATGTGGTGATTTTTCTCTTTAAAGTCCTCTGAGAGAGAGCAGAGCCTGGGGAAACTGAGGCTCAAAGAGGCCAAGTAAGTCGCCCAAGGCCAGCGAGGAAATGGTTAACAGAGGACTTGAATTTAGGATTCTTTACCTTCAATGCAGTTGCTCTACTCACATCCCCAGTGCCTGGCATGCAGTCCAAATCTGAAAGACCCAGCCCTTGAACTTGTAGCTGTCCTCCCTCCCTTAGGCGGTGTGAACCTGAGCAAGGGCAGGCCATTGGGTGACTGGTACAGGTACAGTTTGGAGGCCTCACCCTCCTGGGAAGGTCTAACAACACCATTACTGGCATCGATCGACCCAGTCTAGTGCATCCCTCCACATCCAGAGCTCTTCCGCCAGCCCACCACCCTCCCCAGCAAATAAACTTTCCTTTTATAAAGTCAGCCTGGGAGCAATTTTCTTATAATCTCCAATATAAGTTCATTTCCCAAACCAGCGATGCCTGGCTATGCTGCTTGGTCGAACCTGGTAACATCTCTGAACTTAATTCACTCTTGTACAGAGGAGCTCATAATTCCTCACACGAATATACAGTGTCCCAAGCACATTCTCACAGTTTTATTTCATCTCCAGAAAGTTAAATTGATAATAACAACAATAAAAAGCTCACAGTAACGGAGTACTTATGTGCCAGGAACCAAATTTGTTTATATTCATGGTCTAGTTTATCCTCACAACAGCGCTATGGAGGTGGTATTTCATTATTTCCATTTTAAGGATTAGGAAACTGAGATTAAATAACTCATCCAAAGTCATATCTAAGAAGTGAAGGAAACTGAATTAAGAGTTAAAATACACGCCTACTACCTTTTAATCTTTATTAGATTATACAGTGTTCTTCTCATTCCCCAAGTGTCAAGAGATATACTTAAATTCTTGCATCAGCATGATAAGGGGTAGAACCAGCCAGGGGTTAACAAATGGGGCTTTTGTGATACAATCCTACCCCCTCTCCACTCAAACTCACAGGATGTGGAGACTCAGAAATGCAGTCAGTACTAGTGACTCCAAGACACAAGTTGCTTTTGGAGGAAGACTCCAGGCACAGCGCCCTTCCACCAAGGTCTGGAGGCTGCCCGAGGCCTTTCCTATCAGGGTCCTCCCTCCCAGTCATCAATGCTGTTTGGGAGCTCTCTGGCTCTGTGCCTATGCCCAGTCTGGCCAGTTATACACCCTGGTCTGCCCTCACATGCCCGGGGACCCTCCCACAGCCAGTCCTCGACTTACCCAGAAGACATTGCACCCTTCGGCAAAATGCCAATCATGGCTGGGTGGGCTCAGGCTAGGGCAGGGGAGGAAAAAGTAGAGACACAACTGAATTCTGGGCCCTGACCTTGGCATACAGAGACATTTGGGGGAGTCCGAGTCCCAGTGACCAGCCCCAGAAGCTTTCAGTGATTTCTGGATTCCTGACTTGGCCCTGAGTAACCTCTTGCTAGATCTGCTGATGCCAAAAAGCCCAAGGATGACATGTGTCTTCTCCCACAGAGACCTTCCACCCCCAAGCACCCTTGGATGGACACACTGGGCCCCCCCACAGGAACATGTCTTTCAGGCACCGTGCATCGCTCAAGGAGGTCAACCGAGGCTGGGGGAGCTGTTGGGGGTAAACTACACCAAACTCCCAAGAGCTGATGGCTGTGTTTTATGCTTTAACTTCCTTCCTTCCTTCCTTCCTTCCTTCCTTCCTTCCTTCCTTCCTTCCTCCCTCCCTCCCTCCCTCCCTCCCTCCCTCCAACTTCTTATCTCTTTTGCCTCCCATCGAAGAGCCAGGGCAATGTGGGTTCAAATACCAGTTCTACTTATAATCAGCCTTGTGGCTGTTGGAAAACCACTCAACCTCTCTGTGCCTCAACATTTTTCACCTGTAAAATAGGGGTGGTAAAATCTTTATAGTTTCTGAGAACTGGAAATAGAGTGTGTTAAATGCTACGTACTTGATCAGTGGCAATGATGGCAATAACTTGGTATTACTATTATGTGGCATGGTAAGGAAGCTAGCCAGAGGACTTCACTTCATATCCCAAGAACACCCACCAGGTGTGTCATTACCGATCAAGACTTTTCAGAATGAGCCCTCAATCAAGGCTCAAAGGCTTTTAAGGACAAAATTACAGGCACTACAGCCATGGGAAAACACTGCCAAGCCTGCATGCGGGTCAACCACACATGTCACTTCTGAATCGCAGATCTCTCCGTTGTTCCTCTGGGTCTCTCTAGGTCCCAGGATACATGTTCTTTTATCTATCACTGAACAAGATACACACACGCACAGACTGCTCTCCCCTTGGGTCCTTCATTCCTAAAGAGAACAGCAAAATAAATAAGTTCATTGCCCTAGCTCAAGAGGGAGCAAGAAATTCTCTGGGATGATGAATGGACTCGCGTCTCTATTAACAGAAGACTCTGTTTGTTGGTGAAGCTGACATGGGGACATGCTGGAGGCTCACAGTCAAGGGGGCTGTCTCTGGACAGTACTTTACTGTCCCAGTTTAGAGTCTGTCCCGCACCACACCAACCTCCCTTGTTCTCCAAATGGCCCTCTGCGTCCCACACAAGGACATAGCCAGATCCTAAAACTGGGAGCTCAGAAGCTAGTCGTCCAAACCAGGAGACTTGACAAGGTCTGGGAAGGGGGAGGGATGCTAGAGCTTCGAGTGCAGGAGGAATCAAATAGACTGCATCCTCTAAACGTTTAAGGCTAACTAGTCAAGATCGGGAATGGGGAGCTAGAGGGAGGGAGGCAAGACGAAAGAGGGGAGAGAGAGAGGAGAGAGAGAGCGCCTCTTCTCTGAAACCGAAACCCTCCTCCTGAAGAAGCACACATCTGGGATTCATTCCCAGCAGCAACATGCCGTGGACCAGCTTTCTGCCCGGACCCTGCCCCGCCACTGTGCTGGTGACTGAATGCAGGCTGTGCCTTGCGAGGGGCAGAGAGAATATTTCTCAGATAAATATTCCTGCCAAAGTTAGTTTTTGAGCCATGGCTCATAAATATACAGTATTCCAGCAAAAAAGTACAGAATGTCCTTTTGGGGTTGACAAGCAAATAGTTTCATAAATAACCCTCTTGACACGTGCAAGATGTTAACATTTTTGAGGTTTTGGGCAGGGGCAGATGTGGATTTAATTGCTCGATTCAGTCTGGAGCCACACTGGACTTGGACATTACCTCTTAGGGGACTATGAAAATGTTTTTCTTGGCTCCAGAGGGTTGGGGCTGTTTGTCAGCACTGGGGACAAAGGTCTTTCCTCAGAAGATTCTGGGCCAGTGCAGAATGCTGCACAGGTGAGTCCGACCAGATGCACAGGTGAGGTGGTCTGCACTGGAGCACAGACAAAAGGCAGTCCCTGGTGTGAGAGGCACGCTGAGCAGAGCCACTGTGTGGGCCGCCGTGGGGCGTGTAGTGCCCAGCCCAGGCAGTGTTTACATGGAAGACGGAGAGAATTCCCAAGAAGCTTCTTATTTTGATAGTAATTGAAAAAAAAAACAAAAGAACAGAGAATTTTGGGTGGATCCCAGGGTGAGTCAGATCAAACACTGAATCTGGGAGGCCACTAGGCCAGAAGCAGGACTGATGTTTAGTAGCAGAAGCACAGTGGGTGTTCAGTGACACAGCCTGAGCTTCGTCAAAATGCGGTCCGTACCGACCTATTGCACTGCTAGAACTCCCACCTCTAAAGTCCGCTGGGGCCCGGCATATTTGTAGGTAGTGTTATCCAGGCTCCGTGAATGAGGATGTTGCACCCTGAGCATCCCGATAATCATGTATGTGGTGCTTTCAAGTTTCCCAAGCCCACGTCC
The DNA here is from genome assembly GCF_014824575.4 of Sturnira hondurensis. Classification (NCBI taxonomy): domain Eukaryota; kingdom Metazoa; phylum Chordata; class Mammalia; order Chiroptera; family Phyllostomidae; genus Sturnira; species Sturnira hondurensis. Next base: position 1,580,660 of record NW_028072653.1, on the reverse strand, counting down.
ATAGCTGCACCTGAGCCCTGAGTGTCCCTGGGAGAGAAACAGGGCAGGCACTGCCACTCCCACTTTACAGAGAGGGATACAGAAGCCAGGTGAGAGGAAGATGATTGCCCTGGGATCCGAGACTATAAATGGCAGGGTGAGGATCTGCATTTGGACCCCCGTACTCTTGGAGTTCTGACAGCAAATGCCTTGATTTATCAGACATGTTCAGAAAGCACAGAACAGAAGCAAGAGGAAAGGATTCCTGGAATGGGAAGATTTTGATGGGGGTCCATGAGAGGGAGTCCAACAGCACCCAACTTTCATGATGCCTTCACCAGGTGCCAGGAAGATAGCGGGCCACATTAGTAACCCCATGTGGCTGCAGCTGGTGGCAGACACAACGCTGCCATGATGTTCCAAGGTGAGAGAAGGGCCCTTGCAGGTCTCGATACAGTATATCAACAGATTACACAGCAGCCTGATATAAAGACAGCTCTAAATTTGCCTGTGAAGACAGCAGCCTTAAACATTTTTTAAAACAGGGTAAGAAATCTCTGCATCCTCTCATTTACTACAGTATTTCTGTAATTGACTAAAAGGTCTGTATCATTTTGCAGTGAGTGTTAAGATAAGATAATAGTTGCTCTGGCTGGTGTGGCTCAGTGGATTGAGTGCCAAGCTCTGAACCAAAGAGTCACAAGTTCGATTCTCAGTCAGTGCACATGCCTGGATTGTGGGCTAGGTCCCCAGTAGGGGGCACAAGAGAGGCAACCACACATTGATATTTCTCTCCCTCTCTCCCTCCCTTCCTCTCTAAAAATAATGTAAATAAAATCTTTTAAAAAGATAAGATAATGTGAATAATCACTATCATCTGACAACTGAGATAGGTACCAGTACCTGAGTTAAGCACTTGGTAGTTGTACCCTGTTTACTGAGTGGGCTGAACTCAAGGGGGGGACACAAACAGGAGGTGATATCTTTTGACCTCCGAAGCTGAACCCCTGAATGCTCTCAGACTCTCTTCCAGATCCCTGATGACATTTAAATTCAGCCCCCTGTTACATACCTAAATGCATGCCAGCTAGCTCCAATTGCCCCATTTTAAAGATGAGGACACTGAGGCTCAGAGAGTTCAGTGATTTGTCAAATGACAAATAGCAAGGCAGTGGAGGAGTCTGGGTTGGGTCTCTCTCTGGTCTGTTTGACCCCAAAGCTAAAGATGGGACATGGAGACAACGAGAAAGACATTAGCAAAAACGTTTGCAGATGCAGATAAAGATAGATGTGGGGGGAGGATAAGTTTTCAGATCAGTGTCCTGTTTATATTTGCCTTCTTTCAAATAATTGTCATTTGTCAGCCTGATAAACAATAGCTAAAAGCTTTGATTTCATTGGCCACAGTGGGTACAGAGTGGCTCAGTTAATTCACATCTCATGAAAACACAATTGGCTGGCCTAATTGACAAGCACAAATGGCTCTGGCCAAGGTGAGGGAGCCAAGTGCAAATAACAATGCCATTAGAGTCGACAACAGAAATGCGATTAAAGAGCGTGCTAACCAGAGTTCCCCGTGTGGAGTCAGCCCTCTCACCCAGCTCCTGCTTGCCGTCAAATTAGTAATTATACTCTCCTTGTGAACACAGATTCTCCCTTTCAAAACATTCATGTTGGTGACTGCTTTGTGTGTGTCCCCTAAAATCAGGCAGTAGGAGCAGGGGCTGCATGATTGCCCCATTTTCAACAGGAGACTGAGACTGATGAAGATGAGGAAGGATCCTGGAACTCCACTCTGCCAGGCAGGTGAATGGCAGAGTACAGACTAAGGATCCTGTCTCCTCCCTCCCGAGGAGTCCTTGCTCAAGTGAGACTCTCCACAGTTTGCTCAAAGAGGCCTCGAGGAAAGCAAGCGTCTTTGGTTGCCTGTGAAGCTGAGTTCCGGCTGGGTGGCTTCTGTAGGCACAGGGGAGAGCCCTTCCTACCTGCCCAAGTCTTGCTTTTGTTCAGCTGCCCTGTCTGCACTCACTGTACATATTCATTTCTACGCAGTTTTTTTTTTTTTAAGGAGAAAGCCTAGGCACTGCTCCTCACATTCCCTTCCCCTCTGTCCGCCAGAAGCCCAGAAGGAACTATAATTTCGGTAAGAGCTCTTATTTATTGAGCACTTACTTTGTGCTAGGTATGTGCTACATGTTTCACAAGCATTTTTTTTTGTTACTCTCTTCAATTACTGCAGAAAAAGAAACTTCTGGTCCATAGTTTCCTCTCTAAAACCTTGAGACCAGGTATATTTCAGAACTCAGAATTTTTCAGTTAAGACCAGGTAAGAAATCCCTCCATCCTCTCATTTAGGATAGTATTTCTGCACACTGACTAGAAGGCCTGTATCAGTTTGCAGTGAGTGTTAAGATAACATGTAGCAGCATCTCGTCTTCAAACACCTTCATACTTCTGTGATGAAAGAGAGTAATAGTCCCAGAAGGTGGAGAACATAAAGGCTATAAATAGCCTCATGTCCATGTAGGTCAGCTTTTGCCGCTGGTAAATAAACTTGTGGTTTTCAGGGCTCTTTGGACTGTGGAGTCCCAGATGAGGGAAGGTGGTATTACTGTGCTCATTTTACAGATGTACATACAAAAGTTCAGAGACTTTCCACCACTCGTCCAAACCAGAGGGCTGATGAGTAGCTCAGCTACTTCGGTTCACACCCAGGTCTCCTGACTCTAGCACCTGCTCCGTTAACCACCAGGCCTCCACGGCACATGTGGCTCTGGAAGCATCAGACATGAACCTGTGCACCAACAGCAGCTGTAACTGCCATTCAAGGAGGGCAAGGGCAGGAGAACCTCTGGCACCTCTCGTGAACCGGCAACATCGGCATCACCCGAGAGCTTGCTGGAAATGCCAGATCTCAGGCCTCTGAGTCAGACATGCTTGATAACGAGCTTCCCGAACGGTTCCCTGGCACAGCCCTGTTCGAGCAGCTCTGACCTGAAGCTCTTTTCTTAGATGATCTCACCTACTCCTCACACCACCACCACAAAGGAAGGAGCTGTTATCTTCTATGAAGGTACTGTTTCCTTATCTACCAGAAAGTTTCATTGACTGGCCCAGGGTCACACGACAAGTTGGTTGCAGACATGAACGGGGTTGGCTGACTTCAGGGTCCAGGCTGCTCACCACTGCATTGTCCTTTGATGTGCAGGCAGGACACGGAGCCCGGGACACCCTCAGGGGCACTGGATGGGTCTGCTCCTCTTGATTGGTAAGGAGTGAGATAAAACTCAAATTGCAAATTGGTGGTTCCAAAGACACCTTTCTCTCTACTGTGCCTCCCCTACCTGCCCTCCCTCAGCAACTTTATCTGGCTAGAGCAACCGGAAGAGCTGTTTGCACCTATTCTCATTCTTCTCCTCATGGGCACATGGTATGATTGCACTTCCTTATCCCACTTGAACACAAGCGGGGCCATGTGACTTGCACTGGCCAATACGTATGCGTGAATGTGCTACATGTCATTTCCAGGCTGAGGCACTGAATTGTCAGGACCAGACAGTGTAGTACCTCCAACTCCTCCCACAGTGGTCCTGGAAGCCCATATGGAGATGAGGCCTTTGTCAGCCTGGGTTCCTTAGAGACTGCAAGGAGCAGAGCCTCCACTGAACACACGCTGGACAGAGAGCACAAACGAGACACAAACCTTTGTGCTTTTAAGCCTCCCAGATGGGGGGTTGTTTGTTACCCTGGCATACCTTCACCTATGCTAGCTGACTCTGTTTCTTCGTCCTTTGCTCTGAAGGGACTGATTTATACAGCAGAAATGCCAGCCAGCAGCTCTGTGGGTGGGAACAAATGTACCTGCTTTTATGAACCTCAGTTAATAGCCTCTTTTTCTCTACTGTCTGTGAGGGTTCGTCTCTTTTGCCTCCTTTCTTACTCAGAGCCAAATTTATTTCTGCTTTGTTTTCCTTGTTGAACCTCTACAACTCCTTATTTTCCAAGGCTATTTTTAGTGGCTCCATTCTACCCTGAAGGAAATAGTTCACATCTTGGTGCCCATGGCTTTTTTAGCTCCTTTTAATGGGAGAGGATTGCACATATCAGAAATTTTTTTAGTCACCATGTCATTTTCCCTAGAGGCTCCGAGAAGAACAAAATGTCCCCATCAAATGAATTTTGGATGTCAGTCTGCAGCCTTCTCGTTGTACATGATCCTCCTTGGTGAGAACAAGGAGATGTTAACGTTCCTTCCTTTCAGAGGTTAAGCCTGTGCTCCTTATACCTGGTGATTTCCCAGGCCTACTCGATCAGCCTTTGGGAGTGGGGCTCAAACACCCATGGCTTTCACAGGCCCCTGGGTGACTTACTCAGAAACAATTTGAGGACGGGTGTTTGGGAAGTCTTAGTTTGGCAACGCATCCTACCCGCTGAGTCACATGTTTGTTTTAACGCATCCCTGCTCCTCAAGAGGCCACCATTGATAAGAAATATAACTGAAAGCAATATTCCCCAAGGATATTCATAGCCACTTTATTCATAACTGCCAACAACTAGAAACAACCAAGATGTCCTTCAGGAGGTGAATGGATCAATAAACCGTGGTACACCCAGGGAGCAGAATATTATCCCGCACTAGGAAGAAGTGAGCTATCACACCATAAAAGGACAGAGAGAAACTTAGATGTGTATTACGAAGTGAAAAGAGCCAATCTGAAAAGGCTACATATTATATAATACAAAATACCTGACGCCTTGAATAAGGAACAACTATGGAGACAGTGAAAGGATAAACATTTCCCAGGGGTTAGGGAGAAAGGAGGGATGAGCAGGCAGAGCACAGAGGATTTCCAGGGCAGTGGCACTATTCTCTGTGACACTATAATGACGGACACATGCCATCATAGCTTTGTCCAAACGCAGAATGAACTCTAATGTAGATCACGGACTTCGGGTGAGAATGATGTACCCACGCAGGTCCATGGATGGTAAGAAATGTGCCGCTGGTGGAGGATGTTGGTAGTGGAGGAGGCTCTGTGTGGGAAGGGGCGGCGGTTATACAGAGCTCCCTGTGTTTTCTGCTCATTTTGCTGTGAATGTAAAACTGCTCTAAAAAATAAAGTCTGTTAAAACAGCAACAGCATTCTCCTCCGTGGATCTAGGGGAAATTGTGGCACTCTGTGAGCAAGGCTGAGGGGAGAGCTCAACACTCCAGTCTTTCTATGGGTTTGCCACTGGCCCTTCAGTGTCATGCATCTTACCAGGCAGGCCAGTCAGGAAAAAAGAAGGGCCAGAGTGCAGCTGCGGCCGTGAGAGGATGGGAAGAATCAGGATGAGCGAGGCCCTGTTTGTGGCAGATTGTGACCCACTTCTTGTCCAGCAATTTGCAGCCAGATTGCTGCGCTCTGTCATCTCCAGGGGTTGTAAGGCAAGTTATGGCTTGTGTTCTCCGAATTTGCTCTGTGGCGGTTGTGATCGCATGGCTTGTGGGGACCAGGAAGGAAGCTAGAGGAAATTAGGCAAAAGGGCAGCAGCATGTATCTCAGAGAAGCATCTGGAGAAGTCCAAACAGACCTTAGGTGAGGAGTTAAGAAATACATGGAATTTGGGAAGTAGGAGATCAAAAGCCAAGGGAATAGACCAGGTAATGGATGCGAAGCAGTGAGAAAATCTGACCAATGAGAAAGTCTCTTATCAGCTTTCTCCCACGGGGACAGATGATATGAAATGGGACCACCCCATTTCACACCCCCAGGGATGGTAAGGACAAAGTCGGATAACTTCCTGGTGGCGGGAGGAGGTACTCAGCCAAGGATGCTACTGGCTTATCACTGGAACATGTGACAAAGAGTTTAACCAGTTTCCACACACATCCTCCAAAATCAACCTCTGAAACCTAGGATGTCCCATTCCTGGGAAGAAGAAGAAACTGCTTACAACAGCCAAGGAACTAAGTATCTTCATCAGAAGACAATGCTGTCTTGTGCTTGTTACCCAAAGGAAATCCTTTCCTTTTCATTTCAGTTCTATTTCAATTTATTAGCCATCAAAACCTTCCCCTTGGATATAGCTTGTGAGTATTTTAAGACAACATCTGTTGACACTTAAAACAAATAAAAACAAAAAGATCAGTCTAGTTTGTGGATAGCTATGAAGAAACAATCAACAGTCAAGCTTATGTTTCATCCGAGAAGCGAAAATGTGTAGGACTAGTCTTGAGATAGCAGAAACACACCAATGTCACAGTGGTAGGAGTCCTAACGACAGCAACAGCGATAAAAGAGATGTTAGTAATGGCTCAATCTCTACGTTCCTGTCAAAGATGATTCGTTGCTGAGCAGGTCTGACCTGGGGCAAAATTTGTGGGCTTTCCTGAGGTTTTCCAGCTCTCTTGTCTCTATATCATAACCCACCTCCAGCAGAGGGTCTGGTATAAGGTACACTATAGTGTGAAAAAAACTCTTGAATGTCAATATGATGCCTGTTCTCATTTTATTGGTGGAATGAAAGTTTAAATCTGCTAATGTTGGACTTTGAATTTGGTGTGGGGACTAGGGCTGGTGTCTGGGTGGGTGCAGTCTGAACGATGTTGGGGCTTCTTAGGAGGGAATCATACTTGAACAAGCGAAAATCATTGCAAGCTGTAAAGGACCATTAGATGTCAAAACAAATTAATGTTCTTATTCTAGGTCACCAAGGGCAGAGGCTCACACCAGGGGGAGACGAGAGGGAGCTGGAGGAATGAAGGCCAAAGGTGAATTATTAACTACTTCTCAGTATGCGAAATGTTACAGTGCAGAAGAGAGACACGGCTGGTGTCTACAGCCACCAAAGCCAGAAACAGAAGCAGTAGTAGCAGCGGGAGGAGGAAGTTAACAAAGACAAAGAACAATATTAACTATAAGAGAGGGTGCAAAATAGTATTCACTTACACGGTTATTCAGCAAACATTTATTGAGCATGTACTATGCAGCAGATACTGTGCTAGGTATTGGGAGTATAAAAATAAAAGCCAAAGCCTCTGTCCCCAAGTGGCTCACAGAATTGTGAGCTCCTAAGGGCAGGAGCCCCTCAGCCTGGTCACTATGTTCCCAGATACAAGCCTTCCTCTTAGAAGATGCCCAGTTGATACTTGTCGCCTGCATGTTGAATTAAGATCAAACCAGCAGGAGAGCCAAAGTCCTCAGTCATCACTGGTCCTTGCCTGGGGCTGATATGTTTCTGCCTGGAGGCAGGAGGGTGGCTGACTAAGATCTCTGCTCATCTAAAGCTTCCACTTATCTTTAGGCCTGATTCCCTGGAGCACTGTTTTTGGCAAAAGTTACCTCCTCTTTGGTGAAGGCCAAGTTTAACAAGTCAGACCTGAAACTTCCAACCCTCCAAGGCAAGCTCTCTGGCCCCAGAGTTTATATTTAATTATATGTTGTCACCAGCCATCCGCTGCTCCAAGAACTCGGACCGCTGCTTCCAAAGCAGAGACCTTTTTTGGAGCTGCACTTCCCAAATCTTGACGACTGGCGTCAAAACAGCGCCTGGCAGTGTGACTGACAGCTGCACAGAGGCGAGCAGTGAGTGGCTGGAGTTGCTCAGCTCTGAGAAAGAACTGGAAGGTCTCCAGCCTCCTCCCTGCCCCCGTGGAGAAGTACGGAGGCCAGGGAGCGTCCTGCACAGTACTTGCGTCCGGCTGGGCTTCGTCTGTGTGAATGTGAACCCCAGACTCCTCCTTTCTGTCCATCCAAAGCCACCGCCATTCCCTCGGAGCCCATGGGATGACGCCCACTCAGCAGCCTTTCTGCCCCTAAGACCTCCTCCCTGTTGCTTTGCCTTGCTTTTATTTTCACGTCTCAATAAGCTCTTCTCATCTCATATTTATCAAATGCAATCACAAAGGAACCACTTAATTAACAGGCTGCCATGGTGTAGAGGGTGATTAGGAAGCTTCAAGACATTTAAGAAACCTCACAGTGTTCCAGACGACAATAACAGGGGGCACGCCATCTGGGAGGGAGCTTCCGCTGAGACAGAAGCCAGTGTTTCCATGATTAAGAACCTAATGTTGTAACATCATGGTATGCTGCGTCACTTGGTTAGGAGAGAGACAGCCTCCTGAGCGAGTGAGTGTTCTCAGGTCTTGCCTGCTCGGATGCAGCCAAATCATTCAGCACCAAAAGATTTGCTCTGGCAAGGGGCCCTGGTTGATACTGCTCTTGTTTCTATGCCCCCATTGAGTCTGTGCAGGGCTGGCGCATTGACGAATGCGGCTGAAACTTACGAGGGACTTGTTGGCTGTGAGTGGCACGCAGTGAGGGTACAGGCACTACATGCTATGAAGGCGACTCAGGCGAAGTCACAGTTCCCAGAGTTCGTCTCAAGACAAAATGATTTCTTACATGTGGATCTGAACTTTGTTTCAGGAAAAAAAAGCCAGATTTGGCCTTCGACCATCCTTAACCTTTGTTTCCAACTACTTCAGCTTTTAACCTATTTTTACCAAGCACCTATTATGCGCCAGGCATTGTGCTGGGCTTTATAGGACGATGAAAAAATAAACAAGATGTAGATACTGCCTGCAAGAACTGAAAAAGCTTGCACGAGCCCCTTAAAATAGAACTGTGACTGCTTCCCTTTTTTACAAAAGAAACATCTATTCATGATGGAGAAGTAAGAAAACACAGTCAGGCAAAAATGAAAAAACAGAATTACCCATAACCCTTAGAGGTAAGCCTCTGAGAGCAGCCTCTTTGTATAGGTCCCTTTCCTGCGCTATAATCCATGTAAGCAGCTCCTGCATTGCTTCTCTTCTAGGCCATTCTTAGCCTAAGCTCCAAAGCCTCTTCACCTCCTTTCAGGCTACCCAAGTCCTACTCTACACTGACTTCTGGTCCCAACCTCGGGGAGGTTAACCATCCATTAGAAGGATCGGGGGATTATGGAGACTGTCACTCGGATCTTGGTTTCTTCTACTTAACAAGCTGTGGACATGGGCAAATCATTTAACTTTTCTGAGCCTCAGGTTTTTCCTTAACATGATGGAGATCAGAACCTTGCAGAATTATTGCCAAAGTTAAATGAGGTGAGATGAATACCAAGTGAGGTCAGTAAAGGGTGAGCCCAATTCCTCTGGTTCTCTGCACATCCCAAGCACTGGAGTATGTTGCCTATAATTTGCCCAGTTCATACACATTTCAATTCTCATTGTTGCTAGGATACAACTCCCAATAGTTATGGCAGTTCATAAAACGCTGCTGACCAGCCTCACTTTGTTTGAGGCTTCCCCTCATGCTGCATCCCAGTCACCCCAACCGTCTTTCCCCCAGAGGAGCTTGTGCACACTGGTCCCTCTGCCTGACACACTCTCCCCTCCCGTCTCTGCCTTGTTACTACCGACTTCTCATCCTTTGGCTCCAACGCCATCATCACATCACTGAAGATTCTTGCTCAGGCTCTCCAGAACAAAGCGACTCTCCTGCCTTCTTACAGTACCACACCTATGCCTGGGTCTTTTTATTGATTTGGGTCTTTTTTTCATTAATATTTTTCCTTCTAGAATTAGTCTCCATGAGAGTGAGCTTCATGTCTATTTTGGTTCGCCAGTGGATTTCTAGTGCCTATCACAGCACCTGCCACACAGTGAAGGCTCCACACTGTGGAACATATATTGCTGAGGAATTAAACAATTTTGTTTTCCAGTTGCCGGCACTCATGCATATCAGCCCCTTAAAGACCAGGGCTGTGTCTTCTGTTCCCATGGTGCTCACTGCAGGCAACTTTGTCCACACCTGGGCCTGAAGGAATGATGCTGTTAGCCTCCATCATCTGAACACCTCCCTGGCCTTTTTATGACGGTCTATGAAAAGCCTGGATGAAGTTCTCTGGCATCCATGCCACTTCCCAGACTATTCCTTTATCTCTTCTCCTCTTCCTCTTTCAATGTACAATGGTGCAGCCTGAACACCTCCTCCTCCTCCACCACCACAAATCCTTCCCTGCAGTCCCTCCCCACCAGCACTGGCTTCAGTTTTGCTCTCTCCATACAAACGGAACTGATGTCACTGCTCCTTGTGAGTGTGGCTGGCTGTGTGCTGAGTTGTTAGTCTGTTTGACCTCTGGCTAAGTCCCAAATCCTTAGTGGTTTCTCTTCCTAACCTGGCTCCCACTTCCTATTTCTCACCACACTTCCTCCTTTGCCCTCATTATTGCAGGTACACAGAATGCTTTTCAGTTCTTTTCACCCACCACGGTCTGTCACACTCTGGACTCAGGCACACGCTGTTTGCTGGCTGAAAATCCCTGCCCACCCACCTCCTCTCCAGGTGCTAATTTCTAATTTCCCTCTAGCCTTGGCATCAAGGCTGCTTCCATCCGGACACCATCCTTGACTGCCTGGGGTGGGCTGGCGCTCCCCCTGTGTGGTTCCTTTCTAGCAGCCTTACACAACCTTCTCACACCTCGTTTACCCATCTGCTGTGCAGCGGGTGCTCCCCGGGGGCAAGGGCCAGTCAGGGTCTTTTTGCTCACCTGGCACATAGTAGATGCTTAACAATTACTTGGTGGGTGAGCAAATGAATGGGGGCTGGGGACTGCCCTAGTCACCATTGTAAGTCTCATCTGTCTCCTCTGCCACTGCGCTCTTCACAGAGTGAGTCTCAGAGATGTTTGTGGGGTACTCAGTTCCCTCAGGTAAACACTTGTAGAAATGGGCACTGAGCTCCATGTGAGCAGGACCATTCATCCAGCTCTGTGTCACTGGACCAGGCATGCAGCAGGCGTTCTGCAGTGGATGTCAAATGACAATTTTGTTGAATACATTGAGAGGCTTGGTTGTACCAGCTGTGTTGCCTATGGCAAGTCCCTTTCTCTCTCTGTCCTTAGTATTCTGATCTGAAAAAAGGGAGAGTCATATTATCTCTGGTACCTGCCGCTTCGAGAATTAAGTGAATGAAGCCCCAGAGAGTGTTTAGGACACATAGGAGAGGACCAAGGTGAGCCACCTGCTACTCTGCCACCCCCTAAACAAAGTCCTTCATCCCAACAAAGGCTGTGTCTGAGCTCTAAGCAGTGGAACCAGGCCTGAAGACTCCTGGGCTCCCTTCTGATCTGGCGCCACGGTCCTTGCTGTTCTGCTTTCGAGACACTACTGCTTCCCCGCACTCCATGTGTCACAGCCTCCATCCAGTCCTGGAGCTGCCCGCACTTGTGGAGGATTCCTCAGCCAGTGGTGAGTCGCTGCCCTTTGTTTTTTAGAAGCCCACCCCGTTTTTATCAGCCTTGCTGGATGTGCATCCTAACTCACGATGGCTCTGGAGAGCCGACGTCAGTGCAGACCAGCCAAGTGCAGGCGGGGCACTGCAGCCCGTCAGTGAGGGAGGCGCCCCTGGGCCACTGTCCTGCCCATCTCACAGCCCATGGCCTGGCCTGCTCAGAGCTGCCCGGTCACCAGCGGGCTCACTAAGGATGCTCAACTCTCAGGGGGGGCCTGGCAGGGTCTGTCTGGGTGACTTGGGGCCTTAGAAATGAGGAAGGGTGTGCTGTGATGATGGAGGGGAGGAAAACCAGGAAGCAGCCACCTGTCCGGCTGTCCATCCATCCTTCCAGTTACTGGCCCAGCCACCAGCCTTCCCATCTAACCAGGTATTCCCCACACAATAAGTCACTGGAGACTCTCTTCCTCCCACCTACCCATCCATTCCACCCTTCATCCATCCTCCAGCTCCTCCACTCAGCCACCTGCCTTTTTACCCAGGCATTTGACACACTAAGCCACTTGAGGTCCTCCCTCCCCACATCCATATACTCACTTATTTACCTCCCACCTATCCATTTGTCTCAGTCCATCCACCCATCCACCTGTGCATCTACCTACTCATTCATTCCAATTAGCATCCACTGTGCTGGGTGCTGAGAATACAAAGATGATTATCAGGGTGACATCTCCACTGCTGCAGAGCTCAGTCGGCCTGGTTTAATGCATCCCAGGAGAAAAGCTCTTGCCCTTATTTCTCTCCAAATTAAAGAAATATGCACAGAGGGATCCTATTAACAGTAAGATCATAATGGTAGTAGCTAATATTTATTCAGCAGGATTTGCCAAGCAGTGTTGTAAGCTTTTCACATGCAGGGTCTGACTGGACCCTCAGACCAGCCTGGGAGGTAGGGACCATTATCACACCCAGTTTTCAGATGAAAGAAACAGAGGCTCACAGAAGTTAAGAAACTCCTGTGGCTACACAACTGTTAAATGACCAAACAGGACTGGAAACCAGACACTGACTCTGAAACCAGTGTTTCCAGTCAATATATGGGCATTTGGTACCTGGGAGAGGTAACACATTAAAAGGAGTTACGCTGCATCAGCTACACATCTCTCTCAGCCTCAGTTTTCTTTTTTGCCAAAGAGTTCATTTTCAGAGATAATGCGTTTGTTCGGCCATTTACAAGGATGAATGTGTCTGATAGACGTGCAGGTGGCTGGGGTTGGAGAATAACGGTGGGGTCCAGGGGAGATGAGACATACCCATTACCATCATCCACGCTCATTATGGAACAATTAATGGTAATGTAAAACTTTGTGATTCTGTTCTCTTGAAATAACAGCTACTAATTCCAGTTTATGTTCTTGAAAATGTTTAATATGCATATATATGAATGTAGGTGTATATTTTTCTTTCCGAAAAATGGGTATTATAAACATTTTTAACAATGTTGTATGCCCTGGACATTTTCCCCTGGGTCTACCTCACTGCTAAGAAATCTCTAAAGCTAAAGTAAGCTGTCCACTTGATTGCTCTTCCTTGCTTGCTTATTTCCTTCTGCTCTGTCTCTTCTGCCTCTTCCCTTCCTCCTCCTCCACAGTGGTCAGAGGTCCTAGCTACAGATAATAGAATCTCCTCCAGTTAGCTAAATTAGAAAAGGACTTAATGATAAATAAATCAACTGGGTTTACTATTTTTGCTATTGTTGGAGGATTATTGCTAAATAGTTCATACAATTGTTGGGTTGGCTGAACAGACAGACTCTTAGGCAAGCTTCCAGGGAGACAGCTCGGCAAAGGACAGCCCAGAACTGAGCCTCCAGAACCGCACAGTGAGGAGACTGCCACCAGACTGCCACCAGTGGCCACTGGCTCCAGAATCATGCTATACCTCTGCCCCCCCGCACTGGCAAAATGTATGTCCCTCGCTCTGCCCTCTCACCTGGAGTCAGTTGAAATCTTGTGCATCTACATCTCATTGACTAACGTAAATCACATCTGAACCCTAGCTGGAAGGCAGTCAGGGAAACACTGGGTTCAACTTCCAGCGTCTGCACTTCTGCACACTGGAGTGGAGTCAAAGAGGCATCCAGTCCACCAGTCCACAGGACCTGCTCCCAGTTATTTAACCAGGAGAGTCCATAGGGCTCATCTTGTTGACACCCCTCATTTTACCAGTAGGGAAGCTGAGGCCTGTAGGTGGGGCTTCCCAAGGCTACCTCACAAGTTCATGTTGGAAAAGAACTACAAGTCAGGGTTGAAAGAAGCCCACATGGTGGGACCTCTAGGACATGGGGAGTCTATCATCTCCCTGAGCCAAGATTTAGGACTTCACATGATTGGATCTAGTCTAGCCGGCATGAACTTCAGTAGCCTACAAAGTCAAGAATGCAAAAAATACCACTACCTTCGCCTTCTATAAATCACCCTAATTTTAAGGCTGAACCCCCAAGGTTGACAGGAAATTTTACCTTAGGTTTTATAGGGACCCCCTTTCACCTTGGGGTGTTACAAATCAGAGCAGCTGCCATGGCAGACGATTGTTATAATTGCTGCTGACATCCTCTCGTTTCCGTTCTCTTTGTTTCCCTGCTAGGCTAGAGGAATGGGAAGCTCCATCCATGAGGTTGGCACCACTGTCCCCATTTCAAAGATGAGAAAATTAAGGCTTGAAAAGGTGATTTAGTTTGTCCAGGGTAAACCATTAATAAGCAGCTCAGCTGAGAGGAAATCCCAGCTGTGCTAACAGTTGATTCTCATGAAGCTCTACTCCAGTTAAAGGCGTTTATTTGGCAGATTCATTCCCAACTCTATGTGCATCCCATTCCCTGTTGTTGTGCAAAGTATTCCTTGCATCTAGATTGAATACTTGCTCTCTTGCTCTTTGGGGTTAGAGGGTCAGAGGAGGGCTTATTTATTTCGAATGACAAACGAAAGCATTTGTAAGTTGAAGCTGCCATTCAACAATAGTGAGATGAAAAAATTGTGTCGGAGTCGCTCTGCTGAAACTTATTTATCAGATATTTACTGCATGCCAGGAACTATGCAAGGCATGGAGGTACAAGGCCAAGGATGAATTAGATGTAGACCCTTATTTCATGGACAGTGTGTGCTAGTAGGAAGGACGGTAACCAGACAGCTGCAATGCAGTGGGACACCTACTGAGCTTGGCTGGGTGCTCTTACATATTTGGACTTTTTCTGACTGTTGGTTAGTCAAGGACGGCCATGGCTGGGGTCTGCTTTGCCCTAACTCTGCTGAGTTCCACACACCTATCCTGCTGCAGGCTAGTCTGGGTAGGTTCTTATAGTAAAGGCAGAGGAGAAAAAAAAGTATGGTTGCTTTTCTAAGCTTCTCCTTGTGTGACAGCTTTTAAAATCCCTTGGCCAAAGCAAGCCATATCGTCAATCTCAGAATAAGATATGAGGAAACAGACTCTACTTCTTAACTACATGAGTTGTTAAGCCACCTTGCAAAAGGTGAGGATACAGAGAAGGGTAAGGAATTCAGGCCAGTTTATCCATATATCACATCAGGGAAGACTTTTTGGAGGTGATAATTGAGCTAGTTTTTAAGAATGAATTGTGCAATGAAAGGGCAACAGGTGGTGGAAAAGGAAATGGGGGTAGAGGTACCAGCATGTGCCAATATCTAAAGTTCTTATCTGGCAATTGCTAGTGGTTCTGTCTAAGAGGGCGCAAGGAGGGTGGCAGGGGATGAGGCCTGAAGGGTAAGCAGAGACCTAGATTATGGGAGGCCTTGCAGTTACTTTAATGAGCTTGGCTCTTATCCTTCTAATGGTCATGGTGGTAGTGGGAAACTATGAATTTTAAGATGATTAATACGTGTGTTTTCAAGAGAACACTCTGTGGACAGCAACTGGAGGCAAGAACTGTGGTGAAGAGTGTGTGGCAGGAGTCCGGACTGGAAGTGATGATGGTTTGGGTGCCATGAACATTCCAGAAAGCAGTAGGGCTGGAGAGAAGTGATTTTGCTGAGAGATAGTAAGAATCAATACGATCGGCTGATTATCTGGATGTAGGGATGAGAACAAGGGATGAAGGATAATGCCGCATTTCTGGCTGGCCCAGTGGGGTGGAAGGTGGTTCATTACCAAGGCAGGGGCATCTTGGTAAAAAGAAGTTTGGACATGCTAAATTTGAGGGATGTGGTAGACAGAACAATGGCTGCCCAAAGATGTTCATGTCCTAATTCTTAGAATCTGTGACTACATTACCTTGCGTGGCAAATGAGACTTTGCAAATGTAAATTAAGGATTTTGAGACAGGGAAATTATCCTGGGGATTATTTGGGTGGGCCCAGTGTAATCACAGGGGACCTTATAAGAGGGAGAGAAGAGGGTAAGAGTCATAGGAGATATGACCACAGAAGCAGGAGTGATGCAGGGGCCTGAGCCAAAGAATGCAGGCAGCTGGAGAAGCTAAAAAGGGGAAGAATATGAATTCTCCTTGAGGCCTCCAGAAGGGACATGGCCCTGATGACACTTCTGTTTGAGACCACTTAGACTGATTCAGGGTTCTGACCTCCAGAAAGGGAAGAGAATAAACTTAAGTTGTTTTAAGCTATTATGTTTGTGGAAACTTGCTACAGCAGCAATAGGGAACTCTGCGAGAGGCTTGTAGGCTATCCAAGTGGGGATGCACAGGCCCTGGGGAGAACATATCCAGGCTGCAAATACGGGCAGGATGGAGAGTCGTTGGCTAGCGGGCTGGACAATGGCATGCAACCTCCTAGGAAGAAAGTATAGAGTGAGAGGAGTGTACAACCTGGCAAGGACTCAACTCAGGGGAAATCTTTAAAGGAAAATGAGAAAGACTTTGAGAAATACGAGGAAATCTAGTTTTGGGGAATCCAAAGGTAATAGTGTTTTAAGAAGGAACCGCCCCTGTCAGCCACCACAGAGTCATCCTGTAAGGTGATTGGAAGCTCCCGTTGGATTTCATCACCGAGAGCACGGCCTTGCTGTGAGCAGTTTCAGAGGCTGAGCAGGAGCCCAACTAGCCTGACAGCAGGGAGAAACAGGTTTGGGGTGAGGAGCTGGAGGCACAGGGGGAGGTGGCCTTCTCAGGTCACTGACTTTGACAGGGAAAGAGATGAAACAGTAGCTGGAAAAGGATGGGGATCAAGGGAGGGCATCTTTTTTTTTTAAAAGAATGACAGACATGAATACATTTAGTTGCATCTGGAAAGGGGCCAGCTGGGGGCTAGGGAAGGTCTGAGGGTAAAGGACAGAGAGACAAAGTTAAGGGCTGAGGTCAGGTCATAGAAGAGGTACATATTGGGTGGGATCCCAAGGGCCACTGAGGATAAGCCTTGGACCGGAGGAGGATGAGCCTTCCCTCAAGCACGAAGGGAAGGAGGTGAAGGCAGGTGTGTAAGTCAGGATGAGTGTGGAGACAACTTTCCAGGTGCTGGGTAAAGCATTCAGACATTTTAGGACAATTCTTTGCTGACTCGCTATACTAAGTCCAATAATTCACTACTTAGATCAAGAAACTAGAATTTAGAGAGAAGAAAGAGGCTGAGCTAGTTGTCAGGGGATCAGCATAGAAACCAGAGTTATAGCTGAAAAAAATTTTCATCTTAGGAATCATAACACCATAAAATATAAGAATTGCCATACTGGGACAGACCCATGGTCCCCACAGACTGATCCTCTGCTGCCAACAGAATCCCATGGGATGAGCACCCAGAGGGCACAGTCATGCTGTACCCACTCTTGATCTTGGTTAAGAGACAGAAAAACCATTTCCCCCCTGACGTCAACCTAAAGGTTAGGTATATCCCAGCATCCATTTATGGCTCTGTCATGCATAAATATGCTCAAACCCTCTCCAAGTGGCTGCAACATCCCCCTTGGGGTTATGTGTTTCATTAGTTTATTTCCCACTGTGTGATACAGAATTTTAAAAACTCTATTTCTAGCTTACTTTGTTTGAGGTTCAAAGAGTAGCCATTTGTCCCAGTGGGCATCAAATACAATGATGCAAATGAAGTACATTCAACACATCATAAATCTTGACACATGGTCAATGATTCATAGAGGCTAGTGGTGGGGTGCTGATGACGGTGGTAAAGTTTCAATTTGGTAACCTGCCCGCTAGGCATGCTCTTTCCCATTTTACAGAAGGGCAAGGTAAGCAAGGCTCAGCCAAGTTGCATGACTTGATAAGGGAGTCAGAGAAGAAAAAAAGTGGAGATCACAGGAAAGCTGAAGCTTGGGGTGTAGGCTAGAAGGTTAAGGAGTGGTTTGGAAACACCCTTCCCCAACCCTTATAACCCACTCAGCCCAGCCCCATGGCTGCCCCTGCTGGTCAGTTTCCTCGCCACAGGTGGAGGGTCTGAACCCAACTCATCTGAGCCCTGGGGCCAACCAGCCTGACATGGGCCTTTCAGGTTCAGAGAGGGAAATGATCCATTTTATTTATTCTACCCTTGTGATGGAAATAGCCACACAAATGTCCTTGTGCTTACTAAGCTATTTCCCAGCCAAAGCCAGCCAGAAAATGTTAATTATCTCATTCTTTTTTCCCTTCCAAGATGAATTATTGACTTCCAGCACATGCTATCTTTAATTGCAAGGTATTCCAGAATGAGCAGGTTATCAAAGATGTGCAGAGGGGGAGAGCTTTGGTTCAGGCCTGGGAGGCTGAGATGGGAAAATTTATCCTTATTTATTTACATGGTAATGGGATGAGATTTTGCCAGCTTGCTAATGGGTTCTTAAAGAGAAACAAGCTTCCTGTGGCCTAGTTAGAAGGATTGGTTGCCCTGCCCTGCTGCAGAAAACACTGAATCAAGAAAGCAGCGGCTCCTTTTGTCTAGATTATTCCTCTGTTTGGGGGACCATCTGCATTATTTGCATGGAGAAAGGATTTTTAATTTACAGTGAGAGGCAGGTTGGTGGGTGGACACGGCTGCTGTCTGGTTTAGAGACCGGCCCCTGACTTGGTCCCACTGACCAGCTATGTAGCCTCGGATGGTACACATCCAATCGCCCCTGATTCTTAGTTTCTCTATCAGCCACATGGGGATGGTTATGCTTTGCCCTAAACCAGCTTAGCAAGTTCATTGCAAAGACAAGATAAAAAGGTTGGTTTTAAGAGTTGCTTAACGATCATGAATACTTTGTATCTCTGAGGAGTGCATGTGATTTTCTGGAAAGCAAGAGACAGGTTGTAATCACATTTAAAAATAAACCTTAGCATTTTCTAAGTGCTTGGCCAATTACTCCAAATAACATTCATTCCAGAGGCTGGGGGAAGGGGATGAGTCACGTGATGTGTGTATTAGACTGTGGAGCTGCTCTGTCTTGTTCCAAAATCGAGGAGGAAGCAGCCAGGGCCAAAGACAGCCCGAAATCTCTCTCACTGCAGCCATTGGTCTCTCTTGACCAGAGATGCCCGGACATTTCTGTGCTTTTTTCCTACTTCGCTTCTTTACCCCTTTGGTCTTGTCATTCATTTAAAAAATGTTTATTGAGTGCCTCTTATGTGCCAGGCACTGGGCTAGGTAGAGAGACAGTCTGGGAGGAGGGAAAAGTTAAATGGACAGAAATAACTATGCAATTACAAAGGTAGGACTGGGGGCTTTGAGAGAGAAGGTAGTGGGGTAGGGGCAAAGGCAGTCCATAGTGGAGAGTCAGGAAAAGCCCCTCTGACCTTGTTGTATTCGAACCAAAGCCCAACAGGTGCACTAGTTGGATGGAGGGCAGGGGTGAAAGCATTTCCATCAGAGGAAACAGTGTGTGTGAAGTCACTGAGTAGGGAAGAGTGTGGTAGGTTGGAAGACTGAAAGCAGTGGTGTGTGTGTGTGAACATTCCCACACGTGTGCATGAACGGATTGTACTAAAAGAGGGGAGGCTGGGGTCAAGTGAAGTAGAGGGGCCAGGTAGGCCTGGGTTAGAACCCTGGCTCTGCTGCTTGTTCTCTGTAGAATTCTGGGCAAGTCACAGCACCTTTTCTAGCTTCAATCCTCTCCTCTGTAAAGGAGAATGAATGGCAGGTGGCTCATGAGTCAACCTGAGGTTCAAAGGTCACCACAATAGCCTCAGAGTCCCTCTTCATCTGACCCATGTCACCTCTTGGACCTTCCTTCTGATTACTCTGTGCTCCCTCCTGAGCTCCAGCCCCCTGGCCTCTCTGCTGTTCCTCATGCTACTCGGCACACTCTGCCTCGGGGCCCTGCACTTGCCATTCCCTCTGCTGCCAATGCTCTTCACTGCAAGTCTCACTCCTTCCCTTCCTTCTGGTCCTCACTCAAATACCAGTGAGGTTTTCCTGGCTGCTTTATTTCAGATCATCACCTTCATACTATTTCAAATTTCTGTCCCTACTTCCTGCTTTATTTTCCTCCGTAGCACCTGGCACCATCCAGCCCACTACCTATTTATTCTGGCCATCACCTCACTAGAATGGCTCACCTCACTAGAATGGCTCATCCCACTAGGATGGAGTCCATGAGGGTATGGAGTTTACCCATTTTGTTCATGACACTGTCCCTAGCACGTGAGGAGACATGCTCCATAAATAATGGAGCTGTGATTACGACCTGAATGTCTGCAGAGATAGTCCATCAGGTAGGTAGAACAGTACTTCGCATATGGAGAAGAGTTGAATCCTGTTCGTGTCTTTTTCTTCCTGGCCGTAAAGCTCTGTCCCAGTTGGATCTACAGACACTGGCTTCTTCTGTCTCACTTGAATAAATCCCAGATTTGCCAGCTCTGTGAGCACACCAAGCATGTCTTTTCCTCAGGGTCTCGTGCCATCCCAGCCCCTTCTCAAGTCCTTCCGTAACTTCCTTCCCCAGGCCACAGGGGTCTCTCCTTCTTCTGTTCAGTTCCAGCACCATCCATCCTTATCTCTAATAAGGCCTTATTATTGAATGTGGCATCTTCTGCTGCTCTGTCATTTAGCCTTCTGATTTATACATCTTCTAACCAAGACTAGGAGCCATGGAGTCATAGAGTTTTAGGGGTGGGGGGCAGATCTCAACAATCCTGTTCTTCAGTTTTACAGAGCAGGGCATTTTCTGCACGTTCCTTGAGGCACATGCTTTTATGTTCAATTTCTCTAACTCTCTTAGTAATTTATTCAGCAAATGTTTACTGAATGTTGCTTTGTGCCAAGTCAAGGGTTAGGCACTGCACTATGAGAGTCTGAACTCTCAGTTTATGACATGTTGGTGCTTTGCACATGGTAGGTGATGAATAAATTTCTGCTAAAGAAATGAATGAATGTACATTCATAGTCAACTTGAGGTTGATTGTAGTAACTTGACTTAAACATAATGAAATCATCTTTATAAATCATAGGATATCAGTGTTTTTGGAATAGTAGATACTATTCCATGAAGAATTGGGTCGGGTAGAGGTGTGGAGGGTACTTCTGAGTACTTCGGTCAAATGGAGAGGTCCTGAATTAAGATTCCCAGGAGGCCCAGAAGAGGGAGTTAAATTAATTTTTATGTGGGAGACCCATCAAAGCTTAGAGGAAGGACAAGTATGCCATGGGTGGTAGTTACTATGGCTTAGAGGTGAATCAGCTCTTGATATCAGCAAGGTGAAGTTGACAAATGCTACATTGGCATCTACTTGGGATGATGCTGAGACCCACCAGAAAGTTCTACCCTTCTCACTGGGAACCCCTTCTCTGCAGGACAGAATTCTCTTATTGTCTTGCAAGTGACAGCATAGGGGAAGCAGTTTTACTCTTGACAATAGCATATATTGTTAACCTCATTTATTTTGCTTCCAGTTTGCTCCCCAAGGGGGACATTGTACTGCCAATTGGCTCAGCCTATATACCAGGCTCCATTGACTCCCAGCCCCTGGGGGGTCTGATTTCCAGTGATGGTACACTCCGTTGTCTAGCCTGAGCACATCTCAATTCAGCAGAGAGTGTGACTGCCAAGGGTGAAAGCTACTAAGGGCAAAGAGTTGTCAAGTGGTGGTCACTACAAGTGGCAAAGGTGGCTAATTTCTCTCTAGCTCTTGTTTTTTTGGAGCCTGCCACCATGTGGAGTTGTTCCTCATTCTAATGCTTTATTGTCATCACCAACACTACCATCACCACCACCACCACCATCACCATCATCATTATCATCATCAATTCTATTATATGGATTAAGCCCCATCAGGTAGGTTTGTAATTGTCCCTTAACAGGGACAATTGTGCAAGCAGACAGGCCCTAATTAACAAAATTTCTTTGGTACTGCAGCAACCTCTATAAAGCTTTTCAACAAGAAAGATGTGTCTATTCCACCAAAATCAAACTAGAATCACAATTCTGACAAGAGGCAGGTGCAGTAACAAAATGTGGGGGCAAAATTGGGAAGGGGAAAATTTTAGCAGAAGAATCTGGGCTCTAGTCCTGGGGACTCCCAGTGGGAGTGTTGGTAACTCAGCCTCTTTGGGTCACAGTCAATGCTTCTGTCAACCAGGATTAATAACACTGGCCCAAATCAACTTCAGAAAATTGTGGTGGGAACTCAGTCAGTCAGTGGATGGGCCAACTTAGGAAGAAGACGTAAAAGAGGTAGTGCGAGATGTTCAATATGAAGTGTGTTCGATGTTGTATCCCACATATTAATTAAACTGAGGCTAAAGACTTTAACACTAAAGATTCTTAAATTTAACTTTCAATAGGTTGAGCAAGAAAAGAGACTTTATTGGTTCATCTGATTGAAAAATTCAAGGTTGAATCTTGCTTCAGGCACAACTAGATTCAGGACAAAGAGAGGCTAGAGGACCTTGTATCTGGACTCAGCAATACTCTCCTTTGTGTGGTGCCCTTGTTCTTAGACTTGTGTGATGACAAGGGAGCTTCACAGCCTCTCAAGTTCAAGCCTGGTGGAAAAGGGGGAGTTTCTTCTTGGCCCTGCAAGTGAAGTCCCTCTGTTAACTTTAACTGATTGATTGGTTTGGTGTGGGTCACATGTCTATCCTGAACTCCAGCAGTGTGGCCAAGACATGGAGTTGGCTTAGATCTAAGTGTTGGGACAGAGGTTTTATCCCTGGGGTAAGAAGTGGGAAGCCCCATGTGTATCACCATATGGAGGGGAAGGGAAATACAGTGGTGCTGGGTGGTCAAAACAGTTCAAATATCCACCAAGAAGACTAACTGGTGAGGAACTCTTTAGAGAAAATAAAATGTAAATCAGTCATCACTACCAGCAACCAGTCATCTGTTTAAAACTAAAATCTCTATCTTACTGTTCCTCAGAGATACTGTGGTTAGAGCCCACAGAAATGCCTTGTGCATTTCACGCCTTACATTGTCTAGCGAGAACCCAATCTCACCAGCCATTTTCTTCAAATTGCAGGAGGATCAAGTCTGTAACAAATATCTCATGCTCTCCCCATCACTAATTCAAAGTGCTCATTTGGCAATTAACCATGCAGTGATTCTGATATAGTTAGCATTTTTATTTGTATCATTATTTTAACTCTGAGTGAAAAAGAAAAACTTTTTTAAAAAAAAGATTTTATTTATTTATCTTTAGAGAGGAAGGGAAGGAGAGGAGAGAAATGCCAATGTATGGTTGCCTCTCGTGGGTTCCCTGCCAGGAACTGGCCTGCAACCCAGTCATGTGCCCTGACTGGGAATGGAACCGCTATCGTCTGGTTCGCAGGCCCATGCTCAATCCACTGAGCTACACCAGCCAGGGCTAAAAAGAAAAACTTTTAATGAGTTTATGGCTTGTTTCTCTTTTCCAGAGAGCAATCTTCTCAAAGGCTGAGACTATATAGTACATGCTTCTTTGCCGTACACTGTGTACTCAAAAAGTATTTGTTGGTTTTCTTGAAATTAAATATTTGTGTTAAATATTCCTCATAAGAGTTATAAAGTATAATAAACAAAAATGCCATTTAAAGGAAATGTCACTGTCATTTAGGACTTTAGGCAAACACAGATTGTACATTAAAAATGTAACCATGAGAGTTTTTTTGGTGACTCCAGAATAGGATTGCAGCTACTCAAATGTCCTTCATAAGATGGCAAAATTATGACCTAAATACATTTTTCTAGGTCTACAGAGGGCAAAAGTAATTAAGTATGCCGCTCTTCTTTATAAATCTGGATGTGGCTTTAGAATTTGTCTTAATATAGCACTTGAGGAGGGCATTATTAATTGATTAAGGTGTTGGTCTAAGAATGGACCATGTTTGTCACCCAGCAAATCCTATTTTACGCTTTGTGTAGTCAGCCTCTTTGACAAAATTGAGAGTTTTAGGTGGCACATGTGGAGTTAGATGGGATAGGAAGGACATCTGCTCAGCTGGCCAGAGCAGTCCATTCGTGTCGGCAACGTGGCGTGACAGAGCCTGACCACCACCATCACTGACACTAAGCTACACACGCTTCATTACCACCTAAACCTGAACACTGAAGTCAGTGTCTAGGAGAACCGAACTCTCTTTGCCTATGAGTCCAATAAGATGCACTCATTCACGTGAGCTTGTCTGAGAAAACTCACTCACTCACTGACAAATCTGAAGTGGAATCTACCATGTGCTGAATTATCCAGGGAAACTCCTTGTGGAAGGAATTGGGGGAGCTTTTAGAGAGGACATGACATTTCACTGGTCTTTGCAGCGTATATACAACTTTTCCAGGGAAAAAGAGTATGTAAGCAGGGCAGAAGGGGTAAGTCTGTGGGGTAGAGGGGATGGTAATATTTTTTACAATGTTTGCAAAGGAAATACATGGGTATCACAAATGAAATATACCTAGTTTGTGATGAAGAAATGATGAATCATCCACTGTAGGGTTTATAAATAGATGTGTCAGGAGGTAAAATTGAAAAAAAAAACAGGGTGAGATCATATTTTGAAGAGTCTTGAATATCATATTAAAGCATTCACATTTGTTCTATCATATATATATACACACACATATATATCCTATTGTGTGTATATATATCTCATATGTTAACTTTATGTATTTTTATCCTATGACATATATCATGTTAACTTTATATATAAAGTGGAACTTTATCATATGATATATAAAGTTAACATGTATCTGAAATACATATAGGTATATATCTCAAATATTGCATATAACTGTTTTTTTTTTTACTTTATCTGCTAACCCTACAAGTTGTCCACACTGACCAGAACTCATTGGCTCTGACCATCAGGAACCCACTGAGGTGCTACGCATGGACAGTGTTACCACCACAACAGCATGGGAAGAACCTGGACATTGATGGGTGGAGGAGTGAGTTGGTGACAAGTAAAAAAGATGGTGAAAAAGTGAGGGTGGTGAGGAAGCGAGTTAGTGAGGGAGTCAGTTCTGTGCCAAGGGAGTTTGGGGTCAAAGGAATGTAAAAAACAGAAAAGTAGCCTGAGAAAAAGAGAGGATCAGGAAAGGTTTTTTGTTTTGTTTTGTTTTAGAAAAAGAGGAAGACTTGTATGTTTGTAGGTGGGCAGGGGGAAAATGCAGAGAAGGAAGTGAATGAATGAAGAAAGAAGAGATAACTGTTAGAGGGATTCTGAAGGAGCACTAAGAGAACAGTTGAGGGGTCTACCTTGGACAGGAGATGGGAGAGCTTTTCTGTGAAGCTGAGAGGCAAAAAGGAAGGAGGAGCCATGGCATAAATAAATCTGAAAATGTAGGGTAGAAGTTGAAGGAGCTCATTCATTACAGACTGTCTTTTTTATGAGCTGGGAAGATTCATTCTTTGATGAGAGCTCGTAGGAGGGCATCTGTGTGAGCAGGATTCTGAATACAAGGAAAATGGTAAAAGAAAATGTCTTGAGAGCTAGAAAGGGGAGGGATTAAAGGCATGGGTGTAAAAACTCACTACCCATTGGCCAAGGCCAAAACAGTCTGGAACAGACAGACAGGAATGTGAAGTGGGCAAACCGGCATCCGATTTGGAGGCAGACAAGCCTGGGTGTGGGTTCTGGCTCTGTCAATCTGTATTTAGTGGCTTACAAGGCCATCTGTATAACATCAGTCTAAATGGCTTATGAAGCTGTTTCTCTCTTTCTCATGTGACGTGGTAGTGGCTGCAGGTCAGTATAGCTCTTCTTCAGGCAATGGTAGCGTTCAAGTCCATTTCTTATTCCAGGCTTCAGGTTAACAGAATAGTAACAACTGGGGCGTGACTCCTCATGGCAGAGGGCACAGAAGCAAGAAACAAAATTGAACTGAACAATCACATTTAAATTTTTACTTGGATGACTTAATGCCATGTCTGTTCATGTTCCATTGCCAAAGTAAGTCAAATGGCCAAGCCTAACATCCATTGGGTAGGGAAATACACTCCAATACGGGGAGACAGAAGTGACTGTTTACAACTGATTATGTAATCTAATACATCATCTAAAGATTTTATGGCCCTGGGCAAGTTACTACAGCTTTCTGAGCTTCAGCTTCCCCATGTGTAATATGCTGATATTAGCATTGTTTCCTGAGATTTTTGAGAGTATGAAATAAGATTATGTGTATAAAACCTACTACAGTGCCTAGTACATACAGACACCTTATTCGTAAGAGATTGCCTTGCCTTGGTGCTAAAATTGCATAACTCCATAGTCATAGGAAATTAAATCAAGCTTTCTGCTCTACATCTCCCTTCTTCCAGATGACCAGATGACTGTGAGACCCTTCCTAGCTCAAAACCCTCTGTTTCTAAAAATCTTATACTAAATACTCAACCAGTCTCTTACTCCCAAAAAACCTTTGGCTTAAGATAAAACTACAAGTTTATCCTCAGTTCCATTCAGTTTACATCTCTTTGGTCCAGCCAGCTACCAAAGGCAGAGAGAAGGCTTGTTCAAATAAACCTAAGGAATCTATAGGAACCGGGGTGCTTGGCAGACCATCTCATCCTCCATTAGCAACACTGCTCCAGTTTTCCCAAAGGGTGATGCTTCACAGATAAAGGTCAAGATATTCTCACTTCACCTGGAGTTGTTTAGGCACCTTGAATAATAAGCTCTGTTGGTGAGGTGTGAAATCTGACAGCAAGTGAGGAACGAGTTGAAGAGGAGGCATTGGAAATGCTTGGAGTCTTCTCAGGCGTCACTTGCTGCCTTGTGAATGTGTGAAAGCCATGAAATGGTGTCTGGCAGAGCCCCAGGAGCCACCGCCATTGTCACTGTTTCACAAAGTGGAAGCAGGTGGAGGCATGTCTGAACGATGTTCAAGAGACCAATTACATCAGTTAGGACAGCGAGTGCCCCCAAGGTACAGGAACCAGATAACGGCGTACAGAGGATGGAGGCTTATTTTCCCAGGTGGCCACACTTTTAGAAGTAGGTTTCACAGTGGTAATAATACCGTGGGAATTTTTGATGTGCCTCAGTCTAGAAGAAGGTTGACGTGGACGATTTTACTAGGTGGCAGATTAAAAGTTTAGGTTAACCACAAAGATTCCCAAATTTATTGGGTGTATTCCAAATTTAATGTATAGCTTAAGGGGGCTGACCAGATGCCCAATTTAAATACCGACCTTTAAAACTAAGCAGAGTTAATTAAATACCTACCACAAGTTCTATTCTGATTTGTGTTTGTAAATAATAGAACCAAACAAGATTCAGTCCAAGTTTAGGAGTAAACAGACTTAATATACAGAAGAAGGAGAAAGAAAAGTTGGCAAACAATCACGACAATCTTTCTCCTATCTTTACCCAAATCTCTATTATTTCTAGAATATTTATCACTCTCTCCCATCTCTCTAGTTAATCTAGTCTCAACACAAGCAGTCAAAGGGATCTTTAATAAACATTGATCAGATATCATTTCTTTGCTTAAAACCCTCAAATACTTTAATTGTATTTAGAGCAAAATCCAAACTCCTTACTCCAGCAGAGTTGGTGGTCAGCCCTTCCTCTCCAGCTCTGTCCTGCACCACTGTCCCTCATCCTCTCTGCTTACCAGGCTACTTTCTGCCTCAGGGCCTTTGCATTTGTGTCTTCACCCAGCCCACTCTTCCTTCAGAGGAGAGGGTTGGATACTTTCATGTAAATGTCACCATCTTAAAGATCTTTTCCAGTATTACCCTATCTGTAGTAGCCCTTCCTACCCTCCTCTTCATTTATCCAATTATTATATTTAACAAATTATTGTTGTCACTATCCAACTGTATCTTATTTGTTTGTGGCTTCACTATCTTCAGTTGAGGTTAGAGCCTGGCACATGGGTGTGCTAAGTATTTCATTATAAAGTGTTTTAGACTCTGATCATTCAGAAAAGAGGGGCAGTATCATGAAACTGGAGTCAAGGAACTCTTTGTGGAGAGGAAAATGGGTTGGGAGAAAAGAAAGGAACTAGATAGGGGGTCTTCAGGGCATGGGCATGGGCATGGCTTGGGGGTGCAGAGGCATTGTCTTAGTCTGTGGCTTTTCCACTTCTGACCTGATATCAACTAGTGCCCACATCTCTGCCTCTGGAAGCTCACAGAGAGTCCAACCTTCCTTGAGGAAATATGATCAAGGGCCTGGAAGCAAAACACTCTGATGACTTCATCAAAAGAAAACATGTGGCTTTTTCAGGGACCAAAATAATCTCCTAGACCAAGGCAGTATGGTTGAGGGACCGTTCTTCAGCTGAAGAGAAAGTGCAGGACCTTCCAAGGCATTCTGTTAAAAATGCTTTTCTGATAAAACTGCAACTTAAAAATAACCTCTTCTGGGTGTGGAGAGGAGAACAACTCAAATATTGGGGCCAAAAACTCAGAATGAGGGCCAAATTTGGGCTAAGAAAGTGCTAGATTCTTAAGATTTTTGGAAAGCACCCCCCTGCAGTTATTTACAGTGAACAATATTCCTTAGAAACAATTATAAGGGAATTAATAATTTGTGAATTTTTTAGGTGTCAAATCAGTATACTAATAAACAGATCATCTTGCAGTGTGATAAGGGAAGAAAAAATCCAAGAGAGATCGATCTATGATTCAAGGCGAAGGGAAACAACACCGTAGGAGGACACAGCAATGGACATAGGCTGGCAAAGGCAGTGGAAACCGAGAACTCTCAGGAGGAACAGACTCACCTGGGGGA
The DNA here is from genome assembly GCF_014824575.4 of Sturnira hondurensis. NCBI lineage: Eukaryota > Metazoa > Chordata > Mammalia > Chiroptera > Phyllostomidae > Sturnira > Sturnira hondurensis. The sequence goes on along the minus strand of NW_028072653.1, from coordinate 1,552,393 downwards.
GAATCCAGCTGCCACTCTTCCTGCCCCATCTTAGGTAACGTACTTTGCCTCTCTGACCCTTCATTTCTTCATCTGCAAAATGAGAACATGTTGATTTACTTCGCAAGGATATTGTGGAAATTAAACAAAGCACTTCACGAAAAACTACCCCACAGAGCACTGGATTGTTAGAAGGCTTTCCACAATGTTAGAATTCCATTTTTCTGACTTCTCTTAAGAGGGTTGGGGAAATCGGAGAGCTTCAGCTTTATGGTGGATGAGATAAATGACAAGATTTTTGCTCTCCTAGTTAGGGAGTATGGCACTTCTCTATTGCCACAATAATGAGTGGAAAAAACCATTAGGAAATCTGGGGGCTTAAAACAGTGAGCATGTATTTAGCTCACAAATCTGCAAGTTGGCAGTTTAATCTAGACTCATCTGGGCAATTCTTTGGGCTTAATCTCATATGTCTGAGAGCTGACTTACTATTGGCTGGGCTAGGGTGACCTCAACTGGGGTGACTGACTAGTTAACGTGGCTCTCCGCTAGCAGGCTAGCTTGGGCATGCTCTCACGGTGAAGGTACAGGAGCAGGAGTGTGCAAGCCCTTTTGTATGAGTGCTTTTCAAACTTCTGTTTGGGTCACTTGTGCTGACATACTATTGGCCAAAGCCAGTCACATGGTCAAATCCAGAATCAGAGTGGGAGGGCACTACAGAGTTGCACGGTAAAGGCTGTGGGTAACAGGGAGAAAAAAAGAAATGGGGCCATAAATGCAATTAATCTACTGCAGTGAGGCTAGACAGATGTACATTTTGATAATTACATTTTATATAAATACATAATAAACATTCATATGAGGAGGCATCCCCCAAAACCCAGAATTATCTTCTGGAGGGTAGGCCCCTTGTGGTACAGGCTTCCTTCACCACCTGAGTGTTCTAGGGGCCCGCCTGCATCAGTCTACCAGTTGGCGTTGTTGGGAGAGTCTGTACAAATTCAGTGAATTCTTTTGAAGACTCTTTCAACGTGTTTGCCCACTTCATGATGGGTGATTCACGAGAGCACCTGCCCTCTGGGTGTTTAGCAGTTTTTGACCAAAACCCCCATGACCCCCATGACCCACCCTCCCTATTCACCTGATCTCACCCCAAGCAACTTCTTTGTTTACCCAGATGAAAAAAGTCCTCAAGGGAAAATGTTTTGCTGATGTGGAAGAGGTGAAACAAAAAACAACAAAAGCATGAAAAGGCATAAAATCTTTGAGTTCAAAAACTGTTTTGAGCAGTGGAAAAAATGTCTGGATAGGTTTACTGCATCAAATGGAGAGTACTTTGAAGGTGACTGAAATTTAAACATGTAAGAATAAATACACAAATTTTTATAAATAAATTCCACTTTTTGGGTCCCCTTTGTATATAGTAACATAAGATGAAAGATTAATGATTTATAATCACATAATATTTCACTGATTCTAAAGAATCTTTGGCCCAAACATAGCTTAATCGACCCCTCTGATTAGGAAGCAAGCAGCGCCATCCTCATGTTGCAGATCAGGGGGTCACACGGGTCCTCCAGGAAGGAGTGAAGCCTGCATTTCAACTTCTGAATGCAAATCTCCCCTTTGTCCCACGGCCTCCTAAATCAAGAGCCACACAAGTGGAACACACACCTAAGGGGTAGGGATTGCCATGAGCTCAGGTGGCCAAGAAACCTTTGTAGAGACCAGACTTACCTGCGATATGGATGTATGTGCAATGATGAATTTCCAATCTTTTTGAGTATATCAAACTCACCCCTTGTGGACAAATTTTATGTAGAAATCACCAACTATATAAACTGATAAAGACTATTTTATGAGGACACATTTATTTTTAGGTTCAAATATAAAACGTTCACTTGTTATCAAACTCATATATGAAAGGGGCCCCAGAGAGTTCTCTTGCCCTCCTCCCAGTGGGAAGACACACAAAGAAGCTGACAGTTGGCAACATGGAGGAGTTCACTTTGCAGAGCCCAATCACGCTGGCTCCATGACCTCAGACCTCCAGCCTCCAGAACTGTGAGAAATAAATTTCTGGTGTTTACAAGCCGTCCAAGTCTATAAAACTTGGTTACGGCAGCCTGAACTGATGAAGACCGTTATTCCCACAAAGGTCAAGATCATGGTTGCTTTTGGTGGGTGGCTTGATTGGATGCAGTCCGTGGGTGGCTGCTATTTGTGTGGTTTCCTATATCTGTGTTTTATTTTACCATAAATAGGCAATAAAAGGCAAGCAGGCACGTGGGGACCTCTGGTCCCAACTCATACTGAATGCCAGTACCAAAGCCAACACAGCTCCTGCTATTGAACATGTTCCCTATGCAAGGTGCCATGCTCAGTACTTCACCACGTGGTTATGTGTTCTGAGTCTAGAGTGGAGTGATTTGGTTAGTTTCCTTTACTAGCTGTTTGGTTTTAGGCAAAAAAGTAACTAATTCTCTTTGAGCCTCTGTGTCCTCGTCTGTAGCATGGGATACTAGTACCTCTCTCATAAGGCTGTTGGAGTAAGTGAGGATTGCATGAAATGCCCTTCACACAATGCATAACCCATAGCACATGCTTAATCAATTGCAGCCATCACGACATCTCTGTGAGCTGGCTGTTAATACTCTTGTATTATGGATTTTAAAAAAAGGCTTAGAGAGGTTAAGTTGTGGCATTAATCAGTGTTTAAGCTAGGCTGCTCTCAACATTTCCTTCCTGCCTTTCCAACTCATTAACTTCCGTCAAAATAAAGATAGTGAAATTGCAAACAACATTGGCCCCGCCTGGTTCCACAGCTCTGTTTTAAAGGATGTCTGGGGTCTTGCTCCTCCCTCCCCCCAACACATGATGTTGCAATTTCACCAGCAGAGAGAGAGAATCCAGCAGTGCAATCCACAGGGTGGCTGCCTGAAGCATTCCTGGAAGCGTGAGGAGGATGCATGGCTGCGTGGCCCCTTCAGCAGAGGCATAAACAAGCCCCCACTCGAGGGGGCCAGGAGTTCAGTGAGGCAACTGGCTGGATGTGCCACACACATTGTACTGAGAGAAAAGAAGAGGCATTCCTCTGGGCTGAAGTTTGAGCGTAAACAAGGAGCAAATCGCTTTTGTGGTAATTACCAAATATTAGAAATGCATTGCTCCTTACGCACTCCCAAGACACTTCTCAGAGATCCAGCTGTGCTAATAACATTAGGAGCAGCACTTACAGGGCCAGGAGTATTGTTCCAAGACAAAGGCTCTTCATCTGTGTTTGTTCTTGTTTTCCATCAACACTTGAAACCTAATTCACCTAGGTTTTCTCCAGACTCCATGTTTTGTTTGAAAGCTGGGAAGAATAAAAAACAAACAACGAAACCATACATTTAGCATTAATGTCTTAGACAAGGTCTTTATTTCTCTAATCCCCATCCACTGACAGGCAAAGTGGATGCAATCAAGCCCTCAGTATCTGTGGGCATTAGTTCCAGGATCCTCCCTAGACACCGCAATCCTTGGGTGAGTAAGTCCCTTACATACATTGGCATAGTATTTCCGTATAATCTGTATTTGCATACAGGCACAGCAAGGTATGGCTACATGTCACTTCATTTGCATGGATTCAGTGTAGTGCTGGGTGCATGGCAAATTTCAGTTTTGCTTTTGGAAACTTTCTGGGATATTTTTTATTCTAGTATTTTCCGTCTGTGGTTGGTTGGACCTGTGAGTACAGAGAGCTGACTGCACTACCTCATGTTAGGACTGACGTGAAGATGACTGAGGGACCACGTGTAAAGAGTCTAGCACTGAGCTTGGCACGCAGTAGACACCATAAACGAAGGAGCACCCCGGACTCCCATGCCGGCACACCTTGCAGATGGAAGCCAAGATGGCAGGCACATAGCATGCAACCTTCTTCCCCCTGTGACAGCCACAGTAGACATTATTGAGCACAACATTCCTTCCTGCTTGGATTAGTTTGCTAATGGCTTAAAACAGTGCAACTTTATTATCTTCAGTTCTGCAGGTTTGAAGTCCAACACAGGTCTCACTGGGCTAAAATGAAGGTTTTGGCAGGTTTGCATTCATTTTTGGAAACTCAAGGAGAGAATCCATTCCCTTGTCTTTTCCAACATCTACAGGTCTCTCTCCAGTCCAATGAACACAGCCTCCCACATCTCAAAGTCCTTCCCATGCTGCTACCTGATCACAGCCAGGAAGTGTTGTCTTCTCTTAAGGACTTCTGGTTAGATTGGGCCTTAGTCAATCTGCAAAGTGCCTTCTGCTATAAAAGCCAGTATATTCACATGTTGCAGGAATTAGGGTGTGGACATCTTTGGGAGCCCTCAGCCCACCTCCCACCTTCTCAGTGCAGTGCTCTGCGCAGCCACTACCAGTAATCCAGGTTTGACTGTGAGATTATCCCTACTTTGGAGATTAGTCAGGAAAGAAAAACAAACAAAAACCAAAATCAGTTAGGGGATAATGGGAACCAAAGAAAGCACTTATCATATGCTAAATACCTTAAAAGCAATCTGCCTTCCAGAATTGTCTTTGCTGCAACATCCAGGAGAAGCAGCAGAGCAACCCAGTTTCCAGCGGCCGTTGAAGGGGGACATTGTTTATGGGTCCCTTTTCTACCAATGGGTCCCACAGCCCCACCCCTGGGCCTCTCACCTGAGGACCCCCATCATGTATAGCCACATCTAATCACATGCAGCCTAAACATGTTTGTAAAAGCAGCTTTATTAGGTATAATTGACATATGTGTATAATAATCTGTATGTGTTTACACCTGGAAAACTTACCACAGTCGAGACTATGATATATCCACCCCCACCAAAAGTCTACTTGTGCTCCTTTGAAATCCTTCCCTCCCACCCCTCCCTAACCTGCACCCATTCCTCAGTAGCCACTGGCCTGTTAGTCTCACTATAGATTAGTTTCTATTTTCTAGAATTTTTTTACATAAATGAAATCATACAGTAAATACCTTTTTTTGCCTGGCTTCTCCCAGTCAGTGCAATGATTCTGAAGCTCATTCATGCTGTGTGCACCAGTGTGTCCATTGTTTTCATTGCTGAACAGTGTTTCAGTGTAAACCAATTTTGTTTGCCTTTTTACCTACTGATGAACATTTCCAGTTTTTGGCCATTACAAACAAAGCTCCTACAAATATTCATGCACAAGTCTTCATACAGGCACATGGCTTCATTTCTCTTAGGCAAACACCTAGGAGCGCACTGGTTGGGCCGTCTGGTAGGTGTGTGTTGAATTCTCTAGGAAACTGCCAAACTGTTTTCAGAATGGTTATGCCATTTCACATACTAATCAGCAATGTGAGAAGCTTCAGTACCTCCGTATCCTTGGCAAGACTTAGTATGATTAGGCTTTTTAATTTTAGCCATTCTAATGGGTGTGTAATGGTATCTCATTGTTTTATTTGGATTTACTTAATGATAATGATGTTGAGCATCTTTGAAATTTGCTTTTTTGCTATTTATATATCTTCTTTGTCGAAGTAAATATTCAGATCTCATATCCATTTTTTAAAAAATGGGTTGTTTGTTTGCTTATTATTGGGTTTAGTGTTCTTTATAGATGCTGAATACAATTTTCTTGTCGGATATATGATTTATAAATATTTTCCCTCATTTTGTGGTTGTCTTTTCACTCTCTTAATAGTGGAACCCAAATAGCAGAAGTTTTAAATTTAATGTAGTATAATATATCAATTTTTCTTTCATGAATTGTGCTTTTTGTATTATATTTAAGAAATCTTTTCCCAAACCAGGGTTATAAAAATTTCCTCCTGATTTCTTCTTTGAGTTTTATATTTTTAGGTTTTTCATGTAGGTCTATGATCCATTTTGAGTTAATTTTTGTATACACTACAAGGAAGGTATGAATTAAAGTTCTACTCACCATGTCCCCACTATTTGTTGAAAAGACTATCCTTTCTCCACTGAATTGCCTGTATCCTTACCAAAAATCGCTTGTTGCTGTAAATGTTGGTCTATTTCTGGACTCTCTACTCTGATCCTATTATCTATTATCTATTTTGACACCACTATCACACTGATGATTACCATATCCCTGTAATAAGTCTTCAAATCAGGCAGTGCTATCTTTCCAACTTTTTCATTCCTTTTAAAATTGTTTCAGCTACCCTTTTTTTTTTTGCATTTCCGCATCAGTTTTAGAATTAGCTTGTCAATTTCTACAGTATACTCTGCTAAGATTTTGGTTGGGATCGTATTAAAATGATAGCTTAATTTGGAGAATTGACATCTTAACAATATTGAGTCTTCTGATCCATAAACATTGTCTATATCTCCATTTATTTAGATCTTCTTTAATTTCTTTTGCAGTGTTTTATAGTTTTTAATCCATGGGCCTTACACATATTTTGTTGGATATAACCTCACACTACTTATATCTTTGATGCTACTGTAAATGACATTGTTTTTAACATTTTTAGTTTCTGCTTATTCATTTTATTATATATAAATATGGCCTTTTGTAATGATTTTGCATCTTGAAACTTTGATGAACTTATTTACAAGTTCTAGTAGCTTTTTGGTAGGTCCCACAGGGTTTTCTACATGGAAGATTATATCATTTGTGAGTAATCTTCCTTTCTAATCTCTATACCATCTATTTATTCTCTTGCCTTATTGCATTAGCTAGAAATATCAGTACAAAATCAAAGAGAAGTGGTGAGAATGGACCCATAGTTCTTCTTTCTGATGTTGGGAAAAAGCATTTTTTCACTTTTTTAAATCATTAAGTTTATTTTTTTAGTCTTTTAAAATTTTTATTTAATTCTTGTTCAAGTAGTTTTCTGTCTTATATTCCCAGCCCTGCTCCCCCCCAGTGCTCCCCACCTCCCTCCCATCTCCGCCCCCCCACCTTAGTTATTGTCCATGTGTCCTTTATACTTGTTCATGTGAATCCTTCCCCTTTTCCCCTGTGATTCTCTCCCCTCTCCCCTCTCCCCTCTGGACCCTGTCAGCATGTTCTGCATTTCAGTGTCTTTGGTTACATTTTGCTTGCTTGTTTGTTTTGTTGTTTAGCTTCCTGTTAAAGGTGAGATCATATGGTATTTGTCCTTCAACACCTGGCTTATTTCACTCAGCATAATGCTTTCCAGTTCCCTCCATGATGTTGGAAAGGGTAGGAGCTCCTTCTTCCTTTCTGCAGCATAGAATTCCATTGTGTAAATGTACCATAGTTTTTTGATCCAGTCATTGACCGATGGGCATCTAGGTTGCTTCCAACTCTTGGCTATTGTGAATTGTGCTGCTATGAACATCGGGGTGCATAGGTTCTTTTGGACTGGTGCTTCAGGGTTCTTAGGATATACTCCTAACAGTGGAATTGCTGGGTCAAAAAGCACGTCCATTTTTAGTTTTCTTAGAAAATTCCATACTGTTTTCCATAGTGGTTGTACCGTCTGCAATCCCACCAACAGTGAACTAGAGTTTCCTTTTCCCCAAAACCTCTCCAACACTTGTTGTTTGTTTCTTTGTTTATGGTAGCCATTCTGACTGGTGTTAAGTGGTATCTCATTGTGGTTTTAATTTGCATCTCTCTGATAGCTAGCGATATCGAGCATCTTTTCATGTGTCTCTGGATCCTCTGTATGTCCTCCTTGGAGAAGTGTCTGTTCAAGTCCTTTCCCCATTTTTTAATTGGGTAGCTTGTCTTCTTTGAGTGGAGCCGTGTGAGTTCTTTGTATATTTTGGAGATTAAACCTTTGTCTGAGGTATCATTGGCAAATATGTTTTCCCAAACTGTTGCTTCTGTTTTTATCTTGATACTGTTTTCCTTAGCCATGCAGAAGCTTTTAAATTTGATGAGATCCCATTTGTTTATTCTTTTCTTTATGTCCCTTGCTCTAGGGGACATATCAGTAAAAATCTTGCTGCGTGAAATATCTGATATTTTCCTGCCAATGCCCTCCTCTAAGGCTTTAATGGTTTCCCGGCTTATATTTAAGTCTTTTATCCACCTTGAATTTATTTTGGTGTATGGTGTAAGTTGGTGCTCAAGTTTCATTTTGTTGCATGTAGCTGTCCAGTTCTCCCAACACCATTTGTTGAAGAGGCTGTCTTTACCCCATTTTATGTTACTGCCCCCTTTGTCGAATATTAATTGACTGTAGAGAGTTGGGTTTATTTCTGGGTTCTCGGTTCTGTTCCATTGGTCTATGTGCCTGTTTTTATGCCAGTACCAGGCTGTTTTGATTACAGTGGCCTTGTAATACAGTTTGATATCAGGTATTGTAATCCCTCCTATTTTGTTCTTCTTTCTCAAAATTGCAGCTGCTATTCGGGGTCTTTTATGGATCCATATAAATTTTTGAAGTGCTTGTTCTATGTCTGTGAAATACGCCATTGGTACTTTAATAGGTATTGCATTAAATCTGTAAATTGCTTTGGGTAGTATGGACATTTTGATGATGTTAATTCTTCTAATCCATGAACATGGTATATGTTTCCATTTGTGTGTGTCTTCCTTGATTTCTTTCTTCAGTGTTGTGTAGTTTTCTGCATACAGGTCTTTTACCTCCTTGGTTAGGTTTATTCCCAGATATTTTATTTTTGTTTCTGCTATATCGAATGGGATTTTTTTCTTGATTTCTGCTTCTGCTGTTTCATTGTTGGTATACAAAAATGCCTTTGTTAAATCATTAAGTTTTAATGTAGGTTTCTTAGAGATACCTTTAATCAAGTTGAGAAAGTTCTGTCTATTCCTAGTTTGCTGAGATAAAGATTTTCTTTTAGAAATGGATATTATATTTTGTCAAATGCTTTTTTTTGTTTTGATGGTTATATGTATTTTTTTTTCTTAGACTGTTAATATGGTAAGTCATAGTGATTTGTCAAATGTTCAATCACCTTTGCATTTCTGGGATAAACTCACAACAGTGTCATTTACTTGATCATGATATATTCTTTTTTTAATACATTTTTAGATTTGATTTACTTTTTAGTTGAGATTTTTTGCTATATATACATGAGGAATACTAGACTGTACTTTTCTTATAATGTCATCTTCTGTAATGGTGAGCTTATAGAATGAGTTGGTAAGTATTCCTTCCTCTTCATAAAATAATACAAAAAAAGCTTGATGTTATTTATTCCTTAAATGTTAGAGAGAATTCCCCAAGGAAGCTATCTAGTTCTTGAGTTTGGGGAGGGGGTCGTGTGTGTATATGAAAGTTGTTCACTACAAGTTCTGGTTATTTCTCTTTTTTAGTGAATTTTGGTAGTTTTTTGTCTTTCAAGGAATTTTTCCAGTTTATTTGAGTTTATTTATTGGCATTTATTATTTATTTCATAGAAATAGAGTTGTTTATAATATCCTCTTATTTCTGTTTTAATATCTATAAAATCTGTAGTGCTGTTATTTTTCTCATTACAGATATTTGGTAATATATATCTTCTCTGTTTTCTTCCTACTCTGTTTGGTTAGAGGTTTATGAGTTCTATTGATCTCAAAAAATTAGCTTTTAATTTCAATGATTTTCCTCCATTGTTTTTCTATTACCTATTTCATTGACATGTTTGCTGATTTTTATTTATTATTTTCTTATGCTTACTTTGGTTTTAACTTACTCTTTTTTGTGTGTGTTAGATTTTTAGGTGGGAGTGAAGGTCACTGCGTTGACCTTTCTTCTCCTTTAGCATAGGCATTTCAGTGCTTTAAATTTCCCCCTTAAGTCTTACTTTGTAGCATCTCATAAATTCTGATACACTGTATTTTCATTAAGTTAAAAATAGTTCCTTATTTCCCTTTTGATTTCTCTTTTTCCCCAAGCATTATGAAGGTAGTTTAAAATAGTTTCCAAAAATTGGGGAATTTTGTAGACATCCATACTCATCCCTCATCCCCATAAGCAGGGGAGGACCCCATATGCACAAGAGCCTGAGTTCAAAGGTTAATTACCTCTCTGTGAAAGTGGTGGGATCTACCTCCCAAACTGCTCCTTCCTAACATGAACACAGTTGCTTCAGCTGTTGATGCAGACATAAAGGTGAGTTCTCTCTGATGGGAAGAGTTACCCCAACCCCCATCTGCTAATCTGAGTCAGAACATTGCTACTGAGCCCTGCTGCTAACTAATGTTCAATTACTAGGTCACTCTGGTAATATCCCAGAATGAAGACTGACATCAGGTGCTTTTGCCTCTTGCCAGCAGATAGCAGGGGATGGCTGATTGCCCCTCAGAGCCCAGTAATACTTAGGGAGCCTCTGGACTAGCAGCCTCTATTCCTATGTTCCTTGAATTCGCCCTTCAAGCCAACCTGGGTTGAAATGACCATTTCCTTCCTTCCTTCCTGCATTTAAAAGCATGAACTTCTTGCTAGAAAACATGGGCTAACTTGTTCACTGAGACTGATGCCAGTCTGGGTGCCCATAATTCAATAAAAAAAGTTTTTTTTATCATCTGCAGCTCCAACTATTCAAGTTGTCCAGACCCTTTCTTACTTTACCACAGTGATTTGACCAGCCTGTTTCTAATCTTTTCTGGCTGGTTCCATGGCTCTGCTGGGTGGGTTCATTTGAGTTGATGTTTTCCAGGGACACGTTCCTCTTATACACAAAGTCAATTTGACTTGCACAGTTATTTGCAGGAGCCCAAATTGTCCATAATTGACTATTTCCTAATGCTACTTAGGCCAAAATCTGAAAGGAAAGGAGTGTGCTGCTTGAATGAACTGTTCATTCCAAGTGTCATTTATTTCTCCACCACTTGAAATGCTAAATGGTCAGCACCAAAGGAAGGTAAAGAACTCCTGGGGATCTTCTCTGAGCACCTAAACCTCTAACCTGTCATTGGGGTAGACTGCTGGGAAGAGTATGTAGTCCTCAGAAGTTAATCTGTGGCTTGTAATATCTGATTTTTACATTTCTTCTAAAGAATGATGCAAAGGATGCAGACAAGGAGCTCTGAAGCAATGTCGAATAAAAAACTGCATGATTGAAAGAAATGTTTTCTTAAGATTCTGCAAAACTTTTGACAAGCCTCTAGTCAGAAAAGGCAAATCAGTTTTGACTGGGCCAGAATTAGCTCCTCAGGATTCTGTGTTGAGAATGATTCTGAGGGCATCCTTTTGATCAAGAGGGAAGAGTAAGGTGATTGGTTGTGATGTCTGCCATGAATACAGTAATAGGAATGGTGACAACACCCAGAGTGCTAGGCACTACGCCAGGTGCTGAGAACATAGCAGTGAAAAAGACAGATTGAGCTGATGAACTCACAAAGCTTATGGGGTGGGGATGACTATGAAGGTCACTTCTTATTTCATTATTTGAAAATGTTATGGTCCTTGTTCTGCCCATCACTCTCCGTGTCAATGGATTATTATATGAGAGCCACAATGTCAATTAAGACCACTCAGTATAATTCTCTAGCAGGAAAACTCAACAAGAGGAAAGATGTTTGTCACAACAAGTAAGACTTTCAGTTGTATTTTCTTTCTCCTCAAGAGCTCACTGGCCAAGAAGAACTTCATCTTGATGAGGATGCTCCTGGCCACACCAGTATAGTTTCCCTGGTGGGAGGCAGCTACATTCTTAACCAGGGTCAACTCTCATTTGTGGGGAATGGGAAATAATGGACAACTTGGGGGTGGTATGGCAGATTACCGTCTTCTTTAGGGCCACAGGAGGAGGCACTTCCTGAGACAGGGCAACCAGAACAGGACAAGGGCATCCGCCTTCTTGCTAATGGACCAGCAGCTATTCCTAAACATCCCCCATGCAGGTTAGGTAAGTTGTGCTCACTTACATGTAAAACCCCCTACACGTAGCTCTGCAAATGCCAGCTGGTCAGTCTGACAGGGACAGGCTCTGTTTGTGAGGGCCTTGAAACTGCTACTTGGCATTGCTGGCACCAAAGTCAGGGTCCAGAGTTTGCTGCAAGAGGCCCCCCTCTGCCCACAGATGATGCAATGGATTGGTGTCTTTTTCACCATGGTGACAGCAGTTGACATGGAAATAGCTGTTACTGCTACACATAATTATTGCCCCTCACTCAGGATTGCCAAAAGTTGAAAATATTTGCCTGCTCAGCATCCATTTTTATCTCCCCCTAGCAACTGCATCAAGATGATCTTTTGGGAAATCATCCTTTCAGAAGAAGCTTCTCCTTTGTTTTGGACAGTGTCTGTCTAAGCTCAGCACATGACCAATGCCTGGTCAAACAAGGAATTGAGTTTGCTATACAGACTTGTGACTCATTCTGAGCCCGTGAATGTCAGGTGTAGATTCTGCTAAAATAATTGGGAAAGTGGCAGGATTTTGCCTGCTGTTGACAGGCTGATGGAATAGAAGCCAGAAGCTGTTGGCTGCTGTTTTTACCAGTAGCTGTATAGAACACATTTAAAAGTAAAGACAATTTAAGAGGAAAAACAGAATCGAGGGAAAGAAACACATTCTTGCTAATAAAAATTGAGCACCTGGATCCAGCCTTACCTGAACTTAACTACACCTTTGGACTTTTTAGTTATAGGAACCAATTCTTGACACCTTTGCTTAAGAAAGTCTGAATTAGGTTCCTATCACTTGTACCCTCAAAAGTCCTGATGAATATACAGGTTTTCTTATTTCATAGAGGTTTTCATAGGAATTGGGCAGTATCTCTGAAAGTTCCAGCATTTGAGCAACATATATATTTCTACAAGCATTGTGGATGGAATATAAGCCTGAAGTGCTAAGCATGTTTGTTCATCAGCACATGACTAGCTAACGGCAGCTCCATGCCAACCACTGGGGACCATGGCAGAAGAGGAAGAGGCCGGCCAGGCCCCCGTCCTCATGGAATGTATAGTCTAACCAGGAAGGCAGGTTTAATCCAAGCTAAAACTTAGAGCAGAAGCTCTCACCTTCAGGACCACAACGCACTGGTGAGTCACTCTGTATTATGAAGTATGCCACAAGCAATCTGTGACTCATGAAGCTAAGGCACCAATGTTGGCAGATGATTTGAAAAGTAAACATGAATTAGAGTGGATTCAAGATTACTGCAATAATAATGTCATATTCATTCACTGGGTTCTCAGGATGTTTTTGAGTGGGAGAGAAAGGGTTGGCATAATAGTTAGTATCCATGGACCCATGTCTCCAGGAGCGTGCTGTTCCAAAGGATGTCCCCAAGCCATGATCATAATATCCACGTGCAGGGGGAAGAGCAGCAGCAGAACTCCCAACGCTTACTGTGCACCGATGAGGCACCAGGTACTCTACCGAGTGCATCAGAAGGCTTGTTTCATTTACTCCACCTGACAGACCTCTGAGTGGTTACCCTTCTCCAAGTCTGGCAGCTTGAAGAACAACTCAGTGCTAAACAGCGTGAGCCTGTCAAGCACAACTGGGTTCAATGAAGGGAGAGATCTACATAGGCTGGTGTGGTTGAACAGTGTTCCCAGGAGGGACCGAGCCTTAAGTGGGGCCAGGAAGGACAGTAGAATATGCACCAGCAGGGGAGAGGGAGAATATGCACCATGTGGGCTCTGGATAAACAAGACAGATGCAGGACACCGGGTGCCAGGCTCACCTTCCTGGCACAGTTAACAGTCGGTACCAGGACACTGCAAGATAAGTGCACCTGCCCATCACCTGCTTGGCTATTCCATGCACCCTGTCCCACTCCCAGGCCTTTGTCCATGCTGTCCCCTTTGCCCTTGCCTCCTTCAGTTAAGTAGCTCTGGAGTCTGGGCTCCTTTCTACTCTCTCAAGAAGAGAAGCTGCTTCTCCTGCGACAACCAAAGCAAACTACTCCCTCAGCTGCCGATGAACTTGAGAGTCCCTTCAGGATGCCAGATCCCAGGACTGCCCACCCTGGATGCAGACTTGCCTCCTCCTTCCCTGCAGCCTGCCCCAAACTTTGGACCAGCCTTCCATTAGGCCAAAATGTAGCTGTTCCACACTCCACTCGGTTTCTTTCACCCAGCCAGACAGTTTGTCTAGTTAGCCGTGAGCTGGCACCCTGAACAGACAGCAAATGAACAAACCCTCAGTTTTGTCACTTCTCTCGCCAAATTCTTGACAGTTAATAATGAGCATTTATTAACTGCTTAGTGTGTCCCTGGCACTGTCCTAGGCTGTGGCATGCATTGCTTTACCGAAGCTTCACGAGGAGGCTGTGAAACAGAATTGGTAGCATCTAAATTGTAGAGGCCAGGAGACTGTGGCTCTGAGAAGTTAATGAACTTCTCAGTGAGAAGTCAGTGCACTTAGGTGATGTCCTAAGCTGGCGCAGCAGCATGATGCCCCAGCCACGTGCTCGTAAGCACCTTTCATGCCTCAGCCATGGCTGTAGGGATGGAACCCCACGGCCTCAGCCTGACAGTCCACACCCCCCAGCGCTGAGATCTGGCTTAGTTCTCTGGTCTCAACTTCCCACACAGCCTCACACCACACTCCGGCCACCGGGCCAGATGACGTGCAGTCCCCTGGGGTTCTGTGCCTTTCCCCACGCCTCGGCTTATGCTGAGTCCTCTGCTTGGAAGGCCACCCCTCGCCACCTCCACTTGTTGATTCACACTTTAAAATCTGCCTGTTCCTCAAGGTTTTTCAATATAACCTCCTACCTCATTACCATTGAAATTTATCCCTGCCTCTCCCACATATGCCCTTCATATTTCTTTCATAATGCATCTCGCCTCGCTCTCCTGCTATTTGTGTGCAGTTACTTTATCACGAATCCCTGACAGGCAGGAATTGGGTTTGACTCTTAAGCGGTTCTATGCGGGTGTTTGGATCAGGGCCCTGCATGTGGGAGCTGCTCAAGAAATGCTGGCAGACTGAAACCGGAAGGCCAAGCTTCATCTCTCTCCAAGTACCTTCCCACGGTGGCCCACAAAGTATCTGAAATTTCCACCATTCGAGTTATTCCCTTAGTTTAAAACTTTGCCTCCAGAAGGTCTCTGCTGAAATGTAAATATAATAGCCAGGAAGGGTAATGGATTGGCTCAGTAATACCTTGGGTTATGAGTTATTCAACCAATGGCATTAAATCATGAACCGGTCTGGAAAGAGGAGACTCATTTCCCAAGGTGGGTGATGCCTCATTTCTTGGTGGTGGACACACACGAGGAAACCTGCCCCCTTGACCAGCAGAATGATTCCCAAGGATCTGTAGGCCTCCAGCCGATTCCCTGCGATAATTGCAGAGGGACAGCATGATTCTGTTTGATTCTGGAGGTGACATGGACGGCACAGGGAGGCACACCCCTCCCTAGGTTCTGACCACGAAGGCTGCTGCATCCCACTCTCCTTGCTCAAAAGCCCTGCTATGGGCGAGAGGAGCTAGAAAGAACCTCTGGTGAGTTAAACACTGCTCCCCCAAATTTACATTCTGGAACCTCAGAATGTGAGCTTATTTGGAAATAGGGTCTTAGCTGATGTGACTAAGATGAGGTCATGCTGGATTAGAGTGGGCTTTACGTCCAGTAACTGGTGTCCTCATAGCAAGAAGAAAGGACATATCGACACAGAGTGGAACAGTGTATGAGAATGGAGCAAAGGTTGGAGGGCCGCAGCTACAGGCCTCGGATGCCTCAAAACACATGGCCCGAAACTAGCTCTGGTTCAGAAACAGAACCAGAGGCTGGGACAGGTTCTTCCTCAGAGCCTCCAGGTGGAACCAAAGCTGCCAACATTTTCCTTTTGGACTTCTTGCTTTCAGGACCATGAGCGAAAAATTACTGCTGCATTAAGCCCGCACATTTGTCACGGCAGCCCTAGGAAATGAGTACAGGAACCAACATGCACAGAGGGCCTAACAAGCACCAGGCACTTCACTTCTGCTAGTACTTAACCCTCAAGAAGGGACCTGTCACACTCTTTCTGTGGATAGAAAGCAATGAGACCCAGAGAGGTGAAGAACTGTCCCATGCCACAAAGCTAGGAAAATGGCAAAGCCGGGTTTCGGTGTGGGAAGCTGTATCAGGCTGTAGCTATCTTCTTCCATCTCTGAAACCGTCTTAATTTTCTTTCCCTGAAGGCTAAGTGCCAGAAACTTCTTTAAAAGGTTCACATGTGGCTCCTAAGACAGACATCTTTATGTTCTTGTCACAGATGTATCCTCAGTGCACAGGGCAGCTACTGGCACACAGTAGTTGCTTAATAAATGTTTGCTGATTAACCGAATCCTCCCCAACCCCAAATCTCGAGAAGTAGATATACTTATAGTCATTTTGCAGAGGGTGAAAATGAGGCACAGAGGGGGTCGGTGACTTGCCCAGGCTTGGTATCAAATGGCACGGTGTGATTCATTCCCCCTCCCCACCAACACACACACCAGATGACACTGATGTTCCTAAACCCAGTTCCTTAGCACTAACTGTTCTTTGTCCTTTTCTCAATATCACCATCATCACTGTTATTTATTGAGCATTGCTTGGTGTTAGCACTGGACCAGGTGTTTTGCAGACAGTCTCACCTTTGCCCTTATTATACCCCTCTGGGCTAGTTACTATTAGCATCCTGCTTTACCATACTGGGAACAGAGTCGCAGAGAAAGAAAGTAATGTTTTTAGTGTAACAGCTGGTAAGTTAACAGGTCAAGTCTCTCTGATTCCAACACTTGTACTCACAGCCGTTGAGTAGATGGCCTCCTTAGCAGGAGCACGAACAAGGCCACGGCACAGAAGCTGGTGATGGGCTTGCTACTCTGCCCTCCCAGCCTCTTCCAGGCTCCTTCTCCGGGCACACAGATTGGACCTCTCTCTCTAACAACTTAGACTTGTCTGCGCTTTCTCAGCTCACACTGAGTCTGCGCAATGTGAAAGTATAAGGTTCTTCCCAGGACTTCTCTCCACCTTCCTTCATCCAAAGCTGAGCTTTGTTCATTCATTGGTATGTCAAACAGAGACGCACTTAAAGATGGATAAGAACTGCAGGCACACCAGAGATGAGGCAGTGAGAGACAAATTTACTCCTCCCAGGAGACTCCATCCAATGTTTCTTTCCAGCAAAGTCCCAAACGTTCTATCTTGCTTATTTCCCCAGGAAACTGCCCACTTCATGCCACAGTGAAAACGTTCTTACTCAGTCCCAAGATGCATTTTCCTCTTGAGCTCAGAATACTTAGAGCTAAGATTTCCTAACAATATTGCATTCTAACCGGGATTCGGTTTCCCCAAATGATGATAGTTTCTGGCCTCAGGGAAGAGAATGGCAGCATGGGGGGAAGCGGGAGAGCTTTCCACCCCCAAATGGCACAGGTGAACTCCACCCTGCTGGTGAGAAAGCCTGGCTTTGCCTAGAGTGGTTGATCTTCTCCAACATTTTGGCATCTCTGGGCCACACTGGAAGAAGGAAAGTTGCCTTGGGCTGTAATTAAATACACAAATGCTAAAAAAATACTGATGAGCCAAAGAAAGGTTTTAGGTCAATTTCTGATTTCATGTTGAGCCACAGTGATACCCATCCTGGGCTGCATGCGGCCTGCAGGCCGGGGGTTGGACACCCCTGAAAATCCTTGGGTCTGTGCTGTGTCTGAGGAATCCCTGGGACCATAACAGTGTGAACAGTAAGGGAGCCCACAGCACATCCCGCCAGCCTTCCCAGTTCACTGATGGAGAAAATGGGAAGACATTTCCTGAAGTGACAAGAACCAACTAGCCTGAATCCCAGTATCTTTCCATATGTACTCTTGGGCCACCACATCACTGGTCTTTCTGGATGTCCTTTAAATGTCCCAAAGTAGGAGAAAAGGGTTTATCTCAAGAGATGGGAAGAAAAGCAGATTTATTCAGGGCCTCTCCTGGAACTTTCCATTTAGAATCATGTGCAAAGTAATCATGGACTTGGCTCTGGAACCCAGGAGGAAGGAGAGGCTGGAAAGGGGCCTCGATGCTGAACAGGCAAAGGTAGCAAAGGTGGTGTTGAGTTGAGCAAGGATTGAAGATTTATCACGCACTCGCCCGGCAGGCGATGGATTCAGTAGAGAGCCTCAACCGCTCTGCAAAGCAGGGGGGCCCTCAGGGCAGGCTCTCCCCACTGAACTGTGCATTCTCTGGAAATAATAACCCACTTAAGTACAAGGTCAAGCAGTAAGCCTAGTCTAAGGTCATGTGGTAGGAGGAGAGGACCCTCTTTATCCATCTATCATGGCTCCTCTTTGGACTAAGTCATGTAGATTCTAGAACCTTCCATATGCATCCCTATAACTAGGGTGCAATAGTGGATGTGCAATCAATATTTATTGAGTGAATGAGTCTCCTGGGAAGGGTAATATATTAACATATTATCTGCCAGTAATAGCTTTGTGCAGATTAGTTTGAAATTAAAATGAATACTTCTTTGGTACTTTGCATCTTATTAATAAATACATGCAGAATCCCATTTAGTTGCCACAGTAATCCTGAACAAGGTTTATTTGTGACCATGAGTAAATTATTCAACCTTTGAATGCCTTAGTTTCCCCATTTATAAAATGGAACTAATAGCACCTACCATAGAGACTTGTTGGCATTAATGGGGTAATGCATGTAAAGCATAGCACTTGTGACTTCTACATGTCCTGTTTCTCCATTCTTGGGGGACAGGCTATTAAA
Source organism: Sturnira hondurensis (assembly GCF_014824575.4). NCBI lineage: Eukaryota > Metazoa > Chordata > Mammalia > Chiroptera > Phyllostomidae > Sturnira > Sturnira hondurensis. The sequence goes on along the minus strand of NW_028072653.1, from coordinate 1,533,834 downwards.
TGGTGCCTTGGGATGTGGGGACAAAGCTGAGGCTGAGGTCAGCTTCTTCTGTGGTTCCCATCTTGGACTCTGACCTGGCTGGCTGTCTTCCATCAGGACAGACAGACTGCGGGCCGGGGTCCACTCTGGCCTCACAAACTAAGCCCAGAATTTTGCTTTGGAAGACACTGGAGAGACTTTTCCCCCTGTTGTTTACTTGTTCTTGGATTGTGTGGAAAGCCCTCTGGAACCTTCAGATTCTGTTATTACAGGACTAGAGAACCATGAGGGAGAAGCTAGAAGGGAAGTGTAAGAGCATGGGGATTGCTGGGAGCCCCTGCCTCCTCACCTTGGCATTTATTCTCCACATTTTTCTAAGCTGGATCTTGGCAAGTACCCAGGGGCTGTGGCCAAGCTGAGTTCCCTCACTCCACTCTGTCTGTCCCCTTTTTCCCCACGACCTCCAGCCTGAGCCTGGTGAATGAGCCCCTGTTCTTCCAGGCCCCACCCTTCATTTATTTTTCAGGACTCTATTATTCAGGGAAATGCTACTCTGTAAACATCAGAGGCAAAGGGAAGGAGAAGAGACACAGGGCACAGAGAGAGTAAGGAGAGAGAAAGGAAATAATTTTTTAAAAAAAATATTTTATTTATTTATCTTTGGAGGGGAAGGGAAGGAGAGAGGAAGGAAACATCAATGTATGGTCGATTCTCGTGCATCCCCTGCAGGGAACTGGCTCCTGCCGGAAAGTGGCCTGCAACCCAGGCATGTGCCCTGACTGGGAATCGAACCTCGATTGTCTGGTTCACAGGCCCGCGCTCAATCCACTGAGCTACACCAGCCAGGGCCAGGAAATAATTTTTTTAAGGGAGTAGATGGTAGGTGGTGGGTGGCGGTGGCGGTGGTGGTGGTGGTGGTGAGAGCAAAGGGAAATGAGACCCAGAAAGCGGAGTGGGTTCAGCTTTTGATGGGGATTCTGAGCCAGGGGCTTTAAAAGGTAGAGGTTATAAGCTTCCAGCCTACAGGCTGAATCCAGCCAAATATAAATTTGGCGTCTATACAAGATTTTAAAATTTGGAAAATTTCCCATAAAACACAAGATATCAAGTTTTAAATATGTGGTCATACCGAATTCATATCTAATCATGGCAAAAACGGACTAGAGCTAGGTGGAAGCTACCCTCTCTAGATGGGGCACAGGCCACCTCCAGTTTGCCATAGTCCCCACCAGTCTCTACTGCCTGGACCTCTCAGCCTGGTTCACTTTCTTAAATGATTTGCCTAATCTCTTTAGGTAGCTGATTTTGAGTGCCTATGTTTATATGTATCACTTTTTACCCCAGTTAAAGAAACCACCTTCTTTTTATCTAGCTACCCCTCCCCTCAATACAAATGTGTGTGCAAAGGCAAGTACCTGAGAGCTGGTTTCGAAATGAAAGTTAGAGAATGGCGGAAAGGGAAGTGGGAATAAAAGAGGAGAAGCAATTTGAAAGTGGGAAAAGAAAAAATCCAGGGCAAGGGAGAGGGGCGTAGACAGGTGGAAAGAGAGAGGGAGGAGTCCAAATTCTTTCCCATCTGTCCCTGCTGGCTTCCTTATTTCCTTAAACAAGGCGTGTCATCTTTGCGGGTCAGTAACTTTGCTCATTAGTATAAGGTTGCATCAACATGTTCATCATCAAATAATGAACTTTCCATGAGGCTCCTCTGAGAGCAAATTAGATGGAGATTCTTAAATAAATTAATCAATGACAACACACTGTTTATATTAGCTTTCCTAGATGATTGATGTAATATTTATTGAGCCTGAAATTTGTGCTACTGTATAAATGACACATTACTACCTTCTTCCAGCTTGAATTAATTTCACAAAACAAAGCATTTTGTCACGAGCATTTCTGGGTTAAAGCTTTCATGAAGGGTGGGAGAGTTGTGTGGGTAGGGTGAGGAGAGAGAGAGAGAAAGGTGGCATTTATTGTCGACTGTTCCATTAAAACATCAGTCAGTCTCAACTACCCTTTAAACAGTTCTCATCTCCCTGACTACCAGATGTTTGCCAATATTGCAGCAGATATGCTGTGAAAATGCTAAAATTATGTGCTGTTTCTGAAAGAAAGAGCTCTCATGCTAAAGAGGTTTTAAAGACTTTCTGTTCAGTTTGTTCAGGTCTAATAGAATCAGCACTTTTTCTAACCCAGTCTCCAAAATTGTCTAGAAACTGTACATTTCATTAGTTCTATGAATAATTCCTGAGCACCTGATATGTTCCAGGTACCTACTATGTGCACTGCATAAACTCACGCAGATCCAAGGTAATTCCCGGTGGAGGCTGGGAATGAAGGCAGAGCAACCCGAGTAAGGTAGTGTGAGGACGAGGGGATTCTTCAGGAAAGGCGCACATCAAGGAGTGCCCCTGCCCTGGCTCTGGAGGGATGAGAAGAAAACTTCTCCGTGAAGATCTGGGGGAGGGGGCTCCTGACAAAGGGGACAGCAAGTGCAAAAGTTCGGAGGAAAGGGGGAGCTTGCTCGTGCCAGACACCGAAGGAAAGGCAGCACTGGAGCTGGGAGACGCGGGCTTGCTGGGACCAGTGAGAAGGGCAGTTACAAAACAGTGCACGAGACGTGCGGTTTTGTCACTTTAAGCACCAATGCTAATTGAAGGCAGGCTAATAACAAACTGTACTGTGGAAATCTTTAGGAAACCCACTTTGAAAAACAGAGAAGAAATATTTATAATTATTATAACAGGATTACCTGTAAATAAATGCTTCTGAAAATGTCTAGTTTGACATTTTAAAAACAACCTGTCCTCTTCAACAGCTGAAGCGCACTGCCTCCTAAATGTTGTTAAGACCTTCCTCTTGCATTCTAAATCTTTGGTCTCTTCTTCCTGTCTTCCCTCAAATAAGTCCCAAACAGCTCTCAAGAGCTTGGAGTTCTTCATAGATTTTTGAAAACATCAATACCAGCCAAATTCTTGCCTAAGTGATCACAAATTATTATTTAATAAAGTCCAGATTTTTGAGGCTTCCCTAGAATAACAGTTAATAGTTATGCCATTGATTATGTCAATTTATGGGTACACTATTAACCCCATTCTGCAAATGAGAAAAATGAGACTTAGAGAAGTTATATAACTTGGTCAAGGTTATGTGGAAGAAAATGGAGGAGTCAAGACTAAAACCAAGGTTGTCTGAACTACCTCCTTGTAAGTATAGGAAGTATACTGTATTAGAAGTTAAGTTCCTGGTGTCTGCTCTGCTATTAACTAGCTTTTGACCTCGGCTGAGGTGCTTAACCTCTCTAGGGCTGAGTTTCCTCACCAGTCAACATGGCCCTCACCATGCCTGCCACATCCACCCAGGATGTACCCATTCCACAAATGTCGCTGATGTGCTATGACGCGTGCTGGGAACTGCAGACACCAGGGAAACAAGACACCAGAACTGGCTTCATGAAGATTGCCATTGTGGGAAAGAAAGCCATCATCCAAATGATCCCACAAATAAGTGCAAAATTACAATGGAAGCAGGTGTGCCGAGCCTTTGCACAGGTGGGCCTGGCCCAGCTGGAAAGTCCGGGGAGGGTGACCTGAGCCAGTGCCTTTGGAAAGGAGCCCTGAGTGCTGGGAGGAGGCAGCTGGGTAAAGGAATAGGGGAAGGGACATCCCTGGTGCCATGGGGATGCTCGAGGAGTGAAAACAGCCTGTGCAAAGGCCTCGTGAGGAGCAGGAAACTTGGCCCTGAAATAGGCCAGTGTGTCTAGAGCACAAGGTATGAGGGAGTGCGAAGAGAGAGGAAGGTGGAAAATTAGACATCAACTGTGAGGGGCCTTGAAGGCCATGTTAGAGTCCTAAGGGTTCTAAAATTTTCCAGATTTTCTGACTTCTTTGTCTTGACTCCTGCCATTCCCCCTCTGTTCCAAAAAACTCTTTCCCTAACCCTGCCACTCTCTTTCCTTTCAAAAGAATGGGGAGGACCTGAGTAAAGGCAAAGGCCTGGCATTGCTTGTGGTTAATATTCACCATCGCTAGTCAATGGTCAGCACTAACAGGGCTTCAACCTGGCATCTGGGGCAAGTGAGACAGCAGGTTCCTTTCTGAGAAAAGAGAGACCCTGGCATTCGTACCTTGGCCAGAAGGGCCAGACCTGCCAGGAGGACCCCGTGGCCAAGGCCTGGAATGTTGGAAAGGAAATTAGTTTCAGCAAAAACACAGGGTTGGAGGTGAGGTCCTCCACTCTCTGTCTTGGATGCTAATGTGGCCGGTGACAGTGGACTCCAGGAGACAAAAGGTCACATAGGCACTCTCCATTGAATGCCACCTGCCCTGCCACAAACACACACTTGTTTCATTTCTGATGGTGTGACGACGGGTTCAGGCTGCTGCGTTCCTGCCTTAATCAGACTCACTCTGCTTTGTTAGGAAGGGCTGTTTTCTGGTGTCTCTAAGGAAATAAAGATGAGAAATACAAGGAAGTCTCCTACTTGATTAGCACGGATGGGCAGACAGATCCCAGTAGTAATTAATCCCAGGATGTTGACAAATTTTTTTCTTCTCAGTCAACTGAGAGTCGGGGTTTACAGCTGTTGCCATGAAGGAACGGAATGGAAGCTGATCCACCCTGTCCTCCTCTGTTTAATCATCTCATGGTGGTTAACAAACAGAAGGCTCCTAAAGGTCAAGTCCTGAGGACCCTAATGAATAGCAAGTTGCAGGCATGCAGGACTCTCTAAAGAGACAGCTTAGAAAATCCTGAGTGAGCAGACTTTTTTTTTTGATAGGGAAAGGGGGAATATACAGAATGTAAAGTCCCCCAAGCAATGCAAAACAGCTATAAATGCATGTGGAAATGGGGCTGTTGGGAACTTTTATGAGAGAGGGAAAGTCAGGCAGAAATCCTTTTGACCCAACCCTGGGTCTGTTCAACATCTTCCGGAGCATGTAGCTCTCTTTCTTGCCCAGTAAGGACTGCAGAGTGGCTACGGGCCAGTCGTCCCAGGACCGCCGCTGTGGGACGACGAGGGCTGTTGCGAGGCCTTGAGGACACTACAAGGAGCGTCAGTTCCTTTGGTGCTCTGACTGAAGGACAGGAGGTTCAAGTTTCGGTCCTGGCTCCAGAAAGCATGAATCATGTGACACTGGGTAAGTCACTTCACCTCTCTGAACCTGTTTAGTCATCTGCAAAACCAAAGGACTGTGGCTCTGTATAGTTTGTCTAGTCAAACCACAATAGACACCCTTATGCTTTTTACATATATTTTGGATGTGAGAGGTATGTTTGTGGAGGGATGGTGGTGGGAAGGGATTTACCCATTTTTTCTTAAAGATTTTTGAAAACATTAAAAATAAACAACTAGGGATTATTTATAATTTCTACACTGACTATATAGGTACTTCTAAAGAGTTCTACAGTGATTAAAACAGTTTGTTCTCTTCGACACCTTTATAATACTCTTCAAAGGTTTTTTTTTTTCTTTGCATGCAGTCTCACTTTGTTTTCAGACACTTCATGCCTAAAATATGGAGAGGTCAGCTTCAGCCAATAGATTAAGAATTTGTACTGTCTGAAATAAGGAAAGCTCCTTATGCTTTCTGGAGCTCTGAGCATCTCATCTTGAATCTTCTGAGTTCTGGGAAGCTCCAAATCCACTTGCTGAGGCAAGAAGAAAAATAAAATTCGTGGAGAGTATCCAAGAAAGAATTAGACTTCATTTCTAATGGTCTTCTGGTCAACCCCAGCCTTTTGAGTTGACAGGAGTCCTGTCTGTCACATGCTGCTCATGAGAAAATGGCCAAGAAACATCCACAAGTTTTAAGCAAACAAACTCTGCATCACTGGAGATGCTCTGTTATGCATTTGATCACTGGGCAAAGCTAACATTGCCAAATAATAAGTAAATAAAGAGAAACACAGGGTTCATTTAAAGATGCAAAGTGGGAAAGAACATTATTTTCTCTCTCTTGGGACTCAGTCTGCACTGTGAACCAAAAACTAGAGTTCACCACACTAATATTCTAAACCTGTTGAACCAGATCAAAATCTCTGTATCTACATATATTGCCAGCTGAACTTGAACAAGGCCAATATTTCACTTGGTTCAAATCCATGTTCTTTTTTCCCGCTCACAGAATTTCCTAAGTGATTTGGTAGGCAGCATTTCTCACATGAAGAGCCTTCAGAAATGTATGTATATGTGTGTTTGTGAGGGTTGTGTGGTAGTGATCAAGATTAGTGCTTTTATTTTTTTTACACAATTTATTTCTGAAGCTGTAGTTCAGGTCCCTCATAATCTTTATTATTTCGTAAAATACAATTCTTTTCCTTCCTTCCCTTCTCCCTTCCTCCCTCCCTCCCTCCCTCTCTCCCTCCTTTCCTTCCTTCCTTCCTTCCTGTTACAAAAACCAACNAGTGCTTTTATTTTTTTTACACAATTTATTTCTGAAGCTGTAGTTCAGGTCCCTCATAATCTTTATTATTTCGTAAAATACAGTTCTTTTCCTTCCTTCCCTTCTCCCTTCCTCCCTCCCTCCCTCCCTCCCTCCCTCCTTTCCTTCCTTCCTTCCCTTCTTCCTTCCTTCCTGTTACAAAAACCAACACAGCTGCAAGAACTTTCACACACAATAACCCGAGATAGTTCCTGTTTGCCATGTTCCCAGATAAAAGAAAAACAAAACCAGTGTGGGGTGGTTTACAGTTTTTTGAAATAGGATACATTTTTCCCATGTTCAGATCTGAAAATACTCGGCTGTAATTTAATCTACCTTTATTAGATTACCCAGTTATGTCCATAACATTATGGAAACCATCCTAAATTAGTAAGGTCAGGGAAGAAGGCTGGATGTGAGAATTCCTGCTGCTCCTGCCTGACATGTCTTCTGAATGGAGAGACAAGTTGTTGGCAATGCAGTCGTGTCACCAGGGACACAGAAGCTCAGCACCCCTCGAGTGTCCCCAGTGGGAAGCCTACCTTCTACTTCTTCCGTAATGACTTGGGAATAAGCCCAGTCCTCAAGAAGGATAGTTACTGAATTGGCCATAAATGGTCATCCGAAAGTTATCACTGACTGGTCCAAAAATGTTTTGAGCTTACAGAACTCTACATAGAGTGTCAGATATAATTCAGGATACCCAATGAAATTTGTATTTCACATATCATAAAAGAACTTTTTAGCATTCGTATGTCTCAAATATTGCATAGGATATACTAAAAAATGATTTGTTATTTATCTGAAATACAGATTTTGTTGGGTGGCCTGTGTTTTTATTTACTCAATTTAGCAACAAACTTCAAAACAACAGCATCTATTAATTGCAAAAATAAAATAAAATAGTCAATGTAACAGGTATGAATCTTAGGTTATAAATATGGGTGTGTGAGATATATATCATCTTTTTCATTGTTTATAGAACAACCTATTCTGCCTCTGAGTGCCCAAGCCTGCAGGAAGTTCAGCCTTGGTCATTATGAGACCCTGCATCCTCCCAGGATCCCATCTCATCTAGGACTTTAGATGGTATGCAAAGAGTAGGTGGTCAGGCTCCAAACTCCAAGCTGTCATGGTGGCCAGTGACGTCCTCCCGGCTTGGAGCTCAGTGGTCACTTTAGGTAGGGGGCTCTATTTCAAGCTCCCTGTGGGGCTTGGGCAATTTTTTTTTAAGTCAAAGCAGCCCTGTAGTTAGGAGCCATGCTTTAACCAATAATCTCTCCATCCTAACACTGACTTGTTTTTAAATTTTGTGAACCCCCTCCCTCCTCTGCTGGTTAACTTTGAAGCCATTCTCTTACTTTTGATTGACTTCAGTAATTTTTAGGCTTTTATGAAAAACAGAAAGAGTTTCTGTCTTCAGATATTTCTACTCCCCCCTGCCTCTTACACACAAAATAATGCTTTTGGAAGTAATTCCTTATGGGTCTGAATTGGTCACATGACTGGATTTGTCCAATGGGATGTTCATGGATATGATCAAGCCAGGGCTCGACATGAGCTTGGAATGTTGATGTGCCCTCTTGTCCTCTGTCACCATCATTGCCAAGTGTCCAACGAGGAGAAGAGACATAGAGGGCAGGCAGACCTGGAGTTCACAGCATAGAGCCAAACCCAGCCAAGTCCAGCCCAGAGCAATTGAACCCCAGCTCATCTTCAGACACATGAACAAGAAATAAATATTGATTATTGACTACTACAGAGTTTTGGGGTGGTTTGTTATGCAAAACAACTAACTGATACACACACAAAAATTCATGTTTCAGTAGATTAGTAAATTATCTTGACATGCTTAATGCTCAGCTATGATATGGTATTAAAACATTTATAACAACCAAAAATCACAGATATAAGCCCGTGATGCTATGGTGCTCTTTCTCTCTTTCAAACACCTGACATCATTCTTGTTATCTAATCCTCCTAATAGCTTATATTCACTTAATGCCTTGCAGCTTACAAAGTGCTCTCACATTCACATCCATTATCCTATTAGATATTTTTACCAATTCAGTGGTGAGGTGAGGTCAGTATTACTAGCTCCATTTGAGAGACAAGGAAACTGATTCAGAAAGAAGTCAAGAGTTCGCCTAAAGGATCGAAGCCAGTTCTGAACTCCAGACTGGAGCTGGCACTCCAACCTGGTTCTTACCCACCCTGCGGGGCTCCTCCCGCCATGCTGTGGTTGGCCCAGAACACCCAGCACAGGGCTAGGCACGTCACAGTCCCAGTACTCACCCAAGGAATAACAGAGGGATCACACCTCTGACTGGAGGTGTGAGGGTAAGGTCAAAGCTGCAGGAAATGTTTCAGCAGAGATTCTCTACCCATAGCCTCTGAGCCGCTATTAATGCTTTAATAGGAGCCATGTGTTAATAGGAGCCAGGGTCGGGGTCAGGGTCAGTGTAGAAGGACAGACGTGTGAAGATTAGATGCTATTTGATATGTTTTAGAAATTCTGGTTTAGTAAATTATGTATCTTTGTTCCAGTGCTTTGAAGTCTGAAGGGCTTATCTGATGACTGTCTAGGTGAGGAAAAGAGTATAATGCATTCCTCTTAACTTATTTGACCATGGAACACTTTCATAGGGGATCATCTTGCTGGACTGGGGTTCCAGGGAACCCACCTTGGGAAACACCAGCCCAGGGCATCACGCTCTGCCCTTTGGCATCTTCCTTTTGTACCATCCAGCGCAGTTTATGCAGCAGATTCCCTCTGGTCCTTTTAGCTCTTTTTAGTAACTCAGTTCTAATTCCAAGGAGCTTTTAACCTAATGGGACAGTACTCGGCTTATTAATTAAAGTTCTGTCCCTGCAAACAGAAAAAGCAACTCTGGCTCACTTCCCCGAAGATGTTAGAAGAACTCACAGAATCATAAGAGTTGCCAAACAATTAGGATTTAAAAAAGCGCAGTTCGGGGCACGTCAACCCTGGGAGTCCCCGGGGCTGCCACTCCAGTAACTCTGCTGCGGATTCAGCCTGCCTGCACCTCTCTGCTCAGGTTTTCAGCTCCCGGGAGGGAGAATCTGTGTCTGTCCCAGGATCATTCAGCCACGGAAGACAGGACAGAAGGTGCCACGGAGGACACTGCTGTGACTTGGGCAGCCACCCTGCTTTGTGCCTCCCACATCTGGCATGCAGTGGTCACATCTCGTGTGGGGGGTGGTTTGATGTTGGTGCCCGGAGCTGTCACCACCCTTGGGAAGCGTACTATTCCTCTCTCTAGGTGCGGAAGACATTCCTGTTTCTTCCTTTGACCACCAAATAAAGATGCTTTGAGACCATACTTTAAAAAGTTTCTAATTGCCAGCATTCAAACTCACACTTAGCCTAGAGAAGCACTTTTGCAGCTAGAGCAGCCCTGAAACCAATAACAATGACTAGGGGTAAGCAGAATGGTGGGTGGACTTGCCCACACTTCCTGGATCTTCTCTACCTCCCTCCTCTTTTACCAAATGCAAGCAGCTGAATTCAGGGAGCTCAGTGTGTGTGTGCCGCAGCTGCACTGGGCACAGAGGCAGATGAACACGGCAACCCTAAACAAAGTCTAGAAAAGTCAAGGTTAATACCCTCTTTGCTTGTTACTTAAAAAATGGATAAGGGCATCAAGGATGGAATCCTGGAGGAAGGAGAGCTTTGGGGGTACACTTTTTGTATTGATTCAAAAGCACTCTGAACTACTTTTTAAACAAGTCAACCTGAGGTTTTCTTATGCCTTCTAAAATTTCAAATTCACAAGCAAATTAGGCATTGAAAGGAATAAGCTTCCAAGGGTACTACCACCTACTACTATGCTATACTGTGGGGCTTTATTTGAATACATTTTGCTTTTATTGTTTTGTTCCCTTTCCTCACTATGACTTACAAAGCAGTGTGGGAAAATGGTTAATACAAAATAAAAGTTAAAATTAAAACCACTTTTTCCACTACGGTGCTGTCTCCCTCCCACCCCCTCATCCCTGGGGGCCTGTTTAACTGAGTTTAGTAGCACAAAGGCTACTAAATTCTAGAACTCTATTCACAATCTACCTAAAATGGATTGATTTCCTCGCTCTAGGACAAGATAAATGATTAGTTGACTGGGGCTGATGCTATGGAGAGAATTGATAAATAACAGAACAAGCTCATTTTAAGAAGCTTTAGAACTCTGGAAATTTGTAGCATTTATTAAACTACTCAGGTTTGATCAAATAACTTTATGTTCGGGCCCATAAGTAGTAAACAGGTTTATGGGCCCAAACAGTTTTCAAGGGGGGAAAAACTACTGTTCACAGCCCAGTGACATCAAACTTGTGAGATTGGCAGGGACAACTCCTCTTGTCCCTCTCCGTCCATCTGGAGGATGATACCTAAATTGTTTCACCCTGACAAGATGGACCTTTACCAGAGTGGCATCCTTCGCCCCAACCAGGGACCCTGCCCAGGCTCTTACAATCACCCAAGTCTTTGTTGAGCACTTACTATGTGTCAAGCACACTGTCAGCCACTTTTGCACCCATTTTTTAATTTAACCCATACATAGTTTTATAGAACTCATTAAAATTCCATCTTACATATGAAAATACTGAGCTTGCAATGATTTAGCATCTTTCCTTGGTCAGACAGCTCTACGGCCAATAATAATAATAATCTACTGGGTGGAAGACAAGGTTCACTCAGACTGTGGGGTAAATGTGGGAAGCGGAACTGGTACCCACAAGACACATGTGTTTAATACAGTCACAGCAGCACATCTGAGCTATGGTGCTTCGTGTCATTATTGGCACATCACAGCTGTGAAGTTAGTAGTGGAATGGATTCTATTTTAGAGGTGGGAAATGGAGGCCCAAGAGGAGTTAAGAAAATGCCTGGTAACTCCTGCAGGGACAGGCTGTGCAGTAAAGCGGATATGGGTACATGGGACAAGGAGCTAAGTCAGACAGCTTCAGGCTGCAGGTGATGACAATGAGGACACCCGATGAGATGAAGGGCCTTTCACTTAAGCAAGTACATAGTCTGTGGCACCATGCAGCCCAAGAGTTTGGGGACGTGAGCAGGAAGTTGTCTCTGAGTCACAATGCTGTAGAAGTTGGGGAGGAGAGGCTGCCTGGTTGGCACCAGGCGCTTTTCTGAGAATTCTTCTTCTCTGCCCTTGTAGGCACAGGATTTTCTAGTGCCAGCCATGCTGCAGTGCTTTCATGGGCAAGTCAGGCTCCAAGGAGTGTTTGAGGATGAATCAGTCACCACTACCCCTGACCTGTTTCTCCATCACTACCTACCTTCCGGCAAACTGAATGCTTCTATTTTTAAGTCAAACTGCACATTTGGTATTTCTGTGAAACACAGCCATACTGAATTTTTTAAGGGGGTCAATGCCTTACACCAAAGGAATAAGCTTCGATAAGTCAGTTAGCAGAGTGGAAGGAATGAAAGTTTATAATGCAGTGTTACTGAGCGTGATCGCTGTGCTGTGCACCAGATCTCCAGAACCCCTCTATCTACTAGTTGCAAGTGTGTGCCCTCAAACAACCCCTCCCTAGTTCCCCCACCCCAGCCCATTAACTAGCATTCCACTGTCTGTTTCTGCAAGTTCAGCCTTTTAGATCCTACAGAGAAGTGATAGCAAACAGTATTTGTCTTTCTCTGTCTGACTTATCTCACTCATCACATGTCCTCAAACTGAATTGCAAGTATCAGTATGAACTCATGATTCTTTATTGAAAATATTTATTTCCTAACTGTCTGCTAAAAAGTCCTAGAAGCAATAGCAACCCAAAGACAATGAGAAAGCCTAGGACCTAGATTGTGGTCTCTAAACACCTTCCCATTAAAAGGAAGCAGAGATCCTTGTAGACATGGCAGAATTTAGACAAGTTGAGTTGGAGATATGTTATCATAAGGAAAGAAAAGAAAAAATTGATAGGTGAAGCAAATGTGACAAAATCTAGATAACTATAGAATCTGAGTGTTATGTATGAGAGATTAAATTATATTCTTTGCTTTGTGTGTATGTAAAGTTTTTAAATAAAAATATTTTAAAATTGAATCTGATTGTGTTACTGCTTTAATTAAAACCTTCATCTATATACAATGGAATATCACTCGGCCACTACAAAGAACAAAATCTTACCATTTGCGACAGCATAGATGGACCTAGAGGTTACTATGCTAAGTGAAATAATTCAGTCAGAGAAAGACAAATGCCACTCATATGCAGAATTGAAAGAACAATATAAATGAAAAAGCAAAACAGAAACAGACTCACATATAACATAAAACAAGACAGATGGTTTCCAGAGGGAGGAGAGTTGGGGGACTGGGTGGAAAAGGTGGAGGGATTGAGGAGTACAGATTGGTACCACAAAATCGTCACGAGGATGTAAAGTACAGCACAGGGAATATAGTCATTAATATTGTAATGACTATGTGCGGTGCCCGTTGGGTACTGGAGATGTCAGGGGAACACTTTGTAAAGTATATGATTGGCTAACCATTATTCTGTACAAGGGAAACTAACACAAAATAATATTGAATGTAAACTGTAATTTAAAAACAATAAAGAACAAACAAATGAGAAACTTTCAGCTTCCTATGACTTGAGGGTAAAGTCCAAACTCATTCCAAGGCTCTTCAAGTTAAGCATCTGTTTATCATTATCATCATTTGTTTCTCCACTGGTAACACTTTAATTGACCATTTACTATACACCAGGGACTAGGTTAAACCTTTTGCCTGTTTTAATGTTTTTAATATCCCAACAACTAAACTTATTTATCATCTATTTTTTGCAAATGTAAAAACTGAAGTATGGAAAAGCTGAACAACTAGTCCAAGATCTTAGAGCTAGTCAGTTGGGAAGCTGGGATTTGAACCCAGATAGGCTGACTACATCACCCATGCCATTAACCCCTTGATTTTTATGGCCACTTGGTATCTCTCTCTCATATCTCTATATATTTATATGGCACCTAGCATCTGGTAGGTACTCAGTGATTTTTATTAAATGGATGCAGATAACTAGGTTTCCATCAGTTTTTTTTATAGTTTTCTTCTCTTATAAATAGTAACTTTCTTGTTGATATTCTAATGCTATCGGGATGACGCATAAATACTTGCTGAAAAAGAGCATTACAAACATAGAGAGAAAATGCCCAGCTAAGTTCACTCTTCAACATGGCCTTTCTTATAACTGTCCTGGGTTCAGCCAATGACTATTGCTCTTAATACACTGTAATAAAATTCTTTGTTGATATATTTACCTCTTGGCTAGTCTATGAGATCTGAGAGGCCAGGGACTCTATCTTATGTATTTATTGCAACCTCCAGGACCTAACACAGTGATTGGCATGAACTGGATACATATTAAGTTTATCATATGGCATTCCTCAATATAATAAAGGCCATATATGAAAGACCTACAGCCAACATCATACTCAATGGGCAAAAACTAAAAGCTTTTCCACTAAGATCAGGAATAAGACAATGTTGTTCACTTTCACCACTTCTATTTAATATAGTATTGGAAGTTCTAGCCTCAGCGATTAGGCAAGAAAAGGAAATAAAAGGCATTCAAATTGGAAAGGAGGAAACAAAACTGTCATTGTTTGCAGATGACATGATAGTGTACATGGAAAATCCTATAGACTCTACCAAAAAACTGCTCAAACCAATAAATGAATTTGGCAAAACAGCAGGATACAAAGTCAATATCCAGAAATCAAAGGCATTTTTGTATACTAACAATGAATCAGCAGAAGCAGAAATCAAGAAAAAAATCCCATTCGATATAGCAAAAACAAAAATAAAATATCTGGGAATAAATCTAACCAAGGGGGTAAAAGACCTGTATGCAGAAAACTACACAACACTGAAGAAAGAAATCAAGGAAGACACAAACAAATGGAAACATATACCGTGTTCATGGATTGGAAGAATTAACACCATCAAAATGTCCATACTACCCAAAGCAATTTACAGATTCAATGCAATACCTATTAAAGTACCAATGGCGTATTTCACAGACATAGAACAAGCACTTCAAAAATTTATATGGAACCATAAAAGACCCCGAATAGCAGCTGCAATTTTGAGAAAGAAGAACAAAGTAGGAGGGATCACAATACCTGATATCAAACTGTATTACAAGGCCACTGTAATCAAAACAGCCTGGTACTGGCATAAAAACAGGCACATAGACCAATGGAATAGAACAGAGA